>NC_137462.1:217036997-219436997 GCF_964235325.1 Thermobia domestica | reverse complement strand
TTATGGTGCCAGCCTTTATAACTTCGCACATAGACATATTTTCACATCCTCTATCAGGCGCACTATGTCTCATCCCGCAACTCGATTCATCCATTTGGACACTTTACTTGTGATTGTGAGTGCTGTGTTATGCAACCCTAACTACTTTCAAGTTAAATGGGTTGCATACCAAATAAAAATGTTACAAATAATATATATAGTACAGCGTCCTACATTGCTAACATCAATCCACCACGATATCGCACCTTCTCGAGAAAAGTGACACAAGTCAAAAAACCTAAAGATCCAAGTTCGTATCCCTCGCAAGAAAAGTGACATAACACGAAATTTGTCATTTTTGTTCCAATATACTCTGATTTTGGGATAATTTTATAGCTATATTTTGCAACCCTTTTACACATAAAAAAAAAAAAAAAACATTGTGATTATAAAATAACTTTAAAACAAGTTACGAGTTATGTCATTTTCTCCCGAGGGATACGAACTTGGATCTTTAGGTTTTTTGACTTGTGTCACTTTTCTTGAGAAGGTGCGATATATCTTAAATGCAATACACTACATTAAGTGAATTTATTTTAAGACAATTGGTAGCCTATGGAGAACTGAAACAGGGATTTTCTGTGATTTGATGCAGTAAGAAATTTCTCTATTTTGAGATTAACTTATTGTTTCGAGCATCCAGCACGTGCTTCATATTATTTAATTCGTTGTGTGCACAGTATACAGCACTATAACTACATTCTGTATGAGTTCTGAAATAAGTTCATACATGAGTTCGGAAATGGTTGACATTAACTGAAACTATCAAATCCGGAATGATTGAAGAAAACAAGGTTGTAAATATTTATCTTCATTCATGTCTTTACTCCAATTTCCCGTCTTTGATCCCAGCCCCCGCCAAGTGAACTTTGTGGTGGACAAACACCGTGTGGGTGGGTTTCCTCGGGGTTCTTCCATTTCCTCCCACTTTCTTCATTCCACCATTTCATTCATTTCTCATAATCACCGTCTCCTTTAGCCTAACCGGCATAACCGTGAGACGTAAAACTCAAAGATTTAATTTCATTTTTTTTTTCAGTTTCCCGCATTCTGGTATTTCTTTCCTTCTCCAGAAGAGATCTTGCATTTCACACACAGTATGGCTTGACATTGAAATTGAATCAAGTTAAAAATTTCAAACTTGATCTTTAAAGAAATTGAATTCGAGATTTCAACGGTTTACAAATTTGATGATTCCAAAAGTGTGTATTTGATTATCTGTTCTTCGTCCCAATCTAACGTGTTCACTCGCCTAAATATACAGGGTTTTCATAAAGTCTGGACGGATTTAATTTGCTTATAATTTTCATAAAAATGCTCATAATGAAATGAAATAAAGTGCAAACGGTAGCGGAAGGATTAAATTTTTACCTGTAATCTGCACCAGCTCAGTTCATTCACCGCCACACCTCCAACTGGGCGCCATTTACGTCCACTTCTGTGGACTGTTGATGGTGCTTTCCCTTACCCTGCTTATTGTTGCAGGCGATGTTGGAGGCCTCCCACTTCGAGGACGGTCCAGGACGCTTCCTGTCTCCAAGAACTTAGCATGCCACTTTCGGATTGCGCTCTCAGTCGGTGCCGGCTTTTTGAACTCTTTGGTGAACTTTCGACACACCAGAATTGGTGATTTTAGCTCTGCGTACCACAGAACACATTGCGCTTTCTCTTTCACCGACGCCATCTTTGATACGGTAAAAAAAAAAGTCTTCTCAGAGGAGTTTTTCATTTATTTATTTCTTTAAAAGACACACACACCAATACAGCTTACAACTTACTTTTAACAGTCAATATTGAAACAACAATGAAAACAACAATGGATGGAATTTGGTAAGAAACTGACCCTTGCCCTCCCTCTCCCTCTCTCAACGTGTTCAGAGTTGCCGCTTATCTAACAGCGTTGCCAATTAAAAATTTAATCCTTCTGCTACCATTTGCACTTTATTTGATTTCATTATGAGCATTTTTACGAAAATTATAAGCAAATTAAATCTGTCCAGACTTTATGAAACCCTGTAGTATCGTTCAACGAATTCGAACTAAATTTTAAACTTAAGTTTCTCTAAAAGAGATTCTCGAATTTTCTTTCTATCTGGAAAATAACGGAAGTTTATTAAGCGGTGAAATGCGATTTTCTCGAAAACAGCTCTAGAGATTTTTCTTTATATTTCATACCCCAATATTGCATACTGTAGTGTAAGTCAAACGAAAGACTAGCATAAACAACTTTATAAATAATTTTTCTGGAGAAAATCTCCAAGTAATAGTTTATTTACATTTTATAAATAAATCTTTGATTAACATCCTGACAATACAATATAACTCATTTTTGCAAGAGAAAAAATCCACAAGAGGTATTTTATTTTTACTGGTGATTTTCGGACGATTTCCTCAAACACAATTCGGATTTTTTTTTCAGATTTCAAAAATAAATACTAAGTTAATATCTGCATAATGGTGAATAAATTACTTCCTAGAAAAAATATCCACAATGGGTACTTTACTGTTCGGTGTCAGTGTGTTTTTAAAATTTGTTAAATATGACTCATGCGGTTCTGTTGATATTTGATAAACAAACATTTCCTTAATAACTATAACAAATAGCATAAATCATCTCTTATAAAAATCCACAAGGACGTAGTTTGATTTTTGGGTTGAGATTTTTTCGCAAGAAGTTTCCAGAAAATGTCTTATAATTGAGTTCCTTATTTCATAAGAAAATGTGTCCTTAATAACTGAAGTATAACATGATTTAGTATAACGAATAGGTGTAAGAAAGTTTAGTACGTTTATTTTGATGTTTATTCAAGTCGAATAAACATTCAACTTATTTTCACAACATTTCTTAACTTCGATTGTGGGAAATTGAAAGATAGGATATTTTTATTCCGTATTGTAGAATTTTTTCGTTTCAGAGAATAACGATGCGTTGCAATGAATAAAGTAATAAATTTCTTTACTCTCACATCCAGTCATTAACAACTAGATGTTCTGAAATTTTTCGTTTACTCGTCGTATTTACAGTAAACCATACACAAGAGAGCAAATTTAGCCTTGACGGAAGAAAGTGGTTATTGGGATACAAATCGTTGTCATGGTGTTTTAGATTTACTGCTCTAGTATTCGTGAGTAACGGTAATCTGACAACACGAGTTTTATTCCATCACACTTATATCGTTTCCCCAATTTTTGTATTTGGTCTAGGAATTAATTCGTGCGGGTGGACAAGAGATGGCGCAACGAACGGAGCGTCCCACAGTTCCGTGTATCCACACATGTGTTGCAAACCCCTGTCATCGCGTATCGTTCGTAGCATAGGGCAGTGGATTAAAGCGTCAACAACGCCAGTTTGTAGTTAAGTGAACATGGCGCAATTTGTACCTGATAAAGTGTTTTTGCGGGGTGTTCTGCTGCATTACTTTAACATGCAGAAAAGTGCGACTGAAAGTCATCGTATTTTGGTGGAAGTGTATGGTGACCATGCTCTAGCTGAGCGAACGTGTCAGAAGTGGTTTGCACGGTTTAGAAGTGGTGATTTCGGCTTGGCAGACCAAGAGCGAGCTGGACAGCCAAAAAAATTTCAAGACAAAGAATTGACAGCATTGCTCGAGCAGGATTCGTGTCAAACGCAGGAACAACTTGCAGCAGCATTAGGCGTTGATCAAACAACAGTCTCCAAACGCTTGAAAGCCATGGGAATGATTCAAAAGATGTCACATTGGGTTCCACATGAATTGAAAGACAGAGACGTTGAAAGACGAAAAACCATTTGCGAATTGCTGCTTCAACGACAGAGCAGAAAGGGGTTTCTGCATCGAATTATTACGGGTGATGAGAAGTGGATCCATTACGAGAACCCTAAACGAAAAAAGGCCTGGGTGAAACCAGGTGAACCAGGTCCATCACAACCAAAACGAGATATTCACTGTGCAAAGGTTATGCTGTGCATATGGTGGGATATGAAAGGTGTGGTGTACTATGAGCTGCTGCAACCGGGTGAAACTATGAATGGAGAACGTTATCGACGACAATTAATGCGTTTGAAGCAAGCTCTGGCCAGAACACGACCAGAATGGGAGAACAGACATAATAAACTTATTGTTCAACATGATAACGCTCGCCCACATGTCGCAAAACCGGTCAAAACCTATTTAGAAAATGTCGGATGGGAAGTTTTACCCCACTCGCCGTATTCACCAGACGTTGCTCCTTCGGACTACTTGTTCGATTGCATGAACAACGATTTGATTGGACAGCGGTTTACTTCTTCAGAAGATATCGAAACATGGGTCTCTGACTGGATCGCTTCCAAGGATGAGGACTTCTTTCGCCACGGAATCCGTACATTGCCTGACAGATGGGCGAAAGTGGTGGCTAGCGATGAACAATATTTTTCTTAAGGTATTTATGTATTTTGTGTTTGTACTACAGCTTCAATGTGTGCGTACCAACCGCACGAATTAATTCCTAGACCAAATACAACTAGTTTGCTCCGTCCTTGTTAATATCGTTGATATCTCAAACCATTCTGGAGATAGAAAAAATTATACATTTGATATATTGCTTAAAATTGTGTTTGTGAAAATGTTTGAAAACAATTTTTGACTTACATTGCTTCTACGATATTACAACAATACTGTTTGGTAGGCTTAATTACAATAAGTTCTCGGAATTACATAATTTTGGACAGTGCTGCAAACTTAGCATTTTATACAAAATCTCCAGAACGGTGCAAGATATCAAATTACTGTAAACGGCGTTGTGACCTTCACACCTACTGAAAACAACATATACAATTGCATGAGGCAATTCTCTAACTAGGAGACTTACGGAAGTGTCACTCGCTGATTTGAATTAAACTTTGCAGACTTGTAGAACACCGAAAAATAATCGACACGTATTTTTTTTTTTTTGTATCGGCAATGGTGAAGATTTAAGGGCAGAAACCATCCTTTGAACGTTGGGGTAGTCTCTAAGCATAGACAGAAAACAGACATTTAATTTAGAAGAAAACATACTGTCAGAGGGGTTTTAGGACAGCTGATTCAGAATCTGACTTCGAAATTACAAAATTCAAAATGGTGGATAAATATAGTGATTACAATTGCAAAATGTCTTCCGGTTTGAAATTCTCTGCACGGGGTAGTACGAGAAGGTTGCAGACCGATTTGAAATCCTTTTCTATTGATTTGAAACCCCTTTATTTTAACAGACTGCTTGATTAAAGTGAGTCTCTGCACCTCTCCCTGTTCGGGGTGCTTACACGCAAAAAAAAGAAAGGTTACTAGTAAACAAGAAAAAGGTGGACAGTAACCAAGTTAGTTTGTCAATATATAGACAACAGAGTCGTGTGTCCCAGCAGCCAAGCCAAAAAGGTTAACGAGAGAAGGTGATCGTAACCTTGCGTTACAGGTTAACATTGCTAGGTTACAGTGTAATAACTCACAGGGGTACGCTAACCGATCACGTAGTTACCACTATCAATCATAGCCTGTAACCGGTAACCTTGTTAGTATGTTGGAATAACCGACTGCTCGGTTAACGAAACAGGGTGCGACAACTTTCTAACCGTGTATTTTGATTAGTATAACTTATTTAATAAATAACAGTAACAGATATTCACTCAGCCACGAGCACATCAAAAAATACAATACTAAAATAGATAATAACTACCTAAATTTATTTTCATTTCTAGTATGTACTTTTTTTTTTGTCGTCATCTCGTTTAAAGGGTAACGCCCTATTTTTTTTGCTAGTCGTGTACGACTAGCTCCCGCCCAAAGGGTACCGCCCTTTATATCGGGAAGTGGAGTAAAGGAATGATGGGAGTAGGAAATTGTGGATGGGTACTAGTAGATTTATTAAACTTTATTTCAACATTTTATTTCACATCATCATAAATATATTAATGCATTTACTGATCTACAGAGTAGTATATCATATATTATCAGAAGGGTTGGACATTATGGCCGTTAACCATAATCATATTGGAAGGGGGATGGGAATGAATGGTAATGAGGTGCACAAGACGTCACAGCAACGGGTTTTGTTAGCAAGACAGATGTGTGTTATCTTCTGATCCGGGGGCAACTCCGGATCTGATGGAGACAGGGGAAGGCCAGTTAAACAAGAGGACTACTGTGCATAAGATGGAATAATGCAAGGTGATGCCGTGTCAGTGATGTAGTCTGTAATGAAAAGATGGTCAGGACTGTCAGGTGGTAAGGAGAAGTGGTACAGGGTAAAGAGGAGCGAAAGAGGGGTATGACGGAGAAGTACATTGGTCGGGTGTAAAGCAAAGTGATGCATCGTGTCTAGAAGTAGGTGGTGATTAGTTTGAAAGCGAGTTGAAATGTAGCGGAGGCGTAAGGTTTCAAGGTGATAGAGTATGTGAGGAAATGGGGTACGATCGTAGAGTTCATGGGTTGGGCTGGGAAGGCGGATACGGAAAGCTAAACGGAGTGCGTGCCGTTCAAGAATTTGAAGTCTGGTATAAAAGGAGGGAGCTGCGGCACTCCAGGCGGTAAACCCGAAAGTGAGAACTGGGCGGAGAAAAACTTTGTAGGTGGTTAAGAGGGTGTGGGTGTTCAATCCCCAGGTACTACCAGTGATACGGCGTAGAAGGTTGAGACGATTATAGGCTTTGCTGCAGATGGACTTGAGATGGGCAGTCCATTTAAGATGTCTGTCAAAAACTATCCCTAAATAAGTGACGGTGTTTTGAGGCTGAAGAGGAACGTTGTCAACATGAACATGGAAGTTAGCAGGATTGCGATACACGCGAGAGCGTTTGTTGGGAGGAAGAAAGATGATGGTTTGCGTTTTAGCAGCATTTAGGGTCAGTCTCCAGTGTGTGCACCAGGAGAGAAATGTGTCAATAGCAATCTGCAGAGTTCGGTTTATCTCTTGGATAGTGTTCGCTATGGCGAGAAAGGCTGTGTCCTCTGCAAATTGGTATAAACTGATATTTCCGGGCAAAGGAGGAAAGTCGGGCACATATAACAGATATAATAACGGAGATAGTGAAGACCCTTGAGGGACACCAGAATGGAGAGATATAGGGTGTGAGAGGTGGTTGTTGATAGATATATAACTAAGGCGGCAAGAAAGAAAGTGGAAGATAAAACGAATGTAACACAGAGGAAGGCTGTAAGAGAAGAGTTTATACACAAGACCAAGGTGCCACACCTTATCAAAAGCTTTTTCTAAATCGAATAAGACCAGGCAGGAAGGTTTGGATGTGTTGAACTGCATTGTGATATTGGTGGTAAGGCGCATAAGCTGATCATTGATACTATAGGAGGGTCGAAAGCCTGCTTGCGGAAGAGGAAGAAGATTATGATCGGAAAGATGACGATGTAGACGTGTGACAAGGATGCGTTCCAGAATTTTGCTGAATACAAGAGTGAGCTGAATAGGCCGATAAGAGGAGACAGCATGTGGAGGTTTGTTTGGTTTGGGAAACATTAGAGTGATCGATGCTTTCCAGTGAGTCGGGATGAAGGCTGTGCGCAAAATGAATGTGTAAATAACTGCAAGTAAATGGAGAAGAACATAGGGAGCCTCTTTGATATGTCGGTAAGAAATACGATCGGCGCCTGGAGCCGACTGACGTTTTCGCGCGACTGTACTCTGGATATCTTCGACCGTAATAGGAGCAGCGAGATAACTATTTGCAGGTAGGTGGTGGTTGGTATGGGGTTGAAGATTGGGTGAAGAAAGATTGATATTTTCTGCTGGATGACGGCGTATGGATGGATCAGATGCAAGAGGAGTGAAAATACCTTGAAGATAAGCAGCAAAGGCGTTCGCTTTAGCAGTATCATCAGCGAGAGGGTCTTCTCCGTCTAAGAGAGGGTACGGTGTACGAGAGGATCGTCCAGTGAGTTGGTGGAATCGTTTCCAGTATCTAGTAGGATGGGTGATGGTGGAAAGATCATTGCAGGTAGTGATCCAACGACGACGTTTATAAGCAACAAGGTAGTTGTAAACAGTGCGTTGATACTGGCGGTGGAGACGGAGAGACTCAAGGTTACCAGTGTGAGTGAAGTCTCGATAATGTGCCCGGGAACGTTTGATAAGTGTAAGATACTGAGGAGGAAGAGCTGGTTTGTAAGCATGAGTGGTGCGAAGCGGAATATTTTGATCAGAGGCAGTGTGGATGGAAGCTGTGATAGTATCTAATGCGACATAAAGGTCATCTTCTGTTTGTGGTTCCGGGACATTTTCTAAGTGATGTTGAAGAAATGTGCGGCAACCGTTCCAGTTGGCTTTGTCGAACATAGGAAAGGAGCATGAGGGTGAAGGAGTAGTGCGAGAAGCAGAACGTGGGGTTGTAATGGTCAGAAGAATTGGCACATGATCACTGCCGAGAGGATCCAGGACATCTAGCTTGCACCGAGTCTGTAGGTTGAAAGAAGTGATAACAATATCTGGTGTTGTATTACTACAAGGTCTTGTAGGCTTAGGTAACGGATGAAAGTGACCGGAAGTTTTCGTTATAAGGTAGTTACGGAAATTCTGTTGCTGTCGAGGAGTACGACTGTGGAAATTCAGATCCGCTAGAATGATGTAAGTACGATAGGTATCTGAAATGTACTGAATAAACGAATATGGAAGAGGATGTCCAGGACGGATGTAGATGGTCGCAACAGTGATGTTGAGCTGTTTGAAATATAAAGTAGTAACTAGATGTTCGGGCAGTGGATGTATGGGAAGAGCGGTGCGGCGAAAAGGAAGAGATGGTGAAAAGCCTATGGCGACACCGCCACTTGCCCTCCTCGCTGGTATAGAGTTACCGTGCCGAAGCATAGTATAATTTGGTAGGTGTACGTGGGTGCGGGCCTTAGGATGTGTCTCGTTCAAAACGAAACACGCAATATGTTTTTCAAAGAGGAGCTGTTCAAATAAGAGTTTATGTTGAGGTAAGGAACGAATGTTCAGAAAGAGAAAAGTAATGTCCATAATGATGTGAAGATACAAGATGTTGTCGAATAGAGTCTTAGACTTCTGTTTGCAACGGATCGGAATGAAAATAAACAGTTTGGCTGGAGTAGGTAGCTGTAAAGTTGATGTTAAGTATGGCTTTGGCAGTTTGTTGGACTTGGCAAAGAATATGTTTGCGTAGTAGAGGATGAATATTTTGGAGAGTAACAGTAAGAAAGGACAAGAATTGGGTGATTTGTGATGGGCTGACAGATATCGTGAGGAATAGAAGCTGTTTGAGTGATATGCGGTTTTAATGGTACTATTAATTCGGGCTTGAATGGAACTGCAGTAGGTTTAGCCTTGCATTTATAACTGTAAGTAGGATGTCCAGTTTCGTTACAGGTGGAACATTTAGGAGTGTCCTTCAGGTTAGAACAATTGCGGGTACTATGAGGGCCAGTGCAGAACCCACATTTAAGTTGGTTTGGGCATGCGACGGTGGGATGATCATTGTATACCTGGCACTTTTCACAGCACATTGGAAGTGGAGCAGGAGAACGAGAAGGCTCGACTCGATGGCGTTTACGATAGATGAAGGCTCCATTTGAGAGAAGAGAGTCTATGGTGTCATGTGAATTGGTTAAAACACGAACCATGTAGGTGTTTCCTTGTGTGTTTTTGATACGGATACATTTGATGATAGCATGTCCCTCAAGCTGGAGTTCCTGACTGATTTCTTCGTCCGTAAAGGACGGGTCAACACCGCGGATGACAACTGACAAAGCAGGTTGTTTGCGTGGTGGCGGTGGTTGTTTGGCTGATGGGGTGTTGAGTTTAGTGATAGAAGCGTTTTTACCAAAGATTTCGAAGGAATAAGTATTGCGATGTGTGGATGCAAAGTTATCGTCTGGCGTTTTAATAATGATGCCTCTCTGGGTATAGATGATTTGTGTGATACTCGTCCGTGGGATGTATTTGGTGATGCGATGATACAGTTTCTTGAGATCCAGATATTGAGGGTCATAATTCGTGAGTAGAAATGAATGAACAGATGGTTTTACAGATGTGAATGTAGAAGTTTCAGCGTCCATGCGATGTGATGAATCTGATGCAGTTGAAGATTCGCCGAGAGTATGATGACGCTCTGGGTGAGGTGATTGAGGCTGATTCTGATTAACTTCGTTAGATGAGGTACGTTTAGAGTTCTCCCTTCGCTTGTCAGCAGATGCTGACGGAGCGGAGGGGCCCAAGGAAATATTAGTAGAAGCGTGGGTAGCCATGATAAGCAGTACAATAAACAAATAACAGCTAAGAAGGTATGGTGAGCAGGTTGAAGCCACCCATTCGGATAGTGGCTTAGGTGAGGAAATGCCCCAGTCTATACGTGTCGCAACGAGCTACCCTTAGCTGAGATAAGTCTGATAGCTGTTGCTCAGCGAATATCTGACGAGCAAGTCCCAGGATCGTGGACAGGATTACAAAAAGCAGCCGTGCTGACGTTTGGTACGTCCCAGCTGGTGTGGTCAATATCGCTATCGACCTCAAATGATGGTAACGCCCTACTTTTTTTTGTCCGTCGTCCCGCTAAAGGGTTTTACCCTTTCTTCGGGTAAGTGCTTTATATAAATTGTAGTTTGCAATTTAATGTGGTCGGTCTAAGAGGTGCACAAGTATATAATATTTATTTATTTATTAAATACATATAAACAGAGAGGAGATGGAAGAGTGACAATAACATCTAATGAAGTACAAGCATACTATAAGCATGAGACAGCAATATTGTTGAAAATAATAAGTTTATTACCATGTAGTGCGGAGTTAAGACGAGTGCAAAACTGGAATGAATATGGTACAGGAGGCAATATGGAGAGAAGTAGATGAAGATGAAATGAAGTGCTCTGAACGCCACATCACAAGGTATTTGTTAGTACAGACGAATGCGAGTTATGTTCTGTTCCTGGGGCGATTCAGGAACTGATGGAGACAGAGGAAGCCCATGTTAATAGGTGGTTACGGTGCGTGTGATGGATATATGAATGATGAAAGCTCACGTGGTTCGTAGATGTGAAAGATTTCGGGATCCACTACACCATCATCGAGTTGCAAATGATAAAGAGTCATGAAGTGCTGTAGGGGAGTATCAACGTAAGCTGAGGGTGCGTCGTGATCCCGATCGTACCGTAGGATATCAAGTAACATGGGATGCTGCTGGTCAATTCACTTGCAAACGTACCGTGTACGAAGCTGTTCGAGATGGTGCAATAAAGGTGGAAAGTCAATCAGCTCGTAAAGTAACCGTGTCGGATGCGGTAAGCGGATGCGATGTGCTAGGCGTAGAGCATGGCGCTCTAGGATAGCCAACTTCTGATAGAATTTGGGCGGTGCAGATGTCCAGGCAGTGTGACCGTATGTTAATGTACTGCGCATAAATGCTTTATATGTATGAAGTACTGTTAACGGTTTTAAACCCCAGGTTGCACCAACTAGGCGCTTGAGGAGGTTGAGCCGATTTTGCGCTTGGCGTATGATCTTGGTGAGGTGTGGGGTCCAAGTAAGTTTGGAGTCAAATATGACACCAAGATAAGTAAGAGTATTTGACGGCACGACAGGTGTATGGTCTACTTGGAGGTTTAATCGACTTGGATTCCTGTAGATACGTGAACGGCGTCTACGTGGGAGGAAAACAATAGCCTGAGTTTTGGTAGAATTAATACTTAATCGCCATACATTACACCAGTCAACGAATGCACCAATTGCCGTTTGCATAGTTTTACTAATGGATTGTACTGTGCGGGCTGTCGTAAAAAAGGCAGTGTCATCAGCAAACTGAAATATGTTGATGTTGTTTGGAACCACAAGGTCGGCAACATACAGTAGGTATAATAAAGGAGACAGTGACGAGCCTTGAGGAACGCCAGATTGGATGAAGATCGGATGAGAAAGTGTTCCGTTAATAGAGATATATGCTAGTCGCCCTAGTAAGAAAGAATGGATGAATCTGATATAAGAGGATGGTAGAAAATAGTTATGGAGTTTGTATAGTAAACCAGGGTGCCAAACCTTGTCGAAAGCTTTTTCTAGATCAAAGGCTACCAGACAAGAAGGAAAACCTGTGTTGTATTGATCATAAATAGCCGTAGATAGTCGTAATAACTGATCCATGGTACTAAAATGGGGTCGAAAACCGGATTGATGAATAGGAAGTAGATTATGAGTTGCAAGATGAGCGTGCAAGCGGCGGTCTAGAATGCGTTCTAATATTTTGCAAAGGCAACTGGTGAGATGAATAGGGCGATAGGACTGTACGTCAGTTGAAGGTTTTTTAGGTTTGGGAAATAGAAGAACTTTCGAGTATTTCCAGTCGATTGGAAAAAATCCAGTTCGCAGGATGAAAGTATATATGGCGCTGAGAAAAAGTAGAAAAGCAGGTGATGCTTGCCTGACGAGAACATAGGTAACAGAATCAAAGCCTGGTGCAGTGTTTCGTTTACGGAGCAATGTTTGGCGAATATCATCTGGTTGGATCGGAGTTGTAAGTTGATTATTGGGCTCTAAAGAGTGGCTGATAGATGGGCGCAGAGAAGCAGATGTTGGATCTGTACGTCGGTTTATTGAATTTTGTAGGCGCTGCGGTGTATGCCAACCAGGAAGAGGTGTAAAAATATCTTGAAAAAATGATGCAAACGTATTCGCTTTATCCATATCAGTGATCACTGCCTGATTATTGTGAACAATGGGGTATGGTGTGCGGGATACTGTACCGGTGAGTTGATGGAATTTGCGCCAATATTTACTGGGGTGTGATTCACTTGCAAGTGTGTTGCAAGTTTGAATCCAATGGCGTTTCTTATAGGCAACAATATAATTGTGCGTAATTCTAAGGTATTGGCGATGAAGTCTAAGCGCTTCAAGATTACCCGTAGCGAGGTACTCACGATGTGCTCGACGAGAAGCGGATATGAAAGGTAAATAGTGCGGAGGCAATTTTGGTTTATGTAATTGTACTTCTGCTGTTGGGATGGAACGGTGTGCTGCTTCTTGAATAGATTCAGTAAGATTAGCAATTGTGTGATCAAGATCGTATTGTGTAGTAGGTATGAGCAAGTTATTAACAGCAGTGTCCAGATCGGAGCGATATTGTTCCCAATTGGCTCGTTTGTAGCAGAATACTTTCTGAGGAGGTATGTTAGAGTGAGAGCAAGGAGAACAGTGAAGTGTAAGTTTGATAGGCATATGATCACTACCAAGTGAATCAAGCACATCGATATGAATACTCTGCGAAAGAGATGTTGATGTGATGACAACATCAGGAGTAGTATTGCTGACGGGGCGTGTAGGTTTCGGTAGAACATGGAACTCAGCAACTGTTTCAGTGTGAAGAAAGTCTAAAAAGTTAGTTTTGTCCCTCTGTGACCGACTATGAATGTTTAGATCCGCCATGATAATGTAGTGCCGAAAGGTAGAATCGATGTATCGAAAAAAGTCGTAGTTGATTGGTTTGCCTGGTCGAAAATATATGGTAGCGAAGGTAACAGTGCGGCCTCGAAAATAAATAGTCGTGACATTATGCTCAGGAAGGTGGAGTGTGAGCGGAAGTGGAACCGTGACTGCTCTATAAGGAAGGCGTTGGCTAACACCTATAGCTGTACCTCCGTAGACTCTTGGACCAGATGGGGCATCATGTCGGAGCAAGTGATATTTCGGAAAGTAACAGTTCAAATGTGGTGCGAGGTACGTTTCGTTAAGTGCAAAGGCTGCAATTTGTTCTTCTTGAAGAAGTTGTGTAAAGAGCACATGGTGTGTTAAGACTGATCGAATGTTAAGAAAAAGTAAGTTATAAGAAGCCATAATGATACGTATTATTCTAGCGTAGGCAGAAGTACCCATATTAAACGTAGACTTCGAGTGGTTGAATTTGAAAGTGAACTGTAGGTCCGGAATATGTAGCATGAAGTTGTAGGTTAAACAGTAATTTGGCTGCATACATGATCTGATTCAGGATATGATTGCGATCAAAAGGATGGATATTTTGTAGAGAAATAGTGAGGAAGCGTAATAGGTCTTCAACAGTTATTGGATGGCGCAGCGAATTTGCTGGCGGTGTTGGAGTGTCAACAGAGCGTATGGGTACAACGAGTTCCGGCTTAGCTGGATCGGGTTTAGGTTTAGCTTTACACTTGTAGCTATAGGTAGGGTGTCCCTCAGAACATCGAACGCAATGTGGTGGCTCCTTAAGATTAGGGCAGCTTTTTGTGGGATGGTCAAGTGAACAGTAGCCACATTTGATGGTGTTCGGACACTCAGATGTCGGATGGGAATTGTATTGTTGGCATTTCTCGCATCTAACAGGCAGAGGTGCTGGTGTGCGAGATGGTTCCACCTTGTAACGACGCCGGTATATATAGGCACCGTGGAGAAGCAGTTGGTCGATCAGTTGTTGTTGATCAGTAAGAATGCGGACTAAGTATGTTGGACCCTGGTTATTCTTTATACGTATACAACGCTTGACAGGTAGTCCTTCTTGGTGTAATTCGGAGTAAATTTCCTCATCAGTGAATTCAGGTTCCACTCCCCGTATGACGACAGATAACATTAGAGGACGCCGTGGTGGAGGTGGTGTTTTTCGTCCGCTGGAACTTAATGTTGATATTTTTGCTTTTAACCCAAAAATTTCGAACGTAGCTTTGTTGCGGACATGTGTAGCGAAGTTCGGATTTGTCGATTTCAGAATGATACCCCGGCGCGTCTTGATGATTAGTCGTATTTCTGGACGAGGAACATACTTTACTAGTTGTTGAAAGACAGCGCGCACTGTGTCGTATTTTGGATCGAAATCAGTTAGTAGGAAGTTATAAATTGTTTCTTGGTGTAAAGTTGATTGATTTCCAGTGGAAGTGGATGCCCAATCCATATTGTTGCTGACATTAGTAGCAGTAGGATCTGCTATTGGTGTAAGCCGTTGTTTCTTGGGATCTAAGGTTTGTTTGCCGTCAGAGAGGGATTTGGATCGAATTCGTTGTCCGGTAGTGACACAGTTTGCATAAGTGGTAGGAACAGTGGTGGTAGTTGGTACTAGCCGTGTAGTGCCGGTAACAATACGCGGTTGCGTTTTTTTGGCGACCATGGGGGCCAATGTTCAATGGAGTTGTTTGAACAAGAGTCGATGGACCGGAAGCATTGCCAGAGTCCGCCATAGGGATGAGAGTTCTAGGGCCAAAGCCGAAGAGGAAGCATTAATAAAATCGGTATCCGGTGGAGGTGCCAAAGTCGTCAATTAGTTTCGGTGATATAGGCCTCCGAAGAGGAGAATATTAAAAACAAATCGTTAGCCCAAGAGAATTGCAAGATCATCAACAGTAAAGACAATTAGATAATTTAGCCTCCGTAGAGGCTTAAACCAATTCGACGGTTGTTTCCTTAATCCTCAGTGAGGCAAGTAATCCAACCGTATTTCAGAAGTTCGCGATGGGGATGGATAATTCAGTGACTCGCTTATTTTTCTCCGCCAGCTACGGATACCCTATTTTTTTTACCTGGTTAGAGATTCCAGGTGGCCAGTTCGTAACGCCCTACCCTTATAAGCCACCAATATCACAAGTATTTAACAACTAACAGTGAGAATTTGTTTGGGTGATACTCTTCCCTATAAGCAAAGACGTAAAAGGATTTTGATATTTGTACCGTAAAGCAACGTAAAACGCATTATGTTTCCTGAACACATTACAAAATTATTGTTACGAGTGTGTGAATTATTTGACGACAATTACATAACTAGTAGTGCTACCATCTAGTGTGGATATTTGTACTAGAAACGTGTCACATAACATTTTATTCATTTAAATCTCAGAATATGCATAAACCTCCGTAAATAAACTTTCCTTCACATTTCTCTATTAATTTATGTAGAATCCATATTTTAATAACTGTTTTCCTATTCCTTCGGATGTATTCATAATTATTAAAACTTTTCGTTCTTAAAATTGCAAATGGCGACCTTGCTGTTTGTACTTCTAGTAATGCAGTGTTACCAGTAAACAAGTTTCGGAGGGTTAAATTTGCCTTGTGTGAAAATCGGTTGATAACAACACAGTGTTTTAAATTAAATTAACCTTCTTGAATTGGTTACTTTCTTCTAATCTATTTTATAGGTTAATAGCAACCAAACACTGGATTGTTTCTACACATTTTCTAGTAACCTTTCTTGATTGATTACCGGCGACCTCGTAAAATTAACCTTTTTTGTCTCAGAAGGGTTGTTACAAATTATTAACTGGTTCTAGCAGCTAAATTGTCCATTAACCCCCACTAGGTTACCACTTATTTTTCTCAGTGTATGTATAGTGAGTTCCTTCGCCTCTCACTATGTAAGAACTTAACATATCCTCAATTGTTGTAATTATGAATTTATTGAGAAAACGCTTCACAGTAATGATATCTCGTAAAAAAAAAGTTGGCGTAAACGTTGCAAACGCTTCACAGTAATGATATTTCGCAAAAAAAGGCAAAACGATATATAAACATTGTTTACACCAAGCTCACCTTATTACAGCAATAACTGTGACAAGTCGCAAAATGCAACAGAATCTTTTTCCGAATAACTTTTTGTATCACGCATATGTAATAAGATTTGCAAATCTGGGAGAAGGAAACTACTTATGAATCAGTGATTTGAATCTAAATTACCGTAAATACGCGCGTAATTTTCGCCCTCGCATAATTTTCGTATCCCAATTTTAAAGGACATTTTCTGTATATTTTATTTTCCTCGCGTAATTTGCGCACGCGAGGATTTGACAGTGGTTTGTAAGGTAAGAAACCACACGACTTCTTAATTTTTTAATGTTATTTTTCTACAAATTTAGAATTAGTTGTTTGTTGTCAATTCTTGCTACAAAGAAAATGTGTACCGGTATTTTCGTGTTATTTTGACTGAGGAAAAAATTAGATGATGTTCACTGATGTGGCTGATTTTTTTCCCGTATAATTTACGCACTCTTGTTTCAAAACAACTTTCTTCCTCTAAAAAAGTGCGAAAATTACGCGAGTAAATACGGTATATTATTACGGAGATGTAACTTTATGTTATAGTCGTAGAGGACAATATCAGTAAAATGTATAAAGACGTTTTCCCACGGTCTAAAGCCGAACACATCAAGAGGTTGAATCCTACCAGTTGTTAGTGCCGAATGGTTTCTATTTTGAGGTACTCTTTTATTCGTAAAATAGGTTGAAAAGTTGATTAATTGTGACTACTTCACGAATCTAATAACAAAATAGACTTTGCATTAGACGCCGGGAGAAAAACCTCTTGAAACCATGATCTCACACGACCTTATGTTAATTTTCCCGAATTTGATGCTTGAGATTTAAAGATGTTATTTTGGACTATAGGCCAACATTTTCCATTCTTTTCCTGTAAAATAATTAACAACGGTGAGAACAGGACACCATTTTCAGAAATTAAGAGCTGTATGGTGTAGCTGTGAGTCATAGATTTATTGACTGTGTCTCTGTAAACTCTATAGTAAGAAATGCAGAGGCTCACTTTAATCAAACATCCCATTAAAATGAGTACAAAAAGCTGTTTCAAATTGGTTTGCAACCTCCTCGCAGTAATCTCTGACAACTATAACTGTTCTTGGTTAAGTGCAGAGAATTTGAAACCAGAAGACATTTTGTAATTGTAATCACTATATGGATCTTGAATCCATTTTGAATTTTGTAATTTTGACGTCAGATTCTGAATCAGCTGTCCTAAAATTCCTCTAACAGTATGTTTTCTTCTAAATTAAATGGTTGTTTTCTGTCTATGCAACGTTCAAAGGATGGTTTCCACCCTTAAATCTTTACCATTGCCGATATAAAAAATACGTGTCGATTATTTTTCGGTGTTCTACAAGTGTGCAACGTTTCATTCAAATCGGTGAGTGACATTTCTGTAAGTCTCATAGTAAGTTGTTTTTTCGAAATACACGCATTTGAAAAAAAGCAAGGATTTCCAATCACTTGTAGATTTGTTTATATTCCTTTAAAATACGTCGTACTATGACCACACTAAAGTACTTCGGATGTGCATTACCCCATCTGTTTCATTCGCGTTATTACTGCTGTAGAGCCACCGAAATTTATATTTGTGATACTGTAACGTCATTAGTTTGAAACACTAAATATTAAACTTAACATTGAAAGTTTTCGTTTAACATGTAGATTTGAAATATATAATAAGTTGGCGTAATGCTATTTGAAAAAAAATACAATTTCAGGTTTGGTTGGCAATACTGTTAACTTTGTGATATCAGAATATGCTAATTCTGATATTTGCATAGTACACTCCTCATCATAAAAATTGCGACAGCTAACGCCGTGCAGCTAGGCCACCCAATATACAACTTCTTATCCCATAATAGTGTATGGTAAAGAGACCCCCTCTCTCTCCTCCTTTCTTCTCTCCCATACTAGAATTAGCTAACAACATGAGAGCAATTGTAATTTCAAACTACACATGTATTAGTATCGATAAAATGAAATAACAAAACCCAGACGAAACAAGATTCATAAGTTGATTTAGGGAGAAACTGCAACACATACAATGAAAAATTGAAACCAATGGATGTCTATTACACAGAGGTTCAGAAATGAGGCAAAGAGGGAGAGAGAAGGCGAGAGAAGAAGAAAAAAGAAAAGGGAGGACAGATAAAAATGTAAACGTAGTAAAAAAAACTAATATTATAAAGTTCCGTTACCAGATATCCAACAGTAATATAGAAATAGCATTTGATTTTATATATTTTTTCACGACTATTCGAATATATAGAGGATGCTACAAACATTCATCAAGTCACTTTCAAAAAGGATAGCATACTCAATTTCTAGTAGAACTGTAGATCTCAGAGACACATCTAAGATAAAGGCAAAAGTCTAACAAAAGCTTTATTTCCGCGTGCTTCGGTTGTGAATTCGGTGGTGTTCACTAGACGTACTCATTCAAAATACATTCCAATTAACCCAGTAGGTAGAGTACATCATATCAATGCAAAGTGAACAAAAAAAGAAAAGAAAGAAAGATAAAGTTGAATAAGTGCCATTTTGCTGCTAATTTATTATCAGAAATATTCTATATTAAAAGTCCAAACCGTATAATAATGACAAGTTACAAATGTTCAAATGGAAAATTGGATGTTCCTTATAAATGTAGCATACCTTGCATGTTTCAAATCTCAACGTGAATAAAACACATTGAATTATAGGATGGAAACAAACTAGTACAAAGAAAATTTTGTTTTCAAATAACCAAAGAGATAGCCATTTTCTAGTCTTTTCCGAAAGATTTATCTGTTCCGAACACCCAGCATCACTTTTGTCTCTTGCGGATATAACGTTGTAAGTTGCACACATAGAATGAACACGCTGTAGCTCAAACGGATCATAGTGTCAGTCAGATGATGTTGGTTAGCTTATAGACCAACCCTGAGTCGAGGATTCAAACCCGTAGTGACCCGGTAATTCGGCTAAGACCCGGTAACCCAGACGATAAAACGATATTTTGCTTTATTAAAGACATGACCAGGACTGGGGATGTTATCTCCAGAGCACGAAAAACTCGACGCTGAAGTCGCCAGTTAATTACATTTTCCAGACCAGGTCTATCGGTCTCTTGCTCCGTTTTAACTTTGGAACTTTATGTGCGTGTGTGCGCAAGAGAGAGGGGGAGAAGTGAAAGATGAAAAGACAGGTTAGGGAAACATCAAGAGAGAGAGAGAGAGAGAGAGACGGAGAGGGACAAATATAAATATGAACCTTACTTATCATTACAGTATATGATGAAGAACGCACACAATGTTTATTCGAATTCTTGCCAGTGATGCTTTGTAAGTTCTCCAATAGAAGATGAATCTCTGTTTGCAGCCATTATTGTACGCTAGAAAGTTATACTACCTGACGGGAAATCGAACCGAAATTTCCACTTGGAAGTCTAGCACTTTACCACTACACCACCGATTGCTTTACACGAACTTTGTTCAACAAATGCTGTAATATTTCTTTCTGAGAACGATAACACGAAAAGTGTTTACTGTAGATCAATGAAGTGTTTCGAATATCGTGGTAACTCCTTAGCTCTATCCCAACCAACATTCGTAAATCGTCTCTATCATGATAAAGGTATTTGCTTCCACATTCTTAAGCATTGCACGTCTAGTATGAGAAATCGATTCTTCATCATTACTTTGTAAAAAAAAACAGCGTTGGCGTGAACAGGATTTGAACCTATGATGGACAGCTGTATTAATCCAAACTCCATTTCGTTACCGCTACACTATCATGCAACCTGAAACTAGAAGCCAAATATTACTTACTTTAGACTTGATCTTTGGAACGATCAAGCTTCTTCCTGTAAGCTCATTTGCTCCTAAGTGCACAACGAAATTAATTTATTCGACGAACTAAAAAGAAATTAGTGCCTACTAATAAAGGAAATTACATACAATCCAGGAAACATTACTGAACTAGTCATATTATGCAGTAATTTCGCAGTGCAAGTTCAAATGTACGCTAATAATAATAATAATAATAATAATAATAATAATAATAATAATAACCTATATTATAAAATTAAAAGTGATTGTGACTTATAATTTCTTGAACCACCAGACCGATCTCGATCAAATATTCAACATTGATAATGTTCGAAATCTGAGAGTATTTCTATCTATTCGTTTTGATGGTGTTACTTAGGGGAGTGGAGGAGGCGGAAATATAAAAAATAAGGAAAACTTAATATGTCTTGAATCAAAAGACCAATCGGGATGAAATTTTCAACATAGATTAGGTTCGTGCATGGAATGTTTTTTAGTATTTCACTTTGATAGAGGAATGTAGGGGAGGGGGAGGCCGGGGAGATATACAAAAATTAATGTAAATAAAAATATACGGGACTATGTTGATGAGTTAATAAGTCGTAAGCCACCGGACAAATCTGAATCAAATTTTCAACGTAGATGAAGTTCGACCCTGGAAGGGTTTTCACAATATCACTTTAACGGTAAAACTTAGATGAAAGGACGGAAGGGAAAGATATATAAAAATAATTAAAACTTAATAACTCCTGAACCACAAGACCTACCTCGATCAAGTTTTTAACATATATGACGTTCGGGCCTGATATGATTTTTATTATTTCACTTTGACACTAGAAATTATTATTATTATTATTATTATTATTATTATTATTATTATTATTATTATTATTATTAGCGTACATTAGACCTTGCACTGCGAAATTACTGCATAATATGTCTTTATTTCAGTAATTTTTCCTGGATTGTATGTAATTTCCTTTACTAGTAGGCACTAATTTCTTTCTAGGTCATCGAATAAATTAATTTCGTTGTGCACTTAGGTGCAAATGACCTTACAGGAAGGAGTTTGATCGCTCCAAAGATCAAGGCTAAAGTAAGTAATATCTGGCTTCTACTTTCAGGTGGCATGATAGTGTAGAGATAACGAAATGGAGTTTGGATTAATACAGCGGTCCAGCATAGGCTCAAATCCTGTTCATGCCAACGCTGCTTTTTTTTTTTTTTACAAAGTAATGATGAAGAATCGATTTCTCATACTAGACGTGCAATGATTAAGAATGTGGAAGCAAATACCTTTATCATGATAGAGACGATTTACGAATGTTGGTTGGGATAGAGCTAAGGAGTTACCATTACATTCGAAACACTTCATTGATTGCAGTAAACACTTTTCATGTTATCGTTCTCAGAAAGAAATATTACAGTATTTGTTGAACAAAGTTTGGGTAAAGCAATCGGTGGTGTAGTGGTAAAGTGCCAGACTTCCAAGTGGAAAATTTCGGTTCGATTTCCCGTCTAGTAGTATAACTTTTTAGCATACAATAATGGCTGCAAACAGAGATTCATCTTCTATGGGAGAACTTACAAAGCATCACTGGCGAGAATTCGAATAAACATTGTGTGCGTTCTTCATCATATACTGTAATGATAAGTAAGTTTCATATTTATATTCGTCCCTCTCCGTCTCTCTCTCTCTCTTTCTTAATGTTTCCCTATCCTGTCTTTTCATCTTTCACTTCTCCTCCTCTCTCTCATCCACACACGCACTTCATGTGCGTGTGCGTGTTCCAAAGTTAAAACGGAGCAAGAAACCGATAGACCTGGTCTGGAAAATGTAATTAACTGGCGACTTCAGCGTCGAGTTTTTCGTGCTCTAGGGATAACATCTCCAGTCCTGGTCATGTCTTTAAAAAAAGCAAAATATCATTTTATCATCTGGGTTACCGGGTCTTAGTCGAATTACCGGGTCACTACGGGTCTGAATCCTCGACTCAGGGTTGGTCTATAAGCTAACCAACATCATCTGACTGACACTATGATCCGTTTGAGCTACGGCGTTCATTCTATCTGTGCAACTTACAACGTTATATCCGCAAGAGATAAAAGTGATGCTGGATGTTCGGAACAGATAAATCTTCGGAAGAGACTAGAAAATGGCTATCTCTTTGGTTATTTGAAAACAAAATTTTCTTTGTACTAGTTTGTTTCCATCCTATAATTCAATGTGTTTTATTCACGTTGAGATTTGAAACATGCAAGGTATGCTACATTTATAAGGAACATCCAATTTTCCATTTGAACATTTGTAACTTGTCATTATTATACGGTTTGGACTTTTAATATAGAATATTTCTGATAATAATTTAGCAGTAAAATGGCACTCATTCAACTTTATCTTTCTTTCTTTTCTTTTTTTGTTCACTTTGCATTAGTAGTCTGGAACGGAAGATATGATGTACTCTACCTACTGGGTTCATTGGAATGTATTTTGAATGAGTACGTCTAATGAACACTACCGAATTCACAACCGAAGCACGCGGAAACTAAGCTTTTGTTAAACTTTTGCCTTTATCTTAGATGTGTCTCTGAGCTCTACATTTCTACTGGAAATTGAGTTGAGTTGAGTTGATTTTGAGTTTAACGTCCCGTTCAGCAGCGAGGCTATATGAGACGTGGACCTACTGATTAACGGGAATCCGAACCACATGAGCTCCCGCCGGGAATCGAACCCGGGTCTCCCACGCCAAAGGCGCGTATGCTAACCGCTTAGCCACGGAGCTCTACTGGAAATTGAGTATGCTATCCTTTTTGAAAGTGACTTGATGAATGTTTGAAGCATCCTCTATATATTCGAATAGTTGTGAAAAAATATGTAAAATCAAATGCTATTTCTATATTACTGTTGGATTTCTGGTAACGGAACTTTATAATATTAGTTCTTTTTTTTACTACGTTTACATTTTTATCTGTCCTTCCTTTTCTTTTTTCTTCTTCTCTCGCCTTTGCCTCATTTCTGAACCTCTGTATAATAGACATCCATTGGTTTCAATTTTTCATTGTATGTGTTGCAGTTTCTCCCTAAATCAACTTATGAATCTTGTTTCGTCTGGGTTTTGTTATTTCATTTTATCGATACTAATGCATGTGTAGTTTGAAATTAGAATTGCTCTCATGTTGTTAGCTAATTCTAGTATGGGAGAGAAGAAAGGAGGAGAGAAAGGGGGTCTCTTTACCAAACACGATTATGGAATAAGAAGTTGTATATTGGGTGGCCTAGCTGCACGGCGTTAGCTGTCGCAATTTTTTTTATGCAGAGTGTACAAAATTTCAGTGCTTTTGTCCATTAGTTTAAATGTTACAAGGACGTATATAGATAAATACTCAACCCTGTATATATGCTTATATATATCACAGAAATGTGACAAATCTAGTTATGCAAGAATGTACCCATATCAGGGGCCTATAAAATTATGTGGATAGCAAGTGACTCCAGGGCCCCCATCATAGGGCACCGGCGACTGACTTGAAAACTTGAAATGCAACATGGTCAGGTGATATCTTGTTCGCTAGATGTTGGAAAATAAAACACCGTTCAGAGGAAATATTGCGGTATGGGGCACCGTTTTCAAAATGATGCCAAAAATATAAACTGGTTCGGGGAAAGATGCAATACAGGGGAAGAGATCTGGATGATCTTGAATACAGGTGGCAGCAAGATGCATCGATTGTATTTGGAGGTGACTTTTTTTTTTAAAAAAAAATGGACGTTACATTCGCTAGTCAGTAAAAACTTTTGTTTTTCTTTGGTCAAAAGTAAAATTCACTCTCTTTTATAGATGCAAAAATTAAATTACGTGTTCAGAATTCGTACAGAAATACAGTATATATCATATCGCAACGTGAAGTAATAATAAGGGCAATTTTCCTTCCTGTGCTAAGCTCCTTTGATTTCCACGTGCGTTTTTTTTCAGTAGGCAGTAGTGGCATGTTCCCTCGACTGTTGGGAAAGATGCCACTGATCTGCTTCGGGGAAAGATACCTTTCTGATTATTTCCGAGGAAAACTAATGTTAAAATTTTTAGAAAAAGCATCCTACCTAAGTAGTCGTAGGAGTCTGTATTTTCTATACTGACGAAATATATTATATTGAATGTAATTATTAGTAAAATACAAAATCATTTAGAATTTCAAAATAATATATGACCATTTTATAATTATTTCTGTTTATTATAAATGTTCTCTAGTCTACAATGCCCCGCAACTAAGAAAGAATATCCAGTCGTGCGCAGTGGACTGATATGAGTCTTCAGATGGCCGTACAGGAAGTTCTAGAGGAGGAATGACTGCATTTCAGGCTGCCAAGTTCTACGGCATTCCATATCGAACATTTAAAAGACGCCTGGAGAAAGATGGTTTCAGAAAGTGTGGAATGGGGCCAGAAGGTATGTACTATAAGTCGTTTTATTGACGAAATAATGAAAATAATACTAATTAGAATGCATATCATATGTACACCTAACAAAAGCGTTAATATTACAATTAATACACGCGTTTGTTGAATGATGGGAACATGTTGGCTCAGTGGTAGAGCTCTTACCTCTGGTGCGTGGGGTCCCTGGTTCGATACCCGGCCAAGTTTGTGTTGGACAACATCGTGTTCGTAGGTTTTCTCGGGGTACTCCCGTTTCCTCCCAATTTCTCATTCCATCAATTCTTACATCATCATTCACTTGCTTTAATCATCGTCTTCCGTAGTTCAACGGGCACAACGTGAGACGTTAAACTCAAAGATTTCATTTTTTCGTTAAATGATAGTTAACGATTTTATCTTAATAGTTTTCTTATATTATATATTATAAAGATATGTAATATAATATCTTAATAATAATAGACAATAATAAAGATAAAAGAGTTAAATGATTTTCAAAAAGATAAGAGAAAGATACCGGTGGAGACTGTAACTTTCATCTCTATGTTTTCCTTAATGATCTTTCATTCTTCTCCTCTCAATATTTTTCCCTATTATAGATATGATTTACGTGAAAATGTAAAATCATGGAAGACATAAATTCACTCATAAATTACAGGTGAAAATTAAAAGATTTAGAAACCTACTTAATGACTATGTTCCAAATAAAATCAATTTTTTTTTAAAAAAATATAATACTGCTCTCAATGTAGAAATTATGCGTTACCTGAATCTGAGTTGTCAATGTGTACAGTCTATATATGTAATTTCCAGTTTACTTTGCATTACAGGTACTCTTGAACGATTAAATAAGGAATCTGATACTGAGTTGTCAATGTGTACAGTCTATTTAATTTCCATCTTATCTTTCATTATAAGTTCCCTTGGACGTTCAAATGAGGAACTCCTATGCGCACATATCAAGACGTTTCAAGCAGCTGGTTTTGCGAAAAGCGTCTACAGAAAAAGAGGTAAGAATGCTTGCATACAATTGTGCAGAAAGAAATCAGATACCACATAGATTCAATGGAGAGAAAAGTATGACTGGATGGGATTGGTTAGACTTACTTCCTAAGAGATATCCTCTTTTTGTAAAGCGAGAAACACAAAGACTATCGATAAGCAGAGCAGAAGCTATGAATCGAGAACATGTTGGGAAATGTTTGAGCTATTGGTGGATGTTCGTACAAAAAATAATTTGTTGGAAAGTACTAGACATATTTATAACAGCGACGAAACGAGCTTACAGTTAAACTCCATATCGGAAACAGTAATTGCTGCAAAGGGTTCGAAATGTGTAAATCTCCTAACTTCAGTGAAAAAAGGTGAAACTATCTCGTTGATTGCTTGTTGTAACACAGAAGGTCATTTTCTACTACCATTTTGAAGGGGAAGAATAAAAAACCTGGGTGGGAAGATTGTTCCCGACGGTGCACAAATCGTTATGAATCAGAAATCAGCTTATGTTAACTCGGGCATATTTATTTATTAATTGCAAACACATTTCATTCCCAGAAAATCTCCCGAACGTGTGGTTTTGGTGTTGGATGGACATTCGTCACATTTTACTGATCCACACATGCTGCAAATAGCATCAGACAATGATGCAATATCATTGTGACTTCCGAGTCATAGTACACATTGGTTACAACCACTTGATAGGTCGCTTTTTAAACCCCTGAAACACTTTTTAACGATTTTTTTTTTTTTTTTTTTGCGAAATTGGCAACGTACTCATCCCCACAGGAAAGTCACTCGAGCGCAGTTTCCTTCACTTTTGAGAGAAGCATGGGAGAAGGCAGTCTAGTAGACCTTCATCTGCAAGTAGTAGATCTTCAACTCCAACAAATACGGCATCCTTCTTAGACTTGTTACCTGCCCCTGTCTTCACTAAACCTCAGACAAACCGCAAACGCCAAGCTAAAGTTCTCATGTTCTCAGATTGCAGTTAAACACCTAAGCTATCCAAGAAAACTAAGACAAAGAAATCATCTCGGCCTCAAACTACGAACGACAAAACAACTATTAATGGAGACCAGTGTTCAGAAGAAATTACACCACCGCGTAAACTACAAGTGCCTTCGGAAGATTACTTTCCTTTCTGTGGGTGATTTTATTATGATCCTAAAAGTCCTTCGGTTGAGTGGCTACAACGCATTTGGTGCAAAGTGTGATTATATGAAACATGCACCAAACAGCCAGACATTTGTGGTGTTCGTTTCAAGAATAAGAACACTGGAAAGAAAATGTAGTGTAGAATGTTTCCCAAAAGTTAATTTTCAATGGATTGTATATCATTGTCATGGAATGAGCAATAGACTCTAGAAGTGTGAACTAACCAAATATTATGTTATCTATGCTACTTTATATGCTCGTATGTTTCATTTATAATATTACATATTGAGGAATATAAGTATACTTGTTTTGTGTTCTAATCGTGTTGTGTTCTAATTGTAGTCTAATAGATATTTTCTATCATGTAATCTCTTACTGTAGATCAGCCTTACTTCGTATGTTTATTATTTTTTTTAAGTAAAAGAGACATGATTTGGTTTACTGTAAATAAATGTTTAAGTCATATACTTTTATATATTACACATATTCCTTTCCTAATACACACGTTAAACCAACCCGATTTCTGAGGCATCTTCCCCCGCATAGTTGAAGGAAGATGGTATATTGTAATATTGTGTTTGTTCTCTCCCAACGTACTTGCTATATACACTTTTGTAAAATGAAACTTTCTGTACAGGTTATCAAAGGATCAACCTTCGAAACTGTATCAATTGCTTTTTCCTGTACACAATTTTCAATCAGCTATAACCTTCTAACGTAAAATTAGGACGCCTTCCGCCAAAGCACTCTATGTTATTTCTATCGAACTGAAAACAATTAGTTATAACGGACGTGGTTTATCTTTCTGAAACCTCTGCCTTCTGAAATTACTGACGTTAAAAAGATGGCAGCGGAGACACTGTCCTGACATTATGCAACTGTGTAATGCTTTGCTCAGAGCAAAGGTTTGTGGCATGGAAAACTTAAAAAAGAAATGAAAATGAAATCTTTGAGTTTTATGTCCCACGATTATACCGGTTAGCTAAAGGAGACGGTGATTATGGGAAATGAATGAAATGGTGAAATGAAGAATGTGGGAGGAAACGGGAGAACCCTAGAAAACATACATACGCGGTGTTTGTCCACCACAAAGTTAACTTGGGGCGAGCTGGGATCGAACCAGGGATTCCATGCACCAGAGGTGAACGCTCTACCACTGAGCCACCGCGACCCCATGGAAAACTTAATTACCAAGATTATGGGGGAGTAAAGTAATTACTTCTTTTGTTTTAAGGTGAAGGCCTAAAAGTTTATCGCGGGATATTGTTTGAAAAACAGTACGTTTCATCCTCCCGGCTCAAGAGGGGATTTAAGATTGGAAATGAACATTGAAATAATAGTTGAAAACATATTTCATTCAACCAAACGAATTGCTTATCTTTGTGTTTGATAACTAACGGAAACTATATGAGCTGTAATGGAGTAAAGGGAGTACTAATATGAATTAACTGGCATTCCTGTTAACTTTTTTTAAAATGAAAGTATGGTAACTTATTCTCCAGCTGATTGATTAAGGGAAAGGGTGGGTGAATATTAAACTGGGAACACTATCCTTCCATGGTGTTAATAAGCAATTTTTGACATGCATCCAGAGCCTAGGATAATCCTGCATTGGGTTCTGCCGTGTACCATAGACATTAGTTTCCAATTGCATTTTTGTGTAGTGGCCTCGTTGTCGTGTATGTTAAGGCATGAATGGCAGGCATGGCTCGGTTTCCAGTGATACACAATTTGTTGGTTCGAATCCGTTCCTCTTTTCGTTTCTTTCCTTATTTGTGGGCTTACACATGTATCTCCCTTAGTGATATAACACGTAAACATTTTCCATGTAGGCTAACATACAAGATGTTAGTTTTACATTTCACGTACCTGTTTAGACTTAGATTTTATTTGATATTTACACGCTAGTCTAGCTGAAAGCTTCTAAGCACTAGACCTACAGTTTTATACGTAAATTCTGAACTACAGTTAAGGCTCGGTTCAGACGAGCAGAAAAGTCTGCTGCGGGCTCGCAACCTACTCGGGCGGGCATTTCAGTCCAATATAGAAAACATTTTATTCTATTTTCAGCTACAGTTGTCTTCCATATTTATTGATTTACGCAATGGCGAAGAGAAGTTCTTTAAATTATTTTCGCATGATCAGCACTTCGTTTGATGAATTCTTAACGATAATAAGTTAAGTGATAAAATTAAAGCAGGAGGTACTATCATAAGACTTCCGATGCTAAAAATTCAAATGTTAGCTGTTACATTAAATGTAAGCTAATTATGTTAACTAACTATCGTTTGTATGAATGCAAAAAGTAAGAAAGTCGGAGACCTATTCATAGACATTTTCAGTTGTTATTAGCGTCCACTAGCATGGTTTAATTACGGCGTGACTAATTACAATTTTTGGCATATCTTAGTAACTTTAAATTAAAAATTAGACACTTATTTGAGCGTTTCCAAATATTCCGCACCCAAGAAGGTAAGAGAGAATTTTCAGTAACAGTAAAATTTCCCTTTATTTATTCACAAAGAGCCGAATGAGAATTCACTTTGGTTAGAGATATAAAATTCGGTATATAAACCCCTAAATAAAAATAATGGAGCATAGGTTCCAGCGTTTTTGATTTTTTTCTCTTGAAGAGGAGAAAGGGGATTTCTATAGTACAGGGGTCGCGGTGGCTCAGTGGTACTGTGTTCACCTCTGGTGCGTGGCGTCCCTGGTTCGATCCCAGTTCGCGCTAAGTGGGCTTTGGTGAACAAACACCGTGTGCTTGGGTTTACTCGGGTTCTCCAGTTTCCTCCCACTTTCTTCAATCTACCATTTATTCATTCTCATCATCACCGTTTCCTTTAGCTTACCTGGCATAAAGGTGGGACGAAATATAAAGATTTCATTTCATTTCTATAGTAGCGAAATTTGAAATTTCCCTTTATATATTGAGAAAGTGTTAAATGTGAGGATTCGCTTAAATTGGAGATGTGAAATTCCGAATGTAAACTCTTAAATAAAAGTATCGGATTTAGTGTTTCCACTTCTAAGGTGGAAAAAGGGGATTTTTTTTTTTTTTATAATTGTAACATTTCCCTTTATTTATTCACACAGTGCCGTGTGTGAGAGTCTCTTAAGTTAAAGATGTGAATTCCAAATATGAACTCTTACATAAAACAATGGAACATATTTCAAGGCTTTCGTATATTCCACTGATAAAAGAGGAAGGGCGGTCATTTATATAATATCAAAATTTCCACTTATTTATTTACAGTCTAAGTTGATAGGGGAGTTCAAAATTTATGCCAAAAATAGAGTATGTAATGGGGTTTTGTAATTACACTTTTATTGAAATGGAATTACCAGAGGGAAGGTGGCTCAAATATTTTACGAATGACTATAAAAGGATTTGAGAAAATCCCTAATATGTGTAGCATACCACAAGGAGGCAATGCAGCAAACGAAAACAGAAAAAGATAGGCTTATTATTTTATAAGCTACATTCATACAGTTTCATGGCAAGGTTTTAAGTTGTTCTTTATGTCAGGAAACATTCAGTTGCTATCTCTAAAATAGCAACGATGTGCACAATATTATCAATTCTACGACAGAGCCCTGCACAGGTCGGGCGCGCCCGGTTCGGCCCGGTGTCCCAGTTCGCGCTAAGTGGGCTTTGGTGAACAAACACCGTGTGCTTGGGTTTACTCGGGTTCTCCAGTTTCCTCCCACTTTCTTCAATCTACCATTTATTCATTCTCATCATCACCGTTTCCTTTAGCTTACCTGGCATAAGGGTGGGACGAAATATAAAGATTTCATTTCATTTCTATAGTAGCGAAATTTGAAATTTCCCTTTATATATTGAGAAAGTGTTAAATGTGAGGATTCGCTTAAATTGGAGATGTGAAATTCCGAATGTAAACTCTTAAATAAAAGTATCGGATTTAGTGTTTCCACTTCTAAGGTGGAAAAAGGGGATTTTTTTTTTTATAATTGTAACATTTCCCTTTATTTATTCACACAGTGCCATGTGTGAGAGTCTCTTAAGTTAAAGATGTGAATTCCAAATATGAACTCTTACGTAAAACAATGGAACATATTTCAAGGCTTTCGTATATTCCACTGATAAAAGAGGAAGGGCGGTCATTTATATAATATCAAAATTTCCACTTATTTATTTACAGTCTAAGTTGATAGGAGAGTTCAAAATTTATGCCAAAAATAGAGTATGTAATGGGGTTTTGTAATTACACTTTTATTGAAATGCAATTACCAGAGGGAAGGTGGCTCAAATATTTTACGAATGACTATAAAAGGATTTGAGAAAATCCCTAATATGGGTAGCATACCACTAGGAGGCAATGCAGCAAACGAAAACAGAAAAAGATAGGCTTATTATTTTATAAGCTACATACGTACAGTTTCATGGCAAGGTTTTAAGTTGTTCTTTATGTCAGGAAACATTCAGTTGCTATCTCTAAAATAGCAACGATGTGCACAATATTATCAATTCTACGACAGAGCCCTGCACAGGTCGGGCGCGCCCGGTTCGCCCCGGTGTCCCGCCCGGCCCGGCCCGGCCCGACCCGTTTCAAGTAATATCAAACTGGACCGGGCCCTAACCGGGCCGGGCACATTTCGGGCGGAATCGGGCCGGACACATATCGGCCCGAATACTCTGAAAAGCGGTTCGGAAACTAATATTGTCAGCCTATTTGTTTTTTTAATGTCCTCCACTACCTCTATTTTTGCCGTGTTTGTACGGTCTTACTGTTAGCCTATGTTAATCGTAATGTGTTTGGGAAACTGACTCTTTATTCAAGACTGCGATGTACTGGTAATACTATTACTATTACTACTTCTACTACTACTATTACTACTTCTACTATTACTACTACGACCACTGCTAATACTACTACAAGTGCTACGACTTCGCGTCAGAGTTGACATGTCTGGTGGTACCGAATTTATCTTCTAAGTACAGAATAAAATGGAGAAGTGCTAGTTATTATGGCCGGTCTGCGTAGAATGTGAACCGATGCTTGATCTACGAGGGAGAACAGTGGCTCAGTAGAAAAAACACTCACATCTGGTGCTAGAGGTCGTCGGATCAATCCCTGCTCATGTTATGTGAGCTTTGTGGTGGACAAACACCGTGTGCGTGGGAGTTTCTGGGGTGGTCCCGCTTTCTCCCACTGTTTTCTTTCCACCAATTCATCCCATACAGCCTGAGCCGTAGTTACCTAAAGAACGTATAATAAAGTCAAGTACTTGACCTAGTAAGTAGAATTTGGTACGCTACCATTGGACCACGGAGGGCAAAACCATAAACTGGCGTGCTCATAAGATCAGTGCAATTTGTAGTAATGTTCAATTAGCAAGGCAAATATCGAATGGTGTTACATGTTCATGTATTGTTTATAGTATGATGCTACAAATATAAAATATAATGATCAAATAAATCATCAAATCGCCAGGGTGGATTAGGTGTTCCTGGAACGGTGGCTCAGTGGTTGAGCGTTCACTTCTGGTGTATGGGGTCCCTGGTTTGATCCGAGCTCTCGCCAAGTGAACTATGTGGTGGACAAACACCGTGTGCGGGGTTCGCGGCGTTCTCCTGTTTCCTTGCACTTTATTTATTTCACTATTTCATTTATTTCTCATCACCATCGTCTTCTTTAGCCTAGTTGGCATAACTTGGAACCACCTACCAAGAAGAATAAACTAATGAATTGGGAAGATAGACATTCAGTCTCTGGTGAATTTGATGATAAGTAGTCACCCACCTCAACATGTGTAAGAGAACTAGATATACTGCAGTGGTGGAAGCAACAAGAACAAATATTACCAAAATTGTGTAAATTAGCGCGTCAGTATCTCGTCATCCCTGCTTCTAGTGCGTCTACTGAAAGAGCTTTTAGTGTCAGGAACGGAGAAATGTTCTAAAGCCTGAAACTGTTGACTCTGTTTCCGTGCTATTCAATGCGTACAAGGACATACAGTAAAGCGATGTTCATTTTGCACTATTGGTTTCTTAGGAAACGTTATATTTTCATTTTCTTAATATCAACTATCCCTTCTATTATATGTGATGTTAAGAGGCATTTTTGATAGCTGATATCTATACATTTTTCATTCAGGGGACTTTTGAGGTATTTTTCGTTCAACAATGATATGTGTGGATTTTGTTTTGATTTACTGCCTCGCATTCCGTCATATAGCTCTGTTAGTTACTTGTTACGAACCGTTCCAGGAACACTTCATCGATCCTGGGGTCTGGGTGATTTATTTGATCATTGTTTTTATTTATTATTATTGTAGCATCGAATTAAAAAGAATACAGAAACATGTAATATGATTTGGAATCTGCCGTGCTAATTGAACATTACCACAAATTGCGCTAATCTTATGAACACGCCAGTTCATGGTTTCGGCCTCCGTGGTCTAATGGTAGTGGAACAAATTCTAATTAGTAGGTCAAGGACTTGACTTTCTCATATGTTCTTTAGTCAATTACGCATCAAGATGTACGGATGATGATGGGATGAATTAGTGGAATGAAGACAGTGGACGAAAACGGGCTAATCCAAAAACTCCCACGCTCACGATTTTTGTCCACCACAAAGCTCACATAACAAGAGGAGGGATCGATCCGAAGACCTCTAGCACCAGATGTGAATGCTTTACCTACTGAGCCACCATTGCCCCTCGTCAAGCATCTTTTCGCATTCTACACAGACTGGCCATAATAACTAGTATTTCTTCGATTTTTTCTGTACTTAGATTGTAAAGTATGTACCACCAGATATGTCAACTCTGACGCGAAGTCGTAGCAGTTGTAGTAGTAGAAGTAGTAGTAGTAGTAATAATAGTAATAGTTGTAATTGTATTATTATTATTATTATTATTATTAATAATAATAATAATAATAATAGTAATAGCAGTAGTAGTAATAATAATAGTAGTAGAAGTACAGTACTTTACACTCCTGAATAAAGAATTAATTTCCCAAACACATTACGATTAACACAGGCTGCCAACATTAGTTTCCAATCCGTCTTTCACAGTGTTCGGGCCGAGCCCGGTTTGTGCCCTGCCCGTTTCGGCCCGGCTCGGCCCGAAATGTGCCCGGCCCGGTTAGAGCCCGGCTCGAGATTCGGGCCGGGCCGAGCCGGGCACAGAATTCAGATCCATCCGGGTTGGGCCGGGCCGTCTTCGGGCCTGGGTTTGCAGGGCTCTGTTATACGAGAACCAATAATATTTTTCTTACGCATCCAGCACGCTTTTTTTTTTTTTTTAAACCTCATGAATACCCTGATGTTTACCTAATTTTCGTGTTAAATCTAATATTGTGAAATTTAATACGTTAACAATGGACGACAAATTGTCAGCCGAAAAACGGTGTTTTTCTTCTTTTTTTCTGTTCTGCTATTATCTTGATGGTTGTTTTGGACTTCAGCGTCCCTTTTCAGCACAGAGGCAGGCCCGTGCTGGCCCACCGGGACGTGTCCCGGTGCGCCCTCCGAAACATCACAGTATAAATTAAGGTACTAGTTGTTAGTAATAAATTCTTATAGTTTTATTGGTAAAGAACCCGTGAAAGGTGCAGTGAGCCCTTTATATTAGGTGCTCTTGCGAAACCACATCAAAGATGAACGATTTTATTTACTCTTATGTATATTACTGTACAATAAATACATATAGTTACTGTTGGTAAAGAACCCGTGAAAGTTACAGTGCGCCCTTTACATAAGGCGCCCTAAGAAACAACACATTATAGATAAGTGGTTTTAGTTATCCTGTATACCAGCTTTGTATAATACATTTAAATAGAGACTGTTAATAAAGAACCTGTGAAGGATGCAAGGCGCCCTTTCACAAGATACCCTGCGAATTTTCACATTACATTCTTTTTTTTTCTAATATTCTTCTGTATTTCAGTTTTGTATTATAAATTCATACAGTTACTATTGGCAGAGAACAGGTAAAGAGTATAATCACTTACAAAAGTGTAGCTATAAAAGGTATGTAACTATAAAGCGAAACAATGTGATACATCAACATAGTCAAACGTACGATGCATTCATGAAATACTTCATTGACACTAGTCTAGTTCAGCGTTTCCCAACCTTTTTCAACTTGTGGCATACTACGGGTGTAACTTAAATTCTCGCGGCACACTCATAGATATTATTATTATTATTATTATTATTATTATTATTATTATTATTATTATTATTATTATTATTATTATTATTATTATTATTATTATTATTATTAATATTATTATTTGAAAATATAAAATACCATGGTAATATTTTTTTCTGTGTTTACTGATCTCCTTCTGACAGAGATGAAAGCTCGATCACTGGTTTTCCCCTATGCTAATTCATTATGTCTATTTTTTATTTTAATTTTAAAATAGAAAACAATTCCAATGAAATATAGGACTCAGATTTTTTAAAAAATGCTTTCTTTTTTGAAAACTGTATCCAACCTTTCACTAAGAACGAAGATCACTAAATAACGAACGAACAAACAAATGTCCTGTACTTTTAACTTTGCTGTTTTAAGCAAAACTGGTGCATATTATTGCAATCACACAGCTTGCGATTCGTCGAAGTCAAAACACACCTGTTGAACAAAGTGTCGTTCTGTCATTCACGTGCGAATGAGTGTTCTACGAACGTTCACTTGACGCGTACCGTACAAGTGCTTCCATTTCTCGGTGTTAGTATGACTCTTAATTGAAGCGTAACATAACAGCTAACCGTGGAAATGTGTACGAGCCGAAATACTGTTTGCTACACAGTAATAGATGTAGAATAATATATTACAAATGCAGTAATTTTTTCCATGGTAGAAATTCATAGTAATGTGAAATACAAAAATATACATTTTTTCCTATATCTTGAAATTTGGTTGCTATAGAATTAATAATTTTATTTCGATTTCCTCGCGGCACACCAGCGGTCCATTCGCGGCACACCGGTTGGGAAACGCTGCTCTAGTTTATGATTTTTACGGCATTGAAGCTTTCACAGTCTTATTATGCATCTATATATCCGAGCATATCGATTGTTCCTGTGGATTTTAAAGCGGATTATGAGTACCTGTTGTATTTCTAAAATATAACTGTATTAATTTCCGTGAAATGTGGTCTTCCTATCACCACGGCATGGCGCGTCCTCAGGTTGTGGGGCGAGGAGAAGGCCTCTAGATATAGAGATTAGCTGCGAATATACTGAATAAGCAGTGGCGGACAGACGACTAGGGGTAATCCCCCAGTTTGGGGATTTCGTGTGGGGCTAACAACCTCATCCTGTAAAAAAAAAAGTATTGTTCAGATATATTCGCAGAATCCTCAGATCAGAACTGATAACTTGGCACGAACTCAGCAAAGTAAAATCGACATGAGATTTGGAACATGGAATATAAGAAGTCTCATTAGGGCAAGCGCGTTAAAATTTGTAACGAATCTGTTTAGAAATAGAGAATGGACCTAGTGGGATATCAGAAAGTTAGATGAGACGAAAATGGAGAAGTCAAAAGTCGTGAAATTTTACGTACTTTTAGGGGAACGAATCAAAAATTACCAACTAGAAACAAGGCTTTTCGTTCACAAACGAATAATATCAGCAATTACGTGGGTTGAGTTTGATAAAGATAAATTTTCTTTTACTTCTCTTAAGGGTCGGTCGTGTAATATTATTGTTTTAAATGCACATTCTCTAATAGAAAATAAGGTTGACGATTAAAAAATATACATTTTACGAAAGAACAGAACGGGTGTTTGATCATCTCCACCTTTCAATACCATATGAAAATTCTATTAGGCGGTTTCAATGCAAAGGTAGGACGAGAGGGCATTTCCAAACCGATTATAGGGAATAAATTTCTGCATAAGGAAGGTTGTGACAATGGCGTTAGAATCGTGAACTTTGCAACATCTAGAAATCTTATAGTAAAGATTATAAAATTCCCACATCACGACATTCATACATATACTTGGACTTCATCACATGGAAAAACACAATCAAACTGATCACGGTTTAGTAGACAGAAAAAACAATCTAGCACAACTGATGTTCGGTTGTTCAGAGGAGCTGATTGTGATACTGATTACCACCTGGTAGCAGCGATAAGAAGAGAGAGACTATCGTTGAATAAAGGAAATATTCAATATCTGAAAACGGAGCGGTTTAATTTAAAGAAATTAGAGGAGATTCAAGTAAAAGGGGAGCCAAATTAATTGTGGAATACATTCTCGGTTTTAGAAGATTAGTGTGTTCACGATACTTAGTTGAAATTAGAGATAACATTAAAATTTCAGGAAAAGAAATATTGGGGTACTCAGAAATACATAGGAACAAACCATGGTTCAATCAGGAATGAACTAAAGTAACAGAGAAGAGAAAACAGAAGAAACAGTGTTGACTACAAAATCCGAAATAAATAAGTACATAAAATTTCATTGTTATCTGGCGGAAAACTTTCAAAACTTTTAGAACAAAGAAATGCGATTTTTGAAAGCTAAAACTAATTAACTTGAAGATAATACTAAAAACAAAAATATTCGGTACATGTATAAATGTTTCGACGAACTTAAGAAAGGCTATCAACCTCGTGCTTATATATTAAAGAAAGCCAACGGAAGAGTTCTCACTGATGAGGATAGCATCTTAAATAGGTGGAAAGATTTCTTTGACAATTTGCTTAACACATAGCCAAAAACTAATGTCTGTGGAGCAAGTGAAATGCATACAACATAACCGTATATTTCAGAACCTAACCAGACAGAAATAGAAATCGCTATTAAAAATTTAAAGAAACACACATCTCCCGGTGTAGACGAAATTCTGGCTGACTTAATTTTAGCTGGAGGGGAAAAATTGAAGAGCAAGATATACAAACTCATTCATCTTATCTGGAACAAGGAGGAATTACCACAAGAGTGAAAAGAATCAATCATTGTTCCAGTTCAGAAGAAAAGCAACAAAACTGATTTAATAATTACCCATTGATTCATTTCTCTTTTCTCAACATCTAATAAATCCTATTAAACGTTCTATTAGCAAGATTAACTCTATATGCAGATGAAATTATTGAGATTATCAGAGTGGATTTAGGTAAAATCGATCAACTATCGACCAGATATTTACCATTTGACTAATACTTGAAAAGAAATGGAAATACAATATCCTGGTACATCATTATTGACTTTAGACTCGGGTAGGACGGAAACATTGTACAATATGCTTACACAATTCGGAATACCGAAAGAAGTAGATCAATTAAGTTATGTTTAAATGAATCTTAAGATAAGGTTCTAGTAGAGAAATTCTTGTTCATGACCTTTCACGTTGGGAATGGCCTGAAACAAGGAGATGCGTTGTCGCCATTCTTATTCAACTTTATTCTGGAATACGCTATAAGGAAAATCAAAGGTAGCAACCAGGTTCTAGAGCTGAATTGTATTTACCAGATTATGGCGTATACTGATGATGTAAATTTAATAGGGGATGATAAAACAATAGAAAGGAATGAAGAAATTTTAATTAACGCTTGCAGGGACATGGGCTTAGAAATAAATGCAGAGAAAACTAAATACATGGAAGTTTGTCGAGATCGTAATAGCATTTTATGGATGCGTTAAAATGCCAAATAATATTTACTTTCGACAAAGTGGATACTTTCAAATATCTAGGATCATTATTAACAGACCAAAACCATAATCATTAGAGTCCGAATTTTTATGTAATATCAACCCCCTAAATATGAACATAAATATGTAACAAAAATCGCTTAAAAATGTAAGAAATATGTAATATTATATAAGAATATGTAATATTACATATGTTACATATTTTTGAAAACGTAATATTAACACGCGTATGAGTATGCAATATTTAAACGAATTATGAAAATAAAAAGGAAAATCTACTACACTTTATCCTGCTTAATGTAAGTCCCCCAATGAAGTGAAGTGCTTGAACAGCTGAGACAGCCATACGTCACTGACGTGACTGATTGCAGGATAATAAAAATCAGACGCGAATGCAGGAAGATGTGAATCGGCTAGAGAGAAACAGGAAAGCCCCGAGAAAAGCAATGCATACGGCATTTGTACGTCAGAAATCTCATGTGGTGTGGTGTGGTCCCGCTTCAAATCTAGAATCTTTTACACTAAATGCGCATCCGTCACCACAGCCCAATCTTGAAATGAATTATACGCAATACACAAATTTAAATACTAAAAGCAACTTAAGACGAAATGTATTGTTTTATATATATATTTATTTCATGCAACGAAAATATATCTATATCTTTTAGACAATACCCAGTCCTATATCTTTTAGACAATACCAACTGAACTAAGATTGAAGAATAATTCCGCTAATGAACATTTTTAATTTGAAGTAAAGTACTTTCAAAAGATGTGCCTGCAGTTCAACTGTTTGTTGTTGCACAATGAGTTATAAGTTACATTTCCAAATGATCAGAAATAAAATTTTGTCGGCGATCTTATAAAATATTCTTCTATGCAGGGAATGATCTCTCCACATCACATGAGGTAACAGGAGCGTATTTCAACAGGGGGATGTAGTTGGGGGAAATATCTTCAAGGGGGTTCTTGTTTCACCACTGAGAATCTCACACACTGCCAATAGGCTGTCGTAACCCGGGTTTCTTTCCAGCACTGCATTTAGTTTCTTTCGAACTTTTTCTCCTACATCTCCACACACACATTACAGCAGTCTCTTTGCACCCTCTATTATTTCCATGGATTCCGGAAGAGGCCGCCCAACAGTCTCTAGCTTTTTAATGCTTGTAGGTAGCCAACCAAAATTGCTGTCTATATATGCGATACCACACATTACTTTTGAGTCATTAAACAGTTTCTGAGCAATGCCAACTGACACAGCAGACTCCGATGGAAATGAATGAACAACAGGCTTATTTTTTTGAAAATGTTCATTGTAGAAATGCACTGCCTGTATCCAAGTGCCCCATCGCGTTAGCACAGGCTCCGGAGGCAGTGGCACGTCTGGCAGTTGCTCTGTAAACTTGAACACGTTGTGGCGCCTTAACAAACATTTTTTTTCGTGGAAGAAACTAGTTGATTTACTTCGCAAAGTTTGTCTCTCACCTCTTCAGCAACACGCTGAAGAGCATGGGCCATATAGGTGAAATGAATTAAGTGAGGGTAAAAACTGTAAGTGCTCTAGCCGCTTTTAACATGTACGTAGAGAGAACAAGAACTTTTCTTCCTGAACTCCTCCCGGCCACAACACTTTAAGACCATCGTTTACAAAGCTAGAAATCGTGGAATGATTCGTGCGTTCCAGCAATTTACTCGCAATAAGATAAGATTTAGATGGAGCATCTTCACTTAACTTTCCAATCACTAAATTTGCTACATAACGTTCAAAACGTCTGTTGTTTCGTCCACAGAAATCTAAATATATGAATTACCTATTTCTGCCCTAATGGTATCTATAGCTTCCCTATAACAAACTTCGAGATAACACTTTCGAAGAGTGGATTCGTCAGGAATTCGACGCCCGCAGTACTTCTCCAGAAAAGCACGATATTTTGGCACTTGAACCTTGTTCCAAGGAATGTTTGCTGTTAACATTGCTTGGCACAAGTCTTTGAGAAACTCACTCACTGAAGTATCTTGATGCATTTGTGTCAAGAGTACTTGTTTTTCTGCAGTTCGCAAATTTTTATTTCTTGCATGGAGTGCACTTTGTACATGTTGTTCTAATTGAGATTTCATTGAATATCCAATTTTTCTTTTATCACACACTTAGCACAACACCACTTTACCGTCAGTAGTAAACGCATCATCGATAGTTACCCACGACCGAAATTTCGCGGATAAAGTTGAGACAACTGGAGCCATTTCTAGCTTCGACGGTCAATACAGAACACATGCGTTTTGCAACTGCAATACTATAGTACTGTCCTCCTGTCATTCAGTTGAACAAGCAAAATTCTTTGAAAGCTTAGGTTACCTGCTATGATCTTGCCATTGTCGCCAGCTTCTTGGAACGAACTCTTGCAGTAAATTCCTGGAAGCACACTAGCATACAGTTTTAACTTGAATTGCAGTATTTGCTTTCATCTTTTTTCCCGTCCGACCTCCGATAACAATCAAATAGACTTCATTTTAGGAATTTCCTGGCCAGTCGCCTGTCAGGCACGTGGTCTGTCTTACTCCAGAGTTGAGAATAAAGGGTGCTGCTAATGTGCCCCGGAGGGGGATTTCTACTTGTTTCTTCTTATATTTCTTTTGTTATCGGCGAAAATTCTGTGAAACATGGTTTGACAAATATAAAAAAAAGAAATATATATTTTTCTTTCGGTAAATAAATGAAAAGATAGACATGACAAAATTGAATCTAGATGCAAGCCTTGCACAGTTGGAGAGTTTTTTTATTTTAAATTAAAATTTCAGTAAACGCAAACTTTTAAGACAGTTTTATGTAAAAAAATGTAGAAACCATAGAAATATGTAACTTGAGTTGAAGCACACTACAGGTGTGAATCATAAACATTTAAGGATTTGACGAACCTACATATGAAGGAAAAAATATGTAATTAAGTTACATACAAATTCGGACATTAATAGTCATTAAAAATTTTGATGTCAACTGAAAGCAGGTATTTCGTGTTATTATGCAGTTAAAAATCTTTTGTTTTCGCAAATTCTATTGAGGAATGTATAGCCTAAAATATAAAACGAGAATCATGCCTGTTGTTGTGTATGGTTGCGAAATATGGTCACTGACTCTGAGGGAAAATCGCAGATGAAAGTATTTGAAAACAAGATTCTTAGATCAATATTCAGACTCCAAGAGGAGCGGGAATGGGAAACGGCAGAAACTTCATAACGAGGAACTGCATAATTTATACCTTTACCGAACATTGTTAGGGTCATCAAGTCTAGGAGGCTCAAATGGGCAGGTCATGTAGCCAGAATGGAAGAAATTAGAAACGCTTTCAAAGTTCTAACTGAAAATTCAAATAGGAAAACGACCATTAGGAAGACCGGGACGCAGATGGGAGGGCAATATTAAAATGGGTTTTGCAGAGATTGGAATATAAAATAGAAACTGGGTCCAGTTGGCTAAGGACAGAAATCGATAGAGAGCTTTTGTAAACGCGGCACTGAACCTCCTGTGTCCATAGGCCATAGAGCTATATTAAGTTTTTGATATATTTAGCTTCTATTTATTTGACATAAATGTTATTACAGGAACTAAAAAAGCTCTTCTCTAGTAAAGAGGGTTTCGATTCGAGGTTTCCACAAATTAGCTATTTACGTTAATACTAAAACAAATTTGGTGGTGTTTTTGATATAAAATGGCACCCATACTTTCTCTCTTTATATATATATATATATATATATATATATATATATATATATATATATATATATATATATATATATATATATGTGTGTGTGTGTGTGTGTGTGTGTGTACAAACGCAAACACTTCTACTGACCCAACATCCTTTAACACCAAAAGAGTCGAAAACAAACTCAACGATGGAGACATAAAAAGTGCAGTCAAATTACTAATTTCTGAAGATATCATCGCCACACCTAATGCATCTGTTTTAGAAGCACTTAAGGAGAAGCACCCTTCAAATTTAGACATCTTTTCATTACCAGACCTCCTAAAGATTACCTTAATATACCAAGAGTTTCAGTTTCTGAATTACGATACACTGTAAAATCCTTCCCATCCGGATCAGCTGGAGGTATTGATGGTCTCCGTCCTTCGATTCTTAAGGATCTACGCAAGATCTTCCTTCGCAAGATCAAATGGAAGTGTTATATTCACAATTTAAAAATTCAGCACCGGGTATACAACTTATCACAACGTCTTCAGCCTTTCTACTTGGTGTAGCCCTTTTACCTGAGGCAACACGTAATCTGTTAGTCGAAAAAACTAAAAAATAGATTTTTCTTGTCACGTCTGGCCCTAATATCAGCACATTCAGCTTTTTATCTCCTTCCTGCGTCGTTCTCCATACCAAAAATAATATATTTTTTTAACGCTGTTCTACTTTTTGGTGTGTAGTCGATTTACTAGAGAAGTTTGACACCGTTCTGAAATATGGACTGGAATCGTTACTCAACTGTAACCTAAATAGCAACGCATGGATACAGGCCTCCCTTTCAGTTGATTCTGGAGGTCTAGGTATTCGTCGGGCTGTCGATTTGGCGTATCCTTCATTTTTAGCGTCATTCTATGGATCCCTACATACTATTGAGATACTCCTCAACCGACTGAATGAGCGTCACATAGAATCTGATGTCCAACACTGCATATCTGACTGGTCTAACCTAGTCGGTTTAAGTCTTCCTGAAATAACGGACAGAAGTTCGCAATCAGTTTGGGACAAGCCTGACAGTCAAGAGGATAAGGCTAGACTTCTCGCCTCCTCATCACCAATTTCAGGTGCTTGCCTACATGTATTACCTTCCAACACCCTAAGACTGCACCTTCCAAACGAATGTTTTCGTATTGCAGTTGCACTTCGCCTAGGAGTAGACATCTGTGAATCACACAACTGCTCTAAATGTGGTGCATCAGTCAAGCAGAATGGTCTACACGGTTTATCTTGTATAAGTAGCTCCAGAAGAGATGTGAGCCATTCGAACGTGAATGACATCATCTGGAGAGCACTCATATCGGCAGACGTTCCATGTGTTCGTGAACCTGCGGGATGTAACAGATCTGATGGCAAAAGACCAGATGGAATGACGCTGGTACCATGGAAAAGGGATGGATTCTTCTCTGGGATTTCACCTCCTCTGACACATTCGCGTCATCTAATCTTACTCTTTCTTCATCTCGAGAAGGAGCTATTGCAGCCCGCAGAGAATGCGAGAAAAGAAGAAAATATAAAGATCTGCTCGATAGATACATGTTCGTGCCAGTAGCCATTGAATTGAGCGGCAATTGTGGCGTCGAAGGGCTCAATTTCATCGAAGAAGTAGGCCAATTTATTGCACGCCTTACTGGTGACAAGCGGGCTACTACTTTTGTGATACAACGTATCAGCATAGCAGTTCAGCGAGTAAATTTGGCTTCCATTTTAGGTACATTACCTCCTGGCAAATTATTAGAAGGAGTTTTCCTTTTTTCCTTTTATAACTAACTGTTCAGAATTTGCTGTTTTGCACATTTTATACACATATATGGGACATACTTGTACAACAGAGCATCTAAAAGAGGTGAATATTTGTATTCTGGAGGTGCTCAAAGGGTATCGATAATGTGAAAAGTGTCCTACTGTGTAATTTAACTTTTGAACAGATCTTTAAACTCAAGTGAATAAATATTAATAAAATTATTTATCTAATAATAATAATAATAATAATATATATATATATATATTGTATGGGCCCCCTTTTAGTAGACGTGTCCACCGCTCTCATTAGTATCCGAACACGGGCCTGCACAGAGGCTATATAATACGTGACCTCGACCTAAAGTATAATGCTCTGTTACAAGGGGCTATTCATCCCGGAGTGATGTAAGAAATCTCAAGGAAATGCATTAACAATAGAGGCTCGTTCTCCAAACCTATTTGTTGTCTATTGTTAATATCACAACAAAGTGTTCATAGTCTCACTGCTGAAACGGGATGCTAAACGAAAATTATTATTATTATTATTATTATTATTATTATTATTATTATTATTATTATTATTATATTACATTCGCTCAGCCGAGTCACTCTCAGCCGGTGCCTTGAGCATACAAAACCGGCGAGGTATCATCATTGGGAATGTTTATTTTCTTTTATAGTTTCGTATCATTTATTTCATAAGTAAACGAAAAAGGGAGAAAAAAGGAAAGGGAAGGGAAGGTCAGGGACAACACAGACAAGAGATTGATAAACAAGAACAAATCAAATCAAAAAGAAAACGAAACAAACGAAAAACAAAACAAGACAACTATATCTTGACTCTAGTCTTAAGGTATTACTATGTCACTAGTAACACAACATGAATGTTAGATTCTCACGTTAAAAAGTAATAATAATACATATCAATGCTGTTTTTTCTTCTTCTCACACATCTTGATCCATACCTCTCGCTTTTTATTTCTGTCTCGATATTTTTCACATTTTAAATTCTGTCTCGGGATATTTTTGTATTTCGTTAATGAATAGTTTTACGTCCAGTTCTTCGCTTTCGATTTCAGCGGGCGCGGAACCCAGAACTATTGTTCTAACCTATCAGGAACTCTAGAACTCTTTGAGTGCTACTCAGAACTCTAAAAAATATAGACATTTTAAGATTTTTGGTTTTGCGTGAAGTTAAAACCGAAACTTTAAAAATCGCTATTAAATCTTTATTTACCCAGAACTATTGGTCTAACCTATCAGGAACTCCAGAACTCTTTGAGTGCTACTCAGAACTCTAAAAAATATAGACATTTTAAGATTTTTGGTTTTGCGTGAAGTTAGCACCGAAACTTTAAAAATCGCTATTAAATCTTTATTTACCCAGAACTATTGGTCTAACCTATCAGGAACTCTAGAACTCTTTGAGTGCTACTCAGAACTCTAAAAATATATAGACTTTTTAAACTTTTGTTTGCTAACTTCACAGGGGTGAATAACCCCTCTACTATAGCTGGTAATTTCTTTAACATTTTAACAAATGCTTGATTGGCAACAATGGTGAGCACAGCTGCAGGGAGTTTGAATTTCTCTAGTTCCTGCTTCGAACACACACGTAGATGGCACTGCGTCGGAATACACACCGATCGAGAAACGAAAATTTTCAGTCTGAACACACACTTTACACACACAACCGGCTATACCCCTATAAACGAACGGAGTCAAAAGAACTCGCGGGGGGACCCCTATAAGGGTCCTGCACGCGTTGAAAGTAAAACACAGTTCGAGCAACCGCTAAGAAATGCTCGCTTTGCAAAAATTGTTCACACTGCTGTTGTGTAGACCGATCACCCTACAAAGATTGTCGGGTTCACCAACGCACACACACACACACACACACACACACACACACATATATATATATATATATATATATATATATATATATATATATATATATATATATATATATATATTAGGGTGATTTTCATTTACATGGAAAATTTTCAACTTCAGATTTTCCTTGGTCTAACCCCGTCAGTTTTTTCCAATGTATATGTTAGTGATTTGTGGAAATTTTCAGCAAAATTGGTTAACATTCAATGGTCGCTCATCCACGTGCAATTATAAAGTTAAATCAGATTTATTTCTAAAATAACATTTATGTTACAGAATATATTATCTTTCAGTTCTTACGTTAAAATCATTATATTTTTCGTTAATTGAAGAATATTAACTTGAAATTAAAATACGTAAAAATAATAAGCACTAATTTGCACCTCCTAAGTCTGTAAAAAAACAGTTTATTTTAAAATGGCTTTATAATAGTGCTTATATTAGCGTTCGGATACTTGTTCCGATGATCTTGAACAACCTGTAGAAGAAACTGCAGTTGATTTTCGTCCTTGACAATCGATTTGGAGTAGGTTTCGATAAGAGTTACGCCTCGTTCAACATTGTCGTTGACAACACGCAACTTCTGGACAATCTGCAAACCCTGTTGATAACTCTCCTGTGCCAACTTTCGGGTTCAGCTTTGATGAATTCTGTGTCTATTCCCAACAAGGCGAAGAAATTTTTGATGTTCTTCATGACAAAGTCAGATATATTGAAATCAATAACAGTCTTTTGTGTCGATTTTTCTATCATCTGTAACTGTGCCCGCTTCAGAGGTTTGTTCTCGCCAGTTCGGGTTTCTAGAGCCTTCACCATCTTTCGCTTTTCCTCAAGAGAAACACCAGGATCGAAAAATGAAAGGGCAATCAGATTCTCACTTAGGTACCAAAGATGACCAGCAAATTTCTTAAATGCCACCGTTGATATTTTTTCATTGTTGTTCTTGTAGGCCAGAAGATGTTGAAGGTATTCCAAATCATTCCCTGGGGCCTGGAGTGGAAGAGGTGCAGTGAACCATACTTTAAGGTACTCCTTAACAACGAAAATACAAAAATCTCTAAGTCCCATTGTTTCTCCATAAGTTAACCTACACTGGACGCGTAACATCCACATTTTGAGTGCGTAGATAACCTTAGCCATCCATCTTGCACGATGAACTGCCCCTAGGATGCGAAAACTCACTCCACGAGGTGGTGTTCCTCCCAGAAATATAACAGCGAGCTCTAGCATCTCTCGGTAATCTTCTCGTGGATGGGAAATAGAAAGTTGACTTTGAGCGAAATCTATAATGGATGGTTTGACGTCCTTGACAGCTGAGAGGACATACGGATCCTCCACGCCTGTCTCATACTTTGATTGGTCTATCTGTGCCCATGAATCTTGAAATCTTTTAAAAATCTTGATGTCTGGTCCGCTTGATATCTTTTCCGGTCCCCATGCAAACGAAGAATACAGCAGCAATCACAAGTTCAAAAATATGGTGTCTGCAAGCAAAGTACAACAGTTCCTTGTTGAGTTTCGTTTCAAGTGAAGCGCAAGCACCAGCTTTTGTCCCTGTATTGCTGGCCGTTGTATCGAAGCATATTCCACGGACAGCACCTGTTAGATTCCACTTATTTAAAAGTTCTAAAACTGCTGTTGCTATAACAGTTCCTGTTCCGGAATTTAATTTTGGAACACCCAAAAGCTGATCCTCAATTCTATGGCCGGAAACAATAACCGGAAGGCGATCGATCCCTTCTTTTCCAGATATATCTGGCAACAACTTTCCGTCCCAGTGTATAATCAAAGGCCCTTCTGGCTTAAACTGCTCTTGCAGATTGGCTGAAAGAGAAGAGCGGATTTGTTGTCTCTCCTTTCTTATCGTGGAGTAACTTACACAATAATCATTGACATTCTTTCCCATGTCTTCTAGGGTTGCTGCTATTACTAAAGCTGCTTTTCGGTTGCTGATATTTGTTCTATCTAGAGTGGCAGCTAGTTTAGGTGTTATTATAGATTATGGCCCAGCTTCACTAATATCTACTGGTTAATCAGATGATTTTTGAGACACATATTTACGATACAAACTAGGGTCAATTATTTCACCGACATCAGGCTCAGAGTCGGAGGAATCCATTTCGACGGCAGTCCTGACACAGTGATTTTCTAACTTTCGCTTCTCACGTTCAATTCTTAGCAGTTGTTCCATTTTTCTTTTCTCCGCTCGGCGTTCTATTCCCGCCAATTTCAAATCAACACTAGTCATGCAGCCGCGACGATCCTTTTCACGCTGTGCCACAAGAAACTCCCGATCATCCTTGTTTGTTATCAATTTCAGTGCATCCTCTTGTGCGATATCGAACAAATCATCCAAAGGGTCTACAAATGTCTGCTCATTACAATGTTGCGCTTCACCCTTTCTTTTTCTATTCTTTTTTAAGCGCATCCAAACGTCGTGAAGTTTCTCAATTTTGTTTATCACGTGTTGTACACTTCGAATGAGATCCGAGCTTTTGACCAAAATATACTCACATTCTTGGCGACTTCTCGCGAACTGTCACGGGTAGTTTTCTTAAGATTCCTATGGTAATAAAAGAAATTGCACAGGACTTGACGGTTGGATGGAAGTTTACTACCTTTGATTTTACACTCCGCGGACCTGTCCAGAAGGCATAATAAAGTTCTACTTCTCGTTGAATATCTGATTCTGCCGACTCGGATACACTCGTCATGCTTATGCAACTTACAACAATGTTTTATAACAACAAAAATAGCAGTTACCGCCTCCGTGTCGCGTATTTTGTGATGGAAATCTTTCTTCTAACAATTCACAATATATCACTATATTAAATGAAGCATTGAATGCGGATCAAAGATTACATAGCAATTCACTAGTTCAACAACATTACATACGTTAATTCGTGTTAGATTTTAACAAAATGTTTTTTCATAAGTCACTGTCTACTTGTCAAGAAAAGAAAACGTAATGGCTAATTAATAACAGTAATCAGTTAAAGTTGGTAAATTTAATGGCTAAAGTATTACATTGCTGCATGGCTTCGGTTAACTCTTTTATTTTTATGTACATCACGAACATTACCGCCCTAGTACTTTCTTCTTCCACTCTGCTCAGACTTGCTGAGCAATGTTGCCAGGCTCATGCGGAGTAGAAGTAACTAAATATGATAAAATAACCACAAAAAACAAGTAAGGGAAAGTTTTGAAATTGAGAAATTAAAACAAAAAGAGTATTTGACAATCGGTGTCAAGACTGGGAAAACTTCGTTAATGAGGGTTAATCTCAGTGATCTGAAACGAGGGATCCCCGTAGCTTTATGGCTACAGCTCTCAAGTCCGGCGCTTATAGTCCCAGGTTCGAGTCCTGCAAAGAGTCCAACGCCTCGAATACAAACCCGAGTAGTGGTTCAGATCCGACACTGTATAGCACCGCTTCTGAAGACAAACGTAAAACCCAACAGAAACAAATGACCTGAAATAAAACATAATGTTATAATTTGGCATATACTTTATGCTTGATGAGCGACCTCTAAATATTAATTAATGTAGATCATATTTTTGGGGGGTGACACATAAAAAATTCCAAATATGATTTTTTAATCACTCTAATATATATATTTTATCTACTAAAAGGTCACCGTAAGGAATTCAGAGCAACCTGCACGACGCCAGTCATTTGTTTCGGTGCAGAAGGCATTATTAGTGATCGTGCGTCATTTTTGAAATCAGTTTGGCTGAGAATGGCGCACAAACAAGAACTTAGTGAGTTCGATAGGAGAGTCATCATCGGCTGTTATATTGCGGATTTCTCTAATCGTGTCATTAGTGCCCATTTACGCCACCCAAAATCAATGATGGGTGATGTAATCCTGAAATACAAACGTCACGATGTCACCAGTGTCCCTAAACGGCCCGAAAGACCCAAGAAATTGACGGACAGGTGCCGGAGAGTGCTGAAACGAGTGGTATCCAGGAATCGCCGTCAAACTGCATTTGCACTCCAGCAGGAGTTCCAGACTGCATTGGGCACATCAGTTTCACTGAAGACTGTCAGGACAGAACTGCATGCACTTGCTTTCCATGGTGGAGCAGCTGCCTACCCTAGACCAATGGAAACATATGTTATGGAGTGATGAATCGCGCTACACGTGTTTTACATCAGATGGTCGGGTATGGGTGTGGCGACAACTCGAGGAACAGATTGTATTGTGCCAACAGTAAAATTTGGTGGTAGTGGTGTAATGGTGGGGGGTGTATTTTATTGGTTCGGCCTAGGCCCTCTTCTTGTTGTGCCTGGTAACATAACTAATGCAAATTGTATATATCTGGACATTTAGGACAATACAGTGCTTCCCACATTGTGGAAATTATTTGGAAAGGACCCATGCTACTATCAGGATGATAATGCCTCTTGCCATAAAGCTGCCAATTTTATGTCGTGGTATGACGAGAACAATGTGCAATAATTCCAGTGGCCTGCTGAATTGCCTGATTTGAACCCCGTGGAACATCTGTGGGATGCATTGGAGCGGCGTTTACATGTGTGCATATGTTTGTATGTATGTAGATAGACAAAAAAAATACGAAACTAGATACGCATGCACAAAAAAATCCTGGTGATACAAGTAGTTGATGAAGAAATGATCCCAACAAATTCCTGCAAATTGGAAGCGTTTTATATCTCAATTTTATAAAAAAAATCACTGATAGTAATTAGTCTTTACAAAAGAAAAATTCGTTGCGTTAAGTTCTGAAACTCTGAGCCCCTACTCTACAACTACTTCAAGTTCGAAAATGTTATTATTCCTCTCGTTTATCTTCAATTCTAATATTCTCGCTCAAACAGCAGGTTGCGTGTGTCCCTTCACTCCTATCATTTTCATACATTCATTCTCAACGTCGTGATTAATCCGATTGGATAGAAAAGAGTGATTAACTAAGCAAACTTATCACCATCAAAATGCCAAACACTTATTTCAGGCTTTGACCGTTTCGGATTTTGAAAACACTTCTAGTAGACTATAAATCGTTACTCACCATCTTGTATATCACATCGTTATTAACAGATCACATAGTAACTTTTCAAGGTATTAAGTAAAAACTTGTGTCTTATTGAAACGTTTGTGTTGCGAGCGGAGCGAGCAAGAAAATTTTTACAAATCTGTTTTGACAAACTGACAACAATATTATAGGGCGCCAATACATTTTAGAGGCGACGCGTTGTTTACTCATCTCCAACACTTTCTTTTCTTCATGCCCGTTCGGCGCCCTCTTGTTATCAGCGCCCGGAGCAACCGTCCCTCTCACCCCCTAGCTACGGCTCTGCAGATACGTAACGTTTAATGCTTGAATTTCATATTCATGCGATATCCTAACTTTTATGAACACTTTATATTTATGACTATCCTAAGCAGGAAGAGAAAGATTATCCATCTCATTTACAGTAGTATATACCTTAATCCTAGATAATATTTATTAATTTTTAGTTTTAATATTTTTCAAAATTTGAGGGTAGGTCAATGTACAACTCTCAAAATTTCATAAAGGTATATCATAGTACCCCTATCCTTTTCGAGAGAATAAACTAATTCATCCATCTTATTGTATCTTGTAATAAAGCATCTTGTACGTGAATAAATTACGTTAAAAATCGATCACATGATAAAACGTATTACTAATGTACAGTATATTGTGGCATTTTTACCCATAGAAGGGAACAACATGCGTCGTTTATAGGTAGGTAGAGAGTAACAACATTAGTATTTCTTGATAATTCTCAAATTTAAAGATGGGCCAGAATTACACCTCCCAAAATTTGATAGGAGTGCACCAAGTATCATTAGGTTATGAAGGATAATTGAGCAAAAATGAAATGAAATATTTAAGTTTTACATCCCACGATTATGCCGGCTAGGCTAAAGGAGACGATGACGATGAGAAATGAATGAATTTGTGGAATGACTAAAGTGGGAGGAAACGAAAGAACCCTCACATACGGTGTTTGTTCACTATGAAGTTCACTTGGCGCGAGCTGGGATCGAACCAAGGACCTCATGCACCATAGGTGAATGCTCTATCAGTGAAAGGATAATTAGTCCCTGTATCCATTCAATATACTCGTATAATGCAACAAAACTTCATCATATGTTAAGATAAATGAAGAGAAAACCTGACCACATAGCAATACATATATTTACGTTTATACTCTTGACTATATTTTTCCCTGAAAGAAGCGAGTTCGATCCCCTAATTTAGGGAAGTAATAAATACCGGAACTGTAGAGAACAATTATGCATCTTTACTTTTTGACAATTCCCAAATTGAATGGTGGGCCATGTGCATCCCTTCCAAACTTTTACAGAGAAGGATTAAACCACCCATGTCCCATGAAAGAGAATTGGTCCCTGTATTCGCTCATATGACCATATGATGCAAAGAACTACAGCCCAGAGGATAAATTACCACAAAAACAGACTACGTGTTTACAGTATAGTTTGCGTATATTTATTGGCAATATTTATCCATGGAGGATACAAGTTGGACTACCCAAATTTACAGAAATATATACTGAGTTACAGAGAACGATTATTAATTTTTAGTTTGGGCAATTTCCGTCTGGGCCAAGAAACCTCTCCCGAAATTTAGGAGGGGGGCATCAAGATACCCATGGCTATGAAAGAGACTGGTCCCCTATACTAATCTACATAACCATATAAAGTGATAAAGCCTGATGAAAGAGGATAAATTCGGTCAAAAACTTCCAAAATTTGAATTTGTGGCAATTTTTTTACCCATAGAAGGGAACAAGATGTACCAACCAAACATACAAAAATACATACTATATTATCCTGGTCGCATATTATCATACAAAAGTATTAGTTTTGGTAAATTTCCAAAATTTAAGATGTGGGCTTATACACCACTACCGAAATTTGAGGAATGAACTAACGAACCATTGCTAAATTTAGAGGGGATGTCCTATATACCCCTGGGCTAGGAATTGTGGGTCCTGAACCAGGAACCATTCAAATAATTTCCCTGACTTAATTAGACAAAAATTAACTACTTATAAAGGGATATAACTCTATTTAAAACGTGAATAACAGTGTATTTCGAGCACTTTTGAGGAAGAACATAGTAAAAGCGATTTGCATAGTCAAATTGCCTAATTTTGAAATTGTTCAATTATGCCTCGCCAATTTGACGTCAATGCTATTCCCTGTTCAGCGTAAACTCTAAACTCCGATAAACAAAATATTTGTATCCTTCCGCTTGCCACAAATACGATTGGCTAGTGATGTATTACTCCCAATCCCCACGGGGAGGAGCAAATTACACACGTGCATTTTGACAATATTGTCTTGTGTTGTCCATATTGTCCAGATATCTACAGCAGCAGCACAAAAGAAGGAAAAAAAGAAAAAATCTGGAAAGATTAAAACACACACACACACACACACACACACACACACACATATATATATATATATATATATATATATATATATATATATATACCGGTATATATTTGAATTTCGCTGGTAAACAATTGCTGCTTAGTGAGTAAAGATTTAGCTTGTTGGTGTTTCACAACAACACTCGCGGAACCAGGATTCATGCCAGCCTTCTTTTAGGCTTGAAAGCAGAACACGCGTCCACAGTTGAATTGGCGCCATTATTACTGTGCGTGCTTAGTGTTTATTTCTATCGTTTCATTAACCACACTTGATTGCAGTATTATTAGATAAGCCGTATTATATTTTTGTCATTTATAATAATGTAGCAGTTTTATATGGAGCTTCATAGTAAAAGTAATAATCAAATCATATTAACTATTTTGCGGAGGAGTACAAGCGTCGGTTGGCCAACAGCAAATTAGCGAGATTTAGTTTCACGTGGCTTTGTTTATCGCAATTTAGAGCTTAGGCCGAACAGGGTTTAGGTATTTGAGTCATGAGTAACGTTCGGTTTTGATTTTTAAGCAGTAATGTAGGAATTCAGATATTTCAGCAGGAAAGATTCGCGTTGCCATATTTCAGGATTTCGATCTTATATTTTGGCTAACTTAACATTAATGTGGGCTATTAAAACGTAATAACGTCTAAATTTGAGTAGTATTCAATAGGAACGTAGCAGGATAGATTCGCATAGTTAGATTATGAAATGTTGATATTTGTCTTAACTAATCGAAGCATATTCGCTGAACTGATGTTTTAAGAATTTTGCTGATTTTGATGTGGACATAAAGTGAGTATAGGAAGTATTCCTGATGTTTAAAAGTTTAGTAGTTGGCAGAGAATATAGATCATCGAATTAATTTTGAACAATTGTTCAATATTAGGTTTAGCGAAGGAAGGAAATTTTCAAGATGAGCATATAAATTACTACCGTTAAATGGGCCTAAACCAGGCATAACGTGGCTAATCTAGTTACTGGGACTGCGATGACTCTGTAGTAGAGCGTCCACCTCTGCTGCGTGGGTTCCTTAATTCGATACCAGCTCGCGGGAATGGAGCTTTGTTTGTGTTCAACACACTATTGTGCTTGTATCTTCTTGGAGATGTCTCGTTTCCTCTCACTTTTATAATTGAACCATTTCATTTATTTTCATTATCACCGTCTCTTTAATAGTACAGGATTTCATTTCGTTTCATTTGTGACTAGTCTAAAATATGCCTTTTAAAGATTTGTTTTTGTTTATAAAATACCTATTATATAAATTTGCCTTTCACATTAATTCAGGTGACCACAAATAATATATGTAAACATACAGTATATAATAATGATAATCCGGAAGTTAACGAAATATCTCTAGAAAATCCATGCATGAAATTTTGTGCACATCATCATATGATGCAACTTAGCATACAGAATTTTTAATGCTGTTCATAGTTCTTCAACGATACTGCTTTGTTGTATATATATATATATATATATTTAGAATGCAGATCACGATTAATTCAACCGAAATGCAAATTTCTCCATATAACTAGTTCACTCGTAATTATAGAACTAAGCAAATAAACAGGCATTACCAACTCTTTGAACATATGCTATCACTGTTAGAGGCAGTTACTCTTAGATAATAACAATACGCATAGGTTAATGCGTAACTCTTCAGGAATATAACAAGGGAAATATATCCCTATGTAAATATGTGATAGTTGTAGTGATGCTATTGAAGAGGAGAGGAAGATGTAAAAGAAGGGGAAGGGAGAAATATAATGTAGTCACGTGACTTGATGGGGAGTTTCGTGTTGAGATCGAGTGGAGAGTTAGTTGGGTGTGTCTATCGACTGAGTGCACAGGGGACTTCCAACAGTTGAATACTGCTTCGCGCCTTAAACGGAACATCGAGTGCGCGTCCGGTTCGTTACAACTTTGAAACGTGTAAAGCTCGTGCGCGGAGTGAATAGTATACGGTGTTTGTGATCAAGTGATAGTGTTCATTTTCTTCGTTATAGTGCATCTAATATATTTTTCAACTAATTAAAGACTCAAATATAATATTTATTTGTGAATTGTGATAAAAGTGTGTGTAAATTTAAAGAAAATAACCATCTGTTTTGCTTTCGCGAAGTTAGTGGCGTAATCACATGGTGACCGTGACCTCTGATTGTTAGAGAAGTTTACCAAATATTGACCATGGGGTGTAATACAACGAAAGAGGCGGTTCAACCTGTTGAAAACGCGGTAACGGACCAATCAAATGGTGGCAAAAAGTTGTCGGAACCTCCTATAGGTAGGTTGGTGACATATATTGTTAAGATTTCCTAGAATATCTTAAGCAATCGTAAATATCCATGAATGTAAAATGAAGAATAAAAAGCAAGTTTGTTATTTGAATTAGTTTTCTCTAAATTGATATCAAGACATCAGTTTAAAGTGATTTGTTGTGGCATATGTGTCAGAGATAGTGTACGGGTGTCTGAGATCTTTTATTATCTGTCAGTAACTTTGATGCGAATATTTTTCTCCTTTCTTTTTTCTTCACTTTTAATAGGAAATGTAATTATTCATAATTTAACCGAAAATCATAGTAAAATTACTCCTTCAAATCAAAGTTATGTTGAAATGAACGTAATAAACATTTTTGCTAAACATTTTTGTAAGCCTACTTTCTGTACGCACACGAAAATACTTAGTAATCATAAATGGGCGAAATGTGAGAAACAGTTTCGTATTCTCTCACGCTTACCTCATATCAATGCTGTCACTATCAGTAAACTTTTGTCTTTCGCGCAACTGAATACCGAAATAGTGCCTTCATACTTTATAAAGTTTTATTCTTGTGCCGAAGACAATTGAATAGACCAACAATGAATGTAACACAGTTTCAGGAAAATCCGAAAATACAAAAAGTCAAAAATAATTATTCTGTGGGCGTTTCTCAGATTTTCTCTCTGATCGCATTTTGGTACTCACGGGATGTCCTTAAACATATATTATTTGCATTCATAATATTTTCGTAATAGAAAGAGAAGTTTCACTTGTTCGAACTAATTAAAAACTTAAAAAATTATCGATAATCGGGCATTTGTCTTGAACACTGATGGTGTTGTCATATTACAATGTAATATCAAGTATCTCTTAAGGATCTCTGAAGCAACGATCTGCAACTTGTGTACTACGGAAAGGTGAAGGTTGTGACGCGAACTTTAATCTATTGTACGAAATTATTACTTGTAGTTTCTTTTTTAATTCTATCGCAGTTACTGTCTTTCATGTACTTATATAACATGTCATTCTCTGCCTCTGATTATTTAAGATGGCACTTGTTTATTATTTAGCATGCCGCAATTTTTTATGTATTTAAGTAATTAAATGTAACTTATTAACATCACAGATGTTATTAGATCCTAAATTAGTTCGCTACCGCTGCGATTTGTGGTTCTTTTGATACCGCATGTTTTGCTCACATCCTTTCCACGCAAAAAAAATAAATAAAATAAAATAAAATAAAAAAAATAAAAAATAAAATAAAATAAAAAATAAAATAAAATAAAATAAAAATTAAAATTAAAAAAAAAACTACTGGGCTTAGTAAAACTCTACTTGTATTTTGCTATTTATTACGATGTTCTGGTATTTGACCCTTTTTGTCAGTGCTTTTTCAACTTTATTACTTTTTTACTGTATCGATGCGCACACCCATTGTTAGACATCAGTTTAAAGAAATTGGTGTGATATGTAGGCCTATGTCACGTCCTTCGAAGAGCGTAGATCCTACCTCTTACAATTATTTCAGTTCTACCTCAGCTGTGATCTGAAGTAGTCTGAATATTGATTGCTAATCAGTAGTTACTCTTGCTATTTTCTGTTATTATTACTGAACTACTTTATATTTTCAAGATGCACAAATTCCTTGTACGGAATGTTCCATCCACGATGCAAGTAGTAAAAGGCTAAGCCAGAAAAACAGAAACAAACAAACAAAAATTAGCGCATGGGCAGTAGCGGGTCAATTGTCTTGTGATTGAAATCTGGAATGCTGCTTACCAAGTCTCTGTAAATAGAGAGCATCGCTACCGCAAATAGTATTTCTTCTCTCATAGTGTTCCGAAGAAAGTTTATTTTTTTTCGAGTAGAGAAGCACCTGCCTCCTTCGACAATCGGCATTTTGTTGGCATTCTTTAAATGAATATAGAGGACAGAAATTAAATTTTCAATGACTATGTGTTTTTGTATGCTGCCTACTGTAAAGGAGCATGAAATCTAAAGATTTATTTTTTCTTCGAGGCATCATTTAATAAATATTTGTCATTTTTCATCGATGGGAATTACCGTGTATTGGAAAACTATTAAATTTGATGCTGAACTTCCTTTGAAAATGTGAACTTCTCTTTAGTGAATACAGTTGTATATTTTCAGGTAGGAAGGAAAACATGTATCGTGATCGCAAATTTAGATATTTTTGCTATTATCAGCTTATTTTATTTTATTTATTATTCATTCTGTAGACCATATTACATGTATACTTGCCTGTTGAGTCTTTCTGATTTGAATTCTTGTGTTACGATGTTTTGAATCAGGGAACCCGATGAAATCAAAATTAAGGTACCGATTAAACATAAGAATATGTAGATTTCTGTTGTACAAGGTAAGGTTATTAATAAAATCTCCAATGTCATTATTTCACTATCACTAATTATTTCCTAGATTAAAAGTTACTTGGGCTTATGGTTCGATTTCAGCTCGTGCCAAATTGGTTTTGTGGTGGACGAACACAGTAAGTGGGTTTTCTTGCAGTTTCATCCGATTCTTCCCACTTTCTTCATTCCACTATTTCATTCACTCTCATCCTCACCACCTCCTTTAGCCTACAAGTCATACATAACCATGTGAAACGTGTAAAACTGAAAGATTTCATTTCACAATTCTTACTTACACGGCAATGAAAAATATTGACGAGGGATTAATTATAAATTACTAAACTGTGTGGAATGGGAGGGAGTATCATAAATCTTAAGTTCAGTTTTACTCATCTTTAACTGCAATTACACTTTGTTTTTCATTAGATACACCTCCTCACTTCCTTATTGTTATCTCCTGACTTCACGGTTGGTATTACATACAAAATCGAACCTATGACCTGACCTATAAAGAGAACATAATAGAAAAAATATAAATGCAGTACTATTTAGCCTGATATCAAGAATTGTACCACATTCTCTGTAGAATGAAGCAAACGTTTCAATAGTTATCACACATATTGTTCTGTGATATGAGGAGAAGGAAATTGGGAATAAGTCGCAAAAATGTCTTCCAAAATAGCTCTATTGCGAAGTTGTGCGTCCTCTAAAGCGTCACCGGAGCCTGTAGGAGTCAGAATGCGAATTAAATGACATTTTATAGCCCCCCTGCACATCCGAGAAATTGAACGTGGGGGAATTTTGAAGCTTATCGGAGACATCCAATTCTTTAGAGGGGATTTTCCCCTCATCCCCCTCTGGTAAAAGTCGCACACTGGTGGGAGTACACAATTAAACTGTACCTTGAAAATACTAGGAGGCATACGGATAGGAGGTATATCCTTAAAACAAGAGAGGAAATATAGTATGATACAGTAAGAACGAAATAGTGAACAAAAGGTTATCGGAGTGGGGGGGGGATTAGTGGATAACGTGGGTTTGTCCCAATTCAACTGTAGCCCAGTTGCTGTTTAAAATGATTGCTTCATTCTACAGAGAATGTGGTACAAATCTTCATATCAGGATAAATAGTACTGTGTTTATATATATTTATATTATATTCTCTTTATAGGTCAGGTCATAGGTTCTGTTTGTGTACAGAGTGTATTGGTATAAAACCTTCCCTCTCATACCTATTCCGTCTATCAAAAAGAAACTTGGTACACCGGTTTCCTAAGCCCTATAGTATTTTTCGAGATACGTTTGGATTATATGCTTTTTACCCAAGGCCACTCCAGAGGAAGACCAAAGTTGATGGGAGGGAATTTTCCTTGTTCAGGTACGTTATGAGCACCAATAGCTATTTTACTGCGAGTCTACGATTTTCTTTTTAGTAACATGGATAATGGGCCCCAGGGACTTACTCCGTTATCCATGGCACCTAAGTTTTTGTGCATGAACATACTTATGTTATTTTTATCAAATGGACTAGATTTGATTCGGATGTGCGAATGACATCTGTCCGTTCCTTATCAGTAATGCTGCTATGGCTTCCTGTAAATCGAAACAACATTTATCAAAAATATTCTTCTCTGGCGAGCAAAGATGTCTACTATTTTCGTCGGTTGTTGAAAAATAATAATAAAAAAAGTTGATAACAGCTATAGTAGGTATTTGAGAAAAAGTAGAGGAAGTGTCATAAGGTAACTGAGCTTATACTAAAATAAAGAAATCACACGCAATATCTGATATGGTGAAGCCTGCTTGTAAAGAAATAGTAAAAATGATCCTGGGTTTAAATCAGAAGCTGCTAGTAAAATTTGAAAAATTCTCCTGTCTGCTGACACTATCAGTCGCCGAATTGACATGGTGCGACATTGAGGACATTATGAAGAAGGTATATAACGGTTAGAAGTTCTCACTTCAGATCGACGAATCTGCTGATATTAGCGGCCATTCACAGCTTCTTTCTTACATTTGCTATATCGATGAAAATAGCAAATTACTAATTTCTTTCTTTGCAAAGAACTTTTTAAGCGAGCCATCAGTGTAGAAATACTTCGTCTAACTAATAAATGTGCGCTCCATAATGAATTAAAATGGAAGGATTGTGTCTGTGCTACGGGTCCATTTCCATGACAAGCCGAGTGAAAGGATTTGCAGTTAAAATGCCCGAAGCAAATCCTAACATATAATGTGAGCAGTGCCTCATTCACCGTGAAGATATTGTTGGTTAGTCCTTGCCATCTTTTTTCAAAGTTGTGCTGAACGAAGAAGTAAAAGTCTTAAAATTTATAAAATCGCGAACCCTAAATTGACGGCTTTTTTTCGTTTTGTGTCAGAAAATGGAATCAGAGCATAGTACATCCCTTCTATCCCATCCATCTAGAAATACGATGCTTATCATTAGGGAAGGTGTTAAAGCGAATGTTTGAACTTAAAGGAGATCTGTGCATTTTTTTTACCATTGAAGGGCATGAGTACTTACGCGGATTTGTTTCGATAGTATGTAACCTGGCATATTTTTCCGATATTTTCATACATTTGAATTAGTTGAACATAAAAATATAAGATAAGAACAAAAATGTGCTTACTATGGGTACGAATAACATTAAAGGATTTACGAATGAGCTAAATTTGTGGATAAAGAGAATTGAAAATGAGTCGTTCGAGTGTTCCCAAATGTCTGTCGACTTCCTAACTGTAATAAAGTTGTTATGAATTTAATTAAAGAACATTTACAAACCCTGCAGCAGAAACTCGAAAAGTACTTCAGGGAGAGTTTCAAAATTTTGACTTGATTTTTGATCCATTCATTGTGAATTCAGAGCATCACACAAGAAACTATTCCTGATACAGGATTTAATTCTTGGTAGTCAGCAACAAAAATATCTCCGCTATGACTGCTTTAACTCCATTAGGTCGGGTCCAGTGCGTTCGCTGTTTTCAAAAACGCCTGAAGAGATTGAACCGAATTTACACCTATTTCAATCAGTAAACGACAGAGTGCAAGACTGTGGAACACAGACAGGCTTTTGCTGTGGAATTTATGCACAGATGCACATACCACACATACAAAAATCTGTGCTTTAAGATTAATCTATCTTGTTTGGAGCATGTTTTCCAATAAGATCCATATATCACTGACATTACAATGCGTTGTGTGGATGATGTATTATTTTCCTACATTCTGTATTTGAGAAGAAAGAAGGAACACTGATTATGCATGAGTTAGAAACTGATTGAAATTAATTGAAACTATCAAATTTGGAACAATTGAAAGAAATAAGATTGTAAATCTTTATCTCTTTTCGTTACCTACTCTATCCTACTCTATAAATAGTTCTCCGTCATTCTAGTATCTCTTTCCTTCTTCAGAGGAGAAGATCTTGCATACCATACTGAGTATGGATTGAAATTGAAATTGAAGTATGTTAAAAATTTCAGACGTGCAAGGATTCAAACTCGAGCCACCTGAATAGGAAACCAATGCGGTAACCTTATCTACTAACCGGCCGCTTACTTCCTGTTGCCCAAAACAAATTGAAAGCCTTTATTTTAAGGCTAGTCCAGATAGAAAGCCTGCGTGAAGAGTCAAGCATTAGATGATTTATTTATAATTTCCAACTTCAAATCAGAAGCAGGGCAAATTGACCAAATTTAATGTGTTGTTGCTGGGTTCGATTCCCTAATAGTATCTCTTTTGTATTGTTAAACAGGATTGAGAAATGTTTCCATTGTATCTATTCTAGATATTGCAGCGAAATTTGGGATACATATTACGTATAGGACATAATATTTTTCCAGGTAGATTATTTTCTAGTATCTGTGGCCAGGAGCACTCCATGGCGCCATATCTCCAAAAGAAGAAAATTCCCTATTTATCCTAAATTTTTCTTTTTTGTACATTATGAACATATGTGTCTGGCACTATTTGGAAGCTTGTTCTATTCTGAAGAAAATGACGTATTAACCATGATACTAGAATAATTAGTTCTGCGTTTGGAAACTTCTATTGTGTGTATATATATATATCCTGCTTTTTTCCCATTTATATATCCAAAATTATGGAAACGCCCAAATAAAAGATAGGATTTTAAAAGAATTTCATTAGTAACACTGCGTTAGTAGTGCAGGAGGAAAACTTTTAGGACATCGTGATGTTGATGGCCGCCAAATTGAATTCACTTTAATTTTCTTAACTGAAAACCATATGTTGCGATACATTTTTCTCATCTGGAATTTTGTATGGTATTCAATGCTGTGTTTCTTTTTGTTTTATCACTGACCATAACGAAGTTATGACTATTTTTTGGTTTCCCCAAAGTCAGTTACATTCCACACAATTCTCCCGATTAAAGGATGTGTTCAATGTGTTGTTCATTCGTTAAATTATCAGAGTCAATCTTTTTCCCCATTCATACAAGGTGTTGCTCAAATTGCTTTCAGGTGTGCTTGCAACGCGTTTGTTATGCGTTCCTTTAGGATTTTTAATATCCCTAATTTTCACTGAATACACAATTGACTTGAAATGTCCCCAAAGATAAAAATCTAAGAGAGTGAGGTGAGGGGAACGTGGTGGCCACTCCACAGCACTGCATCTACCGATCCCCGAGTTGAGAAACTGCACATCTAAATATTCAAGGACACAATTTTTATAATGAGGAGGGGCACCATCGTGTTGGTAGAAGATAAAGAATATCCCATCTTGAGATAACAGGAATGGCAAGATATCTTCTTCCACCATTCGACGATACTCGATTGCTGTTAAGGTACCATTGATAAACAAAGGACCCACTACACGGATCTGTCACACACCACACCACAGAATAACTTCCAGGAATGCCAACAGATATTTCACACCAATGGGGATTGGTGTCCGATCAGTAACGGATATTCTGTTTGTTCACCTCACCAGAAAGTTGGCCTCAGCTGTGAATAAGACTTCGTAGGCGAAACGGGGATTTTGACGTATTTGTTCTGTTGTCCATTCTGCGAATTTCAAACGCCGATCGAAATCATCCTCTAATAGGTGGTGATGCAATTGCAGCTTGTGGAGATGCTACTTATGCAGGGAGAAAATACGTATGATGGATGTGGGACTAATAACTCTTGCCTAGGACAAACGACGAGGGCTTCGATTCGGACTCTTGCTAAATGCTGCCAACATTGACATAGATGTTGTCTCTTCAGCTGCCGTGCATGGTTTGCCTGATTTTTGTTCGTTGGCTACGGACCCTGTTTCTCTGAATTTCTTGGTCAACTTGCTTATTGTTGCATGACTAATGGGTGCCGGTTGTTTGAATCATCAATAACAACTCTTGTGCTTCGGTCTCCTGACATCAAATTGATCTCAATGCGTTCTACCTGCGTTACACACATGTTATATATATATATATATATATATATATATATATATATATATATATATATATATATATATATATATATATATATATATATATATATATATACAGGGTTTTCATAAAGTCTGGACGGATTTAATTTTCATAAAAATGCTCATAATGAAATCAAATAAAGTGCAAACGGTAGCAGAAGGATTAAATTTTTAGTTGGCAACACTGTTAGTTGGAACATGTTGGCAGTTGGAACATGGCGACGTTCTCCTTTCAGCCATCATGTTCTCAGATGAGGCAACCTTCCATGTCTCCGGGAAGGTTAACCGACACAACTGTCGCGTTTGGGGCACGGAAAACCCAAAGGAATTTGAGACACATGAGAGAGAGATAGCCCTAAAGTGAACGTTTGGTGCGCTGTGTCCTATGATCATCTCATTGGACCGTTCTTTTTTGAAGAGGAGACCGTGAATGGAGATTCGTACCTGGATATGTTGGACGTAAATGGCGCCCAGTTGGAGGTGTGGCGGTGAATGAACTGAGCTGGTGCAGATTACAGGTAAAAATTTAATCCTTCCGCTACCGTTTGCACTTTATTTGATTTCAATATGAGCATCTTTATGTAAATTATAAGCGAATTAAATCCGCCCATACTTTATGAAAACCCTGTAACTCTCGTATATATGCAGATATGCGAGAGATAGACTTATAAACTTAACACGTCCGTTGTAAAACATGATAAGTGACAAAGTAATATTTTCTGTATTGAATAAATATGTAGTACAAAATAGGTCGCAAAAAATTATAATAATACTGAGACAATGGGTAATATCAATAAAACGAAGAAGTTACTCATTACGCTCAATTTTGAAGTAGTTACTCGCATTGGTATCAATAAAAAGAGAACTGAGCGCTACTCGTCTTGGCTGACCTCGGAGAAGCCCCTCCCGTTTAGAGCAACCACACCTCCATTCTCGAGCTGAGTAACTACTCCGCGTTTGGTATCAATAAAATTCTGAGACTGCTCTGTGGTGCGAGTAACTTCTCCAAATTTGTGGAGTAAACTCAGTAGGTGACTCTGCGAAATATGGCAGAGTATATGATTGTTTTGTAACGTAGAAAAACTTATAAACTGTGTAGAAATGTTGCAAATGGTGATTACAAAAAAAGAAAAAAAAACTTTGTAGGTTCAAGAAAGAAAATGGGTGATATCAATAAAAATAAGTAACTACTCCTGAGAAGTCCTGCTCGAGAATCGGAGTAATTACAGCAGGAGTAATCTCCTCCCTCAATTTCGTAACAATAAAACAAGCGACTACTCACGTCTAGACTGCTCCAGATTTATGAACATTCACTCGCGTTTCATCTGCGCGTAGCATTGAGTCGTATCAATAAAAGAAGTGATTACTCATTTATCCCATCCGTCGCGCGGTCATTTTGTTGTTTTTAACCTATGCCATAGTATCCTAAACACCATGGAACGGGCAAGTAGCGACGACAGCTTCAATCACAGTGCATTTGTGGATGTTATAAAAGAGTTTTCAGTGGTACTTTCAAAGTTACAGTTACCAGAAAGTAAACGAAGGAAAGCCGAAGCTTTGAAGGCAATTACAGTGAAATGCAACAAAATACCAAACACATCTACGACTGAGACACAAATCCAAAAGAAAATATTTAATATTCGAGCGAGAATAAACAAAAAAGAAAAAAAAGAAAAAAAACGAAAACAAGAAAGTAACACTGAAACCATGGGGAAACCTATTGGAGATGATGGATGTTGATTCGAATCCAGCAATATCAAGATTAACACGACAAGCGCATATCACGTGTTGTCCAAGGTCTTTGTAGATTGTTTGACTTTAAGAACGAAATCAGACACCTGGCCCCTTTGTTTCCTTTTAAGAGAAGTCCAGCCAGTCACGTCATAAAGCAAGTCCATCTGATTGCGTTTTCCACACCATACGTGTCCCCTTTCGCCTTGACATAAACAAAATACATTCTCATGGATACACCCTTCCTATCAACGTTGAGTTGAGTTTATTTTGAGTTTAACGTCCTTTTCAGTAGCGATGCTACATGAGACGGGATCCACTGATTAACGTGGAATCCGAACCACATGCGCTCCCGCCGGAAATCGAACGCGGATCTCCCATGCCAAAGGCTAACCACTTAGCCACGAACGAGCTCTTCCTATTAGTGTATTCGTCTCCAAAATACTAGGTTTCTTTATTGCCACGTGTGTATAGTCAAGTGCTCCGATAGCACCCTGAAATGTTCTTGTTCTTGCCACTCTGTCTTTGCTGTTTGCATATTACGCACACTTCCGGAAATAATCCATTTTCAGATTTCGCAATAATCGCATCCATTACACTTGTAGTAGTCATAGACACAGTACTTTGAGTCACACCAGAATCCCCTGACATTCCGACCTGGAATCCCGGATTACTCAAGTAACGCAAGAAAACCTGCATCTTTTCCTCATTACGTAGTGCAACACCCTGTTGATTCTTCTAAAAACTGTTGTGCTAACCACTCTACATTTTCTTTCATGAACCTATATTGTTTTTTGTAATCTCCATTTGCAACATTTCTATGCAGTTTACAAGTTTTTCTACGTAGCAAAACAATTATATGCTGTGCCATATTTCTCACGGAGTCACCTATTTAGCTTGCTCCACAAATTTGGAGAAGTTACTAGCATCACAGAGGAGTCTTTGATTTTTATTGATATCAAACGCGGAGTAGTTACTCGGCTCGAGAATACAGGTGTGGTTACTTCAAAAGGGCGGGGCTTCTCCGAGGTCAGCCGAGACGAGTATTGCTCAGTTCTCTTTTTATTGATACCAATGCGAGTAACTACTACAAAATTGGGAATAATGAGTAACTTCTCCGTTTTATTGATATGACCCAATGTAGAGTGGATAGTACATAATTTTTTTGGAGAATCTACCGAAACTCGAGATAGTGCACTAAGTAATGACGAAAAGATGCTTTTTTTTTTTTTTTTTTTTTTTGCGCGCGTTACGTGAGTGAACCGGGATTCCAGGTCGGAGTGTCAGAAGATTCTGGTGTGGCTCAAAGTACTGTTGAGCTTATTTTGAGTTAAACATCCCTTTCAGCAGCGAGGCTATATGAGACGGGACTTACTGATTAACGTGAATCTGAACTACATGAACTCGCGCAGGGAATCGAACCCGGGTCTCCCACGCCAAAAGCGCGTATGCTATCTTAAAGTACTGTGTCTATGACTGTTACAAGCGTAATGGATGCCGTTATTGCGAAATCTGAAAACTTGATTAAGTTTCCGGCAAGTGTGCGTAATATGCAAGGAGCAAAGGCTGAGTGGAAAAGAACAATATATGTTACATTTCCGGATGCTATCGAAGCACTTGATTGTACACATGTGACAATGAAGAAAACTAGTATTTTTTTTTTTTTTTGGAGACGTTAATACAAAGGGGGTATATATGTGTATGTATTTTGTTTATGTCAAGGCGGAGGGGGACAGGAAGGGGCGGAAGGATTGTTTTGCAGCGTAGAAAAACTTATAAGATGCATAGAAATGTTGGAAATGGTGATTACAAAAAACATTATAGGTTCATGAAAGAAAATGTAGAGTGGTTAGCACAACATTTTTTAGAAGAGTCAACCGAAGGTTGGGGTGGGGCACTACGTAATAACAAGAAGATGCGGGTTTTCTTGCTTTACGTGAGTGATCCGGGATTCCAGGTCGCAGTGTCAGAAGATTCTGGTGTGGCTCAAAGTATTGTGTCTATGACTGCTACAAGTGTAATGGATGCGATTATTGCGAAATCTGAAAACTGGATTTTTCCGGCAAGTGTGAGTAACATGCAAACAGCAAAGAGAGAGTGGCAAGGACAATATACATTTCCGGATGCCATCGGAGCACTTGACTATACAATGTGGCAATGAAGAAACCGAGTATTTTGGAGACTAATATGTTAATAGGAAGAACTCCTTCGTGGCTAAGCGGATAGCGTACACGCCTTTGGCGTAGAAGACCCGCGTTCGATTCCCGGCGGGAGCTCATGTGGTTCGGATTCCACGTTAATCAGTAGGTCCCGTCTCATATAGCTTCGCTACTGAAAGGGACGTTAGACACAAAATCAACTCAACGTTGATAGAAAGGGGGTATACATGTGAATGTGTTTTGTTTATGTCAAGGCAAAAGAGGACACGTATGGATGGTGTGGAAAACGCAACCAGATGGACGTGCTTTATGACGTGACTGACTGGACTTTTTTTTATAAAAAAAATAAAGGAAACAAAGGGGCCAGGTGTCTGATTTCGTTCTTAAAGCCAAACAATCTACAATGACCTTGGACAACACGTGATATGCACTTGTCGTGCTAATCTTCATATTGCTGGATTCGAATCAACATCCATCAGCTCCAATACGTTCGTTCCCATGGTTTCAGTATTACTTTGTTTACCGTTTTTTAAAATTAGTCTTTTGTTTTAATCTCGCTCAAATATTAAAGATTCTGTTCTGAATTTGTGTCTCAGTCGTAGATGCATTTCATATTTCGTTCTATTTCATTGTAATTATCTTCTAAGTTTCGACTTTCCTTCGTTTCCTTTCTAGTAACTGTGACTTTGAAAATACAACTCGAAACTTTTTTAAAATTAATATCCACAAATGCACTTTGATTGAAATTGTCATTGCTGCTTGCCCCTTACGCGGCGTTTAGGATACTGCGCCATAGGTTACCCACAACGAAATGACCGCGTAACGGATGGCAAAAATGAGTAATCAATCCTTTTATTGATACGACTCACTACTACGCGCAGAGAAACGCGAGTGAACGTTCATTAATCTGGAGCAACCTAGACCTGAGTATTAGTGCTATTGAATTTTTGTGACATTTGCGGTTTTTGGTTTTCGAGAAAACCGTTTTTTTGAAAACTGAAACCGCAAAAGCGGTTTTCAAAACCGAAACCGCAAAAGCTCTTTTCGAACGCAAAAACCGCCCGAAACCGTGTTTGTGGTTTATAAGCGAAAGCATGTTTGTCCTTTTCAAAGCAGAAACAATGTTTACTGTTTTTAATTACACCTTTTAAGAATTGTGAAAGCATCTATCAATCGAGACAATTATATAGATTTATATGTGTTTTTCTAACTTTTTTATTTGCTCCAAGACTATTATGGTAATATGTGCAGCATTGTGCGAAAGGCATAGTTCGATGGTTGTACAGTTCGCGGCATAGAAATTGTTACAAGAATTCTAAGTCCAAATTAATAACAAACTCTTGCCCCGTTTTCTTATGCATCCAGAAATTCATGTCTCAATCGATTAGTTGCTTCTAGTATTCAATAAAACTCCTCCCCATCCTCCACCTCTCCTTGTCTAAAGCAGTGAGTGTGACGTAATACACTCTTTCCATTCAGCTGAAAAAGAAACAGGAATCAAGTTTACAACGTTATAGCTTTAAAACAGTCTTTTCCATTCGTTTGATTTGAAATATTTTTAAGAGCCTAAAATTAAAAAAAAAAGTCACACAATGTTTCCAGAGCTTCGTAAAGACCTTTAGTTTCATTCTTTCCCCTTCATTAAAGATTGCAAGCTAGTAAGATGTTTCCGAAGAAATCTATGGCACGCACAGAGCTCTAAAATATCTACTGACAGAAATGAGTGTTATTCAACGATTCATTTCATTTCTTGTGGCCCCGCGTAGCGTAGTCGCTAACGCTCTCGCCTTCGGTGCGAGCGGTCCCGGGTTCGATTCCCGGTGGGGTCACTCGGTCGAAAAAATGTAACAGCTTTTTCAGGCCAGCCACCCTGAATGAGGTTTTCCTGGGTTTTCCTCATTCACACCAGGCAAATGCCGGGGTGGTACCTAACTTATAGGTCCCAGGCCGCTTCCTTCCTTCCCCAATCCTTTCTTCCTTCCCTTTCCCCGGATTGTGTGCTCGCCGAGGGACGTCATCCCTCAAATCGTGAAGGGCTAAATGGCCTTAGATGCCGAAAGCCCAAAAATCCAAAACATCCATCATTTCATTTCTTTTAAGTAATTGCAAGCAAATGTTCCAGGGGGAGGGTCATTTGGGCAGAACAGGAGGGTGTAATTCCCCTCCCTTGAGCTTTATAAATACGTATTGTTTGATCAAATGTATAGTAATACACTAATAAAAAATTGAAAATCTTATGTCGGCGGAGAATATCCCACCCCCGAATAAAATCTAAAAGACACTGCTTTTAGCAACAAAAAAACTATACAGTTACGATAGCACATTGCTAGAGAGCTTACATTTGGTTTCAAGAGTCGAAGGTTTGATCTCAATCCATATGAGTTCCTGGGCGACATTGAGAGAGAGGGATAGAGAGAGAGAAATTCAAGTATGGAGACAGAGAGGGATGATTTATATCACAGATTTAGAATTGGGGAAAAATGATCGGACAACATTCGTATTATGACGAAAATTGTGATTTTGTGAAACAGAAGAAGGGAAGGTTTCGAACTGCGAGGATCACATTAGGCAGTTGTCGAATTAAGGTGGACAACACTTTTTAGAGCATCAGATGATTACGAAGGCAAAGAAAGATCTTGAGAACTGAGGAATTAAGAATTTAAAAAATCTAAAACTTCCGAGACGGGTTTCGAACCACGAACATTGTAGTTATCGAACCATGACTTTATCCATTCTGCTGCGGAGAACTCTATGTACTCGTTTACTACGTTTCCTTTAGCTACGTTGAAAGCTAACTTAATAGGATAGTCCAAAAGTTGACTCGGTGGATGCGCCGTTCAAATAGGACGTAAACCTCTTCTACCTTAGTTATAATGTATCGTTGCGGATATAAATCATTGATCAGGTAAGGCGACTGCTTTGAAACAAATGCAGAGTATGAGAATTAAATCAGTCATATCTGTGGTTTCGTGTGGAGAAGAAACAAACTTGTGAACCAAAGGTTTAAGAACAACTCAAGTTATTAATATAAACTTTGCCGAAGATTATTCACTTATATCATCATAAAAGGAATACGAAAGACGTTCTGAAGCGAAGAAATACAACTTTGCAAAGGGAGGCAAAATACCTAAAGTAACGAGACTGAAGACGAATCATTTATGGCGTAGTGATTGTGGTTCAGTGGTCAAGGCGCTGGATCAGTAATTTGGAGGTTCGTGGTTCAAATCCACGTCGGGCATTTCTTTTTTTACTTTAGGATTTTTGATGGCGATTGATCGACGATGACACACGTTTTATTATATTCAGATATTTGAATATTCGGATGTTTCAATGCTTGAACTACCGAATCTTCATGAATAATAATAGTAATGATCATAAACTAATAATAATAATTATTATCTCGTAGAAGATTAAAAGCTAGGAGCTAATTATCGCTCAGTTCATACCATTACAAGCAGAAACGTGACATTTGACAATAATATTTTGGTTTTGTTTAATGTTGCCCACGAGAAGAGAAATTTTTCATCTCGTTTCTTAAACAAACAAAAAATGAGAATTAACATTTTACATTCGAGACGGGACAAGGCTAACTCAAATTATCGTCTCGCTTTAGAGATGAGAATCGAGACGAGACGAAAAGTATCGTAAACATTTCTCGTCATAGTATATGGGGCCACGGTGGCTTAGTGGTAGAGCGTTCACCTCTGGTGCTTGGGGTCCCGGGTTCGATCTCAGCCCCCGCCAAGTGGACTTTGTGGTGGACGAACACCGTGTGCGCGGGTTTTCTCGGGGTTCTCCCGTTTCCTCCCACTTTCTTTATTCCACCATTTTATTTATCACTCATCATCACCGTCTCCTTTAGCCTAACCGGCATACACGTGGGACGTAAAACTCAAAGATTTCATTTCATTTTTTTTCGAAATAGTGTATGTCCATTCTTTAAGTAACAATTGCTCTGTAGACTGAATCTTATAGGATTTTTGTTACTTTGTATTTCAGAGCTCATTGAATTATGGTCTGTGTAGGTATTCTTGTAGCAAAGATTTTATAATTACCTCTGCATATCCTAAAAATTAGTTTATTATTTGTCTCACTGTTGAGTGATGTTCAGTTATTTTTATTACAGTTATTTTCCTTAAAACATACAGTAGAATACCTTCTACATGAAACTTTAGTGGAAAGCTTTTGTTTAAAATGTGGGTAGTTGCAGAGACTTGTCTTGAAGATACGGAACCCCCTCTCCGAAATCCCTACGTTTAAGTAAGTTTTGCCAAATTTTAGGGCAACTTTAAAACTTTTAATACCATTTATTATTATTATTATTATTATTATTATTATTATTATTATTATTATTATTATTATTATTATTATTATTATTATTATTACTGAAGTGTTGTTAATTTAATGGTTCACCCTCTTCCACCCAGCTCCCTCCTAGTGGGCATTGTGCTGAACAAACACCCTGTGTGTAGGTTTTCTCCAGGTTCCGTTTCCTCCTACTTTCTTTATTCCAATATTTCTTTCATTCTCATCATCGACGTCTTCTGTAGCTTAGCCGGCATAACCATTACTTAAAAACAAAATTTCTTACGGCTCTTGTGAGGTCTGTATCCCTACTTTGTACATGAAATTTACCTCGAAACATTCCGTTAGAACATTTAGCTAGTTGTAGGGACGTATGCAGAGGGTATGCCCTGATGGTCCTACCACTTCTATTCCAACCGCGAGTTAGCCTTGTCCCGTCTCGAATGTAAAATGTTAATTCTCATTTTTTTGTTTGTTTTAGAAACGAGATGAAAAATTTCTCGTCTCATGGGCAACATTAAACAAAACCAAAATATTATTGTCAAATGTCACGTTTCTGCTTGTAATGGTATGAACTGAGTGATAATTAGCTCCTAGCTTTTAATCTTCTACGAGATAATAATTATTATTATTAGTTTATGATTATTACTATTATTATTCATGAAGATGTGATAGTTCAAGTATTGAAACATCCGAGTATTCAAATATCTGAATATAATAAAACGTGTGTCATCGTCGATCAATCGCCATCAAAAATCCTAAAGTAAAAAAAGAAATGCCCGCCGTGGATTCGAACCACGAACCTCCAAATTACTGATCCAGCGCCTTGACCACTTTTTTTAAAAGTTAACTGAGCCACCGAACGTGCCTCAGCAACTTACTTGACCTAACTACACTTGACTTGCTTTACGTGGTTTACTCGGTTAACTGGCTTTACCTAGGAACGACAGGGACACGAACACAGAAACATCGATGACAATTAACAACACTGAACCACAATCACTACGCGATAAATGATTCGTCTTCAGTCTCGTTACTTTAGGTTTCTTTGCCTCCCTTTGCAAAGTTATATTTCTTCGTTTCAGAACTTCTTTCGTATTCCTTTTATGATGATATAAGTGAATAATCTTCGGCAAAGTTTATATTAATAACTTGAGTTGTCCTTAAGCCTTTGGTTCACAAGTTTGTTTCTTCTCCACACGAAACCACAGATATGACTGGTTTAATTCTCATACTCTGCATTTGTTTCAAAGCAGTCGCCTTACCTGATCAATGATTTATATCCGCAACGATACATTGTAACTAAGTTAGAAGAGGTTTACGTCCTATCTGAACGGCGCATCCACCGAGTCAACTTTTGGACTATCCCATTAAGTTAGCTTTCAACGTAGCTAAAGGAAACGTAGTAAACGAGTACATAGAGTTCTCCGCAGCAGAATGGATAAAGTCATGGTTCTATAACTACAATGTTCGTGGTTCGAAACCCGTCTCGGAAGTTTTAGATTTTTTAACACGTTGACTGCCAAGCTTTCCGATGGAATTTTTCCATTCAGGCCTTTATTACCATAAGTTCCCATTCCTTCTAAAACGTTTATTTATTATATTATTTGTTCACGTAGAGTGACCGTTTCGAAGAAAAAAATTTTTGATTGTCGGTCACGCGTGCCCGACGCGGCGTAGAACTTAAAATTCCTTTGCCTGCGCCGCGTCGGGCAGCCTGTCGGTCACCGTCCCGATTTGCATCTTTATTATTCTTTTCAACACCTCACGGGTTCTGGTGATTTTTTTTTTTTTTGTTCTATGCTCTTACTCTAGCCTGGTATGTGGAAAATATTGAAATATTAGTTTTGTCTGTTTCATCAAGAACTCATTGTTGATACGAAGAAACCTTTTTTCGTTTGTTGGAATTATAGTGCGTTGTATATAAAACTGCAATATGTCTAAACGTAAAAGACTCTGAAACCACGTAAATTGTTTGTATCACCATCAAAAATTGAAAATACACTTTATGAGGACATGTCTGATGAGAACTTCGATATATCTTCCGACGATGATTCAGATTATATACAAAGTGTTTCGGATGAGAATTCTTGGTGTACATCAAGTGACAGCGAAGCTGAAAGTGGTAATATAAGTGGTAACGTAAAGAAGAAAGTACATATTTCTTCTCCCCGGATGGATGTGATCTCTCCTCTGCCTCTACGTCTCAAGGAGAAAATATACGCAGTATATCGTCCAACAGTTGTATATCTTCAACGCCAACAGCACATAATCTTCCACGTTATCATCAACGAAGTAAGAAAGTAAGACCTGGTATGTACCAGCAATGGACACAACCTACGGGATGCCAAGCGCAAGTAATACAATTTATGGAAAACGTTGCTGCAGCTTTAGCACAGAGTGAACCTGGTGAGTTTTTCTCTTGCATGGTGGATGATAAGATGATAAATTTGATAGTTGATCAAACTAATGTGTATGCCACTCAAGTGTTAACAAGTGTTTATGATGTAGGACCGTCGTCAAGATTACACGATTGGGTACCGACTGACAAAAATGAAATCAGAAAATTTCTAGGTCTAGTTGCGTATATGGGAGTAGTGAAAATGCCATCGTTGTCAGATTATTGGAGCAAGGAGGACATGTTCAGAAACACTTTCGCGCCTTCTATCATGTCAAGGAACAGATTCGAAATGCTTCTTCGTATGATCCACTTTGCTGACAACAATGCGTGTCCTCCAGGAGACCGGCTTCATAAAGTTCAGGGCCTGATTGATTTGTTAGTTGACAATTTTCAGAAAGCTTACACACCATCTGAAACAGTTTGTGTGGATGAGACCATTCCGAAGGAGACTTATTATGCGGCAATATATCAAACAAAAGAGACACAAATATGGTATTAAAGTGTTTAAATTGTGTTGTGGATCTGGTTATACATATAGACTTTTAGTATATGCTGGTAAAAACTTGGGACACACCAGAACAACTCCTACATCTGTTGTTATGGCTCTTTGTGAACCCCTTTTGCACACCGGAAGAACAGTTTGCACGGACAATCGGTATACAAGTATTGAATTAGCAAACAAACTTTTAGATGCCGATACTCATTTGATTGGGACGCTGCGTTCAAACAGAAAGGGCAATCCTCAAGATGTTGTAAACAAGAATCTCAAAAGAAATGAAGTTGTAGCTAAACAAAATGAAAGAGGAATAACGGTGTTAAAATGGAATGATAAAAGAAACGTTCTAGTTCTGTCGACCAAACATTCAGATGAAGTTGTAGATGTGCAGCGCACATGCGGACAAATCGAGAAGCCTAAGATGATAGTGGAATATAACAAAGCAAAATCGTCTGATGTAGATATGTCAGATCTACATCAAATCGTAGATATGTCAGATCAAATGGCGGCGTATTCATCTCCTCTAAGAAAAGCTTTGAAATGGTACTGCAAGCTGGCATTCGAATTACTACTTTCTACATCAATGGTGAATGCCCTGATTTTGTACAAAAAAGTTACTGGAGATAATATAAAAGTTGTGGAATTCAGAAAATCAGTAATCCGTTACCTGGTCTCTCAAAACATACAACCAGCAGAAAAAGCAATTCCAATGTGCAGGCCCAGAAGATTTCGACACGAATTAAGAAGACGACAAGGAAAAGCAAAACAAACAAGAAAATACTGTAAAAACTGTTACAAAGAGAATACTACAGTGATGTCAAGGAAGTTGGCAGCAAATCGAACGAAGAAAGTAGTTACCTACTGCACAGGATGTGAAGGTGAACCAACGCTTTGTTTGAAGTGCTTCAACAAATGTCACAGAGATCTTTCCATGTAAATAAATGTTTATGTTGAGTTTACAAACATTCATAATGTAAAAGACAATTTGCAATATATAAAACAAAATTTGATACTAAACAATATACTGTATGTAACATTTTCTACGAATTTCACATAAAAATATTATTTCTATTTTATGTAAGCATTATATATGTTATTTCTATTTTATGTAAGCATTATGTAACACAATATTGCTTCAAATATGTAATACAATATGTAAAACAATATTTGTATATTGAATAATGTATGGAAAATATAAATATCTCACTCCGAAATTTATTGTGTTCTTGAAAGCAAAAATAGTGATTGGGGGAAAAGTTTAGTAGTGCACTTTCTACTATAATCCATTGTGTGTACTCAGAAGCAAATTTAAAGTTTGTGCAGTTCTATTGTTGAAATAAATAAAAAAAACATTGTTGTGTCGGTCACCAGTGACCGACGCGGCGGGTAGGGATTTCTTAGAATCGGGCACACATGCCCGACGCGGCAGTCAACGTGTTAAATTCTTAATTCCTCAGTTCTCAAGATTTTCTCTGCCTTCGTAATCATCTGATGCTCTAAAAAGTGTTGTCCACCTTAATTCGACAACTGCCTAATGTGATCCTCGCAGTTCGAAACCTTCCCTTCTTCTGTTTCACAAAATCACAATTTTCGTCATAATACGAATGTTGTCCGATCATTTTTCCCCAATTCTAAATCTGTGATATAAATCATCCCTCTCTGTCTCCATACTTAAATTTCTCTCTCTCTATCCCTCTCTCTCAATGTCGCCCAGGAACTCATATGGATTGAGATCAAACCTTCGACTCTTGAAACCAAATGTAAGCTCTCTAGCAATGTGCTATCGTAACTGTATAGTTTTTTTGTTGCTAAAAGCAGTGTCTTTTAGATTTTATTCGGGGGTGGGATATTCTCCGCCGACATAAGATTTTCAATTTTTTATTAGTGTATTACTATACATTTGATCAAAAAATACGTATTTATGAAGCTCCTCAGAAAAGTTATCAGAATCGCAGTTTGAATCGCAGAAAATAATCAGAATCGATTGGTCTGACATTGCTTGTAAATCACTGGTTTTAAGTTCTGACAACTTTGCAGTTTCGCTAAACAATAACTGCTTGCAGATGTTGAGCTTCTCAGGATCAGATTCGATCCATTTTAGTTTGAACTTCGGGATAGGGCAAGTTGCGTGAACGTACGCCTTGCTCGAGGAAGAACTTAATCATTGACGCAAAGCGACTCTCCAAGCCTCCAAGATAGAGCTTACGAGAGGAGAACAGAATTCCAAATTGTGGAGTGAAGTTTCGATTTCACTTGATACACTACAGGTAAAAGAAATCTCAAATAACAGTTGTCACCCTGCAGTTTTTCCGGCGCTGACGCCAGAGGATTCATAACTGATATATTTACTCAAAAAATCAATGTGTTTTGATTTTGAACCTGCCTATGTTCAATCGCTCGCATAGGTCTCCTAGATGACTTTTGATCGAAACAATCTTTGTGATCGAGTCGAATAAAGAATTCAAATATGTTGAACATGGAACTGGAAGACAAAAGCCACATATGTCCTCGAAAACATCCGCTAATTTTTGTAGGTCGGTAGGTCTGTAAAGCACAACACTTACCTAATGCAGAACCAAGTGAAATTACATCAAGTCTCGACTTACTTGTGCTTTTGGATTTGATAGCTCAAACTAAAACCAAGAATAACACGAGCTAACAAATAATGATATAGCTGAACTTTGATTTTCAGTGAACCATAATTTGTTACCTGCTTCACCAAAGATCAATGTGTGCGAGATGGATCAAAACATTTCTTTCAAACAAACAAGAAAATCTGCAATATTTGTTTTGTGTGCGATCTACCTAAAATGTACCTGAGAAATGAACCTAAAAATAGGTACTAGGATTGGGAAATCGTACCTAGAAACAGGTAGTAGGTACTAAATACTAAATGTACCTAGGTACGGGCCTTAGGTACGCATTTTGTATCTACGTACAAAGTACCTAGGTACTTCCCAACACTGAATGGCTTATAGTATACGCAGGAGCGTTTTCAAAATCGGAAACGGTCAAAGTCTGAAATACGTGTTCAGCGTTGTGATGGTGATGAGTGTGCTTAGTTAATCACACTTTTCTACCCATCGGATTAACCACCATGGTAAGAATGAAGATATGAAAATGAGAGGAGTGAAGAGACACACGTAAGCTGCGGTTTGAGCGGGAATATTAGAAATGAAGGCAAACAAGGAGAGTAATAACATTTGAAATCGTAGAGTAGGGGTTAAAAGGGTCAGAACTTAACCCAACGAATTTTGTCTTTTTCAAAGACTAATCACTACCAGTGATTTTTTAAAAAATTCCATTGACATATGAAATACTTCCAATTTAAAACAATTTATTGGGATCATTTCTCCATCAACTAGTTGTATTTCTAGGATATGTTTTCTGTGCATACATTCCAGTTGTGCTCTGTTTTATCTATCTACATACACACAAAACATACACCTTCTGAGTTTCCGCTGTTCACAAAATATTTTTTTACCGTAAAATAACTAACTCACTCTATGGCCTATAGAACCCGGAGGTTCGATGCCGCGTCCATAAAACCACTCCAATGACTTCTGTCCTTACCCAACTGAATCCAGTTTCTACTTTGTATTCCCATTTCTTCCAGATCCATCTTAATATTATCCTTCCATCAGCGTCTAGGTCATCCTAATGGACGTTACCGATTGGGTTTCCCAATCAAAACTTTGAAAGCGTTCCTACTTTTTCATTCTTGCTACATGACCTGCCCACCTGAGCCTCCTAGATTTGATTACTCTAACAATATTTGGTAAAAGGTATAAATTATGCAATTCCCCATTATGAAGCTTTCGTCGTTCCCGATTGCCGTTCCTCTTGGGTCCAAATATTCGTATCGACTTCTTTCGTGGACAAGCGGTTAGTGTACGCGCCTTTGGCGTGGGAGATCCGGGTTCTATTCTCGGCGGGAGCTCATGTGGTTTGGATTCCACGTTAATCAGTAGGTTCCGTCTCATATAGCCTCGCTGCTGAAAGGGACGTTAAATTCAAAATCAACTCAACCAACTCAATGAATATTCGTCTCAGGATTTTATTCTCAAATACTTTCAGTTTACGTTCTCCTGTTAAAGTAAACGACTACGTTTCGTAACAATACAGAACAACAGGCATGATTATCATTTTGTATATTTTGAGCTTCAAATTTCTCGACAGAACTCGCGACGATAAAAGATTTTAAACTAACTAATAACGCGAATTTCCTGCTGTCAGTCGATATTTAATATCTTCGTGATACGACTTTAGTCTGTTAATATTGATCATAGATACTTGAAAGTATCCACTTTATCGTAAATATTATTTCATACTTTGACGCATCCATAATTTGCAGTATTACGATCCCAGTGAACTTCCATGTATTTAGTTTTTTTCTGGATTTAGTTTTAAGCCTGCAAGCATTTAATAAATGTCTGCATTTCTTACTGTTGTTCTATCATCTCCTATCAGATTTACATCATCAACATACTCCATAACCTGGTGAATACCATTCAGCTCTAGGCCCTGTTGCTATCTTTGATTTTCTTTACTCCAGATTAAAGTTGAATAAAAATGTCGACAACGCATCTCCATGTTTCAGGCCATTTTTTCTTTTACTATTATCTTCAAGTTCATTAATATTTAAGCTTTCAAAAAATCGCGTTTCTCTCTTCCAAACATTTTGGAAGTTTCCTGTCTGATGTCAACGAAATTTAGTGTAGTTATATCGTTCGGATTTTGTAGCCAACAAAGTTTCGCCTATTTTCCCTTCTCCGTTAGTTTCGTGCATTCCTAGTCGAACCATGATTTGTTCCGGGTGTCCTAATTTTTCTCTTGTTGAAATTTTAACACTATCTCTAATTTGAACCCAAGTATCCTCAACATTAGTGCTCTCAAGACCTACTAAAAACTAAAATATATTATACTTCAATCTTGTATTCCCCTCCCTCTTGGTTCTCCTCTAATTTCTTTAAACTAAACCTCTCCGTTTTCAGATTATGAATATTCTCTTTATTCAACGATAATCTCTCTCTCTCTTGTTATCGCTGCTACCAGATAGTGATCAGTGTCACAGTCGGTCCTCTCAACGAGTAGGGATGCGCACGAGATGAGTCGAGACAGGATTTTCCTGACAAAATTCGAGTCGAGACCCGGCTCTTCCAATAGAAAAATATATATTTTTCGAGTCGAGACATCACTTTTACAGCACATTTTCGAGTCGAGACTGCCATAAATCTTGTCTCGTGCACATCCCTATGAACGAGCGAACATTAATTATGCTAGACTGTCTTCTTGTATCTACTAAAACATAATCAATTTGATTGTGTGTTCTTCCATCTGGCGACGTCCATGTGTATTTATGAACGTCGCGATGTGGGAATGTTGTACTCTTTAAGATAAGGTTTTTGGATGTTCCAAAGTTCACAAAACTAACACCGTTCTCATTACTTTCCTAATGCAGACTTTCTTTTCCTATAACCGGTTTGAAAATATCCTGTCACCCTACCTTCGCATTCAAATCCTGTTATAGAATTTTCGTATGGTATCGCGGGACTTGGTCCAATACCTGCGATACTTCTTCTTAAAAATGTCTTTTATACTGTAATCCTTATCTTCTGTTGAGGCATTACATTTGAAACAATAATTTTACACCACCGACCTTTAAAAGTAATAAAAGAAAGTCTATCATTAACAAATTCAACCCATTGAATTGCTGATATTAAAATAATCGAAATAAAAATAAAATTCTGTTTGTGTTTTCACATACAGAATAAAATTACAAAAGTTTACAATTATTACTGGAAATTAATGCTGGCACCCGTTTCGAACATTTTAAAAGCATATAGTTTCTAATGTATTGAAATTTCATTTCATATCAAGATTATGAAATGTTACCAATAGTTGTACTGTAAATTTCCATAACTGATCTCCAAGTGGAATTGTATATCAACAAAAGGTAGTTTTATCAAGTTTACCAAAAAGTTCAAAGTACGTCTCTTGAGAACAGCTCTTATTTGTAATAATAATAATAATAATAATAATAATAATAATAATAATAATAATAATAATAATAATAATGATAAATACTTAATGATCGCTTTTGGCTGTAGCGATGGTCTGTCCAAGCAGCTTGATAAAAGAAATCAACATAGTGTAATAACAAAAGCTGCTTGCTTCTCTTATATGCAAAAAAAAAAAAAAAAAAAAAAAGGAAAAGCTTGATGTGGTGAGTGTAGGGGCGCCGAATTCTACTTCGCCCCGGGGGCCGAAATCTTTAGCTACGGCTCTGGCCTTGATGTAATAATAGTAGCTAAACCACAGTAGCTGAGAGAGTGGGTAGTATAGTGGCTTCTCAAATTGCGCTACATATGTTTTTCATGTGAATAACTTCATTAATGTGCATTTTTTATTGTTTCAAGTAAATAACGTTCTCGACGAAATACAGTTTATATATTGTTTATAGAGTATGAACCACTTATCTTGATACACTTTTGTAACTTTTAAACTAACAGATAAAATGCTGGCATTTTTTACCATGCAAATATTCATAAAGATACATTGTTTGATGTGCTTTGTGATACCACCTGATTAACAGTGTTGCCAACCCAACATAAAGTTTTATTTTTTCAAGTGAAACTAGATCAGGTTCTTACATATCTCAAATATATGTGTTAAAACAAACCTTACAAGGTCGCATTTGTTATTCAGTGCTGCAAACTAAGGAGATTACAGTATCACCAACATCCTAACTTTAGTGGCCTCTTAGCAGCAATAACACTAGTGAGACAGATGGGATAATGTATAACTAGTTTTTAGTATCTAATACTATGATCACCATATGACGGATTTCTAATGTATAGAAAATTTGACTTTCTTAAAAGCCTTTATTTCGAAAAGCTACCGGTACTTAAATAAACACCAGGCTGTTCCTAAAGTCCTGCACAAAGCAAGAAGGAGAATGAAACACAGAATATCTGAAATCAGGACAGACTTTATTCAGCAAACTACGGGTCTCCATGTTCAACCTTGATTCATATCTGTGGCAACAGTTCAATCTGCTTAAGATATCGGATGTGAGGTTTACAATTGAAAAACAAGCGATAGGCAGAGTGCACCTCATCATATGAATTGAGCTGCCGACCGAAAACACCCCTAATCCGGTGGTGCACCGTCAGGATTATAGGCAGCATGAGGTAACAACTCAAACATGTCAAGTTCAGCCATGATATTGTTCACTCTTCATGATCGGGTGACTGGAAGCATTATTTATTTGCAACAGCAACCTCTTTCTCCTCGTTAATGCCGGGAATTTGTCGTTTATAACTGGGCGTAATTTTTCTGAACAAAGTATATCCGTTACAGCACGACCTTCTGGAACCAACTCAAAATAGACAATCCTATCGATATTGTGCACGTCTCAAATTTGTCGTATATCTCATACGTTATTGCCTTTTATCCTCTTTTCACCCGTAGTGGGGTGCACAGTATAGCAGGGTTTCTCACAAAAATTCACTTCTCGCTTCTTGTTTTTAAGAATTTTTGGTGGCGATTGATCGGCGATGACACACGTTTTATTATCTTAAGATATGTAAATATTTGGATGTTTCAATATTCGCATTATCAAATCTTCAGTAATAATAATAATAATAATGGTTTTAATTTTTTTAAAGTTGCCCTAATATTAGGCAAAACTTATAGAAAACACGGGATTTCGGGTCGGTCGGGGAAACCTCGACGGAGTCATTGCGTCGAATATGCAGCCAGGGGAAAAATGCGCATTTTGTAAGAAAACAGATAGCATGTGGCAGAAGCTGCCATGTGGTTGTCTTTAACAGAAAGGAGGACGTTCATACTGCTGCTACCTGTTGCTGCACAAAAAGGAGAACTTCGCTCACAACTACAGCTATGTTATTGACAATTTATTGTATGAATGTGTGTGTATGGCATTAAAAAAGTGCCTGATGTAATATTGAGTGTTTGTGTATTGTGCTTTAGGAGAAAAAGAGAAACAAAGAGGATTGCGACTCCGGTAGCCATCTTGAAAGCAATTCATGGCTTACAGAGAGGGTTGACTATTTTCGGAGCAGCGTGCTGGTCTCTCTGCAGGGCGACTTATATGTATGCATACTGTGAATGGGGAAATAGGCGCCCTGCTACTTTAAGGGAAAACGGGCAAAGTACGCGTTTTTCCGTAATCTGTAGAGAGATGGAGAACAATAATATGCGTATAAACAAGACAACTGCCAATGCCATCAGAAGAGCCAGCTTGTATGGAATGTGAATGAGGATCCACCATTGTCTCAAACTGAACCCAATGTATTATCCAGCAATGTTTCATGTGTGTCTGATGACAACTCCACATCTCAATGGGCATCACCAACCACATCGTTTGTGTCATTCCATCCATTGCCACAGTAACACATCATCTCCTGATACTACGAAAAAAACATCAAAGTGTTACTGTTCTTATATCTGATCACTATATGACTGTGCTTCGTTAGGTAAAACTTCTACTAAAGCTACTGCTTCCCCCCCCCCCAAAAAAAGGAAAGGAAAAGTAAGAAAGTCACGAACACGCAAAAATATTGCAGGATAGGGCCATTCATAATCGGTAATTCGTAACAAAAGTGATTATTGTTGTTCTGTGTAATGGATACTTTTACACAGAAGAAAACGGACAAGAATGGAAACAGTCTATCTTATGCGCACTGTGGTACCATGTTTCGTGCGTATCTGCTGAAAACATGATCTCCTTTGTCTGTGATCAATGCCACTAATAAGACAGTGTTACTTCTGGTGATAGTGTTTTGTTTGTTCAATTCATGTTATACCAACCAATGGAGCCGACATTTCAAAATTTATGTGGGTGCATAATAAAAGCAGGACGTGTTAGCCTGTACGTATGTTTTTAGGGAAGTCTCAATATTTGATTGATTTATTTTTGTTAAAATCTTTTATGAACACTGTTTAGAAAGCTGTACTGTGATAAAGTAAAATCCGCCGGTACTATAAGCATAAGCTGGGGCTTCCCTAGCTCAGTCAATAACACAGCTGACTTAAACGCAAGAGAAACGGGTTCAAACTAAAACTCTTGTGGATGCGCCGCACCCACAAGGTTATTTATGTGGGTGCTGGAACCCCGGAGCACCCACGTAGTCGGCGCGCATGATACCAACACAATAGTTCAAATGCTTTACTCCTATGTTAGAAGTTATACATATACTTGAAAGGAGGATTTTGAACTAAGTTAATGATTTATTAAAACAGGGAAAATACTTTAGTGTAGAAAAAGATCGTTTTTGTGTTAGAAAGAGAAAAAATAAATTTACGTTTCCTTTCATGAAAGTTTCTTCATAATTTCTTGGTATTTTCATAATATAAATTTGCAGTATTGCTTCGTTGTATGATTTCATGATGTGGTTCTATACTAGGGTGTCGATATTTGATGTATTGCTTGTCAGTAGTTTTACATTTTGGTTTGAAAACGTAATTACACATGATGCGCATACTACCTCAGCGTCGGAAAATATGCATCCTTACTACCCTTTGGCATATTTTGGTGTCTGATGCCTTTTCGTCAACATTTGTTTCAAGCTTGCTAATGGTATTATTTAGGGAAGTAATAAACTTTGCAACTGCGTACTGATTTTCGGTTTCTTCTTTTTTACCTGTGCCTGAGAGTTCATTTTATCCTTAGGGGTCACATATTCGACGCAATGACATTATTATTATTATTATTACTGAAGATTTGATAATTCAAATATTGAAATTCCCAATATTCAAATATCTTAAGATAGTAAAACGTGTCATCGCCGATCAATCGCCACCGAAACTTCTAAACTAAAAGAAAAAAAAATACACCGTAGTTTCGATACGAGAACATCCAGATTACTGGTCGAGCACGTTGACCACTGAAATACAATCACTACGCGCTAAATGATTAGTCTTTAGTGTCTTTAACTTATGTTTCCTTGCCTCCATTTACACATTTCTACGTTATTTTTCTTTGTTTCAAAACCTCTTCCATATTTCTTTTATGGTAATATAAGTCAATAATCTTTGGCATAGCTTATATTAATAGCTTGAGTTGTTCTTAAACCTATGGTTCACAAGTTTGTTTCTTCTCCACACCAAACTACAGATATGACAGATTAATTCTCATACTCTGCATTTGGTGTCGAAGCAATCGCCATAAACTGGTAAATCACTTATCCCCGCCACGATATATTTAAATTTTAGTATATCTTAATGAATTGAAATTTTTACCTCGAAATGTGTTTGATAAACGTCATGTTGTGTTTGATTCCGGCGGGAGCTCATGTGGTTCGGATTCCACGTTAATCAGTAGGTCCACGTCTCATATAGTCTCGCTGCTGAAAGGGACGCTAAACTAAAATCACCTCACCTCATGTTGTGTTTACAAATTTAAGTGTTATTACTGCCCTCAAGTCGATCTACGAGATCTCTCTTTCTGTATCGTTGACCTGCTTTTCTTCTGTCTATTTGCAGATTTTTATTTTTGAGTCTTGCGTATAAAAGAAATGCGAGTTTCTTTGTTAGCAAAGGCTTGTGTAATTAAGCTGAAACAGCAGTAAACAACAGCAGTTTATTGTAAAATTGAAAAATTAAAAGATTTTACAATTTACTTTAGATATGAAAATGTATTGACCCATGACTGATTTTTAACATGCTACGATATTAAATTATATGATGATAATACATGTGTATCTATTTGCTAGCTACCTAGCATAAACTAAACTATCTGAACTAAACCATCTGAAAGAAATATTTATGTTTACGAGTATGTTTATTTTTATTCAAAATTGCACGAGTAACTTGTGTGTAAAACTGTAATAGAAAATTATGAGTTTTCATAATTAAAATAAATTTGTAGATAATTTAGTAGTAACAAAACATAGAAAATATATAACTTAAAACAAAATTTCTGACGTAATAAATTTCCACTGACCTATTACATGGCAGTTTCTATAAAGATACATAAAACTTATCGTCAACTATTTAACGAAGGGTCGAATCTCAAAATCTCACTTTTTCAGACAAAAGAAGAAACAATAATTCCGTATACAGGAAAGCAGTTGAATATGTAATAGCTCGTCACCTATTCCAGGTAATAATTATGCGGAATACATGATCAGTTATCACATATTTAACTTGTTTCTCATCTAAGGAATCATATTTCTTTCTTTATGTCTGAAAAAGAGAGACTATGAGATATGACCTTTCATCAAATAGTTAACAAAAGAAATTAAATGACATCTTTGAGTTTTACGTCCCACGATTATGCCGGCTATGCTAAAAGAGACGGCGATGTTGAGAAATGAATGAAATGGTGGAATGAAGAATGTGGGAGGCAACGGGATAATCCCGAGGAAACCCACGCACACGGTATTTGTCCACCACGAAGTTCACTTGGCGCGAGCTGGGATCGAACCAGGGTTCCCATGCACCAGAGGTGAACGCTCTACCACTGAACCCATCGCGGCCTGTCAAATAGTTGACTTTGTGTTTTGGAAATAAAGAGGGAAATTGGAAATAAAAGATTCAAAATAAAAGAACAAATCTTCAGAGTGTTTCAAAACAACACTGACAACCTTTGGGAGATAACTTCTGATACGAAGATAAGACAAAAAGTATAGACCAACCTGGGTGCAAAAATGCTTCCTTTCGGAAATATGCTGCTGAAAACATGAAAATATGAACCTTAAAGATCCATAGCTCCAAAACTATGGGACTTATCGCAGTCGGGCCAAGACTTCACTTAGGAACTAGCATGTGCCCTATCCAAATATCTGAGTTTCAGAATCTTGTGGTACTTCCGCAACAATTTTTGTAGAAGCAGTTGTTGAGTACTTCAAATTATATGCCCGTAGCCAAACTCATTCTATAAAAATTGTTGCGTGAGTACCTTAGGATTCCGAAACATGGATTTTTGGATAGGGCACATATTAGTTTCTGAGTGAAGTCTTGATCCGACTGCGGTAGGTCCTATAGTTTTAGAGCTGTGGATCTTTAAAGTTCATTTTTTCATGTTTTCGTCAGCCTATAACTCCGAAAGGAAGCATTTGTTCACCCAGGTTGGTCTCTACTTTTTGTCTTATCTTGGATTCAGGAATAACCTCGGAAACGTTGTCGGTGTTGTTTCAAAACACCCTGTATAAGAAATTCCATGTGAAAGATCATAGAAGTAAAGGAGAGGCAGGACATTTTTAAGCTTCTTTTTTGTATCAAAATGGATACCCAGGCCCAGCAGATTTAATACCCAGTGCACTTCATAAATCTTTAAATTACTGGAAGAGTACTTAAACAATAAATTAGTTGAATTACTGTAAATTTAAAATTAATTCAATATATTTTGGTTTTGTGACTACATGTATCAGCTTATATTCTGTGGATAAGTATAAAATTGGAATCTTCATTCTTGAGATTTCAGATATTCCTTTTTCCTTCGTTTCGCGTACTCATTTGTCTACCACTTTCATTCTACTCAAATACAGGAAAAGTTAATAGAACGACTAAAGAGGTTGAAGCTGAACTTTCACATGCAATGGTCCAAATCATGTTTGGCTTATATACTTTTGAATAGTCTCTGAGAGAAAATAACAAAAGAAAACAACTTACTATTTGGATATTTAATTTTTACGAAATGGAATTTTTACTTATCTTTACTTACTACACTGTTTTGTTTACAATTAAGACTCATTATATCTGATAAAATATTGTGAATAGAACTTTTACACTTTCGGGAAACACTTTGCGTTGCGCCGATAGCCAATTGTGTTTCTGACCGACAACCTTAGATCAAAAGCGGCGAGATTTAGAGAAAGGAGCTGCTGATTCAGTGTCGACGCCGGTGGCTTTTTAGTGAAAATATCTCACGTCGAATGATTAATGTAGCTAAGTCAAAGCCAGGATTGTCGTCTGTCATCTATAACTTAGGCACATCTGTTAGCCATATCTGAGGCTAAGCTAACCTGTCTATTGAAGAAGTAGTTATGGTAAATAGAAAGGAACTAGAGCGACATAATTAGTTAGCCTTGATATGTTTGTTTTGTTTCGCTGCTTGTATGTTTTCTGGAGACAATTGAATATTGATTTGATTTGATTTTGAATGTCCCTTTCAGCAGCTAGGCTATATGAGACGTGGACCTACTGATTAACGTGGAATCCGAACCACATGAGCTACCACCGGGAATCGAACCTGGGTCTCCCATGCCAAAGGCGCGTACGCTAACCGCTTTGCCACGAAGGAGCTTAATTGAATATCAAGTTTCCTAGAACCCATTTCCGTTTTATTGAGAAGAAGCGATCACAGACAATTTTTCCTTTAAAGTCAGATTGCCTTTTATTCTTTACCACCACGTGATTGTTTCACACATCCTACCATTATACTGATATACTATCCACTATTTGTTGATATTGATTTGATGCGACGCATATTAAGTTATAAACTTTGATAAAACAACTTTTGATTTTTTTGTTGCTAAAGTTGGGTTATATTGAGTGCATTAATTATACATACATAATTTTGAAGTTGTTATTTTAGAACTCTGTTGAGACTAGCTTTCAGCTCTTCCTGAGCTACGCTTGTGCGTTCGTAATTTAGTTTGTTTTTCCTAGTCCTGTTTATGTCCAATTTAATAATATGGATATAAAAATACCCAAATAAATAAATAAAGGAAAATATCCAATTATGATGGCACAGGACGGTTTTATCTTCAAATGCCGACCTAAAAGTGAATCTGAGCCAAAATGTAAAATAGAAAATGTCTGCTCCTGTATTGATGGCGATGTGTTAAATCGGAAATGAAACGGTTAGCAGAAGTCTCACAAATACGTCATTTTGTATGTCATTCTTTTAAAAGTGTACATTATACAAAAATGCATTTATTGCAAATATCTCTGTGCGTTTGAATTTTGCTGTGTGTGTCAAGGGTCCTTTTGTGCCTGGATATCCAGTAGCGATTTCTTAAAAAATGCACTGGGAGAGAGAGAAGTAAAGAATTCGAAAAATGACAATGAGGGCGGAGAAGGGGACTCAGAAGGTAATACAACCACTATTGCGACAAGATCTTTTGGAACGTTCTTGTAATTTACCTATCGTAGTTACCTCAATGCATATAGGTGACACTAAGGTGAAACTAACTAAGCTTGTCAAATACTATTATTCCGAAAAACTCTCATATTTTAGAATTTTTGAGCATTCTTCTGAAAATATTGGAACTATTAAATTTGGAGAAGTTGTTTATATTCTTATTTCATTACCTCAATCATTAGTTGTTATTGCTTTTCTTTATACTAATTCCCCTTCTATGGCCATTAAAAATATTCGAAACCTGCACATTGTTGTTCACACAGGAGTTATTCATTTTATTTAATTGTGATATCCTTCTGACTGGTGAGTGACAAATTAAGATCTTCATTTTCCCGCTTTGATGGACGTGTGTTTCTCTCTGAGAAAATAAGCACTGCCAAAGTTTATCGTATCAACGGTGGTGACTTAATTTTGATGTTAGGCTCTTTACTTCTCAATATGCAAAATTTCCTTTTCGAGTAACTTTCGGTTTTTCTTGTAAAAACAATTACGTTCGTTGTAAATTGTTTGTTTTTGTAGTTTAGCGTCTCTTTTGAGCGTCGAGGATAAGATATAGAGATACAGTTTAAGGTGTAATCTGAACCATCGTAATTATGCTTCCCACCTGTTACAAATTAGGTGGGGAATCCCGAATTTAGAGCAAACTTTCATAATCTCGAATTACGCCAACTTGGGACGCCAAATTATCCAAACCACACAAAATATGCGAGTGATATGTGCAAATTTCGACAACGATTTCGACCTATGTCTAACGAGATATCGATATGTTCCTATTGCTAAAATTTTTCATGTTGGCAGCAGTGAAATATTCTATATTTATACTAATTCAATACTTTAGAACTTCTACTCAACCAACTGAAGCAAGCTAATTCAACAAGTTTTCGGTTTCGTGTGTCTTTGGTTGAAATCTTCATTGTAATTTTCTTTCGGGAATATATGTGTTCCTTCCTATTTCATGTATAGGTTTGGGTATGAGGAACGGGGTATCTGCACATTGCCATAAATATGTCGCTTTAAACTTATATCAAAGTGGTAATCCTAATCGTAATGCTTCAATGCTGTTCCACTGAGAATCGAATCGGAGACTATGTTCCAAATGCGCGCGTGCTTGTTATTGGTCCAGCAGAGGACGTGTCTCTCAAAATTATAATATGAATTTATTGATAATTAATGTTACAGTCATAGCAGCAATTTTCATACTCATTTGTATCATGCAATATTATGTTTCTGAAATTCCTCTAGACAACAGGTGATACATATTATCTGTCTCCTTGGTTTCGCAATTTCTCTTTTATGCAAAGAGACATACACAGGAGGAAAAAAATCTTTTTGTTGGATAGAATTTAGATCTGAATTCAAAATAACTAAAAGAAAACCGAAGAAAAAAGATTTCTATATCGCCTGTTGCCCGGTACCACGCCCTAAGTAACCCGAGCTTTATCAACCCCTTCCTTTTATTGATCCTATATGCGTGGCGACGCATTCCGAGTGCGTACAGTGCGTGAACTAAAGCAGATAGTTTTCTCCCCTCTTCTCGCTCAACTCACGGTTCTATTCTATTCCAGACTCCCCCTAACTCTTCATGTTTTACCACCAATTTGAGTAGCTTCTCAACTCCCTTGCTCTCTCTCTTTCTCTTTCCCATGCGTATATATACGGTGGTATGTTTGAATGAAAGAGAGAGAATCACTACATTTTACTTCATAGTCTGGGAACATATGTATACATAGCATAGGCGTCTCTGACGGGGGGGACGAGGGGGTCGCGTCCTCCCCAATATTTTGAAGTACAAAATATTCAATATTTCATTCTAATTTAATTTATTTACTAATGACAGAATAACAAATAAAATTTCTTCGATGTCCCCCCCCCCAAATTTTACATGCCAGAGACGCCAGTGATACATAGCATACGCATTGACATACATTACGTGAGGTCGTATTTTTTCGCCATCTTTTAATTTTTTTTGGATATCTTCACTGATGTAATTCCAATGGGAATAAAAATTAATTTACTTTCGCTATTAAACACAAGGAGAACTTCTCACATTGCTAAACACAAGATATTGAATTTGTATGGATACTTTCTCAACTCACTCTCATGCCTTTAAAACAAACTAACTAATATAGTTATACAACATTTTAAATTATTTTTGTAATAATATTTCTAATGAGAAAATGCACTACAACACCTTCCAGAAAAAAAATGGACACTATATTGTAATTGTTTAGAGACCACTATAGTGAAATAATAAAGTACTCTATTTGGAGAAATGTGATATGATTTCGATCTGAAGGCATATTAAGTTGATAAAGAAGTATGTGTTCAACAAATTCCGAAAAATGCATAAGTTGTTCGCTTTTTGAAGTATTTCCCGGAAGTGTATTATAAACATTATACCTATTTAAAAACTCCCGAAAGAAAGGTTTTTGTTAAACTTTTTACATTTTGTGTGTGTCTTTGTATGCATTTGCTCGTAGATTGTTTTCACTTACTCTTTCATTAAGTTTCCTGCAGTTATACTATCTCTTATACACTTTGTATATATATATATATATATATATATATATATATATATATATATAATATGTATATATATTATGTATATATATAATATATATAATATAATATAAAATATATATATATATAATACATATATATATGTATATATATATGTATATAATATTATATATGTATATATATAATATTTGTATATATACTAGTACGTGAGCCTTTTATAATAGCTTTGCTGGGAGTATAAAAGTCATAAATGACCACAAACTCTTGAAAGTAGTAAATTGTAGTACGTAAACAGATAAAATTAAGAAAAGGCTCAATGCAGCTTATCGATCGAAACGATGAATGAGATATAGCAATAATTATGGTGAATATAATAATAATAAATTTGCGTAACTACAAACATGTAATCATTTTTATTTTTGTCGTTTTCCATTTTTTGTTATTTGTTCTTATGTGCAAAATGTTGTATACACAGTTTACTATGTAAATTGTAAGTAAACTGATAAATAAAGAGTATGTCAATAACAACAATGAAAGATATGATTGTACAAACTGATAAAGAGTATATAAAAAAACAACAATGAAAGATATGATAACACGGATAAGATTTTTTGTTACAAGATCAAAACGAAGTGTTTCTGGAATATAATTCGCCCCTGAATCCAGATGTAATTGCAGAATTTTCTCATTAGCCCCAGTTTTCACGTAAATGTTTTTTTTTTTTTGGTATATACTGTATGTATTGCAGCTTATGTAAGTACATGTAATTATACGTATTTTTCGTTTGGATTAGTCATGCAAATGCAGTCAAAATTGGTGTACTCAGCTTCTGAAATGTTATGTTTCATATGATCTTTACTCTACTAAGTCTTCAATTAGAACTCTGTACAAATGTTCAATAGCAACATCCTAGACTCCTTTAGTTTAATAATTTGTTTAATATCCAATGATGTATTAATATTGTAGGTTTTATTATGTAGGGAAGAGCGGGGCACATTTGATTTTTTTCTTTTTGTTTCGCAAGTTCCTCACAGACAGTAACTGACAGTGTTGTCGAAGCTTCGTTCATAGTTAGAAGTTCTATACTATTACGTATAGACATGCAGATAGTGCGGTTGTTTTGAGCTACACATGCCAACTTTTTGTGCCGAAGTTGTAAGAGAATTACGCCTACGTTAAAGAGTGGGAGGTAGGTTTGTTCACACCACTTTCTTATCTATTTATCGCTTATGCTTAAATATGATGACGAGTTATTCCTTTCTTTTTTCTTTCCTTTCCTTTTCTTTTTTTTAACGAAAAAATGCAAACATTTCTGAAGCAGAATGGTGGGACACATTTGAACAATTCTGGATGGGGACATCTTAGCAACTTAAAATTATTTGTAACTGCAAGAATATCAGAACAGCGTCCGCAATTAGAAAACAAAAATTACGTTAAATATTCAATGAAACTATGGTTCGTTCAGGTTCTAACTATGGTTTGAACTTATGCGAAGAGAACTCAAACCACCTGTAAAGATGACGTTATCTTGGAAACCGTAAAAGCAATCAATGAGGATGAACCATCGATAAAGCTGCAGCGTCGAAGTATAATCTGAAGCACAGAGCACTTTACTACTACTTACAAGATGTTAAAAAGGACAAAGAAATAGCGTGCAAATATTACTCACGATACATCAATCAACAAGCGTGTACAAAAGAACAGGAGTCCAAGTTAGGTGATTATTGATCACATGTTCAAAATTGAATTATGGGTTGATTTACATCGTGTTAAGTAAATTTGCATACGATTATGCAAAGAAACTGAATTCCAAGTATCCACAATCATGGAATGTAAACAAAACTGTAGGAAGGGACTGAATAAATGGTTTTATGAATCAGCACACAGAGCTCGCATATTACGGAAATCTCGGAACACTAGTCTGATCAAAGCTACCGCATTTAATAGGGCCACTGTGCAAGAAAATTTTGAAAGTCACAGAAGACCCTTTAATATCAAAAATTTGATATAAATTATAATGTTAACGAAGATGGGCTCGTGACGTTTGTGCAGTCCCGAAAGGCTTTCCGCAACTTCGTGCACGGCAAATTGTACAGACAGTTCTTACTGAAAGAAGAGTATGATAACGTGCTGCGTGCTACAACCTACGGAAGAAGCAACCGATAATGCAAAATATGTCATTAACCGTTTTGCGTTGTTTAGTTTCAAGTCTAAATCTGCGATTTATACAGGAATACGTCGCGTGGATGGAAAAGGATATACAGTAAAACCTGCCTTCAACGGACCCTTTATTAAACGGAAATATTTCACGGTCCCATGAATTTTGGAGTAAAAAACATGTAAAATGCCCTTCATTAAGCGGAAAACTGTGTTATGCGGACAACGGAAAGCAAAATAAAAATTTAACGCAAAATTCTGGGTTCCGGCTTACAGCGCTTAGAAAATTTTTAGACATCCTGTGAGAGGGCAAATATATACACTACAATGTGTGGGATAAATTCTATATTCTTTCATTATTCATACTGCACAATTTTCGGCTAATCCTTCGGAGCATATCACCTATCAGTCTTCTTTGTAGGTGTACTTCTGTTCCGATTTATAGCGACTAGCGACAGCCGACAAAAATGAGGAGAGAACTGACAAAACAAGGTTCTGGGGAAAAAAGGAACTGAGGCCACAAAGCAGAAATCATAATCCCTATCACGTGTTATGAAGGTAAGGAGTGAAGGGTTCAGAGGACTTTCAGAATTCCAGAGAAAACTTGTCTGTCCTGAAGTATACCGCGCGACGTTTTGAACGAAAGCAAAAATTCATGTGCACAGTATTTGAGAGAATTATGTCATTATTTCTCATTTACGCTTTCTGATATCCTCTTTCCCTTGCTCTCAGCAGGTATGGTTCTACGCCTGGTCAATCACCCTGCAATTCAACTTTTGCCAATACACTTCTAACTTACATTTCTGCATTAGTTCAGCATCAGTCATTATGGTTTGTAAAACAAGGGCTGTGTTTGTTTATAACACTAGGGTTAAAGTATTCATGCTAGTGAACGAGATAATTGAATGTAAAGCAAATCATGAAGATGTTCAACGTCGGTAAAACTCAGGTGTATGAGATTCTAAAGAAAAAAAATGAAAATTTTGAAGTGATGGGAAAACTGCAGTAATGGAAAAATAAAGAAAGAACTTAAAGAAAACCAAGACATTAATAAAATAGTGTGGGGGTGTTTTGTTAGTGTCAAACCGTAAAATCACCGCATATCGGGCCCTATATTGCAGGAATAAGCCAAAACAGTGGCTGAAAAACTGAGTAAAACTGAATTCAAAGTATCCGATGGATGGTTAGAAAGTATCTGCAAAAGACATCAGGTAGTTTGTTTTACGAATTTTGTGGTGAATCGTGTGATGTAAATAATGAAACGTTTGATAAATGGATTGCTAGACTGCCTTCCATAATCGAAGAACATTTAATTGAATTGTATTTTCTTTTTAAGGAAAGGTTTACCTCTATTAAGCGGAAACCTGACTTTAATGGACATTTTTGTGAGCCCCACTCGATTCTGCTGAAAACAAGTTTTACTGTACTTACTTTAGAAATTCATTATATGTGTCAAGTGCAGAACGTGGAAGTTAACATTTTCAGAGAAATTAGACTTGAAAGAACTAGAAAACCTGAGTGCAAGGATTAAATATTTTCATTTTGACTAATTCTTTAAGCGGAAGTAAAATGTAAAGTATTGAACATTCAGTTTTAAGATGATTCTTTAAATATGTTTCGTGTCTGTGGTGCTAAACTCATATCAAAAAAGGTATTTAAATGTGTACAAACTGAAACAAGTGTTGTGTACAAACTGATTATTTTCAGCGATTCGTGCAGTCATTACTTCACGAAACTCAAGACGACGATCAAAGTCATCCTCAATGAAGTCGTGAGTAATGTGCATTTTAAATGTATGAAACGAATGTTTTCTCAGGATTTTGCCGATTCTGGGTTTGGGAATGCCCAAGGAGGCACTCATTTCACTCATGGATTCCTCGAATATTATAATAGTTTTTCCAAGAACTTCCAACACTGTGCCCTCATCCACTTGAGGTCGACCGGAGCGTGGCCGATCTTTTAAACTTCGTGTTTCGCGAAATTTCTGTACTAAATCGGATACGTAGTTGTGATTCATTGGTCGTTCATGAAATATTTCATTGAACCTTCTAGAGGTTGGTATGCAATTTCGACCACATTCCCCATAAAGGAACCTTATTTCTATTTTGTCTTACTCTGAGCGTACCATTGTCCCAGATAGCACAGAAAAATTTTTAAAAATTTTTAAAAATTTGCAAAGGCAAACTAAAAAGTTTGCGAAAAACTTGCCTTTTCAAATGAGAAAATTTGCCGAAAGTTCAATGCAAATAACGAAGTTGACGCTGGCTGAGTTTGCAGCAAAGTTGCCTCAGAAAATGAAAACATCTACCAATACAAACGAAATGTTTGCGACTGCACAGCAAGAAAGTTTGCCAGGACTTTGCTGCAAATATTTTGTGCAAATTTTCTTTGACAAAATTTCCGAAAATGAGCTGATAAATTTGATGAAAATATTAAAAGGTTTGCAGCAACATTGCAGAAAGTGTTTTCACTATCGCAAGATCATGTTTGCTGCAAATGTATCAGGTAATGTTTGCTGCAAATTTATAAAGTGAAACCTAACTTTATGAAACATCAAATTTTTTATAATGTGGATTCGTCTTTTCTTAGTGGCAAGCATTAAACATCCTTAGCTACTTGCCAAAGATAAGAAACTTACGAACGATAAACGCACAGACAAAGGATATCGCAATTTATCTACTTACTCAACGATCATATCCCTGTACTTACTCTCACACACATTCACAAAATAACGTCAGGCTGCCTAGGTCAATAAAACATGTGATAAGAAACCAGTGAGTTTATTCTGGAGTCCTCTGATGTATTGGCTTTTCTCGATTTTCACTTCCGGCTTGTTTTGTCACAGTTGATGTAGCGAAGTGAATTCTGGGTACGATGCGCGCGCACTCGGATACATTATCACATATTTGCTTTCAGCAAATTTTCAAAAGAAGTTTTTTAAAGAAATGCAAACTGTTTGCGACGGCAAACTTTCAACGCTATATTTTCAAAAAAATATGCAAGTTAATTGCAGTGGATAATTTATTTTTACAAATCTGTGAAAATTTGCAGATCATATTGAAAGATTGTAATAAATATTAAGAAATTTTGCCTTCGCAAACTTTCAGATTGTTTGCTCCACTAAACGAAGCAAAAATTTGCCGCAAGTATTCGTGCTATCTGGGGTATGGCCGGTAAGTGCGAAAACAAAGCATGAAATGACATAAGAAATGGAAGTCTAAATGATTCGATTTTGTTGCTTTAAACTAATGCTAAAACACACCTATTAACTCATGCAGTCAATGCTTTACTGCCGCAGCTGTCGGTGTTGCTGACTAATACGTAAACGAGACAGTGTGGATACACAGGCACAGAAGCAAACTCTCTTCTGCATTATTATTATTATTATTATTATTATTATTATTATTATTATTGACGATTCCTGTCAACCAGCAGTACCCTTTTTAAAGCCTGGTCTCATATTATTTCTTCTGCGTGCAATTCTTCGCATCTTTCTACAGTAAACCTACAGTAATCCGATCAGGGTTTCTTCCAGACATGTTTTTGGGGGACACTGCCCCCCGGAGCTCTGGGAGTGCCCCCCCGAAGGAGACCAAAAATACGTTATAATATAATAATAAATGGAATAGTACCATCAGTGTATCCTCGGAATACTAAGTGTGCCCCCCGGCATATTGTTTCTGATAGAAACACTGACTCCGATGGCTAACAGAGTTGAGCTCAATACCTCCAATATCAATTTCGTACAATTTGAAAATCCACGTGTCTGTTACGTAGTAATTTCGCACTCATTACTAATAAAATGTAGTACGAAGCATGATTGGTCGATATTTTTGACGCTATTATTATTTTTGGACACTTGTGCTATAACAATGCTTTCCATTCGAATCTTTCGCACGACATACAATATGATATACCTGTCTATTTGAGACGTTTGAGATGAAACCCGTTTCATATCCTAAGGAGAACCACTGGGTATTTTACCTGGATATGTTGCACTTTTGAAATGATGTGACACGTGTTGTTTGCTTTTGACATCTGATTCATTGTTCCAGATTGCTAGAGGTGGCCATAGAATCTGCAATGCACACTGTGTTGACATTTTGACCGACCGCTATTTTGCACAGGGTTCGTGTAAAAACTCGGGATTTTCATTGCCATTTAAAAATTTGAGTTGGACCCTAACTGGAACCCCAAGAGACCCTGTAGCAAACCTTTTTACCTCGATATGTTGTACTTTTGAAATGATATGACACGTGTTGTTCGCTTTCGACATCTGATTCACTGATTCAGATTGCTAGGGGTGGCCATAGAATCTGCAATGCACACTGTGTTGACATTTTGACCGATCGCCATTTTGCACAGGGTTCGTGTAGGGACTCCGGACTGGTACCGTCTTCTTTCTCTTAAGAATACCTTTCCAACGATCTACTACTTGACCCCCTTGTCATTTGAAAATTTTGAGTTGGACCCCATCTGAGACCCTGTGGGAACACTTTTTCACTCAAATCGTGCCCCTAAAAATAACGGGATACGTGTTCACTGATTTTTCCCATTACCCAATGGTTTCCGAACAAATGACCCAGGGTCAGACTTTATAGACGCCCTGTATATATATATATATATATATATATATATATATATATATATATATATATATATATAGTACTAAAATGTAAGAAAATGTGCTAAGAATGTCTCCTGTATTTCGTCATATAACAACATATTACTTCAAAGTTCCTGAGCAAACAGTACAACATTACACAAATGGAATATTATTCGTAGCACTAGATGCTTTTGTGTATTTGATAAAATGATGTAATGGCTGAAATAAAATCACGCTATTAAATATTCAAGGTATCAAAACTACAAATGCTGGTAAATATTTTGTAGTGTTAAGATTCCTCTGTGGCTGGATGTTGACATTAGTCGATAAATTTCAAATTAATTTCGTAAAAATAACTGTTTACAAATGTTCCAAAGAGTTCGTTGTCAGAATGTTCTAACATTGGTTCTAAGGAAAATAAAACGATTAAAAACTTTAAATGTCTGTAATTCTCTTATCATTTTCTTAAATAAATTTTAAATACACTAAAAAGATTCACAATTCTTACATATTCCTCACTCGAGTAAAAAGAATATAATATTTCTCTCTTTGACTGTTAAAACAAAATGCAATCATAATTTTAGTCTTGCTTTGCAGAACATTTATATATATTACTTATCAAATATTTAATACAGAATAATACAATAAAAGAAAAGATTAGCTTATTATATGTGAATATTTATGACCTTTGGTAAATATAATTGACAAAAATTCATCAAGCTACAAACATTTTAAAATTCATGTAATACCTAAACATATATGATTGAATTCGTATAGTTTACAAGTGCTTCAAACTTCACAATAAAATCTTTAGTCATTAGTATCATTAGCATATTACAAGAACATAATTATCATTAGCATATGTAAATTACTAGAACATATGGTTAATTATCTTTAAACAAATTTGTTATTGGGAAATATTTCAGTTTATTGTAAAATATTCTTTAAAGCTACACATAACTAACTATACGGCCTATGGAAATAAGCTCCTTCGTGGCTAAGCGGTTAGCGTACGCGCCTTTGGCGTGGGAGACTCGGGTTCGATTCCCGGCGGGAGCTCATGTGGTTCGGATTCCACGTTAATCAGTAAGTTTATGTGTCATATAGCCTCACTCCTGAAAGCGACGCTAAACTAAAATCAACTCAACTCAACTCAACGGCCTATAGAAAGTTGAGGTTCAATGCACGCTCAAAAGAGCTCTGCATTGACTTCTGTCATTTACCAACTGCATCCAGTTTCTACCTATGTACTTTGTATTTCTAATTCTACGACAATCTATCTTAATATTGTCCTCCCGTCTCTATCTCAGTCTTCCTAATGGTCATTTACCAATTGAATTTCCACTTAAAACGTTGAAAGAGTTTCTACTCTCTTCCTTTCTGGATACATGACCTGCCCACCTGAGCTACATGACCTGTCCTTCTGACTTGATGACCCTAATAATCTTTAGTAAACGGTTATGAAGTTTCCGCCATTTCTCATTCCCATTCCTCTTGGGTTTGAATATTCGTCTCAGATTTTTTTCTCGAATACTTTCAGTCTGTGGTCTTTCCTCAGAGCAGGGACGTAGCCAGAGTTCTGAGTTTGCGGGGGCCAATGAAATAACACACACACACACACACACACACACACACACACACACATATATATATATATATATATATATATATATATAATGTGTGTGTATTATATTGTGTACTCACGATAATTCGCTGAATCGAGTGGCGCGGCAACCGCGGATAATGAACACGAAAACATCGTATGGAGAACTCGTCAATAAATTGTTTTAAATTAAACTTTAACTACTCTTTCGGGGGTTAGAAAAGAAAAGTGAACCTCTCCTACGAAATACGATAATGAAACAATAATTTAAAAACTATGTATTAATAGTGTAATATGTGTTTACTTATGCAAGGACATCCAACTAGAACATTAAGAAACGCAATACTTCATATAAATACTTTTTGATACATTTATACAGGGTGTTTCAAAACAGCACCGACAACGTTTGGGAGGTGATTCCTTACACAAAGATAAGACAAAAAGTATAGACCAACCTGGGTGCACAAATGCTTTCTTTCGGAGTTATAGGCTTGAGAAAATAGTTACAAATAATATAGTAAGTAATAGGTAACATGTAATACATTAACTACCCTAAAAAAGTGACATGACCTCCATGAGGTTACCTAAACTGAACACACAAGCTCTCAAGACTTATATTTTTGCGTTAAAATGTAATATTCTACATAGTTAAAGAAACATTATAGCCTATACTAGACTAATAAACTTCAATATAATTTCAACTGACTATCGTGTAAATTTAATAAGCACTAACAAATTTTAGTATTTATTAAAGATCTTGAGTTGCTTCATATACATTTTTATTGTCCACAAAATCGTTAACGTCTTCCGTGCGTCTCAAACATATGAATATTAAAGAGGCCTACAATACTTGAACGTCCGTAAGCATAAAAAATCTAATCAACAAAGTACATATAAAATAATAATTGGTAAAATATTGGTCTAATATTACACCAACACTTTTTATGCTGTTCTTGCATCCATCTGCCAAGGTTCTGCCACATTGCATTTACAAATTACTTGCTGGACACAAACTGTAGCGCATCTGCGACGACTTTCTGAATAAGCCTATGCCAATAATTTTATCTTCTTCAAGCTTAGAAGCTATCTCTTGTTCTATTTCAAGTGCGGCTAATGCTGATGTTCTGTCCTGACCAGACTTACAACGAAGATATTTGATCAGTGGCGTATTTAGGGGGGCTCTGGGCTTAAGCCCTCCCCCCGAAATTTTATTTACTATATTATAGTACCTCCCAGATAAACACCACCTTTACGAAGACACTTATGTGTCGGGTGGGGAGGATTGCGTGCTACAGTGAAACTTAGAGCTGTGTCGGTGGTACGTAGTTCACTACCAGAAGGGCCACATTGGTCTAAATGGGGTAGCCAGACGAAGAGTGTTCTGGGAGAAGGCAGCAGTTCTCCAGTAGCCAAGTTGGCGGAAATCATACTGATTGGTACGGCAACTTAGACATTAGTCTCAGGCGTGGTCAGAGTGACTTTAACGGCTGGGATACTGCGGGGTGAAAGGCAACGGGAAACCATCACTCTATTTTCCCTAGTTTGCTGGCAGCAAAAAGAGAACAAATGAACAATTGTCTTTCGCAGGTCAAAATGTAGTTCCGGAGGTAAAATATCCCCCCATTCGGATCTCCGGGAGGGGGATGGCTTGGGAAGGACTATTGGACGAGAAAGTAATAATGGAGGGAAGACAGGGAAGAGCAAAAGGTTTAGGATAGGGACATGGAACGTACGTACAATGTTACAAGGAGGAAAATTAGAAAATCTTAAAGAAGAAATGAAACAAAATAATTTAGATTTGGTAGGCGTTTGTGAAGTTAGATGGGAAGATAATGGGGTATTGAACAGCGAAGGATATAGAATGTTTTACTCAGGTAATGAAAAGGGCGGTCATAATGGCGTAGGAATAATTCTTGGAAAGCGCTTAAAGAAGAAGGTAGTGAAAGTAGAATTTATTGATGATAGAGTTATGATGTTAAGACTTAAAGGGAAAACGAAGGATCTAGTTGTGATACAGACATATGCACCGACGACTTCGCATGCAAATGAAGAAGTAGAGGAAAATTATGAGAAAATAGAAGAAATTATAGATAGGGAGAAGAAGGGTGCATGCATAATTCTAATGGGAGATTTCAATGCAGTTGTGAGAGAAAAACAGGAAGGTAGTATCGTAGGCAAATATGGTTTAGGTGAAAGAAATGAAAGTGGAGAGGGACTGGTGAATTTCTGTAAACAGAATTCACTAGTAATTGGGAACACTTGGTTCAATCAGCACAAGAGAAGAAGATATACATGGAAATCACCAATAGACGGTGGAAGATATCAGATAGACTATATTATGATTCAGGACAGGTATCGGAATAGCTTAAAGAACGCGAAGACCCTTCCCGGGGCTGATATTTTCTCTGATCATAATCTTGTGCTGGCCGAAGTAGATATTCAACTGAAAAATGTAGGCAGAAGAAAAGTAGGTAACAAAGCGTTGAATACTGAAAAGTTAAAAAACGAGGAAATAAGAAATCTTTTCGTTGAAAAATTCGAAGAAAAATGTTCAAACGAGGAAGGAAAGGCGCAGGTAGTAACGCACGGTGGGAACATATTAAACGTTGCTTACAGCAGGCTGCAGAAGAAGCAGTAGGTTACCGCGAACACAAAGCTGCTAAAAAACCATGGGTTGCAGAGCAAATGTTGCAGAAAATGAGGGAGAGGAAGATGTGGAAACATGTTGATACAGAAGAGGGCAGAAAGATGACAGAAAGTTAAATAATGAATTACGAAGAGAAACAGACAGAGCGAGGGAAGAGTTTTACAAAAGAAAATGCGAGAACATAGAAGAATTAGAAAGAGTTGGGAAATATGAGGAAATGTGCAAGGAGGTGAAATCTATGGAATTTCGTAGGAAACAAGGGGGTATTATGATGGCAGTAGAAAATAAGAATGGGAAGGTAGTCAGCGAGAGAAATGAGGTCATAGGAAGTTGGAAAGAATACGTTGAAGACTTATATGAGAGTAGGGATAGACCGTGTAGCCTAAATGTTGAAGTAGAAAATGAAGTAGGCGAGGATGATAAACAATTTAGTATTCTTCGGGATGAGTTTGAAAAGGCTATATCCGAGATTAGGAATGGAAAGGCAACCGGAATAGATAATATTCCAATCGAATTCATTAAAAATATAGGAGACAAGGGAAAGAAAGAATTGTTCCGACAATGCAATGAAATATATGAAACAGGAGAATGGCCAAAAGACTTTCTGAAAACGATCATGATACCGATGGCTAAGAAATCGAACCCAAAGAGATGTGAGGATTATAGAACTATTAGTCTCATATCTCATGCAGCTAAAATTCTGCTCCGAATATTGAACAGAAGGTTATATGAAAGAACAAATAAAGAAGTTGAGGAGGAGCAGTTCGGGTTCAGAAGAGGCAAAGGCACAAGAGATGCAATTGGATTATTAAGGGCGATCGGTGAAAGATTTATAGAAAAAGGAAAAGAAGTGTATGTTGTATTTATTGATCTAGAAAAGGCTTTTGACCGCATGAATTGGGAATTGTTGTTGGGAGTTCTAACGAAGATACGGTTGGAATGGAAAGATAGAAGACTCATAAGAAACTTATACATGAACCAACAAGTAAGTGTTAGGATAGGGGATGAACTGACGGAAGAGAGTGCAATTGGAAGGGGAGTTCGACACGGATGCTGCCTCTCGCCAACACTATTTAATGTCTATTTAGAAGAGATAGTGAAAAAGAGCCTACATGATGATGATGGCATTTCGGTAGGAGGTAGAATGATTAGATGCATAAGATTTGCAGACTATATGGCGCTTCTTGCAGAATCTGAAAAGAAAATCAATAAAATGTTAGAAAAAATGAGAAAGGGCTTTGAAGAATATGGGATGAAAATAAATGTTAGTAAGACAAAAGCCATGGTGATTAGAACGAAGGGGTCTGTGTCAAATATAAAAGTAGGAGGGGAGAAAATAGAACAAGTGAATAGTTTTCGATACCTGGGTAGTATTCTTACAAGGAAGGGTCACGCAGTGGCTCCGCTGATATCGGAACGAGACCATTGTGTTTGCATTTTATATGTTATAACTAGATGGATCCCAAAGTTATACGTGCCACCGGGCGGAATATCGTGAGTTACAACATATTTTGTAATGTAAGAACTACAAAAAATTACCATGCAGAATAGTTTGAACCGTCATTTGTTCGGAAATGGTTGAGTAAGTGAAAAACTCTGCCAACACTTATCCCACCATTTTCAACGAGAAACTTTTTGCGGTAAGAAAAACATGCCCCAGGGTCCCCCGCGGGGTCCCAGATGGGGTCCAACTCAAAATTTTCAAATGGCAAGGGAGGTTAAGTGGCATATCATTTGAAATCTGTTGTAAAATGAAAGAAAATGCAGCAAGTCTCGACTCTCTACAACAACCGTGTGCAAAAGGGCGACGGGTCAAAGTGTAAACAAAATCTTAATTGGAAAGTCCATGACTACCCCTATAAATCGGAAACGGTAAAACAAATGTGGAAACAGGAAAGAAAGCGTGGCATTATTTTCAAAGCACAACGTGAAAATGTCTTGTTCCAGGGTCCCCACATGGTCCCAGGTGGAGTCCAACTAAAAAGTTTCAAATGGCAAGAGGGGTAGGACATCGTTTGAAAGCTCTTGTTAAGTGAAAGAAGATGGAGCACGTCTCGACTTTCTCCGACAATCCTGTCCAAAATTGCGGCGGGTAAAAATATAAGCAAAAGCTTAATTGAAAATCTATGGCCACCTTGAATCCAAGAGACAGCTTAAAACCTATATCGAAAGGATAGGCATACCAAACTGCTGAAGCTAGGAAAACCAAATTTGGCATGAATGTTGATCAGTGGATGACGAAAAGATGCGAAATGTTCAAAAAACGAAACGTCTTGAGTTCAAAATGCCATAGTATGTATCGAACGCATGTCCAGCTCAAACCACTGGTGTTGGAGGTAATCCAATATGGCTGCCAGCGTGAAAAATGAGTTTGTATATAAATATGTTATTTCTTGGAATACCGTAATTAAACCAACAAAGTTTGGAGCAACTCGAAATACTGAAATGACTTACACATGGTTTGGTACTACTCGCCAATCTTGCAAATGATTTTTTTTTTTTTTTTGTATATTTGGTATTGCTTGGAGTATTGTGATCAAACCAACGAATGACATACAAATGTAACCGCCACGAATGCGCAGTTACGAATTACAATAGAGCCACCCACCTACTGGTGCAGCAAGTCCTTTATGCATGAACTACGTATGACAAAATTAGAGGAAGTCAGAGTTGTGTGTTCATCGCATATTCGTTATATTAAAGTAAATGATGGCGAGGGAACCAAACAAAACATATATGTGTTGTTACTGAATGAAATTATAGTTGAGGTGAATCGAAATTCAATTGTTCTTTAATCTTCCTATTGTTTCTAAATATATAATAGAGAAAAATAGAGATTTAAATTTGTACTGTTATGAACGACATAAGTTTTAACCGGCCATCTTGGATTCGAGGTGGCCATAGTTTATCAAATAAGCTTTTGATTACTTTTTGGCCCGCCGCAATTTTGGACAGAGTTGTCGTAGAGAGTAGGGACTTGCTCCATCTACTTTCACTTAAGAAGATCTTGCAAACGATGAGCTACTTAACCCCTCTTGCCATTTGAAACTTTTTAGTTGGACCCCACCTGAAACCATGTGTGGACCCTGGGACAAGACGTTTTACCTTAAATTGTTGTACTTTGAAAATAATGCCACACTTCCTTTCCTATTTTCACATTTTTCACCGTTTCCGATTTATAGGGGTGACCATTGACTTTTCAATTAAGTTTCTGTTTACATTTTGACCCTCCGCCATTTTGCACAGGGTTGTCGTAGAGAGTCGAGACTTGCTGCATCTTCTTTCATTTTGCAACAGCTTTCAAACGATGTGCTACTTAATCCCTCTTGTCATTTGAAAATTTTGAGTTGGACCCCATGTGGGACCCTGCGAGGATCCTGGGCAAACTTTTTTATCCGAAAAAGTGTGTTCTTGAAAATGACGGGATACATATTATCCGAGTTTTCCATTTACCCAACCGTTTCCGAACAAATGATTCGGTCAAAATATTCTGCCAGCTTTGTAGTTCTTACATTACAAAATATATTGTAACTCACGATATTCCGCTCGGTGGCACGTATAACTTTGGGATCTATCTAGTTATAATATATCAAATGAAAACACATTTGTCTCGTTCGGATCTCAGCGGAGCCACTGCGTGACCCTTCCTTGTTAGTAATGACATGAAGTGCGAACGTGAAATAAAAGCAAGGATAGGAATGGCGAAAGAAGCCTTTAGGAGGAAGAAAAGTCTGTTTTGTGGGACCTTGAATAAAGAGTTGAGAAAAAGACTCATAAAATGCTTCGTGTGGAGTGTTGTACTATATGGGGCGGAAACGTGGACATTACGTAAAGGAGACGAAAATCGACTGGAAGCCTTCGAAATGTGGGTGTGGAGAAGAATGGAAAGAATTAGTTGGGTCGAGCGGAAAACTAATGAGAGAGTGTTAGAAATGGTGGATGAGGAAAGAACACTTTTAGATATTATTAGGAAGAGGAAGAGAAACTAGTTGGGACATTGCCTAAGAAGAGATTGTATCATGAGGGACGTCCTAGAAGGTATGGTGGCAGGAAAGAGAGGGAGGGGGCGAAGGAGACTACAATTAATGGATGATATTAAAACAGAAAGATCATACGAGAAGACGAAGAGGTTAGCGGAGGACCGTGGAGAATGGAAGCTTCTCAGCTGCGGCAAGTGACCTGCCAGAATACTCAGAATACCTATGATGATGATGATGATGATGATATTAAAGTAAATCACATATCTTGCAGAATTTTCATATTTCCAGGACTAAAGTTAGCAAAGCCCCCGAAATAAAATCGTAAATACGCCACTGGATTTGAGAGTCTTATGCACGCTGAAAGAACACTCACAAGAAGCTGATAACACAGGTAGGGTCAAGACTATTTCCAGCAAATTCGTAATTTGGAGGAAAATTGGCTTGGGCAGAACAGCTTGCAGGTACAAGATATTTGTAATTTCTTTATCCATAAGAGATTCTACGTAATTTTTACAATAACGAATTCATATTCAGGAAAATCTATTTCGAATTGCGTAGCAAACTCTTCCATTGCTTCCTTCATCAAGAACAGTTTTGTTTTAGGATGACATGCTTGAATGCTACCAATTACAGATATATTTTCCTTGCAGAATTTTCTGACAAACTTGTTCACAATGTTGTCATCATTCTCCTAAATTTTCGTAAATAACTATAAAGATGGTCCTAAATTTTCCAAATAAGTACAGATAACGATCACTAAAGTTCATAACTGACTGTTTAAGAACATGTTGGCCCTAATTGATATATTACGTGAGTACCTCTCCATTTCAAAAACTATCACATATTTCAAAATGACGAATTTCAAAATAGCGGCGGAGGTTCCTGATCTACTTTGCTCACTTTTCTCTTGTCAATATGTGAAACTACCACTATTTGAATTGTCTATCTTTCAGTATTTTTACGATTCAACAGTTTGATATATTTCTATAACATAACATAGCCCTTCTCCCACCAAATTTGACCCCCTCCCCCTCCGTTCCTTATGGCGCTCAGCCGCTATAAGTTTGCACATAAAAATATTTTCACATACTCTATCAGGTGCACTATGTCTCATCCTGCATCTCAACTCGTCCATTTGGACCCTTTACTTGTTAGTCGGTTATAAAAAGTGCATTCGCATAGATTTTTAGCCCTGGTACCTCAAGACGACTATAAGGCTGGAATCATTATGGGCTGGAAGAACCTAGCAATGTTAAAAATGACGACTCCCAGCCCCAAAGTTACTGATCTTATACTCACATTACCGTTCACTTAATGTTTAAAAAATAGCCTATAAATGGGTTTGAAAAATAACCTTTTCTTAGAAGTACGAATAATTTCAGTTTACTATGGATATTTTTTCATTTATTGTCGGATAAAAACAATTTGTAACATAATTTTAAACAAATATTTGAGGGGGCCAAACCAAGATTTGAGGGGCCGTTGCCCCCCGTACCTCTCCCTAGCTACGTCCCTGCCTCAGAATAAGCGACCATGTTTCGCAACTATACAGCACAACAAGCATGATTATCGTTTACATTTTAAGCTTCAAATTCCTCGACAGAATTCGCGACGACAAAAAATTTTGAACTTAATAATAACATGAATGTCCTGCTTTCAGTCGACATTTAATTTCTTCGTGGATATGATTTTGGTTCATTAACACTGATCCTAGATATTTGAAAGTATCTACTTTGTCGAAAGTATTATTTTATATTTTAACATATCCATAATTTGCAGTATTACAATTCCGGCGGACTTCCACGTATTTAGTTTTCTCTGCATTTACTTCTAAACTCATGTTCCTACAAACATTTAATAAGATATCTTTATTTCTTTGTATTGTTCTATCATCCCCTTTCAGATATTACGTAATCAGCACATTTCAAAACTGGTGAGCGCACTCCAAAACCATTTAACTCTAGGCCCTGATTGCTATTTTTGATTTTCCTTATAGCGTAATCGAGAATAAAGTTGAATAATAATGGCAATAAATCTTCTTGTTTCAGGCCATTCTAGACGCGAAAGCTTGTGGACAAGAATTTACCTACTCAGACTTTGCTTTGATATTCATTTAAGCACATCTTAATTAATCCAACTAGGTTTTTCGGCATTCTAAATTATGTTGTACAATGTTGTACAATGTTTTCTTGCTAACAGAGTCGTAGATATCTCTAAAATAAATAAATTATTGATGCGCCATGATATTGTATTCATATTACTTTTCGAGTATTTGTCGAATGGTAAATATCTGGTCAATAGTTGATCGATAGCGCCTGAATTCGCACTGATAATCTCCAAAATTCCGTCTGCGTATGTGGTCAATCTTCCTAATAGAATGTTTGAAAGGATGTTACAGGATGTTGACAGAAGGGAAATATTTCGATAATTATTACATACAGTTTGGTCGCTTTTCTTGTAAATTGGAACAATGATTAGTCCTTTCCACTCTTAAGGTAGTTCATTTTCCTTGTTCCAGATAAGGATAATGAGTTTGTGTATCTTCTTTCACAAGTTTTTTCCTTTATCTAAAGTTAACTAACCGGAATTTCGTCTACACCCGAAGATTTATGTTTGTTTAGTTTCTTTATAACGATTTCTACTTCTGTTCTGCTAGGCTCTGGAATATACGGTACTGCTGTTTGCATTTAATTCTCTCCACGAACATAAATTTTTAGCTGCATGTTAAGCAAATCGTCAAAGAAATCTTTCTATCTATTCAAAATGCCATCTGTATCAGTGGCAATTGTTCCGTCGGCTTTCTTTGATATGTAAGTGCGATGTTGATAGGCGGGTACATGGATCCTCTTCTAAAATTTTGAAAATTTCAAAAACTAAAAATTTGGTATAGTAGTATGGGACCATGTGTCTAAGTTTGGTTGGTCTATCTTCTTCCCTTCTATGAATTGCCACATATTCAAACTTTAGAAAGTTTTTTTAAGCTATTTTATCCCCTTTGATGCTTTATAACGTTGTATGGTTATATGGATGAGCGCAGGGGTCCCTTTTTCTTTTAAAGACATGAGTGCTTTGATGTATCTCGGCATTTTGGAAGAAGCACATTAATCCACAGCATAATTTTGGAACTGTCAAAATATAAAATTCTTAAGCGTTCTGTAGTACTTGAGTATTGACTTATGTAAATTTGGTTTGTCCTATTTATCCCCTTATATAGGTAACGTAATGAATTCAAAATTTGGAAAGTTTTTGAGCTAATTTATCTTCTTTGATATGTCTTTAGCACATTATGGTTATATGAAACATCTCAAGGGTCCATTCTCTTTCATAAGACATTATTAAATTGATGTTCTTCTCTTACATTTTCAGAGGGGTGCGTAGAACCAGTCCGTAAGTTAAGGAATTGCCAAATATAAAATTTGGTAAGTGATCTGTAGAACTCGAATATTTACTTCATAAATTCGGTTGGTCCTGCTTGTTCCCATCTACAAATTTTGCCATATATATATATATATATATATATATATATATATATATATATATATATATATATATATATATATATATATATATATATATATATATATATAGGGTGGTAGGAAACTCCACCGACAAAATCGGGAAGTGGTCGCCGACACCGAAACAAGAAAAAAAGTCCTTTTGCACTTTTCTCTAGGACACATAGTTTCGAAGCTACATGATGCCGAAGCGTGGCAAAATACACTTTAGATCCGGCGTCGGGATGTGGCGCCCCCATCGCCCAGTTCTTCGGAACTGCAATCAGCCACTGGTCCTCCAGGTTGGGGGTTGTGCCGGGCCGATCACCCGGCATTTAAAACCTGCGATCGAGCATAGTTAAAAATACAAGCCTCGGATGTGGACTGCTCTTTTAGAAGACAACCTTGCAATGAACTGGTTTTGCTTTTGGATTTTCTTGGATGACGCTGGACCCGGGGCCGTGGGACGGAGGAGTGCAGCGCATGCGCACCCAGCAGGACCGGAAGGAGTGATGCCGTGAAAGGGAATGATGGGAGTCTGCGGTGCGGGAATCTCCAATGAACCATTGGTTCCTCCCCTTACACGGTGGGACGTGGGTCCTCTCAAAAGTACCCATCAGTCGGCGGTGCAAGGGGCTCTGCCTCCTTGTCATTTTGACTTGGTGTCACAGCTTAGCTTGCTGACAAGGGTCATGCAGGTAGGACCTGCCAGCCTCGTTGGCCGCTTCAAACCATGACGGGGAAGCTGAGAGGATTTTGGGCTTTCCTGGGATAGTCACACACATTTCTGAAGCACTGAAATCAGATTTCTTAGTTTTTCGAAGGTGTCTACAGTCTGATAAAGAAAATGGAAACGGCCAATTTTATGGCTGAAGAATTCGTTTAGATCAGAATTTTGCTGCTGACAACTTATTTATAATTTAGAGAAGAGGCTGTCATCATTTCTCGCACTTCTCATCTCCAGAATTGGGGTATGTATTTGACAGGAATTTTGGTTTTGAACAATCTTACCTGATCGTTTTTTAATACATACCCTTTATTGCTGTCAAAGCCACAGAAGCCTTTTGTTTGTATTGAAACACACGGAAAATTAAAAATTTGCGAAGTACTTCTTACTTCATGTAATTCATGCTTGTAATCCTCGTAAAAGATTTTATTCGTGTGTTTTATGTTTTCTAGTGTATTTATAACGTATTCAAAGTATCGTACTGCTGATAGTCTACGATGAAAGACTTTTCAAATAGAAATTTCGAAATTTAAAATTATTTTTTCTCCGCTTTTTTAATATGGCTGGCGCTAGCTTTCTGTCCTACCTATAGACTTATTTGACCAACTAACTAACTAAAACTAACTAATTCTATGGCCTATGGAACCCTGAGGTTCAATGCCGCGTTCACAAAAGCTCTCCACTGACTTCTATCCTTAGTTAATTGGATCCAGTTTCTACTTTGTACTCCTGTCTCTGCGAGATCTATCTTAATATTGTCCTCCCATTTGCGCCTAGGTCTTCCTAATGGTCGTTTTCTGATGGGTCTTCTGGTTAAGACTTTGAAAGCGTTTCTGCTTTCTTCCATTCCAGCTACATGACCAGACTTGACGACCCCTAGACTTGACGACCCTAACAATGTTGGGTAAACCGTATAAATTATGTAGTTCCTCGTTATGAAGTTTCCGCCATTCCCCATTCCCGTTCCTCTTGGGTCCGAATATTCTTCTCAGTATCTTGTTCTCAAATACTTTCAGTCTATGTTCTTCCCTCAGAGTAAGCGACCATGTTTCGCATGATTATCGTTTTATATATTTTAAGTTTCAAATTCCTCGACAGAATTCGCGACTACAAGAGATTTTGAACCAAATAGTAACACGAATTCCCTGCTTTTAGTTGACATTTAATTTCTTTGTGAATATGATTTTCGTCTGTTAATATTGATCCTAAATATTTGAAAGTATCCACTTTTATTTTACCAAATATAAGCAAATATCTTTGAAAGTATAATTTTCTTTATCTAAAGTGCACAATTTTGATTCTTACTTCGCTGTAGAAAGTAAATTTGTTTGAAAACATATAGACAGGTCATTTTTCTGGCTCCCGTTGTAATTCTTTGACAGTTTTAGAAAAATCAATTTAATTAGTTGAAAAAATAATAGGTCAGCAAGTTTTTCTTCTATAGAGAAATAGATCAATAAGTAGGCTAACTTATCTTTCTCGTTGCGAAGTTTGTTCTTTTCAACTAATTGCAAGATTAAGTCACGATGCATATGTTAGAAAAAGAAACAGTTGATTTGACCTTAACGTTATCTTCCTATGGGATATATGTCACATGACTTGGTACTGTGCACGACGTGAGATCACGAAAACAGGTTTTCCTCCCCCATTCTTGGCTTTGCATGCTCTACATTTCTGCGATCTGATTCTCCACTTTTCTCTACTTTATATGCTCCCGTCTCAATCCCTTTTATTTCTACGAAGAACATAAAAATAACAGAACCATGTAACGCAGTCTGCTGTACCAGGCACGGTTACTTACAGGAGAGTACGGGAGATGGCTAAATCTACCCCTACTTCACTCGATTTGTCTACTTGCAAAAGCTGTCACCAATAGCTCTCGTGACGGCACTGTCAATATTATTAACCAGCTATTTTTTTCTTTTTAAATTCTTTTCAGATGGTTTTATGAAATATCATATCTATTACACTATAGTCTTAATTTGACAATTTAACATACTATGTACAAGACATTTGATGGCAAAATTTTCAAGAAGCTCACGCACTACTGTAATAAATATTTTAGTACGAGGATAACGATCTTAATAGATACAACGCCATGCTCACTCTAAAAACATAAGTGTAGTCGGTAACACTCTCGTCTTTTGGTACGAGTGATCCTGGGTTCGATTAGTGTTGAATTCAGACATTTTCACCCGGGGGGAATGTCAACTCCTCGGGGGGGATGTTTTTCTATATTTTTGCAAGAAAGCAGCATATTTAACAATTCCATTCACATCCACATCTTACCTAATATTGAGACTAATTGCTGCTAAATATTCAATGAGAGATTGTAATTGAAAAAAAAAACAATCGTTTAATTTTATCTAAAACATTAAATAAAGACTGGCAAAAATATTTTACACTAAACTTTAACTGCTATTTACAGTAACTATTTTTGTTATTATTTCCTATATTCAGTAGTTACTGTTTGATACCAATGTAGAAGTTTTTAAAAAGATTTAAATTAACTGAAATATTTTTTATCCTAAAACAAACATACATAGGAATATCTTAACAAAAAGTTATCATCCTTTCTCACACTTCTGATTCTAAATCAAGCATATTAGCCTTGGTTTCTTCACTGCATACACATGATTAGTTTAGTTTACGAAATCTTCAGTAGAATAAGTGCCGTGTCGTGGAAAATCAGCGCTTGGCGCGAGAGTATACGATGGCACCCGTATATATGAGTGAGGTCGACAGACCAGCTGCGAAAGGTGAGAAAATTTTAAAAAGTAAACCTTGCTTTTCCTTGATTTTGAGCACTTTTCATTACTTTTTTCCTTTCATTTTATATATGTGCACATGTGTACATGTGTTTCATTCCTCTTTTTTCTTTCCTTCTTTTCTTTTCTGTTTTCCTCCCGAATTTTACAGCCCCATTACTTCATTACTTCGGCGCCCGGAGCCGCCGCCCCGCTTGCCCCTCCCCCATGGCACGGCATTGAGCAGGATCTTCATCACCTTCAATAGCAATCTTTTACTCATATACTACTATCATATTGATAAATTCTATATAAATCTCTAACCAAGGAGGGATAACTGTTCCTCCCTGATCCCGCTAAATGACGCGCTCTGAATCTCACCCTTTAACTGAATTATTTTTAATTAAAGAAAGGTGTGTTTACTTTAACAATCGTAAAACACATTTACGTCTGTTATTTCCGATGGGAGAAATGGGATTTAGGCGCCCTATTTCAAATAATGCAAGAACTGTACATTTTCAAGAACTGAAGTCTGCTGACATCAGAGATGATATGGAATGATCGAAAGATCTTCCCTATCTTTCCTTTCCTATCTCAATCTGTGCTAGTGTTACCTACTAATATATAATATAAGGCGAGAGTATAGTACCTACTAAAATACAAACCTTTCTTCAACAGTTAACAATTTCATGTTCTGCCAAACTCGGTCATAGCGTTAAGAAATACAAGTTTTATTGACTATTTGGTGTTCTATCTTAGATGTTACATGTTTAATATTTATATAGAATGGGTCTGCGACATTTATATGTATATTGAGAGATCGGATTTCGTCTGCACGTGCACGGAAAGAAAGCAAATAATTGGGTGAAGTAATTTCTACGTTTTGTGACTGAAATTTTTGAGTTTCTCCGGGGGGGAATGAATTTTCTTCGGGGGGGGGAGATTGCCCCCGGGCTACCCCCTGGATTCAACCCTGATCTCAATGGGTAAAGAACGATTCACACTGTGGAAAACGTGTAACAGCTTTCTCAGATCAGTCATCCTGAATGAGATTTTCCCTGTGGTTTTCACTTTCACATCACGCAAATACCGGTATGGTACGTAATGTAGGTCTATAGGCCCCTTCCCTTCCTCCTATCTGGGTAGGGTACTCGCCAAGAGACGTCATTTTTCATAACGTGACAGGCATAAAGCCATAGATGACTGTAATGACAAGAAATATGTATAAATAAATAAATAAATCTAAAAACACACGATGCAAGAGATGCAGCCCAACGAAAAGAAAGTCAAATCGTTGAGGGAAACTGAACATTAACGCTTTTAAAATCAATGGTTTTCAAGGAAATTGCTGACTTTCAATTAGGAAGCTCTTATTCCTACCCTAATTACATGAAGTTCTTGGTTCTTTGTCAATGTGTTTGGAATAAATCAGGATTTGGAATGAAACGCAACCGTTTCTTGTAGATGCAAACTTCGGGAGAAATTCGGAGATTTTGTTGGAAATTTTACGAAAAGGATTTTTCTTTTTTGGGGAGCCCTCCTAACGGGATCTATGTTACTGGTACCTCCTCAAAAATAACACATGCTTGTGTCTCGAGAGAGTAGTAGTTATCAAAATATATTTTCTAATCAAAAATGTAATGCGAATGTGGGAAAGAAGCAAATTTCTGTTCGTACCCTAATTACCTGCAATTCATGGTTTGTACGTCATTGTGCTTAGAATTAATTGTTTTCGAATGACATAATGCACACGCCTCTCGAAAATATTCAAAGAAATCCGGAACATTTTCTCGAAAAACATATTAATTGGCTTCGGCTGCCCTTTAGCGAGGTCTCATGTTTTGGGTACCTGCACAAAGGACACCTAAAAATTACTTGTCTTTGACTACTTTTCTGCCAAGTTTCCTTGACGTACGGTTAGTACATATGAGAAAAGAGAAGCTTAATTATATATATACGATAGAAGATAAAAAGGCAAAAGAAAATTGAGGTAGCAAAATGTTATAGGACGCATTAAATGGAGCATGCTGTTTGTCTCTAGACCCATTTATTATGCGACACTGGAGTTTCACTGCAAAATTGTAAATGTGAATTTATGACATTTGATATATCGTTAAGAAGATCATTAAAAACTATCTTTGAATGATTTTTTCTGTGGGGGCACCATTTACGAAATGGCAACCATTTATGCGTTGAATAGAGCTTGCTGCTCATTCCACAGGGCCTGCATTGATAGTGCATTGAGGATCACTCGAAAATTGTAAATGGGAAGGTATATGATCTAATACATTATTGTAAAGATGATGAAAAGTAAACAACTTTTTAATATTTTGTTTTTCTTGTAAGGCATCGTTTATGAAATGACCTTTTAAATGTGACCTTTTGTACTGTAGCTGTTAATACATGGTGCAGAGGAGAAACAGCACAACCAAAGCAGATATTATAGCAGGCTTCACGCATAGATACTTAGTGTAAAAGTAAATGTTGAGATTTCTTGATTTTGAGTGATTTCTTTTTCATGATTTTTTTCAATGATATAGCTATTAAGTGATACCTTCCTATTTCAAATTTTCGAGTTGCCTCCTAGTGTCACATGATAGGCTGCCTTATGAGATTGATAGGACATACTATTCAATGCACCCTAGGACAATTTCCTGTGACTTTTTTATGATTTATAAGCACTCGACGTTATCTGAAACACCCTACACACACACACACACACACACACACACACACACACACACACACACACACACACACACACACACACACACACACACACACACCTACACCCCCTCACACACAGAGCATCCTACCCCTTACAGCATTAAATCCCCTACCCCTACATATCAAACAGGGTCAAATTGATATTATTAAAATACCTGCCAGAGGTGAGTACTAACTACGTTCCAAAGATTATCGATGTTTGTATACAGGATATAAAAAATTTGCGACATTTGAAATGTGAATAGTTGAATTAAAATAATTTACATAATAAGCTCTTGTCATAGGAATATTGCCTGAAGAGTGAACACCCTTTTGAATGATACTATACGCGTGTAACGATCCATAAATTCGGTAGAAATTTCAGGAAAATATTTCCGGCAAATTTCCCGGATGTTTTTCTCTTTTTTATATTTTGGTACCCCGACTGGTTGTGAATGGTCTTCCACGAAAGGTATCCGAAAGATATTACATGCGTTATGAAGTTTCGTTAAAATACAAGTAGTACATATGCACTGAGAAAAATCCGTTTCCCAGACAGCGATATATTCTACAAATATACGGAATGCTCTTGCTTACTACAGAAATCAGTACAAAGCATACGTTATCCGTATGCTACATAGCACTGCCCTTAGATGTTACATCATGCCGTTGCAGGATGTCTGATACCGGTATCTAACAGTCTTCCTTATATTACATACATATATGTATGTTACCTTCGTCAGCTATATGTTATATACCTCCATTTGTATGTGAGATCCTGACCGCCTATATTGTTTCATACGGAAAGTACGTACAGATGGAACACTTATACAGAAAGTATTATAAAACAGTTGTCAGTTATACCTTTGCTATATGTTAAGTCCAGAAGCTACAGGATTTAAAATGTAACATACGATTTTACGTACACCACATACATTTTTTCTCAGTGTAAAGATTAAAACAAAAAATAATTAAAACCATGACTACATTCTGAAAATTGAAACAATTTTCAAAAATCACTTAAGAAGCCTCTGCTCGTACTTTAATTATTTTAGATTCACGGTTTATATATAAGTGTCTTGAAAATGAAGCATCCTATCAAATTGTAGTATACGCATATCACTATTCATAAATTTTGGAAATTCTGTGGGAAAAATATGTTCTAAGATATACACATGTAGGCTGCTGGTATTATAGGAGGATGGTTCGATAAATAACGCACTATTTTTACACATATTACGCTAATCTGGGTTGTGAAAATTGAAACTAGTACTTGAAGCTCACACCATAATCGATAATTGTCGATCAAGTGTAGGGGAAAGTGGGGGAATACCACACACTTAAGATACATTTTCCAATATCTCGCTACAAATCAAACAAATTAACATGAGGAAAATGTATGTTGTAACTTAATCATTCTAGTTTCATATTCGGTCGTTGGTAATGCAACTTGATTTTCAGAGATTCTGTAAAAATAAAGTTTGTGGAAAACGAGAAACGCGTGGTATTCCCCACCACATCGGGTAATCACACACATTACATCGGGTATTGGCACGCACTAATTCCTTAACGTGAAGCATCAGAATCTCTTTCCGTAAACTTAAGTCGTTTGTTGACTGTACGTTTAGGTCAACTTCTAGTTTGTTTTCTTAGGTTGTCTTCACGTTTTCCACCAACATAGAATTTTCTAGCTTTCTTCTCAATTTTGCTTTCTTGGTGCTTTCTTCGCTTAGTGCTCTTTCTGAATTCAGCATCTTCCAATATTCGTTTGGTTGGAGTAGAAGTTAAGATTTCTGAACGTTTTATGTTATTTCGAGGAGTTGACTTGGCAGACCTGGAGATAGGAGAAATCTGTGACTTTCACAGCCTCATTTTGTAAAGAAGACGGTTGGACAAGCAATGGTAACTGCTGTGATGATGTTCCGGGTAGTTGAAGTTCTTCTCGATTTAGCCCTATTTTCGTCGAAGATGGTTGTTCATTTTGGCGTAGGCCTATAATAGTTTAAGCATCGGAAAGCAATTGGGAATTCACTTCTTCAGAAGTCTCTCTTTCATCTTCAAGTTCTACGGCCCGGAATTGCTGAGCAGCTTCAAAATCTTCTTTTCTAAAAGTGTCCAGCTCCAAAGGACAAATATCCACTTGTTTAAAACCATTAACAGCTTTGTCCATATTTGCTGCTTTCAGATAAGCTCTATTAAAGATATCGACTAACTCATATGGAAAGATTTCTCATTAACGTAGCGCTTCGCAAACAGTGTGCATTCTTGGTTGAAGTATATTTTGTGGGGACCAAAAAAGGTGAGGTCTAGCGGCTGAAGTTTATGTGACGTATGCGGCGATATTGTAACCATAACAATTCCTTTCTTCTTACAAAAATTGTAAATTTCTAATGAAATATGGCTCGTGTGATCCAAAATAGGTAGGACTGGATCATTTATTATCGGTTTCGCAATAAGAGCAAAATGTTGCAGCCACTAGATTCATTGCTCCACACAAGAATATATACATCCAGTAGATTCTCCTTTCTGCAGCTGAGGTGACGCGTTTTCTTGGGTAGATAAACATAGGGGTATGTAAGACCTGGCAGCTTTGTGACGGTTTTACCCCTTTCCCATGATATTAGTGCTCCGGGCTGTTTCACTCCCTTTGGATCCAAAATACGCCCTGGTGTCTATTCTATGAATATATCTGTTTCGTCAACGTTAAAGATCTAATCTTCGCAGAAATGAGATTTTTCGGTAACTTCTGTGAGGTTCTTAAAATACCCTTTCACCTTTTCTTCATCGAATTCGTCGACCCTGTTAATACTAATTGCTTCAGATTTCCTTAACCTCATCGTGGAATTTTTCTTTAAAAGCAATTCCAACCAATCATTCCCAGCAAGTCGACCTCCTTTATTCAAACTTTGTTTGATATTATTAGTTTATGCGTATTCATAAGCTATTCTGCGTAGTTCAATTGGAGACATTCCGTAAAACAACTTCGCTAAATGTAAAGCGTGATCAGCAAGTTTCGCTTTTTGTGTAGAGCTCAATACAGCTTTTCTTCCTATTTTCTTAGAACAGACAGTCCCAGCTTTCACTTTTGTTCTTAATGTAGTCTCATGTATCCCAAAATCATTTGCTACCTTTCTAATTTTTCTTCCGCCATTTATTGCTCCTATGGCGTTTGGTAGTTGTTTTAATGTCCATTTGCACTTATCTGTTTGCCTAATATAGTGTCATGGCATCTGCAATATACATTAAAAAAAGGAAAAGAAACGCAGCATAAACTTTTTTGATAACTGCTTCGTGAAGGGGCAATACCACGCACAATGGACGACATGCGTGCAATTACTCCATTCCAAGCCGAGAAAGAAAAATTGAACCTTCAGAAGTTTCACGTCATTTCATATAAACAGATTTAGCATGAACTTACTACTAATACACTACGCTAAAACATTGTATAGACATTATAAAAATCAACTACGTATTTCAATACATACCTCTAAATCTGCAAACGAAGCAAATTAGAAGAAATTACAGCAAAATAACATTTCGCCATGCCATGAACCACACCTAGCAGCAACTGGCGCCTCGCTCATACAATATGTCTTTCATAGTCTCAACTAGATAGTAGCATTAATCTGAATTAGTTTCGAATCATTAGAACTGAGAAAATAGGGTGCGTGGTATTCCCTCGTTGCGTGGTATTCCCCCACTTTCCCCTACCTCTAAAGTAGGCGAGCACCAAGAAATTGTTGTTGAGCGGGGTCTAAAGCTAGAGGGAGGTCCAATGCTACACGACACTACGTGTATGTGGTATTGAACTGGTTTTATTCTATACCTGAATAGATGATTAAGTAATTAATTGTTAATTAATGCCACCTATATTCTCAGAAAAAATAATAGAACCTAATTGTTTCCATAAGAAAAGAAAGAGTAGAGATGAAGTGTAAGATCAAATCTTTGTGCTACATCAATCATTTCTCTGCTAAAGAAGTATAGTGTTATTAAGAAACTGTACAAATGACTATCGAGACACGAAGTTTTCTTTCGAGGGGGTAAGGGTATCCGGACCTGGTGAATTCTCTCCGTGGGTGCACCTCTGCTCTACAGGCAGAAGCATGAAATACTAAGAAAAGATGTATTACAGACATCTACTTGTGAAGAAAAGTCGGTTTTTGTGGGCAAAAGAACAAAACCCAAGTAAAAGTTACAGGAAAATTGTGTGCACGAAGCATCGTCTCCAGGTGGAGCAAATTCTACGAAAACAGCCTTGAGAATATTGAGAATTTCACACGTATAGGTGTCCAGCAATAGTATCATGGGAACAAAATATCATGGCCATTGATGAGGCAACTCGCAGTGACCGGCAAATCCATTGTCGAACATGTTCAACATTTCGTATGGTAAAGTGTATGATGAGTTGCATGATAAACTGATATTTCGTAAAGGGAGTGCTCGGTAGGTGCCAAAGAGCCATACAGACGTCCATAAAGGACAGCAAATTATTACAAGCGTAGACCTATGACAAAATTCGCTAAAGAAGAACATGCTCTTCTTGAAACTGTGTTACAGGTAACGAGTCCTGGGAATATAACTACACGTATGTAACAAAGCCAACAACCATGAGATAGAAACATTCCGATTCCTAACCAAGGAAAACAAATCAACGTAACTCAATCTTTCGAAAAAAAAAATGCGAGTGACTGTACTCTGGGATATGCAAGGAATTGTACTCGTGAATTTTGTAACACGTGAATTTTGTAACACGTGGGACCACTGTCAATGCTGCGTCGTGCGCTTCGTGACAATGCCCTAATATTAATGCTGGAAACGTCAAACTCCATTACAGGTCCGTAGTCAGCCAGTTTTGTTTGAGGGAACAAATAAACACTGAGGAAACACTGACAAAAACATCAAGGAGCACTACAGAACTGTTCGTTTATTTATTACTTATGGAGTCTTTAACACAGTCCTTTCATAAACACAGTCATAATTACAGGACAAAAATCCAAGACCACGAAGATTGGACAGTAACATAAAATATTGTGAAAAAAAGGATAGACATTCATACCTAATTTACACCAAACAAAAGCTTCATAACTTTTCTATTACTTTTGTCTTATTACAGATAGGTTTCAGTTTATTTTTATCCAGAAATGATAAAAAGAAACAAAAATACTAACTGCAAAACTTATATGTATTAATAGAAAAAATAATGCTTCATATATGGCTATAGTCAAAACCATTACATTTTCTTTTGTTTATTTTTTTAAATTAATAAAAGTTGTTTTGCTAATGCTTCTGTTTCTTATCTAGATATGTAAAAATAAATATACTATGTATGTAACTTAGTAGCTCTTGAACCAGCCAACCGATCTCGATCAAATTTTCAACATGGATGAGGTTCGGTCTTCGGATGGCTTTTATCATTTCACTTTTAACGGTACAACTTATGGGACGGGCGGGGAGATATATAAAAATGATCAGAAGTGACCGATATTAGTGTCGAATCCATTGATTTCGGGGACACTGAGATGAACAGTGGCACTTCCGATACCGTTTAAATCCAAATTCAGCCGCGCAACATGTGGGAGAGGATATATATATATATATATATATATATATATATATATATATATATATACACTGCTCCACAAAACTTAAGCAACTTGAAGAAAGTGGCAGAAAATAAAACGACACCATCACTGCACCAAGTATAATGAACAAACCGACAGTCCAGATGCACAATGCAACACAAGTGAAGACGAACAATACAGTTAGGATGTACAGAGTGACCAAAAAGTTCAGCACAACAATACCTCAACAGGTGAAGCTGGATTGTGCGAGGGCATAGGCAGTCAATATGGCGTGTGACCACCACGAACAGCTATACAGGCACGACATCTGGCCTCCATGCTGCAAATCAGAGTGTTGATCAAGTCTTGCGGCTGATGTTGCCACTCCTCGAGGAGAGCTGTTCCCAGGCCAGGGAGAGTGCGTGGTGGTGGACTGTGCTGCGCTATTCGCCGTCCAAGAGCATCCCACACATGCTCGATAAGATTCAAGTCCAGCGAATATGCAGGCTATGCAATACGCGTAATGTCTTCGCTCTCCAGATAGTCGGTAACAAGATGTGCACGGTGTGGGCGGGCATTGTCATCCATGAACAGGAAGTCTGGGCCAAATGCTCCGCTGAAATTGCGCACATGTGTATTCAGAATTTCATCCCGGTACCGTTGTGCTGTCAAAGTGCCATGTTGCACAATATGGAGGTCCATTTTCCCATTCAGCATAATTCCACCCCACACCATAATGGAGCCACCGCCATAGACGGCCGTTCAGCAATGAAGTTTGGATGATAGCGTGCTTCTGGCTCTCTCCACACTAAAGTCCGACCAGAATCAGACGACAAACTGAAACTCGACTCATCGGAGAACATGACACGCGCCCACTGGTGTTCCCCCATGCAACATGTTCCTGACACCATGTATAACGCGCACGTTTGTGCTCCACTTTCAATGGCGCACACAGCACAGGCCTTCCTGCATACAGTCCTGCTCTGTTGAGCCGACGACGAACACTTTCACGACTCACGCATTGTTCTGTAGCCTGAAACAACTCATTGGCCAGTTGAGAGCGTGACTCTTGACGGTTACGTTTGGCAGAAATTGTGAGAAATCCGCCATCGACGGCCGACGTCTTCTTCGGATGGCCTCCTCCATGACGTCTACTGACTTCACCTCCATTTTGGAAGCGACTCCACAGCCTTGACACAACGCTTTTGTTCACGTTGAATTCCTGCGCCACTTCCACTTGCGATCGACCCAATTCCAACCGCCCAATTATTCGCCCGCGGTCAAAGTCACTCAAATGTCGTCTATCAGTCATTGCAAGGTGTGTACCCCACACAAGAACCACTAACCCAATGCTGGAGCCTCGGACACTACTGGGCTGTAGTGTACGCCTCATGGCATAATTTGTTCACCGCGCTTGCAACCGTGCTGCTTATGCGATAGAACGTGTGCTCGCCTTGCCTGTGTGTCTCTGACGCGTCTCTGTGTATATGCATGCCACTAACCAGTGTTGAACGGGCCCCACACGTCGCTTATACCACGTTCTCTCGGGTTGCTTAAGTTTTGTGGAGCAGTGTATATATATATATATATATATATACACGAGGGTGGTTCAATAATTATTGTCCCTGACCTATAAGCAGTATTATTTTTCCAGAAAGTCTACTTTCATAGCAATGCACTTCTTCCACCTATGCTGTAAAGCCACTATGCCAGCTTCAAAAAAGTCTCTGGCTGAGGCGTGAGCCATTCCTCCACAGCTTAAGTAACAGCTGCATTTGAGTGAAACTTCTTCCCTTTGAGGTGCTCCTTCAATTTTGGGAACAAATGAGTCACTAGAGGCGAGGTCGGGTGAGTAGGGAGGATGTTCAAAACATCAAAACCAGCAACACGGATTGCGGTACCAGTAAGATGGCTTTTGTGAGCCGGAACATTATCTTGGATGGAACAGTACTGTTCGCTGCAACATCCCGCGTCGTTTTTCCTTGATTGCTTAGGGATTAGGGCTGTATAATAGGCCCCCGTGATAGTGTGTCCAACCTCCAGGTAGTCAATAAGGAGCACACCTTTCGCACCCCAAAAATTGTGGCCATAACATTGCGTGCTGATGCTTTCATCTTGAACTTGCGTGGGTGGGGGAGGGGGTGAACTGCTGTGCCGCCACTCCATGCTCTGTCGTTTGGACTCGGAATCATAGTGGTGGAGCCACGTCTCGTCCACTGCTACAAATCTATCACAGAACTGTTTCAGGTCTGCCAACATAATCTCCAAACGAGCCCTTGAATATCGAACTCTGTCTTTCTGATTTTCACGACATAACATTTTGGGTACCCATCGCGTTGACATCTTTCTGAATCCCAAGTGTTCGTGAGTTTCCACTGAGCCTACAGAGTTGTGCATGATGTCTGCTAACTGTTGCACCGTGATTCGTCTGTCTGCTATAATCGTATCATGCACAGCATCAATGTTTTCTGGGGTGCATGCTGTTGTTGGAGGACCAGCACCAGGGGCCTGTTGACAGCTTTCCCTGCCGCAACGGAAGTCGCGGCACCAGTTCTTTACCACCTAGTAGGAAGGTGCCCCATCACCCAACACACTGAACATGTTCTCATGAATCTTCTTTGGGCTTAACTGCTTTTTCTGGAGGTACTTTATGACAGCTTGTTCTTCGGTTTTCTCCATTTTTCAAGCTACGTGCCACCTCTCACACTAAAACGACAAAAAAGAATATTAATATAGCAGCTATGGTTCTGAAATTTAGCGTATAGACATCTAAGACATTAGGCTACAATATCCCCCATCAGCCATCCCAGCTCAAGTATTTTAAATATGCCGTGGACAATAATTATTGAACCTTTCTCGTATATATATGATCGAAAACGACCGATATTAGTGTTGAATTCATAGTTTTCGGGGTCACTGAGATGAACAATGGCACTTCTGATGTCGTTTAAGTCCAAATTCAGTCCACAATACTACTATTTTTTATTAATGTAGATTACTTATTATTTTCTGAGTTTTCATTTCATATTTTTGCTTCTATCGGTTTGAGAGCTCTTCAATAATAGTAAAAAGTGACTGCCTAACGGAACACATTACTAATTTTTCTTATTTTAACCCAGCGAATGGGTAATTGACGCCATTTAATCAATAAAATTGAAGTATTCCTTCCTTTGTAAATTTGAACATTATGATATTATATCAACTTCAGCTGATACTAATTCACAATAAAAGGTTACATTTTATTTACTGCTTGTACTTAACATCTCCCAAAATAAATGAGACTCTATGGTTTATTTATGTTTGCAGTTAGCTCTGTGGACCTCGATATAATTTGCTATTCTTTTGAAGTGCATGTGATCCCACACCTTGGACTCATCAGGGTACTTGAGTTGAAGCTTTAAAATGGGAAAATATAAATGGAAGATGTTTGGTGCATTACCAAGAAGTAAATCATTCTACGTAGAAGTGAGTATAACGCGCAGATTAAATTTAATTTGATAAATAAAGTTGCAGAAATTTTGTATCTGGTTTTGAGTGAATTTAAAAATTCTTTCCAACCGTCTATTTTAATGAGGACAAAAATAGAGTACACACTGCCCGTTCTAGTCCTGGTTATGGGCTTGTTTCTTCATGGTATTGCACGCCGCCATGTCGTTGCTTATTGATGGGAAAGTCGAGAAACTTCAGTGAGAGCTGCTCAAGCACGTATCGTACAGTCCTGACTGACAGCCTCAGACTATCAGTTTTTGATCCGATGAACAAATTATTGACCGAGAAATGTTTCAGTTCCGGCGACGAAGTCAAATCGGTCGTGTGCAAATGATTATATCCCCCTCCCCGAAAATAGAGAGACTTCTATTTTTGAAACTTGTACTACAATGGGAGAAATGTATTGAAACTTCACAGCTACGTTAAGGAGTGGTTTGCTTTAATATGTGGTTTTACATTGTATATATTTTATATGAACCCAACAGCAACATTTATACAGGTTCAAAGTCCTGAAGCACCTGTCAGAGATGCTTCTTATGAAATACGTTTCAAATAATATTTTGTAATTGATTGATGGTAGAGCTAATTTTTAAAGGGAGAAATTGCAACACCAAATGTAATCTTAACAGACGAAAAGTCCAAAATCACACTGACAAGTAGTGGATGAAAAGTATCTTTAAGGTTTGTCTAATGTCGAACTACATAGCTGAGCAAGAAGGTAAACAAGTTATGTGCTATAAAGAAAAACAATAATTCGTTTCATGAATTCATTGTTTTTGGTTCCTTTTCTAGAAATGCAAAATTAAGTTTTCCCAGATTGTATTCACTGTTTGTGTCTAGCCAAGTTCTTGTAGCTCTTTAGCTTCTAATTGGACAGACTGTAATGAGTTGCAATCTATATGTAAATTATATAAGACTTAGTTGAGGTCCACAGAAATATGTGATGGATACCTAACCATGATGTTTACAAGTCAAGAATAATTGTTTAAATTTGGCACAAATGTATATTGTATTTCGTGTCTGGCTTGCACTACAAAGTCCTTCTCCCAGTACTCTTGCATTTTGCGTAATTTGCACTGAACATGACTGAACCTCAATTAAATTGTACAGTGAGGGACACTTCTGGATGGTACAGCCATATGGAGGTTTACGGCTAAAGTGCTCTACCACTTGCGTCCGAAGCATTTGCCGGGAAGTATTGCAACCGAATTAACTTTAAAAGAAGGCGGGTGGCATAATCGCCAGGCACTGAAAATTCCTGTATACTTGGGCGAAATTCCCACTATCGTCTGCAGCATCATTTCTCCAAATGAAATGAATCTTAGACGTGTACTTCTTATGGCAAACATATTACTTGATATTTGTCCTGTTTGTGGATATAAATTGAAACAAAAAATTAAAGTCCAATCCTGTTGCTGTTGGAACGAACACTCTTTCTGTCGTTTGATATGAAATGACTTTGCAGAGTCTGAATAAATATTCTGTCAGCTCAGGAGGGTAGGAAGAGCGGATACCCCCTCCTTGAGTGTGAAAACACATACATTTAATCAAATGCTTAGTGAGAGTGAGCCCATTGGTATGGCACTTTTATGATTTCAATTTTTGCTCCCAAGCCATCTTATGTCATAGCTGATGACTTTGGAGAACGAGAGATGCAAATATGATGAAAGAGAGAAACAATCACATGCGCAAACTTAGAATTTGAGACAAAATGATCGGATAACATCCATATTTTGTCGAAAAGTTTGATTTTGTAAGTAGACATGTATAAGCTCACCCGAACTTGAGAGCATCCCACTACCAATTGTTGAATTCAAGTGAAGAACTCAGTTGAGAGTATCAGATGATTACGGAGGGGGAGAAACATCTTCAGATATGGGAAACAAACAATTAAAAAATTGTAGTGCCCTGAACAGGACTCGATCCATCAACCTTACGATTACCAAGCAACGACTCTACTTACTCATCCACGGAGCCACACAGAAAGATAGGCAGTCATAAGTCAGACACAGAATGTTTATTACTAACAAAACGTTTATTTGTAAGGGGGAAAGCTAAGTAAATTCACCGTCTCTAGTTTTTCTTTCCCTGGCACTAACTTAATTACTGTTGTCCCAGCCTCGGAAGAATATTTTCCACACCTCCATAAACTTTCCAACAATTTTCATACATTTATATATAGCAGCACAAAACATTTATACTTGGCTGTTCTGCACAATGATACTTACAGAAAACAATTACTTCCAATTCTATTAATTCCAGTACCAAGTAAACAGAAATACTGGATATGAAATTCCATATCTCGGCAATAGTCTTGCAGAAAATATACAAATTCAATTTTTTCTATTTGGAACAGGGGGGCCATACACGCAAGTTGCGCCCATGAGATTTGTTTTGCGGAGGAGGGGACAGAAATTTACATTGAATATGGCAAAATTGCACGTTTAATTATAACATAATTTTATTTTTAAGAATGCCAAATGCGAAGGAGAACGAATGTATTCTCTTTGGCTTTAAAGAATAAAATTATGGCTGAAGGTAGAAGTGAACAGAGACTGATGATGTTTAGGAGGAATGCATGCTACCAAGCAGTGACGTAGCCAGGAGGTCTGGAACCTCCGGACATTTGCACAAGTTGTTAAAATGAGGCCCAAGGGTAGAAACATACCGAAGAGACCTCGCGATCCAGGTCGAGGCGTCACTCTCGATACTGGCACAAAAACATGGATTCAAATAGGTATGCACATGCGGAATATGTACGCTACATTGCGACCTAGAGGTCGACCGCGAGGGTGAATCAGTGGTCGCGATGATAACCGATTTTGTTTTTACATCGATGTTCAGCGGAAGCATCGCTAAGGCTCATGTTCTCTTTGGTTCTCCTTGAAGCACTGCAAGGAATAAAGTCTTCATTTGTTTAAAATTTCGCCTGCAGAGGATTCTGTATGTCTATACTCGAGAGGTTTTGCTGCACTGTTAAATGTGATTATGAAAGACACATTAATAGAACTAGTGAAGAATGTTCCAGCAATATGGGATACGAAACACAAAAACATAATAATAGACACGTTTTAAATAGAGAATGGAAGGAAATAGCAACTGAAATATGAATATCGGGTAAGTTATTCATATTTATTTGAGATTTATACTGTACCTTATTAGAAAAAAAGAAGCTACTGTTAATTATATATATGCTTAAAAACTCCACTTTCCCCCAATTCCGAGATTAATAAAAAAGGGTTTCTTGTAAATTCGTTACTGATATAAGGTAAAGAAATACATGTAAAGAGAGGCACATATCCATAGGGAGAAAATGTCGTATAATGGAATTGCAGTGACGAAACTTCATTTTCTACAGTTAATGCCGCCTCCAAACCGAAACCAAAAGACATACCTGGTTTTTTTTCAAGCACCTGGAGGAATGGCCACCCCTGGCCCAGGAGGGGAGCCACAATTTTTAAGTTGCCAAGAGCTAGCCAAGTTCTTTCCCCTCTAGAAAATCAGTAACAAAACATTGGTTACTACTGTGTTAGTTAAGATTTATTTGGAAGAACCGTCTGCTAAAAACTGCAAGGGGTACTTCGTTACCTTGCTTTGATATTTCAGTTATATATTTTAATATTAAATTTATCTATTCATAATTAAGTTGTGTGTATTAATAATAAGTCAGGCCTGACACGTATTTATCTAATTCATTTATCTGGTTTTATCTATTTAATAAGTGTAGCGTAATATATAATATTACTATGTTTAATATATGTAAATGTATGTAAATATCAATTAGTGCATTATCCCAATCATTTATATAAGCCAATTTTTTTTTTAAGATTAAGATTCAGTTAGTTAGATTGAGTATTACTCTCGCTCCCATTTGATTATAGACCTGGTAGAGAGGCTAGTTTTTTGAAGATTTCACTTTTCTTTCATACTTTTCCAGTAATTTTCCACTGCTGTAGAAGTTTCTAGAACCGTTAACACTTAAATTTTTTCTTCATTTTTTCTGTCCCCGGCAAAACATATAAAAAGGCGGATTTTTTTTTTATGGCTTTCGCTATTTCAGCTAAGGAGGCCTGTAGAGTAGAGGGCCGATGCTGGTGGCTGTTCAGTCCGAAGGGAATTAGCAAGAGAGCTTTTCCTGGGAATTTATCCTTTAGATTAGTTACTGGTTGTCCAGTGGATATGTAGGTCCGTGGCTTCCAGTCCCGCTAGAGAAAGTGGTCTCTGGCCGTAACTTAGGTGAATTCCAGAGTTAGGAATAGGAATTAAAGAATGAAGTAGGATTTTTGAGCTCTACGTCAGAGTAATAACTAAACTGGGCTCTAGTTACTGGTTAGAAGGAGTGAAAAGTAATTTGCTCTTGGGGTGACCCTAGGGAGAGAGTGAACCCAGGGCACTTAGGTTTTGAAACTCTCCAGGTGCTGGAGGTTTCTCCCATTTAAAATAGAATTCAAGTTGCGATTTGGTTTCGTTTCCCCGTACAGTCAGGCAATAGTGAGGCTTGGCTGGTGTTTTTTGTTTTCACACTGCGACTTTCGTGTTTGAAAGTATTAGAGTGTGTGTTCACCTTTTAACCTAGAGTCTTGAATGGAAGACGTTAGAGTCTTGAATGGAAGGCGTAATATAGCTGGGCCATGAGTGACGGCTGCTACTCCTAATTCCCTAAGTTACCTATCCTTAAGATTTTAGCTAGTTTCCTTTTCTGGATTTCTCAGAGTATTGAGAGTCCAAACCAGGTTTAGGCCGGACTGTTACTAAGTGAAGTTAAGCAGTCTTTGAAAGTAAGGAATATGGACCTAGAGTAGAGAGAGTACTAGTTTCCATATTACCGCAGTTCCCAAAGAATTATTAGAGAAGTCTTTTACTTTTATGTTTAGTGTTATTTAAATTAGAGTTTGTGCTCCTTGAACTCTCATGATGAGTTTTTAGGAAGCCGAACAAAATATAAAAGCTTAAATTTGCAAGGGCGAAGTAACGTCCTTTGAATCTCAGTTTTCTAGTCAACACTCCTTACCTTAATTAGAGAAACATTAAGCTAATAAATCTAGTTATTCTCCGTAAATCTTTTGACTTGTTATTTTTAACTCAATCGTATTTTTGAACCTGTTACCTAGACGACAGCGAGCGGACGAATTATTTCTTTTGGATTTTCTTTCTTTTCTTTTTGTTGTAAGGTAAAAAAGGCAGACTCGTAAGAGTGGTGTGATAGAGAATATCGATTAGGAATATAGTTTAATATAGACATAAAGCGATACCGATAAATAGTAATAGTTAAAGATAACGATTATATATTTTTATTTCTTTTTTTTTACCTTACAAAACTACTACCAAATAATCAGGCATAAAGCATAGCTAATATTCAAAAATGTCCGAAACATGTAATATTTGTGAAACATAAGAGAGAGAGAGAGAGAGAGAGAGAGAAAGAGAGAGAGAGAGAGAATTAGTCGTGCACATAATAGTGTCCTTCGGTTATAATTTTAAACAAAGGATCACTTTTCATTAGGTTTCTTAGATTAGTGGTTAGCGTACTGGACTTCTACATAGAGGGTCACGGGTTCGGGTCCACGCAATTGACATTGTTTATCTTTTGGCAACATTTATTCTGAGCATTCCAAAAGTTCTGTTAAGACTTATATGTAGTCTCAGGCAGTTTGAGCCGAATTTATTTTCAAATATGAGACTTCTTATTATATGTTTTTTTCTTTCTTGCAATATTGCAAATTTGATTTCAAAACTTACAACGTTAATTCCACTCGTTGTCCTACGTCAGATTATGATGAAATTTTGCACAGCGACGGCAGTCGGGTGGTACTACGCGTATAATATTTGATTCTTACTGTTATACGTTTAAATATATTGCGGAAACGTAACTAAGAAAAACAAGTTTGTTAGCTCGTACGATAAACCACAGATCCCTGGAGGAATTTCATACGTATATATTACCAAGGAGAAATTTACTGAAGTGGTAAGAGACTAAAAGAATCTTTGGGAGCAAGGGATAACCAGGGGAAGGGTTCGGTGTGTGTGGACCTCAAACTTTGTAAAAATATTTATAAGAATTGACTTAAGGTTTTGTTGCACTTTCTGTCTTGAGAATAGTTCCGAGACAAATGGATTAAAAATCCACAAGTTCCGAGGAGGCACGTTTATAACAAATACCACAAAGTGCCCCAAATTGGTGTTGAGTTAATATGATAATCAAAAATAAGAATCCGTGAAACAACAACACCTGAATAGCTTAGGCCTGCTTACGGAATTAGCATAAATAAAGGGGGAAAAGTAGGACCATTGGTTTGCACTGCGGGGGTCGAAGTTGCTCCCACTCTGGATTTGCAAAAGAATTTCGGTTCTTTCTAGATACGTGTCAATAGTATTGAACGTATTCACTGTAGTTAAGCAATGTGCTTAAAGAATAGCTGTTTTACATTAAGTATGGCACAATGATAGAACAATCACCTTTTGTAAGTGGGGTTTTTAGTTCGATCCCATCTCGCGCCAAGTTGTCTCTGTAGTAGACAAACACGGTGTGGTGGGTTTTCTTGGGGTTCTTCCGTTTCTTCTCACCCCTTTGATACCACCATTTCATTATTTTCATCATCACTGTCTCCCTTAGTCTACTCGGCATAATCGTGGGGCGTAAACCTGCAAGATTTCATTTTACATTAAGTATTATGTGATTAAAGGTCGTGTATTCGCAACTTAGGTCATGTCACGTTTCTCAAAAAATCCTTTTAGTGACCGTACTTCCTAATTCATGTCTCCATTGAATTTCATGACAGAGAAATGTGCATCACAGTTAAACCAAGTGAAATATCACCACTCAATTGCAAAAAGGATAAAATAATAGAAACTCGAACGTGAGACTGCTGCGTGCAAGGCAAGGAGTTTTCCAATACGCCATTACGACACTCCGCAACACATTTAATTTATAATCTTATAATTTGTTAAAAATATCGTACTACTTTCCCACAAACATAATCACATGACTTGTTGCCTCCAAATTGAAATTCACGTGGAAACGTATAATATTTTTTTCTCACGAACATGAACAATGTCAGAAATGATTAGAAAAAAAGAAAGCCCTACATCCAGAATCGAACCTAGTACCTTCGCAACTTAAGACAGCCACACGACTACGAAACAACTACTTCGTACCGTCCTTATTCAATTATTTCCAGCCACAAAATTATCTATTACACTTAACAAACAGCGAGGGATCATTTTCCAAGCACCTTGTTAGCTATTTTATCATACTATACACGCATTCTGTTAGAATACTCTGAATTCTGCTGCGAGAGAAAAATACGAAACAGTAGTAAAGAAACAGAATTATCATTAATCACAATATACAAATCACGATGAAGAAGCTTCGTAAGTTCAGAATATAGCAACGAAGCTTCTCGCAACATAACACATGTATGTAGTGTAGTGAATAAACCACGTGACTCCTGTTCGGCGCACTCGGCTTCGAATCCACAGTAGTGTAGCTTGAATTTTTTCATAAAAAAAAGACATCATTCTTGAAAATAGCTGCAACGCAACTTAATGTAGAAATCCGTGAGTTCCATGCAGAAAAAATAACAATGCAGGATTCAGAAATATTCTATTTAACAATGATAGTGAAAATGACATAAAATGAGCAGAGGCAAACAATACTTTCACGTCATTTATTTGTCCATGTTTTCTTTGTAGAAAAGTTGTTGGACAGTTCGCTGAATATTACCCACATAGTTTCAAATAATTTGATCAGTCCGTCATTATAGTAAAGGGCCTAGCGGAATAAGCATGTGAAAACTGCCCCCAAGTATACCTGCACCAAATTTACAGTATCGATTAACATTTATGAGAAACTCAGTTTCCAAAATTTTCAGCCCCCAAGCGCTTTTGGAGGGGGGAAGGAAAATTGAAATTATTTTTTTCTGCTGATTGGCTCAACCGATTTTCATGAAAAAATATGTTAGGTGTACTCAACAAGAGAAAAGTCGGAAAATAATTTTTTTGAAATTTTTTGGGGTTGAAAATTGATTTTTTTTAATTTTCAAAAAAAAATTGTGGAAGACTAACTGGGACACCCACAATTTTTTTGCCAGATTTGTCTTGAGAGGGTCCCTCACAACATATATTGTTTTCATTTTGTTTGCAAGTGTACCTCATAGTGAAAAAAGGCAAATGTATCGTTGCGGACAAGTCTTTGACCAGGTAATGGCGACTGCTTTGAAACAAATGCAGAGTATGAGAATTAAATGTTATATCTGTAGTTTCGTGTGGAGAAGAAACAAACTTGTGAACCAAACATTTAAGAACAACTAATATTATTAATATAAACTTTGCCGAAGATTATTAACTTATATCATCATGAAAGAAATACGAGAGACGAAGAAACGAAGAAAAATAACATACAACTTTACAAGCGGAGGCAAAGAAACACAACGTAACCAGACTAACGACAAATCATTTACTCTGTAATGATCGTGGTTCAGTGGTCAAGGCGCTTGGAGTAATCTGGAGGTTCTTGCATCGAATCCACGTCGGGCAATTTTTTTATTTACTTAAGGAATTTTGATGGTGATTGATCAGCGATGACACACGTTTTATTATATTCAGATATTTGAATACTCCGATGTTTCAATATTTGAAAAATCAAATCTTTAGGAATAATAATAGTAATAATAATAATTATTATTATTATCTCGTAAAAGATTAATATAATTAACGACATATGATGTTTTCGTTTTAGGTTAAGGAATTCTGAGTCTGCTGTTTCACTTTTGAATGGAATTATGTTTCCCCATGTTTTTTCTCTCTCTATTTTTTTTTTGTGAAAACACGTTAATGAGCAAAAGAAAATACAATTGTTTTTCGATTCGTATTGGTTTGGGTTAACAGCTTGAAAAAGAAATCTTTATGTTTAATGTCCAACGATAATGCCTGTTTGGTTGAAGAAGACTATGATTGAAACAAGTGCATTATAATGGACGAGTTGGTGGAATGAGAAAGTGGGAGTGTCCCGAGTAAACTCATGAGCACGATGTTGTCACTCTCAAGCAGTGTCGGGTAAGTTGTAAAAAGGTAACGCGTTACAAGTTACTTTACTTTCTCTTAAAATGTAACATGTTAGTAACGCGTTACTTGCAACAAAAAGTAACTGTTACTTTACTTCGAAAGTAACGCGTTACTTTTAGGTCCGGAACTTTAAATATGTGAAAAGAATTATGACTTCAATTTTCCGTACTACTATTACTGCCGCTATTATTATTATTATTATTATTATTATTATTATTATTATTATTATTATTATTATTATTATTATTATTATTATTATTATATTATTATTATTATTATTATTATTATTATTATTATTATTATTATTATTATTATTATTATTATTATTGCACGTTCTGAATCGCTTTATGTAAATACAAGGACAATTTTTTACTTGATATATGAACATTTTCATATAATGTAACATTGATAAAAAGCCATACTGTGTTGTTACTCGTAGGGATGGACAAAAGTGAGTTCGAGCGAGTTTTCTTTGAAACTCGATTCGACTAGAAACAGACATCTTTGAGCTCGAACCGAGAACTAGACTCGAAAAATTTCCTCCAATTCTACTCGAATTGAGGTCGAGTTTCGAGTCGAGCCGAGCCAAATCCGGTGTATAATTTCGAGTACATTCTTCAAGTATATTAAATAGACAGTATAATTATTATAAATGACACTACTACTACTACAACTTTTATTATTATTATTATTATTATTATTAATTATAAATTATAACAACTCTGTATGTAAACATGAAAGATAGGCAGTGTGTATTTGAATACTAAAAAAAACTAGTTGAATGAGAACCTCGGTAGTCGTGAAGTCTAGGAGTCAAGGACATTGTTCACTAGCTTTTAAATTTGGGTTGAGAGTCTAGGTTGAGTATTCGGGCTCGAGCCAAACACTGTTAAGAGTTATAGGGCAGTGGCCAAATATCTTCAAAACTGCTCGGTCCGGGTTTAGAATTGTCAATGACTCGAGCAGCTTGGCTCACAGCTCATTTGCTATCGACCCGAACCGAGAAGAGAGCCGAGCCCAACAGCTCACCCAACGACTCGGCTAGAGCCCTCGGCTCAGTTGGGCCGATCCGAGCTGAGTTTGTTATGAAAAATCTCTTGTGGTTTCGCCATCGAGACGTACACGTGATTTCCCTAAGGCTGTCCTCATCTTCCAAAAACAGCAAAGTGGCACTACGAACTTGGGAGCACATGGTATTTGCCTCCATCCAGTTATAACCAATGCCCTCAATTTCCTTCGTGCAGTTGAAACCGATTTCCTCCAAGCTGTTACATAACGACAATTAGTCTAGTTGTCTACGTGTCGAACGGCTGAGCCAAAGGACGAGGGATCGAATCTCGGAGAAGGACATGAAAAATTTTATTACTTGCAGAATTATACATTTCATCCATAATAAAATGAGCATTCAAACAGTTTGTGTTTCCGTGGATAAGTAAGAATTTATTTCAAGTTAAACTTGTGAGCAGTGAAGCAAAACGAATTGGGCTCATGGTTGTCCGAATACCTGACGATTTGAATAAATCATACGACACGCCTTTAGTATGAAGTTAAAGAGCTTTCTGATACGTATAAAGAAATCTCGCTGACCTAAAATCCATTACGAAATAGGACCTACCAGAAGCTTCAACACCACGTCTGCGTCACTTCAGTGAACGCTGTATCGAAACTTCCTATATAAATTTCACTCACGTGATGTCTAGTCAGTCGATCGTACTTGGTTTGTTAGCTAACTATATTGAAGGAGTATAGACGAAAAATATGCAAAATCCATTTTTCAGTTTTGTCAGGAAACGAAGAAAATGTGACGCCCTTATGTTTCAGAATTGTTGAACTTTTTTTTTGGGGGGGGGGTAGATTTCTCTCATCTGCTGTAAGTAGTGATTACTGCTGTTAACCATTGCTTTCTCTAATTTTTCATTTACACATCTTATTCTCTTTCAATTTCAGTTTCACATGCCATTCCATTTAGTTTCATATATTCTGTTCGATTACATACACATTCCTCAATCTCTTATAATATGTCCAAATTAACAAAACGATTCTCTTGCTTTCTTTATAATAATGATTATTTAGATGGTTTGGGTACAAAACCTCGCGGCCAGAACCTCGCGGCGACAACCTCGCGGACCAAAACCTCGCCTGGCCAAAACCTCGCCTCCCAAAACCTCGCGGCCCAAAATCTCGCCAGGCCGAAACCTCGCCTGGCCAAAACCTCGCCGCCCAAAACCTCGCGGGACAAAATCTCGCCGGGCCAAAACCCCGCCTGGCCAAAACCTCGCCTCCGAAAACGTCGCGGGCCAGAATCTCGCGGGGCCAAAACCTCGCCTGGCCAAAACCTCGCCACCCAAAACCTCGCGCACCAAAATATCGCCATACCCAAAATCTCGCCTGACCAAAATGTAAATGTTCCAACAGATGATAAGGATGACGGTATAAAAGACGCTGTTTCAGAAGAAGTATCACGGGTATTTGACCAAGTCCCGCTATACCATATGAAAATTCTATTTCTGAATTAGAGGATTTCAATGTGAAAGTAGGGCGACAGGATGTTTTTAAACTGGTTATAGGGAAAGAAAGTCTGCATAAGGAAAGTAATGACAACTAACGAGGTTAGTTTCGTGAACTTTGGAACATCCAAAAACTTAAAATTTTAACAAAAATCTAATAATATTTATGAAAATATGAAACAATATATGAGTTTTTACGACGTCCCTTGATTATGTCCTATAGGTTAAAGGAGACGTAGATGACCAGGATGAAGGAAATAATCGAATAAAGAAAGTGGGAGGAAACGGGAATAACCCGAGAAAGCCCACGCACACGATGTTTTGTATATTATTATTATTATTATTATTATTATTATTATTATTATTATTATTATTATTATTTGTAATGTGGAATTGCATATTAGGAAACACATTGGGTAAATTTTAAAGAAAAGTTTCATTCGCGGCGAGGTTTTGGCACGGCGAGGTTTTGGCCCGGCGAGATTTTGTCCCGCGAGGTTTTGGGCGGCGAGGTTTTGCCCACGCGAGGTTTTGGTCCGGCGAGATTTTGTCCCGCGAGGTTTTGGGCGGCGAGGTTTTGGCCACGCGAGGTTTTGGCCCGGCGAGATTTTGTCCCGCGAGGTTTTGGGCGGCGAGGTTTTGGCCACGCGAGGTTTTGGCCCGGCGAGATTTTGTCCCGCGAGGTTTTGGCCGGCGAGATTTTGGGCGGCGATGTTTCGGCCGCGAGATTTTGTCCGTATACCATTTAGATTTCAAGAGAGTTAATTTTAAATAAACATGCAACCAATTTGTTAATTACTACGAGCATTGAGTTCTTTCTCATTGTGTGTTAATATATATTCTTCAGTGTTTACATTCTAATAATAATAAATATTTATGCCAAACTTAAATATAATTGCAGTATACGTAGGTTAAGTGGGTAATAAAGCAGTTCAAGCCAATATCTTACTTCAATCTGTATCGTAGATTACAATTATCGTTAAAAGAAATTGAATATTCGTATGCAAAATTGATTTTATCTAGGTAGGATGGATATGGATGCGCACGGGACAAGATTTGAGGCCGTCTCGTGTCAACAATATGCTATAAAAGTGATGTCTCGACTCGAAAAATGTATATTTTTCTATTGGAAGAGCTGTGTCTCGACTCGGATTTTGTCAGGAAAATTCTGTCTCGACTCGACTCTGCGCATTCCTAAGGAAGAACAGTTTGAAAAGCCCAGTATTCCAAAGCTGGAGGGGTAACCAACTACACCATTACGCAACATCTGTTTCAGATAGAACCATTATTATACACTTCATTTTCACAAGCTTCTTCTTATAATAACTATAGCGATTTCCTACTTAAATTCAATTATAGATAATTGTTTCCTATGTAGCAGCTAGTATTCATGCTATACAGTATAAAACAAGTACACACTCAATGTAAATAAATAAAAATGTAAGATATTACAGATTACTGGCATTGTGATTTAATCCGATTTTAAGCAGCACCGGTACCTATTTTCTAAATAATTGTTCAAATTGTTTTATAGGAATCCAGATTATGAGGTACCCTAAGTTTTTGTAATGCAAAAAAAAATACAAGCATATATATATATATATATATATATATATATATATATATATGTATGTGTGTGTGTGTGTGTGTGTGTCTGTGTGTGTATTTTAGGGGGCTTCCTCGATGGAATTTCAATCTGCCAATCTCTTCTGAAACTTACGGACTCGAGCCATTTGATCGTGAGTGATGAATGGTGCAAAGTCAGTTTCATAAGATGCCTATGAAAACCTATGCCTCAATTTTTGTTACCAGAAATTACAGAAGTCTATAGCGACGGGATTATGGTGTCATCGAAAAAAAAGCAGGTCATAAAACATAATGGTGGATATATTACTTCATAATGTTATTTTAAAAACAATAAAAAACGTATTCTGGATTTTGACCTCCAAAAGCTCAATACTTTTTAGGCTTGATATTTTGGAGCTACAAGTCGCGCTATGGTGATCATATGACAATAGTGCAATTAGAATATTATGGGAACTTACCAAGGAACACTTTTTATACATTTCGTGTGATCATAATCGTAGCTACTTGGAGACAAAGAAGCAAATCTCATTTTTAATGAAAAATGTGTAAAACATTTCAATTCTCCAGCTCCTCTGCTGCGACTCTTTGTTAGCAAGTCATATATGTTCTGAAAGTATATTCTATTCTCTGTAACGTACTTTTTTTTAACTGTCTAGCCCCAACTAATGACTGATCTCAGACATCTAAAAATATCTCTTTATCTGGGTGAAAATTGGCTCATTACCAACGGCATTATATTGTAAAAGGCTCTCTGTCTCCAAAGGATTAGTGCAAATGCAAAGACGAATGATTTCCTTGAGTAACAAGCACAGGGAAACTAAAACTCTGGCTTTCAGAAAACTTTGTCCGATAAGCAAAATCAAAGTGTGAGAGGCTACGCTAAGACACAATTTGCTAAAAGGCATGCCTTGAGCAAGATAACATGCAATCGTAATTGATTTTAGCTGTGGGAGAGGCAGTTGAACCCTTCCGGAGGAAAAAGCCCATCGGAAAGAGCACTCGTACCATATAAATATCATTTGGCAAGCTTTCGCCGTTCTTACGTTGCACAGAAGTTAGAATAAAGAAAGTATTGTAACGGCCTATCAGATAACAGCATTTTATGATTTTGAAATTAAAAAACTTCTTTATTGTCAATATTTTGGTTACCGATGTTCGTGCCATGTCAAAGATGTTTTGTATCGTCGATATTTTGGCTCCTTGTGTTATATACTCTGGGTTTCCTTATTTTCGATATTATATACTATCCATGTTTTATTTGTTAATTTTATGTACCAACTTTCGGCTGAAAATGTTATGTACCATTTATATTTTGGTTGCCAATGTTATGAATGTCGATATTTCGGTTTTCTATGTTTCGGGTACCGGTATCATTTATTGTCGATATTTCGGTTATTGATGTAATTGCTTTCGATGATTTGGTTTGTTGATCATTTTTTGTCGATTATCTGATTGTCATTGATTTGTTTGTCGATGATTTCGGTGCCTATGATTTGGCTAATGATGCTTTAGCTGTCGATGTTTTAATTGCCGATGAAAGATATCATGAATATTAAATTTCATCCATGAAACGTACCGTCGATGTTATAGTATATATCATGATGAAATGTACGTCGATGGGTCGATGATTTGACGTGACTCTCTCGTTGTTATGTATTTCAGGCATTTTTTAATTCTCAGATAATTTGCATAAGTAATATTCTCTCATAGCACAGAACGGACAGCTCTGCTAGTTTAAAATAAAACTTAAGGAAAAAGAAAGAGAAAAGCATAAATAAAGAATAGTTTCTAAAGTTCAGGAAGAATTTAGATTTTTAAAGAAAAGTATGTTCCTCATTTCAATTAAATGATGTACCCTTCATCTGAATCAGAATAATAGGATAAGCTTACCTTCCTGTCTAATGGTTAGCGTACGCTTGTGTGGTGCAGGTCATACGGCTTTAATTCCCGGTGGAAGCTCATGTAGTCCAATTCATAAGTCTTCTTGGCCATCCTCTAGTCCTCGTCTCATATAGCCTTGGTGCTAGAAAAAGACCATAAACCTACAACAACCAACGAGCAATTTTAACTCATTAATGTTCATGTAACATTATGAATTACGTAAATATTAACAACATGAATTTATGGAGTTTCTTTACCATGTGGAAGATGTTTATAGTGAAAATACATCTAGGAAAACTATTTGAGCTTTTGAGCTTCCTATTATTGTAGAACTACTAGCCTTAGTTTATTCCCTTCAATGATACTTAATGGAAGGTCGCAAGAAATACAAAATTAGGTTCACTTTAGAAGTCAAGGTATTTATAAGTAGTGTTTCTTTTCTAGCGGAACACAAGAGTACACCTTATTCCAATAAGAATGAACGTATTGATTATGGCTATTTTGAGCTAAAAATGTTCAACTCCGGGTATCTTGGAAAACAGTAAACCAAGGATGCCAGGTTCGAGCCCCAAGCCAATCTTCGCAATCCTGAAAAAATTGAAGATGTGTTCTTCTTTGTTGAGATTTTATTCAGTGTAGAAAAAAGTAACATGTATTGAAATATTTAATAATATAATATTTCGAAACCACATATCATGTTATCACATTCTGGTTTTGCCACCTATATTTCCATGCGTAAGAGAACATTTCCAATGAAAGACAACTCTCTGAATGTTGAGCAGTTTTGGGAATAAATACAGCGATGGCTGTATGAGGGCATTTTATAGGTTCTGAAGCAAGGAAACATTCACTAACAGTGTTAGTGTATCCTCTATTATGTCCCAAAACTTAACATACAATGTGCCAGAGATAGAGTTCTGGCCAGAAGCTTTGCGTTCTTTCGCGGCATTCATTACTCGTTTTATTTCGTCTTTTGTCAATGAACCACGTAACATTTGGTTGTTTTCGTCATTTATCGCCTGAGGCACACTGTCAAATCATTTAATGTAACTATTCAGATTTAAGTGAAACGCCATTTAGACCTTCAATTTTTATTGGCGATTGGATGTCATTAATGTTTATAGTTGCTAGTTTTAAGATAGTAAACATGAGTAGAATGGTAAAAAGAAGTCGCATATTAGTAACGCACTGCATACTACTTAGGTAAAGCACAACTGTTCGTCTTCGAGAACTGATCTACGGAATGTCTAAGCATGATTAGAAAATGTTTGTGACTTACCTGAAATAGGAACAGCTTGATCATGTAGATGTTCAGTACTTACTATTTTTGCTACAGATGAGCGGATGAGCCAAGTTGATACTTTGGAAAGACCCTTATCTGTCGTTTTTGATTGTTTTGCTTCAGCTGTAACCGTTCCTGTTTTTTCCTTTTATTTGTCTTGTGAGATATCTTGAGAATTCCGGGCATCGTTTTTCCTCTTCGCCCACTATGGCAACTCACAGTTGAGGAATGTGGATCTGTTTCTGTGCACAGTGTGAGTATGGTGCTAGTGCGGAATTTAGGATGTTGAATACCAACAGTAGCACTAGGGGAGGCGGAAGCATTGTCAAACAAGACTTTCTTGGTATCCTGCTCAATGGCGTTGCCGGGTTGCAGTAGAAGATCGGACTCAGCTAATGGAGAAGCATTATGTAAAACTAGAGGAGAACTGTTGTTTGAAGTGTCAGAAAATGCTAATTTTTTTTATTATAACAGGCGTCTTGAGCCGGGAAATTGTCAGAAAGCTCGTTTTTCCTCTTCGCCCACTATGGCAACTCACAGTTGAGGAATGTGGATCTGTTTCTGTGCACAGTGTGAGTATGGTGCTAGTGCGGAATTTAGGATGTTGAATACCAACAGTAGCACTAGGGGAGGCGGAAGCATTGTCAAACAAGACTTTCTTGGTATCCTGCTCAATGGCGTTGCCGGGTTGCAGTAGAAGATCGGACTCAGCTAATGGAGACGCATTATGTAAAACTAGAGGAGAACTGTTGTTTGAAGTGTCAGAAAATGCTAATTTTTTTATTATCACAGGCGTCTTGAGCCGGGAAATTGTCAGAAAGCTCTCCTGAACATACTTGCTCAGAAACACTACTAGTAGGCACAATCTGAGTACTGCTAATAGGTGGACTTTATATCACAAGGGTATCATGGGTTGTCATTAACTGAGGAAAGTTTACATCGGAAGTCAAAGTAGGCAAATTAGTAGGTTTAGCAACAGAAATACCTTGTGTTTGAGAATCTCGAGAGCTTACTTTAGCACTTGCAGGGTTTTCGGAGGTTGCTGAAACAACGGCCGGTTTTGGCGCTGAGAACATTAGTCCTGTAAATGGTCACAGTAACAAGTGCAGTCCTGCCCATATACGTCACGAGGAACCTTTGGTTACGAGTTTCAATGAAGAAAGGTATAGGCTGTAACAAATATATAGACACAAGTTTACCTCATGATCAAACTTTATAAATATGATTATCGTCATAGATTTCGTCTTTTATAGTTTTACACTCATCATAGACAGATGAGGCACGTAATACGAGGTGTGACACACAAAAAAACGAGACTGGTCCAATAAATCATTGTACTTACAGAATCAGTTCTCTGTGACATTATCACCTTCAAATAATCCCCGTCAGCATTCACTCACTTCTGCATTCGGTGCTGCCATTGCTGGTAACACTTCTGGAAAGAGGTTTTTGGAAGGCCCTTCAAGAGATTCTCCGTTTTTGCCTGAACCTCTTTAACTGAGGTAACATGGGTTCCCTTTAAGCAAGATTTAACTTTAGGAAATATAAAAAGTCGCATAGAGCCAAATCAGATGAATAAAGAGGATGTCTCATCACAGAAATGTTTTTGCTGGTCAGAAACTACTAGATAGATAGGACCGTGTTGCATTGTCCTGGTTCAACAGCCATCCATCGCTCCAAAACTGTGGCCTTTTTTCCTAATTTTTCCACGAAGTCTTTTTAGTACTTCAATGTAATAGTGTTGATTAACAGTCTGACCACTGGGAACCCACTCAATCATTACAATTCCATTAATTTCACAGAAAACAATTAACATTGCCTTGAATTTTGATTTAGACATGCGTGCTTTTTGGGTCTTGGGAATCCTGGAGACTTCCACTGCATCGATTGGCGCTTACTTTCTGGGTCATAGGTAAAAATCCATGTCTCATCAAATGTTACAACAAATTTCTTGAAGAAACTTGTTGATTCGCTGTCGTTTTCGGTTTTTACATTAGACATTTTTCCGGCAGAATGCAGTTGCATGTGTTCACTCAATGACGCAGTACTCCGTACTGGCGTGACCGATTAAGTCGAAACTAGCCGCATGGATAGGGGAGGTGTGTGGGATGGCGTCAGCGAAACAGTTGTTGCCAACTCCACTCTGTTTTCAAGCTACACACTTAGTCTCGTTTGTGTGTGTGTGTGTGTGTGTGTGTGTGTGTGTGTGTCACACGTCGTACATCATTATCGCTATATTCCGTGGGAATAGCATGTACTTTGACGAGGATTAAAGGCCGATTCAGCTAATTCTAAGGTCACTGGGTATATTCCACTGACATCTTGGAAATTTACACTGTCACTATTTTCTAATAACAGCTTTTCACACAAGGCAGACAACAGCTTATTATAAACACATTTACGACAACCCTTTTAGAATTTCTACTTTATGAGGTAAATTTTAGGGTTTCACTCAAACAGCTACTGCTTCCTTACTATTTATCGTAGTGTCATGGTTCATACCTCGTTTTTCAAAGATAGAGCATAATTTCCAACGCTATCACTTGCTAGCCCGTATTATACATTGCCTCATGGGTAGCGAACAAGCAACTTGACTACTGAGCTAACATGAAACCTCCTGCCGAGCTCCCCCTGAAGAAATATAACTAAATTTCTAAGACAATGACATTCTTATCCGTTGAAAATATCGTTTTTCCTTTATTTTTTTCATTCTACTATGGATGCGAGAACTATGTTCACTGTCTTTCCTTTCATTGGAAATATTCTTTTACGTATGGAAAAGTAAATGACAAAACCAGCATGTGCTCACATGTACACATTGTTTCGAAATACAGTTTTAACAAGTATTTCAAGGAATGTTAATTTTTTCTACACTTAATAAGATTGTAACATGTCTCATTACACTTTAAAGGAGTAAAATGTATTTGCATATTTTTTCCCGATTGGGAAGGTTGACTTGGGGATTAGAAACTGGCTTCTTTGGTTTACTGTTTCCGAAGATACATGAAGTTGAACTTAGAAAATGTTCACCTTAAAACAGCCATAATCAATACGCTCGTTCTTTTTGGAATAGTGTACAAAGTACTGGTAGTTTTTCTTGATTTTATTTTAAATTTAAATTTCTCTAGTAATTTTTAAGTGTTGTCTATATGTTCCAAGTTCCGCATATACTTACTTCGACATTGTGTGCATTAACAAGATAAATGAAATGAGAAATGACGGTATGCCGGAAAACATGTTAAAAGTAATGAAGTTATATAATAACACGCTCATAATTAGTATCGGCACTATTTTTTTTTCTAGACAAAGTATATCTAATAGGAATTTCTTGAGTCCATTTTAAAAACTAGTCTAATTTGTCAAAGGTATTTGGCGTTGAAAGGATCATTGTAGGATATATTTTCAGTAATTTTCTTTAAAAGGTGACCCTCATGTTGTAACTAACTTTTCCTTTGTATCACAATTTTCATTTTATATTATATTGTCATTGAAGTTACTGTAGATTAGAAAGAAATAATAACCAATAGTTTTAAAGCTTCAAAAACAAGTATTGTACAACAAGAACAAAATACAAGAGAAAGCTTAAAATAAAGTTTTTTAAAAATGGTATTTGTAGTAGTAGTAGTGGAGAGTGAGTATTGAAGTTAATCCCAGAAATACGTAGTACATGGAAATATAACTGAAATAGCTATACATAACTTTCGAAATCGAATTTGCGAAAATTACTCATGCTCATATCCTGTTACAGACAATAAGACACTCTACGAAAACTGGTTTTAATCCACAAGGTAGTTAAGTATGCTGATGTGACCCACAAAGAAACTTTCTCTCTTATATACTAAAATAAATTACAATTGTTTAGCACCAGTGAGTGACGCTAATCAAGACATCCATCTTCCCGAAGCTATAAGTGGCCGAGACCATTCATATAAACGTTTGACATTTCACAAGTATTGATTAAACTAGTACTTCAATAACAGAATTGCTGTTTACTAGATTCACGAAGTTTTGAATTTCCTTCACCTATAGTAAAGCAGACAGTACAGTTATTGCCACATTATGAACACTTGGTAGCATGTGGCATCATCCACTCTAACATCACAACGACCCCGTTCTCCTTGCATAAAAGACAGATACTAAGTTTACCTACCGGTTTTTTTTGATAGTAACTATATTTCCTATGTTCATTATATTTTGTTCATCCATGTCAACATATTGCCTTAAGTGCTGCAGTTATTTTGGGAGAAAGTTAATCAATTTCTGAAAATTTGAATTTACGAGTTATTCGTAGTAATTTTGTAACAGATAAACATATGGAATACGTCATGTTGAATAAGCAAATATTTTTGAAGTTGGACATATCAGAACAGTGAGCATCCGCATATAAAATATTCAGTTATTCATGCACGTATCCGAATAACTAGATATCTGTTTAATTTCATTTTTAAGTTTCATGTCCCGTCATTGTAGGGCTAACGCGCTAAGCGGCCCTTGTGGTGGACAAACACCGTGTGCGTGGGTTTTCTCGGGATTCTTTTGTTTCCTTGCACTTGCTTCATTCCATCATTTCATTCATTCTCATCATCAACATTTCCTTTAGCCTAGACGGTATAACCGTGGGACATAAAACTGAAAGGTTTCGTCTCATTTCTCCCAAGATTGTGTGTCACCTTTAGCCAACGGTGCTAATGGGAAACGATAATGGAAGGAAAACTCATATCTCACTTGCTATGAGCGGGATTTGAACATATGACTTTGCAGTCGCTAACTTAATGCCTTAGAGCGTTTGATCATACGGTCCGCCTTTGTCTTTTAATGTTCGAAATCTGAATATAAACAGAGTGTTAAAATCATTGAATATAACATGATTTTACTTACAAGGGAACATTCCGATTTGCTGAATTTAATTGCTGAAAATGATTGCTAACACTGGACTCAGCACCAAAAGAAACAGAGAAAGCTAGAGTGTTTAATGGCAAACCGTATACAGGGTGGAGATAAGTGAGGGCAAAGTGCGAAGATAGAACGTAGGAAATGTCTAGAAGTGCCATGTTAATTTTGAAACGAGTGTAGAAATTGGGGTCAAATGTTGAACATGAGGAATGCTTGTAGAGCTGCACTGAATAGGCGTAATATATATCATGGGGGACATCTGAAAAACCACCATGTTGGAATTAGTTCAAGAAGAATATACGGCAAAGAGGTCGTGTGACATATACTTCTTGATGCACACCGTCTATTGAAATCAATAGTGGCTAATACATTTTGAGACCTCTGTTTAATAGCAACTGTTATGGACAACAATGATTGTGTGATTGATACAATAATGGAGACAACCGTGGGCACATTTGAAACATGATCGGGCTCGTCACAGGTGTCTCTGGTATTGAAATTGAAGCAGTAGTCGACAGGTGTCACGAATGCGCAAGGTGCTGTTTGCAAATATCCAGTTTTGTAGAAAGCATATGTAATCATAGCTTGGAACCGTAGTGCTGTAAACTGGTAGTGGGTGAGTGAATGCAAGTTAATAAAGTTGTCCCGTTGTCATATTTTGAAGTCAGATGACAGAAAAGAGGTGTCTGTTATATATTTTACAAAATTTTATACGGACGGAAAAAGAACACATCCAACGGTTATATGAGTGACGTGCAACCACCATTCATAAGGAGTCGGGTTAGTTCAACATTGTCCGGTTTCTGCACTAACTCCTTTATTGGTTTTCCATGAGCCAAAAATGAGCAGTAGTTTTGTCTGCTCTATAGAAGGCCAGAAAACGTCAGTCGTGAATTCTTTCAGGTTGTCCTTGGTCATATTTGCACCTTTACCGGCAGATGAATGAATATTGGGTGGATCGGGACGTTTGTTGGCTGGAAAGTGGCCTCATTCACGTTTGTGGTATTTCCTCATTCACGCTACCTTTACGACAGTATTGCTACATTGCCATAGCGTGGAACGCCTTCTGTTACAGAGGTCTCAAACTGTATTGACCACTGTTGATTTCAATAGATAGTGTGCGTCAAGAGGTATATGTCACACGACCCCTTTGCCGTATATTCTTCTTGAGCTAATTCCAACATGGTGGCTTTTAAGATGTCCCTCATGATCTATATTACGCCTATTCAGTGCAGCTCTACATGCATTCCTCATATTCAACATTTGACCTCAATCTCTCCACTCGTTTCAAAATTAACATGGCATTTCTAGACATTTTCTACGTTCTATCTTCGCACTTTACCCTCACTTATCTCCCACCCTGTATACGGTCTGCCACTAAACAACATCTTTTTCTTTGTTTCTTTTGGTGCTGAATTTAGTGCTAGCAATTATTTTCAGCAATTGAATTCACCAAATCGGAATGTTCCCTTGTTAAGATAGTTCCCTTGTTTTCTTACAAAAACGGTGCTTGTTAATTTAGTTGTAAGTGTTCTTTACTGTGGCGCGCTGTTTGTAGTGTGCGGGTCCCGTGATCTAATGAGTTCTTCATTAATTTCCAAGAAACGTGATGTTGTTTGTAATGTCACCAAAAAGACGGTGTAATTTTAATGACAAATTACAGGTTTATTTTCCATACATAAAAATAAAATAGAAGAACAATGAAAAAGAAACTGTTTTAGTTCTAAATGTAGTGTGTTTTTAAAGTAGGTCCTGGTGGAAGATTAGACATTACAAAAAAAATATCAAATCTAAAAGAACAGCCAATTAAACTGTTCTCAACGGGGACCAGTGCCTCAGTGGTAGAGCGCTTATCTGGGCTGTGTCTTCTCCCTGGTTCGATCCCCAGCCAAGTAATTTTATGGTGGACGACATCGTGTCCGTGGGTTTTCCGCGGGATTTCTAATTACGGGAGGCGTACTATAATGACTTGCACTTTCTCGTTTAAGGTGCAGTTTACCGCTGAAGCTGGGAAATCAGTTACAAGTATCTAGGATCTTCATCTACCAATTGGGAGCGTCACTGGCAACGTGGATGACAGAAGCGCTCTGTGTGCCCCAATTTTTTAATCCCTGTGAGTGTTACTAACGGACTACATGGTAGGTTCTCATGGAGGACAGTGCTTGACGTCGTGATTGCTGTGGAAATTGGACATATCTGCTAAAATCCATAGGCAATTTATGGCAGTGTGTAGGCACCGTCGTGTAAAACGGTGTACAATGGGGTAGAAGGTTGGTAAGTGGTAGCACCTCGACGAAGAGAAGTATAGTTCTGGAAGGAAAGTGACACTGACAACACCAGCCATCATCGTCGTGGTAGAGGACCTTTCAAGAGATCATATGCATCTCATTCTCTGAAATGGAAACTACCACAGGACTAATCAGAAGCACCTGCAGCGCATCATGAACAACGACTTACAGTTGAGGAAGATCATTGCAAGATAGGTTCCAAAACTCTTGTCTGCAAAGCAAAAACAATGCTGTACGTGAGCAGGAAACTTTTGCTGCGCCATGATCATGATCCAGAAGAATTCATGTTTAGACTTGTGACTGATGATGAGACCGTGGGTCCATTATCATAAGCCTACGACAAAGCACCATTCAATGCTGTGAAACATCATAACAGTCCACCGCCAAAGAAATTTCGAATAACATCTTCAACTGGAAAGAGTATGAATACAGTATTCTCGGACATGAAAGGCATTATCTTGCTCGATTGGCAGGAAGATGGAGCCACGATTAACACTGCATCGTGTATGGAGACCCTCAAACGCTTACGTCCTGCCATTCAAAGGAAGCGGCCAGGAAAATGGACGAAAAGAGTACTTCTGCATCACGATAATGCACGTCCTCATACCACTCGGGAAACCACTACTGCAATTGATCAACTAGAGTTTACAGTGCTGCCACACTCTCCTTATTCTCTGGACTTGGACTTGGAATTCTCTGGACTTGGAAGCTCTACGTGGTCGTCAGTTTGCAGATGCTTCTGATCTTGAAGCTGTTTAAACATGGGTGCATGGGATTCGGAACAAATGGTTCCAGGAAAATATAAAACTGGCACACCGCTGGCAAAAGTGGATAAGACAAAGGGAGATTGTATTGAGAACGTGGACATATTATTACTGTGTAATTTGTATGAATGTCTGAAAGAAATATGTGTAAATCAGTATAGTACGCCCTTCGTATAAATTCTTATGTACAGACGAAAAAAATAAACTGAACATCCACACCGTTGAAGGGTGTGTGATAGTAATGAAGATCTATTTCATCGATTTGTGATGTGTACAGTTTCAGCAGAACAAATTTAGAGACAAAAAATTACATAAACAACCGCGTGATTCAAGCACGTACTCATACACGCGCATCCTGAGGATGAGAATGGAGTAAGAGCAGAAACATCTGAATAATATGACTCTGTTTATTTATTTATACAGGGTGTTTCAAAACAACACCGACAACGTTTGGGAGGTGATTCCTGACGCCAAGATAAGACGAGAAGTATAGACCAACCTGGGTGCACAAATGCTTCTTTCGGAGTTATAGGCTGCCGAAAACATGAAAAAAATATTCTTTAAAGATCCATAGCTCTAAAACTATAGGACCTATCGCAGTCGGATCAAGACTTCACTTAAAAACTATTATGTGTCGTAACGCTCCTATCCACCCGTCTCCGCATAAGAACCCGAAGCAATCAAACAAAATCAAATTTATCAAAAACAAGTGATTCCTCCGGACTCATACGAGGAAACCAAAGGCAGACGGAGCATTGAGGGAAGTACAGGTCTCAGCCGAGTTCTCTTTCGGTATACATCTATGATCCAATATTCGGAAATTTGCATAAATATTTTTAATAAATATAAATAAACCACAACAATTCAGATGTTCATATAGATTTTATTACAAACTGGGGTGGTGAATATGCAGTCAATCGTTAGTTGACCATATATACACACCGTTAAAACCAAGCAGGCAAAATACACTAGAAAGCATACACTAGAAATTCGGTTTAGTAGAAATTTAAAATGAGAATCCGGGCTCTAACTTCTCTTAAAAATTTCAAAAAAGCTATCGATTGTAATCTAATTCCAATAATTGATCAACTAAGCAAAAATGTGAAGGAGATAATGCAAATACTAATCAACTGTGTAAATACCGACCAAAAATTTTTCAAAAAAAGGCAAAAACAATTCAAAATTACAATAATCTCGTAGTTCGCAAAAATATATAAATCCGAGCTTTTACTATCTATTACTTTAATAATCGTGATTCAAATTTCAAAGAATAACTCTAACTCTAAAAAAATTCATAAATTTCCAAAGCTACTTGACTGAGTTATAACAAATTACAATTAATATTTGGAAATTCAGAAAAAGTTACAACAAGGTTACCTCAGCAGCCGAATAATTCAAAATAAATTCCAACTTCGATATCTCTTATCAATCAAATGAAAAATAATCCAATAATAGCATTAATAAAAAAGTATAAGAACTTTAGAAACAACCTACGAATTTATATAATTCATCGGGGGAAAGAATAATCTTCCAATCAATTTACTAATTTATCAGTCTAAAGAAATTCAATTCTCGATATGTTAAACTATTTAAAAAAATGTTAATACTACAAAAATTCAAAACAATATAGAAAAACACAAGTTGTATTAAGTTTTAGCCTTAAACAGTCATATATCCTGCATTTCTAACTAATCTGATGCAAAAATACAGCAATGAATGATTTTTCAATTTTTTGTACGAACTTTCGAGTCAACCTAATATTTGTTCTGAATTTCACTTAAATACAAAACCACTTATACCAAGAATTTGCATTCCGTAAAGACAAAAAATCGGATTAGTTTTACATAATCAAAGAAAGTTATGAATTTAAACTTACTCGTTCAATTTCTAAATCCTGAACGATTAAATAAAGTAACTGGTGTTCAGAGCATTAATTCGCTTTTTCTCGGCCAATTCAAAACTGTCGCAAAAAGTACAGGAAAAATATTCTTAAATTAAGCAGATAGGAAGGTGATCAAGAATACTGGATCATAAAACCACGACTCGACATTCTTCATGGGGGGGGGGAATTCCGAAGAGAAAAGATATTTTTTTAAAAAAATGACAAAATCACAAGAGATAAGCTGAAAGACCAACCAAAATGGACTAATCTACAACCCACTCTTAGGTAAAGCACTTCTACCCCTCTACACATGTAGTCAAAATAGGTCACTTACCATTAATATCATAGACTTAACAATTTTTCTCCTTTTCGTTTACCTGTCCAGGACTTCAGAATCTGCATCCTTTGGTCTCTTTGTAGACTTGTATTTTTGACACTACTGACCGATTAATGGAATTAGGGCAGTGTAACGTCGTTTTTGTCAAAGCGAGCCTACTTATCAAAAAGGACTCTCGACAAAGACAAAAGAAAATTCGAGTAAAATCCAAAGCAGCAAAAATCATTAATATTGTGCGATAAGAGACACAGAATGAAAGCACAAACTTCAATAAAATAAGCTTGTAACACACTCATTACTATAGGTCAAACAGACCATGCTGCCCACTCGAATCACATCCGACCATTTTAAACTTTTCTTCTTTTTTAAAAAGAAAGAACAAAAAAAGCACAAAACCAATTCGTAATCTTTCACTCGTATTTAACAGAATTTAGCAGCACTGAAATACGTAATATTGCCTTTCATAAGTCACTCACTTTCAAAACCACGCTACACTGTCGATCCACGTCAACCATAACCACTACACGATGCACAGCCAAGAAGCAGAAACAAGCAAAAGAACAGAACTCAAGGCTAAGACATGTTGTCCCCGAGGAATATAAAAGTCAAGTCATCGCCGGGAATCTTCCTCCCACGAACGACAGCTTGAATTCGAATACAAGGTTGCCAGCTCTGAACACCAACTTTATTCTCTCGTTCTTTCTAACATTTTTTTTAAAAAACCACCAAAATGATTAATACATTTGAAAACCTTAGTTATATTACTTTTTAATATACAAACAATGAAATCTTTTAAATTTTAAAAGTCGGCAATTATGAACAACTCAGAAAAAGATAAAAAGTACATTTCTTTACTATAACAATTCTCCTTTGACTCAAACCAAAACTGAAAAAGGACATCAAAGATACTTATGTAACAGATCGTTACATCTGCTGCCTCCTGAAGAAAAAAAATTCACAAACAGGGAATTTTTGTATACATAGATAACCTGAAAATAAAAAGATATACAAAATTATAAATATTAAAATTCCAATAAGTATAAACATTAAATAGTTGTTCAAAAATTATAGTTATCTTATCAAAAATGTCACCAATTTACTATTATTAAATTCTAACAGCCTCAAAAATTTCATTTTATATTACTTTGTAATTATTCAAATTTTAATATTATCAAAATATGATTCCAGATCATCTAACAAATTCAAGTTAATAAATTTAATTACATTAACTATATAAACTTTAAAAATGTTACTAATTTTTACATTCTAACTACCATTAATTAAAAAAAAATATTGATTCTAGAAATTTAAAGCTTTAGTTAATGGATGAGCACAATAATATCAAAATTTACAATTTTCTATATCAAATTAGAGAAAATACAATACCCTGACAAAAAAGTAATGTATATTACAAATATAGACTCACAACAACACAAAAAATTTTAATTGATGGCCATCAATTAAGAAAATCGTAAATATAACAATTAAAGAACATTGAATGAAATTCTTACATTTTTACGAATAAATTGCAAACAGTAAACAGAATAAATTAATTTTCCTTTCCTTCCAGAACCAGACTTTCCCAAAATCAATTGTGACGAGGCTCTCTATAAATTTTAATTTCCGAAACGTGACTTCTGCGGTATGAACCCAAGTTATCATTTTCGTCTGAGACCAAAACAGTATTGGGTGTTAAAAATTTTCTAATAACAAATGGTCCATGCTCAGTGACTTGGATATCTTATCCTTCAAAGAAGATTTTATGTGAGTCCTTAACAAGACCTTATCACCAATACTAAGGTTAACATCTCTTCGACGTTGCAACATTAACTTTCGTCTACGATTCCAACTTTTTTCCATATTTGACAATGCAGATTGCCAAATATCATTAGATGTTTTACCAGCGAGATCTGACTCAACAATGTCCCATCGGATTTCTAGAGGGGTGTAATTTGGACGTCCGAAAAAGGCTTCGATAGGTGACATCTTTAGTCCAGAATGCTCGCTCAGATTTAAGGTATATTGAAGATCAGGAATGAGAGTAGACCAAAGATGCTGTTTGTCTGAAAAATACGTTCTCAACGATGATTTTAAGGTCTTTATAAAACGTTCAGAAATATTCTCACCTGGATGGTATGGGCTCAATCTAATGTGTTTAATACCTAATCCAAAAAGGAAGTTCTTAAAATTCTCCGAAACGAAGATAGAAGCATTATCTGTAGAAATAGCTTTTGGGAAGCCTAATCTACTAAATATCTCCAAAATTTTATTAGAAACACTTACAGAACTAAGAGTTCTCAATTTTTCGAGAACAACAAACCTGCTAGCATTGTCCACACCAATTAAGATGAATCTATATCCTCTTGAATTAGGCAGAATTCCGATTACATCGAACATCCAGTGGGCTCCAATGCGTTTATTATATTCAGATACTAGCTGACCCATCTTCTTCTGATTTTCTTCTTTAGATAGTTGACATCGATGGCAAGATCGAACATAATTCTTGACATCATCTGATATATTGTCCCAAGTAAATTTTTTCATAAGCTTCTTTAACGTTTTATAAATTCCAGAATGACCACCGACTAATTTATCATCGTGGTGATATTCCATCATCACACGACGTAAATCTTTCGGTATTACTACCTTATAGGGATTTATGGCTGAATTAGTTTTTTTCATCAGAACATGTTTGTTCAAAACATACCCGGGACAAGATTCCCCATTTTCTATCTTGTCTATAATAAGCTTTAACATTGGGTCTTTGTAAAACATCAATAGGCTCTTTTACCAAGGGTAGACGCCAAGTATGAGCAATTTTTAAATTTTTAGAGAACAACAAACCCATGAACCCGGGTCAATACATCGGCAACAAGATTATCAGATGACCTTACATGCCTAATTCTAAAATTAAATTGGCAGATAGTCTCTACTAATGGACCATATTTCAACACCCTTTTGGAATTTCCCAATATCCAAGTTAAGGCCTTATTATCGGTAAGCACGTCGAATTCATTGATCAAATACTGACGAAATCTAGAGATTGTCTTTACAAGACTTATAAATTCGATCTCGTAAATACTTCTGTGCTTATCGGCTTCAGACAATTTTTTATTAAAATAGGCAACAGGTTGCATCTCCCCTTTGCTATTTTCTTGGGACAAGCATCCAGCTATACTTTTCCCGCTTCCGTCAACGTTAACTACAAACCGTTTGTTTAAATCTGGGGTCTTAAGAACCACATTATTAATCAAAATGTTTTTTAACCGATCAAGGATTTTTTGATGATCTTCGGTCCAAACAAATTTTGAATTAGTTGACTTTAATTCGCTAAGCGGTCCCATAATTTCTTGGATCTCTGACGCAAACTTAGCGTAGTAACTGAATAATCCCAGAATCTTCATTAACCCTCTTCTATTCCGAGGAGGAGGAATATTCTTAATAGCAGACACTCTTGAAGGGTCAATTTCCATTTGGTCACCGGAAATAATATAACCTAGATAGTTTATTTTTTTATAAAAAAACAGACACTTGTCTGGAGAAACAGTTATATTATATTCTCTAAATCTTTCTAAAACTTTAATTATCGTTTTCTTATGTTCCTCAATACTATTGGAAGAGATCAGGACATCATCAAAATAAGTCTTAACCCCTTCTTCTTCCAAGTCTAAAAGTACTTTTTGCATCGCTCGAGCTAGAAGGCTACTTCCGGTTTTGATTCCAACAGGCACCCGGGTATATTGATATAAACCCTTCGGGGTGACTATGGTCGTTATATCTCTCGAGTTTTCATCTAGATATATCTGATTATAAGCTTTCTTGAGGTCTATTTTTGAATGAATGAGCTTATCTGCTAAACCTGTAAGACAAGCTTCAAGATTAGGAGCCGGAAAAGCATCATTTACTATTAACTCGTTAGCCTTAATGTAATTTCCGACTATCCTGAAAGTATTGTTCTTATTTTTAACAAGGAAGCAGCTACTTGCAAAATTAGAATGATCTACTTCTATCAATATACCTTGCCTAACTAGCTCCTGAATTTGTTCATGGAAAATTTTTGATTTATCCCTTGGAACCGGAAATGGATTCTGTTTAAACGTTTTATTTTCTTTCAAATGAATATAACCTACAAAATTCTTAATGCAACCAATTTTTGTTGAAACAACATCTGAATAGTCATTCTTTATCGAGTCAATGAAATTTACAATGTCAGGACTCCTATAACTCCAGGACTCATTTACTGAATTTGGTTTTTCAACCTGAGTGTAAGTCTGGTTTTTCACCTGACCCGACCGATCCTCAACTATTTTTGAAATCGAATCACCATCCGGCAAATACTTTTTATTTCGTTCCAAAAGGGCATGGAATTTTTCCGCTTGCTCCACGTCCACGTCTGAGGTTTCTGAAGAACTGTCTTTTAAAAGGTCCTGCCTTGGCAATAGTTCTTTATAACTTTCATGACTTTTCGTATCACTAAAATGCTTATCTTTCTTCTTCTGCTCTAAATCCATTGCTGGAAGACAGCCTTCTTCCTTGATTTTGTTTTCAGCCAAACTTTTCTTTTTCTTCTTAGTCCTATTCTTTTTCTTCTTCTGATTAGCAGTAATTAACGAAGCATCAACCACCGAAGACTTCCGAGGAACACTCTGGGATTGATCCGTTGACACCTTTTGTTCATCACCTTTATCTATCAATAAAGTCCTTCTCGACTTTTCACTTAACGGAGAAGCAAGCTCACCTAATTGTTCATCACAAGGCATTGATGAAATCCTAGCCATTTCTGAAGAAAATTTAACATCACCATCTACCGAACTCTTCATAAAGCCCCACTTTCCATTATCCTGAACCTCAGCCGCCTTTGGTATATGATCTTCATCAATCATAGTTCCCAATAGATTTTCATCAGAACCACTACATGGACTAAATCCCGTAACCACTAATGGATCATCTTTATTTAAATCGCACTCAATCATATTACGCAAGTCTAACAATTGAGTAGGATTAGGATCGTTGATTTTCAAAATTCTTGATTCGAAATTATCATAGTCTAAATCGCATTGCACTTCTTTATTAGATCTTCCCACTGAATTCAAATCGGCTCGAATGAAGATGGAAGTCAATCCAGAATGAAGAACAGAATCAGAAGCACCATCTTTTTTACCCATGCTCGAACAGTTTTTGTGGCCGACACGATCACCAGTCCTAAACTCCAAATCTCGCATTCCTCGGTGGTAACTCAAGCGAATTCTTTTCTTTCCATTGTAAAGAATTAAACTATTATTATTATAGTCAACCACTGCACTAGTTGCTCTCAAGAAAGACATTCCCAAAAGACACTCGCACGGTAGTTGTTCTACAACTCGAAAATTCACCCTTTCAAAATGTCCAGACAAATTCACGTTGAGTGATATTTCTTCCTTCGTAACGAAATTTAGTCCTGAAGGAGCATTAACCACTCGTTCTTCAACTACTCGAATGTATTTCTCGGCATTACAACGTCTCACTAAGTTATGGGTGACGAGATTAAAACTTGATCCACCGTCAATGCAAATTAAAACCGAAACACCATTTACTTTGCCATAAACAAACGTAGCCACAGCACCATCTAATTCGGATGGGATTCTTCGATCAAAATTCGATAATTCACTCTTAGATCGGTCTTTATTTTTCTCTAAATGCAATCGTGGAGTCATCTGATTCCGCGACTTCCCTTTCAATTGACTCGATTGTTCATTCGGAAATAACTTACAAGTTTTCTGATTAATTTCGGATTTATGACCAAAATTTCGGTTATCCCGACTATTAGATAATACTACATTCTGTTTTCCTTTATTACTTCCCATAAATTTATTATATTCAAGCTGATCCCTATTTCTAAGTACATACTGTTCAGCAATACTAATCAGTTCAACTCTATCACGAGGAACATAAAAATTCAACATACGAAACCTTTGGTTAGGATGCATTCCATTCAAAATGATTTTAACAAGCTCTGATTCTTCCATCGTCATACCAATAACATTCATAGATATCACTATTGATTTAACATAATTATCCATTAATTCATTAAGTTTTTGTTTCCTGTAAACACGCTCGGAAATAAGGGTATGAATACATACAGGAGTAATAAACTTCTCTAACAAAATATGTCTCAGAGTTTCCCAATTCATACTATCATTTAATGCAGAAATAATATTCCGTAATACAGCCCCTTCGCACTTCGAAACCAATACTGTTAAAATCATTCCTAATGAATAGCTTGTTTCCAGCAAAACTTCTTCAATCCTCAATAATAACTCAAAAATCTGCAGGCTATTATTGCCATCAACATTCCTAAAATCTCTAAATTTATTTTCCAAGTACTCAGAAGATCGTTGAAAACAATGTTTTACCATAAATTTATGTTCCATATCTAAAGTCATACTCTGAGGAATAGAATGTGACACTGGATTTACTAAATTTAATCTTTGTCCTTGATTATTTGGATTTCTACCATCAAGATCCAAAGTATGATTTAAATAACCAAAATTAGTATTTCCTGCTTTAGGGGTACTGTTCCGAATATAAGAAACCCTTCTGTAATAATTACCAAGGTTTAAATATCTACTGGCAAATCTATCATTTGAATCATTATTTTGACACGGCCTAGTATAAAAGTTCTCTGGAGATGGCTCAGCAAAACTAACCTGACGATGATCTCTCCTATTTTCATCTAAACTCGAAGCATTCGCTACTCTACTATAACCAAAGGTATCATCAGATAAATGTATTGAATTATTATAATCATTCTGTACATGGGAAGGAAACCGTCTAACATCAAAACTATTTTGAGCCAGGGGAGTCAACTCCATACTCATGGTTCCCAAACTCGACCGTTGGTCTAACTGAAATTGACTAGTTGCATCTAAAGTCACATAATCTGATTCGGGTATTTCAATACTGACATATTCCCTACTTTCCATAATGGTAACAGAAAGAAAAAAATATTAAATAAAATAAAATATTAATATTCAGAAATATCTACTATGACTATTATAACCCATATATCTACACCAAATGGAAACTGAACACCAAGGTGGCAAAACCAAATCAAGTTCTGGAAATAAAAGATTTTTCTTATAAAACTACAAAAAAATAAAAAATATAAACCTCAGGAGAAAAATTCTTATCAGTAATTAATATTAAGCTTAATAAATTAACAACAAATTATTAAAGAAGAGGCAGAGATGTACTAACTAATTTCCAAATTACCAATAATGCAAATTACTTATATTATCACAATTAAACATGAAAACAAATACAGAAAAAAACAAAAAAAATATGAGTGGACTTGACTTTTATTATATGTAACGCTCCTATCCACCCGTCTCCGCATAAGAACCCGAAGCAATCAAACAAAATCAAATTTATCAAAAACAAGTGATTCCTCCGGACTCATACGAGGAAACCAAAGGCAGACGGAGCATTGAGGGAAGTACAGGTCTCAGCCGAGTTCTCTTTCGGTATACATCTATGATCCAATATTCGGAAATTTGCATAAATATTTTTAATAAATATAAATAAACCACAAAAATTCAGATGTTCATATAAATTTTATTACAAACTGGGGTGGTGAATATGCAGTCAATCGTTAGTTGACCATATATACACACCGTTAAAACCAAGCAGGCAAAATAAACTAGAAAGCATACACTAGAAATTCGGTTTAGTAGAAATTTAAAATGAGAATCCGGGCTCTAACTTCTCTTAAAAATTTCAAAAAAGCTATCGATTGTAATCTAATTCCAATAATTGATCAACTAAGCAAAAATGTGAAGGAGATAATGCAAATACTAATCAACTGTGTAAATACCGACCAAAAATTTTTCAAAAAAAGGCAAAAACAATTCAAAATTACAATAATCTCGTAGTTCGCAAAAAATATATAAATCCGAGCTTTTACTATCTATTACTTTAATAATCGTGATTCAAATTTCAAAGAATAACTCTAACTCTAAAAAAATTCATAAATTTCCAAAGCTACTTGACTGAGTTATAACAAATTACAATTAATATTTGGAAATTCAGAAAAAGTTACAACAAGGTTACCTCAGCAGCCGAATAATTCAAAATAAATTCCAACTTCGATATCTCTTATCAATCAGATGAAAAATAATCCAATAATAGCATTAATAAAAAAAGTATAAGAACTTTAGAAACGACCTACGAATTTATATAATTCATCGGGGGAAAGAATAATCTTCCAATCAATTTACTAATTTATCAGTCTAAAGAAATTCAATTCTCGATATGTTGAACTATTTAAAAAAATGTTAATACTACAAAAATTCAAAACAATATAGAAAAACACAAGTTGTATTAAGTTTTAGCCTTAAACAGTCATATATCCTGCATTTCTAACTAATCTGATGCAAAAATACAGCAATGAATGATTTTTCAATTTTTTGTACGAACTTTCGAGTCAACCTAATATTTGTTCTGAATTTCACTTAAATACAAAACCACTTATACCAAGAATTTGCATTCCGTAAAGACAAAAAATCGGATTAGTTTTACATAATCAAAGAAAGTTATGAATTTAAACTTACTCGTTCAATTTCTAAATCCTGAACGATTAAATAAAGTAACTGGTGTTCAGAGCATTAATTCGCTTTTTCTCGGCCAATTCAAAACTGTCGCAAAAAGTACAGGAAAAATATTCTTAAATTAAGCAGATAGGAAGGTGATCAAGAATACTGGATCATAAAACCACGACTCAACATTCTTCATGGGGGGGGGGAATTCCGAAGAGAAAAGATATTTTTTAAAAAAAAATGACAAAATCACAAGAGATAAGCTGAAAGACCAACCAAAATGGACTAATCTACAACCCACTCTTAGGTAAAGCACTTCTACCCCTCTACACATGCAGTCAAAATAGGTCACTTACCATTAATATCATAGACTTAACAATTTTTCTCCTTTTCGTTTACCTGTCCAGGACTTCAGAATCTGCATCCTTTGGTCTCTTTGTAGACTTGTATTTTTGACACTACTGACCGATTAATGGAATTAGGGCAGTGTAACGTCGTTTTTGTCAAAGCGAGCCTACTTATCAAAAAGGACTCTCGACAAAGACAAAAGAAAATTCGAGTAAAATCCAAAGCAGCAAAAATCATTAATATTGTGCGATAAGAGACACAGAATGAAAGCACAAACTTCAATAAAATAAGCTTGTAACACACTCATTACTATAGGTCAAACAGACCATGCAGCCCACTCGAATCACATCCGACCATTTTAAACTTTTCTTCTTTTTTAAAAAGAAAGAACAAAAAAAGCACAAAACCAATTCGTAATCTTTCACTCGTATTTAACAGAATTTAGCAGCACTGAAATACGTAATATTGCCTTTCATAAGTCACTCACTTTCAAAACCACGCTACACTGTCGATCCACGTCAACCATAACCACTACACGATGCACAGCCAAAAGGCAGAAACAAGCAAAAGAACAGAACTCAAGGCTAAGACATGTTGTCCCCGAGGAATATAAAAGTCAAGTCATCGCCGGGAATCTTCCTCCCACGAACGACAGCTTGAATTCGAATACAAGGTTGCCAGCTCTGAACACCAACTTTATTCTCTCGTTCTTTCTAACATTTTTTTTAAAAAACCACCAAAATGATTAATACATTTGAAAACCTTAGTTATATTACTTTTTAATATACAAACAATGAAATCTTTTAAATTTTAAAAGTCGGCAATTATGAACAACTCAGAAAAAGATAAAAAGTACATTTCTTTACTATAACAATTCTCCTTTGACTCAAACCAAAACTGAAAAAGGACATCAAAGATACTTATGTAACAGATCGTTACAGTGTCCTATCCAAAAATCCATGTTTCGGAATCCTAAGCTACTCACGCAATAATTTTTATAGAGGGGTTTGGCTACGGGCACATAATTTTAAGTACTCACAAGTACCTCTATAAAAATTTTTGTGGAAGCACCGCAGGATTCTGAAACCGGAGAGGAAGCACCGCATATTTGGATAGGGTACATACTAGTTCCAAAGTGCAGTCTTGACCCGACTACGGTAGGTCCCATCATCTTAAAGTTCATTTTTTTCATGTTTTCGGCAGTATATAACTCCGAAAGGAAACATTTGTGCACCCAGGTTGGTCTATACTTTACGTCTTATCTTGGCGTCAGGAATCACCTCCCAAACTTTGTCGGTGAATGTTTAAGTTTTACGTCCCACGCTTATGCCGGCTAGGCTAAAGGAGACGGTGATTATGAGAATGAATGAAATGGTAGAATGAAGATAGTAGGATTAAACGGGAGAGCCCCGAGAAAACCCACGCACACGGTGTTTGTCCACCACAAAGTTCATTTGGCGCGAGCTGGGATCAAACCTGGAACCCCAAGCACCAGAGGTGAACGCTTTAGTACTGAGCCACCGCGGCCCACCCCTAGCGTTTAAAGATGAAGCATCATCCAATAGCGCTGTGCGCAATTGGTTTTCCGGGTTGCATTAACATTTCTCAGTAATTAATGTGATGGAGATTATTCAATCATATCTGTTGTTACCAGTATTGTTGATACTTTGCGTGAAATGAGTAAGAGATATTGCCATGTGACATACCATAAGATTCAAGCATTCCTGAATATTGACATGAAAGCAACAGAAACAGTTTTTCTTTTAGAAAAAATGTTCCGGGGAGGCACACTTAGTATTTGGAGGAGCACATATTTATTTTCTTACGGTACTATATTTTGTATTATTATATTATAGACGTATTATTTTAGTCTCCCGAGGGAACTCTTAGAGCTCCGGGAGGGGAGTGCCCTCCAAAAAAGTCTGGAAGAAACACCGAACGCAAATGACTTTGCATTGTCATCTGACTTTTTAAGCCATTGTATACAACTTGATCGAACATCTAAAATAGGTTCGTCCTAATTGCTGAGCCTCAATCGAAGTTAAGCCAAAATTGTACTACATAGTTATAGAGGACGAAACTTGGACGAAACTGGTCTATTCATAGAAATCCGAAACTAAACAACTTTGAGTGTTTCAAAGTAAGTCGAAACCGACAAAAGTTGTTCATTCAAGGAATGGTGCCGAACAAAAGATTAGTTGTTTCTTACAAGGTACATTTTCGAAGTTTACCCTTGCGATTTGTGTAAAATTGATTTAAATTCAAAGTTTTCCGCAGCCCAATATGCATTGTACTAATTTAAGCGGCCCATACCGGTAATTTGTATATTTATGGGCCTTCATGTATCTGGAATACAATCATACACTACTACATATGTATAACGCTCGGACACAAAATTGCTTTTAGTTTCTTTAGTTGTAACTGGACATGAATGTGGACATATACAAAATGAATTGGATCAAGTACTGCTTCTCTGACACATACTTCTCACCCAGCCGCTATATCAGATCCGCCATTTTGGATTCAACTTCCGGTTTTGAAATAGGAATAGGTGCAAGTCATGCATCAAATTGATGTACAATTTTTTCGGAAATTCATTAATGTAATGAGTTTTACCGTGGCTTGTGCCGTTTGGAAGATATTGCATGTTAAATGTCAGGCACATCACGAATATTGAACCAAATAGAAAGGTGTGCAGGGCCCCGTGTGTATATGTGATCTTTTATCGTTGACAAAATGTGTCACGACGTTGACAACACAGATGACAATACGGAAATGGTAGATCTTCACCCAAATCTGGTCGTCTCTGGATTTACATTAGGCATTTTGACCGTAATACACTACTTCCTTGTTATAATATAAAATGGATAACAATTACTTATAGAAATGTAATAAGATTATGACACCAATGTTGTAAAGAGATTGTTTCTACCTACATCCAGTATTTTTCCAGTTAGAAATTGTTTTGATTTGTGAACATAAAAAAAATAGGCGTAACTGATATTACTCTGCAATCTCTTATTCGCGAAATGCCTGGAGGTATTTTACATGCAATACCTTCCAAACGGTACAAGCTATGATAAAATTCACTTCGCCAATAATTTCCGAGAAAATTATACATGAATTTGATATATCACTTGCACCTATTTCCATTTGAAAAACCGAAAGTTGAATCCAATATGGCGGCCGAGATGAGTAACATGTATCAAAGAAGCAGTACTTGATCCAATTTGTTCTATATATGCCCACATTCATGCCCAGTTACATCTAAAGAAACTAAAAGCAATTTTGTGTCCGAGGGCTATAGTAGTATATAATTGAATAACGGGTATATGAAGACCCATAAATATGCAAATTACCGGTATGCCGCTAAAATTAGTACAATAGGGGAGAGGAAGGGAATGGCGATCAGTTGAGAATGGCGATCAGTTGAGAATGGCGATCAACCCACTTTGCCCTCTTGCGTGACCCGAAGAGAAGTCAAACTTGTGCTGCCATCTGCTTCTTGTAGCAAGGTTTCTTGTGTATTGTTGAGGAAGTTGTCAGACAAGACTGAAGTCTACAGCGTGCTGAAACTTGTTTTTGTTGATTTTCTTATAAGAATCTGCATATTTCAACAGACGATGCGTACAATTTTAAGTTGTAAGATTTTGAAGTTACTAAGATTCATAAAAAAAATATATTTAGTCTAATGCACGACACATAGTTATATTTCAAATAAACTACATTTTACAGTATAACCAGCTCAATTATCAAAATAACGCAATGTTGGGAATGCCGATCAACGTAATCGGTTTACCATAATGGTGATTGCCATTCCTAACAAACTTTTGGAATACTTCTCCAGCCAAAAATTACAAAAGAGGCTAGACCTAAGATAAGTAATACGTCTACTTGAGTCAAACACTGAAACTTTGGTATCGGTGTAACCTTTGTGAATCGTGGGTGCATGCTCTCTGTACTGCTGTGGATTCATCACGTGGATATACCTGTGACGTGTGTTTGAAAAAAACTTCAATAAAACATTCAGTTGACGTTTCTCAATCTTTCGAAGGCGCAGTTTAGCAAAAAGAAAAAAAACTGCCTATGGAACTGTGTGTGTTTATTAAGCTTGTACTGGTGATCGCCATTACCAACATGTAATGGGAATGGCGACCAAAGTAGCAATTTGAGTTTTTTCCATCGCGTTCCCGAACTGAAAGAATGATGCTCTTTTAATTTTACACAATTATTGTAGAAGGATTGGAGTATGTATTTACAAATTTGCTTCAATATATGTTGCAAATGAAACTACGTAATAACCCATATTTCTTAGATGATCGTCATTGCCCACCTCTTCCCTACATATTGGATTGCGGAGAATTTTGCATTTGAATCAATTTTACACGAATCCCGAGGTGACACTTCGCGAAAGTGCCTTGTTAGTTTATACCGGACATGTGCCAACCATAGGTTTAGAAGTGCCGGAGATAATTATGAGTTGCATAAAACAAACCCAAATTAATATATTAATCTTTACCAAGATAACTCAAGTTCCCACTCAGCACATAAAACTGTTGATTTTTTTTCAGTAAAAAGGTCGAATTATTGACTCATTGTCAATACTTACCTGATTTGACACCTAATGACTTCGTATTGTTCCCCCCCCCACCCACCCACCCACCCACCCACACACACACACACACACATACACAAAAGATGAATGGCGAGAGATTTGTGTCGCCCGAAACAGTGTTGACTTATTCCGTCCAGTGCTTTCTGAGGTACTCTTTCAAACGTTTGTGAAAAAAAGACTTAACTATCAAAGATCATAGAAAGGTTTATTTATCTTGATTTTATAATATCAAGACTAACACTATTCTTAGTAGCAGTTAGCGGAAAATTGTCAAATAGCTCTTGTATTTTTGAAAATTATTTATAGAACTCGTGAAGAAAAAGATGTACCGCCTTATGCAGAGTCGTTTTGATGTATGATTAGCGTCATGCTAAAAATCAGATTACTGCAGGAAACAAATGTTAGTCGAACTCTTTAGTATGGCACTAATCACATGTCAGAATGACTCTGCATAAAGCCCGTACAGTTGAACTTTAATACCGGCTGCATAATTGACCAGAGAAAGGCCAGCCAAGCTGAGACAAAGGGAGGCAAGAAAGAATGCGGGAAAGGAGAGGTCTGAGTACATTGACACAAAGTCAAAAGATCTTTGTCTAGTATGCACTTGAGTAAATGCGGTCCTGTTGCATACCCTTGTAAATCTGGCCACCCAACCTCTCGGTACAAACGATTTCCGCATATCAATAAAAAGTACTTCGTTTCTACCGGTTTGTACCGCAAATATTTTTGTACTGTACTACAGTATGAGAAATTGAGAAAACAAAGTGGGGGACAAATTCACGCAGATCCCCACAATGTCCTAGGATCGATTTAATTGGCTCATTTGAAAGACCTTGTTTGTACCGGATTGTACCGTAATTTGTTTCGTTTGTACCGTCTTGGATTAAGAAAAATTAACGAAACAAAATAGAGGCCCAGGTCAAGCAGGCCCTCAAATCACGACTTAATACACCGGGTACACATGACTTTTGTATGCCATATGAAAGTACTTGGTTAGTACCGTATTGTACCACAATGAGCTTCAGTTCAACAATAATAGATTATGATAAATTAAGAAAACAAAATTGGGGAAGCTATGTGAACCTGGCCTCCAACCACGTTGTACAAATGATTTAATCGACTCATTTGAAAGATTTTCGTTTGTATCGGATTGTACCGTAATTTGTTTCGTTTGTACCGTCCTGTATTAATAAAAAATTAACGAAACACTATAGTGGCCAGGTCAAGCAGGCCTTCAAATCAGGGCTTAATACATGGGGTACACATGACTTTTGTATGTCATATGAAAGTACTTGGTTAGTACCGTATTGTACCACAATGAGTTTCAGTTCAACAATAATAGATTATGATAAATTAAGAAAACAAACATGGTAATGGTTTGATCTGGGTTTGCACTGCGATGGATGGCTGCATTAATTCCCTTATCAGACACTGTGAAACCTTTCTTCTTGCACTGTGTTCTTATTCGGCTATAGCTGTAGCCTATATCAGAAAGTGCTACGATGTAGCCCTCCCAAAAATGGTCGATTTTAGCCGGCATTCTGATCACAGACGTCTCTCCTCTGCACGGCTTGTACACAAGTGTCTGGCTACTGCGTACTGCGTGCGGCACGATGCTGACGCGAAACTAGCGCCTTTGGTGGCAACTGCAAATTGCTACCATAAGGATGAAATAGCCTTCTGTATTCATTTTTTCTATAGTGTCTGATGAAGGATATGTTAGATATCCGAAACCGTTACCCAATTATAGTTTAAAATACAGTGTGTGTTGAAACTTTGGACAGTGTTTCTTTTGTTACAAGATGTCCATATTTCAGAATCTCTTAAGGTTAAGGATATGAAATTCGAAACTTAGACATCTCATTTAAAATAATTAGACACGTATTTAATCGTTTTTAGACTTCCAAAAATACTATTCGTAAGTGTTCGAAGGATTATAGAACGGCTTTGTCCGTCCGTCTATCGACAGATATTAGAGCAAATCGGTAAAAGACATCAAGGTGAGGTTTTTTGCAATCGTTTCAGCTTCCAAAGGACAGGTTCCACCTTCTTCGTTAGCTCTCTATTCAAACCGAAAGTGGTTCAAATTATCCATTTCCGGTTTTAAGGTTTATCGTCATAGAACGTAAACGGTAAGAGATAGTGCGAAACGTTTTTAGTTCAAGCGATTGAGCGTCTCAAAAAAACGTACCATGACTAACAATCTATCGAAACCAGAAGTGGTTGAAATTTCCTACTAACTAACTTTATAGTTTATGGAACCCGGAGTCCAATGCCGCGCACGAAAGCTATCCATTGACTTCTGTGCTTAGCCAACTGGATCCAATTTCTACTTGGAATTCCTATTTCTCCGAGATCTATCGTAATATTACTCTCCCATCTTCGCCTACATCTTCATAATGGTCGTTTTCTAATTGGACTTCCCAAGACAACTTTGAAAGCGTTCCTACTTTCTTCCATTCTGGCTACATGACATGCCCACCTGAGCCTCCTAGACCTGATAACTCTAACAATGTTTGGTATATGGTATAAATTTTAGTTTTTCGTTATGAAGTTTCCAACAATACCCGCTTCCTTCCTCTTGAGTCCGAATATTCGTCTCATGATCTTGTTCTCAAATACGTCTAGTCTAGTTCTTCTTCATAATAAGCGATCATGCTTCGCAACAATAAACTTACAGCACGACAGGTATGATTATCGTTTCATATATTTTAAGCTTCAAATTCCTCGACAAAATTCGCGACCACGAAAGATTGGAAATTTGCTACTCCTTCCGTTTCCAATAGTGATTTTCATAGTTCAACAACGATGAAATCGAGATATGACTTTTTGGAATAGATTCAATGTTCCAAGAATATGTTCTATTCCTCCGTTAATCCTCTATTCAAACCGGAAGTTTTATAAATTAATCATTTCTTCTTTCAGCGTATATCTCCATAGAACAAAATGGTATTAGATAACGTAAACTGTTTTCTGTAAATGATTCATTGTGTTGAGAGAGCATACCATCAAAACCCGGAACACTCTACAGAAACCGGAAGTGGTTGAAATTTCCAGCTAATCCCGGTTTCAATACTGGTTTCCATAGGGTAAAAGTTCTAAGAGATATCGAAATGCTGTTTTTACAATAAACTGAATTTTCCAAGAATAGATTCCGCTTACTCCATTAACCCTCTATTCAAACCAGAAGTGGTACAAGTAAATCATTTCCGGTTTCAACACTCATTGCCATGTGTTGAAATAAATGATCGCGAAACACAAAAATGATGATAGATAGATGCTGAATACTGATGAACAAAAGTAATAATATATAGCTACAATTGGTTTTCTGCAAACGATTCAGAATAGATTCCGCCTACCATCACAACCAACAACAATTTACCGAGACCGGAAGCGGTTGAGATTTGTTGCTACTTCTGGTTTCCATACTGATATACATAGTAAAACCGGTAAGAGATATCGAGATGCAGTTTTTTTCAATCGATTCAGCTTTGAAGCATAGATTTTATTTCTTCCATTAACCATCTATTCAAACTGGAATTGGTTCAAATATTTCCTTTTCCCCCTTTATCACCTTAGAATAAAATCAGTAAGGCATAGCGATTAATGGCTCTTTTGATATGGATTCAGCGTCGGACGAACAGGTTCTATCTTTGACCTTATTACTCTATTACAACCAGTACTATAGATGTACTCCTTCAAGTTCAAGTATTGAATTCCTATACTTTGGAAGTCTACTGTACTTTTATTTGCTTGATATTTGATCTAGAAGGGAAGAAAAAAGAGCGGGCCTAAAATTGTTATAATTGGATGGCCATTTCGAAATTCGTTGAGGTTAGAGACATGAAATTTGGTATTTAGGCTTTCATTTAAAATAATTAAAGACGTATTTCAGTGTTATTTGATGTCTTTCCAAGAAGGGAAGGAAAAAGGCAGGTACACAAACTACTGGGGATTGCAATTGTTAAAACAGGATGGCTGTAAAAGTAAAGGCAGTCCGTAAAGGTTAGAGACGCGGAATTTGATGTTTTGACTTATTTGAGCGTTTTCCTGAAGTTTTCCTTAGATAGAAAGAAAGAGAAATGAAGAAAAATGTTTGCAGATGTAATTGTTAAAATAACCAGGGATTTATTTGTAGCCAGGGAAGCCTGGGAATTTCCCCCTTCTAAATTTTGACTTCCCTGTCTCTAGGTTTAATTCAGCCTTCCCAGCCTGGGAAGATATTTTCTCCGTTTCTTAAGCTATAAACTCTTTTGAAGTGCAATGATTCAACTTCATGTTTTAGTAGCGATTCTTTATTTTTTTTTTCAGTATGCTTATTGTCGCGAGCTATGTTTTTTTTTTTAATATATATATAAAATTGCTTTCTGAAGAATTGTTCATAGAATTGCTTTCAGTTTCTTCTGCAGAGTGTAAGAGAGGCTTTCCAACTTAAACTTACAGCATACTGACGCTAGAAACCATTTATTTCTAAAAACCCTCAAATCTCTTCTTTCCATAAACGTTAATGGGCCAGACATTACTTCTTTCAATGCAGAAAAGTATGCCTTCAGCTCGATAAAAAATGGACATCATATTGCTACCGACAAACCAACTGAAAAAGACGGTATCCGATGTAACCAACCTCGTATTGCTTCACTATTCTAAAGTGAGGTATGCTGTGAAAATATTGTTAATTTCTAAAGACAGTGTTAGATAAGTCGTGCTTCAGCTTAACTCATGGTGAAATCGGCAGTCAGTCCTTTCTCGTTATTTTGTTGTAAAAACTGTAAACATTGTAGGCTACAATGGCTGTTTCAATTTCGAGAGTAAAAGTGAAAGAAAAGGTATTTTTTTCCTAGGTAGCATCATATTGGTATTTGTTTAATACATGCTCATGATTCTTCGGAGACCAGATTACAGTCTTTGTTCAATTCTGGATTCGTTTTAATACCAGTGTGTTTTGTTGACCAGAAGTTCAGCAGAACAATGCTAGGATCACACACCCCTGAATCTAATTTTATTAAATAGAAGGAGCAAGTGCAAAAACTCATTTATGATATGACGAATGACATTTAATACCGTCTTTCCCCTTCTATTTAATAAAATCAGGTTCAAGTGTATGTGCACCTATCACTGTTCTGCCCAAAGTAAACTCTTACCTTTTATCATATTTATTGTTCGGGTGAGGAATTTGGTTTTCAAAGACCAAATTAGAACGGACTAAAGAATTATTAGTCATAACAAAACTGTTTTACGTAGGAGTGTGACACTTGTTACGACAAGTTGTGCAGATTGCAATGTAACTATAGAGCTTTTACTGGATGCTGCACACTTGTCTTCAGCAGTAGGACGAAAAGTAGCAAGGTAACACATGTAAACTAATTTACCTAACCAAATCTTATCTAACGTACCTACCCATGTTTATCATAAAATTGTTTTTAAAAAGGTAAAAAAGGTAAAGAACTTGGGGACCGCCTATTAAACTAGTACCATAATTTTAAAGTAGATAGGTTTAAAAATAACGTTGTCCCAACCCAACTGTAAAGTTGTTCTGTTATACGGAACACACTCTTGCATAAACATTCCCCCCTTCTACAAAATCCACAAATAAATCACTGAAAATAATATAAGAAAGATGTTTGCAGTTGTAATTGTTAACATGCCCATATCTCGTAATCTCTTTAGGGTAGAAACATGTTAATTAAAGACGTGTTTCAGCAGTTTTTTGTTTTTGTTTTTTTGTATGTGTGTGTGTTTCCCGTATGAGGGAAGGAAAATGGGTGAAGGTTGCAATTGTTACAACTAGATGGGTGTATCTGAATTCCCTTAACGTTATGAGAAGTTCGAGGCCCTTGGCGCAGCAAATGCTGGAATCTGGGGGAGAAGTCTCCTGGTAGTCGAAGCCTAGTTTCTCATAAACAGCTAACTTTAAAAAGTAAGTGAACTGGACAGTTTGAAAGAACAGAACAGTTCCTATCAAATGAAGTTTTAAGATTTTCCTCAAGATTCACGATATACTAATAATCACTTTGCAGAAAATTATATTAAAAACATCTAGGAATTTTTAGCTTTATCAGAATGTTAGTGTTTTTGAGATTAACTGACATAATCTATATCGAAATGTTTTTATTACGAAAGGTGAATTCTAGGATATCTCTGGTTCCTTGACGATCGTGAAAATTTCTCCCCTTTCTTTGTCCAACCAACTCTATTATATTTTGTACTAGCAGAATACCTGTTCTTCGCACGGGGGGAATAAACTTCATTTTGCGCATAAAGAGCTGAATTTGGATTTAAACGGCACCGAAAGTGTCACTGTTCATTTCAGCTACCTCGAAAACTATGGATTCGTCAATAAAATAGGTAATTTTCGATCATTTTTAAATATCTTCTCTCTTCCCCTCTTATAAGTTGCACCGTCAAAGTGAAATAATAAACATCATTCCAGACCCGAACCTCATCTATTTTGAAAATTTCATCGAGATCGGTCGTGTGGTTCAAGAGTTAGGGCTATTAAGTCACAAACGTAGTCACTTTCATTTATATATATCCCCCTCCCCTCTCGTAAGTTGCTTGGTGAAAGCAAAATGATAAAAACCATCACATGTCCGAACCTCATCTATGTGGCAAATGTGAGAGATCAGTCGCGTGGTTCGAGAGTTTTTAAATCACAAGCATAATGACTTCCATTTTTATTTACATGTCTAGTATTTTTTAAAGTGAAAACGCAACTACTACTTCATTCTTGAAATGTTCGTATGAACCTGTTGTTAATGACTGAACTGTACTCAATGTTGAGTTGATTATCAGTTTAGTGTCAGCAGCCACACTTTGAGACGTGGACGTACAGCTTAACGCGGGATTTGAACCACATGAGCTTCCGTAGGGAAACGAATCCGAGTCTTCCACGCCAAAGACTCGTATACTAACCGCTTAGCCACGAAGGAGCTCCTGAGTTGTACTCGAAAAGGGCCAAAAGTAAGATTTTTAAAAAGATAGTCACTTAGCTCGAATTCACAAATGCCACCAAGGTGACATAGCACTGAGGGTCACATCCGGAATAATATCGCTACGATACTTTGTATTCTCTATATAAGTTCATACATAAATCTAGGTATGCCCCCCTTGAAAATACCGTAAGACGGGGTTAGTTTGCACTTCAGGGGTAATCTTGCACAAAATATGAAAAGAGTTTCACAGTCCTCTGTCGGTAAAACCATGAACTGTAAAGAGAAAGTTTCATTTGCCACCGTAAGATAGAAAATCTAACTGTATTTTGGCTATAACATTGGAGGTTTATATCAATTCTAATTACCTGGAGGGTTTGTGGTTGTAGAGGTATGGAAAGCAGTCACTGTAAAGGTCGACAAAATTTGAAATATATCACCTACAAGAATTTCCGTCAAAGTTAAGTCAGTTTCGTAGAATATTACTGTGTATAATGGAACTTTGAAGCAATAGTTGAAATTGAAGTGCGAAACCTTCTAAAGTCATAGAAAAAAAAATGAAACTTGGAGAAGGCTGTTTCAGCCTCTAATCGGGGTTACTTTGCACCGGTCCAAAATAACACCTCAGATAGGAAATTATTACTACCAGCACCTCCTGTTTTCTAATTTTAGGTAAATTCGCTATTTAGGTATGATGGAATGGATTTCTTGTTGGAAAATAAATTACGAATAGTGGCGGATCTAGAAAATTAGTTTGAGAGGGGCTTCACTCAGAAAGGCTTCGCTTTTTTTTTTTTTTTTTTTTTTTTTTAAGAAATCACTAGATTTCTGAGGGGGCCCCCCGGGCTTGAAGCTTATACGCATAGGAATGACTAACATTAGATTTTTAAAAAAGAAATCCTGCAATTATACGAAAGCCCTAAATCCCGTAAATCTTCCACTGATTACGATTGTAAAGATATTCTGAAGCATAAAGAGCAATCAAGACAGATCAGTTCACGGTGATTTTTTCTGTTCCTGCGTTGACATTTTCCTTACACATATGCTAAAGTATCAGAATGTGGTTCCTGTGCCGGTACCAGAAAATACATATATATATATATATATATATATATATATATATATATATATATATATATATATATATATTACAAATATCGATAATTCATACTAAGTATTGATAATTTATATCAGTATCATCATTCTAATATCTATATTTGTATACTGCATGCAGTTTTGTGTAGAAAGTGAAATGTATAAATACTGGAGGGAAAACATTGCACAGAAACATTATGTTCATATGTTGAACATACTTTTTCCTCATCTATGGGGTTACTTTGTACCAAAGTTTATATTTCAATAACCGTGGTCATACTGAATGTTTACTAATGCACTTGCACAAATGTTTTCCTTATATATCTACCTACTATATCTCTAAAATACATTGTTCCAAATCTTATGTTTGTACGTTATGCGATTTTCTTTCAAATTCTATCTGGTGAAGAATAACCTCGTCTTATGGTATCTTGAAGACAGTACTGCCCTCCCCCTTTAAAATCTTGAGCACAGCCATGGTTTATACAAAATACCACTTCGTTTATGTATGTTTCATTAACATTTGTTTTCCGGGGGAAATTTTGAGATTGATTTGATTTTGCAAAAAGAGAGAAAAGAGAAAAGCGCATGGCGCACTGATATTTATGCTGCTTTCAGAACAATTACCCTCAATTAAAATGGCAAAATGGATTGAACACAGGTGAAGAGTTGATAAGCACTCGTCGTGAGTCATAGCATCTGTTATTAATCAGTAAGGATGAAATTGCTAGTTTGGAGTCTAGCTATTGGGATTGGTATCATATAATTTAACTACCCGCTGTAACTCATTAGGGTAAGCAACTTAAAAGATCCGTTTGTTTCTTAGAGGCTTTTTTGAAAATGAAGTGAACATTTCTTGTTTATAATTAGAGCAATCCACATTATGCTTTATTTTTTGTTTAATTATGCTTTATTTTTCCAAATTATGCTTTATTATGCTTTATTGTTAATTTCAATAGTTATTTTACATTATTCGTGTATAATGTATAGGACAACCCAAAAGCATGAAAAGCATAACAGCAATTTACACATATGGTTGGTACCTTGAACATGGTTGTGGTTGTCTAAGGGTCCACAAGAAACTAATGGTAATAATAATAGTAATGTTAGTCATAAGACTCAAACCAGTATTACTTCATTTAACTTGAAGTTGGTTACTTTATAAATCTCACGAGTGTCTTGAGTTGGCCACTTCTGAATTCATTGATTCATTGGTTGCGTGAATGATTTGTATTTACGTTACTTGCTGACAACAAAGCTTTATAGAACAAGAACTACAGTTTGTAGTGCAATCTAAACCATTCGATGCTCTTCTAGAGTATGTCGAACCTAGGACCTCAGGCAGCAAAGAGACGCACAATTACAGCTGAACCAGGAAGGACGGCACAACTTCTGGATTACAATAGTTAATTTCATCTGAGTACCTTGACCGAGCTCTTTTGGCTAGTTGTATTAGACTTTGTGAGCGACTACTATTCAAAAGTTTTGTCGTATTAATCTGCTTGACGTTGCAAGTTAAAACTATTTTTTTATTTAATTATAACGGAGGTTTAGATTTTTATCTAGTGGTGAACACTTGAAAAACAATCCTTACTAAAATCAGCTCCGATTCATTCTGGAGTTTATATTTGAAGAAGCATATCTACGAGGAATTTGTTAAACGTTAATACTCCGGCTTATAGAAATTTGATAGATACTAAAGTCGCTGCTCGTAAGGAGTCGGAGCAAACCCTCCTAGTTTTAAGTGTCTATTTCACTTCACACAGTAGACCGTATTTAAACATTAAAAGAACTGACAGTTTTACAAATGTATTTTTAATATAACAGTGTAGCTTGTTCAGCTTTCAATTAGACTAAACATTTTGAAAACTATTGAATAACAATAATTAATCTCATTTAACGGATGTTATACACTAAAAGCACTTGCCTGAGTTTTTAAGTCCCGTGTTCGCTGATGTCATTGACTTTAAACCAAGAACATGTGAACAAAATAAGCAGGGCAACTGCTTAATATATTCTTTCCGTACTGCAGATAATATGAAACAGCGCAAGTATTGAGCGTGTAGTGTTGAGAGAAAATGCCATATTTACAGAATTAACATCAAACATACATGAACTTTTCTGTGTGAATTGCGTGTGAATTAAACATTAGGGTGCTTTCAAAACTCAATTTATGCCATTACAGTTATAATGGGCACGTCAAGATCAGAAAAATAGTATATTCTTGGCTTTACTTTGTTGTATACGTAGCATGCAGTGATATTTGACATCAAATATAACATTAAAGTATGCGTGATCTCAAATTAGACTGCTGTTTCGTAAACTTGATTACTCACATGACTAGAATAAGTTAGCACTCCTGGCTATCACATTTTTCTTCAGAAGTTACATTTTGATGTAGATGGTATAGATTTTTCGTAAATGCACTTACTTCTTTGTGGTAAAGTGATTAGGATATGCACCTTCGTTATTGAAGAGCCAGGTACGATTCCCGGTAGAATCTCATGACGCGTAGAAGGTAGATAAGCTGTAGATCTACGCTTCAAATAGCGTAAATGTGTTGAAAGGGATATTAAAAGCAAGGTAACCAATCTAAAGCACATGCAACAAACTTTACTGAGATAGATTATGCATATTTGGATATACGTCATTCCGTCAAAAATTCAAATCGGTTACATTATCAAAAGAAACAGTCAGATTGTCAAAATCAAGGAGTAGTCATTCCGTCAAATTGTCATTTTTTCGCATATTAAAAACAGTCATATCACCAAACCAACAGAGAATATGTTGTATAATAGTAGTTCTTTTGCTTTCATTGATGAGACACATGGTAGAAAAGTTCTGCAGCAAGTGTAAAAGTCAAAATGCTATGGCCCATCGTTAGTATACCAATTAACTTACAAATAAGACATAGAGTGACGGGATAATTTGACAAGGGCCTATGCTTTCTTTTGTACTTCAGTTTTGTAGCTCAATTCAGCATAATATGTGTTACTTAGAATAAGATATAAACAAAGTGAACATATTCGTAATTGTTAAAAAGAAAATCTGTTTTTAGTACCTGATATAAGCAATGAAAGGAACTACTTCCATTTGACGCGCGGAAAGTTCATAAAACTTTGGTTAGCGTTAATTTCTGAGCTAGCCATTTTAAAAAGAAACTTTTAGTAATATTAATTGTTTTTGAATATTCCAAAGGACCATAAAAAGATAATCGCAATAGTTAGTACAATAAATTATATGATTTACCAGGGATCCTATAATTGTTTCATTTTGTTACGCTATGGATCAATTATCGCAAAAGAAACTGGAGCAGTTTCCTTTTTGCAAGATTATAAAATGTGAACTCTAAGGTCGGTTGAATTTCAGTAATTTGTGAACATCTGTGACATAGCTATCTATATTACAGCTGAAAACTTTGTTTGTAATGGTGACGTAGTGAAGCGGAATTTTTTCTCTTTCTTACCCTAAACGAATACACAACCATTCATAGTAAAAAAAATAATAATAACATGGGAGGGAAAGTTTACAAATGGGTTTCTAGGTGTAAACACGAACTTTACTCAATTGATCCGTCCTGAGATTTGACTTAGAAGAAACCAGTTACGTTGTGCTTTTCGCAAGTCCCTTAATTTAGCTGACCATATAGGCCATTCATATTTTCCAAAATATGCAAGGACTGTAAATGTGTTAATTAAGTTGAGGCTTAAGAGTTTCAAAATATATTTGTAAATTTTCATAGTTAATTTGTTCCTATTTGTGACAGTAGAATAAACAAATAATAACAATCGCTTTTATAGTCTGCCGGTTTTCTTCATAACTTTCTTATAAATAGAGATAAAACAGATTTAAAAACACCATTTTAAAGTTCTAAAACAGGTTTATAACATGACAGCAAGAAAGTCAGTGCAATGTAAATACAACAGAAACCACAAGGCTCTGCCTTAACTCCCCACCGTTGGCACACGGTCACGGTCACGGTCACGGTAATGTTGAATTTTTGTGAAGAGTATCGGGCCGAAGCCCCTGACTCCACGAGTAAGATGGCAGAAAGAATATATACAGATGTGCAGGTGGCTTGTTGGGTATTACTATTGTTTTGTTATGTCTGTGAGACTACATCTGCAACTGTCGCAGAGTAGCTGATGTTGAAGTCATTACGATCTAAGGAAAGATATTAAAGGCGTGGCGTGCGATGAAAGTTACGTAGAGCGCATTTGGTTCCAATGGTAGCTATAGCTGGATTTATGTGTCTTGGTAAAGTATGCCAGAACTTATGGTGGAGGTGCCGTAGAACTTCCTTAACAGGAGGCAGTTCTAAATCTTCCAGAATTTGGTTGTTGTGTGTATATCTATCGTGACCAGTGATGATACGACCGGCTCTCGTTTGCACACTTTCAAGTGTTTGAAGATGACTGTTAGAAGCATGTTGCCAGGCAGGGCATGCATAAGAAAGAGTTGATAGGACTATCATCTTCAATATGTGCACGCGGACCTCATGAGAAATTGAACTGCAGCGAAATATGTGATACAATGCTGATATTTTCCGTAATGCTCGTTGCTTTATGTCGTTGATGTGTGAGGCGAAAGTTAACCCACGATCTAAAGTTACACCCAGATATTTAGCATGTGTGGCGTGAGGAATGTGTGCGTTCTCATACGTTAAATTTCGAGGGGCGCGGATGCGTCGTCGACTGTGGATGACAGCACAGCTTTTGTCTGCATTGATTTTAATTCTCCAACGTCTTGCCCATTCCTGAAAGCCGTTGAGTTGGCGTTGCATGTAGATGTAACACTGTGCAAGTGAGCTGCTGGTGGCACAGTTCTGGCATTTGGGAGTTCAAACAACAAATTTAAAATTTTTCTTACGGGAATTTGAAATTTTTCTTCTAAATTCTTGCAAATACGTATAATATAGAAATAACAACTATTATGGTATTTGTCAAAATTAAAATAGAATATATTATTTGGTGATACAAGTAGTCACAGTTGAGGCTTACGTTTATCTGCCATAGTTGCCCTGTCACCCCACGTGAAACAAAGAGGTAACTCCGAAAGTTGAGTTTTCTTGAAATTTAAGTATCGGGTACGATAGGCTGACATTAACGAACAAAAATTTATATTAAGAAGAAATTGATATGTGAAGTGAACATATTCGCGCTAGTACTTGAAAAATAATAAAATTCAATTCGTATATTAGATCAGATGCTGTCGAATGCTTTCTCTTAGTCGAATAGCAAGAGAATGGATGGGATCAGCTTATTTGATTGATTAATGATTAGGATACTTAGGCATAATAAATTATTCAAAAGACTGCAGTGAACGTGTGTAAACGTATTCGTTAGTATTGAAGTGTGTGAAATTAAGTATTGTAATGTTTTCTCTAGATTTACCTGAATGGGACGATAAGACTACTTATGTTTAGTCCTTATTGGAATAAGCAAACAGGTAATTTTAGATCCCTTTCATATAATGAGATTGTGTACTTGGAAAGACTAAGTTATATATTCGAGCCACGGGTTTTAGTTTAATGAGATTAACTTCTTCAATGTCGTGATAATATCACAAAAACACATGACAGTATTCCTTTTATTTCGAACTACGGTTCGTATTTTGATAGATGTAATGGTCTTTATTGTTTGTAAATATTACTTGGATTAGTTCCGCATCGATAACTTGTCTCAGGTGTAAATGTCTTTTCTAACAAGGGAAGGTCACGAAGTGGCTCCGCTGAAATCCGAACAAGACAATTGTGTTTGCATTTGATATGTTATATCTAGACGAATCCATAAGTTATACGTGCCACCGAGCGGGATATCGCGAGTTAAAACATATTTTGTAGGTAAAAGCTACAAAAAGATTACCTGGCATTACACCTGGAAGATTACCGAGTCATTTGTTCGGAAACGATTGGGTAAATGGAAGACTCTGCGAACAGATATCCCATCATTTTCAAGAGCACACTTTTTGGGGAAAAATTGTTTGCCCCAGGTCCCATGCAGTGTCCCAGACGAGATCCAACTCAAAAGTTTCAAATCGCAAGAGGATTTAAGTAGCACATCGTTTGAAAGCTGTTGTAAAATGAAAGAAAATGGAGCAAATCTCGACTCTCTACGTCAACCTTATGCAAAATGGTGGCGGGTCAAAAAGTAAACAAAAACTTAATTGAAAAATCTATGGCCACCCCTATAAATAGAAAACGGTGATACAAATGTGAAAAAGGAAGGACGTGTGACATTATTTTCAAAGTACAAATATTTAAATTAAAACGTCTTGTCCCAGAGCCACCACAGGATCCCAGGTGGTGTCCAACTCAAAGGTTTCAAATGACAAGGGGGTTAAGTAGCACATCTTTTGAAAGCTGTTGTTAAATGCAAGAAAATGAGTCAAGTCTCGACTCTCTACGACAACTCTGTGCAAGATGGAGGCTGGTCAAACTGTAATCAAAAGCTTATTGAAAAATCTATGGCCACCTTGAATCCATGGTGGCTGCTTAAAACCTATGTCGAAAGGATAGGCATACAAAACTGCTGAAGCTAGGAAAAAACAAATTTTACATGAATGTTTATCAGTAGGTGACGAAAAAATGCGAAATGTTCAAAAATGCGACATCTTGAGTTCAAAATCCTACACTATCGAACGCATGTCCAGCTCAAACCACTGGTGTTGGAGAAGCAAATGTGATATTTGCGTTTATGGTCAATAGTAAATATCCATAAAATATCAAACAGTATAATCTGTAATAAAATATGGCTGCCAGCGTGAAAAATGAGTTTATATATAAATATGCTATTTTTTGGATTATTGCGACCAAACCAACTAAGTTTGACGCAGCTCGATGTGTTGAAATGATTTACACGAGGTTTGGTACTGCTCGCCAATCTTGTAAATGAACGTTTTTATATTTGGTATTGCTTGAAATATTGCGATCAAACCAACGAATGGCATATAAATGTAACCATCACGTATACGTTACAATAAAGCCCTCAACCTGACTGGTGCAGCAGTCCTTTATGTATGAACTAGGTGTGATAAACTTAGAAAAATACCCGAAGGTATTCAACTTTTGTTTAGAAGTATGAATAGAAAGTCAGAGTTGTGTGTTCATCGCATATTCGTTATATTCACGTAAATGATATCGACAGAATCGTGATGAACGTGCATCAGGTACAAAACATATATGTGTTGTTACGGAATGAAATAATAGTTGAAGTGAATCGAAATTCAATTGTTCTTTAGTCTTCCTATTGTTTCTAAATACATAAAAGAGAAAAATAGAGATTTACATTTGTACTGTTATGAATAACCTAGGTTTTAAGCGGTCATCTTGATTCAAGGTGGCTATAGACTTTTCAATTAAATTTATGTTTACACTTTGACCAGCCGCCATTTTGCACAGGATTATCGTAGAGACTTGAGACTTGCTCCATCTTCTTGCATACAACAGCTTTTAAACGATGTGCTACTTAACCCTCTTTGCCATTTCAAATTTTTGAGTTGGACACCACTTGGAATCCTGTGGGGTGCCTGGGACAAGACGTTTTAACTTAAATCATTGTACTTTTAAAATAATGCCACATGTCCTTTCCTGTTTTCACATTTGTTTCGCCATTTCCGATTTATAGGGGTGGCCATAGATTTTTCAATTAAGTTTTTGTTTACATTTTGACCCACCGCCATTTTGCACAGGGTTGTCGCAGAGAGTCAAGATTTGCTCCATTTTCTTTCATTTTACAACAGCTTTCAAACGATGTGCTACTTAACCCCTTTTGCCATTTGAAACTTTTGAGTTGAACCCCGTCTGGAACAATGCGAGGGACCCTGGGACAAACATTTTTACCTCGAAAAGTGTGCCCTTGAAAATGATGGGATACGTGTTCGCTGAGTTTTCCATTTACCCAACCGTTTCGGAACAAATGATTCGGTAATCTTCCAGGTATTTTGCCAGGTAATTTTTTTTTTGTAGCTTTTACATTACAAAATATATTGTAACTCACGATATCCCGCCCGGTGGTACATATAACTTTGGGATTCGTCTAGTTATAACATATCAAATACAAACACAATTGTCTTGTTCGGATCTCAGCGGAGCCACTTCGTGACCTTCCATAGTAAGATAACAGTAAAACTATCTTTTGTTTTCTGATGTAGGAATATCGTCATATTTGATAAATGGGTAGGGGTATTAATTATGTTTTCTAGTGGGTCAACTGTTTCAATATTTCTTTGGCGAGATTGTTCGCAATATTGATCTAAGATATTTAATAATGTAGTATGTAAGGAAATGTAGACGTTGTAAAAACAATAAACGGTTAACGAATTTGACGGTATCCACTGTAAGTATTTCGAGATTTCGTGATAATGATAAATATTATGTCGGAAGTTGGATTTATAGACATTAATAGTATTTTTGGTAAAATCTGTCACTATTGCTTTCGAGAAAAGATGTTTGTGGACAACATCGTGTTCGTGGTATTCCCGTTTCATCCCACATTCTTATTCCGCCAATTCTTCCATAATTATTCACTTGCCTTAATCATTCACCTCAATTAACCTAAAAGGCATAATCTTGGGACATTAAACTGAAAGATTTCATTTATAAGAGTTGTTATTTTTACTAAATAGATCTAGTTACTCGATGATTTTATATTGTGATCGTTAATGTCTGTTTTGAAACCTACGCAATCTTAACATTTATAAGTAAGATCCATACGTTGAGAGAAAGAAAATTCCTTGTTTGTAAAGAAAAGATGCAAATATACTTTGACTGAAGTATGACTTCTACAAGCAGAATAATACCGAAATATTACGATATTAGATGTTGCTGGAGTTAATTATCTCAGTGTATCAAAGTGATTGTTTTTGCTATTTCTCATGTTTGCAAGCGATCAGAAAAATACAATTTCCTATGTAGTAACTTGTTTCTTTAGTGGTGTGGCGTTGGGTTTCTTAATTTGAAGAAAATACATTTATTTTCCATAATAGAAGTGGATTTGGAATTTTGCATAAAGCAGGAACTTGAATAGCAATGGAGAACACTTATCAAAATGTAATATATACATGTGACAAGGATGTGGAATTACGTTATGATAGCTATAGATCATAATTTATGAATGTGGAAGCTCATTGTAACACTTACAAATCATGACAACATAAACCGGCTGCCAAAATGTATTGTTTTCTTACTATTCCTCTTATGTTACATCAGAATCTCGGATCACTTCTTACATGCAGTCACCAATCATCTGTTCATTATATTGTCTCTTATATCTCCTTTCAAACAGCCATAGGTTTCAATGAAATCTTTCATCCTGTTTCTCTTAATACGTATGCACTCAAGTGCAACTTGTGAACAACTCTTGTCCAAAAAGTTCCATTCCTTTAGTTTCGATATTAAGATTTCTGTATCATTTTGTTAGTCCTGGATCCCTAAATGAGACTATTTAATTAACTTTGTGTTGGAATGTGAAATGTGTCTTCTATATCTTCTGAGTAGCCCTCTTCTTGGCTAATATCGGAATCCAATTCACTGCTGGAACTAACGTACTGATTCCATCGTGTACGAGGAGGCCCTGGAAGCTCCTCAGTGTGTAATAGTTCTCTGAGAGGATGATAAATCTGGATTCCTAAACACAGCGGCCATCTTATCTCTCTTGTGATGAGACAAATCAACAATGCAGAAGTAACAGTTGTACAAGTGTCTATTGATTCACGCCAGACTAGAATATACTCGCGTACTCATTTTTTTTCATTTTTTTTTGTTGGGGCCGCGGTGGCTCAGTGGTAGAGCGTTCACCTCTGGTGCTAGGAGTCCCTTAAATTTATGCTTCACATCTTTGGAGAACATGAAGACATTTAGCTGAATCTAGTGTAGATCATGTTTACAAACACAGGCAGAAAGTACTATGGGGAAGCGATTACTCAAAGGTAGGAAAGGAATACATACAATTTCATACTTGTAACGTATTTCGCCCAATAGAAACATAAAACGTACTTAAATAAACCGAAGGAAGTTTCTGTTCAATGGTATTATAGGGGAAGCAATAACTACATCAGGAGTTATATTTCTACTTGCATGTGGTACTTAGCGAAGTTAAATGTGCTGGTAATGATAATGAAATTAAATTACTTTGCCTGCTATCGACCCTGCGACTATGTATATTTGTATGCTAAAAGTAGTTTTCTAAGTTCAGAAAGAGTGCTGTTAAAATACGATTACTTGTTCAGAGATATCGAGAGAATACTTACGATATCGAGTTCAAAGAGAATACTTACGATAAGAAATCTACGGAAAATGTAGTAACTACACATACAATGGGGAAAGAGGTCTATGCTCCAGATTTGAGAGCTAGTGAAATTTCAATTGTTGTTCCACTATTACAAAATCTGCCATAAATTCTCATCCATGAGAAGAATCTACTTAAGATTATAAGAGTGATACACATGGTTGTTTACAAGCGAAAAAGGTTTCATTCAGAACAAAAACATCTACCAGCAAATCTTCTAAAAATTGAGAAAATATTTTTATATTAATCAATTCTTATAAGTTTAAAAAGAGTAAAGCCAAATATATTTGGCATTATGAATTTCATATGTAACAATTTGGGAATGAACATTCGTTCTTCAGTACTTGGCTTGCACTTTCAGATTGTAAATTTCTTACCTGCATAGTTGAGTTGATACATATTCCCTTTCAGACGATTGTGTATATTTTTAGTCTTACATTTATGAAGTGAAACAAGTTTTACACAATACCTGACTTGTAAAGTGAATTTGTAAGTCTTATTGAAATGTCAACGGTTCCCTGTGATAACATTGGCTCTGATTTAGTTGACCCTGCCTTTTTAAAATAACTTTCCATGTATTGCTATTTATTTGAAGTTTTTCTCATCGTGTTTACACTGAAGCAATCTTTGGTGGAACAATGTTAAATGCAGTATATCCTGCGAAAGCTATTACGTATTATAGTTTCTTAATGATAATAAAAATACAATATACAATTTTAATTTGAATAATGTAATGATTCATACAAGTGGCTAAATATACACGCATTGGAAGTTCCCAAATATATATAATATATTCTAATATCTTAAAGTTAACTTGATGTGTTAGATTAAAATATGCACAATTATGTTAAGAACAACGTATATTTAATGTCTAATTTATTGAAATTCAAAATGAGCTACGTAATTCAAGTTTTGTTTCTTAAATGCTTTTAATAAGTCATTACATTTTTAATTGTTTTTAAGATTGAAACCTTTTCGTAGAATACCATTGTCAGTGTTCTTGAGTTCTCGTGTAGGATTTAATAGTGACAACATTGGTGCAATTACTTGTTTGATCAGAAGAGGAAATCTTGCAAAAGTCTTAAGAAATCACGAAACGATTTTTCTTCATGGCAACCTTTTATTCTATTTTTGTTCGCTCGCGTGATCAAAATATATCATTGTGTGGGTGGAATAAGTTTGAATTAAATAGACTTTAGAAGAATTCTTTGCTCCATGTTTAGCGTGTGGTCTGGCACAAGATTTAACTGTAAAATTTAATTTGTTAACAAATGTATTTATTAGATTATACTTTATAATTAGTTAAAAAATGTAAACCAGAATGTCAAAATGTAAACCAGACAAAGAAAACTTCTTGGTCAATGTAAATGGAGCATAAATGTTGAATCAATAATTAATTGTATCGTACGTCAAGGTTTAATTTTGTAATGTTTTACATTAGGTAGTTGAATAATTTAATGAACCACTGACTTCGATTATTAAATTTTCATATATAAATTTGACTTGTGTGCATAATTTGTACAATCAACAGTAAAAAGAAGTTGAAATATTGATTTTTAAAAACAGATAATTCCTAACGAGAAAAATATTCTCTCTTCAGAAACAAAAGTAAATCATTTCTTATTTATCTTCGTAGTTTGAGTATTGAATTCAAACGAATTCAATGCATGTTGAAATATTTCAACTTTCAAGTAATGCAGTAATGATATCGATGTCTTGTAGCATACATCGGTAAGAAGTATGAAGTGTGAAAGAGATGATAAGAAGTGTGAATAAATATTAATCAAATGGTTTTTGGAATTATCTTGTAAATGAAACTGGTAGAACCTTGTGAAACGTACTTGTACACCATTAAACATCAGACTTAACAGTAAATCTATGAGTCGTTCAGATGCAAACCGATTAACTCTATGGAACTAGATTTTTTAGTAGTGAGCATTTTAGTATCTTAGATACGAAGTATTTAAAATGAGAGTGATCTGAACGTTTACGCATTTTAGTTGCAAATTATTAAACTATGGTGTTAATTGATTTTGCCTCTGAAAAGAATGTATCTTTTCCAAGCCAAAAATGTGTAGAACTAAAAAGCAACAAAATGGAATTAATCGGTTTGGCTTCTGAATGCTTCACATACTTTCATATATGTCTTTAGGATATGAACTGAATTATTTTTTAAGATAGAGAAAATATATTTCGTGGTATTATGTATCCATGCCTCATGTCATACAGATTTCAGATCAATGGGATAGTTTATCCCATTTAAAAATCCCATCCTGTATTTAAAAATCTTAAATAAATCCATTGTTTTTTCAGTATGCATTTCTCACTTCTAGAGTTCAATCGAAAGCATATTGTGAATCAATTTCTGTTGTCTTTTTCATTCCAGATCTAAATGTTTAGTATCCATTCAGAGTTCACTGTGAGTTCAGATATAAATATTCTTCCTCTAAAGAGTCTACTTCATATTTTCTTTAAATAAATCCCTTTTCAGAATAGAGGCTGTATAAGAATTAAACCTACGTCTTTACGTGGGATCTGAACCGCAGATACTCCACGGGAATCAAACTTGTTAGTTGTAATCGAAATGTTAATTTATAATTATTTGATCATTGATTACAATTAGAAAGTACAAAAATTAACATGTAAGGCAAGGGTACTCAAATTCATGTACCTTATCAATAAATACAAGATTCGATGAACGAAAAATATTTTTTTTTCAAAATCCATATTTATAAGAAAATATTTAGATAATTTTCAATGATTGTTAAATTAACGAAGTAATAAACCATAACCAATAAATGCGAATTGTTTCTCTCTCGGTAGTGCTATCACAACAAGATGATAAACATTGAACTCTCGTTCTCAACAGCTTTAATTACAAACATTACAGAATAAAAGTTAACATCTACAATAGTTCAAATTTCATTTTGTCTTGTCTTGAAATATCACCTCACTGCTTCGCAAGTATAATACCAATGATTTCAAAGAGTTATTTCCATTATCAATTCTCCAATAAATGTTCTATAAAGCCTTTTATGTTGACCTTGTTATTCTGTTCCTTCTCTTCCCGAGATTTCGTCTCTCGAAACCTTATGAAAGCGGTATCCTTTGTTTCTCTGTTCGTTCTCTCTTACAGTTGTGTCTTTGTGACGTAGGATTTATAAATCAAATCTAAGGAGGAAAATATTATGATTCTCTAATTTCGATTCAATGTGTTTTAAATAATATATTATAATTGAAACCATTACATGTGCGAAAACTGTATTTTTCCTTTAGATATAACATCCAATCATCGTTACAAACACAGTCATATCCGAGTGTACAGAGAATACAGTATTGAGTAAAGAAGAATTTTTGTGAAGTGTAAGAAAATTTTGAGTGATATAAGGATTTGATTTATTAATCATTCCGTAAACCATATTACATATATCTTTGTATAAAATGATATTGAATTTATTAAATTTTAAAACAAAAACAATACTTAGAATAAATATAATAATTCAGATTAAACGACTTGTAGAACACGTAATTTTCAACAAAATCATAACTGGAAATTGTAACTTCCCAATAAATAAATAAATAAATAAATAAATAAATAAATAAATAAATAAATAAATAAATAAATAAAAATATAATTTCTCAATAAACAAATAAATAAATAAATAAATAAGTCTAAGATAATTCTATTGATTGATTGGTTGGTTTTCTCATTTAATCCGGATCTTCCTTTGTTCTAACAACGAGAAAAGAAAATACTTTTCACTCACTACTTTCTGTAATCTTTGTATTCAACTTCTCTGCTACCACCGTATTGAACATCCGAAGTAGACGATGATGAGGATAAAGATGTTTTCCTTCCAAGATCCTCATTGGTTTACAAATACTGAATTGAATCAGTGCCTCAAACGTAGTACGGCAATCATCACTATTCACGCATGGATCCAACCGAGTCAAATCAACTCAGATTTGACCTGGGATCGAACTGGAACAACGACATCCCTACATCTCATCAGAAAAGACTAACCCACTGGATATGTAGGGCCTACATGTGGCTTAGTAGCTTTTTGTACTATCCTCGTTTATGCATATACTTTCAATCACTAACATGCCAGCTCCCTACGGACGCACCTCCACACAGGCTCCTCTTCTATTCTCCTGCTCTCTCTGTTAGAGAGAATTGTAGCTTTTACTAACCACCTAGCATTAGTCGGTTTGTGTTTTTTGCACAGTCGTTTTTATGGCATACGTCCGGACATGTATTTATACCCCTAGCGGGAGCTCCTCGTAAAGTGAATCTGCCCCCATGGATGCAATTCCTACTCTAAGAAACAATTTCTTAAGGCACTATGAGTGAATTTCGTGATGAAATATTTCATATAATAAGATAACAGGAAATAAGACAGCACGTAATAATTTCCAAGGTACGTCAGTTCAATACATATTATCGATTATTTGGGCATGCGTCATCTAATAATTGTTCAATATGTTTTAGAGAATAGTTTAGAAAAGAAAAATGAAAAAATGCTTATTTAATTTGACGGACTATTCTTAATCTGTACCAATCAGGTATCACTTATCGCTTATTACCGAAATAAATACAAACAATGCCCATTATAGGAATCATTGCTATAATTTCGTACGTTTTACAAGTTATATAAACAAATGTCTTGACTTTCAATTAATAAGGTACACCATAAGGAACATACTGATTTGGTAATCTCATACAATTTCAAGAACTATTATTTTTTCTATGTGAAGCGCACTACACTATCATATTCCGTTCATATTCCAACTGATAACACAGAGCTTGCTGAGTGTGAGGAGCTATGGATATGTACTACACACATCGCGTATTTACATTCGTGCATCCATCACAAATTATAACACGGGAAACAATACTAAATACATTTTAATTCACCTACATTATCTAACTACAATTACTACTTACTACTAATATATTGATAACCTTCTACAGTACATCTTTACTAAAATAAATCTATACACTACGATTTTGAATTGTTATCATTGCTCCACTAAAAGATAACTACACTATTTTTGTTGAGTGAAGACATATGATAGAAAGCACGCACAGCTATTCACTTGAAAACCGAATATTTACCTTTATCAAAATACGCAATACTTTCTTGTTCTTATTTTAGTTTAACACTCTTCTTACTATTTTCTCTGAATCACCAAGCAAACAAATTGGATACCAAGCAGGTTAGATTTGTGGTTTTGTTTCATAATTTGTTTCTGTGTTTAAATATATTGCTTGTTTTTCAAATTCTAAAACTACTATAGGACGATAACAAACCATTGAAATGCTCGAGACACTGCAATAGCTACTCGCAGAGGAGCTGGAGCAAGGCGGCAAATATTTCTTCTTTACTTTTAAGTTTCTACAACACATAAGATAAAAATTTGTAATTTGGGAAATGTTGTTTATTTTGGAATTTATTCGTAAAGGTTATATGAATACACGCTGCAAAAGATATAGTGTTTAAGCTACATCGTAAAATAAATTGAAATTAGGCACCAAATGGACTTCTAGATTTTTAGAATTACATATTGGTAATTATGTCGTACTCAATAAAGAAAAGCATCATTTTGTTAATACTTCAGAAAAATTAAAAAATCATCAATATAAACTAGTGTTGTAAATAGAAAAAAAACCGTTCGTATTTTTTCAGAAATGTACGTTTTTTTAAAAAAAAAAACATTGCCTCTCGTTTTTTTCTAAATTTCGTTTTTTTTTCAAATAGTCATTTGTAATACATCTTACGTCTATTTAAGTATTAAATATTTTTATGTAGGTATAATCACCGTAAAATGCAACATAAATTAAACGCTAAATACTGATACGCTACAAATATTTTACAATTTACATGAATACCATACCTATTAACAATTCGGGTTTCAGCCGTTTTCATCAATATCAACTAAGAAATAAAAGTAGAAATGAAATTTTGCTTTTTCGTGAAAGGAGGTCTTTAATAAGTACGAAAATAATGTCACGAAAAGTATAAAATTCAAATAACTTGTCTAAAGGTAAAAGCTAATACTAATTTGCCTAATAGTATTTTTCTAAATGCCATATATAAATAATTTGTCGACTAGATATATATGAAATGCAGAGCCGGCTCTACCATATATGCAACACGTGCATTTGCGTGTAACGACAAGGTTGAATGGCCCGGTAAAATCTGTCATAAGTATATTATTTAAATTAAATATTTCTTGTTGGAAACAGCCTTCATGATGATGGTAGTTACATTTACTAAGCTGACCTTCTATTTGAATACTACATTCATAAATTATGTTTAGGTTGCATTAGTTTAAGGCCACATGGACAATGCTAAATCAAATGGTCGAATAAATCCGAGCACAAATTGCTTGATTGTTGCCAAATGCAAGAATTCAATTCTCGAATAGTAGTGAATATCTGTTCCATTTCGTAAGTTATCACAGTTTTGATATGACAACTAGTCTTGTTTTTGTCAGAAACAAGTTCCTTATCATTGAAGATAGAAACAAGTTTTTTTTTTAATGTTAACAGATATAGAAGAGAAATCAAGAAATAAAGATAAAAGAGCTAGTTGCAATGGAATTGCAAACTGATACATCGAGATTGAAGCTCGATAATGAATTCTATAAAAAGGATTACCATCTCTTTCACTAACATAATAGATTATTAAAAAAAAGAAAAAACAGACACAACGGGATTGCATTTTTAGTAAGTATTTATGCAACTGCACTTACCCTCACCTTTGTTGTTCATGCTGGAGTAGCATACTTAAAATCATGACTTTTAAAGGTTTGTTCTTTCTGAAGAAAGAAGGAGGCGGCAAATTATGCCATTGCATGGGGCGACAAATTGACTAGGACCCGTCCTGATGATATGTATATAAAAGACATGAATATAGGATGACACAATTTGAAGTAAGGCAGGATGTTTCAAAATTAACAGAAGGATTTTGAAACTTTGTAGTATCTATTACAATAAACTTACAATTATAAATATTATATCAAATGAAAGAGCAACTCAAACAGTTTTGTACGCACGCATGTACCTGCATTGTTTCTTCTGTCAGCCGTTAGAAAGAACAAGCAGCAAAGATGCAGACTAGAGAACAGAAAGCTTTTTGTGTTTTAATAAAGACTGAATCTGTACAGTGCAACGGTCTGTGTGAAGAATATTAAGGAGGCTTGCAACTACGTCCTTATCGTTTGCAGTTGCTACAGGTCTAAAGTCTACAGACTACGGTTTACGTGCTAATTTCGCAAGTGAAATATTGCTGCATAACAATGAAGATTCTCTGGATCGTGTCGTCTTCAGTGATAAATCGACACTTCACCTAAGAGCTAATGTGAACACTCAAAATGTTTGTATCTGGCCGTCAGCAAATCCTCAGGAGACGGTACACTTGAAACGAGACTCCCCTAAATTGAATGTGTTTTGTGCCATATTGCAGAAAGTTTATGGGCCTTTCTCGCCTATCTACTAGATGTGTGCCGTGTGACGAATGAATCTTACATTGAACACTTGTAGCAAAGACTGTTTGAGGTGCTTGATGCATTGCTTATAATTGTACGTAAAATGTAATAAGTACTACGAAGACTTAAAACCCCGATATTCATTTTGAAACACCCTGCATTTCTCACCAACAGTGTTGGAACTAAGATGTAGAAAGGAGAGAAAATTTTCCATATAAAGTTATTGTTTACAACAACGATATTATTATTAGTCGAGAATATAACTACAACAGCAACACGAGTAAGTAGTCAAAAAAAAAAAAAAAAAAAAAAAATGTAATCAAATGTATACTCGGTGGCCCAGGTGGCCAAAGTGGCACACATGGGTGTGTCATTTGTTTAATCCACTCCTGTGTGAATACTAATTAAGATATCGGGATATTATTCTTGCAAAATATGGTTGGACTATAGTTTATCATATTAATTTTTTCTTCTGGTGTCGAATTTCCTTCTAAAATTTCACCCCATTCAAAAATTCGATAATTTTCTGATTTCGAATTTCCTTTACTTCTTTTTTTCCTGTAGCTTCATTCGTTGTGGAAAGGCCTCCTTAAGACTTGCCAGGTAGATACCTCGGATGGATATCTAACTGTTGACATCAATTGGACGGGCCTGCGCGCAGTGTTGCCAATTTGAGAAATTAAATTTTTCCTAAATTTGGGCAAAAAATTAGAAATTTTTGATTATAAATCCGTACCTATACGTCCGAGTGCAAGTCAACTTACGCCAATCGAACATTTGCCCTTACTTAATAAATGCAAGTACAGATCGTTACAATGAGGTGATTAGGGAACGCACGAAAAATTCGTATTTAGGTTCTAACCTTTGATTTTTCTAGTTTTTCCCTACTTTTCTGTTTACAGTAATATATCTTTGGTAATTAGAAGTTTTTTTCCTTAAATATCGTTATAATACTTGTAGGATATATTAGTGGTGTACCAATGTTTAATTTAAGATAGTTTGCGTCTGTTTGGTAGAAGTGTTACCAGCTACAGAAAATTTTAATTCCAGATTTTAGGAGGGAATTTTGAAAAAAATATCTGTTTTGTCTCTATTATTTCCCTCTTGTTGGCTATATCGGACCAAACGTACCAGTATCTGGAAGTCTCGCCTTTGCTCTACACAACGCACTATAGAAAGTTTCAATAGGATAATTAGGGGAAGTACAGTAGACCTTGTTCTCTAATTGGGAAGATAACTGTGATTTTTTTAAAGGTAGAATGAGATATTTTTTATTGGCATGCTTACTTTATTAGATATCGTCACAATACTTGTAGGATATATTAGAGGGATACCAAAGCTTATTTTAAGATAGTTTGTGTGTCTGATAATAGTGTTGCCAGCTACAGAAAATTTTAATTCCAGATTTTAAGGGCAAATTTTGGAAAAATTCCCTTTTTTATTTCTATTATTTCCTTCTTGTTGGCTACATTCGAACAAACGTACCTGTGTCTAATAGCCTCATCCTTAGCCTACACAGCGCACCATAAAAAATTTCACTAGAATAATTAGGGAAAGTACAGTTGAGGTTTATTATAAACCATGTTCTGTAAATGGTAAGAAAATGGTGAATTTCTGAGGTAGAATGAGTTTTTGTTTCTAAATTTCATGCTTCGTGGCTAAGCGGTTAGCGTACGCACCTTCGGCGTGGGAGTCCCGGGTTCGATTCCCGGCGGGAGCTCATGTGGTTCGGATTCCACGTTAATCAGTAGGTCCACGTCTCATATAGCCTTGCTGCTGAACGGGACGCTAAACTAAAAAATCAACTCAATCTAAATTTCATGCTTACTTTGTTATACATCGCCATGATACTTGTGGGATATATTATTGGAGTACTAAGGTTTATTTTCAGATAGTTTTCATCTGTCTGATTGCAGTGTTTCTAGCCAAAACAATTAATTCCCGCTTTTAGGTGAAAAATTCGGAAAATTTCCCTTTTCCCCTCTCTTATCACCCTCTTACTGGCTACATTGAAACAAACGTACCACTACAGCTTCCTCTTTGCCCTACAGAACACACTATAAAAATTTCAATAGGATAATTAGAGAAGCTGTAGCCCCGGCATATTTGATTTTTGCTTGTGAGGCCTAAAAAGTGTCAAAATTTCATGTGTATGACAGATTTTTTTCTTTCCCTCTTTGGATGGAAGCAAGCGACTTCAGGATTTCACTGTATCTTGTCAACACACCAAATATTCTTTTAGGTGATTTGAACCCATATAGCAGGAGTGGTACTAGATACAAAAATTTTGAATTTCGGTTAGGGAATTTTTTGTAAATTTTCACCTCTACATTTCCCTCAATAATTTCCCACCCATTGGCAACACTGCAATGCAACTTACACCAAAAAATAAGTCACATCCACTTTCTAAAAAGCAAGGCCTTAACCATATCAATCGAATGAATGGGTTTTGAGCAATAAGTCACTAACTGGAAATGTAGGAAAACGCCAAAAATGACCTGGGGCCGAAAGGAATAATCACACAATTTTGCTAGTAAATAGGTACAAAGAAACAAAAGATTTGTAAGTTACGAGGGCTTCGACTCAAGTTCTGTTGATTATTTCAATAATCTGCAACGTAAACCAATAAATAATAGTTGCCAGAAAAAAACAGACATTTGAAAAAAAACATGAAAAAGAACAATGTTTTTTATTGAAAAAAAAATCACAGAAAAAAAACGTTTTTTTACAACACTAATATAAACACTGTTATTTTCCACTTGAAATTTTATTTCGAAGAACTGCACTGGGCATCTATTTAACTACATTTACTTGGCTATCCTAATCGAATGATCAGGAATACTAAGTACTTGTGTAGACAGCAGATTCCCATTTTCCAGCTACCTGCTGAAGTAGGAAATACGACCAGTCTCCAAAGAACTACAAGGAATGAGCTATCCAGGAATTCAATGAAGGTCTTCATGGAATGAAATTCTGCTTCTATATTAATTTCCAGATAAAATTTGAAATTCTCCGTCGAACATTAATTAATCCACGTCTGCCGTAAGTCATAACGGCGCCAAGTGCCTTTTCCAATCGAGTTGTGTTGATAGCCTTATTAATGCAATAAATATTTCTTTTGATAGTCTCACTTCATCCGTGGTACATAATTTTAGGAGAGTTATATTTTCTTCATACGCTGATTAGAATTTCTTGCTGTTTTCACCGAAGTTGAGGGATTTTAACATAATTTGCACATAACTATAGAAGACAGGTTATTCTCCGTAAAACATGGCGTCGTATCTAACGTCTCTAAGTATCCTGGATAAAATCAAGAGTAATGAGAGAATTCCATTTTTGATGTTCCGAATGATCAAGCAGTAAAGCTATTACACCTAGCTCTAAACCCTCCAAGAAATAATCTCTAGTTGGAGGTGTAAAGAACAAAATGAACTTCTAATGATCCCAAATGATTGAAATTAATTTTTGATGAAATTTTGCAACCTTTTTACTTTCGAGCAACGATGGGGAAAAATGAAGTATAATGATTGTGAGAAAACTCGAACTCGAGAATTCAACGGATTTACACGTTTCATGATCGATACATATCGAGCAAGTGATTTTTTGATGTATGCCCGTCTGTCCGTCCGTGCGTCCTGATGTAAACATGTTCACTTACCTAGAGGTTATACCGTTCAACTTTTTTTCACCAAATTTTTTAACTTAAGGTTTTTATAAGATCCCTTAGGGGCGTTTTTCGGTTTTCCTTCTTACCCCAAAATTAAGAGTAATTTAATAAAGAATGAAAATTGAAAATTACGACTTTTTTAAATTGGCTCTTAAAAACGTTTTTATTTAAATTTCATACATCAATATTCCATTAATATTGTGTTATAAGTTATTTCTCTGGGATGATCCAAAATGGATAGTTTACTCTTAAGGGGTAAATTATTTTAGGACGATTTTCTCAGAAACTGTTGAAGCGATTTTATTCAAATTTCATAAATGAATATTTTGTTAATAAGTTAATAATATGGCATAATTCATTTGTCCTGAAAATATACACAATGGGTAGTTTACTCTTAGGGGTGATTTTCTCAAGAAAAAAATGTTATTTTGTTCATCTTTTTAATAAAAAACTTTTTATTACTAGAAAACAATATGAAATAAATCATTTGTCTTGAAACAATGCACAAACGATACTTTATTCTGGGATTGAGTTTTTCCTAACGATTTTCTGAAAATCGATTGAGATAATTTTGTTCATATTCATAAACATAACATTACTAACCTAATAACGTGTTGTGAGTCATTTCTCCTGAAAAACTCCACAAGGGGTAGTTTTGCACTTGAGAATGTTCTTTATTTTAGCAATTTTTTCGATCTCTCAGTCAATTATAATCACATTTGTTAAATAAATGTTTCACAATACACGATGCCATTTCTCTTGAAGCAACCAACAAGGGGTATTTTACTCTTGAGGCTGAATTCCTTTTTGGATATTTTCTCAAATGACTCAAACGATTTCTTACATATTTCATATTTAAATATTTCATTAATAACTTATAATATTGCTTAAATTATTTTTTAATGAAAATGTCCGCACGAGGTAATGCACTTTTAGAGATGTTTCTTCTGTCGAAATTTTCTTCGAAAATGATTATAATTTTATTCGTATTCAGTAATAAATGTTTGTTGTAAATGTAGCATAACGTAGTTTGGTGTAAGAAATATCTTCCTCAATTCTTCATCAAACGTAATGATTGAAACGCCATATCTCCCTTATAGGCAAAATATTAATAATTTATATCGAGATAAAAGGAAATGCTAGATGGATGGGAGTAACGTTAGACAGTATGCACTCATAGGACTCATAGAAAAATAAGCGATTTCAATGCAAAAAGAACAAAGAGGCATTGTCATGAGGAGTCATGGGCCACGGCAGAGCCCTCTTTAGTCAAAATGTCAACTTATATCGAGAGAACAGGAGGTGATAGTGAGATGGGACCAACGTTGGATGGACACCGTGGACCTATAAGGCGCATCGAAAAAAAATATGAGGGGGCGCCAGCCAGATTTACTTATTTCCACGTGATAATATAAAATTGTGCGAGATATACGCACGAGTTAGCTAGTAATACTTATTATTGTTATTATTAACAGCGTCTTTTCATTACTTGTGCATGTTAGACATGAAACCAAAGTGAAGATCCATCATTCGTGGAAAGAATAAGAATAGACAGTTACTTCAACTGTGAAAGGCGACGAAAAATATGACAAGAGTGACTACCTGTAGCGAAAAGAAACAATACTTTCTCTCAAATGGATAAAAAATCAAGCCAAGATAGATTCGAACTCGTTTGGCCGGTGCGAAAAGTCAGTGTTTTGTCTACTCACCTACTGTGTCGTTAGGAATTAGTGTATTAACAACTATCACTTCCATGGGTTGTATACTATGATCACGTGTTCCTTCTTTGCTGGAATTCGACAATGTTCTTACATGTAGTAGTTAAACCTACATGCATGAGGTATTTAGACCTACATGCTCTCCATATAATGTAGCAAATGGGTCATGGGGAATAAGGGACAGAAGATTGCTTAGACAAAACGGAAACTATTGGCATCAGAAGAAATATTTATCTACCAGACATGTGCAGTACCATAATTCAGAATAGTTACTGTTTAGCTCACTAAACAAAGATAGAGGTAATGAAAACAAACATGCCGCGTCAACGAGGTGGACCAGAATAGACAGATGCAGAAAGAGATGTGTAGTAATACAACAACTTTGGTTAAATTGATAATTCGTTCTGTATCCTGTAATAGATCGTATGTTATACATCACAACTTTTCAGGAGAGCAGAGAAAGACTTACTAACCCTATCATGAAGAAACTTTACAAACCTTATCATATAGACACAAATGTATGTAACTGTGAGTACTAGAACTTGGATTTAACGCAAGCCGTTTAGACATTCAGTGGTTTGCAGAGTTCTATATCCACTAAAAGATAAGAGACAATACAATTCTTCATACCTCAGCTTCCAGTAGCTAGAGACATGCAATTTCTGGTTAGGTAATGAAACTGCTGTCGGATTTCAATACACGACGAATTGCAGGATACAAAATGCTGTGCATTACTTGCTTGTAGACAGCTATTAGTTTGGTGTTCTGAAAGGTTGTGTGTAAACTAGGGATGGCCAATTCGCAAAATGAGGGATTTCGGAAAATTCCGCAATTCGGAAAGATCCGATTTTGAAAAATACCGGAATTCGGAAAAAATTCCAGATTTCGGAAAAAATCCAGAATTTGGAAGTTTCTGATTTCGTAAACATTCCAGAATTCGAAAAACCTTTAAATTTTTCCGAATTCCGGGAGTTTTCTGAATTGCGGAATTTTTAAAATTCCGGATTCCTTCTGAATTCCGGAATTTTTGGGAATTTCGGAATTTTACCGAATTCCATAATTTTCCGAAATACGGAAGGTGAAATTTCCGCTTCCGGAAAATGAATTTCTCTCGGTTAAGATGTGCATGATTCTTCATCTCATCTCTAGATGGAGAACTTTGAGCAAAGAGAATTGATCATTCTCCTTCCGTGCAGCTATTATTTTATGCGAAGATGTTACCTGGTGTGGAATCGGACCGAGGTTTTCTAGTTGGAAGCCCAGTATGATACCCAGTGGCGGCTTTAGAGGGTAGACACTGACCTACCCAAAAATTTAGAAAAAATTTTAAACGCTAAAAGATACGATAAAGATTAAATATATTTTCCACTATTTATATTAAAGGTGGATAATTATTTAACAAATAGCATCCACCACTCCTGTAAAATTTATTTCCTACTGTCATTAATCAATCAAATGTGTATATGTATCCATAAGTGAGGGAGCGCGCCTATCCAAAGTTAAAATCCGCTTCTGATGATACTGAAATCTCACAGATTACTCTATCGAAAATGTGTTTTCAACAAATGGTGTAGTGATTCTCTCTAAGCCCAAAAAACATGAAAAGAGGATACTTCAGGTCAATGAAGTTTTGAACGGCATTGGTAATTCCCGTAGATGTTGTTTCCTTTCCCAACCAACATTTGTAAATCATTTCCGTGATACAGGTGTGTGCTTCCACCCTCTTAAGGATTGCACGTTTACTAGGTAGTATGGGAAGTCACTCTTCGATTCTTCACGATCGCTTTGTAAAAAAATCTTTGACATGAAAAGGACTTGAATCTATGTTGATTAGCTGTATTACTCAGAAGTCCAGCATGTTCTACACTATCTACCCACAGGAAATCATAAGCCAAATATTACTAAGTTCAGCCCTGATGTTTGGAGCGAACCGGGAATGCTATTCCTGTAATGATATTTCCACTGAAGTACATGTCAAAACTCATTTATTCGATGACCTTTAGACAAATTAGTGCCCACTACTAAACTAAATAACACACAATGCAGGAATATTACAGAAATGATAACATATTATAGAGTAATTTCGCCGTGCATATTCAAAAGTAATAATAATAAATATTCACCTTCACTGTATAGTTTTAACTTCAACGAACTACTCATGTCTTCGTGTGAGTGGACATTGGTTCCAGACCAGTATTAAACACAGTGATTCTTATAGTTTGGCCACAACTGGAAGTCCCGTCGTTAGATCATCTGGTCGTTTTAGTCTATGGTAGCAATTATTATTGGTAATGTTTAGTACTGATAATACTTTTTGTCTTTGCGTATTGTTTCTATTCTTGTCTTCATTTCGAAAGAAAAGAGTATCGAACAAATGCCACAATAGTTCATCTTCTTTTGAATGTAAACGCAATTCGCAATTAGTAAAGAACAAAAATTGAACGTTCCGAAGTAGCTGCAAAACGTAAAAAGTGGAAGTGGTGGAGTTCGAATCCATACTCACGGTCAATAAGAATACAATAACCACATTCCTTAAATCTCTTGACTACGATTTCTACGCTGAGTAAAATATAACTTATCAAATGTCTATACTGCTCCCATTATATCACGTTTTCCTTTCCTTATTACAAAGAAGTTGAAGGTGTGGAAATAATTTTGATACTAGGCGATCACTGACAAAAATCCGAGTAAACACTGTGTGTGTTCTTTACCATAATGTGTATATAGGGTGCATGTCTTCATTCGTCTTTCAATGTATTTTTTGACATTCATTTATCATGTCTTTGTTTCTCTTTTTTCTCCCTCTGTTCATCTTTATGTCTTACTGATTATTTCTTTTACACACATTCTTCCTTCTCGCACCTGTGTTGCATCAGAGCTAAACCGAGCCTCTTTGCAAAACGTATTGACTAGCCTAACTTAAACACAAGCCTCCTAGCACTCAACGTAGAAATTGTAGTCGAGAGGTTTAAGGCATGTAGTGATTGTATTTTTAATGACCATGCGTATGGGTTCGAACTTCTCCACTTCCATTCTTTGTTACTTTTTGCAGTTACTTCGGAACGTTCAATTTTTATTTTTACTAATAGCAAATGGCGTTTACATTCAAAATAAGAGGAATTATGGTGGCATTTTTTTTTCAGAAATTCTTCTCTTTCAAAATGAAGACAAGAATATAAACAATACGCAAAGACGAAAAGTATTACCAGTATTAAACATTACCAATAATAATTGCTACGAAATACTAAATACTTGTACGATCTCTTTTCCCACCACTCATGAGCTGTATGCATTATTAACAAAAATAAAAAATATCTCCCTGGAGGGGATTGGAACTGACGTGCTTTGCATTTGTAATCTAGCACCTTAACCACTACACCAAGATCACTGCTTGGTACACTTTTAATTGTCGGCGTATTTGTTCGTATTTGTATTTTACATTCCTAATTCGACAAATTTTACTTTTTTCGTTTATCAACTGTTTCTGGCTTTCTTTTTCGGTGTCGTCCTTTATTTACACTATGCACTATTCGTATTCAGACCTTGTGCCCCTCTGAAATGTCTTATTCAGATTAGACTTTTCTTCTTGCCCCTCACTACACATTTGATTGATTTAATTCTCGTATTCTCCATGGCTGGAGCGCCAGACTCAAATAACAGATGTACTACCATGAGCAAAATAAATGACGCGTCTCTTTATTTTGAAGTTTTTTGAAAATATCTCCGTTTTCTTTACATGTTCGAAATTTCGGAAGGTTTCCCCAGCAGGACAGGTTAATAACAAACCCGTTTTTAATATTTGTGTTAGATATTAGCTTAAAATAAATAAATTAGAAGCAAAAAACATTAAATCGACAGAAATCTCGAGAATTACCAACTCTGCTAAAGTGGGAAATTTTCAAGAACACGAGGGAATTCTGCATTTCGACACGAAGCAGCGACATCTATGTCATTGAGAGAAATGTGGATTAAATCTACAAACTAAACTTTTAACGAATATTTCTAGTATGTCTTATTATATGCATTATCTGCAAACTCCAAATATATGAATATATGCTAAGTATTAACATAAAGATAGAGCAAATAGTGGAAATTATCTATGGAAAAGGACGAATTGGTAGGACGATCGTAATGAAATATCGTCTTTACCGGAACAGGCTCAGTTCACGTAAAAAGCAAATAGCTCAGTTAGTTAAAGCAACGAGTCTGTATGCCGAAGGTAGCGGGTTCGATCCCATGGAAATGCCGTTGTCATTTTTATCACTACACTACGGTTATTTTATTTATTTTTTTATGTGGGAAAGAATCAAATTGTAACGTATGTGTAAAACTCATGACGATACCAAAAAAAGAAAAAATGCCGTTGTCGCACTTGCATTAGCGTCCCTAATTTTGTTTGCAAACAGTTTCGTAATTATTTCCCCTGTGCTCACTGCTCACCATATGCTCGCTGGCGCATAACGAATGTTTCCCAGTAAATGTTAATTCTAATTTGGAGAATTTTATAAAGTTTCACAATATTTCTCACTAGATAGTCTTCTATCTACGTGTTTGGATATTTTGATAACAGATGTCCCTATTAAATGTTTAATTTTCCCTAGATCAGGGCTGTCCAAATGGCGGCCCGCCAAACCATTTCCTGCGGCCCACAAAGCTTTCATGATTTACGATTGTTATAACTGATAATATTTTAATTTATATTCATTCATTCATTTAATGTTTCCACTCTTCTTTCGGAATAAGGCATTCATTTAGCGCTTCTATACAACAAAAAGGAGCAGGCATCCAAGACAACACTGGAGTCAGTAATGTAACCGTTGCTGAAAGGGACGATTACTTCAATGAACGAATTTATATTTGATCTAGCTTTTTAAATCAGACCCTTTCTTCCTCGAACTTTGCCTAGAAGCCATAGCGCGCAAGAAATACACCACTTCTTGTGATAAACACAATTTAGCATACTTTCCAAGCTGCAATCGTCTGACATTAGATTTTGAAAAGGAAGCGTTTAATTTTTCTGAGTTCTGTAGAAACATCGAGAGTATCATGAATGGATTTAATGCGAGATTCTCAGATTTTGACAAATTAAAAAAACGGCATAGCATTATTTACTAATGCATTGACAATAAACATCGAAGAACAAGCTCCAAACTTACAGCTCGAACTTTGTGACTTTCAGTCTGACCCATTGTTTCAGACAAGAACAAAGAAAGGAGTAGATTTTTCAGACTACTTTCTAACAAACGTTTCCCTAGCTTTTGTGTGTTGTGTTGGAAAATAGTGTCACTGTTTGGTAGTACTTATCTGTGCGAAAGTGCATTTTCCACCATGAAAATTGCAAAGAATCGCTCCAGAAGCTGCCTTGGAGACTCTTCTCTCTTACACCTGCGGGTTACATCTTTTACAAGAGGAATGGATGTAGATACCCCAGCCCTTGTAAACGCTGCTAGTCACCCTCATTAGTCACATTGAATAGGAATGTTAAATTTCACATATATTTTTTATATTTTTCTTTTGTAGTGTAATAATAATAATAATAATAATAATAATAATAATAATAATAATAATAATTATTATTATTATTATTATTATTATTATTATTAGCTGCGGCCCTCCACCTTACTAGTAAAGACAGTTATGGCCCTCAGGCTTATTATAATTGGACACCACTGCCCTAGATGTTTAATTACGGAAAAGTTTTACAATGTATTTGTATTGAATTGAAATTGTTTTGAATTTACTACATAAGGTAAGTAGACCCAAGGAGGAGAACTCAAGTAATTGATATTCTACGTAAAAGCAACCTATTGTAGAATGATGATGCTTCTTACCTTCAGCACATAATCTTTACGTTAGAGAGTCAGAGAGAGAAAAATCCTGTTTTTCCTCCTCTATGACCACCCATCTTAAACCTCTACATATCATTGTTCGTCTCACAAAATTTCGGTGCTCCAAAAACATTCAAATAATAATAATAATAATAATAATAATAATAATAATAATAATAATCCTGAATATGCCATCCTTACATAATGTAAGGATATCTTAGTTTCCTAGTTTAAATCTTAAATATCTTAGTTTAAAATGCTTTCTTTAGTACTTATTTGAGCAACCATGTAGGAGGGGGTACGACTTTTTATTTTGTCCCTCTCATTTCAGTACCCTTCCAACAGAAAGTAATTTTTGATAAGCAGGACAGACAAAATGAATAAGAAATATATTTACAGCATCCTCTCCCCTTTCATGATTGGAATATCACGTAATATTTTTTATTCTACGAAAGATGGCCCTTTGCGGTTAGGGGTAGGTAACTAAAAAAATACCTAATATATAGCGCCCCTTGATTGTAATATTACCGCTTCTTTATTTGTACGAGGGAGCCCCTACACAATCAAGGGTGACAAAAAGAATAGGAAGAGTGTCTATTGATTCCAGTGGTGGATCCAGCACGAACTCCTGGGGGAGGGGAGGGGAAGTGAAACATTCTTTTGATGATGTGAAGCTGTCACAAATTACCACTTAACTAAACTAAACAATAGTGGGGGGAACCGGAACCCAGTCAGTTTAAATTGATGTAAAAGTTTAATTTTTGGCTTCATATTAAAGTTTTGGTTTCAAATGAGAATTTCAGTCCAAGTGGTCAATGATCAAATCTTGTGGGGCTCTTCAGTGTAGGCTAATACGGCCCCCTTATGAGAAAAGGCAAAATTATTAACATGTTTATAACTTTCGAATTTTTCGTCTATTTTAAAGAAATATTTTGCTTCGTATTAAAGTGTTGGTTCCAAATGACAAATTCAGTCCGAGTGGACAATGATCAAATCTCCGGGGGGGGGGGCTCTTCAGTATAGGGGGCTACGGCTCCCTTATGGGAAAAGGCAAAAATATGAAAATGCTTATAACTTCCGAATTTTCCGTCTATTTTAAAGAAATTATTGGCTTCATATTAAAGTCTTGGCTTCAAATGACAATTTCAGTCCGTGTGGACAATGATCAAATCTCGGAGGGCTCTTCGGTGTAGGGGTTTCGGCTTTTTTATGGGACAAGATTCACGTAGTTGATATTGCAAAATTGTTTTATATATATAAGTGGAAACTTGCACCATTTGGTTAATTTTACCTCTTATGTTTTGCAGATTCATATTCCAAGCAATAGTTACTCCGCAGAGCTAAAAGAAGGCACTTACTAGTTTCATTAAAATGAAATGTCTTTTATGAGAGGAACGAACAGGCACCCAAACGTTGGTTGAGTCGTACGGTTGAAACTCGTTAAGCTCGCTTCAATTATTATTATTATTATTATTATTATTATTATTATTAAAGCTTATTAGTTATTTTACTTTATTATTTAACGAATATATTGAAAATTGTCAGAGACACTTATGCAGTAATTTATTTCGGGAGGGGTCCGACTTCAATATGAGGATAAATTATAATAAAATTTTAAAAGATAATCCCCAAAATTAGGCTAAATTTACAGAAAAGTTGGGGTTTCAGAGGGGGTCCGGACCCCCTGGACCCACCCTTAGATGCGTCCTTGTTTGTCAGTAACATTTCCTCATTTTGAAACCCTCAAAAACTTCGGATAGACTATATAAAGGAAAACGAGTTATTTTCGATAAAATATCACTTCAAGGAGACGCGACAGTTTTATTGCACATGGTGGTATCCAACGTTCACAAGGGCAAGAATTCCTTCCCTTTTATTCTTTTGCTATTGTGCTGTATCGAAAGGTCAGGTTTGTAACATATTACTCCTACGAACAAGCATGACTGGCAGATAGGAATACTGAACACAACTCCAGAGAAATGCATGCTGAACTTACGTTTATAGCTACGCTTTGGTGATTTGCCCTCAAGGTCAATCGACTGGTAATTCAGTTCCGTCTCTGTTCTTAAGCCATGTTCGTATTACTTCGAACAGTTTTGATAATGAAAAGCATGCCTCTTAATATAACAGACTTCTTTCGCGTAAGAAATCGAAACTCAGTTGGTCAGAGCAACTAGTCTGTAAGAATTAGGTTGTTAGTTAGGAGCCCAGTACGAGTAAGGGTTTTTATTACTATTGTTTTTATCTTTTTTGTGTGAGGAAAAATCAAATTGTGACATCCCGATATCAAATGTATTTGATTAGGTAGCTTTGTCTTAGCTAAACTTTAAACATCAGTAACTGTCGAAATTATTTCACTAACCGATCACTTACTGAACATTTCAAACACGTCAAACCAGTGGCATAACATGAAGGTTAACCTCTCCTCCGCAGTTTTTAGTTATGCTTCCGTACTTTCAAGGGCGGACTAAGGGCCGGGCGACTGCCCGGGGCGCCAGAGAAAGAGGAGCACCAAAACGAGCCTCAAAAATAAATTTTATAATGTGCTTTCTACTGACGTTTTTGGTTTATATTCTTGTAAAGTAGTGGCAATTATATGATCTTTTTCCATTTCACTATGGAAGAAGAGAGTTTCATAGTACTAAGGGAGCTGTATCGAAAAATTGAGAGATGGCATGTAGAATGAAGAGTGTCGGGAATTAAGTATTGTTTGTTTGTTTGCTTGAGTTTAGCGTTCCACGGTTATGCCTTAATGGGCAAGGGAGATGTGGATACTAATTATAGTGGAATCCGAACCACTTTTATCGTTCAACAGTAATCCACCGGGAATTGGACCCGGTACCACAGAAGGCAGGCGTGCTAGCCACTAGACCAGGGGGGGTGGAGTTGGTATTGTTTATAGCGGGCCATATTCTTTGTGAAGTTTTCCTAGGTAAGGATTTCTTTTTGAAAATGGGTTTAAAACAGTGGCGTCATTTAGGGAGGGCAGGGAGGGGCATTTGCCCCCCCCCCTGAGTTTGAGATGTATATAGATTTTATCATTAGAATAGTAGTAAATCAGTGAAAACGCGAAATTTTACTTATATCAAGAGGTCCTGCCGTCACCCAAAGCAAAATCTGAAATGACGCTCCTGGTTTAAACTATTAAAAACACTATGATAAAATGTAAAATATAGGCTACTACTAGGGGAAGGGCGCCAAAAAGTCACTTTGCCCGTCTGAAAATTTGGCCTGCTCCGCCCCTGCGTACTTTCTGTATACTTTTTGGCCTTGCAGGTTGTGCGGTCCCCACGCCACATTGTTGCGGGGGCGCTATTTACGCTTACCCTTGGAACGTAATTCAATAACGGTTTAAGAAATTCTACCATCAGCGTGGAAACGGGAATATATTTTTCTAATAGTCCCGTAGAACTTTCACTCAGAACGCCAGTTGCAATTTTTCAGAGTGAGCTCTGGCTAAGTAGAAGGAAGATCTGTTTCCTAAGTAAGTTCCTTTCAGAAAGTTTGCTATTTCTTTAACAGTGATGTAAATAAACATACTCATCGTTATTAGCTCGACAACAAACCATCCTGGACAAATCCCTCTAGAACAATGATCGGCAAAAGTTATTCTGCCTAATTTTATAAGCGACTCAAGGGTGAAACACTTGTTAACGAAAGCAATGTTGTGTATATACTGCCTTGTTTCTGACAAACTATAAAGTCTTTTGTAATCTTTAGACACTTTTCCTATTCTTTTTGTCACCCTTGGTTCTGTAGGGAAGCCTCGAACAAATAAAGAAGAGGTAATATTACAGTTAAGGGGCGCTATAAATATATTAGGTATTTCTTTTGTTACCTAACCATAACGGCCTAGGGTCGTCTTCAGTAGAATAAAAAATGCTACGTGATATTACATTCACGAAGGAGGAAAGGATGCTCTAAATATATTTCTTATTCATTTTGTCTGCCCTGCTTCTCAGAAATTATATACCTTCTGTTGGAGGGTGCTGAAAAGAGAGGAGGGGAAATAAAACGTCGTGCCCCCTCATACATTTTAAATTTTGTGACGTGGTTGCTCAAATTATTACTAAAGAAAGCACTCTAAACTAAGATGTGTAAAGTTACAACATTATGTAAGGGTGGCATATTCATTAATAATAATAATAATAATAATAATAATAATAATAATAATAATAATAATAATAATAATAATAATAATAATAATAATAAATATGAATGTCTTTGGAGAGCCGAAATAATGTGAGACGAACAATGATATGTAGAGGTTTAAGATGGGTGGTCATAGAGGAGGAAAAACCAGGATTTTTCTCTCTCTGACTCTCTAATGTTAAGATTATGTGCTGAAGGTAAGAAGCATCATCATTCTACAATAGGTTGCTTTTACGTAGAATATCTATTACTTGAGCTCCCCTCCTTCGGGCAACTTTGCTTATGTAGTAAATACAAAACAATTTCAATTTAAGACAAATATTTATAGAGAAAATTAAACATTTAATAGGGAAATCTGTTATCAAAATATCCAAACACTTAGATAGAAGACTATGTAGTGAGAAACATTGTGAAACTATAAAATTCTCCAAATTAGAATTAACATTTACTGGAAAACATTCGTTATGCATCAGTGAGCACAGGGGAAATAATTACGAATCTGTTTGCAAACAAAAATTAGACACACTAATGCAAATGCGACGATATTTTCTCTCTCTCTTTTTTTTTTTTTTTTTTTTTTTTGGTATCGTCATGAGTTTTACACATATGTTACAATTTGATTCTTTCAGAAATAAAAAATAAATAAAATAACCTTAGTGATAAAAATGACAACAGTACTTCCACGGGATTCGAACCGTCTACCTTCGGTATACAAACTCGTTGCTTTACCTAACTGAGCTATTTGCTCTCTTACGTAAGCTGAACCTGTTCTACAGTAAAGACGATTTTTCATTACGATTGGGCTAACAATTCGTCTTTTTCCATAGGTAATTTCCACTATTTGCACTATCTATACGTTAATACTTAGCATAGATTCATATATTTGGAGTTCGCTGATAATGCATATAATAAGACATACTAGAAATATTTCGTTAAAATTTTCGTTTGTAGATCTAATCCACGCTTCTCTCACTGACATAGATGTCGCTGCTTCGTGTTGAACTGCAGAATTCCCTCGCGTTCTTGAAAATTTCCCACTTTAGCAGAGTTGGTAATTCTCGAGATTTCTGTCGATTTAATGTTTTTTGCTTCTAATTTATTTATTTTAAGCTAATATCTAACACAAATATTAAAAACGGGTTTGTTCTTAACCTGTCCTGCTGGGGAAACCTTCCGAGATTTCGTACATATAAAGAAAACGGAGATATTTTCAAAAAACTTCAAAATAAAGAGACGCGTCATTTATTTTGCTCATGGTAGTACACTTCTCTAAAGCATATTTCCGTGCGTGATTTTTTCTAAGTCCCTTAAAATTAAGAGTTTCGCAACAACGCTTTAGGAGTAGTAGGAGGGGAAGTAATGAAGAAAAAAGCGTGACTTACGAACACAGCTCACAGTTTGCTGTTTGAAATTCTGTTCCTCTTTTGTTACTTTATAAAATGATACTTTTAGCACAAAACAGTACCTAGCAAATACAGAAATCTTGTTAAAGAAAACATATACGCTTCTCGACCGTGATCGTGAAAAAAAAGATCGCGATAAAAAAGAAGAGTTGTTAAGGAGTTTGTTACGTATCAATACAACTGGAAGAGCGTTCTGCAGTTGTTACGATAGCCATACGTATTAAGTAGTCTTCTTTCTTTGTGCAGATGCAATACTTTTGAACCTGGTTCGAATCCCACTAGCTGATTTTATTTTTCAAAACTCAATTCTGCTATTCTTGTCGTAAGTTGGGCCCGCGGTGGCTCAGTGGTAGAGCGTTCATCTCTGGTGCTTGGGGTCCCGGGTTCGATCCCAGTCTCCGCCAAGTGAACTTTGTGATGGACAAACACCGTGTGCGTGGGTTTTCTCGGGGTTCTCCCGTTTCCTCCCACTTTCTTCATTCCACCATTTCATCCATTACTTATCATCACCGTCTCCTTTAGCCTAACCGGCATGACCATGGGACGTAAAACTCAAAGATTTCATTTCATTTCATTTTCTTGTCGTAAGTTTTGTTATATGTTTTTTGTTTTACACGGGAGTAATTGACAACTTTCTCACTTAGCCAAGTCGTACAAACGTGAAGACTTTTCTATATTTCCTAATGTAAAAAAAAAAAAAAAAACCTCCTTAGTGCAAGTCACTTTTGAGAGCGTTCCATAAGATTTTCGTAGACCTGAAAAAAATTGAAGTTCCTGTTTAGGGAAATTACTATCAGCCATAATGTCTCCATCAATACTAGAACGAAGTTCATTATTGTCCTCACTTTTAGTCGTCTACTAAAACTTAACGAGTATTTTTATTTCTACATTAATCGCCATGAAGATACACGATAATAGATAGCTAAAAACTAGTCTCTTTATTTGGATTCAGTACGGTAGAAATAAATTATATTTCCACTATTACATTCATGGAAAAAGTTGAAGCTGTAGAAATCTATATAACTTCCAATTTCAATTCTGATCTTCTTGGATCAAAAATTGCAGAATATAGAGAGAATGCTGTAATGTGGATTTAGCGTCCAAAGGATAGATTTCACCTTCGGCCGTATACCTCTGTTCCAGTCAGAAGTTGTAGATCTATCACTTCCTGGTTTGATACCAAAACACATAATTTGAAAATCTACTGTTGTTTTACAATACGGAACGCAGATCATTTGTTCATTGAAGGGAAAAAAGTTGAACTAATAATAGTTTAAGTTGTCAGTTAAGAACACTGATAGGGCTAGAAAATACTGAACTCTGTAACGGATTTCAAAGAAACCTGCTAATTATTACCATTACTACTACTGTTTCTATAGGAATTAACCTAAAAAGAAAGGAACTTTTCCCGTAGTTGTTGTCTTCTTCTTTTTAATAAATTCCACTCCAATTCATATTTATAAATTTCTGTTATTTCATTTGGAATAAAAATTAGCCACCCTATTGTCTTTTTTTATAAATGCTCGTAGGTATTATTATTATTGTACTGTCGTTGATGTGGGAGACCCAGCTTAGATTCACGGCGGGAGCTCATGTTGTTCGGAGCCCACGTTAAGCTGTAGCCCCATGTCTCATATAGCCTCACTGCTGAAAGGGACGCTAAACGTAAAATCAAATTAAATTATTATTATTATTATTATTATTATTATTATTATTATTATTATTATTATTATTATTATTATTATTATTATTAAAGTAGGAACAGAAAGAAAGGTTTGAGGGTACTAAAATTGGGAAAACATTTTATTTGTTCGTAGTTCGTTATTACACCTATGAACTTTATGTGTCTTCGTGCATCAGGACAATTTCACTGGTTTTCTCGGCTATCTCACATTTTTTTTCACTTAAATGCCTTAACAGTTCTTAAATAGTCTCCAGTCAGTTATCACCCTTTGCTAGGAAATCTATCATACGAATGCCATTAGAGTTCTATAAAGCCCTGACCATCTCCTTACCCTGAACAATCACATATCACTCTTTTGGGAGCGGAGATTAGTTGATTTGTACCGCGTTCAAACCTGTTTTGTTTCAGGCTCAAAATGGCGAATGTAAGTAATATCTTTAACTACAAATTTTACTAAAACCTGCTTGTATCCTCTTTACAAAGATAAATTATGTGATCACAAGCGAGCACTCGCTCACATTTTCCTATGGAAAAAAGTTTGTCCGGGCAGAAATCAAAACGAGTTGGGCCACACTTTGACACTATTTGATATACAGTACCTTAGCTCCTGCTCAGTGCGATGTTTCAACTCTGAGGGGAGAGGGGAGGAAGTATATCTGGCAAGAACACTGAACTCGCTGCCGATTGTGTTCAGCATTCAGTTTTTGAACCTGTCTCGTCAATATTTTATTTTTCGTGCTGTGCTCAATTTGTATCTTCAGCATTTCATCAAAGTGCCTATAATTTCTATAACAACCAAAGGTTTGATTCTGCAGTACTGTGTTGAAATAAAATGAAATTATCAAGTTTTACGTCCCACGAATATGCCGGTTAGGCTAAAGGAGACGATGATGATGAGAAATGAGTGAAATGGTGGAATGAAGAAAGTGGGAGGAAACGGGAGAACTCCGAGAAAACCCACGAGCACGGTGTTTGTCCACCACAAAGTCCACACGGCGCGAGCTGGGATCAAACCAGGGACCCGAAGCACTGGAGGTGAACGCTCTACCACTGAGCCACCGCGACCCCTGTAGTGAATTGTTTATTTGGCCCAAGAGAGCTTAATCTTAAAATAAAGGAATTTCTCATCTTAGTCGCCGTAGTCTTCTTTTTAAATAAATTGTACACTAATTCATATTTGTGGATTTCTTTGATACTTCACTAGAGTCTATTCAAGCGTTATTGCTTTTTGTATGTTGTTAAGTGTTTATAATTATTATTATTTGATTTGAAAACTGCGTTCCCTAAACGTAGCAGTGATATAAATAGTGAGGAGAATGCGATAGGCTACTGTTACATGATATTAAGATTAGAAACCAGCATGGGCGCCGAAGAAAATTTTCTAAGGGGTCAATCTTCATGGTTGCTATATTACGTCTGGTATTTATATACGTGGTTTGCGATATCACGTACACATTTTCCTAAGTCAGGGGGCGGCCCCGTGCCCCATTTGGACGCCCATGGTAATCAGCCTTGTAGCATTCGGTTCGACAATGATTAGAGCGATCGCTCCAGTCTTAACGTATTATAATAAGTTATAGATGAAGTCATTTGTGAAATCCCTCTTACATGCAGCGTTTATTTTATTGAATATAGGAGAACCAGCTTTAGAACTCAATAGTCTAGAAATTCTTATCTACTACACATGAAGTTTGTAATAAATTTTCGTAATGTTAAAGTGTAAATTTGAAATGCATCACAATTGTCTTTAACGTAGCCTATGCTAACTTTATGAGTACGTCGTATTAATGGTAAAACTTCAAAAAGTGCCGGCGTCAGACCAATATAGCGCTGAGTCTGGAGTAAATGCTCCCCTTGGTCCACCCTCAGGACGGCTCTGCCTATTCAAATTGCAGTCTTTCAGAACCTGCAAAACACTATCCATAGATGCAACTTATTTAATATTTGACATCAGAGATTGAAAAGAAATCCGTCAAGGATAGCAAACGATTTCGGCAACTTAGAAATAAAGTAGGTTCTTTTTTAGTATAAAAATATTAGATATTTCTGCAGAGTCCTTGGTCAGTGTATCAAGAATCAAGTTAACATACAGTAAAATTTGGTTAAAATTTTAAAAATAAGGGAACAGTAGCTATAATTAACAAATTCTTTTGCCAAAAATATTATTAGTTTATAATTATATAATTAAATTATTCGTGGAGCCTATTGACACTTATCAAGGAGCACCAGGGAATATCGGTACAAAGTTCACGATCTACTGATTTAAACAGAATCAAGGCAGCAGCAATGACTGTGGGACTAAAACGTGAAAAAAAAATGGAGAAAGATTAAGAACTAACTGGAAGTTCAACTGTTTGTCATAACGTTCGAGTAATTATAAACGGAGGAGAATCAGTGTGGGAATTGAATATTTTCTCCAGGGAGGATGAATTCACCCATATACGCCCAGTCATCACATATTCCATTTATGCCACCCCTTCGTGTGATGTACACATGTGCCGGTAAGTACTACTTTATAACGTATGGTTATACTGAGTTTGACGGGCAAACATACACTTATGTATAGTGGCAAGTTTAACCACGTGAAGAAGTGGTTTTTGTGTCTTGATATTTTCTTAATTAATATTGAAACCAAACGTGGTAGTAGATGTCTACCACTCCGGTTGTAGTAGAGAGATTACACTGAAGACGGAACATATTCTTGGGACGCTTCACTGAATGCGAAAAATAACTTCTTGCTATCTATGGTCGCTTTTACTCTATAGAGAAGATTGTTAAAACCGGAGGTGATAATTTTCTCCACAGGAAACCACTTGTGCTATCTATTACGTGTTTTAATTGTATCCTCGTCGCCATAAGTGCCTTTACATCGCAGTGACGGGTATGTGACCGCGCAGTACTCCAAGGAAGGGATGGTTGTATAAGAATTTGTGATTAATTTTGAAGAGTTTTTATTTTGACTAGGGAATTAACATAGGTGAAGGGAGTAAAGACACAGATTTGAAGCATCAGTTCACTGTTATTGAAGCATCAGTGCACGAAAAGATTCGTATTCTCAGTTTTTCTATTTATTGTTTTATATGTTAAGTTAAACACCACAATATGTATCACTGATATCGCAGATCGTATTATTTTTTAAAATCGTGTTTGTAACCTATTGTCAAAACATTCATCTCCAGACATGATGTAGAGAGAAGAGAAAGAGATATGACATCTGTAATATATGTATATGTGATTCACTAAGTAACTGTAGAAATTAGTTAAAGGACACATAAGAGAGCGAAAAGGAACTCTTGAAGTCTGAACTTTTTAGAAACGTCCTAGATAGGTGAAAATATAGTTAAAAATTGCAGAAGGTATCATATAAATTACCTCTCTTTTCTTATATTCTAGTATACTTTTTCTTTCACATCCAAATATCTCTATTCAGAATTACGAGATAAAGGCGAAGAGAGAAACATTTCCATTTCAAGAATTATATCAGGAAAAAAATCTTTTGACTTAGACTAGATTCGAACTCGCAACCGTTGAATCCATGGCTCAGCGCTCTACCGATTGAGTTAACAACTACTGTCGGAAAAGCCAGATTTCTACAACTACCGGTTGCTGAATGGTGTGTATTAACCAAGTTTGCCGAGATAATTGCTTCATATAGCTATAATAATAATAATAATAATAATAATAATAATAATAATAATAATAATAATAATAATAATAATAATAATAATAATAAAGCAGAAGAAGAACAGAATCTAAAAAGTCACATATGTTGAAAGTTTGACGTGCAGAGTAAGTCCTAATATGAGATTTTATTAATTTTATATAATAAATGTAAGCGTGGTTTATTCGTGCGTGCTACTTAAACTGCGCAACTCACTACCTAGTCCCATAAGGGTTGTACGCATATGGTACAGTAGCCTTGCGTCCTCCAACCGTGAAGAATGTTTCCGTATGAACCTATGCGTGTCCTAAGAGGAAGGAGGAGATTGAAAGAGAGAAAAGTGGTTTAGAAATTATGCAAACTTAGAATATGTCACGAGGTGAGGTGATATAGAATTCAGCGTGTCTTTCAGCTACTACTGTATACAAGACGTGCATCTACGACTTAACGTGGAACCCGAACCACACGACTCCTGACGGGAATCGAAACTCGTATCACCTCTAGTTCTATCATGGGAGACACAGGAACATGTAAAAATAATCGAAAATTTCTTCTATCTTTCTGATAAAGAAAACAAAGTTGATACCAGATATAAATAACGAAAAAAACATATGAATTTAAATGTAAAATTTGAGTCCAAAATACCCACTTATAAACAACTGCTGAATTTTAGAAAATAAAGACATGCAAATTGAAGTTATGTGATTAACTTGGAGCTTCAAAAACCAACACCCAGAAACCGCCGTGTAAAGTCTAACTGATGCAAATTTTTTTTATTGCATAACTTGCTTTGGGCTAGAGCCAGACGCTTGCATTTGCTCTTTCTCCGACCTCTCACTTCTCATATCCCTAAGACCTCTGATCTTAAGTGGTTTCGAGATATGGCTATCTTATTGTAACAATTTCAACTCCCAACTTTGTCTTCCTGCTGTTTTTCTTCTAACCGTAATATATATATATATATATATATATATATATATATATATATATATATATATATATATATATATATATATATATATATATATATATAAAACGCTGAAATACATCTTTAATCAAGATGTTTCTACTCTTAAGGGATTTTGGAATATGGCCATTCTATTTTACCAATTACAATTTAAACCTTTTTTTTTTCTATGGAAAAATGAAAAAACGCAGAAACATGTCTTTAATGTCTAGCTTAAGCGGTTTGGTTTACTTGCAAAACCTAAACACCAATTTTCATTCCTGGCGGGAGCTCATGTATTTTGAATTCCACGTTAATCAGTAGGTTAACGTTTCATATAGCTTCGCTACTGAATGGGACGTTAAACTCAAAATCAACTCAACCAATTTTCATGTCAATAACCTTACAGATTTTCGAGTTATGACCATCCAATTATAACAATTATAACTTTACCCTATTTTCTTCCTTTCTAGGGCAAATATCATAAAAACGCTTACATACATATCTAATTATTTTAAATGAGAAGTCCATATACCAAATTTCATGTCGTTAACACTCAAAGATTCCAAGGTATGGGCATTTTAAGATAATTGCCACTTCTCTTTCTCCCTTTTCCCTTCAAATTTCCAAATATTCTTCTTTTAGTGGGACCTTACATTACAAATCATATGCCCTTTCTAAACTTCAAGTTTCTAGCTTAAGCGGTTTGGCCTAGCGTTGATCAATCAGCCAGCCAGAACTTGTTATTTTATATAGAAAGATACATAATAAGCAAATTAATGACAAAAATATTACTACAAAAGCAATATAGCAAAGAACTCATATACTGTGTTAAAATATGTAGATATTCATTCATTTGGTAAAATTCATAAAACTAAGGGCACAAGCTTAGCGTACGCGCGCTACATATCATATAGCCTCGCTGCTGAACGGGATGTTAAACTCAAAATCAAAACTCAAAAGTAATTAATTGGGGATGAATGAAATGAAATGCATGTTTTCTAATAGAAGAAATCACAGAGACACAAAGGTTAGGAAAGGAAAGGGTTTTACTGTACCTCAGCCATTTCGATATGATGAGCCTCTTCAAATATCGGGTGAAGCCTTATCCTCCAATTCGTTGAGTGTTTCCGTCTGGTATCGATCCCAGACCTCACGTTCGAGAGTGAAGAACCTCTCGACCTCAGGGCAACAGCTCCCAGATGTCCTGGCCTCTTCAGAATGACACCTCTGTCATGCAATGGTTGGTGAGGGCCCAGGCGTGCCGACCGTCTTTCAATTGCTGCTACGACGACTCTTCTGAATAGGGGTCCAAAGTGTGTTTCTGGCGGCTTCTGTCACACTTCTCACCTCGAGGGTCCCGTGTCCCCTGGTTTTGTTCTACTTCTTTGCTTTCGCTTCTTCCTGGTGCTCCGCACGTGGATGACTAGCTCATCACAATTATCTTAGTCAATAGGGAAGTTTGTTAATTGCTGAAACGGCGTGGCTGAGCTTGTTTTGATGAAGTTACGGAAACTAGAAAGGGAATGGCAAGCATGAATTTGTATTGGGATGAGGTGACAACATAGGGAAGTCTCTTCTTTATTATTTAATAATTACAATTTCTTGTTTGAAGAACAATAACAACATACAGGGAGAATTCAAAATAGGCGCTAAGCCTGATATCCTCTAGAAATTGATGCCAATGCGATACTCACAAGAGATGCTAGTTTGAGGAAAATTTCCATGGCACAGGATAGATCTTTTAAAGAGGGAAAAGGGATATTTTACGAATATGAGATAAAATCAATGTAAATTTAGCTTTCCAATAGATGTTGTATTAAGCACTATGACCGTAGAGCTAAAGACTGGTATTCTTTCCACAATCCCACCATATGCACAAAATACAAATATAACAGACTCTTCATTCCTTTCTCAACAGTTAAGGGTTGAGAAAGATCACCGTAAATGAAATGCACATTATCAAAGTTGAAGCAAGCATGGGCACCCAAAACGGGACGAAAGGGCCAGGCCCCACCTGGCTTACGACAAGTATAATGTATATGTATAATTTCTTTAGATTTTCTTAATACAAATAAAAATACCAAACGTAATGTAGTAACGAGGGAGATGACCACCCTAAAAACATTCTTCGGGCCCCCATGCAAGCAAGTAGGCTTTCTTGTCCATTCGTCCAGGGAATGGAGCGAATACTAAGAAAAGACGGGCGGTACAAATGGGTTCTTTAAAAATCATTTCTGAGGGAAATTTTAACTTAAGTTCCTAATGACTCACAATCGCTGTCCAGTGCTTAATGCTCACTTTGTTAACATCTATTAGTCATTTGTCATTCGTCAACATTTTCATTTCTATCCTAAGTCATTTCGTTTTTGTTTATATTTTTAATTTATAATGATGTGTGCTTTCACTTTTTAATAGTACTTTGTTTTTCATGTAATAATAATGACCAACGATATAAAACCAAGTGAGCATTTTATCGGAAAAGAAAGCTACAAAACGTGAAAGAAGATAAGAGGCAGCCGAAGGCTCTAAAAGAGTTTCTTTCGAGTGCTGGACAAAATTAGACAAATATTGAGGTGGGGAGTTGTCAATATCAGTCACTGTTAACGAAGCATTTGCAGGTCGACATTCTTTTGAAGCTGACAAATTTATTTTAACCTGATTGCAGTAATTTAATTGTTGAATTAAAATGGAACGATACGGTCATTTCGGTTACGGGTCTGAATTAAATTTCATGTATTTCAAAATTTGTTTGAATACAATTAGTTTCCATGTGGCATATAAGTATAGAACTTGAAAGGATATAATCGAAAGCGACGAAAGGTCATTTGGATGACAAGTATTTTTTTCAGTACTCTCACTTTCAATCACAGCAGCGTATACAGATGCTCGTTTTATTATGACAGATAACAATAATTATTAATCCATTCTCTGCTAATAAATTTAGATGGAGCGATATTTTAAATTAGTAATAATTCTAATGCAAAGTAGAGTTTTGATTATTAGTTACTTGTGTTCAGGGATGTTCCGACATAGGTGCTACGGATGCGCAAGGGGCCAGGTCGAGACAGAATTTTCCAGACAAAATTCGAGTCGAGACACGGCTCTTCCAATAGAGAAATATACATTTTTCGAGTCGAGCCATCACTTTTACAGCACATTTTCGAGACGAGACAGCCACAAATCTTGTATCGTGCGCATCCCTAATAGGTGCAGTTTTCTATTCAGAAAACATCTTCCGGGGGGCACACTTAGTAGGGCCACTGCTGGTACTGTTTTATTTATTATTATATTATAGACGTATTATTTTGATCTCCTCCCGGGGGGAGTGGCCCCCTAAAATATGTGTGGACGAAACACTGAACAGGCAGTCTGAGAGTCTGGATCCCCCAATTAGCATAATTTCAGGGGGCAAATACACAAAATTATTTGCATTTTGTAGGCTATTCCGAAAAAATCTTCGGACCTCAATGGGTGCATCATTACTTGTGTTTACATTGTGTTACTGCCTGATTTCGAACGTCTATGTTGGAAAGAAACATGAAAGAATTGAATTGTTCTATAGGCATAAGGGGCCCTGAAAAGAATTTTTGCGGAGAAACCTGATTTTAAAGTTCTGCCACTGATCGGGGACAAATTACATATAAATTAAGACACACTTTTGTCATTTGTTGTGTATTGAACTAGTTTAACTAAAATTAATAAAGAATTATTTGAAATCAAGTATATCTCAAGAACGATTAAATGGACTAGCTTTGATGGCCATTGAAGATGACATTCTGAATGAAATTGATATGGATGCAATAATAAGAGATTTTGCCAAATTGAAAGCCAGAAAAGTGTCTTTATAACATGAACTTTACAGTAACAAAGAAAACGAGAAATTAAGCTAATTACCATATTTGTATCACTAGAAAACACTATTTAAATATGCTTTTAATGAAGTGTAAGAGCATATCTCTTTGTCAAAATCAAACCTGTGATAATGTTAGACTTGAAGCTAATTAGTTTTATTCTATTTCGACTTTTATTTTTCAACTGTATTTGTCAAAATACATCTTAGGTATACATTTTAGTTGTTTCCTGTGCTTATTTAATAATAATAATAATAAATTATTAAAACTGGAACTTTGGTCATGATTCATCCACAGTTAATTAGGTTTAATTTTGCCATTTTCCTTTAATACTCACTGGAAGACTGAATTATTATTTATTGAAGAAATTTGTAATTGTAACAATTATCTGAAGAATTTTTGTCCATTACAGCATTCAATTCTTTTATTATCATATAGGCGGGGCGCCTAAATATTATTTGCTTACAGTTACGAAATGTCTACAACCGACCCTGTTACTGTTATATATATATATATATATATATATATATAAAGAGAGAGAGAGAGAGAGAGAAAGTTTTGACTCAGAAAAAGTACTGTTGAACGTACGATGCTACATGGGCTCCTGAAGGGTGCACAATTTACCCCTAAAAATGCTTTCGATCACTGAAATAAATTCCTGCCTACGCCCCTGTAAAGCAGTAAGAATGTTAGGGACTGATCAGGGGGTAATGCCTCCCTGGAGCAACGACAGTTCCCCAGAAATCATACCTCTGATAGGTCCGGATGTGACACCAGTATTTGTGTGTTACCACTCTTCCCTCTCAGTGTACTGAAACTTAAGTCAAAGGAACTGTTCTGAAATCTTCACCGATTCTCTCCTCTGAAACCGCATGCGAATGGGGCCGACCTTGGTCATATACCACATCTGGAATATTACTATTTATGTCAGATATACCGAAAAATATATATTTGACACAAATATAGGATGTTTCGATTTTATTTTATTTATTTTTTGCCTGTCACCCTCCCACTCTGACCTCCATGCCAACCAAGGCTTAACTTCTACCTAAGCAACATCGACAGCGTCACTATTCATCTGCGACCACGAAAACTATGATTTCGATACTAATATTGTTCATATTTGACTACTTTTACATGTCCCTTTCCCCTTATTACGAATGACTTCAGTGTCTCGCCTCACTGGAGCAATTTCAACAAACTTAAGTATAGCTATAAACCACCACCTGTAAAATAAATGTGCGGGTGATCTTTTTTGGAGAGGAATTCATTAGCTGCTTTTCCAATGTGGTGGCTTTATTCGCTTCCCATGCTAAAGATTGCCAAAGAGCTCAACTTTATTTGCACCACTGTGCTATGAATATAGATTTTAATGGCATTTACTTTACTGAATGCTCGCTTAGGTGTTGCTCCCGTCACAGGAAAAGTGAGATACTGTTATAAATGAGTAGGGATATAAACAAATACGGAAAACTATTAGCAATGACACCACTCGAAATGAGTTTTTGCAATATAATGGGGCAGTATTTTATTCGAATGTGAAGGAAATCATTGCCTAAATTGTCCCTTCCCCTCCTTAGAAGTCTAAGCTACAATACGTATCTAAAATTTTTGAATTAGAAATATATGCATCGAGTTTCATATCCTTAACTTTAAGGTGTCCTGAGTTAAGTAAATGAATAACCTTCCTGCCAACGAAAGAGTAAAGCTTTGGGCTTTAATAGTATCGGGAGTGTAATTATGCATTTCAGCGACCCCGAAAGCTATTGAATAGACACTCATATATTTCAATTAGGAATTTTTAATTTTCACCCCTCCCATTAAACCTCCATGCAGATAATGCTAAAATTTGATGTGAACGATATAGAGTGTATCATACATAATTCATGCACTCAAAAGCTATGGATTTAACATTAATATCGTTCATTTTCGATTATTTTTACATGTTCCTGTGTCTCCCATGATAGAACTAGAGGTGATACGGGTTTCGATTCCCGTCAGGAGTCGTGTGGTTCGGGTTCCACGTTAAGTCGTAGATGTAGTCTTGTATAGAGTAGTAGCTGAAAGACACGCTGAACTCTATATCACCTCGCCTCGTGAGATATTCTACGTTTGCATAATTTCTAAACCACTTTTCTTTCTTTCAATCTCCTCCTTCCTCTTAGGACACGCATAGGTTCAAACAGAAACATTATTCACGGTTGGAGGACGCAAGACTGTACCATACGCGTACAACCAGTAACGTACCCAGGAATTTATTTCGGGGGGGGTCCAAACTAAATATGAAGGTATTTTATATTAAAGTTCCTAAAATTGCCCCTAAAATTAGGCTAGATTTTTAAAAAAGTCGAAATTTCGGGGGGGGGGGGGTCCGGACCCCCGTGACCCCCCCTTGCGTACGTCCCTGCGTACAACCCTTATGGGACTAGGTAGTGAGTTGCGCAGTTTGAGTAGCACGCACGAATAAACCACGCTTACATTTATTATATATAATTAATAAAATCTCATATTAGGACTTACTCTGCACGTCAAACTTTCAACATATGTGACTTTTTAGATTCTGTTCTTCTTCTGCTTTATTATTATTATTATTATTATTATTATTATTATTATTATTATTATTATTATTATTATTATTATTATTATTATTATTATAGCTATATGAAGCAATTATCTCGGCAAACTTGGTTAATACACACCATTCAGCAACCGGTAGTTGTAGAAATCTGGCTTTTCCAACAGTAGTTGTTAGCTCAATCGGTAGAGTGCTGAGCCATGGATTCAACGGTTGCGAGTTCGAATCTAGTCTGAGTCAAAAGATTTTTTTCCTGATATAATTCTTGAAATGGGAATGTTTCTCTCTTCACCTTTATCTCGTAATTCTGAATAGAGATGTTTGGATGTGAAAGAAAAAGTATACTAGAATATAAGAAAAGAGAGGTAGTTTACATGATACCTTCTGCAATTTTTAACTATATTTTCACCTATCTAGGACGTTTCTAAAAAGTTCAGACTTCTAGAGCTCCTTTTCGCTCTCTTATGTGTCCTTTAACTAATTTCTACAGTTACTTAGTGAATCACATATACATATATTACAGATGTCATATCTCTTTCTCTTCTCTCTACATCATGTCTGGAGATGAATGTTTTGACAATAGGTTACAGACACGATTTTAAAAAATAATACGATCTGCGATATCAGTGATACATATTGTGGTGTTTAACTTAACATATAAAACAATAAATAGAAAAACTGAGAATACGAATCTTTTCGTGCACTGATGCTTCAATAACAGTGAACTGATGCTTCAAATCTGTGTCTTTACTCCCTTCACCTATGTTAATTCCCTAGTCAAAATAAAAACTCTTCAAAATTAATCACAAATTCTTATACAACCATCCCTTCCTTGGAGTACTGCGCGGTCACATACCCGTCACTGCGATGTAAAGGCACTTATGGCGACGAGGATACAACGAACAACATTAAACCCGAAAGTGGTTTATATCTGAAACTTCCGATTTCAATTCGGTTAAGACAGAAGACATTTCCTATTCTTAGGACGCCAGCTCAATTTTTAAATAAAACGCTTGTCGCTATCTCTTTATCATTTTTGGTCTGTGTAGATCAATGCTGAAACTGGAAGTTGTAGTGGATTTTTACTGCTTCCGGTGTTAGTACAGAGCAAAGAATATAGAAGAAATATATTCTTGGGATGTTTAATCGATAGCAGCAAACCGGTTCTCATATGCATATGTTACAGCTTTCGGTCTATAGTGATCAACGTAAAAACCGGTAATTATTCATTTTTATTACCGTTTTGATTATTGCCTAACTAATCGAACTATTCCTACCTTTTTACGTACTACTTACTGAACAAATTTGGTGGTAATGTATGAAGTAATCCTTAAGATGTTTTCGTCTTGTGGACGGACGGAGACACGGACTGTCTAAATAGGCCCATGTAACGAAGTTTTGATAAATCAACCCCTGAACAAGATTGTCCTTACAAGATCCTGTATTTCTAACACTTTCGGCAACAAAATAAAAGTTGTTCCCTGTTTCTCTGCTTCTGAAGATTCAAAAGCATTCCACTGTTGAAGGTGGAAAGTTAATCGTGCCAGGGATGAAAAGTTTCTTCTTCAGTTGAGCACACATTTTTGTTAGTGTGAAATCCCTATCATTCCCTCGTCAATACACATACTTGTAAGAATAAACGCTTCAACACTTTAGTTACAATTTAGAAGCATCTATGAAACAGAAAAAAAGAAATTGCTCAGATTATTCATTTTCTTGGTGTTTAGGAAATCATCGGATACAAACGGTAATCAGTTGGCGACTTTCTAAAGTACGACTTCTGCTTAAGAAATTAGAAGGAAATTAATTCTAAAATTAGAAACTAAACTAAGAAGAGCATCCAGTGGGGTTCAAACCAGGTTCAAAAGTTTTGAGTTCTGATAGAAAGAACTAAACAGACACGACTACCGAAAAACACACTAAAAGTATCGTTCCGTTGTATTGATAGATATGAAACTCCCTAACATCTGATTTGTTTTTCACTATTTTCTTTTGGTCAAAAGCTTGTCGCTATCAAATCTTGAGAAAACAACGACGTTTTCTCCATTTGCCAAGGTATTATTTTGCTCTGAAACTAACCTAACATTAAATAATGAAAAAGAATCTCAAGATTTCAAACAGCATACAAGTTGTGTTGGGAAGGCTTCGCTACTTTTTATTTCTCATTACTACCCCTCCTACAACTTCCAGCGCGCTGTTGCCAAACTCATAATTTTAAGAGACAGAAAAATTCACGCACGCAAATATACTTTGGAGAAGTGTACATTTACTTTCCTGACAGACAGTACCTAATGTGTGTGCGTGCGTAAGTTTCAGACGTGAATTTCAGTATATAATATTTTAATTACAATATCGAAAAATGCGTTTCAACGTTTCCGAACCTTCTGCTCCTAAGAAGGAACAAAGGGAGCAGTAAATGTAATTGTAATATTGTTGCTGGTAGGTTGGCAGGAAGAGAAAGGATTAGAATCAGTCAAAGGCTGTCTTAAAGAATTGTTGTTAAAGTTTTCAAAACAAAATGTTAAAGGGAGAGAGTGTTGGCAGGAAGTGTAACAAAAGAGTGCACATACTGTTGTAATCTAAGGTTTATGTTAGGCAACGGCGCCGACTTTCCAAAATTTATGTGGGTGCGTATCAATGGCAAGATGTCTTAGCCTATATGTTTTCAGGGAAGTCTCGGTATTTGATTCATTTATTTTTAGTTAAAATCTTTTATGAACACTGTCATAAAGGGCTGTGCTCTGATTAAGTAAAATATTCCGGTACTATGTGGATAAGTTGGGGCTTCCCTAGCTCAGTCGGTAACAGGCTGACTTAAATGCAAGAGAAATGGGTTCGAACCCGGGTGCTGGAGCCCCGGAGCACCCAAATAGTCGGCGCGCATGATGTTAGGAATCTGTGGTTGTCAAGATAAACAAGATGTAGTGAAGATTCGGATTATATATATATATATATATATATATATATATATATATATATATATATATATATATATATATATATATATATATATATATATATATATGCATTGGAAAGATTCAAAGGGTAATATTGTTTAAAAGATTAAAGATCAAAGGTATGATAAACAGTAATAATAAAATAAAGGTTTATATAAGAGTGAAGACATACGTTTAATTACTGGTGCAATACGATTATAGGTGGTTTAAGATATGTTATTATTAAGATACAAACACTATCAACTTCTCTTCAGAAGTACCCTTTATTTTATAAAGTAACAATTCTGATTTCTTATTTTATATTCATATAATGCCGATGTGAGAATTTACTGAAGTTGGAGGTGTGAAATTCAGTTTCTAAATTCTTCATTAGAAATGACCTAACATTTGTTTCAGTGTTTCTAGGGGAGAAAGGGGCACAATTACTATAATATTTAAATTTCCAGTTTTATATTCATTAAATCTTATTTTTCTTGCGCGATAAAGTTCTTACAATAGTTGGGGTACTCCAGCTATTGTAAGTACACTTCTCCAAAATATAATTGCACGCTCGAATTGCACGCTCGAAAGTCCTTTAAAATTGTAGGTTTGGCAACATCGCAATCGACGTAATGCTAGAGGTAGTCCTGGACCCATAGTATACCCCCGTAAAAAAATCGAGGTCCAGAGAATTTGATTTTTGATTTGTGTTCTCGGATCATTATTGAATTAATTTAGCTTGGGTAGACATTTCTAATCCGGGCCGATTAGGTTCTGAACTTCATTTTAATCCTTTCGGTACGGTGCTCTTTTTGATGTTTTCGTCGACGAAGTTATGCATGTGCTGCAGCTTCCCTAATTACCCTATTGAAACTTTCTATGGTGCGTTGTGTTGGCCAACGACAAGGTTTTCAGATGTTGGTATATTTGTTTCAATCTAGCTAATAAGAGGGAAATTATAGAGGGAAAATGGGATTTTTTCCCAAAATTTTCACTTAAATCCGGGAATTAAAATTTCTCATGGCTGGAAACACTGCCACTAGATAGATGCAATTCATCTTGAAATAAACTTTGGTACACCATTAATATCTCCAAGAAATATCATGTCGATATCTAATAAACTAAGCATGTAATTTTAGCATGTGCATGTAAAAAAAAACAAAAAAAAAAACATATCATTCTATCTTTTAAAAAATCCTCATTTTCTGGACGTCATTTGTAAGAATGGCGAATATATTTTAATGATGACTTAATATTTCGTGAATCATGAGATCTACATTCAACATTCTTGTGTCAAAACGTAGATTATGAAGGTCAAATATCCCTATAAACAGAAAATAACCTATCAGAGCAACCTTTTAGTCATTTTACAAAATAGCGAATATTATATAGGAAACTATAATAAAGAATGTTATTTTTTTTGGTTTGTTTGAGTTATGCCATAGTGGTTAAAGGAGACGTGGACCTATTGATTATAGACGAATCCAAACTACTTTTTAGTTTAACTGTAACCCCACCGAGAATCGAACCCGGAACTATACACTCAAGGCATGCGTGCTAGCAACTAAATTAACTGTAGGTCTAATGGAAAGTTATGATGGAGGCTATAATAAATAACTAATAGACATGTATTGAAATAAACTAAATATAAATAAGTTTCGATCCTTTTACTGTGATCAGCAAAGAATGTCTAAGATCGTGAATAGAAGTAATTAACACAAGTAGATAAAATACATAAGTTTGCCTATGGGTACACAAGTATACAAATTCAAATTATAAAGAATACTTATTATAAGTAATGAATACATGTATATACATTTATTTGATTTACATTTGTATGAAATACGTGACAATTTTCTTAAGCTATATTAATTCAATAATGATACAAAATTGCAAATCAAAAATGAAATTTTGTGAAACACGATTTCTTTTTACAGGCGTATATCGTGATGCTGGATTTAATTATGTCCATTTGCAATTACACGTTTTTACAGTCACTTGCATTACATTTCCAGCATGACGAACGTTTCAGAAGAGCGTACCGGCAGGAGCATCTTTTCGTAGCGCAGGTTTTGCAGTTACATGTTCACTGAGTAAGGGCTTTAAAAATTTAATAGGTTTAAGAACACCATCAATGTTTTCCCATCGAAACTCACAGAGGACTTTTGGAACATACGAACGATTCAAAACACTTACACATCTTCTGAGTAAATAAAAGCTCTTTTAATGTGTCCATGCACGGACGATGACGTTGGCGGAAGGTCACTTTGTGGGACTGACCTCTTGAACTCATTGTAGGAAAGTTCATCAAAAGTACCAACATCACACTTTGTTTTCCACACACGCACAAGGTACTTAACGACGTCTTTGAAGTCACAGTCGTCGTCAATCTCAGCAAATTCTTTTAGAAACTTCACTGGTTCAGAGGCTAAAGCTCCCCGCTTAGTTCCTATTTTGCTCATAATGTCATCACCTGTAAGAATATGGGGCCTTGATGAGAACATTGTAAATCTCTGAGTTGAGTCTATGGTACAAAATATGAAGAGGGATGAAGCGTCTTTTTACACCTGTTCCATAATATATCGATATTATATCCATATTATAACCATAATATATCTTCCAATCCTTGACTTATAAGAAGTACAACAAAATGAAGTAACAGAATAATTACATCTGTGTTATTCGATAGAACAATTATTCACTTCAAACCTTTTCGAACTGCTCACTCTACATGTGGAATGAACGAAGGTCAGCTTCTTCCAATTTGTATTTCAGTTCTTCCACAATATGGCCTGCACCGTTTGAATATATTTGTGCCGGCATCAATTCCTGATTAACAATCATTCCACTAGCAATAATTGGAAATTCTGTGTTTGCTGAAACATCAGTAATATTTCGACGCATTAGCATCTCCAGATTAAGTTTGTTTGATGTAGTTGACCATAATTTATCATGTTGCAAAGGTAGAGGTGTAGAATTTGTTTTACATGCAAGTTCGATTCATCCAGTTGTAGACATTCGCCTGATTTTCTCGCACTCTTTGATCGAAAGTTCAAGTTACTGTCAAGTATGATATACAGTTCTTGCAGAGTACATACTGATTTTGATATTTGTAGAACTCTCTGAATAACCTCTCCAAAATTTTTCATGGATGACAGCTTGACCGTTCGCAATTGGGACATATAATCCACAATAACAGCAGTGTTTAGTGCAGGGACCTTTTCGAAATAAAAATCGCCAGATGAAAGATATTTTTCTAATTCTTTAAAGAGTGTGTGTTTTACTGGTTTTTGTCGCAGCATCTCCATCAAATAACGCATTTGTTGGTAAAAGGTCGTGAGACATAATGTTCTTGATAGATTCCCCACTTCCTTTTGCCAGATCTATCTCTATGTTGACTTGGGAAAGAATTTTATTTGAGATCACCAGTGGAGCTTTTCTGGTTGCTGGTTCTGTTACACTGTTCCGATTAAAGCGTAGAAGGTTAGCTTTATTGATTACGTCAAAAAGCTATTTTATTTTCAATACAAACTTCTCCTGCTTCAGCTGTGTACATAATTCTGCCCCATGTGAAAAGATACCTAATAGACGTGCCTTTACATCATTATTCACATGTTGTTTTGTGACAAACTTATGCAGCCTCTGAGGCTCAATCATTTCAAACGGATTTCCTCATCGCTGCATAAAATGAACAAGGCTCTCAACATTTCTATTGAAACGTTCTCCTCTCTTTCCCATTAGCTCATGGTGAGGAACAGTTTCACGGTGGTCCATTAATTCAGAATTAGGCACCTCTTTGAAAACGTTTCAAATATAAAGTACTTCGTGGTAAACTAGCTGCCATTGAGCAACATAGTCACTTTTACGTGTTTGACCGACAATTCCCTTGAAACTTTTTTTGATCTCTGAATGGTTTGTTCTAATTTCATCTCAGGAGCTACAGCATTGAATCGTCCTTCTCTGTCTTTGATCACGAAGTGTCCTTGAACAAATTTGTTGTGAAGGTACTTGTTTTCTACTTCTAGTTTTTTTTTATTCTTTCCAAATATCAGGAGCCATATCTCACATAGTTTATACAATCGAATTCACGAACCACAGGAATGAGTGACTCCACAGTTTTTTTCTGCAGCTCCCAGTCACCTTTTGTATCAGCATGTACTAGGTCCTTCACTAGACCGATTAAAATTACATTTCCCCAGTACTTGCAAAGCTCTGACTTATCCTCGCACTGTTTGATAAACTCTTCAAACTTGGCTCTTAAGGTTTGTGATATTGAACGAAGTGTAGTAAATGTTGCCTGGCTTTGCATTGTGTACCTTGCACAGTTCTTGCATAACATCTGCGAAATCTAATTTGTTATTCTTCTTCCAGAAGGCCATCCAACGCAATGTTTCTATAGCCTCAGAGGTGCTGAGCATACCCTGTAACGATCGAACATATGAGTTCGCTCAATACAAATTGCACAGTTTTGGCTCCAAAGATTTCAGTCTCAATGAGTGCATCTTCTATGCCACATCCTGTTAGATAACTTCCTACACACCTCAGTGCAACTTTTGTCATGTGAAAAATGCCCATCATTGGATAAAGTTCACTAAATTCTTCTGGATTGCTCATACAGATCTCAACGACAATACGGAAGACACCTTTGTCACAGAATATTGGGAGGATTGGTTGATCTTCAAGCTGAGTACGCACATTTTGGAAATTTTTATAGCTGTTGCGTAGTTTGTGACAGGAGATGATATTACTGGTAAAAAGCCAACCTTTTTCAATAAGACGGTACTCTGGGAGATTAGAGCATGAATTCCAGCCCATGGAGGAACTGGTTTGTGCTGATATTTCAGTCCACACTGAATAAAAGTAATAACAAATTCAGTTTCCTTGGTTTTACAGATAGCAGTATCGGGCACTACATGATGCATATCCTCAGCCACTTTGAAGCTTTCTGGTAATTCGGGACTTTTTTTTTGGCTTGTAGTAGCTTTGCACACACTGACAAGGCAGATGTGTTATAAGTTTACAACTTCGTTTCTGTATATTTAATGCTGACACTGATTGTTTCCCTGCATCTAACTCATTTGCACGGTCTTGAAAAAGCACCATTACCGTATTATGTGTGCCATATGTGCCGGACAAAGAAGAGCTGTCTTCAAAGTAAACATTATCAAAGGCTGCAATTGTAAATGCTTTGTTAGTAAAGTGACTGGGGAGTGGTCCTGGCCAGAGATATGAAAGACATTCATAACCTACGTCTGACACAAGAACGTTGAATGTAGGTCTCATGATTCACGAAATATTAAGTCATCATTAAAATATATTCGCCATTCTTAAAAATGACGTCCAGAAAATGGCGATTTTTTTTTAAAAGATAGAATGATATGTTTTTTAAATTACATGCTTAGATATCGACATATTTCTAGGATATATTAGTGGTGTACCAAAGTTTATTTTAAGATGAGTTGCATCTATCTAGTGGCAGTGTTTCCAGCCATGAGAAATTTTAATTCCCGAATTTAGATGAAAATTTTGAAAAAATCCCATATTTCCCCCTATAATTTCCTTCTTATTAGCTAATTTGAAACAAATATACTAACATCTGAAAACTTTTTCTTTGGCCGACACAACGCACCATAGAAAGTGCCAATATGATAATTAGGGAAGCTGCAGCACATGCATAACTTCGTCGACGAAAACATCAAAAAGAGCACCGTACCGAAAGGATTAAAATGACGTTCAGAACCTAATCGGCCCGGATTAGAAATGTCTACCCAAGCTAAATTAATTCAATAATAATCCGAGAACACAAATCAAAAATCAAATTCTCTGGACCTCGATTTTTTTTTACGGGGGTATACTATGGGTCCTGGACTAAGGAAGTGAAAAGAAAAAATAACGAGACTTCCCAACAGCTCACAGTTTGCTGTTTGAAATACTCAGTTCTCTTTTTATAACTTAATGTAATGATACATTTAGAACATCATAGTACTTGATAAATGCATAAAACTTGGTTGTAAATAAAGCACACACGCTTTTCGACCACAATATTCGTTAAAAAAAGGGGAGGGGAGTTGCTAAGAAATTCGTTCTCTATTCATGAAATAGGAATAAAACTTCATAGTTGTTTCGATAGCCATACGAGCTAAGTTCTTGCTTTCTGTGCGGATTTAGTACTTTTGAACCTGATTCGAGTCCCACTCGATGCTCTTCTTTTCATTTTGTAATTTTTCATTTATTTTTACACTTTTATAGTATATGTATTACACAGAGATGATGGGCAGCTTTCTAATTTATCCAAAAATAAGGTGTACAGGTGTAAAACCTTTTCTATATATCCCATTGTGATTCCTTCTTAGTGCAAATTACTTCTTGCATCGATCCGTAAGATTTTCGTAAACCTCAAAATAAATCCGAAGTTCTAATGTCCAGAAGATCACTATCAGCCCTAATATTTCCTTCACCACTACCAGAACGCAGTTCATATTATTATTATTATTATTATTATACGCTTCTTTAGTGTGGGAGACCCGGATCGATTCCCGGCGGGAGCTCATTTGGTGAGATATTTTATTTCTCCCCAGTTTGTTGTTACACCCAGATCGTAACTTGTGGGGGGCATCGGGCAACTGACCCTTCCAGAGAAGCTCCCCGCCGTTCGATGCGGGCCCATGTTAAGACAAAATTTTTTACTCCGTATACAATACGAAGATGAAACTATAAAAGAAGCATCAAACAGATTCACTACATTATATAAACAAAACAGCACACAAAAGGTAATTAAGACAAAAATGAGTCTGGGGCCGATTTCAGTAAAAAATGTCTACTATTAGGTGCCCTAGAAACAATATGTATTAGTATGGCTTTGAGATTTGTGAATAATGTCCCCTTAATTAATTTATTATGTATGAAACGGGCTCAGGGTGTTACGAATGGAACCGCAGACCTTGCCGTGCGGGAAAGCCACAGACTCCGGGGTCCATAAAGAGTAAGAGAAAGAGGGGGCCTAAGAATTAGAAAAACATTTCTATGGGACCCTAATACGCGACTTAATGTTTATCCCCCAGAAAAGAATCTAAATTACGGCGCTGGTTACACCTATGAACTGTATGTTATTATCTTGGTGTGTCAGAACCATTTTAGATAGGTTTTCAGGACGATCTCACGTTTTTTACTTAAACGTCTTAATAGCTCTCAATAGTATCATCGTTTGCTAGAGTCTATGTCACAGGAATGCCCTCAGTTTCATGAAGCATTGGTCATCATCTTACCCCGAACAATCTCTCATGAGTATTTTGCGAGTGGAGATGAGGTGTGTTGTCTACTGCTTTCAAATCGGTGTTTTTCAGGTTCCAAGTAGTAGTGTTGTCAACTGCTAGAGCAGCTCGGCTCCCGGCTCAGTCACCACCGAGCCGAACTGAAAAGTGAGCCGACCCAACAGCTCATCCAACCGTGCTGGCTCGAGCCGATGGTTCATTCCAACTGAGCCAGCTCGAGCCAATGGCTTACCTGAGCTGAGCCGAACCGAGCTTATGGATCACCCCAACCGAGCAGGCTCGAGCCGATGACTTACCTAATCCTAGCTGAGCCGAGCCGAACTGAGCCGGTAGCTCATCTCAACCGACCCGGTTCTAGCCAATGGCTCACCTCAGCCGAGCCGAGCCGAACCGAGCCAATGGCTTATTCCAATCATCCCGACTCGAGCTGTTGGCTCAGTTGAACCGAGCCGGAGTTCAAGCTGCGCCGGTGGCTCAGGGTTCGAGCCGAGCCGATTGACACCACTATTTCCAACTCTATAAAGTTTTTGCATAGCTATCGTAAACAATTAATCTATTTAAGCAGTGTTTAGTAGTTTCCATCGGTTCAGGTGAGTAGGACCATGCTTTTCATGCCCCTTCTTTGATTATGACCTGAGTATTCTAATTCATATCCTCAACTTTAACAGTTTTCTGAGCATACAGAAAACCAACTGAGAAAGGTGATACATTTCCTTATATCGCTTGTTGAAATCGAGAGAAGCAAGATCGCCTAGAGTAGACCCGAAAGGCACACGTAGAAAGCAAGTATACAATATATTCACCATTTGTCAACATTATTTTAGTATGAGCAGTGATCGGAAAGTTACTTTTCAAAAGTAGCTGCTCTACAGCTACATGATAAAAATTGTAGCTCGCTACAACCATTAGCTAGTTTTCCAGAGACGTACTCGCTAATTAAGCTCTTGTCACAAATACAGTTTACTTGGCATCATGCATTATAATATATGTCATGGCATCTACATGCGTAACTGAACTGAACAGTTTGGTTAAAATATTACATAAAAGCTTTGTCTGTCAATTTGCATTTCACAGTAAAGTATGCATTTTGTCTGCTCTTTTTCAAGTATGTGTATATATATATTACCCCTCCCCCCCAAAAATGTATAATTATGCTTTCGCTGCTAGAATGGCATGTAGGTCTATTTTAAGAGTCATTGCTATCCTTTTGACCGATCGTCAGTACGCGATTTATTTCAGAAAATTTTCTTGTAACATTGTTGCAAGATAATTGGAGACAGAAATCAGAAAACAATCATATTTTCTCCCTATCATCTTATAAAAATTTACTAAAAATTGTGAGGAAATGTTGGAGTTACAAAATATTTTTGCGTCCTGGGAAAGTTTTATTTGTAGCTTTAGTGCAAAATTCGCTACACACTATAAAAATATATAGCTCAGCTACAGCTACAAGCTACAGGTTTAGGTTTGTAGCGCCGCTACATCTAGAGATACAATATTTGTAGCTTCGCTACAAATAGCGTACTATTTCCGAACCGACTATGAGTTATATAAGTATTAATTATTACCTAGTATAACTTGTCATATACTGTATATAAGGAAAAGTTGATGACAAAGTAACGCGATACATTTTAAAAGTAACTTAACCAACAGATTGAACTCTAGACAAGATATTTCACGTTACTGTCAAATTATTCTATATCACCATTTTGCTTTTAATGTGCCTATTAAGCCTATTCAAATTTACTCTATATATATTCAAAAGTTTGGACTACCTTGTAGAAAATTCATTTCCGGTAATTCATGAATCTTCACGCTTACGCTGTGAAGCACGAGAGAACATCAACGTGTCGTTGTTGCCCAAATTGACACTCATTAAACACTTTTACTGATATCTCCAACAGAACAGCAAAGTGCATAAACAGTAAAAAATGTGAGCTAATTGTCACTTGAATATCTTTTCTCCAATGAAAATCCTGCGGTGCTGTATGAATGCGAAACATGATGTTGTAAATAAAACCTGTGAAGTTTTATTTTCAATAATAGAAAACATAGTTCTTTTTAGTGTTTGTTTTTCAAATGTACAATAAAAAACATGACCCTACTCACCTGAATCGATAACAGCTACTGAACACTGCGTAAATCCATTAAATCTCCAAGATAGCTATACAAGCAAGTTATCGAGTAGGAATTTTACACCTGACTTTGCAAAAACTTTGTTTTGTAACAATCCTCTTCACAGCCGAACCACGGATTTTTTTAAGGAGAGATCAGATACAGGAATACTCACTAAGCCGGACATACAGTCACTTCCATTAAAGCGACAACCGATCTAAAACTAGCGGCGAAACTCGATACATTTGAATGCGTTGAATGAAACGTGCCGACTCTAATTGTGCAATTGGTTTAAATTGGTCGACTCGCGGCTTGTTCACCACAGAGCCGAGCTCAGGAAGACCGCTCATATATCACGTCTATCGAGATGTGGCGGACCTCAACCGAGCCGAATCGAGAGGATGATTCATCTGAGCCGAGTCGAACAGAGCGGATAGCTCATCGCAACCTAACCGGCTCTGTGGTGCGCATTACCAAGCTTTTATTAGGTACCTCTACTAGGATATCACCCTAAAAATCCAACTAGATATGTGTCAATTGTTGAGGAACCGTGCAACTTCTGATGCTACTGTGAGAATTTGCGTTGCAGATTTCTGAAAGGTCAAAAGTATTTTTTAATTAACTTCGCTGCAGTGCACCTTCAATAATACTGACCCAGAAAACATTGATGTTACCCATGAGAGTATTGCAAAATCAAAACTATTGGTGTGCTATAGAAATTATAGGCATTTTGTATCAAAAGTTACAACATCCTCTGATGAAGTCTTGAAGATACAAATGTGGCAGAGCATGAGTAAAATATTGACGAGGCAGTTTCCCAAATCTGAATGCTGAACACAGTTGGCAGCGAGTTCAGTGTTTTTTTCTAGGTGTATCTTTCCCCTCGAAGTTGAAACATCGCCCTGAGCAGGATCTAAGATATACTAAATGGTGTCCAACTATGGCCTCAACTCACTTTGATTTCTCTTCAGACAAGCTTTTCTATACGAGAATGTGAAAGATATCTCACTTTTGAGCACATCATTTATCTTTAAAAAGATGATACAACCAGTTTTATTTATTTATTTTTTTAAATATCGTAATTCAATGTATGGCTTACATCCAGTATTTTAAATCTGAGAAAAAACGATTTGAAAACAGTAGAGAAAACACCTACCTGTAATCTCCTCTCGTAAAATACTAAGTGAGAATGTTAGGAGTAAGGTGATGGCCAAGATATTATATAACTGAGTGCATTCTTGTGTGATGCAATTGATTCTAGTAAGCGGTGATACTATTGAGAGCTATAAAGTGAAAAAAGTGAAAAAAAATGAAGTTCTTTTAAGTGAAAAAAATGTGAGATCGTCGTGAAAACCTATCTAAAATGATTCTGATACAGCAAGACAACAATAAAGTCCATACTGGGAAGAAATAAAATGCCTCACCAAATTTAGTATCCTAAAACCTTTTTTCTATAATAATAATAATAATAATAATAATAATAATAATAATAATAATAATAATAATAATAATAATAATAATAATAATAATAATAATAATAATAATATATTTTGAGTTTAGTGCTCTTTACAGCAGAGAGGCTATATGAGAAGTAAACCTACAACTTAACGTAGGTCCCGAACCACATGAATTCCCGCCGGGAATCGAACCCCGGTCTTCCATGGCAAAGATGCGCATAATAATAATAATAATAATAATAATAATAATAATAATAATAATATATTTGATTTTGAGTTTAGCGCCCTTTTCAGCAGCGAGGCTATATGAGAGGTGAACCTACAACTTAAGGGTCTTAACTACAGCGAAATTAAACTACCGCTAATTTTAGAGTTTTTCTGTAATATCTTCAAAACAAGTAAAAATATTCGGAGAGCAGAGACGTAGTAAACTAGACAATACTATTTTGCATGTGGTGCATTTACCACCCTGCTGGTAGTATGCCGATATTTACAGAACCCGCAAAAAATGCTAAATCTATCTACAGTTGCAAATCGAAAGCAGATAGATGAGCTGTGATAATTGGTATCACATGCAAAATCGTATTGTCTAGTTCACTACGTTTCTGCTTTTTGAATATTTTTATTTGTTTTGAAGATATTACAGAAAAACTCTAAAATTAATGGTAGTTTAATTTCGCTGTAGTGAAGACCCTTAACGTAGGCCCCGAACCACGTGAACTCCCGCCGGGAATCGAACCCGGGTCTCCCACAACAAAGATGCGCATAATAATAATAATAATAATAATAATAATAATAATAATAATAATAATAATAATAATAATAATAATACGAATTGCGTTCTGGTAGTGATGAAGAAAGTCAGAAAATCAGAGATCTGATACTGATTTCCTGAACACTAGATCTCCGGAGTTATTTACATTTTATTCGAAAATGTTATGCATCGATGCAAGAAGTTATTTACACTAAGGTGGACTCGCATTGGGATATGTAAGAAAGGTTCTACGCCTGTACACTTATTTTTGGATAAATTACAAAGTTGTCCACCACCTCCGTGTAATACATATACTATAAAAATGTACGGCAAGAATGACTGAAAAACTACAAAATAACAAAAAACAATAAATGCATCGAGTGAGATTCGAACCACGTTAAAAGTATTGCATCAACACAAAAATAGACTACTTAACACACATGGCCACCGGAACAACTAGAGAACACTCCTTCAATTGCATTGTTAGATAACGAACTCCATAACTACCCTCGTTTTTATGACGATTTTTGTTTTTCGTTGAGAAGTGTGTGTGTTAGTAATTAAGAAAGTTAAGTAGTTAAGAAAGAAAAAGGTTTGCTGCATTAATGCTAAGGTACTGTTTTGTATATACAAGAAGTATCGTTGTTGGAAGTAACAAAAGAACTGAGAATTTCAAACAGCAAACTGTGAGCTGTGTTCATAAGTCTTGTTTCTTTTTTCATTCCTTCCCTTCCTCTCACTCAGAATGCGTTGTAGCCAAACTAAGAATTTTAAGGGACTTAGAAAAATTCGGGTATGCAATTATGTTTTGGAGAAGTGTACAAATGGAATTTACCATGTTTAAATTGAGTCCATTAATTGAATATTAAACATTGTTTTCATTGCCGCTTGCATTGTATAGTTTATATGATTGCAGAATTTCCATTATCTGTTGTTTATTTCTTTTTCTTTTATTCCCCGGAAATTAACAGAAGAGATACTGTAGTAAATTCGGGAAATTAACTGCTGCTTCCTTTATCACTAGAACTTCTATTCCCTAAATATGTTATACCGAAATCTTTAATACATGCTTTGCTTATTGATACTTCATAATTTTATTTCTGCTGAGAAAATATTGAGATTTGTTAGTGAACGCAAGGTATTTAGTTTCTTCCACAGCGCACCCTAAATAACGCTATATATATATATATATATATATATATATATATATATATATATATATATATATATATATATATATATATATATATATATATATATATATATATATATATATATATATATATATATAATCATACTCATTATTTACTATTCCGAAAAACTTTATTTATTCTTTGTTGAATGGTATTTTCTTTTTGAATTTTTCCAATCACTGATAAACAGAGAGAAGACTGTGGCTTAAGGTAAGATCTTTGTGGGAAGGTACCACAAAGCTCTTCCCTTGAGTCACATTTTTCTCATTGTTTATCAGTGACTGGAAAAAAATTCAAAAAGAAAATACTATTGGACCTTTCCCTTATTTGAAATTGAATTGAAATTGAAAAAGGCTTTATTCAAGCGGGCAAGGTTCAGCATATTGCTACTCTACCACCTAACCCTTGTCAAGGAAATATATTCAGTTATACAAAAAAGATGCAATCAATCGAATACAAAAGATACGGTGATATATAACAAGAGATACAACTATACGTTAAGATGATAAAAAAAAGAAAAAGTGGTACTTTTAACAAAACACACACACACACACACACACTTGGGGTATTTGGTGGTCTTGGTCTATACATTGATAAGATACCTATGGGTAGCGAATTTATATTGATCATTGCCGTGAGGCATTCTACTTGATATTTGAACTAGTTTTACATATAAAATTTCAAGATAACATTAAAATTTCCCCAGCATGATGTTCTCTGTCTTGTCGAAGAACGGAGTAACCAGGTATATTAATGAGCCTTACATCAGTTGAATTGTTAAGCCACGTTTCACTAGCTATGAAAACAGCACACTGTGATTCTAACACTAGTAAACGTATTTAATCTATTTTAGGTAAAATGAAACGAACATTAGCATTTGGTAAGTAAACTATTAAAAAGATAATGAAATATATAATTTAATATCTAAAATAATGGGATCCCTGTTTTAAGATCGCGAGGGGGGGGGGGAGATTTCTTTCATTTTTGCTTCACATTCAAATCGACGTTATTTGCCCTATCATCATGGAAAAATGACTCAACGGGACCTCACACTTATTACCATGGGTTTCTGATTCCCCATAAGACAACATGTAAATTTTACTTCATGAATATCTAACCAAGTATGATACTCAACACGTACAGTTCTTCATACGAATATAGAAAAAACAATAGAGATTCGATAATTGTTTCAATTTCATGCTTAATGACGTAGATCAAGAGTAATGAATTTACTTTTGGTAATATAGTAATGGACTATGTATTACACAGTGGTTGAAGGTTGTCTGCTCCAATTTGGTCTTCGCGAACAGGTGTGCAGCTGACAGACAGGGATTGCCCCTCTCAAGTCGTCTTCCAATGGGTGTGGTAGAACATCGCGGGGTGCCACTCTCATCCCATTTGTTTCCTTCGTTTTTGCAGAGCGGATAGAGTTTCTGTAAACGCCACAAAGGAAGAACACGATAATTTTAACATTTCCAGCTGTATGATGTATAATGCAAAAGCAAAGATCATATAGAGAACATAAACTTGTTCATTACTAATAACTCTAGTTAGATAATTATTGCTAGCCACTACTTTCATATTATCAAGTACCAACTCTTGGTAATAACAGAGTTGGTAAAATATATACTTTGAGAGCAGGATCAATAGTTCGATAAAGATCATGGTTGAAATGTACCGTTCCTTTGCAGCACTAAGTTTGTGTGAGACGTTTACATAGATACGAACTACGTAATTCCCTCTAGTGACTGTGATTTGAAATTCTTGACGGGTAGTGATTTCCACTTGCTGGCAACATTATTTAAATAATTTTCTGGAAGAAATTTTCGAAAGAAAATAAAATTTACTTCAAGATCCGTTCAACAGAAACGATGGACTGAACACCATGAGCCACCTGTGAATAAACATACGAAAGGAACATTCTAAAAATGCAGCAACTCTTCCAGTTGGTTTACTGGTAGCTCGTGCACCTTTGAAGAACGGATCCCGGGTTCGATACCCGGAGGAAAAGCCTTGAAATGTCAACACATAACTAAGGGTTCGAATTACACTGAATTCTCACGTCTCTTATGACATCGGTGAAGAATGGAATTCCAAACTCTAAACGAATCAAGCTAATAAAGGACGGACGCAGTAATATCACAATAATTTAGACTGCGTGGGCAGTTTTCTAATGTTTTCAGACTACGGTGATAAATATAAATGGAACCAGGGCCTCGAATATTTCTAGTTCTTCTTACTGGAAAATAAGTATGTATAATATATACTCATAGTGTTAGGAAGTGAATCCTCACGCGAAAACGTGAGAAAGCCATAGACCAACTTTGGTGTACAAATGCGTCCTATCAGAGATATAGTCAGCAGAAAATTGGCCATAACGGTATAAGAAAGCAATAACTCGAAAGCGAAGTGTTGAATAAAAGAACATAATGATTATTTTTGGCTTAGATTGCATTAATGTATCAGTGGATATAAGAAGTGTGTCAGTTTTCCAGAATTCTCCAGGGAAGGGGTTGTATTTTCTTCTACTTCTAAAAATAAGAGTAGTTTTCTGAATGGTGAAAACGAGAAAAAGTACAATTTTCTCGGAAACGTCTCTAAAACGAATTTTGTTTAAATTCTATACATCAATATTTTATTAACAATCCTATACTGTGTTATAAATCATTTAAAGAAACGGAAGGGGTATTTTAGTCTTGGTGTGAGTTCTTTTTGGACGATTTTTTTTAAATGACTCAGGCCATTCTGTTCATATTTCATGAATAAATGGTTCATTGATAACCTGACAATATAGCATAACTCATTTGCCCTACAAAGAATCCACGGGGTAATTTACTCTTGGAAATAAGTTTCTACCAACAATTTTCTTTAAAAAAAATTACCCAGACGATTTTTTTCTTGATATTTAATCAATAAATAGTTAATTAATAACCTGACACTATGGTATAAATTATTTGTCCTCAAAATTTCGAACGGGTCAATTTATTCTTAAGGCTGAGTTCTACTTGGACGATTTTTTTTTTCTCAAACTACCCATTTCACAAATAACTTGACATAATGGTATAACGTATTTACTCTGGAAAATCCCCAAAGTGTAGTTTACTCTTGGGGAGTTTTTTCTTTTCTTTCGAAACGCTTTAATCTATCTTTTCCCATTTTTGGTCTATGCAGATAATATTTATTAAAACTAGAAATTATAGTTGATTTTAACCACTTCCTGTTTTAATAGAGGATAGAGTATAACGATTAAATATATCCTTACGACAGTTAATCAACTGCAGAAAACTGGATGTCATTACATATTACCAATTTTGCTTTATGGTTCGAACGAGAAATGGTTTTTTAAACCACTTCCGAGTGTATCGCGAGGTAAAGTATCTAAGGTGATGATGGCCTACAAAATCTCGGCAAAACCACACATTTCTATTTATTTTCTTTTTTGAACATAAATATAATGATATCATTGCCATGGACATGATAAACGCAAAAACTGCACAATCGTTCTCTTCCTTTTCAAACTCTTTATCTTAGTATATGAGGAACACAAATTAGAAACAGGAATTGTCCTTTTACGAGTGACACGGTACACACACTTACAAATACAAACATCGTGGTTCCCCTTTGTTCGTTGACAAGGAAGGAGAATTTTCTCAAATAGTCCGCATAGTCTGCGAAAGATGTCAGTGTCTATTGACCTGGTGCAAGAGAGATCGAACTTCGTATCATCATGTGTAAATAAAAATATATCTGTTCCGATGGTAAAAAAAATCTTTACCCCTTATGATATCATCGTGTGTAAGAAGACCTTAAGATGTGTTTTTCATTGAGTGTCTGATGAAGACATCGTTGAGTTGTTGAAACGGATTTTTCTTTCAATTTTAATAAATTAATGTACTAAGATATGGTCAAAAATGATAGTTATTTTTGTAATAAGTTCCAGGAGCGTAATGGATGGAGTTACATTGAGAGAGAGAGAGAGAGATAGAAATAGAGAAACCGGTATATATATACATAAACTTTCTTCCAAAGTCAGAAATTTCCCTCGTAAGTCCCTGTTTGTGTAGTCATAAAGAGACGGATATAGCCATATATAAAATAACACAGTCACACACAAAAAATAAAAGTTTTGTGCACAGGACCACTGGATATGGATTCGACGTGGTTTGTTCCACAGAATCCAAATTTTGTAACCCCAGGAAAATCGATTGTGTCAATATTTTGTTATGGGCGAAAAAATATAATATTTTTTAAATACTTTTTACGAGGGGATTACTTACAAATCAGAAAGGTGGTAATCTACTCTTTATTCTTAACTCTCTGCTGCTTAATTTATGTTGAGGGGATGATTCGGTAGCTTCAAAGAAAATATATGCAATGTTTTATCAAAATCAAACATTTTAATATATAATCATGGAACACGTTTTCTGATTGGGTAAGGTTAAATGCATCCTTTAATTTTAGACTGATATAGGCCGTAATCTGTAAGGATAATTGGAATCACACAATAATCTTTATATAGTTTATCTTCTAAAATTATTTTGTATGCATTCGTTCAAATAATTTCTTATTTGCTCAATGTCACTGGGTTCTTGAATCTTTATTTCATACAAAGTGTTTTCTTTCGTCGGTTTCTGGTTTTTTCAAATATAACATCGGATGTTACATTATAAATTGATATCACTGTATATTTCAAGAAATTAATAATAAATAATATCGACTTTGGATAAGCTGGATTTGTATTCGAAAATTTAATGGGCGATGAGAAGAGATAGTTAAGATTTCTAGGAAATTATTGATCTCTTAGGTTTTGATTTCCGGTTATTTCAAACAGGCAGATTTACAGTATGAATTAATATCATTCGATTAGAAAACTTACTCATTTTAGCCCCGCGTACTTTCTATTCGAAAGTGTTGCTCTCTGTCGGCTTCCAGTTATATTAAAGACATACTTAGGTGTTACGATATTATTAATAATGTTTAATATTATCTCTTAAGAGACGCACTCACTTTCGGGTTTTGTACCTTCTATCCAACTATCTGATGGGAGGCAAAAATTCCTTGGAAATCATTACTGTCATGTCAGTTTCTGCGTAATTACTTCAAAGACAATACTAAATAACAGTATGAGAACAACTGGAAAAGTTTTGCAATCAATATGAAAAAAAGACATGTGAAATTCTGGAAGTGGATTTATTTTTGAAAGTTTTTACTCTTAAGATAGATACAGTTTTGCATATGCTCAAACAAATCTTGAAGGCATTATTTTTCATTCTAAGGCTGCTACCTCAAAAACCACATTTCGAAAATTGTCAACAGCTGTTTCAGGCGACACACATTGCTTACCATGCATCTTACTTTTCACGTGTGGGAACAAAAAGAAGTGATCAGGTGATAAAACAGGTAAATATGGACAATGAGTCATTAATTCAACAATTTTTACTGGATAAAAAATCAAGTTTTGTGTACTAACATGTAAATGGAACTGGCGCTGAGGTGGTGTAAATGATCCAACGATTTGGATTAGTTTTACGCAATTCATTGATGACTTCTGGTAAATAAATCGTTGTATTTTACTCAGAATTAACAATCCTTTGATTTTCCAAAGCTATGGTTACCAAATGTCTGGTATAATCGAAGAAACAAGCAATAATTTACTTGAGGACACTCCTAGAACAAACAATTGTCTTTATTTCGGCTCACTGGCCCAAACAGTTGATTTCTGTTTAGTTTCGAGTTCGTCCCATGTAACTACACTAATTTTGACTGACTTCGTTCGAAATTTTTCATAACTTCTTTACACCAATTAATATGAGTCTATTTTTAAGCTTCGGTCAAGTTGTATCGGATCCAACGGCTTGAAAGTTTCCGCACGTTCAGGTGGCCATGGAAAATCGTAGAGACTTATTGCTTCATTTCAATGTTCAAGGATGCCTGAATCTCACTGTATGCCACAAGCCGATCTCTCTCTCAATCATTCACGTACAGCATCAAAACTGCTGGCAACAACAGACATGGATGAATGACCTTCACGAAATTCATCATTGAAAAAGGTGATACCACGCTGAAATTTGAAAAACCACTACCAACTGTACACCAACCAATTGAATGGTACTTTATTCCCAAACCCCAATGAAAGTTGTTCGATACATTAACACTGATGCATTCGGTGTTAACTACATTTAAATCGTAAAAGTTATTGTTCATAAGAAATTTCCATCTTTCACACAAAACTAATTCTTCAAATTGTTGTGATTAATAAACGAATGGGCTTAAACAAACAATTGACGATAATTTAACATACGTAGAAAGCACGATTCTTCGGAATTTTATAATAGCGCAACACTAGCACCACTATTAGTAGTAGTTCGCAGAAACTTGTCCAGCGCTCTCGTATCTCTCAAAAGACTCATTCACTTTGATCTCGCCTCCTTTCTATCCGAAAGTGTGACAGTTTCTATTTACTTCAATAACAAAGCCGAGTGTTACGACATATTAATACCATTTAATATTATTTCTGAGAAGGTGCACCCTTTGGACTCTCGTGGTTGTTGGGTAGAAAGGATAAGAGTCCAAATTGAGTGCAACCCGAGAAAACCGTGTTGATAAAGTCGCCTAGCACTTCCTACTTTTTAAAAAACTATTATTAAGGAAAATATTTATTTATCAAACATAAGGGAATCATTCAAGAAAATCGAAAATTCAATTTTCTCTTTTTGCTTTTGGGTGTGGCTGGAAAATTTAAAAAAAAAATCTGAGGAAATTTCATAGACACCTTAAGTTTAAAATTATAAATACTTCTTGGTTTAAAATTACTTCCTAGTTTAAAATTACTTCTTTATACATTGAATGATGTGGTCTTTGTGAAAGCAAATTGGATCGAAATCTAAAATAACACATGTAGGTCAACAGCTGTACTTTAATTTAAATCTCGAATTCATTTTCTTTTTTCATCTCACAAGAATTTCTTCACTTCTATCTTTGTCTGAAAGTAAAAGAAAAAAAAATTGTTCTGTAATGAAAAAGATATAAAACTGCATTGCAGTAAAAAGTACCCACAAACTTACTCATGTGAGAAATTGACACGTTCTATACATTTAGTGAAAGAAAAATATTGTTCTCCGTCGCGCGCCGTCTAGCACAAAAAAGATAGTGAAACTCTCTGGATGATCGTAGACCATCAGTAACATCTTGAAAACCACATTCAACAGGTTTCTAACCTTGGAACGCAAAGATACAGAGACAATCTGGCTACACACACACAAAAAGGTGGACCTAAATAGACTGCAGATCGTTATATGGACATTAATGCTCGGCAGAACATATTCTAATTAAGTCATATTAAGTCAGTATTCTAGAAAGGAAGTTTACTCACAATTGTCTAAAGAGAAATGAATTTCATTAGTAGAAGGGGCTCAATAAGGTTATACTGTAGGATAATGTTTATTTCGATCCCAAGGAGAAGCTGTTAGTTGCTATGGATTTTAGTTCTCGACGTAACATACAAAAGAAGAAAGGAATAGCTTTAGTTCTCTGTATTCGTAACACTCTCGAAGGACTGGGATCAGTAGTTTAAAAGTAAGCTTTATCATAGATTTTCATAGAAATATTTATGCCGCAGCGTACTCTAGCCAGAAATATGAATCACATTTAATTACTGAAAACTTTCGTAACAGTAAATAGAAAGATTTTACATTTAGGAATTACCATAAACGTAGTTGAACACGACTGTACACAATTAAGAAAGCACGTCATTCGAATTTTGTATGTATACAGAATGGATCATTAATCTTGAAACGCTCTTGTAACTTTTAATTAGACAGAAAACGTACGAAGTAATTATCAACAGGCGGAAATTGTTCGACGTATTTCTGAATACTACCAAATTAACAGTGTTGCCAACTCAATACAATGTTATATTTTTACAAATGACACTACGCCAGATTATTACATATTTCAAATCTATATACTAATTAAAACTTACAATATTACATTCATTACTCACTGTTTCCAACTAAGGTACAGTATCACAAACACCCAGATTTTGGACACCTATACAACAACAATAACGCAAGTGAGACGCATAGGGTTGTGCACATTCAAAGCGTATTCGTGTCGAACATTATGTGTGACCTGTTTCGAATAAATAGAGACAAAATTACAAGAAATCGAAAAATATACTTTTAAAAAAGACTTTATTTCGAATAAACTGTTTAGGTATCATATCCAATTGCGTAAATGGTTCTTAGTGGTCGTAAATATCAAAATACCATTTAAGGTAATTTGATATCTCAAACCGTTCCGGAGATGTGATAAATATTGTTAGAATTTCTAACACTGCTCAAACTTATGTAATTAGTAATTAAAACTATCAAAAAATGTTGCTGCAAAGTCAAAGAAACAAAGGAAAGCAACAATCATTTTTGAAAAAATCCACAAATGCGTCATTTCAAGCAGTATAGGAGTTTCTGTAGATGTTTTAAATAATTATCTCGGGAATGGTATGAGATATCGAATTGATATAAATGGCTTGTGTGTTTTGAAAAGCACGTACATGCTTGGATGTGATACTTATCTAAGCACTTTTTCGAAATAAAGCCTTTCCAAAGAAGCGAATATCTCAATTAATTGTAATTTTGTTCTTATTTATTCTAAATACCTCATATAATAATCATAATATTTCACACGAAGGTACTTTACATGTGTGTTAACTTATACGTCTCATTTGCGTTATTATTGTTTTAGAGTACTCAAAAATTTGAACTTTTGTGAATGATTGTGTTTGATATTGCAGCGTCATTAGTTTGTAATACTGAACAATAAATTAGCATTTTATGTTTTTGTTTAACATGTAATTTTTTACGGTACATATATTGAACTTTTGTTTGGGTATTATATTCTGTACTTGATATTGATCTTGACATATCTACGGGATGGTCGTTGCTGGAAAACGACTAATAGTCTTGAATCATTCTAGCATGTCTGACTCGTATAGGGGTTATATCGAAGACCTAGCAGACCATGGCGTGTACATACAAGGTTTGTATGATAAGTAATGAGACCAGGTCTGGAAACATTGTTTTATTGATCTGATCTGTACAGGGACTTAAAAGCTTTCGAAGTACTCTCCTCTTGCGTCGATGCACTTCTGCAATCGATGTTTCCACGCTGCAAACGCCCCCTGGAAGTCAGCAGCCGGCATGTCCTTTAGAAATGTGGTCACGGCTGCTTGGATGGCTGTGACGTCTGCAAAACGGGTTCCTTTCAAGCGTGGCTTCAGCTTCGGGAAGAGGAAGAAGTCGGCCGGGCTCACATCTGGGCTGTAGGGTGGTTGTGGAAGGACTTCCACCCCAATCCGGGTCAAAAAGGAGGTCACTAAGAAGGCGGTGTGGGCAGGGGCATTGTCGTGATGCAACTTCCACCGGCTAGCGATCGCCGGTCTTTTCCGCTTGACGCTCCTGTGCAGTCTCTCAAGGACTTGTTTGTAGAAGGCGGCGTTGACGGCTTGTCCTTGGGGTACAAACTCCTTGTGGACCACCCCCACATTGTCAAAAAAAACAATCAACATTGTTTTCACCTTTGACTTCGACATTCTGGCCTTCTTGGGGCGCGGGGACGCAGGAGTGTGCCACTCCGCGCTTTGACGTTTCGTTTCAGGGTCGTACTGGAACACCCACGACTCGTCACCTGTTATGACGTCATCTTCAAAGTTAGGGTCACTGTTCATGAGGTTCAACAGTTCCTGACAACAATCAACACGTCGTTGCTTTTGTTCGTCAGTCAACACTCGCGGCACCAGTTTCGCACAGATTTTTCTCATTCCCAATTGTTCCGTCACAATCTTGTGCACTGTTGTGTGGTTCATATCGAGTTCATCAGCAATCAATCTCAACGATAATCGACGGTCTGAGTTCAGGAGATCCCTCACTTTTGCCACAGTTTCGTCCGTAGTCACTGTTGTCGGGCGTCCAGCCCTCTCCAGATCCTCAACGCTTTCCCGGCCGTTCCGGAACGCACTGTGCCAACGAAACACCTGGGCTTTGGATAGGGCTTCCTCTTTGTAGGCCTCCGTGATGAGAGAAAGCGTCTGAGTAGCCGTTTTCCCCAGGCGAACGCAAAATTTGATCGCATAACGCTGTTCGATGGAACCCTCCATGTTTGTTGATTTTCCGCCGTGACAAGAATGTTCACAAGGGCTTTGTCCAAGGCTTGTCCGCGATTCACTAAGGCTCGGAGCCAACTGACGCGCGGTGCGTTGCTTTGCTCGGACCCCCCCCCCCCCTACATCCTCCATCACCGACAAACCCGCTCCAGCGACACGCGCGCCGCGGCGCGGCGAGTCTCATTACTTATCATACAGACCTTGTAATATGACACCCTTTGGTGCCCTAGAAGTATAGGGATATGCGTTTTCCTGTTAGAAGAGTTCCAGAAAGTGTATGCATAAGGTCGGAGAGAATGATTAAAAACGCACTTGATGTATGTTATACTAACCCATACTCACCTGAAAGAAAACAATAAGAATGCAAAGTGTATGACTTATTGACCCACTATCTATTTTGCTACGTTTGAATCCTACATGGTGAGAGCCTAATGACTCTGGACTTTTCTGCACCTTTGTATGTTAGCAGACACATAGACCATGTGGTAGTTAGAATGACAATCGTTTTGAAATACCATCAGTTTTCGTTTTCAGCGTTACTGTAGTCTGTTCCGACATCACGGAAGATGTTCTCAGTAGACGATGAACAGGTATCACGATGGTCACCATCCTGTCAGGGGAGCTCAAATGTTCCTTCTGTCTAGAAGTTCTGCGATGCGTCGCGGAGACATATCTGCCGTAGATACCGAATACCTACCATCCTTTATATCACTGATACATCACGACCCAAGCGAGTGACAATTCTGTGAAATGATTACCCGGCCTGTTGCAGCATTACTGCCGTATAGGGCAACGTTCGGAATCACTTAATTGTACAATGAGTGTTCTTTAGCGTCTTCTTTGCAAAGGGGATACTAACTCTGATTCGCAAACTGCGGATTTGTGTTCGCAAATGAAAGAGACAGGTACATCTCATCGTTTTTTCGACGACCTTCAAACCACTTGCAGCACAATTTCTACATACCTAATTATCGCCTTGCCAGGTACGGTGGATCTGCACTGCAAGCTTTGAACTAATATTAGCATGTCTTGTATAGATATACGTTTTGAAGTTCTGACTTCATTCGAATTGGATTATGTACGAGTTGTTGTTAAATGCATATCTCCAGAAGTGTAGTTCTTGTTTCCAGACTAATGCTAACGAAGTGTTTAATGATTTACATAAAATTCATTCAATTGCCTTTCCTATAACACCTCCTAAAATGTTGTCTATACTATTTTTAGGAGAAACACAGTTTATTTTATTTTTATTTTGTTTACCCTGAAAAGTATTTTACTTAACTTCGTATTCTTTAACTAAGAAGCCAATCATAATATATTTTACTTTTTGACAACATCTCTTTACATTTAAGGCTGAAGTATGAGGACATTTATTTTTCAGAATGTTATAGGTTCGTAAATAACACTTGAATATATCAATATATTTCATCCCACATCTTATTTTTTTCGTGAGGCAATAGCACTGCGCTTATTAGAATACTCTTTGGCAGTTCATAGACATTTTCTATTATCACGCCAGTCCACACAACATCATGCGCTTAAGAACATACACTACTATAGACAATGTAAATTCATTGAAATGTTAGAACGATTAAAATATTAGTAGTGATAATTACGACTCATTTTTGTTGTCAACTCGCACTTCATTAAATTATATTGAGGGCTGTTCTTTTTTTATACTACGAAATTTCAATTATGTTAACGATATTTACACAAATATGCTTTAGGATAGCTATACAATTTTTTAGTGATTGGAATTGTATATTTCTTAAATACCATATTAATACGTAATGAATGTATGATATAGTGTGGAACATAATGACATATTTTAACTCACTTTTTGATTTCTTTATTGTCTGTACTTTTGAGCAGTGTTATTAATTTTATATGACGAATTCACATTAATACAATAATCTATAAAACAAATGAATTTTTGATCATGTCTGTTGCTTGTCTACATTTGTGAATTAAATAAACTAGATAATTATATACAGATAAAAATATCTTTCTTAGTGAAATAGCTGTTAGTGGAAATGAAAATTCATTGTTCTTATTTTACGAATGATAAAAGACTTACAGCAAAACATTTCTTGTTTAAGTTATTTTTGTTCTGTTTCATCTCTGTTTAAAATAACTATGTTCGACTGTAAATAGTATGTTTTGATAAGAAGACTTGGAACAAGAGTATGAAATGTAATCACTGATTAAACAAAAACATCAGCTACAGAGATGAAACATGGTGTCCATATTAATTCGGGTCTACCGATTTGCGAAAATATAATTGATTTTTGCATGTCATCCTCTACTTCTAAGTTGCAACACTTTTAGGATACGCGTATCTGAAAACAACAAAATATAGTTGAGTATACATTTCTACACTCAGCTCTTACAATTAGAACTTACTTCATGCCATAAAAGCACTTGGTATTGTGCTCTAACATTCATTTACAATAATATACTCAACACTCTTATACTTGAAGTAGTGTAGTGGTCTCTTTGATGGTGGTTCTCTTCTGTCGGATGTAGACTTTTTCTGCTTGAAAATTAAACAAGAGCTACCTAACATTTTAAGAGTTCCATATACCATACTTCATATCTATATCTCGACTTCCAGTTCGCAATATATCCTGATGGAATCCTTCTCCTTGCCTGTAACACGTAAGATAAATTCTACTTGTTTCTTAGATAAGTATAAATCACGAAGAAAACCATTCAACTCACTTGTATTATTAAGTGTGGTATTTCTTTTGGAATTTATTTCATTATTTTTAAGCTTACGTTGCTTTTCAACTCTGATGATATATATATATATATTATAAGACCTATAGTGTAAGGCGGTATCCAAACTACTACAATGTGTTCCAATTTCAATGATCATTATTAATGCATTGGGATCTGGTCGCGTGTAGGTCCACGTTTCCTATATCCTCGATGTTAAAAAGGAACGCTAAGCTTCACTAAACAAGCAAAAAAAAAAAAAAAAAAAAAAAAAAAACAATGGAATGTTTTCCTACATTGAAATGTTCTGGGCTGCAAATGAATAAGCCTATAACTTTTAATTCTGACAGAATGGATACTTTCTGATTTCACATCTTACTTCATCTTATGGTATAGTATTTAATTCAGCTGCACTTTCTATGTACCAAAATCAGTTTTTGCCAGTATAATGGATGTAGGGCGTGATAAATCTTTGTTAGGAAAAATTGCGTCTGAAAAAGATTCGGAAGTTAGTGAGAGTCTACTGCAGGTTCGGATATTTTTCTACATACTTTTATACAGACTCCTTGTTTGTTCGGTGTTACGATATATTTATTATCTCTAAACTTCCGTTGCACGTATGAAGATTTACTTCCAGTGCCATAACATTGATGATCAAATTAGAAAAAAGAACATTGTGAAAAGTTAATGTGAATGCTGTTAAGTAACGAGTTTATGTAGTTTGCCTTGCAGTGATATACTGACAACACTCTTAACCAAATTTCTCCGATAGTAAAATTAGTTGGGTTGTTGACAGTTCCAAATATTCCATTATCACATTACAGGGCAATATGTCATGACAGATAACATATTTCCTCTCAACCGAGCTAGCTACCGAGCTAGGTGGCTGAATACCAATCTTACTGCTAGTATTTACACTGAATATTTCACATATCTTTATTTTGAATAATTACCATAAACTCATTTGTTCGTCTCTTTTTGCATCCATATGGCTAAATGAGGATAGTTACTTAAGACGTATAATCATGATACGCATGCATCGCCACCAATTTTACGAAAACAATGAAACGAACTTTGTAGTTTAACGTCCCACGGTTATACTCTTTAGGCTAAAGAAAGGGTGACCGTTGAAAATGAATAATTGTTAAATTAATTTTTTGTGCTCTTCCACGGGGAATCAAACCCGTGCTTACGTGCACCAAAATCACACACGTATTAGCAAATAGACAAATAGGACGGGCAAGTACAGGGTAAGAACCAGTAAATAACTTTCTGTTCCTGCAATGATGAACCTGTAACTTTCTGAAATCACTGAATTAATTGAACGAAGCAATAGCATTCCTATAATTATTAAAGGAGTAGTTTCAAAGATCAGATATAATTGCGCTTAGTATTCCACAATCCTGTAACTAAACCGAGCGAGTTTAGGATAGATCATGTAATCAATAAAGTCTAATATGTTATTACATTGATTCCCGTACAGTGTTGCATCCGAAATAAAAGGAAAACTAAAGATCAGATTTTAATGAGATATACGACCACTTAGGGGATTGTTTCTGCATTTAGTTCAAAAATAAGTAATGCTCTCACGTGAATGGGTGGAGCAAAGTTCGAGATCGCGAGACCATCATCATTTCAAACTATAAAACTTGTCCTTTGTAATCTTTCTTTCTGTCTGTAACAGACGAAAAAATGCTTTCCATGCAGACTTCCACTTTGTTGGCGAGTATTTTGGACATATTTTTAAAATTGTTTGCACGAGATTTCGCAGTTGACCTTTCCAGGCGTTTTATTGGTTTCCTTTATCAAGAAAAACAAATTACAATATTTTCGTTTAAAAGATAAACTATACAATACGTATTTAAAGTGATACATCGCGTGAGTTTTAGATTTAATATGCTGGTTGTTGAAGAAGAGATTTGTAACATATGTACAGTAATCCCAGACTTACGTAACTAATTCATTCTTTAAACCTTCACGTAACTTGAAGTTTACGGAATCAAATTTGTCTTACATGAGCGGCTCGGAAGAAGACAGTCATATGTCACAGTCGTTAACTTTCGAGTAAAGTGGAAGAAATGTTCAATATTCTTATGCAACGCAATGTAATATACATAAGAAACAAGTTTACGAGCAAAGAAGCTACCATCTGCAGGTTTATTTTCGTTATTAAACTGCCTACATACTGTTCTGTTGTCAGATTCCAACTCATTTTACCTAATAACTAAAATTTCCCGGAAGCAGCGCTTACCATTATCTTACCATATGCCAACAGTAGCGGATTTACGTATAAAGTTAGTAAGCTACACCTTAGGGCTCTAACCTCTTGGAAGTCCCAAAAATTTAAAGAAAAGAACTGAATGTACATTTCCAAAATATAAAATTAAAGAAAATTAAAAGCAATATCTACATAGAGTAACAGTGTTTTGTCTTCTGTAGTCTTCTATGATGTAAGTAATGCCCCTCCTTTTAGCCTGCTCCCTAAAATATCAGTGATTTGCTCATTTCTTTATAGAGGATGCCTACATTCTGCATGGACTGGTTGCATGGTAGCATGTAGCATGTAGCTGCAGACTGCAGTGCAATTTGTCATAGACAGAGGGCAATTAGATTACGTATAAAGAGCCTCATTAAATTCAATAGTTTATGGCTTCATCAAACGTAAATCCGACTCTGTATATCAAGTATACTTTTTAAACAACATTACTTAATAAATGAAACATCAAGTAACAATGTTTACTTCGACAAAAGCTATAAAAGTATGAAAGTTATATAGGTTTTATGTGTATAAACATTATTTTATATATATTCTTTTATACATAACAATATATGCAGTATTACGTATGCCGTTGCATTCTGAAATGGGTATCAAAGATGCAAAAGCCAAAGCCATGCTCCTACGCGTTAGTAGTGATGATGTCCAAGATTTATTACGTAACTGTGAATTGATGTAAATCGTGTACTAAGTAAATTCGTGGGCTACTGTAAATGAATGGTTGGTTTCAGCAAATGACACTCTTATAAATGCTGTTCGTGTTTTGAGTATAGATCATTACACAGATATATTTTATCCTTGGCTTGGTCTCATTAAATCTAAACAATATCTGCTTTGACTTATTCTTTTAAATTTGTCAGATTAATATACTTCAAAATTTTAAGACAAACAATGTTAAGTTTTCGTATAAAGTCAGATAATCTTGAAAGTAGCGTTTCATTGTAAATCTAGAAATTGTTAATTGCAGTATAATAAAAATAAAATGCCTGATTTTACTAAACAGTCAGCTCTGTCATACGTGTAAACACATGCATATATACGATTTTGCATCGTTTGAGCTAATCGTCTTTCGCCTAAGCAATTATCCAACACTTTTATGACAGATAAATGATAGATTTGTGTCACCATTTTAGGCGAAATAAGAACCTTCGTTTGGTCTAATGCTCGTTTTATCTAAAATGGCGGACTATAAAAGAAATCGCGGAAATAAAACTGTAGGGAAATTTTAAAGAATATCCCCTACTATGTGAAGAACTGAGAAATATTTTATTTTCCCACAACAAATTTGTAATAGAGTGTTTCCTTTTGGAAAAATGTTTCAATAGTCGTGTTATGGTTGTTTTTCATTTCCATTTTCAGAACATTAATATTAGGTATAATTTTCATTTAAACTTAATGCCCTCACAGCGTGTATAGTGGCTATACTTGAGATGAGAGAAAACAACAAGTTACACATAGTTTATTCCCTAAAGAGTGACAAGAAAAATGGGTAGAAGTTCTGCCGAAAACACAAAATTGAAATTGGTACTAGCTTGCCTATGAGCCCGTAGCGGTCCAATAGGTGTCTCCTTAGCCTAGTAGTTCAAGCGTCAGGTTTATAATTCACAGATCCGTGTTCGAAGCTAGGTCGTGCTACATTTTATTTCCACAATCTAACTGAGTATCATTATTAATTATTTTGTTTACTTCTTTTTATACAGCTTGTTATTTTCCTAATGCAACAAATAAAAATAATTAATACAATCAGGTACCGTTAGACGTTTCTCGTCTATTCAAGATCATCATGCCAAAATGCAAGATTGTGTAAGAATCAAGAATAGTGACAATAATGACTTGAAACTTAACTGTTCGATATTCATCATGTGAAAGATTTCACCCGTATGTAACCAACTATGTTAAATATACTAAACCGTTACTATAAACTTTCAAAAGTCAGGATACACGGTGAATCAAGTTGATCGAAATTTTGAGAATGTTCCTGACACAAATTTGAACACGAATAATGAATGTTCATTTGAAAACATTTCAGAAAAGATATTTATAAAATGCTCTTTTCGTGAAACAATTTTTACTTTCATAGTATATGAAGGATAAGTGTCACGTAGCCTGTAAATGATGTTTTGCAAAAAATAATCCCGTTTTCTTTATATTTTAGAAATGTTTGAATATTTCAATACACAGAACTCAGAAATTTATTTTAAATATTTTTCTTCAATAATAACGTAAAATAATTAAATTAGAAGCAAAATACTTAAATATGAGCTAACTTTGATCATCATCAGCACTGTTGCAGAGGAATTTAGAAGGAATTCGTATCCTGAACACTAAACTTTAAACTTTATTCCGGAGAGTACTTGGATCTTGGATAGCTCACGTACAAAACTTTTCCCAAATCTCATCCAGTCTTGTGTCATGTAATTATTATAAATATTAGCAAGAGCATCCGAATATTTGTATCTAAGCATTTCCTTACATATATACAAAGGCTGTTCAATATGTTCTAAACAGATGATTATTTAATATTGTTATCAGTTACAATATTATGATGAAATTTTAGAACATACTTTGATTCTTTGGCTACAAGACCAGGTCACTTAGTGTAGCCTCCATCTGCTGTCTAACTACTATTACAACAACAACAAATACTACTACTACTACTACTACTACTAACAAAGCAGTTGCTTTCCATAATTATCATTCAGTATCTTAATTTATAATTAAGATATTATATCAAGCTTTCTAAAGATTATATCACATTATATCATACTGCAGGGCTTCGTCTTGCTTCGACCACTATTTTTTTTTTTACCTATCGTAGGTTATCAACTGTTCATCACTCGTGCTCAACTGCTTCAGAAATGGGTCTAGTTCGTTATGCTTTAGTAGAAATTCGCACGATTGACTCAATATTGTTAAGTTACATCATTTAGCACCCAAATGTTGAGCTTTGATTGTAACTAGGTTTTTCCAAGAGCTTTAACACTATTTGGTGTGGCATGAGTGTTTATATGCCAGTCTTGCTTGACTTGTGCTATGATATCATCCACTTTCACTGTAATTGCTCGTACACTGCGAGGACCATCCTGTAAATCAAAATTTCCAGAATAAAAGCTACCGAATCATCGTTTGCGGTTGCTTTTTTTAAACTACAGTATCTTGCCTATAAACATCATTCTTTTTACGGGACGGCGTAGTATCTGTGCCTTTATCAAAATAAAATTGTAAAATATAGCGTAATTTTGCGGAAAGTTCACTAACCTTCACAGTACAATACCTTACATCTGATTATAATAATTCCAATATACTTTACACAGCTACTACAGGGTGTCCAATATACAATGCAACCCGAAGTTTAGGATAGTAGAACTTTTGAACCTGAAGTGATACACAAATAATTGTTATACAAAAATGAAGCCTTGTTCATGCATATATTTTTAAACTAGGAAACAACGATTGAAGTACACTAGGAACCACACAGTGTTACTAGATGTAACCGAAGGTGTAAATAAATTTTTTGCAAAACATGTAAATTGACTCATAACTCATATGTATGGATGTTCTGTCGTTAATTTTTAGTTTGTTTAGTTGGAGTAGCTTGGAAACTATGGATCAAATAAAGGAATTTTTCATTTTCACCGATAACTAATCGGATGAGGCCTCTGTAAGGAAGAACTAGGAAAATCGTAGTTTTCATAAATTAACACTCTGAATTGGGAACCCTGCTGATGTTTCAGTGCATCAAAAGGTGTGTTAAGGATCTGTTTACATTATGCAATTCCTGAAAACAATGAAAAACATACTTTGAAATTATCATGAAAAAACGTTTACTTACATGCACTCGGCAACACTGCTATTCATTTCTATGGGGCTATTTAAAGCAAGAGGTATACAAGAACAACTCTCGAACTATTCAAGACCTGGAAACGAACATTTGCAGTGCCATTGGGAACATTAACACTTCTAATCTTCGTAGTGTTGCTGCCAACCTGATAAAACGTGCAAACCAGTGTTTGAATCAAAACAGGGTACACTCCCAGCATCCGCTGTAGAGCTGGTAACTCATTTATGATAGTAGCAGTTTTGCCGGGTGCATGTAAGTAAACGTTTTATCATGATAATTTCAAAGTTTGATTTTCATAGTTTTCAGGAATTGGATAATGTAGACAGATCCTTAACACCTTTTGATGCAGTGAAACATCAGCAAAGTTGCCAATTCAGAGTGTTAATTCATGAAAAATACGATTTCCCTAGTTCTTCCTTACAGAGGCCTCATCCGATTAGTTATCGGTGGAAATGAATTTTTTTTTGCTTCATAGCTTCCAAGCTACTCCAACTAAACAAACTGAAAATTAACGACAGAACATCCATACGTATGAGTTATGAGTCAATTTACATATTTTGCAAAAAAAAAAAAAAAAAAGATGTACGTCTTCGGTTACACCTGGCAACACTGTGTAGTTCCTAGTGTACTTCAATCTTTGTTTGCCAGTTTTAAAAAAATATATGCATGAACAAGGCATCATTTTGGTATAACAATTATTTGTGTATCACTTCAGGTTCAAAAGTTCTACTATCTCAAACTCCGGGTTGCATTGAATATTGGACACCCTATAGCTTTAACTAAAAGCTGTCGAATGACGTTAGGCCTGGCTCGCTGCAGCCCATATATCCTCAGATTTTGGACACTAACACTATCTCGTGCAGAAAAGGCTCAATAATTTTTTGATTATCTATTTATTATATCAGAAGAGAAACGTTTAATATCTTGTTTCATAAAATATATTCTCTCAACTGGCAAGTGTTTGTTCTATTGGATTCTTATTGTAGAAGGAATAATCCACCATTGTGGTGGAATTGGTGAAGGGAAAGTACAGTAAAAGGAACAGAAAATATTTTGTGGTTTAAGTTGAAGGCTTGTATCGATCCACATAATAAGTCAACAGGAGTCGTTATAGAGATAAAGCTAAGGTTTCTCTCACGAGACAAAACACTTTTCCTTGTTTACCATAACAGTGTAGAGGGAAAAGAGATAACTAATCTCCATTCCACTTCCATTTTCTTCTTTAGTATTGCCCCTTTCTTCTTGTGTGTTTTCTATTCCCCCTTCGTTTTGCTTTTTCCTTCTGTGGATGTTCCTTTTACTTTGCCTGCTTTCAACATTACAAATATTTTTGCTGTTTCTCTTTTTTGTATCCTTTGAGCTGTTTCAATTTTTGTACTACATCTTTCTTTAATTTTTCATTTTTATCTTACTTCCCATTTCGGCCTTTTAATTTATGCAACGTCACACAAAAGGTTTCCTAAATTTTGAGGTGTCCGAATTCAGCTCTTATTGTCAGATTTTCTTACGAGAATTATCTCGCAGTTTTTTTCACTTTCATAATTAAACTAGAAGGGTACTTCAAACATGTTGCGGTACAATATACAAACAAGTTGCGTTCGAACATACAATCAACAAGTATGACTTAAGAAGGAAAAGTAATTAACTTAAGAGCAGCAACAGAGTATTGGAGAATTTACTTAAGACAACAGAAGATTGACACATTTAGTACTTTGGTCTCTCGAAGGTTTATCATTATATAATTAAAAATTATATTTTGGAATGTTGAGAATAAAATGCATCCGGCCCTAGAATAAATTTTGATATTTTTGTACATCAGCAACATTAAACATTCTTTACAGCTTCAATCGTGAGATCAATTGTGATTTAACTGTTAGCAAGTTAATATTCAACAGCAGCGATATCATCTCTATATGTTTAGAGCAGTGCACTTATGACCTAATATAATGTAAAGGGCATTCTGAAAATGTGAAAATGCTTAAGTAAAACCTGAATGGAACGCAATTTAACAAAACTAACAGTTTATCTTTTTAAAAGGAATTCATAAATTCTGCTATATTATTTTAAGTGACACCCATGAGTTATAATACTTCATTTTAAGGGAAAATCTTCTAAAGGTTCAGTTTGGTCTGTTGTCACCCGATGGCTCATTTTCGATGCTCTTGGATAGCCCTCCATATTACAGCAGGAGTGATCGGGAGTCCTTTGTAGTTTGTGACTAGATCTGTCTCCCAGCGGGGTTCTATAAAGTAGCTATCTCGATTTCTTGACCTAATAAAGATTAATCTTTACGAGTGATAGCGTGTTAAGATTTTCGAGTGTACCAAAGAGTTTATCATGATTGGGATACCTAAAATAATGCTTTATTGACGCTTATTCTATAATGTCCATATATTTTACGTACAACTTTGCAGGGATAGGAAGTAAGAATTACATTATCACTTTAACTGGGAGCACACTTATTTTAAACGTAAGCGATTCTTAGTAAAAAAAAAAAAAAAAAAAAAAAAAAGTGCCTTACATTCACCACAAATAGAACAAATGCAATTAAAACCCAGCAACAGCCGGTACCACGGCAAAAACGAACATCTAGAACCTAGGAGAGATTTCTTACCTGTACTTGATTCAAGTGCAAAGTTCTTTGCAGCCCAATGTGTATTGTACTAATTTTAGGACCCATACCGGTAATTTGCATATTTATGGGCCTTCATATATCCGGTATTCAATCATAGACTACTGTAACGCCTCGGACACAAAATTACGTTTAGTTTCTTTAGATGTAAATGGACATGAATGTGGGCATATGGAAAACAAATTGGATTAAGTACTGTTTCTCTGACACAATACTATCCACCCTGGTCACCATTTTTGATCCGCCATGTTGGATTCAACTTTCGGTTTTTCGAATAAATAACATTTCATATATTATTATTTCAAAATGCTCGTACATCTTACACGATATTCGATCAAACATAAATGCGTGAATGGTATTTTACTTCGGACGCAGACTATTGCAGCATATTCTACAGTCGGTAACCCTGCTGCCAAGAGATGTTTTGGTGTTAGTTTCAATTGTGGCCACGACCTACTCACCGTTCTGTCGACCTATAACAGTCGAATACATGATCTCCTTTTTCCCACAATAGGGACCAGTGTTCGTATTTTGAGGAAAATTTCCCTAATCTAGGGAAATTCCGCAAAAAGGGAAAAGGATTTTTTCAATAAATCTCGAAAATCCAGGGAATTTCTCATAGTAGTAATGGGGCGACTTGAGGACACTTTTTGGCCCCTGGGTCCCTGCCTCAGGACCCATGGTCCCTGGCCCGGGGTCAATGACCTAGGGGTACCATGGCCCACCCCCTAAAATTTGGCAGGGGTACATAGGACTACCCCCCCAGGACCCATGGTCCCTGGCCCGTGTCAATGACCTAGGGGTACTTAGGACCACCCCTCTAGATTTTGGCAGGGGTACATAGGACCACCTCTTAAATTTTGGAAATTGCCAAATCTAAAAATTGGGTGTGGTAGCCTAGGACCACAGTATGTACCTCTATCAGTATTGGGTGTCTATGTCGTTCCCTTTTATGAGTAAAAAATTGCCAAAAAAGTCAAATTTCGGGGTTTTTTGACCTAATTTATCCCCTTTGATGAGGTATTATTACCCTATATGGTTATATGGGCATATACAGGGGTTCATTACCTTTTATAAGACATGGGTATATTGTTTACCCCTTTAAATTTTTGGGAGGTGTACCTTGGCCCACCCCATCAATTTTGGAAATTGCCCAATTTAAACATTTTGGTACAATAGTATAGAACCCTAGTATGTATTACTGTAAATTTGGGTGGTCCACTTTGTTCCCTTTTAGGAGTACAAAATTGCCAAATTTTAGTACAACCACATGTTTGGTTTTTGGCTCATTTTATTCCCTTGGATGAGGTCCTATTACCTTATATAGTTATATGGGTGTATACAGGTGTTTATTTTCTATTGTAAGACATAGGTACATTTGTGCACCCCGGCAGGAGTGCCTTGGCCCACCCCTTAAATTTTGGAAATTGCCCAATTTAAACATTTTGGTATAATAGTATAGAACCCTAGTATGTATTACTATAAATTTCGGTGGTCTACCTCGTTCCCTTTTAGGGGTACAAAATTGCCAAAATATAAACGGTGTACCTTGGCCCACCCCATCAATTTTTGGAAATTGCCCAATTTAAACATTTTGGTATAATAGTATAGAACCCTAGTATGTATTACTATAAATTTGGGTGGTCCACTTCGTTCCCTTTTAGGGGTACAAAATTGCCAAAATTTTAGTACAACCACATGTTTGGTTTTTTGGCTCATTTTATTCCCTTGGATGAGGTCCTATTACCTTATATAGTTATATGGGTGTATACAGATGTTTATTTCCTATTGTAAGACATAGGTACATTTGTGCACCCCGGCAGGAGTGCCTTGGCCCACCCCTTAAATTTTGGAAATTGCCCAATTTAAACATTTGGTATAATAGTATAGAACCCTAATATAGATTACTATAAATTTCGGTGGTCTACCTCGTTCCCTTTTAGGGGTACAAAATTGCCAAAATATAAACGTAAGCATTACGTTGTACCACGTGTTTGGTTTTTGACCTAATTCATTTCCCTGGATGAGATTCTATTACCTTATATGGTTATATGGCCATGTATAGGAGTCCATTCCCTATTATGAAACATAAGTACATATGTGCACCCCCCGGGAATGGTACCTTGGCCCGCCCCTTAAGTTTTAGAAATTGCCAAATGTAAACATTTGGTATCATAGTACTGGACCCTAATATATATTACTACAAAATTTGGGTGGTCCACCTCGTTCCCTTTTAGGGGGCATTTTGTTCCGCTTTAGGAGTGAACATGGATACCTTGGAATCGTCCCGAGTTTGATTCTTGGAAATGTTGAATTTAACGTCCCCGCGAAAAACGGTGATAGACCGAAACAGGGAAAACATGAACTTACTTGACTGAGGATTGAAGCAGGGACCTCATACAGTAGAGACAAGCACTGAGCCATCGTACACGTGTGTTGATTACTATGCAATGGTCCCGAGTTTGATTCTAGGTGTTAGTTTCAGGAAATGTTAACGTTCCCTTGAAACGATGATGAGAAATGAGAAAACATCATAAACTTTCTTGCTTGCGGATTGAAGCAGAGACCTCACACATTAGAAAAAAAAACGCTGAGGCACCATGCCAACTTCAGTGCAAGCAATTTTTGCGTATGAAAAAAGAACATGAACAGATTATGTTACATTACTACACATTTCTGCTTGTTGATACGCATAGAAGCTTGTTATTGTGAAATTGCAGAATCTGCTTATACTACATCAGCATTTTTTTCTCAGCTGACGGACTTTTAAAGCTCAACTTTACATTTATGTCAAAGACAGTTTCGTAACATATCGATGAGTGTTACATTTTTTCAATCAAGTTTAAGAAAAATGAATCACATTTTAGATGTGGTAATTTGAATGTCGTAAGAAACTAACGAGTCAACGGTATGATGTCATTATCAAAATTGCGATACTAGATGTCGTAACGATTGATGTGTAAGGAGAAAAACGTGAATAATGTCACAACCAATCAGATTGCTTCTTACATCACGTTTCTGCTCATGATACATGATGAAAGCTGTGTTTTCATTGGTTCTCCGTGATGTCATTGATTCATTTTCCTCGTTTCTGATTGGCTGATAGTGTTGTCACTTTATAGTTGAACCGTTTCAGACCTAAATAAATTTCTTAATTTCATTTTCAAATCCTACTTCCACGAAGATCTTGAATGAACGAAGGTGTACCTCTAGTGACAGCGTGACTTTACTCCGTTCCTTGAATTTGAGGTAAGTATCGACTGCGTTTTCTTAACATCAATGGAGTGCTTTTGCATGAGGATAACATTGTTATCATTGTTTTATTTTAACACGAAATATTTAGCAAATGGAAGAATAACCCTCACTTACTTGACCGGGGATCGAATTAGGAATCCCACACATTAGAAGTAAGCACGAGAAAATTGTTGATTTTGGTTTAGCGTCCCTTCAGTAGTGGGGTGCTAGGAATACAGCTTAATGTTGAATTTGAGCGCATACTGGGTGTGTTGAACCCGGGCCACATCCCACACATTAGAAGTAAACACGAGAAAATTGTTGATTTTGGTTTTAGCGTCCCTTCAGTAGTGGGTCTAGGAATACAGCTTAATGTTGAATCTGATCGCATACTGGGTGTTGAACCCGTGCCAGAGGAACGTAACGCTAACCACTTAGCTCAGTTTCTGAAAGTAAACAAAGAAACTACGCACAAATTTGTTCCCCTACAACGTGAGACGTGGACTTGCAGTTTAATGTGGGATCTGATCTCCCGCCGAGAAACGAATTCGAGTCTGTCTTGTCTTAGCTCGAAAAAAAAAAAAAGCAAGCGCATGAGATTTTGTTTTCGTTTCATGTTCGTCATACGTTTTAAAGTTCAGTGTCAGAGGAAAAATGCTTACTACTACAATGATTCTTTCAGCACAGTTAGAAAAACAATTTCATTCATTCTTTTTATCACTACAGAAACTTAGGTCATTTACATGTTGATGTTGGTCCGGGTTTGATTTCCAGTATGACGACAATAAAACGTTTCAGTAGTAGAACTATTTGAGATATGATCATTCTTTTAGGATTGATCGTGTAGTCATTTTGATAACGTAGTGATCTCTGAATTCAATTTTAATTCGTGCTTTTTTTTCTCTTTTCGTTTTAGATATTTGTTTTTCTTTGCCTATTCCTTTTTTGCTTACCTTACCTTTTTCCCTATTTGAATATGGCTACTTCTGGCTTTACTGTCTTGCGAGAAATCAATAGACATTATCGGCGTTTTAATCTTGAAGGACGAATGCTGGAAATTCAAATTAATGCTCCGACCAGTGGCACCGATATTGTGGAGTGGGTTCAGACCTCCTTTCAACAGATGTTGGATTACTTATTGGAAAACGTCGACGAATCATCGATGGTTGGATTATCGATTTTATCCCACGATGAGAAGAACAAGCCATTTTATTTATCTTTCCGGCATGCAAGTAATTTGACACTGGAGACTTTATGGGCATCCTTTGATCGCATCCTTCAAAGTAACGATAGTTTTCTCATGAACGAACCGTTCATTGTCCATTTTCATCATGTGGATGTGCCCCGTGGATTTGGATTGATGCGTCGAGGTCTTTTATCAAACGACGAATTATTAAAGTGCAAGAAAGGCATTTTACGTGTAAAAAACACCGACAAGAAATGTTTAGCGTATGCAATTGTGATTGCTATTGGCCTAAAGAAATATAAGGATACAAATAAAAGAGTTTACGATCAATATCGCAAACAGCGCAAGTGTGTTGTTCTCCCTGACGTACATGAACTTTTGTCCAGATCATCAGTGAATTTAGATCATGGGGGATCTGTGGAAGAATTACGACAATTGCAACGCTACTTAACCGATTATAAACTTACCGTATACACCAGCTTTTCCGGAGAAGATATTCTGTATGAAGGACCGGGTGGCGAAGACAAGATTCCAATCAATTTAATGTGCATCAATTCTCATTATGACATCATCACGTCATTAACGTCTGTTTTTTTTACCAACTACTATTGTGCTGCATGCCACAAAAAATATAATAACAGAAATAGACACGTCAAGAACTGTTCGGCCATGTGTGAGAAATGTTTGCAGAAACCGCCATGCAGTAAGACCAATACGGAGAAGCAGTGCCCAGAATGCAATCGTGAATTTTATGGTGAAACATGCTATACAAATCATCTGACTCTACCATACCATAAGGGCCAACCAATATGCAAGATGGTGAAACAGTGTGCCAAATGTCTACGCATTTATTCGTTTGTCCATACAGGGGAAAGAAAACATGATTGTACTGATTATTTTTGTAATGTGTGCCATAAACACGTTACGTCTACCCACCAATGCTACATGAAGCCTGATACGACTCAATTAAAACATGGAGTTCCATCAGTGTTACATGCCAAGAAAGCTATGATTGTCTTCTATGATATCGAAGCCACACAGGATACTTTCTTCGATGAAGACACGTTCATTCATAAGCCCAATTTACTGGTGGCCCAACAAGTATGTTACAACTGTGTTCAAGATGAGGATATACATCATCCGTGTGAAGTTTGTGGACAGCGAGAACATATTTTTCAAGATGATCCGATCAATGCCTTTCTTGCGTATTTACGTCAACCACGACCCAACATCAAACTTATTGTATCTTTGGCACATAACTGTAAGGGATATGATGGTCATTTTATTCTTAAATCTTTAGTGGAAGAACATGAATTGAAACCTACTTTGATCTTGAACGGAGCAAAAATTTTAAGCATGAAAGTGAATCACTTATCGTTTATTGACTCCTTAAATGTCATGCCAATGGCTTTAAGTAAATTATCCAAAGCATTTCATTTACCAGCGACCAAAGGATATTTTCCACACTTTTTTAATACTGCTGCAAATCAAGCGTATGTGGGAAAATTACCGAACATCCATTATTATGGTGCAGATGAAATGAAAGTGGATGAACGAGAGAAATTCATGACATGGTACAACGAACACCAGAACGATACGTTTATTTTCCAAGAAGAATTGGTAAACTATTGTGTCCAGGACGTCAACGTACTTCGAATGGCTTGTATATCTTTCATGACCACTTTTGAACAAGAAACTCACGTCAATCCTTTCCTGGAGGCTATCACTTTGGCGAGTGCGTGCAATTTAGTATTTCGACGAAATTTCTTAAAACCCAATACTATTAGCATTCTTCCTGCACGAGGATATCGTCACAGAAACAATCAGTCACGGATTGCTTTGCAGTGGCTTGCCTACATGGAAGAAAAAGAGGGTCATTCAATTCAACATGCGGCCAAAGGCAAAGAAGTTTATGTTGCTGGTTTTCATCTGGACGGCTACTACAAAGATCCCGACACTAAAGAGGAACACGTGTATGAATTTGAAGGGTGCAGATTCCATGGCTGTCCTCTATGTGTCCCTACAGGCCGTGATCAACCCATTTATGAGAACTCCGAAGAAACAATGAACTATCGCTACGAGAGAACACAGCGTAAAATGAAATTATTACGATCCATGGGATATAAAGTACATGAAATGTGGGAATGTGAATTTCGTCAAGTGTTAAAATCCAATCCAGCATTGGCCTCTTCTTTAAGCACACATCTTTATACTAATAAGACACCATTAAATCCAAGAGACAGCTTCTATGGTGGCCGTGTTAATGCCATTAAATTGTATCACGTCGCAAATGAAAATGAAGGCGAAGAAATAAAATTCTTGGATATCGTCTCCCTGTATCCTTATGTGAATAAATGTGGACGGTATCCAATAGCGCACCCACGAATATATCTACAGGGGGATCCAGAAATGCCCGACATTCAAGATGTTAACGGATTGGTCAAGTTGAAGATTTTGCCTAGCAGAAATGTGTTTCATCCAGTGCTGCCATTTCGCTCAAATAAGAAGTTGTTGTTTCCACTTTGTGCTGCCTGTGCCACAGCATTAAATCAAGATTCTGAATGTACACATTCGGACAGTGAACGAAGTCTAACAGGAACATGGGTGTCCTATGAAATTCAAAAAGCCATTGAACTTGGGTATCAAGTCATTGAAATTTACGAAATTTGGGATTACGACATCACCGTATATGATCCAGAAACCAAGACTGGCGGATTATTCAGCGAATACATTAACACATTTTTGAAATCTAAGCTGGAAGCTTCTGGTTGGCCTGCCAATTGCGTCACCGAAGAAGAAAAGCAGCAGTATATTCAAGTGGTACAACAACGGGAAGGCATAACTTTGGATGCAGCAAATATAATGACAAATTCAGCACGTCGTAGTCTTGCAAAACTCTGTTTGAATGCCTTCTGGGGACGACTCGCTATAAGAGACAATTTCAGCCAAACGACCATCATTAACGACCCCAAAGAACTGTATCAAAAATTAACTGCTCCAGACATAAAAGTCAACCAAATTTTACCTGTTAACGATTCGATGTTATACCTTTATTGGCAGTATGAAGATGATGTTCCAGTACAAAATCACAATGCTAATGTTGTCCTTGGAGCATTTACAACGTGTCAAGCTCGTCTGGAACTCTACAAATATTTAGAACTGCTGCAAGAAAGAGTATTATATTTCGATACAGATTCCGTGATATTCACGCAGCGACCATCAGAGCCCACAATAGAACCAGAAGTATTTCTTGGTTCAATGTCAAATGAACTTGAATCAATTGGACCAAAAGCATACATTAAAAAATTCGTGTCTGGTGGCCCAAAACAGTACGCCTTGGAAATCTACAACCCCGACACGAAATCAACCAGTTATGTATGCAAAATTCGTGGATTCACACTCAATTATACTGCAAGTCAAAAGTTAAATTTTAATAGTCTGGAGCAAATGATCATAAATCAATCGAGTGAAAAAATCTCCATTAGCACGCCGCACAAAATTTACAGAACCCACGATCATCATCTTGTCACAAAACCTGAAGAAAAGAAGTACAGTTTCAACTATAAAAAACGCCGATTAATACCAGACACATACGAGACATTGCCCTATGGGTATAAAAAAGCCAGAACAGAATAACAGCCATATTTTTCCCTAATCCACCAACATCACCTCCCAAAGACGGGGCAAAGAATCAACGCAACACGGGACATGCTTCAACGATGCACGAGCGGAAACAAAACTCAAATGACATCACCTTGCAGAAACCAGTGGAGAAAAAAAGGAATTCAGGTACGTCACATTTGCGTTTCTTTTCTCACCTCACTCTCTCTTGATCAGTTAGTTCGATGTTAATAATCTGTTTTTCTTCTTTCACAGGAAACAAAATAAATATTACCATGTATATTCATATGTTTTATTTTCTCTTTACAGAATTTGTACCCGTCACGGACACGTCTTCCTTTGAAGAAAAAGAAAGTCTGTATTCTATTTCACATGCTAAAAATAAATGTACAAAAACATGATTCTGTGTTTTTATTTCACATCCTAAAATCAAATTCTTTTTCCTGTACTGCGATTTCAATTTCTTTTTTCTGAATCAGTTTACCGGTAAAATAAATCAATGTTTTGCGGAAAAAAAAATCAAACTAAATTTTTGTTTCAGAAAATTTTTAGTGTAGGAAAAAAAAACTGATTCAGAAAATTTTTGTGTACGAAAAAAAAAAATGTTTTCAGAAAAATTTTTATGTACAAACAAAATTCTGTTTCAGAAAATTTTTTTGTGTGTACAAAACAAAAACTGTTTCAGAAAAATTTTTATGTACAAACAAAATTCTGTTTCAGAAAAAATTTTTATGTACAAACAAAATTCTGTTTCAGAAAAAATTTTTATGTGCAAAACAAAAATCAGTTTTCGTCACGAAACTGCTCCGACTAAATGAATCGATTCATTCTGATAGTGTTGGCAACACTGGAAAAATTTCGGTAAGTATCGCTCAGACCCTGAGTTACAGCGAACACAACTAGATTCGAACCAGCAACCTTAAATGTCTGATTCATCTCTAAATACAGCCAACTAAACAATAAGATTATGTGTATACGTCAATGCTTTGCACTGAGTCAACAAGGTTTTCTTCAAGGTCAAAGTTGCACACGAAGTAAAAAAAGATGACAACGCAGATCTTCTATCTTTCTATATGAAACATAAACCTAGTATAAACTGCTCGCACTGAAATGTGTAATGTAACATAATCTGCTCGTCTTCTTTTCATACGTTCTCCTTTAGCCTAACCGGCATAACCGTGGGACGTAAAACTTTTTTTTCTTTTCATACGCGAAACTGTTCGCACTGAATGGAGTACGGCGGCTCAGCGCTTCAATCCACAACGAAGTAAGTTCATGTTTCCTCCTATCATTTTTTCATCATCGTTTCAAGGGGACGTTAAACTCAACATTTCCAAGAATCGAACTCGGGACCATGACATAGTAATCAACAAACTGAACTTCTCAATGGGCCATGGTGACTCAGCTCTTATTTCTGATGTGTGATATCTCTGCTTCAATCCGCAAGCAAGTAAGTTTATGATGTTTTCTCATTTCTCATCATCGTTTCAAGGGGACGTTAACATTTCCTGAAAACTAGCACCAAGAATCCAACTCGGGACCATTGCATAGTAATCAACACACGTGTACGATGGCTCAGCGCTTGTCTCTACTGTATGAGGTTCCTGCTTCAATCCTCAGTCAAGTAAGTTCATGTTTTCCCTGTTTCGGTCTATCACCGTTTTTCGCGGGGACGTTAAATTCAACATTTCCAAGAATCAAACTCGGGACGATTTCAAGGTATCCATGTTCACTCCTAAAGCGGAACAAAATGCCCCCTAAAAGGGAACGAGGTGGACCACCCAAATTTTGTAGTAATATATATTAGGGTCCAGTACTATGATACCAAATGTTTACATTTGGCAATTTCTAAAACTTAAGGGGCGAGCCAAGGTACCATTCCCGGGGGGTGCACATATGTACTTATGTTTCATAATAGGGAATGGACTCCTATACATGGCCATATAACCATATAAGGTAATAGGACCTCATCCAAGGAAATGAATTAGGTCAAAAAAAAAACCAAACACGTGGTACAACGTAATGCTTACGTTTATATTTTGGCAATTTTGTACCCCTAAAAGGGGAACGAGATAGACCACCGAAATTTATAGTAATCTATATTAGGGTTCTATACTATTATACCAAATGTTTAAATTGGGCAATTTCCAAAATTTAAGGGGTGGGCCAAGGTACTCCTGCCGGGGTGCACAAATGTACCTGTCTTACAATAGGAAATAAACACCTGTATACACCCATATAACTATATAAGGTAATAGGACCTCATCCAAGGGAATAAAATGAGCCAAAAAACCAAACATGTGGTTGTACTAAAATTTTGGCAATTTTGTACCCCTAAAAGGGAACGAAGTGGACCACCCAAATTTATAGTAATACATACTAGGGTTCTATACTATTATACCAAAATGTTTAAATTGGGCAATTTCCAAAAATTGATGGGGTGGGCCAAGGTACACCGTTTATATTTTGGCAATTTTGTACCCCTAAAAGGGAACGAGGTAGACCACCGAAATTTATAGTAATACATACTAGGGTTCTATACTATTATACCAAAATGTTTAAATTGGGCAATTTCCAAAATTTAAGGGGTGGGTTAAGGCACTCCTGCCAAATTTTTAAAGGGGTGCACAAATGTACCTATGTCTTACAATAGAAAATAAACACCTGTATACACCCATATAACTATATAAGGTAATAGGACCTCATCCAAGGGAATAAAATGAGCCAAAAAACCAAACATGTGGTTGTACTAAAATTTGGCAATTTTTTACCCCTAAAAGGGAACAAAGTGGACCACCCAAATTTACAGTAATACATACTAGGGTTCTATACTATTGTACCAAAATGTTTAAATTGGGCAATTTCCAAAATTGATGGGGTGGGCCAAGGTACACCTCCCAAAAATTTAAAGGGGTGCACCAATATACCCATGTCTTATAAAAGGTAATGAACCCCTGTATATGCCCATATAACCATATAGGGTAATAATACCTCATCAAAGGGGATAAATTAGGTCAAAAAACCCCGAAATTTGACTTTTTTGGCAATTTTTTACTCATAAAAGGGAACGACATAGACACCCAATACTGATAGAGGTACATACTGTGGTCCTAGGCTACCACACTCAATTTTTAGATTTGGCAATTTCCAAAATTTAAGAGGTGGTCCTATGTACCCCTGCCAAAATCTAGAGGGGTGGTCCTAAGTACCCCTAGGTCATTGACACGGGCCAGGGACCATGGGTCCTGGGGGGTGGTCCTATGTACCCCTGCCAAATTTTAGGGGGTGGGCCATGGTACCCCTAGGTCATTGACCCCGGGCCAGGGACCATGGGTCCTGAGGCAGGGACCCAGGGGCCAAAAAGTGTCCTCAAGTCGCCCCATTACTACTCTCATAATGACAGATTAACCAATATAAATCCTTAAATTTTCATTGTTCTTCAGAAATAAACTAGTACAATAGCGCGTGTGTGTGTCTGTGTTCAAAGAAGCATAATTTGGACCTATTGTTGACTAGGATTATTTGTATTTTTTGTAGATAAGTGAAGGAAAAACTTAAAGAAAAGAAAATAAAAGCCAAAAGCAAATGAACAAAAAAAAAAAAAAATATGGTTGTCACTTCCTTTATCATGGCTTCCTTTATCTGTCATAAGAATTGGACACTCAATGAACTACGGAAAATTTGATAAGAAAAGGGAAACTTTTGTGTCAGGCCAGGGACATTTTCTTAAGGAAACCGACGAACACTGATAGGGACAGAAAATAGGATTCTTTTACCACATAACCACGCTCTAAGAGAGACTGAAGACAGACAATATATTTATTGTGCCCATTTTTTTTATCTTGGTCACCAATCTCACACCTGAAGTAAATTTGATAGGATAGGCCTTACTAACAGTGGGAATAATAGTTCTTTGCTGCGATCTTAACGCACAGTGCTCACGAATGTAACAAATCACATTACTATTATTTACCCAACGCCTAGATTACATTATCCTGCTCAACAATAGTTGATTTTAAGGATATGTATTTAAACTCTCTTCGCAGTGCACAAGTTCCTTGTTTATAGTTATTTAACAAGATAAAATAGCGTCACATCAGTACTATTCTTTTGACAGCGTTTGTAAATAATGTTGCACAACAGTGTTATCATTGTTCTTAGAGAACTTTTTAATGGTGCACACGTATGCTGTTTACCTACTGCAAACGATATTTTCAACGCACGACATTAGCACGTAACGCTAGAAACAGTGCTGGCATCTACGAAACACTTATCAGTATTGCTAACTTAACCCTTATCAGTAGTTAAAACTGATGTAGGCTATATTTGTTCCCAAGAGGTTTTGCCCTCTGCCACAAATTAAGGTAACAAAATCTTCCCATTCCAAAGTGAGATTTTTTGAACATTTCACTCTCTGCAGTTAAGAGTTGCCAATTTTAGACAAAAATGTTAGAACACTTAGTTCTGCTAGTGTCTTCGCCTGGTGTGCCTGTTTTTCAATCATGCTTTCGTAATTTGTTTGTTGTTCTTTCAACCATCCGAAACTTTCTTCTAGTAGATGTTAGTACTTTTCTTTCTTTAAGGGTATCCTCAGAAAAGTTAAGAGCTTAGAATCTTAACTAATTTCATCTTGTAACTTCGAAATAAGTGTATTTCCGCTGTTCAACAGAGGTTTGTTGTATGCAGTTGTAACATGCACAACTAATATCTGGTTAAAATATCTCTGAACTTCTTGTACACCTGCAAAGAAAAGAGCAAGATATTATTTTTCATTCATAGAAAATTAAAAAGACTGGTGCAGGCAGAAGTTCGGTGAAAGCCCCACAACCTCGTCAAGGTCTCTACCGTTTGTGAGGGCCTACTTTTAACTGGAGAGGGACGTAAGATCATATGCACCCTACGATCTTACGCCGGAGAACCAGATTCTAGCAAATTCCTTGATATTTCACTTAGCAAACCCTTTGGAATTCCTTTAATTCTAAAGATTTTGTTCCAGTACTTTCTCAAGTAATTTGCTAGTGGATGATGATGAGATGAAAAACGGAAAGAATTCTAACAAATGCCTTCGTATTTCAAGAAGCAAACTCTACGGTATTCTTTCAATCCCAAAGGTTTCGCTACGATACTCGACCAAAGAATTTGTTATTATCAGAGAATGATGAAGTAGAAGGATGGTAACATATATATATATAATGTGTGTAGAGGATTGTTGAAGATGAGAAAATAAGGAAATTTTAAAGAAAGTGTTAAGCGTAATCCCGAAGAAAATGGAAATAAAAGAATGAAGTGCTGCTATGGTTATAAAAGAATATTGTTACAACAATACTTGTATTCTTTTAAATATTAAATTATCTTTATCCAAAAATGTTTATCCAATTTTTACACTTTTACCGTCAAACATTCGATGATGTGACCACCTTGAGAAGTTTATAATACTTGTATGTTTATCGTGCTATTAGCAACTGTCGAGATTGCCTCCGAGCTATACCAAACATTCTCATTTCTAACGCAAGTGACTTCTACGTGTTACAGACAAATGCTGGCAGGAAAAGCTTAACAAATGATTTTAGTTTTTGTTCTTCATATCCTTATAAAGGGTGTCTCATAAAGAACGCAACTTTGAAGTGCCCGATATTTCTTTTCTAGTAAGTTTGCAGCACTGAACGTTATACGATTTTCATCTGTTGTCTTTGCAGTTAGTACGAGGATTGTACTGAAAGTTTCGGGAATCACGTACTGGGAACAATTTAATGTGTTAGATTTTATTGTAGTTATAAACTGTCATCTTTGTTCACTCTAAATGTAAAACCGTATGTAACTCGGAATCTTTGCCGTTGCAGGGCACCAGTTTAAGTGAGATGCTTGTGATCAGAAATGGGCCTGACGAGGGAATACTTCAGTACCATGATTTATTACGATTTTCGCCAATAGTTAACACAGTAAGTGTGTGTTCGTCGGATGACTGCTACTTTTTCCGATGAAGCCACATCCCAGACGATGTGGTTTCAGGAATTCAGGTATGGTCGGGTCAGCCTAAGTGATTAGGATTGTGCAGGTCGTCCATCGAGAGCATTGTACCCTTAAACATTGAAGCTGTTCGTGAATTAATTGACACTGATCGAACCGCGAAATCCAGAGACCCTTAGGCATGGCATGAGCCAATTAATACAAACAATATTGCATGATCATTTAGGTATGAAAAAACTTTGCGCGCATTGGATCCCACAGAATTTAACTCAAACACAAGAAGACGTCCGTGTGAAGTAGTGCTGAACTACGACGAAACGGTTCAAGTCTGGATCATCTAATTTGGTGTTTAACATCGTAAGAGGTGATGAAACGTGGATTTATGCATACGAACCGGAAACAAAGTGACAATCTGCTGTGTGGGTGTTCCGCGATGAACCTAAACTAACAAAAGTTGTTCGTGCACGCAGTGTCTCCAAACAAATGATTGCAACATTTTCGGTAATTCAGGTCATATTGCAACTGCCCTACTGGAGAATCGTAGAGCAGTCAAAGCAGAATGGTACACAACTTTATGTCTATCAGAAGTACTGAATTTGAGCAGACAGTCCAACCCAACCGTCGAATCATTCTGTATCACGGCAATTCGCAGTTGCCAGTTCGCAAATAGCAGCTGCCACAAGTGATTTTCTGGACCAGGGAAACGCTAAAGTCATGACACATCCGGTTTATTCCTCTCATTTAGCACACAGTGATTTCTTTTTGTTCTCAACAACCAAGAACATGTTGCGTGGGAAGCACTTTTGCACTCCAGAAGAAGCCATCGAGTCATACAAACTGCATGTTTGACAGGCATCAACTTCGGAGTGGCAACTATTTTAAGATGTGGTTCTATTGCATGAAAGAGTGCATTGCTGCATAGAGGGAGTACTTTGATAAGCAATAAAAATTGCTGTACTTTGATGTCTTTACGTTCTATCATTTTCCCGAAACTTTCAGTGCAACTCTCGTAGTCACGGAGCACCAAATAGCGCAAGATCGTCGTCTGTTCTGTGTATGGCTGAGAATGTAGAACCCACCACATTTCTAACTTTTCACTATGTCAATACGCTGTTTCATCATGAAGTGCTTCCTTTGAGAATTACTATACTAACACGAATATAAGACGGGTAGCGTGCATGTTTTGAGATCAATTCCCGGCTGTAGCTCCTGTCTCGGGTCCCACGTAAGCTGTAGGCCCACGTCTTATATAGCCTTGTTGATGAAAGGTATACTAAACTATATTTACAAAATGGAAATTAAAATCCTTCTGTAAAACGTTCACAATCATTTGCGTATATTATAGAAGAAGTTCCAAAAATCCCATCACTCAATAATAATTGGTATTTTTCTCATGGTATGTGTGACGTAACCATGACTGACAAGTCAACGCAGAGCCTTGAAGAGCGAATTGTAGGCTTACGAGCAATCACACAAAGGCGAATCGATGAAAGGACATTTAAAAAGATTTCCGATAACGATATTATAAGCCTACTCCATTGAAGCGGACATTTCACATTGAAAAGAAAAAGTTGATAGCAATGATAATGATGCACCACCACATTATATATTTGCCATTAGAGAATATATGGGTGAAGTGTTTACAAATAACTGCTTGGAAGAGGTCCAGCAGTTATTAACAGCCACAAATTCTGTCCTCTTACACCTACGATTCAGCATAATTCGTAAGAAATGACAAGAGTTTTGAATCATCATGTAGAAAGGAAGGAAAACGTATTCAGTGCAACAAGGCAAGAAGCGATGACGATTCAATAGACGCAAAGAACAAGAAAATCTTCGTTCGTCTAAAAAAAATCGATCCACCTTTTCCTATCCTGCCAATTATTTTGGCGATCCCTGTTCAGTCTGCTGATAGGAGTTGTGTTCATGTTGAAAGGTCTCCTTGTTTTATTTATTTCACAAACTATTTACCCCCAAAAGTTGAAACTTATATCACTTTTCAACGTAATTTCCCTTTAGGATCTTTCATCCTCGTGGTTGCGGTAGCGATTGCTCGACACTGCGGATTGTTTATTTCAGTCACGAAACATGTGTGATAACATTGTATTTCAGGCCAAGTGTTTTAAAGGGATGCTCTATGAGGCAGGCGATAGCTAGAAATAGCCAAGGCAGAACATAGGAGCAGACAGTTACATCAAGATCATGACTTACATTATGTTGCCAAATATCTCATAGGCATCAATCAGGTTTGCGAATTCCACATTAAAAGAATTATTTTTTCCCTTAGGTCGTTCCTCATTCGTATAAGGCATAACTGTACATATTTTTTCTTAATTATTTTCCTTCGTATTAATCGGGAAGCCGCGTGACTTCTTTGATTATGTTACAGAGCTACACCTGTTGGTGAGATAATATTAACAAAGGGAGCTAAGACAAAAAGCATTAAGCGCGATTTATTTTTTTTTTTTTTTTACCTAAATCAAGGTGACCAGACGTCCCGTTTTAGCCGGGACAATCCCTTATTTTCAACTGTTGTCCCGTTTTTTTCTGATTCTCAAACGGGACACCTAAATGTCCCGTTTTTAAGCAAACATTACCCAGGTGTCCCGTAATTATTATTCAAAATATAAATGGCCAATGTTAATTCTACACTCTTCCGTACCAACACTCATTGGGAAGGTTCAGTCGTGCCTAGAACTTCTGAATATTCAAATGAGAATTGAGTGTTCTGTGGTTCAAGTGGGAATTGAGTGGCAATTTTGAGTGTTGAAGTAGTTAAAAGTATTTTTGGGTAGTACTTAAGTTAGAAATGTGTTATCATTCTTACTTGTGTATTTTGTAAATTGAAAACACTGCTGAGTCCCAAAATGAAATGTGGAAGTCACCCCCCCCCCGTCGCCGATTCGTTTGCGTCCCGTTTTTAAAAGTAAAAGTGCTGGTCACCTTGACCTAAATAACTTTACTTATGATAGATTTACCTAGGTTAAATTAATTAATTAATTGCTAAACCTATTTGTAGTGTCAATTGTGTGATCGCTAAGAGTAAATATGACCCTAATACATATAAAAATTTTAGCATAAGCCTAGGTACAGCACTGAATGATTTTAGTCTTAGCTCCATCATGTTACGTCTTGTCTGTGGATTTTTCGGGGTTCTTCCGTTTCCCTAACATTCTCATTCCAGCAAATGTGTCCTAATCATCCACTGTTATTAATTATCCTTTAGCCTCGAAAGAATAAGCTTAAAACTTAAAACTACAAATTTAATTTCATTGCATTTTATAATGTGGGCTCAGCCCTTATGCTCCCGCATTTCTTCGGTCTACGGCTTCGCATTGCTTATGATCAACAGTGAATTTCGTGCATTTGCTCTTAACATTTTGTGAATTTGGCCTAGCTGGAGGCTTCGCCCTCTGACTCCCATGTTTACTCGGCCTACGGCCTCGCACTTATTAAAATCACAATTCTACCAAATTTCAAGTTTCTTTTTGTATTTCATCTAAAAGATAAGTTTTTGTATCCCAAGGAAACGCCCATTTAAATAATATGGGAATTTCTTCATCCTCCTTTAGACCCCTTAAAAACTAAAAATTTTCGCTTTCTGCAACTTTCCTGTGGGTTAGTCCCGGAAAGCTACAATCATGCCAAATTTCATCATTATAATCCTCCTGGAAAAGACCAAACATTTTGGGGGTGTAGAAAATGTCCCATGTAAATAACATAGGAAAGATTTTTCAATTCCCATGAAACTACTGTAAAGTTGGATCTTTCTATTTTTGGTTATTTACTTAAGTAACGCTAACAAAAACGTATAATTATAAAGAATTTCAAGTGTTTGCTACAATTCCAAGTTCCTAAACTATAAGATTATAGTTTAAAAAGGCCCATTAAATAACATGCAGAATTTTTCATGCTCCCTTTAGACTCCTTAAAAATTCAAAATATTCACTTTTGGTAATTTTCCTGTGGTTTGGTTCCGAAAAGCTACAATTATGCCAAATTTAATCATTGTAGCCCTACAAAAAGTGTCCAATAATTTTGGGAGTGTAGATGTCCCATATAAATGACATGGGAAAGATTTTTCAGTTTCCCATAAAACCACTCTAAAGTTTGAAATTTTTATTTTTAATGATTTTGTTAAATAATCTGATGGAAAAATACCATACCGAAATTCAAGCTTTTATTCCAGTTCCAACTGCCTAAAGTATGAGATTATAGGTCCAAAAAAGACCCATTTAAATAACATGGGGAATTTTTCATCTCCTCTTTAGACCCCCTAAAATTTAAAAATATTCATTTTTGGCAATTTTCCTGTGGGTTTGTCCCGGAAAGCTACAATCATGCCAAATTTCAACTTTCAACGTCAACCAGAAGTATCCGTTATTTTATGTCACTTCATGTAGTTTTACATAAAGTTTATTTGTTTATTATTTATTTATATTTATATGAACAAAATCGTCTGTTCTTTTTGAGGAAACTCGAAAAAAATCACCCTAAAAATAAACTACCCGTGTAAGATGTTTCAGGACAAATGAGTTACGCCATATTGTCAGATTGTTAATGAGATATTTATTTACGAAATATGAACAAAATCGCCTCAGTCGTTTTTGAGAAAATCACCTGAAAATAATTCACTGCAAAGAGTAAACTACCAGCCCTAGATTTTGTGAAGATAGATAACTTTTATCATAGTATTGGATTGCTAATGAAATATTCGTAAATGAATTATAATCAAGAGAGTTATAGCCATTTCCGAGAAAACCGCATTTTTTATTTTCGTCCTTATTTTGGGGGTAAAAAAAATCGAAAACCGCTCCTAGAGAAATCTTAAGTTCGAAGTTTGGAGCGGATATGTTGAACGGTATGGCCTCTAGCGGATGAACATGTTAACACCAGAACGAAAGAACAGATGGACAGATATTACAGAATAACTTTTTCTTTGTATGTAGATTTTATAAAACGTGTAAATCCTTTGACATATCGAATTCGACTTTCTTCACTATCATTATACTTTCATCTCTTCTATCGTCACTCGAAAGTTAAGAGAATAATGGGTGAATAAATTGGCTTGCAGGTGATTATTGTATTGTATTTTGATTCCACAAGAAAATATAACCGATTTTTAGATTGAAATTAGTACATTGCAAGTCCGAACCAGTTAATCTGCTTTTAATATTTTAAAAGCTTATCAGTTTTAATTCATGCACTAATAATTATTTATGTCGATGCAACTGCTAAGGTTTAGAGACTCCTAGTTCATTTTTTTGTAGATCAAGTAATGAAATTAAGAAGCAAACGATCGTAATGATATAATAGTCAAACCTCTTTAAGTCTGATACTTAGTCTTTAAGTCTGGATACTTAACGATTCATAATACTAAAAGTGAAGATTTCATGTTGCGTAGTAGAATGGATTTGGATGTTCATCTTGCGGTGATTCAGAGTATAATATTATAGCAGCGCAGAAGTAGCTATTTTATGGACTTTTAACTGAACACATAAATAAACAGTTGAATATAGACACACCGCATCCAAAAATTACGATGTGTTATAAAATAGTTACAGTAAAAGTAGTTGTTAAAACAGTAAAACTTCGTTAATCTCGAATACTTAGGAGGTAAATTCATTGGGGAAACTTAAATAACCTAAAAGAATACTAGAAAGGCATTAAGACTTTGTAGCAACTGAACACGTTTGTTATAATTCACTTAAATTGCATAGATCTAAATACATATTCTGCTGTTTTTTAGTTCGGATAAAGTGAAGTCCGGCTTATCGGGGTCCAAATTAACGAGGTTTAACTGTACACACGTATATACAATGATACATGAAATGCAAATTATAAAGAAATGTAAATGTATGGGATGTAATTGGTTCCTAACACCTTTTTTGGGCTTATAACTGGGATAGTGCCAGTTCAAACCAGGGTTTCCATACGTCAGTATTATGCAGACATGTCCACATTTTCAGAGCAAAATTTTCCGTTCACACGGATTTTCCGAACTTACCTGACTTGTCCGCAGTTTTCTGCGCATGTGCTTTAAACAGGATTAATACATTTCACATACTAAGATATATTTTGATATTTATATTCAAAATAGGAACAATTAGATATCAGGTTACTTAAGAATATAAATTGGCAAAGTCAATGTGATGCACTGTGAGTTGTCCTGCTTAATCCTTTTTCAACCATCGTATATATTTCATAATCTTTAAAACCAAATTTTGAAAGTAATTGATAAAACTTAGCATTCTTGTTTCAAAAGTTAAAGTTTATATAAAGAGTTAGCCAAATGGAAGTGTGTCAGCGTTATGGTATTTCAGAATGTAGTAACCTTAGTTCAAAGTAACGCAGATTTTACATATTAATAGGTGTAATAAAGAAAGTAACTAGTTATTGTGCTCAGCTACTTATGTGTTTTCTTTCAGTTTCTTTCAGAAAGTAATAAAGTTTCGGAGTGCCAATGTATGTTTGCGCCCTTTAACACCATATAGTTGCCCACAGTTTTATGTACATGTTTTTATGATTGAGATTTTACTTTCGTACATCAATAAATTATATGAACTTCCGCTGGTCTAGTGGCTAGCGCGGACGCCTTTTATCCACGAGGCTAGGATTCGAAACCCTGTGGGAGAGCCTTAAAATTTGAATGGTGGTTCGAATTCCACCTTATTAATTAAATATAAGTCCGCGTTTCTTGTAGTCTCAATGTTGGAAAGGGACGTTAAACTCAACCAACCAATAAATTATATGAACATTATTCAAATATTTATTCTTTTGGATTGCTTGAACAGTATAAATCTCGTAATATCAAAAAAATTTAAAAATTGAATTTTAATTTAAATTTAAGTTACACATTTAACCCTGTAATTATTATTGTTAGTAACATAACTGAAAGTCAGAGATTAAGTAAGCATAATATATATAACGATTTTTGGTTTTCTAAGACAAATTCATTCTTCGTACAGAATTGTACTGAGTCATTATCGTGATAGACTGAACGATGGCTGCAAGATGTCTACGTACGGGAGACTCCACTGCAACAATAATAAAAAGGTGAAGTCACGCGAGCGACCAGATTTACCGAGTATCATGCGACTGCACTGAGAACTCAGCAAATGGAAACGTCGTTCATTTGGATATTGTCTATTAACCATTGTAAACTACATGTAGGAATCATTACTATATGTATATGATATGTATGTCAGTGGCATGCGTGCGTGTGCATTTGCCAGTCTTAAAGCATTGACGTAAGGTAATATAGTGTTAACTAATGTAAAATATCTTTGCGCACTTCAAGTCTATTTTTTCCAGCTTTCGTATCAATACTTTTGTTGTCTTTTTCTTTCACCATTTCATGACAGGTAACAATGGAGACCTTCGTGACATCAAGTACACTTCATGATTTATTCCAATCTTGACCTATTTCTTCTTGTAATTTCTTTAATTGCTTTCTATTTCGAAATCAAGGTCAACTAGAAAAACGTGTATTATCTCTTACTCTTAACAGAAAAAAATATATACATATATGAAATGTTAGGAGACGAATTTTAGAAACTATTTCTCCCAAGCCTCCGGTTTTTCTACAAATTCTTCACACGGTAGCACCATCTTTTGGCGTAAAGTAGGATCAGCACAGCTAGCGACAACTCTTAACCTGACTGTGAATTATTAAGAATTAGCGTAATGGAAAAACTTAGGGGTTTTACTATTATTAAAAAAGGCTAAAATTATCGAAATATTTTCACCTACATGCTTGAGCTTGAAATATTACCGGTACTCACAGGCTGTTGTGTTTTGTATTAAATATAAAATATCCTTATTAAACAATACTCAAAATAAATTTAGCTTTATTATGAAGAATTAAAAAAAGTAACCATCTATTGCCAAATTTATTTTTAGGCTGGCCACAAACTATAATGAACAAAGCTTATAAACAGTCACTTTCTTTACTTCTAGACATCGTTAATATATGGATTTTTTGCCTTGATATTTTAATGTGGATACGCTGCCTGATACACCTTTTCATTTTTTTTTTTACAAATTTTGTAATATAACAAAACTTCATCAGCACATCTACATTTTCTCCTAAATTTCTAGTTTGTACAAAATACTGCTTAGTAAAATAGAATAGTGGTAGCAAAGAGCTCTTTATTGTTGGCACTTCATCGCAGAAGTCTGACATCGCAATTTATTCCTATTTCTTGACAATGGGAAACGTCTAGACTAGTACCAATGACAAAAGAACTCTGCGTTCTCTAGGTTGAAGATGCTTGGAAGTCTAGACAGAGCATACAGCTACCGGAGAAAAACCGACGAGACAACAGGGTGTTAATGAAGTAGACCGATAAACTGAAACAAATGATTCTTCACTCGACCAAAATAAGTTCATATGGACCTGTGGTCAGAAGTGCATAGTTTCAGAGCTAGGGCTGTCCAAAACCGTGCGAAAATGAAATTTAGAGGCGAATCTCTAAAATTATTAGCCTTTGAGCTGAGGGTGCATGTTATTGTCTTAGAATTGTAATCTGCCTTATCCAAAAATGCATGATTCTGAATCGTTCTGTGGCAGCGCAAGGGAGTACCCCATAGGAAGTGGGGGTCCCGGATATTCCGTTAGGAAAGATGGATCCGATTCACGACAGATAAAATAACGTGCCAACAAGAAAAAAAGTTGATGGCAGAACATCGATATTTTGAATTTAATCAAGATGGCGAATGCTTTTGCGGTGTTGTACGGGGTTACATAACTACAACAGGGACTCAATGTGGTGAATAAAATAAAATCATTATATCTGTAGGTTTATGACCCAAATTATGACCTGTGTGCTAAGGGGGACAGATATTAATAATATGTAATGACTTTGGAAGAATTGGAGAAGAATGAGGATATTCGAGAAAATGGGAGTATCCCCTGCAAAAAAAGAAACAAAAAAGAACAATTGATGCAAGGTTCCTCATCACAAACTCACTTTGCCGTGCATCTAAAGTTGGATCTCTCGTCACATAGCTGTACACTCTCACAGAATTACCATGTACCTCTTTCTCCGCCTCCCACATAGCGAACAACAGGTCGTTGACAACGGATGAACATGGGAGATGATAACATCAACAATACTGGTAACGTAATAAAAAGAGGAAAAAGTCATGTTAAGAAGGTAGAAATCTCGAGAAGAGTTAGTAACTTATCCACACAGATATATATAAGTTACACTAAATTCTCTTAATATTTGAAATGAAACTTGTACTAAAATTATGGTAAACTACTGTTTATAAATACTCCATAAAACTTCACTACATATCACATAAAGCATTACAAATACACGTAAGTAAAAACAATTTCTGTTATACTTGACATTCATCACATATAGATATATAGTTTTAAATGATCCTTTTGTCTTCTGATTCCGACAGGATTCTGCACATCGCGTCCTTCCTAGAGTCCTCCTTAGTAAAGTACTACAATTAATCAACATTCCCTGCATCAAATAAATTAATACATTATTTATTCATTGTATATATATATATATATATATATATATATATATATATATATATATATATATATATATATATATATATATATATATATTTCTTCATATTAATTAATTCATTATTCATTCATTATATTATTATTTCTTCATTCCTTTTTACTTTCTTCCTTTTGTCTTTATTCTCTTTTTACTACTACATTTATAAAAATTATTTTCTTTATTTGCAGGTTCATTGAATACGAAGATCATGTTACTCCATTAAATACTAAAGGATGACATATACAGATCGCGAGGCTTCATCTTTAATACGCAAGAAGATCATACAAATTATTTATGTAATTTTGGAATCATTAAATTAAATCTGTTCTTGAGATAATATCCAAATAATATTTCTCAATTATCTAATAGAAATCTATTTCAGAATGCTTTCTGCCACGATGTACTTTTTAGTGTATAAAATCAAATCCACTTTTACTTTGTTACACACACACACACACACACACACACACACACACACATATATATATATATATATATATATATATATATATATATATATATATATATATATATATATATATATATATATATATATTTCTGTAGTATTGGATTTTATAGATATATTTGCAGACATAAAATTTTGTAAAATTTAAGATTTATTTTGTTCTAAGAATTTAGGTTATCATTCTGTTGACGATCGGTGTAAGAACGGTTCAGGGTGAGAAAAGTCTCCCCGATCTAAGATTTAAAATTATTGGATTTCTATTTGTTTCGTATCTCCTGCCAAAAACAAATAACAAACATTATTCATATTTTACCTTCAATAAATATATTAACTGTTGGCAGCTATTCTTGAAGGAAATTTTTAATTTATCTTCAGTCTTCTTAAATTCAACTACTTCATTTCTGTTTATTTTTTATATCGATTCGAAAAAAATAATAATTTTATGTAAATTCTTGGGAAGAAGGCGGCCTCAAATTTATAAATGAAATCGGCCAGCGTCTATAAATTAAATCAAGAGATACTCGAGCAAAATCTTTCCTGATTCAACGCATTAGTATAGCCATTCAACGTGGGAACGTGTCGGCTATTATGGGAACGTCACCCACCGGTAAAGAGCTAGAAGAGGTCTTCCTTCCGTGATTGCAGAGCAGGGAGGATTTGAGTAAAAACAAATCATTGGTGCAACAATTTATGTAACGACCGAGCAAGGAGTATGGCGAGACAGCTCACAGTCCATAAGTTTATATGAACAATTATGGTAGAATGCTGTACCGTACGTCAAGACAGTGACATAACATGACCTGTTGGAGCCATTGAAAGCAGAAAATTTAGTATTACCTGCCAAACAGTATGGAAACAAAGGTGTGTATGCGAGCTGTGGTTTCTTGGAAAATATCTCCGATCATTCTGAACGGGTAGCAATTCGAGGAGTCATGTATGTTAGGAAGCTTTCTGAGGCCAGCAAAGCGAAACAAGAGGCACATAGAACAAGCGAATAAGAAAGTAAAGAGACAGAGAAGAGTTTAAGCGTTCTTGTTAATAAAATTGTAAATCATGAAAAGTAAAACTAATATTCCTGATTGTTACGTGATAAAAAAATTTAAAATATATAAAATGGAACAATTAATATTATACAAAATAATAATTTAATATTATGGAGATATTTCTGCAAATTAACGTCTGATGAATATAACGTTTTTATTGAAACTGGAGAAGTTTGTTAATGTTTTGTCGATAATCTGTTAGTTTACTATTATTGCTGTTACACGTTTCTGATTAAAAATCGATTATGTTTTCTTGATACATGCCTCGTTGTAAAATGGCCAATATTCTATGTTGTATATATATTTTTAAAAATCATCTAGAATTTACTCTATTGTTATAAATATTATTACAGCAAAAATAAATAAATCTTTCGGAAGAAACAGAGACAAAAATTATGTAAATTTAAAATTTAATATCTGAGGGTACAGACCAGCATCCAAATTGCCCCTTGTCCAAATATTAAGTAATGCGCTGAGGTGTAGTTATAAATTAGTGGCACATTACAATATGATAGAAAACGAACAATATTAGTGTCGAATCGATAGTTGTCGGGCTCGCTGAGGCGAACAGTGACACTTCCGATGCCATTGGAATCCAAATGCAGCCCGTATTAGTACTTTGTGTCCAAAGTGAAACATATTTTCTTAGTGCGAAGATTTGGTATTCTGCAGATAATTATTATGAGTTGAGAATAGTCTCTGTCCGTTATGGACAGGTTACTAGAACGTTGGGATAAAAACAGACTATCTGTGTCCGTACCTGAGAGTATCGGCAAAAAGAAGCGGGTTCTTTTCCATAATAATACATATACGTATTTTGCTGAGACAAAGATGATTGTCCGTATGCCCTAATGACCATGTAAGAGAGAGAATAAAGAAGAAAGATTCAGAACACTTCTCTGCGCCCTGTCTATTAATAGAACATAACTAATATTAATAAAAAAGAAAGAAACTAGAATAAAACTATTAAACACAAATTAATGTTTAATATACGTTATTTTGGTTGTGTTTTTCAGCTTCCATTGAATACATATTTCTTTAAAACGATTGTTTTTAATTTTAAGTGGTGCATATTTTAAGGCAGCTCGATATATGGAAACAATATGGAAATTGTCTTTTACCTACACAAATTCTTCTCAACAGAAAGTAACATATTTAGTCTGATATAAAACCAGAAAGTATCTCACACTTTCCCCCCGAAAAACTCTCGCTCTTTGTGAAAAATGCTTGAATAAGAATTAATAATTTTAAATGTTTCTGCTTCTATTTAATTAATCCCATTTTAAGAGCAACTTTTAATTCTATATTTAATTAGAATGATATACGAACTTACGTAGTACTTAAATTGCAGCGAAAAGTAATTAATTTTGTTTATTGAACTTCTTTACAGAAAACATTCTTATAAACAGCAGTGTTTTATTCATTAACAATTTTGAGCAAAAATTGGAAAATTCTGTGTGAAATCTGTTATGAAACACAAAACGATGTGAAATCTCCTATCAAACAACCAAAAATACTATATAAAATATGGTATTAAATTTTCCTTGGTAAATCTAAAATTGGTCTGAAGAAAGATACGTAAGAATGTATTTTTTCTGAATTAAAATTTTCAAAAAGTTTATTTCTCCATGCAGTGTTTTTACATAACATTACTTATGTCAAACAATAATGTGACATCCTCCAATTAGCCATATTGCCGAAAATCTAAAAGAACTAAAAGTTTGCCTCTATCTAAAAATTACCGCGGTTTCTATAATTTAAGATTTTCCGAAAAATTATTCTTACACGAATGCTTCACGTTACACAATTGAAATGACCCTGGATTATTTATCGCAATAAACATGACATTAATAGAAAAGAGAAAGGAAAATTTTAAATTCGTACATTTTTTACAATATATTTTAGTATTTGATAGTAAACCTCAGCTCAAATACTAGGCAGAACCTGTGATAAATTTTTAAAATTCGGTAATTTGAGCATAACTGTACACATACTAGAAATAGGTAAAGATAAAATGGTCGATTGCAGTTTCATCTTGGTAACAGATGAGGTACGTATTTATACGACTATGTCTATAGTTGTACGCAGGGAGTAAAAGTGAGGGGGAACGTGGACAAACGCCGATCCCCCACTTCCAAAAATATCTATGGCGTCCCTCCACTTCTTAACAATTACAATGGGCAAAGATACGCACGGGGATGGTGTGACGTTATGCGTCCCCTTACCTTTCCAGATTCACTTTTATCCTATAATTTTTAACAAATGTACGAAAACTTGTGATTAAAAATAGGATAATGCAGACTCAAATGTTATATATACCATTGTATAAAAATCCAACAATTATTAGGAAAAGTCATCACTAAACTTTGGAAAAGTACCAAACGTATTAAAAGAAGCTAAATCCTACCCCTGATTCTTGACTGATTTTAACTCCATGCAATTGGGACTATTGAAAAGTTTTGAAGAACCTATGTGCTGTATTACATAAAAATCTATTTAGTTTGATAAAAGTTATCAAGGAAAATACTATGAAGGAACACAACTTTAATATTATTTTTCTCGTCACCCATGGATAAATGTAGTCTCTTAAAATAGTCTATTTGGGTTCAGTGCCCCCAAGTAGGTTTAAAAGGAGTAATTAGAAATTTATTCGAGCGTGAACACTTTCAACAAGTTGCATGAGAGAAAACTGCCTTCTTTTACTAACTTATCCTTGATCGATTTCAACTGCAACTGACGTGGGTGCCTATAGAAACGTTCCCCTTTATCCGAATTGAATGAGTTTGACGAAATTTAAATAATATTTTTTTTCTATTATTCAATAGGTAAACTTGTAACACGGTGTAAATATTTTCTCTTACTCTTGATGAATTGCAACTCCAAGCAAGAGAATTACTTCGGAATATTAAAGGGGAAGGGAGACGCATATAAAAGTTCATTAAAGTCGGATGAGATATATGAGAGTAAATGGATATGGACACAAAAATTCCGGTTGAGTAGAATGATAGAAGCTCGCATCAATTATTAGTTTGCATATGGAAATTTTATTTGTTTCCTTACGTCACTTTCTAAATATCAGATACACATCCGTTCAATGACATCCATCCTATTTTGTTTTGAGTTTTGAAAAATGAAATTAAATCTTGGAGCTTTACGTCCAATAGTTATACCGGGTAGGCTAAAGGAGATGGTGATGGTGAGAAATGAATAAAAGGTGGAATGAAGAAAATGAAAGGAAATGGGAAAACCCTGAGGAAACCCACGCACGCGGTATTTGTCCACCACAAAATTCACTTGCCGCGAGCTGGGATCGAACCAGAGGTGAACGCTCTACCACTAAGCCAACGCGACCCCTTATTTTGAGTTTTGTATTCACCAATCTGATATGAAAATACAAACATGAATGTATATTTGAAAAAATATTTCATACAAATACATAAAATAGGTAAGTTTTCTTACAAAAGGATCTCAAATATTCTTTGTTTTATGTCATATTAAAATTCTTAAATATCCTTCTCGGTGAGTTCTTTAAATAACGCAATAACACTATATATAATAATTTTAAAAGGCGGCATTTTAGTGTTTATAAAATAAACTAACAGTTATTTCTAAGATTTCCCAGTACCATGTTTTTATTAGTATTTTACCCATATTGTCACTATTATGTACTGAAATTCTCCTCCAAGAGCTTTGGTGCAATACCTTCGAATTTACGTCTTCTACTTCCAATTTACTATTCTCCCTTCCCTCCAAATTTACCATCTTCCATCAAATTCTTCTCTCTGCCCTCCAAATTGAGCATTCTCCAGCTTCGTTGTAAAAATTGTGCCCCTAAATATTCTGATTGGCACAATCTGTGCCATAAAAACTGCCTGTGAACACGTCTGTCCTGTTCTCATCAAGTGATCCACGTAACTCAAGTAAAATATGTGAATGACTGCAGTTATGACGTCATAAACTGTGCCCATATATTTCTGGATTAAGAAAACAGATCGAGAGCAGGCCATTAATTTAGTAGAAAAAGAAAAATACCATGTGGAAATGCTACATTGTTTACTTTTTAGACTTCCAATATTCTTTATTGCATGTATTATTCATGACGGGTATTTTAAGCAGGTACGCTTTGAGAGGAGATCTGCGGTTTGAAATTAGTTTCTAGCTACTTCTTTCTAAGTACTCGTGCCGGGTATTCAACCCGTGTCTACTAAACAAAAGATAAGCACGCTATCCACCGGACTATTTAGCAATTTGTTTACCGAGTATCAAAAGAAGTCATTAGAAATATGTATTTATGTCATACTTGTCTCTTCAGAAACTGTCAGCTTAAGAGAGTACAGGATAAGAGAATAAAGCTTAACAAAGCTTTTTCTTGTAACCTTGAATTGCTCCTCTGTGTTTGACTATCTGATAAAGTAAGAGTAACGCTGGTATAAGAATTATTAAAATCTAAGAGGAGAAATATATAACATTTGCAATAGGAAACATGTATTGAGAATGTAGAACCCTAAACCTCAGTAAAACATCAGTAAATTCGACACGTCTTGTCCTTTTCATATCATTTAATGTTGTTTAGAAGTGACAGTGATAGTTGTATTTTACTTGACTCAAAGCACACTTTGCATTACCTCTCGCTATTCTGTTTTTTGGTATTAGTTTGAGATTGTAACCAAGGTTTTAAAATATGGCCGCTTCCCTTTAAAAGAAAAGACAAAAATTAGGGAAAGAATAAACCTTGAAAAATCCTATCACCTGTAATAGGATATAGCAATCAAAATACTTTCTTCTTCGAGAAGTCTCTTCAGCACGTCAAACGAGAACTACTGAAAGCAATAATTTACCCACCTTTGAAGAAGAAGAACGTTGACACAGACTTCGAAGTAAATTGAGGTAAAAATGTTCACTTCGGAAAACCTGGAAATTACTGCTACGGAAATCCTCATGAAGCGTTTTGAGTTTGCAGCAAATTTACTTTTAGAATACCTAGTTCATATACATTTTTAAAAAAACACGTCTATCGTTAATGATTATTGTATGATTACCAATTAAAAATCAACTCCTGAAAAATGTAATCAATTAAATTAAGACTTAACAAAAACATTAATTGCTTAATTTAATACCTAACTTTTTGACGGAATAAATTACATATCTGGTATTTGAATGTTCATTACATACGCTACTAATTCTTTTAGTATAGTTCAAGTCAACAACGTGCTACTTTGAAAAAAGAGAATTTTATGGGGTTTAAATGTTATTTTACACCTTACTGCGCATTGTATATAAACAAATAAGGAGGTGGATCAAAGGTAGACTTGCTTCATAAAAAGGGCGGTGGTACAGATATTGGGAGTGTGCAATATTAATCGGTCAGAGACAGGGGTGATTGAATAGAACTTACTTTTGGAGATCATTCAGTCTATAAAATCGTATATTACATCCAACAGACAGAAATACAATTTAAGACCCTCACTAACACTATCTCTGAAGGATATCAAGGTGCTGTTTCAGTTTGACGTTTGATTAGAGAAGACACCCGTGGCGACCTGACAATTTAACTGTAACTTCAAATTAACAAACCCTACACCATCTTGAGACATTACTACCAACAAAAATTCACAAAACACACGAATTGTGTTGCGTATTATTCCATATTAATGTTAATATTTAGTCATTTTATTTTGGCTATATATCCGTAAAGGACCCCGAATTTTAGGATAAAAATACAATAGGAAAGCCTTCATCGATCTCCCATTTACGTATGAAACATAATGTCAGGGTTATGCCGACCTATACTGAGCCTGCATAAATTTATGCATCCCACAAAGTTTGTGATAACTTTCTCACAGAGATATATGACCCTATGCCTCTTATCACGCTTGTGATTTCTGTTTTCAGTTCGAAAAGAGTTCGTGGATATATATGTGCGATTTCAGAAACTCCTAAAGAAGTAATCGCAGAGTGTAAGACCATTCCTAGTCACCGTGCAAAGAGATCACTCGTTTGGGGATTTTTCGTGGCTGCAACATATTCCGAATCACATTACGGTATTCTTCTCCATTAACGGTAATTTGTATTCCCCGCATCATCTTCAAAGAAAAAGGCCTAAGTCCACCGCTTCCCAAATCCCACACCATAGTCGTTCTCAGCTGATGCATTTCACGCTTTTTGATTATTCGCGGTTCAGTCTCCCATATACTGCAGTTGTGTTTATTCACAAACCCACTTAATTGAAAGTAAGCCTCAACACTGTAAATGATTTGCTTTGCGAAACCTCATTTGCAGCCATCCTGTACATAACCAAGTCAGCAAATTATTTTTGCTTACCATGATTAGCAGGTTTCAAATGTTGTGTAAGTTGTGCACGCATACATATGAATATCTTTATGCAGGATTCGATGTAACGAAATTGACGGAATGTTTAACTCTGCGAACATCGACGAATCAATTTTGCAGGGCTCACATTAACACTGGCCTGCACGACAGCGATGTTTTGCTATGTTAGGAGAGAGCACGTTCGTCCACTTGATTTCAATATAGACACTGAACTGGTTATCTGGTGCTGCAACATTAGTCTGCGAACTGTAGATTCATTACGTGTTTTGTCGCCGTCGGTAGCTGAAAGTTACAGCCCGTGAAGGTCACGTGCTACAACATGAGTAAATCAACGTATGAATAGACTGCAGCAGGTACACGCTGTTATACTCACCTTTTGCGCGTGATTAGTGTGTGATAATCTGTTATGGTAGTTCAGTGCAGAAACACCACTTACCTTGTTATAAATTAATGACTGTATTTGTTGTAATAAACTATGTACATTCCTCTACACATTTGATTTATTGGAATTACGCAGTTAGCTTACACAAGTGCATGTGCCATGAACTACTTGCACACTGTTCCCACTGTCACAAAAGTTTTACTCACAATCTTTACACTACTATATATTTGACAGACCATATATCTGACACAATCTACGTTGTCTATATTTACTTTTCACAATAACACAGTCTTCGTTATAGCCCGGAGAACTTAATTCTTTCAGTTTGCCTTTTTGCACACCAGTCGGCCGAAAAAACCTATCATTCCTCTCTTCTTCTTCCTCTTCTTTTTTCTACTCGGTTAGTTTTTATTCTCTTGTTACCGACTGAGTATTGTCCTTACCTACGGGTGTAGGTGTACTGCGACAAATGGTGCCCAGCGGGCTATTCCACGATGATCAATAAATCCTCGTGGATTCGAACCCATACTCCTTACTGTGGATAAACACCTTTCAATATCTTTACTTCAGTGACACCCTGTATGAAACATAATTAAATACTGCTAAACTAAGACATGAACATACTAACTTAAACGAACAAAAAACAAAGAAAAGACAAGCAAGGTACACGAAAAATCACTAATAACACACTTTACATACAACTTATTATTTTCTGGACTGTCCGAACAATTACTATTTACACACGTCCATTGTGGTTCTGCTCACTCCGCTCCAACCATTTCCTTTTAACTTCTGGGGTTGGGTTCCAAATTTTCACATTGTCCATGGATTCAAGTGGTAAGGTTTGTCCATTCTGTGGATCTTCCAGAAGAAGAACTTTATCATTTAAAATATCTCTACATATATAAGGACCTTTGAAAATGTTGAAGAATTTTTTGATCTTCAATTGAGGTAAGTTGCTTAAGTTATGCTGCCGGACAAAAACAAGGTCTCCTGTATGGACTATGGGTCTATGTTTTTGGTGGCTGTTATGGCGATCGTTGTCCCGGTTTGTCTTATACTTCTTTCTCATGCTGGCCATTAATAACTTTCCTTTCCAGTCTCTCTGATACACTTCGTGATCAATAATCTGGTCTTGCATTCCGAAGTAGCGATTTGCTGCTGCATTGTCATCTATATTCAGCATCAGGGCAGCTGGCGACGTCCCCAGTGAACTAGAAATCGCGTGGTTCATCAGCCTGACGCACTGTTGGAGATGATAATACCACTTGTCATGATGGCTGCTACACAAGTTTCGTATCAACTTAACCAGGTCTCCGTGGTTCCTTTCACCGTAGTTACTTTGGGAATGGTATCTAGTGGTATAGTGAACTTTGATGTTCCATTGGTCCATTCTATCTACGAATTTCTTGCTTTTGAATACCATGCCATTATCACATACTACTGCTTCAGGGATATCTAAATGTTTAAAGTAATCTTCCAGACTACGTAGGACTGCGTTCGTGTTTGCGTTTCTAACTGGATAAGTTACCAAATAACCTGTGAATTCTTCTGTTACAGTTAGGACGTATTTATAGCCATTATAACTTGTAGGCCACGGACCTAAGAAATCTAAACAAATCCATTGTCGCACTCTGTCAGGGTGCATGGGTTTCAACAAACGAGCCGTAGGGTGATAGTCAGGTTTTATCCTCATGCAATGATCACAATTAGCTGTATGGTTCTTCACGTCAACTCTGCAGCTCTTCCAGTAGAACGATTCTTGGATTTTGGCCAATGTTCTATCAAATCCCCAATGTCCAGCGTTATCATGTTATGCCTTCACTACACATGGCACCAACACCTTAGGTATGCATATTCTCCACTTGTCAGGAAAGTGATAGTCCTTTATCCTTAGTATTCCATGATCGATTTGATAGTGTTCTTTATATCTCCTGAGTTCATCTTCTGAGTCGTTGTCTCCTTCCAAAGCCTGAATAATAGGTAAGAGTCGTTCGTCCTTTCTCTGTGCATCCTGTAGTTCACGTGGTTTGACAGCAAGAACTTCATTTCTAAACGTCTGGTATGTATGGATATGGTATTTTTGTTCATCTTTGGCTGCTACTCGGGAGAGGGCATCTAGTCCTATATTGTGTGTCCCTTTCACATGAACAATTTCATAATCATAATGCTGCAGTTCCACGCTCCATCTGAGCAATCTCGAGTTCCATTTCTTAGCATTTCTCAACCAGGACAAGGCTTGGTTGTCACATAAAATTTTAAATTTATGTCCTAGCAGTAATTTGGACCACTTTCGAACTGCAAACATTATTGCTAGGCATTCAAGTTCCGAAGAGCAGTAATTCTTTTCAGCCGGTGTTAGTGTACGACTAGCATAGTGTATCACCTTCATTTTTCCACTCTGAACCTGTTGGAGGGATGCTGCTAGCGAAACATGTGAAGCATCCGTTCTAATAATAAATTCACTATTCAAATCAGGATGGGCTAACATGACATCTTCGCCTACCATCTGCTTCAACTTCTCGAAAGACTGCTCACATTCTTCATTCCATCTCCATTTCTTGCCTTTCTTCAGGAGAGTGTACAGAGGTGCGGCTACTTCAGCTAAATTCTCTAGGAACCGATGTTGGTACTGCAGGAACCCCAAGAAGCGTTGTAACATCTTTATACTGGTGGGCCGAGGATATTGAAGTATTGGCTTGATGGCTTCCGGATCCTTCTTGATCCCTTTCGGTGTTACAAGATACCCTAGGAAACGCCTAACCATTCGACAAAAACTTGATTTCCTTAAATTCAGGTTGAGATTGGCTTCACGAATAGCTTGGAATAATATCCTGAGGTGTTTTAGATGTTCATCAAAGCTGTCATCTGCAATTTGAAGGTCGTCTATATACCTGACAAACGATGAACCAAGTTGTTGGATCGGTAGCACGTGTTGCAATGCCAAAGCCAGAGCCGATGATCCATTAATATAACCGTAGGGCACGACGGTAAATTCCCAATTTTCACCTTCTAAATTGAAAGCGGTAAACTGTCTGGACTCGGGATGTAATGGTATCCCATGGTAACTTTGGACGAGATCAATTTGTGTTTGGTAGGGCTTATACTGAATCTTTGCAAATATATCTTCGATAGGCTCTGCTTTAATAGGTTTCAACGATACGTGCTTGTTCACTTCACGGAGGTCTAAGCACATTCTTATATTGTCCGTTCCCTTCTTTAGGACGACAAGGATAGGATTACAATGTATAGACCCACTGGGCTGAATTAACCCTGCTGCAAAAAGTTTCTGTATCTCTTGTCTAATCTGTGGGCGATACTTCAAAGGGATGGGATATTGCCGGCGTACAATTGCACCATCTGTTTTTACCTCCATCTTATACTGTCAACCTCTGCAACGTCCTGGATGATCCTTAAATATATCACGATATTCGCTAAGTAAATTAAATAATCTTCCTTTTTGGTCTTCATCTAAGGCGTCTGCATTCCGAACCACTTCTTTCAGCTCTTCTTCATTGGGCATGTCATACAATGGCTGGCATGGCTTGTCCTTCTTCTGATTATGACACAGATAGACTTCTTCAGCGTTATCTTCATCTGGTAATATAGGTATCATCTTGCATATACTATCATTTGTCAACGACTTCAACATTACAGTCTTATCTCGGAAATTTATAATGGCTCCTAACTTCTCCAGGGTATCTAATCCTAATAGCAAGTCCTGGCTCATCTTTTTAACAACAAACACTCGTATATTCATTTCAATATCTTCGATGTTTGCCAAGATTTCAATTTGACCAAGAACTTTTCTACCTTTACCCGAGTAATCAACTAAAGTGATATCCGATGCAAGAAATAACCGAGGATGACACACATCATAACTCACCTTTTGCCACGCTTCTTGAGTCATCAATGACACTTCACTTCCGGTATCCAAGAGAGAGACTAAGGTCACTTCGTTTACCTTAACCTTAATCTTTGAACTTGAGTGTACCACCTCTTCTACCAGTTCTTTATTATAATCATCTTCAACATCACTTCGTTCTTCGGGGTTACTCCTAGCATGTGAAAAGCACACTAGATATCTCTGCTGAGGGGCCCTAAGCCTTTCTATGGACGTGGGTTGCGGGCCTACCAACCCACGGTCGATGTATTTCCCGGTTGGTTGCCGTTTCTTACTCTGATGTGTTCTGTCTGATTCCATTGTGCATGATGGGTTAAATTACTATTGTCCCTCAACAGGCTATTAACCGCAGGTGGATCACTTTGTCTGGACCTTACTTCAAATTGGTTCCTGATCTCTTCGTTCATCCCTTCTTCGGATGCCGATCCGTCACTTTTGTATCTTCTCCGCTGAAATCGTTTCCCCTTGCGTTTGTTGCCCCGCGTAGATTTCTTCTGCTGTTGGTAGCCTCCTTCCTCGTCACTTTGTGCAGTCCGCTTGCTAGACTTGCTCTTCTCAACTTGGTGCACACTAGGTTTAGGACTCACTTTATGGTAACTCTTATCTTGACGGTTCTTCATCTCACAATTTCGTAAAGACTCTACACGCTCGATAGTAGACAAAAATTCGGGGAAAGACTGCGCCGGTTTAATCACAAACACCTCACGGTATTTCCATGGTAGTAACGCAGTGACGTCTGATAACAGATACGTTTCCGATAACGTAGAACACAATTCACGCAACTTCTGAAACTGTTCGATTGCAAACTGCTTCACAGACTGGTTCACTCTTGGGTCAAACTTAGTGTTCTTATAAGCTGCTAGCTTGCTAGATATAACCTGAGTTGATTGAAACGTATCTAAAAGAGATATCTTGAATTCTTGGTAAGTCTTAAATGGCTTGGGTTGTAGTTTGAACCACGACTGTGCAGGTTCGTCAAGTATGGGATGATACTTAATAACTGGGCATGGGACATATTCATAACTTTAGCTTCTTCTTCAATCTTGCTTAAAAATGACGATACCAAGGGACCGTTAAATTCACCTGAGAAGCGTGAAAGATGCTTGATATCACTCATTCTCAATAGCGTTACACTTCCACTGGAAACCTTTGAACACGGTAGTTCCTTATGGTTAATATTTTCTACGACTTTTCCTGGATAGACTCTTTTCTTTTTATTGGGTGTACCATTAAATAGTCGGTCCTTGTTCCAATTGGGCATGTTTGGCGATTCGTCATTAGACCACACAGAAATACTCGGTCGTCCATCTTGGGTTATTGAATTTTCTTCTGATATATTATGGTGAGATGATTCCTGTCTTCGGTGTTTTCTATTTCTACATCATCGTGAAACTAACTCATCTTGATTCGAAGAACCCTCTGAGTCACTGTCTGGGCTTGGATCAACGATTTGGTTCATTGGTCCCTCTGTCACTTTCGATGTTTTAGGTAGTTTAAATTGGTGACTAACCATATGGTCAAATTTCTGTTTCAAATTTTGGATTTGTAGTTCCTGTTCACCTTGACGTTTCTGAATTTCCACCTGATTTACTTGCATCCTTTCATGTCCTTCCTCATTGTCTGCTGCTGATCCTGCAACTCGTTGCTAGTAGTCTTCAGTGTTTCCACATCAATATACAATCGACTGACACCTTCTTGCACTGTTTGCATGATGTGAGTTACTTCGTTTAATCCGGACCGTAAGCCTGCTATCTGCACTTCTGTAGTGTCACGGCAATCAGATATCTCTTCACGGAGTGTCTGTAATTGGTTTTTCACCTCTTCTTGATTACTATTATTTCAGCTTGCACTAACATAATGTCGGTACTCAAATCCTGTTGTAATGACTGAAACTTCACTGCTGTGTCTTCTTGGAATGTCTTGAACTTGTCACCAATTTCTTTGCGAATGTTTTCATTACCTTGTTGTAATGATTGCAAATTTACTGTTGTGTCTTGTTGAAATGAGTGTAACTGTTCGGCCATATCTTTCAGCAACACTTGAAGAATGTCCATGTTTTCTGTCGTTGTTTGGTTGTCTGCACTCGCCTCCATACTTACACTGTATAATTTACCACTTCTAAGCCTAATGTTGGCTTTAGTAACTTCGATGCACTGTTACACTAATACCGTTCAGATGTAAACACACTTATAGCACTAATTCACACGCGGATATGTGTGAGTTTTGAGTCTCATAATCTTTATGTCGCCGTCGGTAGCTGAAAGTTACAGCCCGTGAAGGTCACGTGCTACAACATGAGTAAATCAACGTATGAATAGACTGCAGCAGGTACACGCTGTTATACTCACCTTTTGCGCGTGATTAGTGTGTGATAATCTGTTATGGTAGTTCAGTGCAGAAACACCACTTACCTTGTTATAAATTAATGACTGCATTTGTTGTAATAAACTATGTACATTCCTCTACACATTTGATTTATTGGAATTACGCAGTTAGCTTACACAAGTGCATGTGCCATGAACTACTTGCACACTGTTCCCACTGTCACAAAAGTTTTACTGACAATCTTTACACTACTATATATTTGACAGACCATATATCTGACACAATCTACGTTGTCTATATTTACTTTTCACAATAACACAGTCTTCGTTATAGCCCGGAGAACTTAATACTTTCAGTTTGCCTTTTTGCACACCAGTCGGCCGAAAAAACCTATCATTCATCTCTTCTTCTTCCTCTTCTTTTTTCTACTCGGTTAGTTTTTATTCTCTTGTTACCGACTGAGTATTGTCCTTACCTACGGGTGTAGGTGTACTGCGACAGCTTCATTCCTTCCAAAAAGACATGGAGTTTTCGCATTGTCTGTGTTGCACTTTCACACCACTTTGTTAAAGATAGTTCACAATCAACACATGATGCTTCATCGTAAACTTTTTTATATGTGTAACAAACAGAAACGAAAACTTGTCTAAACAATTGAAACTATATTAATTGGAATGACAACAGATAACAACTATGGTAAGAACAAGCTTGCCAACTGCAAAATAACATAAATACACGCAATTCAAATTTGACGTCCATTCTGGCTGCCACATCCATATAATATGGCGAAACGCCATAAAGGGGAAGGCGCACAGGAAAAATTGCCCGGTTACCCGGCTGACTAATCATTTTCAGTGCCGATAGTTTGAAAATTGACTAGTTGTGTTGTAACATTGAATTTCAGTACAGAAGCTATGTGAGACAGTCTTATGCTTAAAGAAATGCTTAAACACTACTTTGAAATTTTCCATGAGATGAGACACCGTTTTATGAAATTTTCCATGAGGTAAGACATTCTTGACTCCGTTTTAAGAACAAACAGCCTAAATTCTTGTTTTGCAGGCACAATATCATTATCATTGCAAACTCTCTTGAGATGAATATAGTTACGTTCTCTATATGTTGTTTTATATAGTGGTGTTCTACTTATATTGTCTGTATTAAACACTTTCTTTTGTAGTTTATTACTATTGAATATAACATCTTTTATTACTTTGAAATTATTTTCAGGTACGTATTGTTGATACTTCAGTCTAATCTCACCAAGAGTAGGAAAACTGATCTAGCTAGTTTTGTAGTAACCTCGTACGTAAGTACTTTTTAATATGCATTCCTTTGATAAGGTAATTTACAAATATAATAATGATTAAATGATTGTAAATAGGTATCACTATTGTACTTACAAAGACAATTCGGAACAATGAAGATCTTTTTCTGTGAAAAACGCTTGTAATTGGCAATATAGGAATGCTACACAGGTTTCAGTAAAGATGGTTTTTGTTCACCTTAATTTTTAAAGATTAAGGTTTGTATTTATTATTATAGATTAGAAAAATAAATATATGACATTCTTCAGTAACCATTATTGCATATTCAATTTAACATATAAAACAAATATGTCTGAAATTACACGTTTTATTTATAATTATATATTATGACCTAATCATCAAACTAGAACTGAAAACCGTGAATGTGTCATATTTCTTTCCTAATGAGATGGGTGGAACTCTATAAGTAGGACGTAAAATAATACTTGTCTTTTCATGCTGTTTAATTTAAAAATTTTAACATTCCTATGTGTATCTACGTTGATATTTGTTGTAGTAGATGTACCGAAACGTTCCCTAAACCAGCTTTAAACGACTTACTGTACACAACTTACTATAACTTAAGGAAATTCGTGTGTTTTACATAAAATTCTTTGTTATTAAGAAAATAGCTAACAAGTGAAGTTTAAAGTTGATATCCTTACTGACAGTAAATCCGTTCCATTTCTTAGATTAAATAATGCTGATTTGTTGCTGACATGGTTTTTATAGGTCGTAAAATGTAAAGATAAACATAAGACTCAGTTAACAATAATTTTGATATTTGTAAAGAATTAAGGAATTTCGGAGTATCATGTGTAACTTAATAGTCAATTTCAGAAAGAATATGGAATTTGGTTTAGCTACAATAAATTTTAAATCATTTTAAAATGTAAGATTTATTAAGTCAAATTTTCCGTTGATGAAAAATTGATAATTTTTTGTTAGTGACTTACAAACAGACTGACAATTTTTTGTTATTGAAATTGAGCCACTCATTTCTATATAAAGTTATAAATGGTCTTTCTATAAAAGTGGCTTAAAATATCAATTCAACACACTATTCGTTAATTAACGAGCAGACAATTCTAAAAAAGTACAGATGTTTCTCTACTGAATACTTTTACATCATTAAATATATTTATACTCTTTCCTAAATACATTGAATTTGTATGTCAAGTAAGATATACGTTGAAAATGAAGAAAGATCAATACACACGGAAAAAATATATTTTCTTTCTAAAGTATCGGTAGACATATGAAAGAAACAAATGATATATTAACATATTAGAAGATGGGAAGGCAATTATATTGACTTCATCTTGCATGTCATTGTTGCTTGTGAGAAAAAGGAACGCAATACATTGATTCTTGTAACAACGAAGGAGATATGTTTTTAGACAATGTATTTTAAAGCATTTAAGAATTTTAGGATTTCCAATTTGTATTTAATACAATTTCCATCTGTTTCCATGTATAAATTGTTGCGTTTTTGTTATACTTTCATAATAATTCCATCAACAGTTTTCTTTCAATGTAAATATAGTCAAATGTTTTATTTTGCAATATAAGGGAAAACGAACATTGAACTTCCGTTCAAGCAGCTCTCAAAAGGTTGTTACTTTACAGAGGTCAAACTTCGTCTTCTCTCCTCAACCATAGATTGCTTTGCAAAGTTTCTCAACTTCCCTGCTTCTGAAATATTCTATAATATTAGTCTATAATTTGCAAGTAGTATGTGCATCACTATCATAAGAAATGTGATTACAACACATACAACCTCCTTGTTAATGTATATTTTCATATATAATACATAAACAATAAATAATCTACTTTAATAGAATAAAAACTATCAACTGCATCAGGTTAGGAACGGACGACATTTTAGCGCCATAAAAACTCGTTTTTCATAATTTTCTGAGCCTACGCATGAGTTGATCCTTAAGCATGCAAGTTTGTTCAGCTATATGTGATCTATCGACTGAAATAGCTTTGCACAATATTCTAGTTGAATAAAGTTTAAGTGTTAATGTTAATTTTGGGTATTATCCCATTAACTAAATTATGTATTGTAATATTGCTAGCTTCATAATGAAGACGATGATTAGGGGATACTTCAGCATCACTTTCAACTTAATAGGCAGTGTGGTTCTTGTATAGCACCAATTTTTAGGTTTGCAAAAAGTTATATTTTCTTGGTTTTCTCGAAAAGTTTGCATGAGGTTTCACTGACATCGTATATCATTTTGTTTAGCACAATATCTGTCGATTGTAGAATGTCTCTTCTGATAAATGCTAATCATATTTTAGAAGTTCTTAAATTGGATATTGTATTGTTGCTTAATTTAAAGCGTTTCTCACAGTCCTTTGCACCTTTCAAAAACAAACCGCATAACTTGATGTTGTATCACTGCGCGCACTACTATTTGCTGATTGGTGAAGAGGAAATTGTTTTGTCTGTTTCCCGCAATATTTCTGCTGCTGCACGTGCATGAATTTCTGCTACTGCGGTGTGCATTACTCGTCTCACTCTCACACTATCGCCATGATATAAGGCAAAATACCCAATACTATATAATCCCCCCTCCTTTAAGAGCAACTGAACATTGTTATTTTTCTCCCAACTGTAATTATAGATGAAATTACAATAAGTTATGTCAGATTATCAACTGAACGATAAAGAGATAGCGCTGGTATGTAACAGCAAGCATATTTATCATTATGGGAGATTATTTCTTTTTCATCAATTACCTAAATCATTATGCATATCCATGAAAAACAGATGATACTTTTCCCCCTTAAGTTCAATTTATTGATGTGCTTTCTTACATTGTATAGCATGCGAATGTACAAATACTAACTTCAGTACTACAAAGTAAGTAAATAAATATTCTATGAGAACATGAAAATTAGCTATTATAGGTCTTAATTTTCTTCAAGTGAATTGAACATCGTTGATATCGTTTGATAAAGTATTTGCTTTTCTTCTGCACTTACGGGTTTGCCTTGTTTATGTTTAACAGAATAACTCGGAGCAGCAGGTAACCGGCTGGCTTTCTTGGGCGACATCTTTAAATTGTAGCGCGCACTTCATGTGTTTTGTCATTTGTTGTAACAGCTTTCTCTTACAAATTCGATTTTGGTTCAAGATTTCGATCCCATATAGATACATACTTTGAGTCGAAACCTAAATGTTCTTACTGTGCCTTAACAATACATTAATTACCATAATACATTGCATTTGTTGAGTACTATTTGCTCATGGAAGAATGAATTGTTATTAGTATCATTTTCAATGTTGCTAACTCATAGTTATTTTTCAGTTTTTCACAAAGAATGGTTGTCAAACAGTTGTGCCATTTCATGAAAATAGGCTAAGAAAATGAAAAAGAGAAATCAAGTGAACTCGCTGTTCTTATTGAAGATATTAAGTTCCTTGTAGTATTTCAGATCTTTGTTTGACCTTTCATTAGAAATGAGGAAATGGTCATTAAAGGAAAAAGAGAGAGAGTGAGGGGGAAAGAGAGAAGTTAAAGAGGATAAAACCTGTTTTACTGATTCATTACAAAGTAATATGAGGCTAAGTTTTTCAGTTATAATTTGTATATCGCGCTTTTTAAGTGCGATCAGAATAAATGACCATTTAAAAGATGCAAAAACCGAATATTCGGTGCCAGAAATGAAATAATGTACAAAGGAATCTTCAACATTTAAGAGTTTTTATAATATTGGATAGGAATGTTCATAACTTTTGAGTCTTATTTTTTTTCTGGCTGCAGTGAAATTAAGAGGAGGTACTATGTGCATGTTAAATAATGTGTCTATTCCTATGTAGAATCTAAAAAATTTCTTGGAATTTGTTTAATAAGATGTCAATAGAATCTTTATACTCTCATGACTGATATTAGTTTATGGCGTAACTTTTCTGTTAGATATTAAATGAAAGGATAAGTCACGAGGATTCAAAATATATTTTATTGGTATTTTATTACATATAACAAAGGAAATAAAATAATAAATTCTCTATTCAATAAATAAGTAAACTCAGTAGTTTTCAAGTTCTTGCAAAATGAACAATTGCTTGCTCTAATCACTCGCTTGCCTATAATGGAAACGTACAAGAAGCTCAATTTTGAAATGAAATGAAATGTAATTTTTCGAGTTTTACGTCCCACGATTATGTAGGTTAGGCTAAAGGAGGCGGTGATGATGGAAACATGAATGAAATGGTGGAATGAAGAAAGTGGGAGGAAACTGAAGGACCCAGAGGAAACCCACGCACATGGTGTTTGTCTACCACAAGGTTCACTTGGCGCGAACTGGGATCGAACCAGGAACCCCATGTGCCAGAGGTGAACGCTCTACCACTGAGCCATCGCGGACCCCCAAGAGCTCAGTTTTGAATAGATGTCGTGAGTACAACTGCACATGTTTCTAGATGTGATAATTAACTCCTTTGTGGCTATATGATCCGCGTACTCGTCGTCGGGCGGGAGATCCGCGTTCGATTTCCGGAGGAAATTCATGTAGTTCGGATCAGTCGTTCGGCTGCAGGTCCAAATCTTATAGAACCTTGTTGTTGAAGGGGATGATAAACTTTAATCCATCCATTCAACCATAGATCTGCTACTAGAAACACTAAGTCATCTTGTAATAGTGACTCTGAATCCTAACATTTTAGGTAGATTTTCAGCTAGAGGAAACGTTAGGAATGGGAATAGTAAGTTTTAGTTGTAGTTTACACTGGTAGAAGAAATTCAACTTTCTGCTCTTCTTCCTCCTGATGCGTGTCTGCGTTTACATAGTAGTTCAAAGATTCAGGAGAGCAGTGCGTACGCCACTGCAAACGAGAGAAAATGGTTCCGGATTCTCTTATCACAAGCTCATGCCATTTTATTTTTAATCTCATTGTTTTCCCCCTTCAATTTGTGTATTAATTTCTTAGCACAAATTTGCATATAACATTTTTTGTTTAATTAGTTGGCAACATTTCTGCACTGCAGTCTGCATTGTTTACAAGAGGTGCAAAGCTTCGTGAAAATCAGATTAGTAAAGCTGACGACCTTTCGTAAAATTATGAAGTATCGGGATAGAATAAGATATTTATTTCTACTATATTAATATTCTTTTATTTCCCAAGGAAAAGAGAAACAAGAATATCATATTCGGATGACTTTTATAATATGAACTATCGCATACATAATACTTATTGTCCAAGTTTAATTTTATATTTTATATCTAGGTATATTTTTCTTGTACATGGGAAGGAATGGGGAAATGAAAAGTTTCACTTATTTTAAGAACTATATATTAGCAGTGATAGTTGCTAACTGAAAGATCGTAATGCACTGTATGCCATTTTAAATCATTAAAAGCATGTCATATATCAACAAATGTCAGATAGTTATGCAATGAAAGTTTGTATTAACAAAAGGGTTGGTTTCAATTTAGTATAAAGTATTCCTTACTTTACGTGCCAGAATGAAATGAATTAAATTACCATATACTGCGTTCATAGTTATTTCTTCCTTATAAGCACATCTAAGAATACATAGATTATCTGTACCCATCATATTTGTTCCAAAATAAACATCGGACAGCTTCTAAGTTTCTTCATTGAATTGTTTACACAGTAGGAACCTTTCCTTTAATCTTACACTTGTTAACTACTTTGAAGCTACTTATACCGAAAAGTTAGGGAAAGGAGACAACTGAACATAGAAATGCCATTATTATTATTATTATTATTATTATTATTATTATTATTATTATTATTATTATTATTATTATTATTATTATTACTATTATTATTATTATTATTGATTTCAAAACTGTTACTTACGTTAGCTCCAATGAAGTCAATCTGCAATCGGTATAGGAATAATGTTTGGAATATTAATATAATTACATGCCAGTTGCTAATTATTTTGTAGTTTGTATTTATTACAAAAGGCTAATTCAAATTTCTCTCGTAACTCTAAATTAGGGTTGCCAGCCCTGAAAAATTAAATTTTCGACCTTTCTCATAATCCTGAAAACAGATTATGAATAACTGTACTCTAAAATTTGATAGTTGAGCCTGACAAAAATACCAGTCTGCCTGTAAACTATTGGCCAGTTGGCAACAGTACACTAAATTTAATACAAACTCTAAACCGAGACTTCTAATATTGCCGAGTAATTCATATTGTCGCTTTCTTTGCCATTTGTAACACTTAGAACAGTTTGCAATTATTTTCTTTGTTTGTTGAACACCAAACAGGTAACTTGAACAAACACGAAAAACATACCTGATTATGTTTTACATATCGTGTATTTGATAATCTCAAAACGGATTCAGAAAAAATCTTAACCAACTTCACAAATGTAATACACTGATTTAAAATGTTACAAACAACAGATACAGTACAATGTTCTTTGAAAGTGTTCCCACACGGCAATAAAACTTATGTTGTGTTATGCAACCCACATTACATTGGAGAGTGTATGGTTGCCTATAAGCATGTCGTTCCCCCGTAATTAACCAGGGAAAGTATTGTTAAATTGTTCCATAATCTAACTCCCAAGATTACATCAGATCAGAAAGAAATTTGCATTGGGAAGGATACTCTTCCAAATTAAAAGGAATCATCAAAATGGGTGCACCCAGAACGTATATACACATATATAAACGGGGTGAATTGAGAACACCCTCCTTTTTTATGGGATGTTATGAAATAGCGAGGATATAGTTGACTCTAAATTATATTCAGAAAAAAAATATGGAGATAAGTGTGAATAGAAAACAAGTGATATTTAATTTCAATTGTTTCCTCATATGCAATGTTACATATAGGCCTAATGGAATATGAAGGAATGCAAGAAGCGCTAGCATAAGGATTTATAAGATGCTGAATCTTATCAAGGGATAAGAACAGTTAGGCGATGCTTAACACCTGTTACAAAATCAGATAGCTAATAAACGTATGCTGAATTTTGTCGCAATTCCTGGACCAAATGCTGTTGATGTTTTTCAACTAGACATTCAGAATAGAATATCTCAATTTGAACTCGTAAACCGAAAGCTTTTCGATTCCCATGTGTTCTCTGTGGTACACTTTTATGAAACTCTGTTCAACAGTACATCACCTTCTGACTGACTTGACATCCCAGCCTACTCTCTAAACATGTACAGAATATCTGACGTCGTATGCTTCATCTATTAGTTGAGTTACAGAGGGTGGTTTCCCACCAGACGTAAAATCGAGTATTTCAAGCGCACCAACTAAATGGTTAGAACAGTCGATAACTGTGTATAGACATTTAATTCTTTGAATAATGGCGATTCTAGTCTCTCACATCAAAATAGGGCAACCATTTTGAAGAGTTATAATTTTGTAATTATATTTGAGCAAACGAATCATTTTGCTTCAGTCTCAGCACAAATAAAGATGTGTTCGTAAGTCATGAGTTTTAAAAAATGATTATTTCCTCTAAGAGTAAGTCTTCTAGCTTTACTCCAAGCTGGAACATCATTTCTGAAATAGCTACAAGTTTCTATAGCAGCTTCAACCAAATTATCGCTGCACAATCTCCATAGACAAAAAATATATAAAAACCACTAGTTAGTATGAAAGTCTATTAGTTAAAATAGCATTTGTTTTGGCTTTGCATGAACCTGGAACTACCACTTTGAATTAGCTATGCTTTTTAATTGTATATGCAAAATGATTTTTTTTTTGTGCACAAACTTGCACAAACAATTTAACAACCAGCATATATATCCATTCTTTGGACAGGAAAAAAACGTTTAATAAACATAAAACCAGACATGTGAATGTTGCAGAAATTGCTTAAATATTACAGAAATTGCTCTCATTCCATCATTACGAGTGAAAGTTTCGTAAAGTATTTTCTTATTTTTAATTAAGATTTTGTATACCAAATTAGGTAAATCCTCACATACCACATTTTATTAATATAACATTGGGAATTTGAATATTAAAAAAACTTGAGGCCGCGATGTCTTAGTGATAAAACGCTCTCCTATTGTGTGTGAAAGCCCTGGTTTAATCCTAACTCTCGCCAAGTGGATTTTGTAGTAGACGAACATGGTATACGTCGGTTTCCTCTTGGTTCTCCCGTTTCCTCCCAATTACCTTATTCCACTGTTTCTTTCTTTCTCACCGTCTCTCCTTAGCCTATACGACATAATCGTGGAATGTAAAACTGAAAGATTTCATTACATTTACATAAAAAGATGCTTCCTTTTCCTTTTAGGATCGACATTTTCGAATACGCTAAAACACATTTTTAATTATTTTTAATGTATTTATGTGCCAAAGTTAGTCTAATGAACTTAAGATTCGTGAAATACTCTACTCATAGCACCCTACATCTATCCTTTTAGGAAAAATTCTTCAAAAATACCCTTTCTTATCCCTTACTTCCGTGACAAAATGAGTTTTGAGTTTTAAAGAACTAACTTTTCTTCATAAAAATGTCACGCTTGGATACATTTTCAATGACGCTTTTTCGTACTACTCTGGTTTGTGCAATGCAATATATTTAGGTATTCCTTTTAGCTTAGGAATTTTATTATTTTAAGCAATCCTTATGTGCTATATACAATGAAAAAGTTTTTTACTTTGTTGGTTATATATATATATATATATATATATATATATATATATATATATTTACATCAGCTAATGCTTCTGGCAACAAATACTATTCGAAGCTTTCTTGCACCCACTGGAAAACGTGAAGTATAATAATATTTATTTGCATATATTGTTATTGTAGACTGTTCCCATAATGCCCACCGACTTCGATTTTACAAAATTTGAGAAATAAATTTCACTTTTTATTTAGTGGTCAATTTGAAGGCATTTTGTTATACTACCATTAAGAAACCCATATACATCATATTACGAATCAATCATTATGGAACAATCTCATGTGTGACACGAAGCAGTGGTACCAATCTTTGAAAGTTTCATTTACAACTTTTTTCTTTTTTCTTTTTTAACTGATTTTGTGAGTAATGGTGCATTCAGTATAAAGGCACAACAAGATATTCTCTTTCTCTCTCTCTGTCCCTGTGTGTGTGTGTGTGTGTGTGTGTGTGTGTTTGTTTCTAGTTTCCGGCGTAAGCGTGTGGATACTACCAGGTATACTTTCGTGTGTACAAATGCTAGTGTGTGTGTGTGTGGCGCGGGTATATGAACTATTAATTGGGATCGCGTAGTGGAACTTATCAATATTAGTACGTACATACAAACGGCTGTTACTTCACACGATAACTTTGGACGAATGCGAATTTTTGAATTCTGCTTTTTGCAATAAATAAGTAGAGTGATTCCTCTCGAGGGAGTTCCCCTAAATGGTAGCCCCTACCATGTCCAATTAAATCACAAATTGCCGCAATCGTTTGTACATTGTTTGTACAGAAATGTACAAGCCAAATTTTCGTTTGTACACTATTAGGGGCGCCGCCAGAACGAAAACAAATTTGGGCTGTTTAACTGGTACCCCCCCCCACCAACATGTTCTATTCAATCACCAATTATCGCAATCATTTGTACTTCGTTTGTACAGAAATGTGCACCCGAAATTTTCGTTTGTACATAATTAAGGGCGCCGCCAGAACAGAAAAAATGGGGGCTGTCTAAGTTGTAGCCCCCCCCAAAACCAATTCAATCACAAGTTGTCGCATTCGTTTGTGCATCGTTTGTACAGAAATGTGCAGGCGAAATGTTTGCTTGAACAAACTTAGGGGCGCCGCCAGAACGAAAACAAAGTGGGGAGCTGTCTGAGTGGTAGCTCCCCCCACGATGTCCAATTGAATCACAAAGTATCGCAATCGTTTGTACATTGTTTGTACAGAAATGTGCAGGCCAAATTTTCGTTTGTACACTATTAGGGGCGACGCCAGAACGAAAACAAATTGGGGGCTGTCTAGCTGGTAGCCCCCCACCAACATGTCCTATTCAATCACAAATTATAGCAATCGTTTGTACTTCGTTTGTACAGAAACGTGCAGGCGAAATTTTTGTTTGTACACAATTAGGGGCGCCGCCAGAACGAAAAAAATTGGGGGCTGTCTAAGTGGTAGCCCCCGACCATGTCCTATTCAATCACAAATTGTCGCAATCGTTTGTACTTCGTTTGTACAGAAATGTGCACGCGAAATTTTCGTTTGTACATAATTAAGGGCGCCGCCAGAACAGAAAGAAATGGGGCTGTCTAAGTGGTAGCCCCCCCACCATGTCCAATTCAATCACAAGTTGTCGCATTCGTTTGTGACGTTTGTACAGAAATGTGCAGGCGAAATGTTTGTTTGAACAAACTTAGGGGCGCCGCCAGAACGAAAACAAAGTGGGGGCTGTCTAAGTGGTAGCCCCCCCCCATCATGTCCAATTGAATCACAAATTGTCATAATCGTTTGTACTTCGTTTGTACAGAAATGTGCAGGCAAAATGTATGTTCGTACACAATTAGGGGCGCCGCTAGAACGAAAACAAAGTGGGGGACTGTCTAACTGGTAGCTCCCCACCAACATGTTCTATTCTATCACAAATTATCGCAATCGTTTCTACTTCGTGTGTACAGAAATGTGCAGGCAAAAGTTTCGTTTGTACACAATTAGGGGCGCCGCCAGAACAGAAAAAAGGGGGCTGTCTAAGTGGTAGCCCCCACCACCATGTCCAATTCAATCACAAATTATCGCAATCGTTTGTACTTCGTTTGTACAGAAACGGGCAGGCGAAATGTTTGTTTGTTCACAATTAGGGGCGCCGCCAGAACGAAAACAAAGTGGTGGCTGTCTAAGTGGTAGCCCCCGACCATGTCCAATTCAATCAGAAATAGTCGCATTCGTTTGTATGTCGTTTGTACATAAATGTGCAGGCGAAATGTTTGTTTGTACACAATTAGGGACGCCGCCAGAACGAAAACAAAGTAAGGTGCTTTCTAAGTAATACCTCCCCACCATGTCCAATTGAATCACAGATTGTCGGAATCGTTTGTACTTCGTTTGTACAGAAACGAGCAGGCGAAATGTTTGTTTGTACACAATTAGGGGCGCCGCCAGAACGAAAACTAAGTGGGGCTGTCTAAGTGGTAGCCCCCGACCATGTCCAATTCAATCACAAATTGTCGCAATCGTTTGTACGTCGTTTTTACAGAAATGTTCAGGCAAAATTTTCGTTTGTACACAATTAGGGGCGCCGCCAGAACGAAAACAAACTGGGGGCTCTCTAAGTGGTAGCTTCCCACCAACATGTCCAATTGAATCACAAATTTTCGTAATCGTTTGTACATCGTTTGTACAGAAATATGCATGTTTAATTTTCGTTTGTACACAATTAATGGCGCCGCCAGAACGAAAACAAACTGGGGCTGTCTAAATGGTAGCCCCCACCATATCCAATTCAATCACAAATTATATCAATCGCTTGTACATCATTTGCACAGAAATGTGCAGGCGAAATTTTCGTTTGTACTCTATTAGGGGCGCCGCCAGAACGAAAACAATGTGAGGGTTTGTATAAATGGTAGAAGCATTAAAAAAATGTGTCACATTTATGGAGTATTTTTCTAACAGGACTTTGTTCGCACTATTGTGTGGTTTGGTTTGTTCACACTATCGTGTGATTCACTATATTGATCTTATCCTAACGATGATGAAATTAAATGTTTTTTTTTGTTTTTTTTATATTTATATTTATACTTACAATCATTATTGCTGAGTTAGTTTTTCACTCCTCGGCTCTTATTATTAAACTTATTCATTATTTCTTACGTGAACTGAATCCTTATGAGAAAAATGTATTATTTTTCTTTCTATCTTGCGCAGAAACCGTTATTCTCATCTCGTACAGGAAATTGATAAGTGGAAGATATAACAAATTCACAAAGTAGACTGTTAAAGGGAAAATTATAACACAGTATTTTGTTTTATTTGATCATCTTCATTAAACTCATTTTGCAGAAACTACAGAATGCATGGTGAAGTATTTTGGTGGATTCAGCATTCTGATTTACGAGTAGAGTTGCTAACTGGCCGGTATTTGCTGTAATTTTGATTAAGGCCGGTGACCGGTACAAACTTCTTATTAGACCCCTTCTGACCGGTATTTTGGAATCTGCAATCCAGAATATAACATTGAACATCGAAATTTTTCAACAGTGCCTTTACAAACACAAATTTCCGTTGTATTATACATTATCGATATTTTTTTAACGTATGGCAGTTTTTTTTTATTTATTTAACATAACAAATTTGATAACACTTATATTTTATTGTAAAAGAATTTTATTCATTTATTGAGAGTAGAAAATGACTTTTTAAAGCAATTTCCTTTGTTTGAAGTGAAGTTTATAGAATAAATTTCATTTTATGAATCAACTATTGTTACATAAAGATTAATATCCAGTATTATTCATCTGTTTCGATAATTTTAAACAAGTGGCAATTGCTGGTAAATACAATAACGATCAATACAGTCTTCAGTTTCTCATTTGTACAGAGAATTTTGAGGGTGTGCCGGTAATTTTGTTTTCCTGAGTTGGCAACCTATTTACGAGGTTTTGTTTCAACTCTGCTACGTAGTGGCTCCGTACTGACACTCCGCATGCAAATAAGTATGTAAGGCTACCATACGCCCCGGTTTCTTAAAATTTGTCCCGGTGTGCAGAAATTTTCCTTCTTGTCCTTTTTTTTCTTTATTATTATTATTAATTACATATCAAAATTTCTGAAAAGATAATAAAATCGACTTATTCCTTTTGCTTTCAATTCCGACAATACTATAGGAACAATTTCATTCTAATCTTTATTATTATTGCAATCGCTGCTTCCCTAAGACATGCAATGTTTAAATCCTCCTAAGTAGCACTCTTATCACTAAAAGTAAGAATGTATACCCCGAGGTGGCAACAAATTCTTGTGACGTTGCAGACCAGCCCCGAAAACACATTTTTTTCTGCTTCAGAAAAACAATTATGCAAATTGCTTTCTTTTAGTTCGCATTTTAGGTTAACAAAAATAAATCAGCCTATTGAAATTTTGAAACAACTTCATAAATCTGGATATTTTTCTTTATAGACATGTAGAGCATGTAAAGGTGGTATGCGTAATAATATTGAAAATATAATTTTTGCCTAAATATTGTATGTTCACTGATTGCGTTTATATTGTATAACAGCTTCTAGCTTCTATAATAATTTTTAGCACTGTTGATTAAGTATGGACAGTGGCGTATTTACGATTTTGTTTCGGGAGGGGCTTTGCTAACTTCCGGGGGTGCTTTGCCTGAAAATATGAAAATTCTGCAAGATATTTCATATATTTTACTATAGTAAGTAAGATTTCGGTGGAGGGCTTGAGCCCGGAAGCCCTCCCCCTAAATACGCCACTGAGTATGGGCTATATTAATACATTATTTTAAGTTGTATAACTAGTGCGATACTGTAGTAAAATTCGAAAGATAAAATTAATACAAAATGCAATATTTACTACTAATTTGTAAGATGTCCCGTTTTTTCTGTTTTCAAAAAGTATGGTAGCCTTAAAGTATGCTAAACCATACAAAATAAATTGTACTGTAAATAGTACCCCTCTGATAGTGCTCTCAAACGGGTCGGGTTACGGGTCGGGTCAGTCGGGTTAGCTCGTGTCGGGTCACTCGGGTCGGGTCGTCACATTCTTCACTTATTTTCTATACGGAATACTATAAAGAGCTTTGTTGTGGAATTCAATTCGAAGTTGGTGAATGAATGATAAATGTGACTAATTGAAGGTGAAATAGTAATAAAATTTTGATTTTACCCTATATTAACTAATTGGTATTGTAATTGTAATTAATATTACTACTGACTTTTTTCCTTTCTGCGTTTCTATGTCAAGTTAAATGTCACATTAAGTGAAATTGAAAGGAAATATCTAGTTAACGTCCCACGTTATGCACCAACGCTAAGAGAGACAGTGATGATGAGAAATAATTGAAGTGGTTGAATGAAGAAAGTGGGAGGAAATGGGAGAACACCGAGAAAACCCATGCACACGGTGTTTGTTCACCAGAAAACTTACTTGGTACGAGCTGGAATCAATACCCATGCACCTTCGGGTCAAACATCTGCCTTTGGGCAGGACACATTATTATTATTATTATTATTATTATTATTATTATTATTATTATTATTATTATTATTATTATTATTATTATTATTATTATTATAACTTTAAGAGTGCCCAAGAAAGTTCCGCCGCCTTTTCACCAACACCTTCGAACATTGGTATGTAACCTAAGACGTACCTGGAATATCAAAAATCGTCTCCATCAGCCTCGACGACCTTCTGAAAACGTTCTGGAAGGCCATGGATTCCATCGCAGTCGAACTTGGTGGGACGTGAAGTGAAGAAGGTATCAAGTGCATATTGAACCTCTACTAGCTGTTTGAATTGGCGTTCTCTAAGGTGATTGTCCAAGGAATGGAACAGGTGGTAATCGGACGGTACAATGTCCGTGGAGTATGGCGGATCCAATAGTGTTTTCCATCCAAGGCGTAGAATGATGTACTGGGTCATTTTAGCCACGTGGGGCTTAGCGTTGCCTTGTAACAAGAGGACCCCTTTGCGATTCAGAACTGCTGGATCCAGACAGTACACAGTGACAGTACACAGTTGCATTGATGATCTGACCAGCTGGTAGCAGTTCCCGATGGACGATGCCTCGAGCAGTCCACAAAATGCACAGGAGAACCTTATTCTGGCGTAGTGCTGGCTTGGGCTGTTTTTGAACCGGTTCATGGGATGCTAACCAACAATGACGGCGCCGTGGAGCTTCGTACAGGACCCACTTCCCATCACATGTCAACACCCTGTTCAGAAATTGCTCCTTCCTCAGACGAGACACCAAAGAAACACAGGTGTCTGCTCGCGTTGCTTTCTGGCTCCAAGTCAAATCATGTAGGACCTATCAACCCAACTTGCAGTGCTTCCCAAGTTGATGGTGGTGGTGCCGAATGGTTTCTCCACTTACACTGAAAGGTAGTACCAGTTCCTCACATGTCTGTCTTCGCCTCAGTTGCTGCCCGAAGATCTTTATTTTGAACATCTGTTTGTCTTCCGGCACGTGGTGCGTCTTCGAGTGTTTCGTCACCGTCCTTAAACCGTCATACCACTGCACTCTCCGCGTAGTCACGACACCCTCACCAAAGGCCTGTCATATCTTCCGCTCCGCGGAGCAGCAATTTGAACTCGTACAGCAAACAAGCCCTTATGACGCTCTGTGAAGGCCCCATGTTCACTCAGTCCTTACGCACGTTCACGGTGTATCTGAACAGCCACGACCAAGTAGTATGTTGGATATACTTACTAGTGTTGCTCACGAGACCTGGTTTGGGGCATTCTCGTTTCGAAAATGTGTCGTGAAGGTAGTCTCGTCTGGAAAAGTGCATATGTTTCTATTGAAAGAGCTCTGTCTCATCTCGTACCCTTTCATGAAAATTCTGTCTCGTCTCGTCTCGTCCAACAACTGACCTTCACCTTATATCCATTCGCATTCAACTCACGGTGTGAGGGCCAATTGAACACAGACCTCCACAAAGAGACAGAACTTTCTTGGTCACCTTCAGATTATTATTATTATTGCTGGGGTAGTGATTTGACTTTCTCCGCAATAAAATACTTGCTAATTTTATATAACGTTGCAAATATCTTCTAGATAAATTAATCAAGAAAAAATAAAAGGTAATTCCCTACAGAATGGTATTTCAGTGCAATTAATTCCTTATGATTCTATCAGACAGCAACGCTGTTTTTAAATAGAAAAATCGGAATGTTAACGTGATGAAATTGCTGTTTGTTACACAGCAAAAAATATTAAAAGAAGTTCTATATAAATTCCTTACTAGAAAATAATGTTGTCTTCAGAACTTTTATTCTTTTAGCCTTCAGAACTTGTCTTCAGAACTCAGTCAAATTTTATTTTGACTTTTGAACTTGATTGCCTAAATTTTAACCTTGGAAATTTGGATGTGGAGTAAAATAAAGAAGGTTAGCAGGGTAGAGAGGAAAACGAATAAGGAAATGCTGAAAAAATGCAAGAGACGAGAGCAATATTAGACGATATAAGGAAGCGAAAAATGGACGGATCACAAGTTTCGATCTTGCTAAGGGATTGCATTCTGAGGGATGTAGTAAAGGGGGTGATATCAGGAGAGCAAGAGTGTGTAAGAAGGTTGGAATTGATAGATTGTAATAAGGAGGGTGGTACTTTATGTTGGGTTGCGAGGCAGATATTAGCGGGAAATCGCAAAAATGGAAGCTTCTTACCTAATTCACGGAAACTGGCCTGTTTATTAATGGGAGAACACTGAGGAGGAGGAGGAGGATAATTATACTACAAGTAAAAAAAGCCGAAACAATGGTTTATGCATAAGAATTGGTCAGCATTTTTTTTCTGGTGGCAGTTTTGTAAAGTTAGGTTAGAATGTAAGGTTAAGTCACTCGGGTCGGTTGTCGGGTTAAGTCACCTCGGGTTGGTTCACTCGGGTCACTTTGGGTCGGGCCAATCGGGTCAGCTCGGGTCGGGTTGTCGGGTCGGGTCAGTCAATTTGGGTCACGGGTGGGGTCGGGTCGGTCTTCAACACATATAATTTCCACGAAAATTACAATATACCACGGTTTATACCTCATTGGACTTCCAATAAAACGTTTTCAATGATGTGTACACCATGTCACCATTTTTGTATGAGGGAATGTCTAGAGGGATTTTGTGGGAATTTGATGGAGTGTAGATTCCTGTGTGTGTGTGTGTGTGTGTGTGTGTGTGTGTGTGTGTGTGTGTGTGTGTGTGTGTGTGTGTGTGTGTGTGTGTGTGTGTATGTATGTATGTATGTATGTATGTGTGTGATACCTTACAGGATACAAGATGTCGAGGAAGTGTGTAAATAAACCGGACAATTTCTGTTATGTATGTGGGGAGCTGATATTTAAATCACAACGTCGATGTTTTACTCCACTTGTGAGGAAGTGTTATCAGTTATATTTTGGTTGCTGTGTAGGAGACCAGGATAAGAACTGGGTTCCTCACTACATTTGTTGTACTTGCGTGAAACGTCTGACTGGGTGGGCAAATGGTGGACGAAACATGAACTTCGCAGTACCGATGATCTGGAGGGAACCGAAAGATCATTCTTCAGACTGCTACTTTTGTATGACACAGATAAAAGAAATAAACAGTAAATCTAACCACACAGTACAGTACCCTAATTTGCATAAGCAATTAGGAAAGTTCCACACAGTGCAGAATTACCTGTACCGGTACCTCCTCCTCATCTTACGGTAAATGAGGATTACGTACTTGAGGCAACTATTGAAGTTCCAAATGAAGATGATGATCCTACTTATGTAGGAAGCACATCTACATTGGATTCCCATCTGATAACTCCGGGTGAACTAAATGACCTCATACGGGATTTAAAACTCTCCAATACACAGACAGTACTTCTTGATTCTAAACTTAAGGCTGGAATCTGCTCCATCGTGACACTAAAGTGTGTATTTTTCGAAACCTTCATACAGATTTTCAAAACTACTATTCTCAAGAAAATGATTTAGTGTATTGTAATAATGTCTGTGCTGTGATGGATAGACTTGGACATGCACATATAAGTACAGAGTGGAGATTGCTTATTGACTCTTTGAAAACTAGTTTTAAGGCTGTCCTTTTGCACAATAGCAACAAATTTCCTTCAGTGCCTTTGGCTTATGCAACTAATATGAAGGAAACCTATGAAAACATCGAAATAGTGTTAGAAAAAATTCAGTATGAGAAATACAAGTGGACCGTTTGCTGTGATTTACAAGTCATTTCTTTGTTAATGGGTTTGCAGCTTGGTTATACGAAATATTGCTGTTTCCTCTGCGAATGGGACAGCAGGAACAAAGCGGAACATTACATCAAGAAGGAATGGCCAACGCATGTATTAACTCCTGGACAGAAGAATGCTGTTTATTCCTCACTGGTGAGCCCTGATTAGATAATTCTACCTCCTCTTCACATAAAGTTGGGGCTCTTCAAAAACTTTGTTAGGACAATGGACAAAAGTAATGCAGGATCTTGTTACCTCAAGGAAAAAATTCCTCGGGTTAGTGACGCTAGGGATTTTTGTAGACCCCCAAATAAGATGTTTGATTCGTGACCAAAAATTTGAGGATCTCTTAACTCTGGTTGAGAAAGCAGCTTGGTGTCCATTTAAATGTTTAACAGAGATTTTTTTTTAGGAAACAAGAAAGCCCCAAATTACCGTGAAATTGTGAGTGATTTCCGGCAATCATTCAATGAAATGGGTTGCAACATGTCCCTTAAAGTTCACTTTCTAGACTCCCACCTCCATTTCTTTCCTGAAAAGCTTGGTGCTGTTAGTGATGAGTATGGGGAACATTTTCATCAGGACATTTCCTCCATGGAGAAGAGGTACCAGTGACAGTGTAGTTCAAAAATGCTAGCTGATTACTGTTGGACACTTAAAAGAGATGTTCCAGAAACCAAACACAGAAGAAAGTCGACAACTAAAACATATTAGTTGAGGTAAGTAAGTGTCCATTTATTAAGAAGATACCACTCACTTCTTTTGTATTATTTATTAAGTAGATATAAAATGGTGACACGGTGTATACATCATTGAAAATATGTTTTATTTCAAATCCAATGAGATATAAACCGTGCTTATATTGTAATTTTCGTGGAAGTTATATGTGATTTTCTCTGCACTAATGAATATTGTAAAATGAACAGTACACATAGCATATTTTTTATATAAATATGTTTATTTCTCTAGATAGAATAATGCTATTATTATGAAACTTAGAGGGCTTACTAAGTATAAATCAGGCTAACATACAATATAATTTGTGCGTTTATATACCTAAGGTACCCAAGCTACAAGTATGAAAACGGTTTTAAAAAAAGAAAAAAAGAAAAAGAACAGAAATTTGAGGGGAAATTTTCCGAAAACACCTCTGTCACGGGAAAACTGAGGGTGATGGAGAAAAACTGGTTGCAGATTCGAATTCTACGTGAAAAGTTCTATTAGAATCAGGCATTTTCTTCCGTGTGCCAGAGAAAAAGAATTTTTTTCAACTAGTGCAATAGGAACCATTTTCAAACTCATCAACCGTTATTCAAACCGGTTAATGTTGATCGCAGATATTAAAAATACTCACATCCGTATATTATTTAATACAAACGAAAATTTTACCTGCACATTTCTGCACTAACGATGTATAAACGATCGCGACAATTTGTGGTTCAATCGAACATGGTGGGGCTAGCACTTAGACAACTCCCCTTTTTTTTCGTTCTGTCCACGCATCTGATAGCTTAAAAAAAAATTTCGCCTGCGCATTACTGCTCAAACGATGTGCAAACAATTGAGATGATTTTCTTTTGAATCGGACGTAGGGGGTGCTACCAATTAGGTAGCCTATACTTTGTTATCGTTTTGGCGCGCCCGCAATTGTGTACAAACGAAAATTTCGCCTGCAAATTTCTGTACAAAACCGTAACAAACAAGTGCGACAGTTTGTGGTTGAATTCGACATGGTGGGAGGCCTATCAATTAGAGAGCCCATAGTTTGTTATCGTTTTGGCGGGGCCACATTTATGTGCAAACGAAAATTTCAGCTGCGCATTTATGTACAAAGGCGTACAAACAAGTGCGACAGTTTGTGGTTGATTTGAACATGGTGGGAGGGCTAACATTTAGACAGCCCCCCACTTTGTTTTCGTTCTGGCGGCGCCTTTAATTGTGTACAAACGAAAATCTCGCCTGCACATTTCTTTATAACTATATTCAAACGATTGCGACAATTTGTGATTCAATTGCACATGGTGGGAGGGCTACCATTTAGACAGCCCCCCCCTTTGTTTTCGTTCTGAGGTCGCCCCTAATTGTGTACAAACGAAAATTTTGCCTGCATATATCTGTACAAACGATGTACAAACGATTGCGACAATTTGTGATTGAATTGAACATGGTGATTGGGCTATCACTTAGAAAGCCCCCCACTTTGTTTTCGCCCTGGCGGCGCCCCTAATAGTGTACAAACGAAAATTTGGCCTGCACAGTTCTGTACAAACAATGTACAAACGATTGCGATACTTTGTGATTCAATTGGACATCGTGGGGGGAGCTACCACTCAGACAGCTCCCCACTTTGTTTTCGTTCTGGCGGCGCCCCTAAGTTTGTTCAAACAAACATTTCGCCTGCACATTTCTGTACAAACGATGCACAAACGAATGCGACAACTTGTGATTGAATTGGACATGGTGGGGGGCTACCACTTAGACAGCCCCCATTTTTTTCTGTTCTGGCGGCGCCCTTAATTATGTACAAACGAAAATTTCGCGTGCACATTTCTGTACAAACGAAGTACAAACTATTGCGACAATTTGTGATTGAATAGGACATGGTCGGGGGCTACCACTTAGACAGCCCCCATTTTTTTCGTTCTGGCGGCGCCCCTAATTGCGTGCGAACATACATTTCGCCTGCACATTTCTGTACAAACGAAGTACAAACTATTGCGACAATTTGTGATTGAATAGGACATGTTCGGGGGCTACCACTTAGACAGCCCCCATTTTTTCTGTTCTGGCGGCGCCCCTAATTGTGTACAAACGAAAATTTCGCCTGCACATTTCTGTACAAACGAAGTACACACGATTGCGACAATTTGTGATTCAACTGGACATGGTGGGAGGGGCTACCGCTTAGGCATCCCCGACTTTGTTTTCGTTCTGGCGGCACCTCTAATTGTGTACAAACGAAAATTTAGCCTTCACATTTCTGTAGAAACGATGTAGGAACGATTGCGACAATTTGTCATTGAATTGGACATGGTGGGGGGTATCACTTAGACAGCCCCACTTTGTTTTCGTTCTGGCGGCGCCCCTAATTGTGTAAAATAAAAATTTCGCCTGCACATTTCTGTACAAACGATGTACAAAACGATTGCGACAATTTGTGATTGAAGTGGACATGGTGGGGGGCTACCATTTGGACAGCCCCCACTTTGGTTTCGTTCTGACGGCGCCCCTAATTGTGTACAAACGAAAATTTCGCCTTCACATTTCTGTAGAAACGATGTACAAATGATTGCGACAATTTGTGCTTGAATAGGACTTGTTGGTGGGGGGCTCTCATTTAGACAGCCCCCACTTTGTTTTCGTTCTGACGGCGCCCCTAATTGTGTACAAACGAAAATTTCGCCTTCACATTTCTGTAGAAACGATGTACAAATGATTGCGACAATTTGTGCTTGAATAGGACATGTTGTTGGGGGGCTACCATTTAGACAGCCCCCACTTTGTTTTCGTTCTGACGGCGCCCTTAATTGTGTACAAACGAAAATTTCGCCTGCACATTTGTGTACAAACGATTGAGACCATTTCCGATTAAGTCTGATAAGGGGGGGGGGGGGCTGTCTAAATGGACGTCTCCTTTTCACCTCTACTGTAATTAAATTCTTCCTCGAGAAAATCTGTAATCAACACTGTCAGTAGCTACGTCCTCGACTAATATACCTTAACAAGTACAGCTTTATTTTCGTATATTTTTCAACAGTTAACCAATTTAAAACTATCGCAAACAAGAATATGTAGTCAACTTCTTAAATACTTCGCTCGCCGAAACCCGTTCAGCGCGTGCAACAAGCAAAAACAACATGTTTGGCGTCTCACAAATGGAAAAGGGGGAAAAAAGAGAAGGAAAAGCAGCACGGCAGTGCCTTATCGCAGTCAGAGCTGACAACATAGTTTCGGTCGTCACTAACGCGAATAGACCTACTAGCGGTGTACAAGAGTTATACAGTTACAATATACGTCGTGCCACAGTAGCGCTACAGGCGGAATGTGCACGAACTACAAATGAATATGTTCCCATACAAGCATCAGTCACTGTTGCACCCTCTTTACATTCTACACATCCTTTTTTCTCCCACTTTTTGACCTTGACAAGCAGAAGTACCAGGCTTTCCGAGTTCACAACCATAAACTGTTTGTGTACAGAGTACGTTTTCAGTTCTTCGAATGACTGTGCGCGCGAAGAACAAGGGTGATGATCGGGCTACCGTATACGGAAGTCAGTAACACCCGGTTGCAATAATAAATGTAAAATACAAATATAGAGCCTTGACAATGCCGTGAGGATGAATATATATATATATATATATATATATATATATATGGGGGGGTTAGTCTATTAAGCTCAATTTATTGAGTATTAGCACGCTCTACTAATATTCTTGTTGTCAATGATTTCCGTACTCATTATTTTACGAGTACATAACTGTTCAGAGCTGACTTGACTTCAGAGCTGAGGTTTTAAAAGAATAATGCAACCTTTTATTCTGTAGGTAGAATACAAATACAACAGGTATTAAACATACTGTTTTAATATCAAATAAATCTTATTTCGTAATTGGAAGTGAAAATTAAAAACTCTAAAACCAATAAAGGTTTAGAAGTTAAGTAAAACAATGTTTACAACTAGGAGATAAGTATCGTATAATAAATCAGTTATTAATAAAGAATTCAGTAATATTGATTTATTCTGTGGCAATGTGCCAAAGAAAACCTTTACAATCTCCTGTCTGCATGAAAACGCCTAGTATTAAATTGTATACATGTGCTTTCGTGCTACTACTTAATTTCTCTTTTCTGAAGAGTTAGATTCTTAATTTTTTAAAATCTGTTTCGCATACAATATTTCTTGCTGCAAAAAGTGTTTCTGCACTTCTTGTTCTATTTTCGGAGGAGCTATTAAGTTTAAAAATAAAATGTACAAAACTAGTTCATCAGGTATATAGGACAACAGTCCTCAACTGTTGTGTTTACATATTTACATATACTGTAAGTTATTCAACTGCTAGTTATGAACGTAGAAAATTTCATTTCCAGGTTTGTTTTTTTCTGCGTTTTTTCAAAGAACGTGGGAATTAAAAATTTTAACGGCAATATCTTCTATGACCAACTTAATTAGAAAATAAAGGATTTGTATTTTATTTTGCCTTTGATCAAGCAAAACTATCCTAGCTCCTAAGACTGAATGGACTCAATAAGGCTTATGATGAAACACTTCCAGTTTAAAGTGTTTTTTTTTAAAATAAATATTTCATAACTAGTACGTGCGTAGCTGTTAGAAGTATCAGTGTGACTATTAGGAGTATATATGGCACGGATAGAAAACAAAAAGAAAAAGATATATTCTGTCTCGTCAGAACATATACTATCAATTATAATCGCAATGTACGGCATACTTCCCGACACCATAAAAATTAGTTTGCTCGCAAACTGTTTATGAGAATTTATCCTAAAGCATGTCTTTTTATTTAGATTGATATGATCTATCGACTGGTATGTGTTATCTTTGGACTTTATTACAGTTAATCAAAAATTAAACTTTAATAATTAACGTAATTTTTGCTTATACTGTATCTCATTAATCATACTATGAAGTGTCATATTGAAAAGATTGATAACAATATACCTCAGTATAAGTTTCATCTTAGTACTTGACGTGGTTGTCGTTGTATGGAATAAATCTTTAACATTGGAGAAAAATACTTTTTCTCGGTTTTTTTTTTTTTTTTTTTTTTTTTTTTTTACAACTACAAACGAGCTTTTGTACTCACTCATCAATGAGATATATCGAACGGTATGTCTCATTTTGGGATTTTGAAAACGTTGATACTATTATAGAATTTATAAGGGTACCGTAAATAAAAAGCCATTCAAAATTTAGCTTCAAGTTGAGACTCTTATTTTGTTCATAGAAGTATGTGAAAATGTTTTGTTTCCCCAGATTTTGACGTTTTGGAATATATCATGTTTTGTAAGACTCTTTTATCAGAAAATTGTATTATTAAAAACAAGAAAGTAAAATACTCCACAAAGTGCACAAATACGTCTTCTTTTCAAACGTCTACTCGCTATACCGACTGAAATAATAAGAAATATGAAACTAAATCAGCAACTAGTACGGAGTCTTTTTTTTTTTTTTTTTTGATCAAGAAATATTTGTTTACTTCATTAAATTTATTTTGTATTGAACATATATATAACTCATTTGTATGATACTTTTGAATAAAGTTTTCTGATCAGTTTAATATGTAGAACTTATAAGTATTTACAGTTTCCGCACTTCAATGAATCCAAGAAAATAGCTTCTTATTGCATGGTTAATCCAATTGTAAATTCCAATAAAATATTCATGAAACATAAAATTAAAACCTTTGTCAATTTGAGAAATACTTTAGTTAGGATACTAATATATAGATTTTAATGGAATATATATATATATATATATATATATATATATATATATATATATATATATATATACATCAGCTAATGCTTCTGGCAACAAATACTATTCGAAGCTTTCTTGCACCCACTGGAAAACGTGAAGTATATTAATATTTATTTGCATATATTGTTATTGTAGACTGTTCCCATAATGCCCACCGACTTCGATTTTACAAAATTTGAGAAATAAATTTCACTTTTTATTTAGTGGTCAATTTGAAGGCATTTTGTTATACTACCATTAAGAAACCCATATACATCATATTACGAATCAATCATTATGGAACAATCTCATGTGTGACACGAAGCAGTGGTACCAATCTTTGAAAGTTTCATTTACAACTTTTTTCTTTTTTCTTTTTTAACTGATTTTGTGAGTAATGGTGCATTCAGTATAAAGGCACAACAAGATATTCTCTTTCTCTCTCTCTGTCCCTGTGTGTGTGTGTGTGTGTGTGTGTGTGTGTTTGTTTCTAGTTTCCGGCGTAAGCGTGTGGATACTACCAGGTATACTTTCGTGTGTACAAATGCTAGTGTGTGTGTGTGTGGCGCGGGTATATGAACTATTAATTGGGATCGCGTAGTGGAACTTATCAATATTAGTACGTACATACAAACGGCTGTTACTTCACACGATAACTTTGGACGAATGCGAATTTTTGAATTCTGCTTTTTGCAATAAATAAGTAGAGTGATTCCTCTCGAGGGAGTTCCCCTAAATGGTAGCCCCTACCATGTCCAATTAAATCACAAATTGCCGCAATCGTTTGTACATTGTTTGTACAGAAATGTACAAGCCAAATTTTCGTTTGTACACTATTAGGGGCGCCGCCAGAACGAAAACAAATTTGGGCTGTTTAACTGGTACCCCCCCCCCACCAACATGTTCTATTCAATCACCAATTATCGCAATCATTTGTACTTCGTTTGTACAGAAATGTGCACCCGAAATTTTCGTTTGTACATAATTAAGGGCGCCGCCAGAACAGAAAAAATGGGGGCTGTCTAAGTTGTAGCCCCCCCCAAAACCAATTCAATCACAAGTTGTCGCATTCGTTTGTGCATCGTTTGTACAGAAATGTGCAGGCGAAATGTTTGCTTGAACAAACTTAGGGGCGCCGCCAGAACGAAAACAAAGTGGGGAGCTGTCTGAGTGGTAGCTCCCCCCACGATGTCCAATTGAATCACAAAGTATCGCAATCGTTTGTACATTGTTTGTACAGAAATGTGCAGGCCAAATTTTCGTTTGTACACTATTAGGGGCGACGCCAGAACGAAAACAAATTGGGGGCTGTCTAGCTGGTAGCCCCCCACCAACATGTCCTATTCAATCACAAATTATAGCAATCGTTTGTACTTCGTTTGTACAGAAACGTGCAGGCGAAATTTTTGTTTGTACACAATTAGGGGCGCCGCCAGAACGAAAAAAATTGGGGGCTGTCTAAGTGGTAGCCCCGACCATGTCCTATTCAATCACAAATTGTCGCAATCGTTTGTACTTCGTTTGTACAGAAATGTGCACGCGAAATTTTCGTTTGTACATAATTAAGGGCGCCGCCAGAACAGAAAGAAATGGGGCTGTCTAAGTGGTAGCCCCCCCACCATGTCCAATTCAATCACAAGTTGTCGCATTCGTTTGTGACGTTTGTACAGAAATGTGCAGGCGAAATGTTTGTTTGAACAAACTTAGGGGCGCCGCCAGAACGAAAACAAAGTGGGGGCTGTCTAAGTGGTAGCCCCCCCCCCATCATGTCCAATTGAATCACAAATTGTCATAATCGTTTGTACTTCGTTTGTACAGAAATGTGCAGGCAAAATGTATGTTCGTACACAATTAGGGGCGCCGCTAGAACGAAAACAAAGTGGGGGACTGTCTAACTGGTAGCCCCCCACCAACATGTTCTATTCTATCACAAATTATCGCAATCGTTTCTACTTCGTGTGTACAGAAATGTGCAGGCAAAAGTTTCGTTTGTACACAATTAGGGGCGCCGCCAGAACAGAAAAAAGGGGGCTGTCTAAGTGGTAGCCCCCACCACCATGTCCAATTCAATCACAAATTATCGCAATCGTTTGTACTTCGTTTGTACAGAAACGGGCAGGCGAAATGTTTGTTTGTTCACAATTAGGGGCGCCGCCAGAACGAAAACAAAGTGGTGGCTGTCTAAGTGGTAGCCCCCGACCATGTCCAATTCAATCAGAAATAGTCGCATTCGTTTGTATGTCGTTTGTACATAAATGTGCAGGCGAAATGTTTGTTTGTACACAATTTGGGACGCCGCCAGAACGAAAACAAAGTAAGGTGCTTTCTAAGTAATACCTCCCCACCATGTCCAATTGAATCACAGATTGTCGGAATCGTTTGTACTTCGTTTGTACAGAAACGAGCAGGCGAAATGTTTGTTTGTACACAATTAGGGGCGCCGCCAGAACGAAAACTAAGTGGGGCTGTCTAAGTGGTAGCCCCCGACCATGTCCAATTCAATCACAAATTGTCGCAATCGTTTGTACGTCGTTTTTACAGAAATGTTCAGGCAAAATTTTCGTTTGTACACAATTAGGGGCGCCGCCAGAACGAAAACAAACTGGGGGCTCTCTAAGTGGTAGCTTCCCACCAACATGTCCAATTGAATCACAAATTTTCGTAATCGTTTGTACATCGTTTGTACAGAAATATGCATGTTTAATTTTCGTTTGTACACAATTAATGGCGCCGCCAGAACGAAAACAAACTGGGGCTGTCTAAATGGTAGCCCCCACCATATCCAATTCAATCACAAATTATATCAATCGCTTGTACATCATTTGCACAGAAATGTGCAGGCGAAATTTTCGTTTGTACTCTATTAGGGGCGCCGCCAGAACGAAAACAATGTGAGGGTTTGTATAAATGGTAGAAGCATTAAAAAAATGTGTCACATTTATGGAGTATTTTTCTAACAGGACTTTGTTCGCACTATTGTGTGGTTTGGTTTGTTCACACTATCGTGTGATTCACTATATTGATCTTATCCTAACGATGATGAAATTAAATGTTTTTTTTTGTTTTTTTTATATTTATATTTATACTTACAATCATTATTGCTGAGTTAGTTTTTCACTCCTCGGCTCTTATTATTAAACTTATTCATTATTTCTTACGTGAACTGAATCCTTATGAGAAAAATGTATTTTTTTCTTTCTATCTTGCGCAGAAACCGTTATTCTCATCTCGTACAGGAAATTGATAAGTGGAAGATATAACAAATTCACAAAGTAGACTGTTAAAGGGAAAATTATAACACAGTATTTTGTTTTATTTGATCATCTTCATTAAACTCATTTTGCAGAAACTACAGAATGCATGGTGAAGTATTTTGGTGGATTCAGCATTCTGATTTACGAGTAGAGTTGCTAACTGGCCGGTATTTGCTGTAATTTTGATTAAGGCCGGTGACCGGTACAAACTTCTTATTAGACCCCTTCTGACCGGTATTTTGGAATCTGCAATCCAGAATATAACATTGAACATCGAAATTTTTCAACAGTGCCTTTACAAACACAAATTTCCGTTGTATTATACATTATCGATATTTTTTTAACGTATGGCAGTTTTTTTTTATTTATTTAACATAACAAATTTGATAACACTTATATTTTATTGTAAAAGAATTTTATTCATTTATTGAGAGTAGAAAATGACTTTTTAAAGCAATTTCCTTTGTTTGAAGTGAAGTTTATAGAATAAATTTCATTTTATGAATCAACTATTGTTACATAAAGATTAATATCCAGTATTATTCATCTGTTTCGATAATTTTAAACAAGTGGCAATTGCTGGTAAATACAATAACGATCAATACAGTCTTCAGTTTCTCATTTGTACAGAGAATTTTGAGGGTGTGCCGGTAATTTTGTTTTCCTGAGTTGGCAACCTATTTACGAGGTTTTGTTTCAACTCTGCTACGTAGTGGCTCCGTACTGACACTCCGCATGCAAATAAGTATGTAAGGCTACCATACGCCCCGGTTTCTTAAAATTTGTCCCGGTGTGCAGAAATTTTCCTTCTTGTCCTTTTTTTTCTTTATTATTATTATTAATTACATATCAAAATTTCTGAAAAGATAATAAAATCGACTTATTCCTTTTGCTTTCAATTCCGACAATACTATAGGAACAATTTCATTCTAATCTTTATTATTATTGCAATCGCTGCTTCCCTAAGACATGCAATGTTTAAATCCTCCTAAGTAGCACTCTTATCACTAAAAGTAAGAATGTATACCCCGAGGTGGCAACAAATTCTTGTGACGTTGCAGACCAGCCCCGAAAACACATTTTTTTCTGCTTCAGAAAAACAATTATGCAAATTGCTTTCTTTTAGTTCGCATTTTAGGTTAACAAAAATAAATCAGCCTATTGAAATTTTGAAACAACTTCATAAATCTGGATATTTTTCTTTATAGACATGTAGAGCATGTAAAGGTGGTATGCGTAATAATATTGAAAATATAATTTTTGCCTAAATATTGTATGTTCACTGATTGCGTTTATATTGTATAACAGCTTCTAGCTTCTATAATAATTTTTAGCACTGTTGATTAAGTATGGACAGTGGCGTATTTACGATTTTGTTTCGGGAGGGGCTTTGCTAACTTCCGGGGGTGCTTTGCCTGAAAATATGAAAATTCTGCAAGATATTTCATATATTTTACTATAGTAAGTAAGATTTCGGTGGAGGGCTTGAGCCCGGAAGCCCTCCCCCTAAATACGCCACTGAGTATGGGCTATATTAATACATTATTTTAAGTTGTATAACTAGTGCGATACTGTAGTAAAATTCGAAAGATAAAATTAATACAAAATGCAATATTTACTACTAATTTGTAAGATGTCCCGTTTTTTCTGTTTTCAAAAAGTATGGTAGCCTTAAAGTATGCTAAACCATACAAAATAAATTGTACTGTAAATAGTACCCCTCTGATAGTGCTCTCAAACGGGTCGGGTTACGGGTCGGGTCAGTCGGGTTAGCTCGTGTCGGGTCACTCGGGTCGGGTCGTCACATTCTTCACTTATTTTCTATACGGAATACTATAAAGAGCTTTGTTGTGGAATTCAATTCGAAGTTGGTGAATGAATGATAAATGTGACTAATTGAAGGTGAAATAGTAATAAAATTTTGATTTTACCCTATATTAACTAATTGGTATTGTAATTGTAATTAATATTACTACTGACTTTTTTCCTTTCTGCGTTTCTATGTCAAGTTAAATGTCACATTAAGTGAAATTGAAAGGAAATATCTAGTTAACGTCCCACGTTATGCACCAACGCTAAGAGAGACAGTGATGATGAGAAATAATTGAAGTGGTTGAATGAAGAAAGTGGGAGGAAATGGGAGAACACCGAGAAAACCCATGCACACGGTGTTTGTTCACCAGAAAACTTACTTGGTACGAGCTGGAATCAATACCCATGCACCTTCGGGTCAAACATCTGCCTTTGGGCAGGACACATTATTATTATTATTATTATTATTATTATTATTATTATTATTATTATTATTATTATTATTATTATTATTATTATTATTATTATTATTATTATTATAACTTTAAGAGTGCCCAAGAAAGTTCCGCCGCCTTTTCACCAACACCTTCGAACATTGGTATGTAACCTAAGACGTACCTGGAATATCAAAAATCGTCTCCATCAGCCTCGACGACCTTCTGAAAACGTTCTGGAAGGCCATGGATTCCATCGCAGTCGAACTTGGTGGGACGTGAAGTGAAGAAGGTATCAAGTGCATATTGAACCTCTACTAGCTGTTTGAATTGGCGTTCTCTAAGGTGATTGTCCAAGGAATGGAACAGGTGGTAATCGGACGGTACAATGTCCGTGGAGTATGGCGGATCCAATAGTGTTTTCCATCCAAGGCGTAGAATGATGTACTGGGTCATTTTAGCCACGTGGGGCTTAGCGTTGCCTTGTAACAAGAGGACCCCTTTGCGATTCAGAACTGCTGGATCCAGACAGTACACAGTGACAGTACACAGTTGCATTGATGATCTGACCAGCTGGTAGCAGTTCCCGATGGACGATGCCTCGAGCAGTCCACAAAATGCACAGGAGAACCTTATTCTGGCGTAGTGCTGGCTTGGGCTGTTTTTGAACCGGTTCATGGGATGCTAACCAACAATGACGGCGCCGTGGAGCTTCGTACAGGACCCACTTCCCATCACATGTCAACACCCTGTTCAGAAATTGCTCCTTCCTCAGACGAGACACCAAAGAAACACAGGTGTCTGCTCGCGTTGCTTTCTGGCTCCAAGTCAAATCATGTAGGACCTATCAACCCAACTTGCAGTGCTTCCCAAGTTGATGGTGGTGGTGCCGAATGGTTTCTCCACTTACACTGAAAGGTAGTACCAGTTCCTCACATGTCTGTCTTCGCCTCAGTTGCTGCCCGAAGATCTTTATTTTGAACATCTGTTTGTCTTCCGGCACGTGGTGCGTCTTCGAGTGTTTCGTCACCGTCCTTAAACCGTCATACCACTGCACTCTCCGCGTAGTCACGACACCCTCACCAAAGGCCTGTCATATCTTCCGCTCCGCGGAGCAGCAATTTGAACTCGTACAGCAAACAAGCCCTTATGACGCTCTGTGAAGGCCCCATGTTCACTCAGTCCTTACGCACGTTCACGGTGTATCTGAACAGCCACGACCAAGTAGTATGTTGGATATACTTACTAGTGTTGCTCACGAGACCTGGTTTGGGGCATTCTCGTTTCGAAAATGTGTCGTGAAGGTAGTCTCGTCTGGAAAAGTGCATATGTTTCTATTGAAAGAGCTCTGTCTCATCTCGTACCCTTTCATGAAAATTCTGTCTCGTCTCGTCTCGTCCAACAACTGACCTTCACCTTATATCCATTCGCATTCAACTCACGGTGTGAGGGCCAATTGAACACAGACCTCCACAAAGAGACAGAACTTTCTTGGTCACCTTCAGATTATTATTATTATTGCTGGGGTAGTGATTTGACTTTCTCCGCAATAAAATACTTGCTAATTTTATATAACGTTGCAAATATCTTCTAGATAAATTAATCAAGAAAAAATAAAAGGTAATTCCCTACAGAATGGTATTTCAGTGCAATTAATTCCTTATGATTCTATCAGACAGCAACGCTGTTTTTAAATAGAAAAATCGGAATGTTAACGTGATGAAATTGCTGTTTGTTACACAGCAAAAAATATTAAAAGAAGTTCTATATAAATTCCTTACTAGAAAATAATGTTGTCTTCAGAACTTTTATTCTTTTAGCCTTCAGAACTTGTCTTCAGAACTCAGTCAAATTTTATTTTGACTTTTGAACTTGATTGCCTAAATTTTAACCTTGGAAATTTGGATGTGGAGTAAAATAAAGAAGGTTAGCAGGGTAGAGAGGAAAACGAATAAGGAAATGCTGAAAAAATGCAAGAGACGAGAGCAATATTAGACGATATAAGGAAGCGAAAAATGGACGGATCACAAGTTTCGATCTTGCTAAGGGATTGCATTCTGAGGGATGTAGTAAAGGGGGTGATATCAGGAGAGCAAGAGTGTGTAAGAAGGTTGGAATTGATAGATTGTAATAAGGAGGGTGGTACTTTATGTTGGGTTGCGAGGCAGATATTAGCGGGAAATCGCAAAAATGGAAGCTTCTTACCTAATTCACGGAAACTGGCCTGTTTATTAATGGGAGAACACTGAGGAGGAGGAGGAGGATAATTATACTACAAGTAAAAAAAGCCGAAACAATGGTTTATGCATAAGAATTGGTCAGCATTTTTTTTTCTGGTGGCAGTTTTGTAAAGTTCTAGCTCTCTCAAACTGGTTAGAATGTAAGGTTAAGTCACTCGGGTCGGTTGTCGGGTTAAGTCACCTCGGGTTGGTTCACTCGGGTCACTTTGGGTCGGGCCAATCGGGTCAGCTCGGGTCGGGTTGTCGGGTCGGGTCAGTCAATTTGGGTCACGGGTGGGGTCGGGTCGGTCTTCAACACATATAATTTCCACGAAAATTACAATATACCACGGTTTATACCTCATTGGACTTCCAATAAAACGTTTTCAATGATGTGTACACCATGTCACCATTTTTGTATGAGGGAATGTCTAGAGGGATTTTGTGGGAATTTGATGGAGTGTAGATTCCTGTGTGTGTGTGTGTGTGTGTGTGTGTGTGTGTGTGTGTGTGTGTGTGTGTGTGTGTGTGTGTGTGTGTGTGTGTGTGTGTGTGTGTGTGTGTGTGTATGTATGTATGTATGTATGTGTGTGATACCTTACAGGATACAAGATGTCGAGGAAGTGTGTAAATAAACCGGACAATTTCTGTTATGTATGTGGGGAGCTGATATTTAAATCACAACGTCGATGTTTTACTCCACTTGTGAGGAAGTGTTATCAGTTATATTTTGGTTGCTGTGTAGGAGACCAGGATAAGAACTGGGTTCCTCACTACATTTGTTGTACTTGCGTGAAACGTCTGACTGGGTGGGCAAATGGTGGACGAAACATGAACTTCGCAGTACCGATGATCTGGAGGGAACCGAAAGATCATTCTTCAGACTGCTACTTTTGTATGACACAGATAAAAGAAATAAACAGTAAATCTAACCACACAGTACAGTACCCTAATTTGCATAAGCAATTAGGAAAGTTCCACACAGTGCAGAATTACCTGTACCGGTACCTCCTCCTCATCTTACGGTAAATGAGGATTACGTACTTGAGGCAACTATTGAAGTTCCAAATGAAGATGATGATCCTACTTATGTAGGAAGCACATCTACATTGGATTCCCATCTGATAACTCCGGGTGAACTAAATGACCTCATACGGGATTTAAAACTCTCCAATACACAGACAGTACTTCTTGATTCTAAACTTAAGGCTGGAATCTGCTCCATCGTGACACTAAAGTGTGTATTTTTCGAAACCTTCATACAGAGTTTCAAAACTACTATTCTCAAGAAAATGATTTAGTGTATTGTAATAATGTCTGTGCTGTGATGGATAGACTTGGACATGCACATATAAGTACAGAGTGGAGATTGCTTATTGACTCTTTGAAAACTAGTTTTAAGGCTGTCCTTTTGCACAATAGCAACAAATTTCCTTCAGTGCCTTTGGCTTATGCAACTAATATGAAGGAAACCTATGAAAACATCGAAATAGTGTTAGAAAAAATTCAGTATGAGAAATACAAGTGGACCGTTTGCTGTGATTTACAAGTCATTTCTTTGTTAATGGGTTTGCAGCTTGGTTATACGAAATATTGCTGTTTCCTCTGCGAATGGGACAGCAGGAACAAAGCGGAACATTACATCAAGAAGGAATGGCCAACGCATGTATTAACTCCTGGACAGAAGAATGCTGTTTATTCCTCACTGGTGAGCCCTGATTAGATAATTCTACCTCCTCTTCACATAAAGTTGGGGCTCTTCAAAAACTTTGTTAGGACAATGGACAAAAGTAATGCAGGATCTTGTTACCTCAAGGAAAAAATTCCTCGGGTTAGTGACGCTAGGGATTTTTGTAGACCCCCAAATAAGATGTTTGATTCGTGACCAAAAATTTGAGGATCTCTTAACTCTGGTTGAGAAAGCAGCTTGGTGTCCATTTAAAGTTTAACAGAGATTTTTTTTTAGGAAACAAGAAAGCCCCAAATTACCGTGAAATTGTGAGTGATTTCCGGCAATCATTCAATGAAATGGGTTGCAACATGTCCCTTAAAGTTCACTTTCTAGACTCCCACCTCCATTTCTTTCCTGAAAAGCTTGGTGCTGTTAGTGATGAGTATGGGGAACATTTTCATCAGGACATTTCCTCCATGGAGAAGAGGTACCAGTGACAGTGTAGTTCAAAAATGCTAGCTGATTACTGTTGGACACTTAAAAGAGATGTTCCAGAAACCAAACACAGAAGAAAGTCGACAACTAAAACATATTAGTTGAGGTAAGTAAGTGTCCATTTATTAAGAAGATACCACTCACTTCTTTTGTATTATTTATTAAGTAGATATAAAATGGTGACACGGTGTATACATCATTGAAAATATGTTTTATTTCAAATCCAATGAGATATAAACCGTGCTTATATTGTAATTTTCGTGGAAGTTATATGTGATTTTCTCTGCACTAATGAATATTGTAAAATGAACAGTACACATAGCATATTTTTTATATAAATATGTTTATTTCTCTAGATAGAATAATGCTATTATTATGAAACTTAGAGGGCTTACTAAGTATAAATCAGGCTAACATACAATATAATTTGTGCGTTTATATACCTAAGGTACCCAAGCTACAAGTATGAAAACGGTTTTAAAAAAAGAAAAAAAGAAAAAGAACAGAAATTTGAGGGGAAATTTTCCGAAAACACCTCTGTCACGGGAAAACTGAGGGTGATGGAGAAAAACTGGTTGCAGATTCGAATTCTACGTGAAAAGTTCTATTAGAATCAGGCATTTTCTTCCGTGTGCCAGAGAAAAAGAATTTTTTTCAACTAGTGCAATAGGAACCATTTTCAAACTCATCAACCGTTATTCAAACCGGTTAATGTTGATCGCAGATATTAAAAATACTCACATCCGTATATTATTTAATACAAACGAAAATTTTACCTGCACATTTCTGCACTAACGATGTATAAACGATCGCGACAATTTGTGGTTCAATCGAACATGGTGGGGCTAGCACTTAGACAACTCCCCTTTTTTTTCGTTCTGTCCACGCATCTGATAGCTTAAAAAAAAATTTCGCCTGCGCATTACTGCTCAAACGATGTGCAAACAATTGAGATGATTTTCTTTTGAATCGGACGTAGGGGGTGCTACCAATTAGGTAGCCTATACTTTGTTATCGTTTTGGCGCGCCCGCAATTGTGTACAAACGAAAATTTCGCCTGCAAATTTCTGTACAAAACCGTAACAAACAAGTGCGACAGTTTGTGGTTGAATTCGACATGGTGGGAGGCCTATCAATTAGAGAGCCCATAGTTTGTTATCGTTTTGGCGGGGCCACATTTATGTGCAAACGAAAATTTCAGCTGCGCATTTATGTACAAAGGCGTACAAACAAGTGCGACAGTTTGTGGTTGATTTGAACATGGTGGGAGGGCTAACATTTAGACAGCCCCCCACTTTGTTTTCGTTCTGGCGGCGCCTTTAATTGTGTACAAACGAAAATCTCGCCTGCACATTTCTTTATAACTATATTCAAACGATTGCGACAATTTGTGATTCAATTGCACATGGTGGGAGGGCTACCATTTAGACAGCCCCCCCCCTTTGTTTTCGTTCTGAGGTCGCCCCTAATTGTGTACAAACGAAAATTTTGCCTGCATATATCTGTACAAACGATGTACAAACGATTGCGACAATTTGTGATTGAATTGAACATGGTGATTGGGCTATCACTTAGAAAGCCCCCCACTTTGTTTTCGCCCTGGCGGCGCCCCTAATAGTGTACAAACGAAAATTTGGCCTGCACAGTTCTGTACAAACAATGTACAAACGATTGCGATACTTTGTGATTCAATTGGACATCGTGGGGGGAGCTACCACTCAGACAGCTCCCCACTTTGTTTTCGTTCTGGCGGCGCCCCTAAGTTTGTTCAAACAAACATTTCGCCTGCACATTTCTGTACAAACGATGCACAAACGAATGCGACAACTTGTGATTGAATTGGACATGGTGGGGGGCTACCACTTAGACAGCCCCCATTTTTTTCTGTTCTGGCGGCGCCCTTAATTATGTACAAACGAAAATTTCGCGTGCACATTTCTGTACAAACGAAGTACAAACTATTGCGACAATTTGTGATTGAATAGGACATGGTCGGGGGCTACCACTTAGACAGCCCCCATTTTTTTCGTTCTGGCGGCGCCCCTAATTGCGTGCGAACATACATTTCGCCTGCACATTTCTGTACAAACGAAGTACAAACTATTGCGACAATTTGTGATTGAATAGGACATGTTCGGGGGCTACCACTTAGACAGCCCCCATTTTTTCTGTTCTGGCGGCGCCCCTAATTGTGTACAAACGAAAATTTCGCCTGCACATTTCTGTACAAACGAAGTACACACGATTGCGACAATTTGTGATTCAACTGGACATGGTGGGAGGGGCTACCGCTTAGGCATCCCCGACTTTGTTTTCGTTCTGGCGGCACCTCTAATTGTGTACAAACGAAAATTTAGCCTTCACATTTCCGTAGAAACGATGTAGGAACGATTGCGACAATTTGTCATTGAATTGGACATGGTGGGGGGTATCACTTAGACAGCCCCACTTTGTTTTCGTTCTGGCGGCGCCCCTAATTGTGTAAAATAAAAATTTCGCCTGCACATTTCTGTACAAACGATGTACAAAACGATTGCGACAATTTGTGATTGAAGTGGACATGGTGGGGGGCTACCATTTGGACAGCCCCCACTTTGGTTTCGTTCTGACGGCGCCCCTAATTGTGTACAAACGAAAATTTCGCCTTCACATTTCTGTAGAAACGATGTACAAATGATTGCGACAATTTGTGCTTGAATAGGACTTGTTGGTGGGGGGCTCTCATTTAGACAGCCCCCACTTTGTTTTCGTTCTGACGGCGCCCCTAATTGTGTACAAACGAAAATTTCGCCTTCACATTTCTGTAGAAACGATGTACAAATGATTGCGACAATTTGTGCTTGAATAGGACATGTTGTTGGGGGGCTACCATTTAGACAGCCCCCACTTTGTTTTCGTTCTGACGGCGCCCTTAATTGTGTACAAACGAAAATTTCGCCTGCACATTTGTGTACAAACGATTGAGACCATTTCCGATTAAGTCTGATAAGGGGGGGGGGGGCTGTCTAAATGGACGTCTCCTTTTCACCTCTACTGTAATTAAATTCTTCCTCGAGAAAATCTGTAATCAACACTGTCAGTAGCTACGTCCTCGACTAATATACCTTAACAAGTACAGCTTTATTTTCGTATATTTTTCAACAGTTAACCAATTTAAAACTATCGCAAACAAGAATATGTAGTCAACTTCTTAAATACTTCGCTCGCCGAAACCCGTTCAGCGCGTGCAACAAGCAAAAACAACATGTTTGGCGTCTCACAAATGGAAAAGGGGGAAAAAAGAGAAGGAAAAGCAGCACGGCAGTGCCTTATCGCAGTCAGAGCTGACAACATAGTTTCGGTCGTCACTAACGCGAATAGACCTACTAGCGGTGTACAAGAGTTATACAGTTACAATATACGTCGTGCCACAGTAGCGCTACAGGCGGAATGTGCACGAACTACAAATGAATATGTTCCCATACAAGCATCAGTCACTGTTGCACCCTCTTTACATTCTACACATCCTTTTTTCTCCCACTTTTTGACCTTGACAAGCAGAAGTACCAGGCTTTCCGAGTTCACAACCATAAACTGTTTGTGTACAGAGTACGTTTTCAGTTCTTCGAATGACTGTGCGCGCGAAGAACAAGGGTGATGATCGGGCTACCGTATACGGAAGTCAGTAACACCCGGTTGCAATAATAAATGTAAAATACAAATATAGAGCCTTGACAATGCCGTGAGGATGAATATATATATATATATATATATATATATATATATATATATATATATATATATATAGTGTGTATATAACATACAATTGCCCATTCTCTTGTCCCATCCTGTAGGCGGCTCTAAATACATGGCCGTTATCTTTAGTTATAAAGGCAGTCTAAGCTGATACACTATCAAGCGCATCATTTGATGCATTTTTCAGTATATTGTGATAGATAAATTCATTCACAAGATTAAACTAAATTTCTTTCGTGACCTACGTGAAATATCATTGAACTTAACAATCTTCCATAAAAAAATGTCTTACGGAGTTACTTCATCTGTAAAAGCAAATTTATTAGGTTAGAATTAGTTTAAAAGTAATTGAATGAAGATCCCGTTTCACACCCATTTTCAGCTGTGTCTTGCTTTTGTATTATTGAAAAAATAGTACTAAACTTGCCAATGATGGGGAATCTGATATATATAACTATCAAGTCCGTAAATGCTACTTTTGTATGTTTTATTTAGTCTGACGACAGAAATCACAGTGAAGGAAAGATTGTTTCTGAAAATTTACTTATTTTTCTATTCTACTCTGACATTATTTTTCAGGCTTCTGCTTATTGCTCCTGCGTTATGGTGATGCAACAAAATGATATTTAATTAAAACATTAAGACATAGGCTATTAATTATATTTTGATGTGCAATATACCTGCGAAGACTATTACAGGAAGTGATTATTTGGTGTCACTTGTCATATTAACAGCCAAGTAACCTGATGCCCAGTGTGAAATACTCAAACCTCAATTAGAGCTCTGAGCGATTTGAACACATTTTGTGGGAGTTAAATATCAGGATATCATAATGAAAATATCGTTGTTCAGAAGCCTCTGAAGATGTAGTCAGTAGATGGAATATAACCAAACTTTGTAGACGTATATTTGAAAATATGCAAAAGTTATTGGAGTGGTAAAGAAAATTAGTTAAAATTCTCACCACCAGAGGAAATTGTAGAACTGAACTACGCCAACTAAGAGCAATATGGAAGAAAAACGGCGCTGTTGATGCGAAATGATAAAAAAGATTTTTAGGTCTCGATACATTCATTGATAGCTATTTTAATACCGCGTGGTTTAGTGGCTACAGCTCGTGTTCTGGGTGGGGGTAGTTTGGGTTCCTTAATGTGGGTTCATGAGATGCATTGAACGACGTCACTTCGATTTTTGCATAGGCACAACACTATACTACTGGCGCTTGGTAGCAGCATAGTCAATACTTGACTCGTCTTCCAAGAGATCTTCCTTCTTGCCATATAGTTAGAATACACACTTCCGGCATATGAGCCTCGGGTTCGATTCCCGATGGATGTTCATGTGGTTTGGATCCATTGTTACGCTGTAGGTCCATGTTTCATGTGGTCTCGGTGCTGAACGGGACGCTAAACTCTTATCCAACCAACACGTAGTAGCTGCTAGACAATGGGATATTAAAAACAATGGGATACTAATCAATGCCACGAGGCTTACAGGAGAGATAATTAAACATTTCTTATAATTTCTCTTCAATAGTGCTGTATTACTTCTATGTCGTAAGAGATTGGTATTGTTCAGCATCACAGTGTTCTCTGGTGATGGGAATTTCAAGTAATTTTAGGTACCATATAATTACTTTTTAGTGTGTCCAAATATCCTCCTACCAATTTTAGTTCATTCAGTCCACTGGTTACGTCTCCAGAATCCTCTGAACAGCGATACTTGAATTGTTACAAGCTGGCACTGACGCACTTGAAATAAGTGACTTGTGGAAAGCCTGTGCTTAATATGGAACAGTCAGTTATGTTACGTAAGTGAGAGGTAGTGCACTGCACTAACTTGAAAATGCCTTTTGTACTTCTAGGATAGTTGGATATTCATTTCGCTACTTTATACAGGGTGAAGTAAAATTTTGAATACACCCAACAACAATTACCCAGTACAAAACGCAATAAATAAATGTTTTGTAATTTCGAAATGGTGGATGAGAATGGAATAATAATATGTTAGGTAGAAGTAATGAGTATGGTGTAATACAATTATGGAACTATCTTCTTAAAGATTATCATCTTGGATTCAGTTCTAAAATTCTAAATCGAAAATATATCGTTTGATATATTGTTTTAGACTACCATTTGATCACTAACACAAACCTGAAGTTATTTCCTAGCTAACGTTTTCCGTATAAAAATTATTATCCATTAGAGTAGTTAAATGCAGTAGGTAATATTGTAATATAGGGTTTCAGAAAATAATGAGGCTGGGTCCAGGAAATAAAATTCATTTATCTGTTTGGTGTAATTTGTTAAAATTCTTTGAAGTACTCTCCTTAAATATCGACACACCATTGCCAGCATAATTTCCACGCACCGCACACCTCCTGGAAGTTAGTTTCCAATAACCTTCTCAGAACACTCGTCGTTGCTATTGCTCGACTAGCTAAAACATTGTCAAAAAGTTGACCTTTCAAACGTCTTTTGAGCTTAAGGAATAGAAAAAAGTCCACTGGAATCGTGACGGAACTGTATGGTGCCTGCGTTAACATGGCACCTCGATTCTAGCTTTCAATGACGTCACAACGAACGCGGTGTGACTCGGCGCGTTATCGTGATAGAGCTTCCAGCACTTGTCGATCTCAGGTAGGATCCAATTCTGTCTGTCTCGCAGGCGTTTCAGAACTTGTAATGAGCCGCGTTCGCATTCTTCATTTGAGGCAGAAATTCTTTGTATACCACCTCTTTCTGTTCAAAGAAGACAATGAGTTATTTTGGTCCTTGGCTTTATTCCTTATACATAATATAATAATATGTATTCTGCCATTATTGGCAGGTCATTTGCCGCAGCGGAGAAGCTTTCATAACCAGCTGAGTGGTCTCCCGATAATCATCTGAACCATTTTCAGAAATAACATTGTACTAATGCCGCCAACCTCAGCTCTATTTACATAAATCTACTCTTCGATTCTCTAGTAAAAATAAAACGTGTATGACAGATTCTTATTCAATTTGCCCTTCCCTTGAGCAAAATGTAGTCATATATTCTGCAGAAGCGAAGAGAATGCACTTTTGTTCACGATGATACAACCATTTTTGAGCTGTTCGCTACGTAGTAAATAATTGTAAGTAATTTTAATCGTATTTGTAATTGTAATTGTAAATAATTGTAAGTGTATTCTCTCTCAGTAATTGGCCTAAATTATATATAGTATTGAAACGTATTGAGTCAGACATTCCCAAAGATAAAGGTTACAGGGACAGAAGTATTATGTCAAAATAATGTAAATCTTTTTATTGTACACCAAAGATCAACAGCAATTTTTCTCTTCCGGGTTTCCTGCTTCTTGTCTGACTCACTTTCACTGATTTATGAAGAAACTAATAACAAAACACTACTTTTCAGTGTATTTGGTGTTACACTCCGCATAAAAAAAAATGCGAAGCTGACGCCGTGCAGTTAGGCTACCTAATATACACCTTCTTATCCCATAATCGTGTCAGGTAAAGAGACTTTCTCTCTTCCCCTTTCTTCTCTCCTGTACTAAAATTAGCTAACAACATGAGCGCAATTCTTATTTCAAACTACACATGTATTAGTTTCGTTAAAATGAAATAACAAAACCGAGACGAAACAAGATTCATAAGTTGATGTAGGGAGAAACTGAAACACACACAATGAAAAATTGAAAACAAGGGATATCTATTACACAGAGATTCAGAAATGAGGCCGAGAGGGAGAAGAGGAGATAAGAAGAAAAAGAAAATGCAGAACAGATAAAACTGTGGAATTCAAACGTAGTAAGAAAAGAACCTAAAATTATAAAGTTCTGTTTCCAGAAATCCAACACTAATATAGAAATAACAGTTGTTTTTACATATTTTTCAGAACTAATCGAATATATAGAGGATGCTTTAAACATTCATTATGTCCCTTTCATAATGGATAGCATACTCAATTTAAACAGAACTGTAGATTTCCAAGACACATCTAGGATAATGTCAAAAGTTCAACACACATGCTTTGTTTCCGCGTGGTTCGATTGCAAATTCGGTAGTGTTCATTGGACGTACTGTTCCAAAATACATTCTAATAAACCCAGTAGATAGCGTTGGTCATATCCTCCATTTCAGACTACTAAGGCAAACTGAACAAAAAAGAAAGAAAAAAGAAACGAAAAGAAAAGAGAAAATAGAAGAGTTCTATTTTACTGCTAAATTTCTATCAGAAATACCCTATATTAAAAGTCCAAAGTGTACCGTAATGAAAAGTTACAAATGTTGGAAAGGCAAAGTTTATGTTCCTCATAGATGTAACATATTTCATAATTTCAATGTGAAAAAAAAACATTGAATTATAGGATAGGAACAAATTTTGTGTCGGATTAGTATAAATAAAATTTTGTTTTCAAATAACCAAGGAGGTTACCATTTTCTAGTCTTTTCCGAAGATTTATCTGTTCCGAACATTCAGCATTGATTTCATCTCTTCCGAATATAACGTAATTTGCATACACAAAATGAACACGCTAAGAGCTCAAACGGATCATCGTGTCAGTCGGATGATATTGGTTAGGTTATAGACCACTACTGGGTCGAGGATTCAAATCCGTAGTGACCCGTTAATTCGACTGAGACTCGGTAACCCAGAGGATAAATCGAGATTTTACTTATTCCCTTGCGTTTAAACAGTATTTCTGTCAGAGATGACCAGGATTGAAGATGTTATCACCAGAGTACGAAAAACACGACGCCGAAGTTAACAAATAATTAGATTCTCCAGAACAGGTATATCGGGCTCCTGCTCCGTTTCAACTTTGGAACATGAAGTGCGTGTATGTGAGAGAGGGAGAGAGGGGGAGATGTGAAGGATGCAAAGAAAGGATAGGGAAACGTCAAGAAAGAGAGAGAGAGGGACGAATATGAAACATACTTATCATTGCAGTGTATGATATAGAACGCACACACTGTTTATTCGAGCTATCGCCAGTGATTCCTTGTAAGTTCTCCATCAGAAGATAAATCTATGCAGCCATTATTTTATGCGAAAAAGATCATACTACCTGATGGGGAATCGAACCAATATTTTCCATTTGGAAGTCAGACATATTACCATTACACCACCGATTGCTTTAGCCAAACTTTGTTTAACAAATGGTGTAGTGTTTCATTCTGAGAACGATAACACGAAAAGTGTATACTGCAGATCAGTGATGTCTTTGAAATATCCTGGTAATTCCGTTGCCCTTTCCCAACCAGCATTCGTAAATCGTCTCTATCATGATAGTGGTGTTTGCTTCCACATTTTTATGTATTGCTTGTCCAATATGATAAGTCGATTCTTCACAATCACTTTGGAAAACAATTATCTTTGGCGTGAACAGGATTTGAATCTACGTTTGGTACCTGTATTATTTATATTGCAAGCCAAATATTACTTACTTTGGCCCTGATCTTTACAACGAACCGGCTTTTTCCTCTAACTTTTTTTGCACCAAAGTGCACAACAAAATTTATTTTTTCGACTAGAGAGAAATTAGAGTCCACTGGTAAAGGAAAAACATACAATCGAGGAAAAGATAGAGAAATAAAACATATTTTTGCAGTAATTTCGCCATGCAAGTTTAAAAGTACGCAAATAATAATAATAATAATAATAATAATAATAATAATAATAATAATAATAATAATGACCTATATTATAATATCGAAAGTAACTGTGTTTGTGACTCCTAATCTTTTAAACCACCCGACCGATCTCGATCAAATTTTCAACATTGCTAAGGTTCGGGCCTTGGAAGCTTTTTTATCATTTCATTTTAACGGTAAAATTTAGGGTTAGGAGGAGGGGAGGAGGGTTGAATTACAAAAATGAATAAAACATAATTACTCTTGAACCACCCGTCCGATCTCGACTAAATTTTCAACATAGATGAAGTTCGGGCCTAAGATGGTATTTATCTATTTACTTTGACGATATAACTTATGGTTGAGGGTAGGGAGGAGTTAAAAAGACTAAATAAAACTTGATAACTCCTGAAACAAAGGGTCAATCACGATAAAATTTTTAACATAGGTGAGGTTCGGGCCTGAGATGATTTTTATCATTTCACTTTCACGGGAGAACTTGGGGAATGGAATGGGAGAGGGAGATATATAAAAATAAATAAAACGTAATGACTCTTGAACCACCACACCAATCTCTTTTCAAATTTTCAACCTAGATGAAGTTCGAACCTGAGATGGTTCCTGTCATATCACTTTGAGGGTGTAACTTAAGATATGAGGAGGGGGAGCGACATTTAAAAAAAGAACGAAAAATTACCGGTGTAATTGGCGAATCTATAAGTTATGGAGTCGCTGAGATTAACAGTGACACATCTGCTGCTGTTTAAATCCAAATTTAGCCCCTCAACTTGGAGGAGGGGGAGACATATAAAAATGATCGAAATAACCAATATCAGTGTCGAATTCATAGCTTTCCGGCTCGCTGAGGTCAACAATGCACTGCAGATACCGTGCCCCACAATATAGGGTGGTGAGGGGATATATAAAACACATCGAAAATGACCGATATCAAAGATCGCTTTAGTAATCCTAAACAGTGACTGAATAACGGAATATGCTACAATATATTCACAGTACAGTAGTCTATTATTATTATTTTTCTCAATTTAACCCAACGAAGCGGGTAATTGATGTCAATAATAATATAATAATAATAATAATAATAATAATAATAATAATAATAATAATAATAATAATAATAATAATAATAATAATAATAATAAATGTTCACATTCACAGTACAGTAGTCTATTATTATTATTATTATTATTATTATTATTATTATTATTATTATTATTATTATTATTATTATTATTATTATTTGCGTACTTTTAAACTTGCACGACGAAATTAGTGTAAAATATGTTTTATTCCTGTATTTTTCCTGGGTTGTATTTTTTCCTTTATTAGTGGACACCAGTTTCTCTCTAGGCCGTCGAATAAGTCAATTTCGTTGTGTACTTTGGTTCGTTCCAAAGATCAGGACTAAAGTAAGTAATATTTGGCTTGCAATTTCAGATGACATGGTAGTGTAGGGGTAAGATAATGGCCTTATGAACAGCTATCACGCCAAATTTAATTTTTTTTACAAAATGATTGTGAAGAATCGACTTATCATATTGGACAAGCAATACATAAAAATGTGGAAGCAAACACCACTATCATGATAGAGACGATTTACGAATGCTGGTTGGGAAAGGGCAACGGAATTACCAGGATATTCCAAAGACATCACTGATCTGCAGTATACACTTTTCGTGTACACTGTACACATGGGTATACAAAGATTTGCAAACATACATGTTGCACTGTTGCCTTCGATGCAACTGGCACACTAATAAGACGGCTGACTGCTTATCAGGAAACATATTTCTATTTGAAAGCAGACGGAGTGCGAGTCCTGCTGTGCAAATGGTATCTGAGAGACATGATACAAGTGCAATCCTTCATTGGATGAATGAATGGAAACTTGCTGGTACCTCATTCAAATGAAGTCATGTCAGACTGGCCACTGACCATTTTGAGTGCGATGACTTTTTCTTTCACGAGATGCAAAGATTTAAAAGATTACGAAAGAAGCTTCAAGGTAATCACAGTAAACTGGAAAGAAATTCGTAGCTGTTTTATTCAAATAGATGCCAAATATGTAATACATTCCATATGTAGGTGGAAAGTATAAAGAAATAATATAAAGACTTCTGTATAAGATGCATACTTCTGTTGTTTCAGTCTAATTCATTCAGAGAATTCGAAAGAACTCTGCATTTCTTACTGTGGCTCTTTCTGAAACTGACGATGAAACTGACGACGCGAGTACCAATTCAACCAAAAAATACCGACCAGAACTCATGAACAAGATTGAAAATTTTACCAACAATGACCCAGTTGAAGAAAATTATGTAATGGGTCAAGAACGTCCCGACTACTGCACAGAAAGCCTCGTTTCTTCAAGACATAACAAAATCAAGGACCGAATTCCTCAAATAGAAATGATTGCAGATACTGTGGCATCTGTGGAAGGAAATAAACTTAACCTATACTATAGCAGACAAGTAGTCACAGAAATTGTACTATCACTGAAATTTTTTCTTCATTGTTCAAATATCATGGTATCATTTTTCACATTACCCAACACAACACCTACGTTTACTAGTATGGAGAATAATTTTTCAGATTTAAAAATTCAGGATCATCCAGAATAAAACTAGGCCAGTTCTTCCATGTAAATTCATTACAATCCATTTACAGTCTATAAGGATAATGATGAAAGTAGTTGCAGCTCCTAGAGCAAACAATCAATTAACTCAAAATTAAGATACAACTAGATAGAAGTTTAATACGAAAGCGAACTTCAAGCGAAGAGACACTGGAACTCAAGTGTAAAGAAAATTTAAGAAACAAAGAAATATCTTCAAAGAAAAGGATTTCGAAGTATCTTCCTCCGTGTTTAGAGGTAAAAGCGGTTCATAATACTGTTATTCTAAAACTCCCATCAAAGCGGCTTCTGAAAAACGGTACTTTGTCAAAGTTGGTCAAAATGACGTCCATGTTAATAATGTATGTGCGTTTGATTCAGTTTGTCTAGTTTTAGCAGTAGATTACATTGACAATAACAGTTATCCCGAATATGTTGCCTCAGCACTAAATAAGTACTTGTTAACAGTTTGCATACAAGTTCTTGACCAAATTTAACAGAGTTTGAACCATCTTCCCTAACGGCACAATTACATAGCAGGCATATGCCTATAACGTTCCTTCAGGTACATTGGAATATGTCCAGTATGTGCCTTTTGTACCTCTAAGAGAGAAATCACATGGAACGCAAGTGATAGTCACAGTCTATGTCCGCCCTTAGGCACATGCCTGACATGTTACTGGGGAACGCTGCGTCAATGAACCACAAAATTACTCCCCCAAAATATGTTAAATCGCCTACATGTGTAATGTGTTTACATGAAGGTGAGTCTAAAAACACTTCAAAACAAGTAAAAAAAAAATGTACCCCAGAGTGGGCGCAAAGCACCAATCTTTGGATTGCTAGTGCTCGCTCTTCCGACTTGGCCACGGAGGCAATGAAGAGAACGTCGTTTGTAGAGGGATACATTGTTGAGGTCATTTGAATTTGGCTAATCAGAATGCTCCTTTAACAGCATATATTCGACGATAACCGTTTGGGATCAGATAAAATCAGCTCACCATGTAATTTTATAACAAAATGACGAGTGTCTATTTACTTAATTTCATGGCTCTTGTATATTACTTTCAAATGATCGGCGATAGTTGCCGTCTAATAAAGTTGATGCGTTTGTTGTTTCTAGTACACAATCGCTTAGAAAAAGAAGCAACAAATGCATGAAATGGGGAGATGAATTTAGAACACCTAAATGGTGCATGCCTAGCACATCTTGTGCTGCTAGGGTATCTGATGCAGTACGTACCTAGAACATGGCAGATATATGTCCCAACTGACAACATAAAAACAAATGACTGTTAGAATGCGAAACCGAACCAGGTATATAAATGCTGCATTTGTGATACATAGTTGCAGATATCAATTAGGTGTAACAAGTACCTAAAACTGTAAGTAGTTGAAGTACATACTTAGTACATGACTATCATATGTGCCAAGTGTCGGGTACCTAAAAAGTAGCTGGGACACCTAAATGACTCATACCTAGCACATCTTGGGCTGTTAGGGTTGTCCGATTTGTCAATCTCTCAAATTCAAGCGTTCTAAGAAATAGCAAATGGTAGTGTATATATAATTAAAGACTGGTGCAAAAACCCGGAAAGTCCAAAAAGTGAAAGTGTAAAAGAGATAGCTTCACAAAGGTCATCCGATTTTCTTCAAACTTGGCATATGTATACTAGACCGAAAATAAATCGACACGTATTTTTTTTTCTTTCTTTCAGAAAATAGGTTAAGGGGGCAAAGAGTCTCTTTTTTAAAAAAGAGCCCCTTGATTAAAAGGGCCACATGAAAGAAACGAAACTCTACCGATGCAAAGACGACTTCAAAGTAGAAAATGTGGATTTTGTAGTTTCTACGAGAAAAGGGTTGCAGAGGGCAATGGCACCTATCGAAATGACAAATTTGCTGAGGTTAGTGCAGACGTCCACAAAGTGTGACCTCGGGTCAGTTTTTCGGAAACCGTTCAGTAGATGGACAAGCCGACGACCACGGAACCCATTACGTTTGTGGGCACACGTTTTGAAATAATATTTTTGGCCTCAGGGTCCCAGACGGGGTCTAACGCAAAATTATCAAATGACAAGATTGGTCGAGTCGTATATCGAATGAAAGTTGTTGTTAAATAGAAGAAGGTGGAATAAGTCTTAACTCTCTACAACCCTGTGCAAAATGGAGGCGATTTATAATGGAAACACAAGCTGCTTTTAAAAGTCTATGCCTACCTTGATAAATGTGAAACGGTGAGACAGATGTGCAATAGGAAAGCACACATTTCATTATTTTTAAAAGAAATACACAATGTATTAAGAGAAAAATATGACTCAGAGTCTACTCATAATTTTCAAATAACAAGAAGGGTCAAATCGCGTATCGTTTGCGAGTTATAAAATGAAAGAAGCTGGAGGAAGTCTGAACTGTCTACTCCTGTGCAATAGAATTGAGTTGAGTTGATTTTCAATTTAACGTCAATTTCAGCAGCTTGGCTATATGAGACGGGACTTACTGATTAACGTGGAATCCGAACCACATGAACTCCTGCCGGGAATCGAACCCGGGTTTCCCACACCAAAAGAGCGTACGCTAACCGCTTATTCACCGCGAACTCTACCTGTGCAATAGAATGGCAGGTGAACATGTAAAAACAAGTTGATCGAAAAGTCTATGGCCACTCCTATAGATCTGAAACATTGATACAGATGTCAAAACAGGAAAGGACGTATTCCATTATTTCAAAAGAAGGGTAACGTAGGGACGACCTAAAACCACTTAGCATTTGTTCTGCGTGTGTACGAGAAAAGGATTATAGATAAGCTATGAACGCCTTCTTCAATGAAAAAGTTTCCCTAAATTACTAGTCTATCAAAATTAAGGTAGAACTACACAAAATAAAGACATAAAGACGTCGAAACAATGCAACTGATGTCTAGGGAAAATTAGATTAAGGTAGCGTAAGACTTCGAGCAACTGAAAAAAAAAAATGGACGCCATATTTAATAAAGCTCGGAGCTAGAGAAACAATAATGTGTCTAAGTACAGATGACCGGAAATGAGGAAAAACGGATGACAAGAAACACTTGTAAAGCTACCTTCTTTACACTTTTACTTTTTGGAATTGACGGGTTTTTGCCCCAAAGTCTTCAATTGTTTTGTACTACGTATCCTAATTAGTACGGCAACCCGAAACTCTCTAAAGTATGTGTATGAAGCATAAAATTCCAGGCGTTTTTGCATAATCTATGTTTAAGATTATGAAACTGTTTAGCAACTTTCCACCCAAATTTGGATCCTTATATGTTAGCGACAACTGCCGTTTCGATACCTCTGGAAGTTTTGTGTACATATACAGTCCAAACACTCAAATACAGTTTGAATCATCTGTATTCGATTTGTCAATCTCTCAAAATAGGCCTCAAAAAAGTAAAGAAATAGCAAATTTGGCAACTTTGTACCCTTATACGTATTTTAGGAATCACTGCATTGTTTAGAACTCTGAAAGTTTTCTCCAAATGTATAAACCAAATTCAAAAAAAAATTGTAGTTTTAACCATATTTGTCCCATTTGTTAGTCTCTCGAAATCGGTTCCTAAATTCACCAATAATTGGTAAAGTTTGCTGTAAGTACGACATATACACGACCTATACGTGTATAGACATATATAGATTTCCTTTTCATCTACATAATACATAATATTCGTATTATTGTTTCTTTTTCTCATTTTAAAATGTATATATCAAGGATAAAGTATAGTCTGTTTATTGAAGTTCTATTCATTTAAAATAATGTTATTGTTTTTCTTCTTATTTCTTAATGTGTGAAGCTATAATAAAGTATTTCGTTCTTATTCAATCTGTATTCATTTCAGAAGTTTTATTGTGTTTATCTTCTCATTTCTTAACATATGAAGCAATAACAAAATATTCTGTTCTTATGCAATCAGTATTCGTTTGATATAGATAGTGTGTTTCTTTTCTAATTTTCTAATGTACGAATCAATAATGCGCTGTTCCATTATTACTCAATCTGTGTTCGTTTGCAATAAAACGATTGTATTCCTCTTATCATTTTCTATTGCATGAAATAATAAGACAATATCGCGCCATTATTTAACGTATATTCGCTTCAAATGAAATTGTGTTATTCATCATTATTAACCTACTTAATGTATAGATCATAACAAAATATTGTGTTATTACCCAATATATATAAGCTTCAAATAATATTGTGTTCTCTTCTTCAAATATATTGTTAAAGCCAAGACCGAGGATTGCATTTTACCAGATTGTGTTCGTTTCAAAATAGAGGAATAACTACGAGATAAGTCTCAAAAGCACCCGATCTAACAAAGAAAACACAACCCTAACAGCACAAGATGCGCTAGGAATGTGCCATTTTGGTGTCCCAGTTACATTTAGGTACTCGACACTTGGCACATAAGATATTCATGTGCTAAGTATGTACTTCAGCTATCTACAGTTTTAGGTACTTGTTACACCTAATTGATATGTGCAACTATGTACCATAAATATAACATTTATATACCTGGCTCGGTTTCGCATTCTAACAGTCATTTGTTTTTATGTTGTCAGTTGAGACATATATCTGTCATGTTCTAGATACATCCTTTACAAACATACTGTTTCAAATACCCTAACAGCACAAGACGTGCTAGACATGCGCCATTTAGGTGTTCTAAATTCTTCTCCCCATTTCATGCACTTGTTGTTTCTTTTTCTAAGTGATTGTGTACTAGAAACAACAAACGCATCAACTTTATTAGATGGCAACTATCGCCGAACATTTGAAAGTGAATATACAAGGACCATGAAATTAAGTAAATAGGCACTCGTCATTTTGTTATAAAATTACATGGCGAGCAGATTTTATCTGACCCCAAACGGTTATCGTCGAATATATGCTGTTGAAGGTGCACTCTGATTAGGCAAATTCAAATGATCTCAACAATGTATCCCTCTACAAGCGACGTTCTCTTCATTGCCTCCGTGGCCAAGTCGGAAGAACGAGCGGCTAGTAATCCAAAGATCGGTGCTTTTCGCCTTCCTGGGGTACATTTTTTTTTTACTTGTTTTGAAGTGTTTTTAGACTCACCTTCATGTAAACACATTACACATATAGGCGATTTAACATATTTTGGGGGAGTAATTTTGTGGTTCATTGACGCTCACAGCATGGGAAACATACCTAGAACATACTAGGAACGTTCCCCAGGTACATGTCAGGCATGCACCTAGGAGCGGACATAGACTGACTATCACTTACCACTCATGTGATTTCTCTCTCAGAGGTACAAAAGGTCATATGCCTGCTATCTAATTCTGCTGTTAGGAAAGAAATTTGGGGGAAAATATCTTTATTTCTCAAGATTGTTTCTTCTTAGCACAATACACTTTTTCCAGTGATGTTTAATAGCTTTGACATCCTATTTATAGTGAAAGTTGTTGAGCTTCTCAAATAGCCATTAACCTGTGACTCTAAATCTGGAGAATAGGATGGGCGAGGAAGCAATTTAAACTTCAACTAAATCATTTTGGTGATAAAGGTAACGACTGTGATTTGATGCATTCTTTGTCGTGAAATAACACTTTCTCTTACGCCAAATGTTGCTGCTTTCTCTTGATTTCGTCACTAAAACGCTGCAAGAAGTTTGCATAATATTCGCTGTTGATTGCTTTTCCTTTTTGAAGAAAATCACGAAAATTCCCTAGACAGGCAACTCAAGCAACTGATGCCATGACCTAGCTAGCAGGTGGAACTCTCTTCGAAATCTTTGGAGCTGATATTCTCTCGTTTCAATCCACTGTTTTGACTGTTATCTTGACTGAGGTGTAAAGTGATGGACCCATGTTTCTTCCATGGTTATGAATCAACGCAAAGCTCGTCTTTATTGTTGTGAAATATCACCAAACGGTCAATTGAAACATTTTCTGTTCCATTGTGAGCAAACGTGCCATCTAACACAGCTCTTTCATGTCCAAATGTTTAGTTAATATGTGATGTACAGCACATCTTGTAATCCCTACCATGTCTGATGATACGCACACTTTCAGTCAACGGCCATCCAACACCATTTTGTGGATTTTATTATATCTCATTTGGTTGACCACTACGATGTTCTTTTTTGCAACTATTCGGCCTCGTTTAAACTTTACCACCCAATATTTTATTGTTGTAAATGAAGGAGTAGAGTTCCTTAGAGTAGAATCTAGCTCGACTTTGATATTTGTTGGACTGAGACCTTTCAAGTAAAAGTATTGCATCACATAAAGATGTCCCATTTCTTTCATATTTACAAATTCACTGAAAGCGTTCACTATTATCATATAATAAGTGAATTATCCCATGATAGTGTATAAAGTTTTTGCATTAATGCTGACATTATCAGTAGCAGAGGTTTCCACAAATTCCCAGAGGGAGATTATCATATAATAGGTGAATTATGGGATAATAATGTATAAATATTTTTTGTTAACATGAAGCGGAATGGACAGTTAAGATCATGTTTTTCAGTGGAAATATTTACGTACGGGAAATTGCGGTTTCGTTCCGGAAAAAATTGGGAAAATAACAAAAATCTTTGTATTAGGTTAGATTTACTAGTAATGGAATCTTTTTTTTCGAACGCGTGAAAAATGTAAATTGAGAAATTTCAAAATTGTGAATATTTTAAAAAAGAAGCATTCGGAAATAAAACTGTTGTAATTATTCTTGAAAATTAATAGTCTGTATTCATTTCCTTTATGTGCCTTTTAGTCGTTTACTCTTGGTTGTGCATTAATTACGTAACTTCTACAATTGCATACACATCTACCATCATGAAGTATTCTGTTGCAAAAAATAAGGCTCTTGAATAAATCTGAGTTCTTAATGTGCTCTTGGATGCGGTGAAAGTTTCTTAATTTTAACCAAATTACTTCTTAAAAGAAAGAGCAGTAGGCAAATTTCACTATACTCATACACTAAGACATATAATTACTATTATTTAATATTTAAATACGGACTTTAATATAAAATTTATGTACAAAATTGTGTATGTAAACAAATACCTGTTTTCTAGTGCGGCAAACTATCTACATATATAAAAATGAAAGTGACTATATTTGTAACTTGACAACTCTTGAACCACCAGACTGATCTCGATAAAAATTTTCAACATAGATGAGATTCGGGCCTGGGATGGATTTTACCATTTCACTTTGAAAGTGCAACTTGGAGGAAAAAGAGCGGATATATATTGAAAATTACCGATCTTAGTGTTGAACTCATAGTTTTCGGACTTGCTGAGATGAATAGTGACATTTCCGATAAAGCTAAAATTCAAATTCAGCATTGCAACTTGGAGGAAGGAGAGGTGAGATACATAAAATGATCAAAAATGACCTATATTAGTGTCAAATCCATAGTTTTCGTGGTTGCAGAAATGAACAGCAACACTTCTGATGCTGTTTAAATAAAAATTCAGGTCCGCAACTTAGGGGAGGGGTAAGTATATATATATATATATATATATATATATATATATATATATATATATATATATATATATATATAATTGAAAATAGCCGATATCAGTGTCGAATCTATACTTTTCGGGATTACTGAGGTGAACAGTGATACTTTCGATGGCGTTTAAATCCAAATTTATCGCCGCAAACTGGGGGAGGAGAGAGACATATAAAAATGATTCAAAATGATCGATATTAGTGTGAATCCATAGTTTTTAGGGCTGCTGAGATGAACAGTGACATTTCCGATGCAGTTTAAATACAAATTCAACGCCGAAACTTTAAGGAGGGGGTGATATATAAAAGAATGATCGAAAATAACTGATATTAGTGTCGAATCCATAGTTTTCTGGGTCGCTGAGATGAGCATTAACATTCCCGATTGTGTTCAAATCCAAATTCATCGACGCAACTTGGGGGCGGGGAGATTATAAATATGATCAAAAATGACCAATATTAGTGCCGAATCCATAGTTTTTACGGACGCTGAAATAAATAGTAATACTTCCGATGCCGTTTTAATCAAAATTCATCCTTGTAACTTGGGGGCGGGGGAGAGGAAATATATATAAAATGATCGAAAATGACCGATATTAGTGTCGAATCCATGGTTTGAGGTCCTGAGATGAACATGAACACTTCCGAAGCAGTTTAAATACAAATTCAGCGCCGCAACTCGGGGAAGGGAGAAGGGGTGGATGTATAAAAATGATCGAAAATGGCCGATATTAGTGTTGAATCCATAGTTTTCCAGGTAGCTGAGGTGAACAGTGACACTTTCGATGCCGTTTAAATCCAAATTCAGCCCCCATTAGTTACTCCTAAAGGTGGAGGCTGACATGTAAAAGTAATTAAAAATGACTGATACTAGTGTCGAATTCATAGTTTTTGGAGTCCCTAAGTTCATTGGTGACAGCTTTGGTGCTCTTTATACCCAAAATAAAACGTATTCTCCCAGTGAGATGAACAGGTATTCTGCTAGTTTTTAAGAACAACGAATGGAAAATTCAGATGTTAAAATAGTTCTCATTTTAAAAGCATAATGCAGCGAAATATTCGAAAATGTCAATTTTTCCCAACTTTTAGGTTTTTTTCCAAGCTTGGGAAAAAACGGTAAAAAAACTGGCTTTTTACCCGAAATTTCCGATTTTTTTCCAGGCCTTTACAACACTAGATAGGAAGCAATTTCACAAATGTAACTACGTTGTTACTATTGTTTTCTACTTATAAATAAAAATGAAAATGAAATGAAATCTTTGAGTTTTACGTCCCACGGTTATGCCGGTTAGGCTAAAGGAGACGGTGATTATGAGAAATGAATGAAATGGTGGAATGAAGAAAGTGGGGGGAAACGGGAGAATCCCGAGAAAACCCACGCACACGGTGTTTGTCGACCACAAAGTTCACTTGGCGGGAGCAGGGTTTGAACCCGGGACCCCATGCACCAGAGGTGAACGCTCTACCACTGACTTATAAATAAGTATGTTAAGTTATTCTACTACAAATAGAACTTCATATGCGATAAAAACATATTTTGAGAACATTAATAATTAATTTTACTTGACTAGCACAGAAATAATGAAACAAAAGCAACGGTCTTTTAATATAAGCCAAAATAAGAACGGATACAAATAACTAGGTTGTCACGTTAGTTTCTGTGATAATGCACAAAGATATGCTAATTGCCAAAGACAAAGGACTTCACAAGACATATTACAGGAACAAAATAAATTGGAGTTCCATTCTAACTATAAGAAATGACGTGTACTGCACTCTTGAATTTTATGTCGCATGTCTCTGTCTTTTTGTCCTTAAGGAAACAATTAAAAATGAATGGCGTTAATGAAATATACACTCAAAGGAGAATGGATACAACCATGTCCTTAATAGAAATCGAGCTATGACAGTATTTATAGTATAAAGTTCCCTTTAAGTAATTTATATACAGTTGAACTTCTTTTAGTCGAACGTCCATGACTCGAATTTTTAAAATCTCAAAGTAACTTCGCATTTCGGAAAAAGAGACTATAATAATACTTGTAATATATAGTACTTTCTTCAACTGAGTTCTATTATTCAATTTTCCGTAAACTTAAAAAAATCGCGTTTAACCGTTCTCGTATGAGTTTATAAGTCAAATTTAACAAAACTAAGTTATAAATTTTTCAAGATTTTATTACTGCGGAAATCTAAGATTTTGAAAGAATAATTAATATAAGATTGTGTCACCTTCATGGCTTTTGAAAGTTTTGGGAATGTATTTCAGTGGTAGAAAATAGAATGTAATGAAATGAAATGAAATTTTTAAGTTTTACATCCCACGGTTATGCCGGCTAGGCTAAATGAGACGATGATGATGAGAAATGAATGAAATGGTGAAATGAAGAAATAGGGAGGAAATGGGAGAGCTCCGAGGAAACTCCCGCACACGGTGTTTGTCCATTACAAAGCTCACTTGGCGTGAGCTGGGATCCAATGAAGGGCCCCATGCGCCAGAGATAAACGCTCAACCATTAAGGATAGCGGCACTCTAGAAAATAGAATGAAATTTGAACAGGCTAAGTTGCAAACCAAGAGAAAGGGGATATTCTTTCCCCTTTCGAAAAAAAAATTAAAAGAAGAAATACAAAAATTGACCGTCTTCTTTCAAAGAAAGTAATAATTTGTGGGTTCAAAGGTAGTTTTGTTTTTGTTCCATAGCGTATCAGAAAGAGAATTATTTGTGTTTCTTAGGTTAATGTTAAAACTGAGTAACTGTAGTTATTTTGATAATAATAACTATATAGTGATTAATGTATTTTGCGCTGTTATTACCTACAACCAGTAATGCTGTAGGTGTTATATTAATTGTCACTTCTGTTCGTAAAAGTTTGCTAATTCAGATGCTATCATGGATATAATAATCAATATGTATTGCACTTATAATCTTTATTCCATGTCTTGCTCGACAATCTATCTCCGACGCTGATTAAGAATAGTTTATCAGTTAAAAATAACATATTTTCTTTCCCTTTCTTGCTTTAAGTGGCTCTCTAAGATGTTCCGGACCGCTATTATATTGGTGCATGTCCAAATAATTCTGTATAAATTGATAATATACATGCATATTGATGTGCGCTGGAAGTGATTACGCATTATCCTATTACATGCAACCGTATTATATGCAATTATTTCAACACGAAATTTACGCACAGAGTCTTCGAGATTCTTGGGAGTATAAAATACATTCATGGCTGTAGATTCACTTTGGAAGGACATCCACTTACGAATATAAATCGTATGCCATAAAAATGATTTTGCAAAAGTATAAACCAACTTGTGCCAGATTGTCACTAAAACGACGATGTCATCTAGGAAGAACACAAGGGCAAAAAAAGAGGAGAAACCAGTTATGATTTCACACTTATAACTCTATACCATCAAATAAAGGTTTCCTACATTGGCCAGAAATATCTCGCTCGTGGAAATTGGTGTATTACACATTCGTCTTTGATATCCATACATTCACTTTAACCCTAATATAGACCATATAATGGTTTGAAACTTGAAAACATGAAATACTGGTTTTTACATTGTAAAGAATTTCCCCAACAGTGGAATATAATATTGTACACAATCCTCTTTCATATGCACTCATTCATTTTAACCGTAAAATTTACTCTTTTTATAAAAATCTTTATCTCCTCCTTAATATCCAATTCTACTTGACTAAATACACAATATTCCACGACTCCTCTTTTTGAATTTTCTTTTATAATCATTAAAATGTGATCTTATATTAGAAACCTGTAACACAAAGAACAAAATAGCAACATTTATATTACATGTAGTTTTCAGAAATACAATTATAATAGTCTAGGCACCGGGGGTTAAAAATTGAGTTCTAAGGGCAAATCATGTAACAATTTGACATCCGATATCTCTTGAATATATACTCATCACTTATCACAAAAATGCCGGATGCCAGAAAAAATACTTCACGGGACGGGAGGGGGAGGAGGAAGAAAGCCGAAATTTTAGCTGTTTCCATTATTCACTATATCTCCCTAACCATTAGAACTAGAGCATCCAATTTTTTTCATTTAGTTTGCCTAATTGTTTTCTACAATTTAATTCTAGTGCATTTTGAGCTAAATATAATGGCTTTCTTGCTATTTTCTTTTCTACTCAATATTGGTTGCGCGTGACGTCAGATTTTTATAAATGTACCACATTGACTTGACACCTTGTCTTCCGTTCCGAGCGCTGCTATCGGCTGAAGGAATTCCACTCCCTTTCGCTGAGGCTCTCTCGCTTAGTAACAGCTGAACCCTTATTGGCTCAACGCGTGGGTGTGTCAAGGGTGAGGTTTTGCCACGGCTCAAGACATTTTGGCAGCACTTTAGTCAGTTTGTTTACAAGATGGAATTAGGAAAAATGTTTTCTCTAAACGTTTTTCGTCATTTTACGCTCTTTGAAAATAAAATGTATGCTTATTTTAGTGAACGACTAATAGTGCCAGAGTTATAAGTGACTTTATTCTGTCATGTGCGAAACTGATCACGGCGCAGTCCATGACTTATCTTCCCACAAACGGTAGATATGAGCAGCTTATGATGATATAATCTAATTAAAAATATCTCTTTGTAATGTCTATTGGGGGCTTTTCGGAAAATAACCCTTATCGAAACGCAACATATCTCTGAAGATTGAAACAAGAGCTTTCTCTACAGTGTGAAAAGCTCTGCAACCTGATACCTCTAAAACATGAACAAACATGCGGCTTTCTATTCATTTTTCTGAAAAACATCTTGTTTCGACAATGGTTGTTTTTGCCACAAGTCTTCCGATTTATGTACTACAATGTTACTAAGCGAAATAAAGCAGGAACCAGATTTCAAAATTGCCTTCAAGAGAGAATCATGAACAATTTGCCATCCACGTTCTTTATATATTACCTTTCCCTCTTAATAATTACTGTAATGGTAAGAAAAAGCAAGAAATACGATGCCTAACACAGTTTATGAATGATCCGTTTTTAAACTTAACAGTTTACAATCTTACAATTTACAGTTTAAACAATCTTATTTACAGAGTAAATAATTGCCTATTATTAAGATTCTGTACAGTTGCTATAATATTAATACAATAAATCTATAATAAGAAACGTAATAGAAGGAAACCATATGCTTAAGAAATCTCTACACAAAAGAACAAATTATTTGATTTCTGGAATTAGTTCTCAATAATGTTATGACAATTTTATATCCTAAAAGGATAAACAAATTTGTGATATCTTTAATGTATCAGTCATCATCACTCTGTTCATTAACTGAATTTTTTACATTTCAAACTTACACACTCAAGTTTCTGACAGCTACACATGGTAATCTCTAAACAGGTCTTGGGAATATCTTCGAGTGTTTTCAAAACTATTCTCAGAATTTGGTCCACCAAGTACCATCCGGAGTCTTCTGGCCTTGATAGATAGATCTCACACTTATCAGCATTTTCAAATTGCTGTTTGATAATGGGATCTCTTTATATGTTCTTTCAGACAATCACTAGTTGGAAGTAATCTCTCCAGGCTGCATTTTCCTAAAAGTTGGAGTCTAGCTCCATCACAGATCTTCACATTAAAATTGAGGAGCTTTGTGAAAAACAGTTCTTCAGATTCAATGTCGTTTTCTGCTAAAGGAATCTGTCCTAGGGGGAAAAGGTCATAGTTCTCTGAATAAGTAGACCATAAGTAGATAATGCAGTGCAGGAATTATTACACTGAGAACTCTTTGTTGCTGTTTCCGGTAGTTTTGAAGTTCGACGATCTTCTACCAACGTTTTGGAAGGCCATGGATTCCATCGCGATGCAATTTGGTGGGCCGTCAAGCGTGGAAAATATCTAGTACATTTTGCACCTCTAGAAGGAATTTGAAGTGGTGTCCTCTGAGGTGATTGTCCAAGGAGTATGGCGTATGCAATAGTGTTTTCCATCCAAAGTTTAGAATTGTCCTGGGTCATCCTAGAAATGTGAGGCTTACCGTTGTCCTGTATCAAGAGGACCCCTTTGCGATTCAGAACTCCAGAGTTTTGAGTTTTTCTTGAACACAGCTTAACTGCTGACAGTACACAGTTGCATTGATGCTCTGACCAGGTGGTAGGAGTTCCCGATGCATGATGCCTAGAGCAATCCACGAAACACACAGTATGACTTCCTTCTGGTGCAGTGCTGGTTTCGGCTGTTTTGGAACCGGTTCATGGAATGCTAATCAATGGTGACGGCGCCGTGGAGCTAACGTACAGGACCCACTTCTCATCACATGTCAACCACCTGTCCAGAAATGGCTCCTTCATTATACGAGACAGGAAAGAAACACGCTGTCATTGCCTTTTGGCCCGACAGGACGGATCTCTTTGTTGTTTCAGACCATCTTTAGTTGGAGGTAATTTCTGTAGGCTGGATTTCCCTAAAAGTAGGAGCCTAGCATCAACACAGATCTTCGCATTAACGTTGAGGAGCTTTGTAAAAAAACATTTCTGCAGATTCAATAACGCTTGCTGATAAAGGAATCTGTCCTAAGGAAAATAAAAGGTCAAAGTTTTCTGACATGAGTAAGTAGACAGTTCTTGACCTTTGATGTTCCAACTGGATATGACGTTATCCCGCATCCAAGTGAGCGTGATAAGCCATTACCTTTCTTCTCATTCTCAGATAACTGGTGGCAAAGGTGGTGACTGGAATAAACCTTCTTGTCTTTGAAATCTCACCATCATGTAAAATTCTTTACAAGAAATTCTGTCATAATGATGTATCAAGAGCCAAGAGCAGGAATATATCGGTGTCTCTACTCATCACAACAATTCTTTCTGAATTGTGATTCACAGCATGAAGTATCATTCTAGAATCTGCTTTTTTATGTTTCCCTTCAAGATTTTTGAACATCAATCTCAAAGTTTGACTTAACTCTTCTGATCTTCAAAACTACCGGAAACAACAACAGGATTAATCCATGCCAAGTGATCGAGAAAAAAGAAAAATTGCCGCTAGACCTTCTAAAAAAAATATTTTTTTCATGAATGTTGATACTATATCAGGGTACTTCAAAACCATAATTAATTTTTTAAAACATCTCGTAGCGACGCAGCTTCTGCCGCCATTTTGCTTTTTCTCGATTTCAAGCGTTTTCGTTGTTTTGAATATATCAGCATGCATTTGTCCTTCCAAATTGAAAATTGCTGGGCGTGTCCAGCTTGTTCAGAGCTAAAACTTTGTCCTCTTAACATTTTTGCCTAAAACCACTTGAAAGAGGTGAAATCAGGGCATACAGTAGCAACATTTTTGGACATTGGGAGAAGGAAGCAACTGATGTAGAGGTCTGAATTTGTGTGTGCATATAGTCTGGGGTCATAAGTTTATACTCAAATATTTGAAGACCTGTAGCTGCTCCCAAAGGCCTGAAAACTATCGTAAAGTTGTAGAATTATGCCAATTTAACATATTTCAGTCTCCAGTATCTCCAATGGGCCTGGATAAAAAAAATATTTGAAATTTTGGGAATAGTTACTCCTTTAGCATACCATAAAACACAACAAAGCGCGTTTTGAGCAGAAGCAGGTCAAAGTATTAAGGAATGACGTCGTACTCTAGGTGGTGTGTTTTATTCACAAATTCAACTGAAAATTCGTTGCTGTGAAGTAAAATAGAGTAGGGTGAATGGCTAGTCCAGTTAAGGCTCTGAAGCTCTTTTCTTTCCTCTAGTTGTGACTCACTGTCTTATCACTCACAGCTGCACTGGTGAAGAATGCCGCTATCAGCAGAAGGCGAGAAAAGTCAAAATAGAGGCTTGGCAAAAAGTCCGTAAGTACTCATTGCTGTTTGCTAAATCAATGATATTCAAACACGATTATGCTCATTTAACTGTCAACTCATGCAGGAGACTGTAGTCCTTTCGTTTGATCTACATTCCCCAGTCACTGAACACTCACTCACTCTAAACAGTAACTGAGGAATGTAAATTTAACGAAAGGACAATAGTGTCCTGCATGAGTTGACAGTTAAAACAAGCATAATCATGTTTGAATACCATAGGACTAGCTATTCATCCTATTTTATTTTACTTCACAACAACGAATTTCCAGTTGAATTTGTGAATAAAACACACTTCCTAGAGTACGACGTTATTCCTTAATACTTTGACCCCCTTCTGCTCAAAAACACAAAACGCGTTTTGTTGTTTTTTATGGTATGCTAAAGGAGTAACTGTTCCCAAAATTTCATTTTTTTTTATCCAGGCCCATTGGAGATATTGGAGAGTGAAATATGCTAAATTGGCATAATTCTACAACTTTACGATAGTTTTTCAGGCCTCTGGGAGCAGCTACAGGTCTTCAAATTTTTGAGTATAAACTTATGACCCCAGACTACATGCACACACACAAATTCAGACCTCTACATCAGTTGCTTCCTCTTCCAAAGTCCAAAAGTTTTGCTACTGTAGACACTGATTTCACCTCTTTCAAGTGCTTTTAGACAAAAATGTTAAGAGAACAAAATTTTAGCTCTGCACAAGCTGGACACACTCAGCAATTTTCAATTTGGAAGGACAAATACATGCTGAGATATTCTAAACAACGTAAATGCTTGAAATCGAGAACGCTCAAATGACGGCAGAAGCTGCGTCACTACGAGATGTTTTAAAAAATAATTAATTATGGTTTTGAAGTACCCTGATATAAACATTCAAGAAAAATTAGATTTTTTGGAGATTGTCAGGCGGCACATGCTTGATCACTTAGAATGGATTGACTCAACAGAGTTCTGATAATTCCTGCAATACATTATCTACTTATGGTCTACTTATTCAGAGAACTATGACCTTTTTTCCCTAGGACAGTTTTTCACAAAGCTCCTCAATTTTAACGTGAAGATCTGTGAGGGAGCTAGACTCCAACTTTTAGGAAAATGCAACCTGGAGAGATTACGTCCAACTAGTGATTGTCTGAAAGAACATATAAAGAGATCCAATTATCAAACAGCAATTTGGGAAATGCTGATAAGTGTGAGATCTATTTATCAAGGCCAGAAGACTCCGGATGGTACTTTGGGGACCAAATTCTGAGAACAGTTTTGAAAACAGTCGAAGATATTCCCAAGGCCTGTTTAGAGATTACCATGTGTAGCTGCCAGAAACTTAAGTGTGTAGGTTTGAAATGTAAATATACGGATCACGGTTTTTTGTGCACTCCAATGTGTAGTTGTTCGAACGAGTATAAAAATTCAATATCAGTTAATGAACAGAGTGATGATGACTGAATGATACATTAAAGATATCACAAATTGGTTTATCTTTTAAGGATATAAGACTTTGATAACATTATGGAGAACTAATTCAAGAAATCAAATATTTTCTTCTCTTGTGTAGAGATTTCTTAAGCGTATGGTTTCCTTCTATTACGTTTCTTATTACAGATTTATTGTATTATAGCAACTGTACAGAATCTTAATAATAGGCAATTATTAAGATTCTTCTGTAAATAAGATTTAACAGTTTAAGAACTGATAATTTATAAATTGCGTTAGGCATATGGTATTTTTTGCTTTTTTCTTACCATTACAGTAATTATTAAGAGGGAAAGGTGGTAATATGTAAAGAACATGGATGGCAAATTGTTCATGATTCTCTCTTGAAGGCAATTTTGAAATCTGGTTCCTGCTTTATTTCGCTTAGTAACATTGTAATACATAAATCGGAAGGCTTGTAGCAAAAACAACCATTGTCGAAACAAGATATTTTTCAGAAAAATGAATAGAAAGTTGCATCTTTATACATGTTTTAGAAGGTATCAGAGACACGCATAAAGAAACAGATTTGCAGAGCTTTTCACAGTGTAGAGAAAGCTCTTGTTTCAATCTTCAGAGAAATGTTGTGTTTTGACAAGGGTTATTTTCCGAAAAGCCCCCCAATTGACATCACAAAGGGATATTTTTAATTAGATTATAGACCGACTTAATCATCAGGCTTATATACTTGCAGGCAGACAAGATTTTATATATATATATATATATATATATATATATATATATATATATATATATATATATATATATATATATATAATATCATCATAAGCTGCTAATATCTACTGTTTGTCGGAAGATAAGTCACGGACTGCGCAGTGATCAGTTCCGCACAGGGCAGGATAAAGTCTCTTACAACTCAGGCACTATTAGCCCTACACTAAAATAAACATACATTTTTTCAAAGAGCATAAAATGAGGAAAAACTTTTAGAAAAAAACATTTTTCCGAAGTCGATCTTGTAAAGAAACTGTGACTAAAAACTGACGTCACACGCAACCAATATTGAGTAGAAAAGAAAATAACAAGAAAATCATTATATTTAGCTCAAAATGCACTAGAATTAAATTGTAAAAGACGATTAGAAAAAGTTTGGATGCTCTAGCTCTAATGGTTACGGAGTTATACTGAATAATAGAAACGGCTAAACTTTCGGCTTTCTCTTCCTCCCCTTTCAGTCCGGTGAAGTATTTTTTCTGGCATCCGGCATTTTTGTGATAAGAGATGGGTATATATTAAAAAAATATCGGATGCCAAATTGTTACATGATTTGCCCTTAAACTCGAAAAGGAGAGCACTTTTGTCAAGTTGAAGCCTAGACCATAGTCCAATAAATAAGGCTTTTGGTAATCCATCCGCGATTGTTTTATTGACATTCAAATTCATTGTTTTACCTTCTGAGTGTACTAATTTAGGTCTTAATGTATACTCATTCTGGAATAATTTTAATTTTCCATACAGTTATAGTTTTATATTTCAATATTTGACAATTAAATATTGTTACAAATTCCAGTTTAATTCAAATGTATATTAACATTTTCCTTAATAATGTAAAACTTTGTTCCATATAGTTTGTAAGTAGAGCGTTAATAAAAAGAATGTCCGGAATCGACTCCCACTACCAGCTTTTATTGTAAAACTTCCACTATAAGCTATATTTTACCAAATACTATACAGATAATTTCTCCAAGTTTGCAAGGTTAGTTATAGATTGTATTTGACCGTAAGTCGCAGACAGGATCTTTACAGAGCCCCGTGGCAGGCTAAGCAGAGTAGAGTTAGGGATCCATTGCTCCGTGGCAAGCAGAGGGATGGTTAGGTGGCCAACAGAGCCCCGTAGCAGCCTAAGCGGCTAAGGTAAGGATTCCCAAACAGAGCCCCGTAGCAGTCTAAGCCGGGACAAAGGATAAGAGCAAGAGTCCCATAGAAGACTAGAAACCTGGGGTTAGGTTACTCCTAAATTTCCATTGTAAACAGTAGGAGGGACACCAGAAGACTGGTAACTATTTGCTGTCGTTCACCAAATTTATAGGGATCCTTGAGTGGCGGTGCTGATTCGTTGTCATCATCTGCTCCGCGATCGATATAATATGTTCCACAAGTAGGCGGCCAGCAGGTAGAAAAGATTGAATTCTGGGGATTTGGACTACGAAACTTGCAGCATCCCTATAGGAAAAAAATAATTGTCGGTGCTGATTTGAATGAATATGTTGGTAGAATCAGGAACGGATTGAGAGAATACATGATGGTTAGCGTGGGGGAGGAAGGAAGGAGAAAGAGAATGATTTTGTGATAGCATTCAATTTCGATATCTCCAATATATACCTTTAGAAGAGAAAGAACCTTTTGACTTACAAGAGTAGTGGAAAAGAAAGTTAACCCGATTATATTTTGTACCGAATACAATATCTCAAGGAAATTAAAACTGCAAGGCAACAAATAGGGATGCGCACGAGACAAGATTTGTGGCTGTCTCGTTTCGAAAATGTGCTGTAAAATTTATGTCTCGACTCGAAAATGTATATTTTTCTATTGGAAGAGCCGTGTCTCGACTCGAATTTTGTCAGGAAAATCCTGCCTCGACTCGTTTCGTGCGCATAACGAGCAACAAGTGGTATAAATGTGGCGGTCCAACATAGAATGGTGAGTGCAAACTAATCTCAATAAGATTGGATAAACAGCTGCAAAATGGAGAGCTTAAAATTAGATGTTTGGGTCTGAAAAAGGAGAAATTAGTTAAGAGGATAGTTCATAGGAAATATTATAAAAGGAGTAAACCTGCAGTAAGATTATGTACAAATGTGATGTAGCATAAACAGCAGGAACATACTAATGTTCAGATACAAGACTTTGGGTAGAACTTCATGAAAGAGCGCTCCTTCAGGAAAACAGACATTTTGCTGGAACGAGGAAGTGAGAGAAGCTACTAACGCAAAGAGAAGCCAAGAAAAAGTTAGATGCTTCTTGGGCAGAAGATGATAAATCGAGTCTTGAAAGCACAAATATCACAAGTCCAATTTTTATGAATATCGACTTTGTCAACTATTCCAATAGCTTGATACCTGCTACCATAGCTTGATATGCTAGCATGCATCAAAAAGCCAATAACATGTTTAACTTCATTCCCAATGTTCTACTATTTCAGTCACGATCCTGATTTTTGCCTGTATTTTCAAACTTCGAAATAGTCTCCTGATAAATTTAAACAACTGGACATATGACATTTGTGGTCTCAAGACTCGAAATATAACTTAAAGGTTTTAATAAATGAACAAAAAGGACGCAGAGAGTAAGAGTACAAGCCCGGATGAATTGTACGCAAAAATTAAAATACTAGAGGGCGTTAAGAAGCTATACAGGTTAGCAAGAAATAGAGACAAGACAACAAAAGCTATTATTAATATTAAGCAAATGAAAGGTGGCCAAGGATTATTGGTTAGTGATAAAGGCAAAACCAAAGAGACTTGGGCTGTTATTTGCAGAAGATTTTGAATAAATGTGAGGAAAGTTTCTAGCAGTGGGAAATTCGAATCTTGAAGCCACATCAAAAAGAAGCACAGAAGAATTAGAGAAACCGTTAAAAATGAAGATAGAGAAAGCTATAGTTGCAGATGTGGCATACTACCAGAAGCCTGAAAGAGTTTGGGGTCAGAAGATAAAAATACTGTCTGGGAGCTCATGCAGATAACCCATAAACAGGAAAATGTCAAGTCAATGGAGGGATAATTTTATTGCATCTATTTTCAAGAAGAGAGGTGTGCAGAACTGTGAAAACTACAGGGGAATCAAACTAATGCCGCATACGACGAAGATTTGGGAGAAATTTATAGAAGGGCGATTGTGGAAAGAAACACCAATAGAAGAACGCTTTTGATTTATTTCAGGAAACACTACAACGAATGCATTTTTATACTAACAGCAAGGCAAACTATAGAAAAACATCTGAAAAAGAAAAAAGGTCTTCACATGGTCTATATTGATTATTTGGTAAAGCTCTATGATATTACCACGTCAGAAAGTATGCAGATATTTGAGGAAGAACGGAATATCTGACAAATAGATAAGGATAATGCAAGATATGGAAAGAGAAGCTATGACCCACGTAAATGGTTTGGTGTGTGAATCTCTTGTTAAATAAAGTTGTAGAAGACACGCTTAAGACGAATAAATGGAAAGACATGAAAGACCTATTTTTGTAGCAATTCGGTCCACTCCAACTATTGTTAACTGCCATTGGTTGAAAATTGACAATAGAAAGGTAACCAAGGAAGCTCTGCTGTTTTCGGGGAGGTCTCTGTTTAATTGACCCTCAAACCGTGAGTTGAATACGAATGGAGATAAGGCGAAAGTCAGTTGTTGGTGTGGGTATATCCTACATACTACCTGGTTGTGGCAGTTCAGTTACACCGTGAACTTGCGTAAGGACTGAGTGAACATGGTACCTCCACGGAGCGTCATAAGGGCGTATATGCTTTATGAGTTTAAACTGGGGTCAAACGCAGTTGCAGCAGGGCGGAAGATATGTCAGGTCTTTGGTGAGAGTGTCATGACTATGCGGACAGTACAACGGTGGTTTAACAAGTTTAAGGACGTTGAGGAAACACTCGAAGACGCACCACGTGCCGTAAGGCCAACACATGTAAAAAATGGTCTTCATATAGCAATTAAGGAGAACAGTGGCCAGACATGTGAGGAACTTGGATTACAATTCAGTGTGAGTTGAGAAACCATTCGAAAGCACCTTCATCAAGTTGGGAAACACTAAAAGTTGGGTCGATGGGTCCCACATGATTTCACTCCGGGCCAGAAGGTAACGCGAGCAGACACCTATGTTTCTTTGCTGTCTCGTCTGAGGAAGGAGCCATTCCCGGAAGAGTGTTGACATGTGATGAGAAGTGAGTCCTGTACGATGCTCCACGGCGCCGTCATCATTGGTCAGCATCCCATGAACCGTTCCAAAACAACCGAAACCAGCAGTGCACCAGAAGAAGGTCCTCCTGTGTGTTTGGTGAGCTGCTCGCGGCATCGTGCATCGGAAACTGCTACCAGATGATCAGAGCATTAATGCAATTTGTACTGTCAGCAATTGTGCCGTGTTCAAGAAAACTCATAACTCTGGAACCAGCACTTCTGAATAGCAAAGGAGTTTTCCTGTTACAGGACAACGTTAAGCCCCACGTAGTTTGGATGACGCGAGACACTATTCTGCGCCTTGGAGGGAAGCGCTATTACATCCGCTATACTCTCTGGACATTTCTCCGTCCCATTATCACTTGTTCGATTTCTTGGCCAATCACCTTAGAGGACGCCAGTTCAAATTCCTAGTTATGGTGCAGAATGCACTTGATACCTTGTTCGCTCCTTGGCCCACCAAATTCTAGCGCGATGGAATCCATGACCTTCCAGAACGTTGGTAGGAGGCCTTCGATGTTGATGGGGACTATTTTTGATCTTCCAGGTACGTCTTAGGTGACATATCGATGTTCGAAGTTGGTAGGTGAAAAAGCGACAGAACTTTCTTGGTTATCTTTATAAGTTTTTTGGCTGATAACATAATCCTGATCTAGATATTCAAGATTTTACACTTGACGCATCACTTCTCCCTGTCGTATTAACATCGTACATAATCAATGTATTTGTAAGTCATAAATAATTCATATATAAATGTTGAATGTAGTATGTATAAATAATGTTAACATGTATCACTTGTTGTCGTCCATGAATATATAAATGTTTCGAAAGTACAGAGATGGATTGAGAAATGTACTTTGACTCATTCTCTTTGTAAAAAGAGCGATTTCGCCTTTGATCATGTAGAATAGATTTTGCCATACAAAGTTTCCATAGTTTGCCAATATTAGGCAATATAATTTTAAATAAGAACACTTTTTAGTCAATATAACTGTCAAATAATCCCTTGAACGGGCAACATATTGCAATTAGTTCAGGTATCTATTAGCGATATATTCAAGTTGAGCCAGCTCTGAAATATTTGTTAGTTTTTATTAACACACTGCCGAATTCCTTCTGTATAAATCAATAAATCATCTCACTCCAAACGGTATGTTAAATAATTAAAACGTCACTCTATTTTTATGAAGCATAGGAAGGTACATAACGATCTGATGGTGGGATGTAACTAATTCACTGCATGAATTATGATCATGATAGTACTGAATACATGTAATAGTTTGTTTCGAAATTATCATAGAACTACTATTTTCTAAACTTTTATCGAGAAGAGGTCCAGTCGTATTTGCAACGAAAACTATTTTATTCAACTTTGTCCTGGAGTACGCTATAAGGAAAATAAAAGATAACAACCAGGGCCTAGATCTGAATGGTATTCACCAGCTTATGGCGTATGCGGGTAATTAAATCTGATAGGAGAACAATAGAAAGAAATGCAGAGACCTTATTAAACGCTTACAGGGACATGGGTTTGGAAGTAAAAGCAGATAAATCTAAATCTATGGAATTTCGTTGGGATCGTAATATTACAAAATATGCATGCGTTAAAATATCAAATAATACTTTCGACAAAGTAGATAGCTCCAAATATCTACAAACAATATTAACATATCAAAAAGATATTCACGAAGAAATTATGAAATCGACTGAAAGCAGGAACTTCGTGTTATAATTCAGCTCAAATTTTTTTGTCATCGCGATTTCTGTTTAGAAATTTGAAAATTTAATTATATAAAACATTTATGTTGTGCTGTATGGTTGAGAAACATTGCAGCTTACTCTGAGAGAAGAACGGAGACTGAAAGCATTTGAGAATAAAATCCTTAGGCGAATATTAGGACCCAAGAGGAACGAGGTCATAAAGTCATCAAGTCTAGGAGGATCAGGTGAGTAATTCATGTACCCAGAATGGAAGAAAGTAGGAACACTTGCCAAGTTTTAACTAGAAATGTAATCGGAAAACCACAACTAGGAAGATCTAGACGCAGATGGGAGGATAATATTAAGAGAAATCTCGCAGAAATAGAAATACAAAATTGAAACCGGATCCAGTTGATTAAAGACAGAAGTCGATGGAGAGCTTCTGTGAACGCGGCATTGAATCTCCGGGTTACATAGGCCATACAGTTACTTTTTAGTTACTTAAATCTGGAAGTTTCAATATATATGGTACAATGGTTAAAGTTTCATTTCAACCTAGTAACAGGAAACACATTTTTATATCACGACTTTTAACAAACTGTAATATTTACACATCTTCATTGTATGTCATATTTCAAAATTTATAACATATCTTAATAGTTATTTTAATGCGATTTTAACTTTATTTTTTTTTATTTTTTAAGGTTTTATGAATTAACATAGACTATATTGCCAAGAGTATACAATATAACAATAAGTATAGAATGTAACATAAATTATACAATTTATGTAAAATTATATGTATACAATGTAAAATTATAAATTATAAAATCAATGAAAAACGAAAAAGTAAAAAGTGAAAAGTGGAAATAATCTCTTCGAACTCATTCATTCTGCTCCGTAGTTATTAGCCGAACTTCCATCCAAATCTAAATGATTGTAGGTTACGTCACTTAAACAGTTTCATCTTATTTTATCTATTAACCATTAATATAAAGAACCATCTTAGCAGTAGATGGGTAAAAGGACAGATAAATTTAATAATAGTAGAATGCGTCTATCGATCGGTGTGCAGGGTGACGTGCAATAGTATAAAAGTATGTTAAAATTATTCATTCCATTTTAAGAATTTTGTGTGAAACTTATTAACACAAAATACATTCGTCCTACAAAAATATCATAAAATTAATATCAAAATTTGACTATCAAATGTACGGAGTAACCTATTGCAGAAATTTGGAGAAAAAAAGCGGATGTAAAAATACAATGATATCTTATTTTACGTTTCTTATTTCTGTATAGTTTTATATTTCACTGCAGTTATGAAACAATCAACATGGACAGTGAATTTTATCTGATTAAATTATCTTATAATTAAATTGAAACTACGCCATATTTTATTGATATCACTTCATAAGATCACACTGTCTGATCTAGCTTCTAGTTCTCTGTTCTTAAGAAAGAATAAGAAGAAACCACAAAAGCAATATTTATTTCTACGAAACGTTTTACATATTAACAGGTACCGGTATTCTACTTAAACAGAAAAAGCGTTGCGTGGCTGCAGAATATTTTCTAGAACACAATAAGGAGCACATATCGATTACTTCTGAGATTTTTTTTAAAAAAATGACTGTACATGATGATAATGTGCACGAAGTAACTATATATGGAAGAAACATAAATAATAAATAATAATAATGTCCATGTATGTTTACAATTAAACTTCCATTTACATCAACCTTAATCCAGGCAATGTACACTGTTCCAGCGATATTTGGTCATCATTATTATCGTTCGTTTGGTGCTATACTCAGTGTTTAAAGTACAGATAATTTATCAAGATCTGTTATACTGTTACGGTGAACTTTAAGCAGCAACATTAACGCACAATTGTAAGAAATTTACAGCTGTCACGAGATCGCTCAGATCAACTAACCCTTTTTTAACATATTTAGTCCCAACATATTTAAATTCATAAAAACTCAAGAACCTAGCATTTTTTAGTGTTTTAAAAAATGATAATATTAATTTTTTTTACTTCCATATATAACATTTACACATCAAAATGAAGATAACTTCTCACCTTTATAAAATATTAGTTTAATAAGTGTAATAAGACGCTTTCAGAATACTTGACCTACTTGGGCGTTCATGTTACGCGCATGTGAGACTAAATGTATTAAGGGATACTTATTTCGGATATTCTGTGGTGATTATAGTTGCACCAGAAGCGTTTCAAAATATTATAGATGTTATGTGGTGTAACATGGTATGTGGTGTAAGAGGTCCAATCTATGTATATATCGTTCTGAGCTGAAATAAATAGATTTACTTGGAGATTGTAACAATTGTAGAATAAATTATGTTAGAGCGTGGCGTGATGTAAGCCTGAGAACTACTTATAATGAATAATACTTTATGGTGGTTTTAATATTCAAGAGTTAGCAAATATAGAGGCTCCCAGTGTTGTGTAATATTGTGTATGACAATATATGCAATAGACTTAAAGTTGGTTTAGTCCTAGCAACCATATATTAAGATATATACTATGAGTGTCATACAGAGTAGCACAAACTTCAACATATTGAAAAAGCTCAATTTATCTTTGACTCATTACTAGTTGTTGGCAGCGATGTTTTGATGTGGATTGTGTCTGCTAATTAATCGTTGTGTCGCCACTACGAATCAACTGGAAAATCGTCCAGGGTGCAATAAAAATCGCGTTTTCGTCACACCCGAAAATATTCCCAGAAAATGTTTTATAATTACAGACAAGCTCTCCTCTTCTTAAGCAATTATAATGGTAAGTTATGTACTATTGCAACTATGTACTGTAAGTTAGGGAAGAAAACGTAGGACGGACAAGTCATTCTCGGCTATGGTCATGGTGATATTCTCACAAGAGTACTTTTTTACACAATGAAAACACAAGCACTACAATGCAAACGCGATACCCGTCAGTCTAACTAACAACTAAAAACTAAATGTATTGCTTTCTTTAAAGTAGGACAGTAGATGTGGTTTAAACGGAAACGAACAAGCAACGATAGTGTTCACTTTAAATGAATATGCGGATATGTATTTAACACTTCGATCAAGAAGTAATCAAACTGTCGTTAGCCTCAAGAATTACATATTAGCACATACTAGCACATTGTCATTCAGACACCAAATACTTTTGAAATACTTTATTGTTGTTTGATGGAAACTGGACACATTGCACCAACCCTGTGACTGGACCGAGACCGCCTGCAATTTCGATACATAGAAGAGAGGATGATCCAACTACTTGCAGATATTCCACGAGTTAGCATACTTGAAGTAGTCCAATAAGTTAGTATCGATCATCGAATAGTGTTTCTGATTCTTTATCCGCGCCATTACACAGGAGTTTAGAACTTGTTTCTTGCCAATCTTCACTAATTGTGGATTTCTGTCTATTGCTATTACACAAGTTCCTTCAACATATCTTGCGGACAGACGAAACATCCCTTTCCCGCAACAATCTTCTTAAAGGGACATACAAACGGATCATCAATTTTTTTGATAATAGTTTGTTTTGGTATGACCTATACCAACAGTTGGACCTTACCTTTTTTTCAAAGGGTATCTGATAAATGGGATCTATGACTTATTCACCAGAGATGCATTTCCTGTGATTCTGGAGAATATTATTCTTACTACATGATAGTTAAGTTGATCTCCTTACAACATAACATGGTATGACATTTGTACAGTTTAGCAGAAATACTCACAGTTAGACATTAGTTAAGATGAAAGTGGATTGAGTGAGGCCAGATTATCAAACTTTTCTTGTAGGGACATCTTACAGAATTCGTCCACAGAGAGGAGATAAACTAGGTGACCCTTAACCGGGCATTCTGGTGTGGGATTCGCAGTTGCAGCTAATATTCATTAACGGGATGCTGAATAACATAGCTCCTTGATTATGTATTGAAACTTGTTGTAGTTCCATTCCTGCTAAATGGGATAATTTTCCAGCAAGGCAATGCTCAATTGCATGTAGCGCGTAACATTTAACAATTTCTGGACAGTTTCACTTATTAATCACGTCAGATCCATGAACGCATAGCGACGCGCATAACAGAAAAGATTCTTCTCCCACGACTAAAATAGATTATCTTTGGCAATGTATTAAAAGTGTATGGCTTGTGATAAGATGCACGATAAGGATATTCTATATCATCGTCCCTCTATGTCTCTCTGTGATGCACAAATGCTGATGTATATGATAGATGCATGCAATACTGATCTCTGCATGATCTACTAGCTTTCCGAGGTATCGTTAAACGTAACATAGAACAGTTTGTACAGAGCAGTTTCTATTATCATACTATCCTTAAGGCCGCCTATCAAACAACATGTTTTTCTATTTTTCTCATCAAGTGTTGCAATGTTAATGGCAAGGAGTATAGAATAGATTCCTCCAACGAAATAGAATGTCTCCTAACCTAGTATCAATGAGGTGACCATATCTACGTGTGGCTTCTTAAAGTCTCGGAGAGTAAAACATCTGCAATTCACAAACACAGGCTGGACGATTTTCAATTTTTCATACCGTGTTTTTATTGCTAGGAGATTACAACTTTATTGATCGTTTGGCCAGGTGCCAAAAGTTCTCATGATACCCGGACTATCCCATCATACACAAAGCCCCATACGCGATACATTGTGGATGAGATTCGGAGCGGTCCACCCTCTGTTTATATAGTGATAATATTGGTTGTTTACGAATGCGGATAGTGCAAATGAATGTTGATGATGCCGTAGAGTAACATAAAGAACCCAATTTTCATCACATGCCATCAATTTGGGAGAAGTGGATTCAACAAGGAGAAAGAGGCATTTGGGACTAGCAGAATCAATTTATTTGGAACCCATTTTCCTATTTTATATTGTTCCCAAAATCTTGAAGACACTGGGAAATGAGTTCTGCACTTGAATGTATTTCAGTGCATTACAGACCTGACCGCTATCAGCACTAAAGCTACTTTGACTGTCTCTTAGTCTATAACTTGTGAATGTTCCGTACGTACTGCGTTCTGGAAGGATTTATTCCTCTTCTTAAAATTGCAAACAACCGTTCCACTGGCCACTCGTTAGCTACAGTCCTTACTGAACACAGCAAACACGAAGTGATTAAAAATAATTTGGACATTTTTAGAAACTACTTTTGGCCATGTTCAATAGTCCAAAAATCTGGGTGTTTTACCAGTGAAACAAAATATCTAGAATACCTTCTATAACTGGCTAATAGGAACTGCCACAAGTGTGTTCAAAATGTATCTGGATTGCTGATCTGTTCAATCAGTATATGGGCACAGAAACACTTTTGGTCAGTGTTAGCACACTTTCCACATTACTATTTGCACATTTACAAATCCTTCTCCACGTATACTCATTGGACACATCAGAAGTTCAGGTACAGTCCGCAGTAAAAAACCTGCAACTTTAGCATATAAATTTATTTTGAAACTATGCCTAACAGCGCAGGGAACCAACATAACGTCTAAGTGGCACGAATCACGCTAGGAGAACTCTCGGCGTCCTCCCCTGCACATTTATTTTGGAGCGAAAGACTTCGTCGTTTCCCAATAAACTTACGTGTTCGTGTTGTAGGTTTCTTGCTGCGGACTATACATATTAATGGCTCTTATAATAATAATAATAATAATAATAATAATAATAATAATAATAATAATAATAATAATAAAAATATGTTCTGCCATTATTGGTAGGTCACTTGCCGCAACTGAAAAGCTTCCACGTTTCACGATCTTCGGCTTCGCGTACCGTACGATTTTTCTGTTTTGATACCGTCCATCAATTGTGGTCTCCTCCAGCCCCTTCCACCCTTTCCTGCCGCCATATCTTCTAGAACGTCCTTTGATACAGTTCCTTCTTAGCCAATATACCAAACAGTTTTTCCTCCTCGTTTAAATAATATCTATACTGTAAAAAACACAGGAACTACTTTTACGCACAGTAGAACACTTTAATCCGGGGTTTTTGGGGTATTTTTTAGACTTTCAGTCAAGCAGCTCCTGCATCGTCACTATTTAACCTATGATCATGGTTCATACCTCATTCTCTTCATAATGAAACTGACTTTCAAATAGTACTACTTGCATGCCAATATCATATACTAGAAGAGGGAAAATTGATGTCAAAAGGAAAATTTCGGAGGGAATTTTTTCACACTTTGGGCCCTTCTGGAGCGGCCCTGTGTGAACGTAGAGATCGCAAAAAAATCTGATAAATAGTACTTGGTATAATGAATGTGTGTGCCAAATTTCAAGTTTCTATCTTGAACACTAAGGGCGGGAGAAATTTTATCAAGAATCCCCACAATGCCCCAAATTACCGCAAAAGACCATGATCTCAGGTAAAAAATTTCTTGAGACATCCCTAATTACACTACGGTCATGTTTCTTCCATCATTCTCTTCAGAATAGAACTGCCTTTCAGATGGTACGACTCACGTGTCTCCACCATGTATCTAAGGCGGGAAAATCCCGAAGAAAGGGATTTTTGGTCTAAATATCCCTTTTTTCAACTTTTGCCCCTCTGAACCCCCTGTTTTAACGCAGAAATCTGAAAAAATCTAGTAAATACTACTCGGTAGACTGAATGTTTGTGCACAATTTCAATCTTCTACGTGCAAGAGTAAGCCCACCCAAAAAATACGAAAATGTCCAATATTCCCCTATACAGAAATATATTTTGATAAAAATTCCCTGAGACATCCCTAATTACACTAAGGTCATGTTTCGCCCATCATTCTCTTCAGAATAGAACTGCCTTTGAGACGGTACGACTCACGTGTCTCCATCATGTATCTAAGGCGGGAAAATCCCGAAGAAAGGGATTTTTTGGTAAAAATATCCCTTTTTTCAACTCTTTCCCCTCTCAAAGCTCAAATAGAAGAGTTAAAACGCAATGTACCATGAGACATCCGTATGGTACAAATTGTACCATCGGATCCCTTAAGGGCTAAAGGTAGTTTCTGTATTTTTAGCAGTACACACAGTACAATACTCCACACGAAGGATTTTATGAGTCTCTCTTAATACCTTATTCAAAATAAACATGTTTTCTTTTTTCGTTTATTCTCTTAATTTCTTCGTTTTTATTTTACTTCATATCATCACTAATAATACAATCGAGTTATCGAAAAGTATGTGTTCTCCCCTCCTACTACTATATTTGACCGACCCCTTCGTTCCGTTTTACCATAGTTTTTCTCTTTCTAACATTTATTTTCATCTCATTTTCACAGCCCTTCCTCAAGTTTTCTAACATTTTATTGATTTCCATTTCTGATTCCGCAAACCGTATACAGCCACTTATTTTACTTCCTACCGAAATGCCGTCTTCATTATGAAGGTTCTTTTTTTCCCTCTCTTCTAGATAGATATTAAATAATGTTCACGAGAGACAGCGTTCCTGTCGAATTTCCCTTCCAATTACACTCTCCTTTGTCATTTTCTCCCCTATTCTAACATCTACTAGTTGCTCCATGTATATTTCTCATGCGCCTTTGATCTTTCGTTTCCAATCCAACCTTCTTTAGAACTCCAAATAACAGTTCCCAATTCGCGAGGTTAACAGCCTTTTCTAGATAAATAAATACAACATACACCTCTTTCCCTTTTTTCTTAAACCTTTTACTGATTACCCTTAGTAGTTCAATTGCATCTCTTATGCCGTTATCTCTCCTGAATCCGAATTGCTCCTCCTCAACTTTTTAATTTGTTTTTCCTATGAAACTAATGGTTCTATAGTCTCACATCTCTTTGGGCTCGATTTCTTAGCCACCGGTATCATGATCGCCTTCAGGAAATCTTTTGGCCACTCTCCTGTTTCATATATTTCATTGTACAATCGGGACAATTCTTTTTTGCCTTTTCTCTCATATTCTTAATGAATTCGATTGATGCGTTATCTATCCTGGTTGTCTTTCCATTCCTAATCTCGGATATAGCTTTTTCAAACTCATCCCGAAGAATACTAAACTCTTTATCATCCTCGCCTACTTCATTTTCTACTTCAACATTTAGCACATGCTCTATCCCTACTCTCTTATAAATGCTCAACAACAACATTCTTTCCATCTTCTTAAAGCTTCGCCTATCTCGCTGAGTACGTTCCCATTCTTATTTTCTTTCTTCATAGTAATACCTCTTTGTTACCTTTGAAATTCCATAGATTTCAACTCCTTGCGCATCTCCTCATAGTTTCCAATTCTTTCTAATTTTTCTATATGGTTAAATTTTCTTTTGAAAACTCTTCCCTTGTACTGTCTGTTTCCTTTCGTAACTCGTTGTTTAAGTTCCTGTACATCCTTCTGCCCTCTTGTGTATCAACCTCTTTCCATGCCCTCCTTGTCCTCGTTTTCTACAATGTGTGATCTGTACATGTGGTCTTTTAGCCGTTTTGTGTTCGCGGTAAGCTACTACTACTTCTACAGCTTGCTGTATGCAAACTTTAATATTCTCCCACCGTATGTTACTACCTACACCTATACTTTCCTCGTTTAGGAATTTTCCTTCGAAATTTGCAACGAAAATATTTCTTACATCCTCGTTTTTCAACTTATTAGTATTTAAGTACTGTTTCCTATTTTTCTTGTGCCTTCAATTTTCAGTTGAATTTCCATTTTGGCAAGCACAAAGTTAAGGTTAGAGAAATCATCGACCCTGGGAAGAGTCTTCACGTTCCGATACCTGTACTGAATCATAACATAGTTTATTTGATATCTTTGACCGTCTATTGACATCTATGTATATATTCTTTTCTTGTGATGACTGAACCAAGTATTCTCAACTGCTAGTGAATTCTGTCTAAAGAAATTTACCAGTCTCTCTCTCTCCTTTCGTTTTTTCGCCTAAATCATATTTGACTACGACATTACTTTCTTGTTTTTCTTCCACAACTGAATTGAAATCTCACACTACAGTTACTCATTCACCCTTCTTTTCCCTGTCTATAAGGGTGACATAGTGACTTAATCTTTGAGCGCTTACATCTAGTGCATGGAGTCCCAGATTCGACCCTTGTAAGTTTGTGGATACACCATCGTGTCGTTGACTTTCTCGGGGTAATTCCATTTCCTTCCGCATTCTCATTCCACCAATTCTTCCATCATCATTCACTTGACTATTCATCCGGCATAATGGTGGGACGTTAAACTGAAATATTTCGTTTTAATTTTTCCTTTATAATTTCTTCTATTTTCTCATATTTTTCCTCTACGAACTTCTTCGGTTGTACACAAAGTCATTGGTGCGTATGTCTGTATCACCACTAGATCCTTCTTTTCCCCTTTAATTTGTAACATAATAATTCTATCATCAAAATATTCTACTTTCACTAAGTTTTAAGCGCTTACCAAGAATTATTCCCACACCATTATGACCGCCCTTTATATTATCAAAGTAAAATATTCTAAATCCTTCGCTATTCAACTCCCCGTTACTTTCCTATCTAACGTCACAAATTCCTACCAAGTCCAGATTATTTTGTTTCATTTCTTCTTTAAGATTTTCTAACTTCCCCCCTGTAACATGGTACATACGTTTCACGTCTCTATACTAAACATTTTCCTACTGCTTTTTTTGTTTCTCTACCTACCTTCCCCACATTGCTCGTCTAATAGTTCTTCCCAAGTACTTCCCCTCCTAGAAATCCGAATGGAGGATATTTTACCTCCGGAACTATATTTTGACCTTCGAAAGATTGTTGTTCATAAGTTTTCTTTCTGCTGCCAGCAAACTAGGGAAAAATAGAATTGTTTCCCGTTGCGTTCTACCTCGGAGTATCCCAGCTATTACAGTCACTCTGATTAAGGCTCAAAATAATGTCAAGTTGCTGTACCAGTCACTATGATTTCCGCCAACTTGGCAGCTACAGAACGGTCCTACCCGCAGAACACTCTTCGTCTGGCTACTCCATTTCAGCAATTCGATAGGGTGGCCCTCTAGTAGGAACTACCACTGACATAGCTCTGAATTTTACTGTAGCATGAAATCTTCCCCACCCGAAAAATAAGTGCCTTCGTAAAGGTGATGTTTATCGGGGAGGGAACGCTCTTAGGGCAGTTTCTATTAACCAGTGTTAGGAGGCATTCAAAATATTGTTTGTTTACTGCTAGAACACTTTATGACGGGAGCTCCTTGGTTGCTAGGCAATTAGCGTACGAGTCTTTGGCGTGGGAGCCCCGGATTTGATTCTTGGTGAGAGTTCATTGGGTTTGGATTCCACCTTAATCAGTAGGTCCACGTCTCATATAACCTCGCTGCTGAAAGGGACATTAAACTCAATCAACTCAACTTCATTCCATATTAAACTGTAGAGGATGTCAGGTTTAGTGCCTTTTTTGAATTCTCCCTGTATGTTGTTGTTATTCTACAAACCAAAACTTGTAATCATTTAATAATAAAGAAGAGATTTTCCAATGTTGTCACCTCATCCTAATACAAATTCATGCTTACCATTCTTTTCGTAGTTTCTGTAATTTCCTCAAAACATACTTAGCCACGCCGTTTCAGCAAATTAATAAACTTCTGCATTAACCAAGATAATTTTGATGAGTTAATCAGCCACGTGCGGAGTACCAGGAAGAAACGACAGCAGGAAAGTGGAACAAAACCAGGAGGCACGGAACCCTCATGGTGAGAAGTGTGACAGAAGTCGTCAGGAACACACTTTTGGACCGTCATTCAAAAGAGTCGTCTTGACTGCGATTGGAAGACGGTTGGCACGCCTGGGCGCTCACAGTCCATTTCATGACAGATGTATCATTTCAAGGAGGCCAGGACATCTAGAAGCTGTTGCCCTTAAGACGAGAGGTTCTTAACTCTTGAATGTGAGGTTCGAAGTCGATCCCCAGAAGAAAACAATCAACCAGTTCATCTCAACCGACTGGAGGACAAGGCATCACCAAGCATTAAAAGAGGTTCATCACATCGAAATGGCTGAGGCACAGTAAAACCTTTCCTTCCCTAACCTTTGTCTCTCTGTAATCTTTTCTATTGAAAACAGGCACTTTATTTCACTCATCTCCAATTAACTAGTTAAGCGCTGTACAAGTAAGATCATTGTGTACTTTCTCTCTCGCCATGTGAAGTGCTATCCCCAAATTCATTTAGAAGGAACTCATAACTGAGACAGTCAACTGAGGTTGTAACCTCACATTACAGCACAGCAAGAAAACAATAATCAAATGTCGTTTCTAAAAGATGCCTAAATCATTTTCCATATTTGGACTTCACCAGATGGAAAAGCATATAATCAAATTGACCACTTTAGTAGATAGAAGAAGACAGTCTGACTTAATTGATGTTTGGTCGTTTAGAGAAGTGACTGTGACACTGACCACTACCTGGTAACACCAATAATAAGAGGGAGATTCGATTATAAAGGAAATATTCAACACCTGAGAACAAAAGGCTTTAATTTTTAAAAAATTAGAGGAGAGCCTGTTGGGAATAGAATACTTGATTGAAGTGTCGAACAAATTCTCGGTTTCAGAAGATTCGGAATGTACTAATGTTGAGGATACTTCGGTTGAAATTAGGGATAGCATTAAAATTTCAGCAAAAGAAAAATTGGGGTACAAGAAAATTCAAAGGAACAAACCTTGATTCGACTAGGAACGCGCTAATCTTGCGGAGAAGAGACAACAGGTAAAACTGCTTTGGCTACAAAATGCGAACAATATATTTACACAATTTCATTAATATCCGGCGGGAAACGTCTAAAACTTTTAGAACAAAGAAACGCGAGTTTTGAAAGGCTAAAAGTAAACAATTTGAATATAATAGTAAAAACAAAAGCATTAGGAATATCTAGAAGGACATCAATTTATTGAAAGCCTACCAACGTCGCGCTTATATATTAAACTGAAAGGAAGAATTCTCGCTGATACGCACAGCATTTTAAATAGATGTAAAGATTTTTTTTTTTTTTTTTGAAAATTTACTTAACACGCAGCCAAAATACTAATAATGTGCAAGGAGAAAGGAAAATGTACACAACACAACTGTATATTCCAGGACCTAACCGAAGAGATATAGAAATTGCTGTAAAGAAATTAAAAAGACACAATTCATCGGGTGTAGACGAAATTCCGGCTGAGTTAGTGCTAGCTGGAGAGAAAAGTTGAGGAATAAGATACGCAAACTCATTCTCCTTATCCGGAACAAGAAGGAATTGCCACAAGAATGGATAGAATTGAGAATCGTACACACTCACAAGAAAGTGTCAAAACTGATTTTAATAACTATCGACGCCTATTCTGTCAACATCTTATAAAATCATCTCTAATATTATGTTTGCAAGATTGACCTAATCAAATATTATGTTAGCAAGATTGATCTCACACACAGCTGAAACTACTGAAGGTTATCAGTCCGGATTCAGGCAAATCGATCCGAGTTAGGGATATATAGACCACATATTTATTATTCAACAAATACTCTGAAGGAAATGGAAGTAAAATACCTCAGTACAATTATAATTTATTGATTTTAGAAAGGCCTACGACTCGGTTAAGAGAGAAACTTTGTGCAAAATTCTTACAGAATTTGGAATACTGGAAAAACTAGTAACATTAATTAAGATTTTTAAATGGATCCCAATGTAAAGTAGGAAAATAATGTCTACGAGCTTTCACGTCGAAAATGGCCTGAAACAAGTTATATCGCCGCCATTTTAGTATTTAACTTTGTTCTGCCAGGACCTAGAGTTGAATGGTCTTCACCAGGTTATGGCGTATGCTGATGATGTAAATCTGATAGAAAATGATAGGAGAACAACAGAAATAAATGCAGAGATCATATTAAACGCTTACAGGGACATGGATTTAGAAGTAAATGCAGAGAAAACTAAATGCGAGGAAGTTCACCGTGATCGTAATACTGCAAATTATGGTTACGTCAAAATATCAAATAATTCTTTCAACAAAGTAGATACTTTCAAAATATCTAGGATCAATATACCATACCAAAACCATATCCTCGAAAAAAATAATCGTCAACTAAAAGCAAGGAATTCGTGTTGTTATAAGTTCAAAATCTTTGTCTTCGCGAATTCCGTCAAGGAATTTGAAGCTTAAAATATATAAAACGATAACTATGCAACTCTATCCATCACGACTCTGGAACTCACTAAAGAAATAATAAACACTTCTGACCAGAGTATATACACTTGTTTATTAAAAACTAAATTACAGTGTAACGGTTTCGACAACTTAACGTTGTCTTCATCAGACACTAACTCGCCTGTCGTGCTGTATGGTTGCAACACAAGGTGCTTTACTCTGAGGGAAGAATGCAGACTGAATGTAGTAGTCGAGAATCATGAGGTGAATATTCGGGCCCAAGAGGAACAAGAATTTAGAATAGTGGAAATTTTGTTATGAGAAATTACATAATTTATACCTTTTATCAAACATTGTTAGGGTCCTTAAGTCTAGGAGCCTCAAATAGACAGGTCATGCAGCCAGAATGAAAGAAAGTAGGAATGCTTTCCAAGTTTTAACATATTCAGTCCGACATCTGACAGTAATTGAGAAGCTATGCTTTGCGAAAATGCCGACGTGAGCCACCGGTAGTACATTCCATTCTTCCTTCAGCGTATTCAAAATATCGTATTCAATATATAAGCAAAGTCCGTAACACTGTTCTACTTCTCTAACTAAAAGCCCAAAGGCAACTTATATCCACGAATAAAGATCGTGTACCAGCGGTGGCGCACGCCGGGATGAACGTGTTAACTGGAAATTTAATCGGAAAACAGCAATTAGGGAAACCTAAGTACAGATGGGGTGACAATATTAAGACAAATCTCGCGGAAATAAGAGTACAAAGTAGAAACTGGATCCAGTTGGCTAAAGACAGAAGTCAATGGAGATCTTTGTGCTTGTGGCATTGAACCTTAGGGTGCCATAAGCCATAGAGTTAGTTAGAAACGTAAGATATAGAGAGCACCTGCAGTGCCACCATGTGAAAATCCAGAGAACACATCGATTATCTTCTATGCAATAAGATCTAATCAGTATGTGTGATTGTAAAATAATAAAATGGTCATAGTTTATTTTTTTGTAAAAACGAAACTTATGGAAAGGACTTTTTAATATTAAAAATGTCAGGTATTCCTTTGTTCTAAATTTAAACTTACCAGGGAGAAGCAAAGAAACTAGAAAACAAACGAACAGGTGAGAGAAACAAATCGATATTCTCGTGACGTGCCTGGCTTATTTTTTTGTTAAGAAGCGGGTCACAAGTTAATAACTTGTAGCTGTAAAAGTCGATTTTTCATTCATCAACTTAACATGAAACGAACTGAGATTTCCTATAAAATGATGTAGAAATGTTTTATCGTTTTATTAGTCTGTATAAACGTTGCTACTCTTTTAAACTGAAAGAAAATTGTCCTTATAAAAACATGAATTACACATTGCTGTTTCTTTGCGGGAGTGAGTGGGGAATCCCTGTTTCCAAAGTTTTAAAAAAGTATAGCTTAAAATACAGTATATTATAATTAAGTTGTTTTTTTATTATGTTTAATGTACCTATAATTTAATATAAATATAGTTTTCTTTGTCTGTTAAGTTTTAATTGCAGTACATAAAATTTTATTAAACACATAAAATTGAATACTATTCATCAGTGATGTCTCCAGATTTTTCCGGGGAAGAGCTACTTTCAATACACGAAGGGTGAAAGTAGCACTTCGAAAATACTAGTATTTTACATTCAGCAAGATCAAAGATACGAACTGAAGACAGGAAGGAGATTTCCCCCAGGGTCATATCCTGAAATCATCACTACTTTTCATGATTTGACCCAAGAAAGCTCATAACCACTTTAAAGTTATTCAGTGAATGCGAAATGTTATCTAGACCAACTTCTACCATATTCAATCATTTTTGGTATTTGCAAAAAGCAAACTGAAGAAAAATACCAGAGGTGCAAAAAGTATAGCCGAGTTCGGCAGCCTCCAAAAGTGGTGAGATGGAGATGGCTGAGCCAAGTTTCTTGGCCACTGCATTTGAAACGAACACTAGAACTTGGCACATTGTGTTAAGAAAAACGATGTTAACGAACCTTAGGGATAGTGATGGTGGGTATAGTGAGTTTGGAACTACCATCAGACTTAGAAATATCAATTTCGCGAGTGGGCTAAGGCGTGTATATACTGCAGTAAGTTTGGTGGTTCAAAACGCAGACAAGGAAACCTTACAATCCTTCACGAGGTGTCAAGGAAAATGATGTTGACGAGCCTTAGGGATGGTGCCGGTGGGCGTGGCGAGATTTGAGAACACCATCCGCCTCAGGACTGCAATGTCCCGGAAGTGAAACTAGGAACTGACAGCTTGACGTATTCGAATTTGTTAGACATCTTATCGCCAGTTGCAGTGTTCGTTTCAGATACAGTGGCCAAGAAATTTGACCCATCCATCCATCAATACTTTTTGAGGCTGACGAGCCTGACTGCACTTTTTGTACCTATGGTGTTTCTGTTCAGATTTTACTGCTTTTTGTAGTTCATCTTATCAATATCGGTATTGGCATTCTCAGTTGTGGCATATTATTGAACTGAAATTTAAGATCGTATATTTTTAAAGGAATTATAATGTGCCACATGCAACATTACTTCCCAAGGACTCTCGTACCAGGAATCAAATCCAAGACGCAGGTGCTAGCCACTAGACCAGCGGGTAGGGCTTCCTTCATTCAATATCTGTCAGAAAGCTATGTCCAAACAAGATTCTAATTCACTTACCCAATCTACCAAGCCACAGTCACTAACACCTGATTTTCGTCATTATCTACAACGGAGAGTTCCAACAGGCTTCCAAAATCCTTGATGCTGAATCTCCGATGCAACATCACCCGATATGTTTCGTGTTTCAATATACTGAGTCGTGCTCTATCCTTTCACATTGCAAAATTCCGGAGTTCATTACATGTGAATGATGAGCGGTTTCATACTGCCATGAGGTTTACTTTCCAATAATATACACGTTTCAAATAGCTTGTGAACATAATTTCCCAACAGAATACACTAAACACTAATCTGGAAATTTACTTTTGACACGAATATACAACAAATCCTGAGTATTACTAGTTAGTAAACTGTATTCACTTTAACGACGTTTGTCTATAAATTCTATCGTTCGTCGTTACACAATTAAATTTCATATATCTTCATCTTTTAATCAATAACAACTATTTTATGTTATTTTTTCTTTTTCTTCTATCAAGTTACTTCCTAAGACTAATATCATAAATGAGGAGAGAGTGATTAAAAAAGAAAAATTTCGTCCAAAGCTTTTCCCGGAGGGAGAGTTCCTAGCGTCGCTGCTACGTTCCCTCTTTGCCCAGCCATACTTATTCTTTGTATAAGATAGGATGAAGCTCGGGTGTCTCCTGTGTTAATAGTTATGCGGTGTCCAACTTCCTTAATGAAGTTCAGACCTTCCTGACCCCAGGACCCACAATATTTCCCAACAACATATACCATATGAAAGTCGAACAATTGTATTGCTTCTTGGAAAACTTAATTAATTCTAAAACTGCATTAAACTTCATTCACACCTCTATATCCTTTTAGTTATCCATTTAATTTCCATGTCCATTTAATACCAGTGATTGTGACAAAGGAAAAATATTCACCGAAAGAAGAAAAGAAATAAGATTTCCTTCTCTGCGTTTCGATTTACCAACCTTATACGCGCCTTAACCAGCTTGTTTTTTGAAGTTAACTGATTTACCGAATGTTCCTCAGTAACTTGTTTTTACCTAATTATCTCTGTTTTACTGTATTTTCCTCCTTTTCCCGTTTTCCTAGTAGCCGATAACGTCAGGGATTCGAACACACAAATATCGAGAATAGGGTGTGCCAAAGGGTGTCTCACCTGGAATCAAACCCAGGACCTAATACATCCAAGGCGTAAGTGAAGAAGGCAACTACTCGACCATTCGGTTGATTGACGAAGTCACCGCTATGCGCATGATGTGTTCAATAAAGGAATCAGTTCTCGATTTCTGATTGGCTAATGAGAGTTTTTCGCGCATAGAAAAATTCCCATAGCACATCATTCAAATTTCTGACCTTTTTCATACTCAAATCATTATAAGATACCTTTTATACAGAGTTTCGCGTCTTTATCTCATTGGGAAGTACCTAATCGATGTAATGAGTGAGTCAGTGAGCCTGAAAATTGCATATTTTAGGGGTACATTACTCGAATATAGTTGAAGCTAGGAATGTAAAACTTAATATAATATACGAGCACATCTCTGGAATATCTGCTTAAATTCTAAACCTCATATTTAAGCCGTGCATGTTGAAATACTAGATTTGTGTAAATCCATACTTAATTGTACATAAAAGTATGTTTTAATTTTAGCTTTACAAGAAATATCAAGCATATATAGAGAAACACAATTAGTAAAATGAATGATGAAGTAGTAAATTGAAACGGAAATTATAAGAAACCAACAGGCCTACAAACAACAGAAAGAGTAAGACTTAGCTCAAACCTGAAAAAAAAAAACAAAAAAAAAAAACTGTGGTCTCTCTTTCCAGAAAGAAAGTAAACTGTAGTCGATTAGGAGACATTCTACTACCTAACATCAAGACATGGTGACTTAATATTGTTCTGTACACAAGTGGCCATGGGGTTATCCTCAATCGTTTTATAAAGGATCAGTAAAGGATAAACTCTCTAAGTAAATTGTTTCCGGAAATTCATATATTACAGCTCTGATATAGTAGTAAAAATTAATTTGAACAAGATCAAACAATTGAGGTTAACTTTACAGGAAGACAACTTCACTCCTTGCAATGCAAAAAATAAATAAGTGTTTTAACATGTTCTTGACACTTTTCAGAAACTACTTTTGAACAGTGATAACACGTCAAAAAGTCTTTACAAAAATGTCTAAAATACATTTTAACAGTGATTAAAAAGAATTGCCCTAAGAGTGTTCAAAATGTACCTAAACTTCTATTACTTCATTCTCTCCGTTTCTCCCCACTTTTATGGGGTCGACTTTTTTGAGTAGTTTTCTTCATAAAGTCCTATCCCAGAATCCTTCCCCTATTAGTCCTTTCTCACTGAAGTTATTCTTAACCATATTCATCGATTTCCTTCTTAGTCACCCTCTACTTCTCTTCCTATCCACTCCTATTGCTAATCACTCTTCTTACTCTTAGTCGTTTGTTCTTCTTATTAGATGGCCATGTTATTACAGTCTGCTTTTTCAGATCTTCTTCGATATTACTATAATCTTGATTGTTCCCCTTGTTCTCTCATTTCTCACATTCTCTTCTTGACATCCAGCGTGGTATTTTCATTTCGGTAAGGAGTCGCGGTGACTCAATGGTAGAGCGTTCACCTTTGAAGCATAGGATCCCTGGATCGATCCCAGCTCGCGCCATCTGAACTTTGTGGTGGACAAACACCTTGCGTGAGTTTTCTTGGGATTCTTTCACTTTGTTCATTCCACCATTATCATTATCGTCTCCTTTAGCACAACCGACATAACTGTGGGGCGTAAAACTCAAAGATTTCATTTCATTTCCATAACTTTCAATCCCTTTTCCTGTGTTTTCTTTCTTTCTTTCTTTCTTTCTTTCTTTCTTTCTTTCTTTATTTATTTATTTATTTATTTATTTATTTATTTATTTATTTATTTATTTATTTTTCTTTATTTATTTAGTATAAACATAAACTATTTTATACAGGGTCTTCCAAAAAGTACGATTTTTTTTACAATTTCACGAGATTTTGACCTTAGAGCAAGAACTTAAGATATTATCCGATGTTGATTTTCTTTCCTTCTGTGTATTGTTACATGCCTACTTGAGAATCAGCGCTCTACCACAACTATCAGAAGCAACCTGTGTTCTATACAGGGTGTTCCAAAAAATCCACTCATACGATGATTTAAAAATCCACTCATGGATACAAAATGTTATTTAGAGAAGAAATAGAAATATAATTACACGTTAGTACACTAAATAGAGAAGAATGTTTGAAACTAAGTGAAATTTGCAACATCTTATTGTCATAATGAGAAGAAACGAAATTAATAATAATATTAACAAACAGTTAATATTAATTTGAATGAAACTGCAATTTGTAACAATATATAATTGTTAAATATTGAAATATAATACTTCGTCCATCTTTACTCTGGAACTATCTTAAATAACAATTTTCTGACCAGAGTATATACTTATTTATTAAAATTAAATAAGTAAGTCGTAACAGTTTTAATAACGTTATCTTAATCAGACGTTAACTAGCAAAAATATCTTCATAACATTAAATTAAATATCGTTGTATAATTTTAACTAGCTGAACCTGCGCTGTCTACTCAGCGTATCGTTCTGTTATGATCCTGAATCTTCTTCCCACTGTTCATTTCTCCTTACTCACACAGGTAAGGGATCGGAGACTCATAAAGGAAGTGAATTACTATGTATAGTTGTTGTAGTGAGTTTGTAGCAAATTTGTAGAAGTAACATGATATCAAGTGGAAATATCTTTTTAATAAATCCATATCCGTCCAAGTACGCCTCATTACGTCTCTTGAAGTCTTTGAAGCTGCCAGCATGCAATAGGTTTTGCCATTCAGATTTAAGCAAAGCGCCTGCAATTTCCGTCAACTCGCCATACGTAACTTCTTTACTGGTTGCCTCATACAGTATACCTGCAATAATGTGAATCTTATGAGCTCAAAACGATCCCTAAAATGTTGAATCGAACAGTATCGACGCGGTTTTTGAAAATCTGAATGAGAACGGGAAAATCTACATAAAATTTGAAATCGATCAGTGAAAACGGCACGTTTCTAGCACTTGTGGTTTTCGAGATATCATTGTCGAAAGGATTGCGGACTAACATATAAACCTAACATTTTAATATATAGACTAGCTGAACCTGCGCTCTCTACACAGCGCATCATTCGCATATGAGCATGAATCTCCTTGCCATTCCTCACAACATCTATACATGTCCATTTACAGACAAAAGTTAAAGAAGTCGTGATTAAAATCGGCAAAGGATACTATAAAAGGGAGTTTATTCGATTATTTTTTCAATATCTCGGACCGTTTACAAGATTTGAGCCTACTTCCGGTTGAAGTTTCTAGTTCGTGTATGCTAAGTGTATTCTTTCTTCTTGCATGCAGTATGTAATTAGCAAATACATTACATACACAATTAATTATAATGTCAATTATAAATGGTGTTCATTGGGCAAAACACTCCAAAAATAGAAATTTATCTTAGACTGGAGAAATGGTTATCCTTCCTTTGTCAGTATTATTTGGCCATGAAACAAACGCCTGAGACATATATAACCCCAATATACTACTATGTGGTGTTGGAATTTATAATGCGTAGGATATGATGCTTTAGTTTTCTTTTTTTAATGTCAACACTTGCAGTGTACCCGTAAAAATACAATAAAGAAGTAACGGCCATGTTTTCTAAATATTCAATTAGAACTGGACAATCTACGCAAAATTTACAATCGATCAATGAAAACATTATCTTTCTAGAGCCTGTAGTTTCCGAGATCTCATTGTCGAAAGGGTTGGCCACAAACATATAAACGTCCACAAATATATAGTCTAAAAGAACTCCAAAGATGGCAGCACAGTTCATTTGCATTGATTTTGGAGAAGGCTTATTAAAATACAAAGGCTTTGAACAATAATTTTAAAACATAAACTTTATGAAAAGGATGTATTTAAATAATTTATTTAAAGTACACACACTTAAAATGTTTGTCTCTGTTAAACTAAAATCACATATAACCGCAGATGAAAGATTTGAAAGCCAAAGTTATAGGTTGGAGCTCAGGCGTTTTTAATTGCTATTGTAGCATTTTAGTAGATAGATTGTTTCATTTTATAATCTTAAATTTTTAATATGTAACAATCAGAAGTTGTTATAACTTACTGTTCCATTTTATATTTTTTTGTGTAACTTCTTTTTATAATCATTACTATTTTCACTTCTCTTTCTTATTATTGTAACAAGTTATTTCAAATATCAGTTAATTTTGAAGTTTCCTCTCAATTCAATGTTCTATCATATAATTTTATTTTTCTTGTTCCTCTTAATAATTTTCCGCATCCGTGATTTTTATCCTTCCATTCTTACTAATAATCTATTCCATAATTCATGTATTTGAAGTCCATTTGTTCAGATCATTAATCTTTTACTTTTTTCTGTCTTAATCCTTTGCGCTTCTTTCCATTTTCTTATTATTGTTTTATTATATTTTTCTAGGCTTTGGGCCCTTCCCAATCTATATCATGCCCTGCTTCATTTACATATTTGTATACAGTATTATTCTCTCTCTTAAGTCTGAAATCGTCCCTATCTTGTTTTACTCTTTCTCCAATGTGTATTATATTGCAATTTTAACACTTCACTTCATACACTACTTCTTCATCTTCTTCACTTATATCTTGCTTCCTATTTATCATTTTCTTAACTATTTCCAGAATTCTACATCCTGCTTTCCTGTATTTGTTTACACCTCTTCTTCAGTAATAGGTCTTAAGTATCTCTACCTTTTCTCCAATGTTCTCTATCTCATGCCACTTTCTCTCCTCCTCTTCCTGTTTCTCTTTTCCCCTTTTTTCTATCTTTTCTCTTCTATTCTACTTTAATTTATCTTCTTTCTGTTGTACCCATTATTTTCTAGTAGATTGTGAAACTTTTCAATGTCTTCTTTCTTTATTTCTTCTTCAGTAATTATTTCTTCGATTTTCTTCTACATATTTCTTATTAACCCTTTTTTTTTACAGCATTTTCAAACAATGGAATTAGGCATAAACTTGTATGTTGTTTTAGCTTGAATTAGGCTATAATAAAATATTTTTCCGCAAGAATTGAAACAGGTCATTCCCGAATTTTTGGCGGTCCGTTTGACTCAAAAGTACCGTCAGGTCAGAAATACCAATTTTCAAAAATGTAAAACGCATGAGGAAATGGTTATAAATTATGATATTATAAATGAACTTTTGACCTTTATTAACACTCAGAAATAAATTTGGACATTACTTAACTCAATTGAAGGTTTGAATGCCAAAGTAGCATAAGTACCAACAGCAATAATGTCGAACTTAATATGCACATCAATATTGATTTCGACCGTATTTCTGTTGGTGTTTAGGCCACTCTTATATTCAATCGTTTCGCATAGAAACATTAATGCATGCTAATATTTATACACGCACATTTTATTGTACTCTTTATAACTTACGCAAATCTTTATCACACTCGTGTGTTATATTCATTCAGACATTTTACTGAGATGTCATCAACGAGCAATAGGGTTGTGTCGTTGTTTTTGCTTGGGTGCTGGACCATATCGGCAATCGGGGAAACAAGCGTGCTGATATAGCTACCAAGAACGCCGCCTTGCAAGGGTTTGCATTCTAGCATATTCTTTCTTGCTCCGATCTTTTTCATCATTTTTCCAGCTTGATTTGTTCTCATTTATAACGATATTTTGTATTTTACGTGTAATCTCAAATATCATTTCTTGTATATACGGGAAATATGTGCTATTGTAATACGAACAAGCTAGTTAGAAGAAGAAGAAGAAAATAGGAGAAGAAGTAAAAATTAATTCTTTTCTGATATTATTATTGATATTTTGTTAACATGGTAATCTGACGATATGTGTTATTGGTCGTCATAGAAACGAAAAACATAATATATAACAAAAGATCCACCTTGTAGAATCAACATATATGTTATTTAAAAGGTGTAAATGTTTAATTCATTACGAGTTACAATAAAAAGATAATATCAAGATGGTGTGTTCAAATGAATTTCAGAAAAAGGTAGTAGACTAGATTATATTTATTCGAACTGTGGGCTAAAGTGTAACCCTGAATATACTAAATAAATATATTGATTATATTTTATGTGGTTTCTTCCCGCCGCAAGATTATATTTTATGTGAAATTGTGCCGAATTATAGTAGATATACTTCAAGAATAAGATAACGTTAATTAATAGAGACTAGTCTACTGAACAGGAAAACCTTTAGATTGATTTTAAGATTACATAGCATCTTTAACAAATCCAGCAACACGGAGTATACTTTGTTAAGGAGTAAGAGAAAAGTTTACAGAAATATGAAAATGAGTTTTACCGGAAGTGAGAGTATACATGATTAAGTGGTAATATCGAAATCAACACATCCACGAACATAGCTGACCTTATCAGACAACTTGGGGAACAAATGAAGCAACAGATTGAATAGACAAATCAACAGTTGTCACAACGGATTGAGCAAACAAATCAACAGATGGACATTAAATGGGATACCGGAATAGAGCAAATGAATCAACAGTTACATTCGAAATTTGAACAGAGTGATCGTAAAATGAAGCAGATTTTACATAGGTTCGCTGAAGTTCAAAATTCTGTAGAAGTTGTAGAAACTGTAGTCACTGAGTATAATAACCAAAGTAAGGATTTACAGGAAGATTTGTTAGTTACCGAAGAAATTTTGTCACAGGTTAGCATGAATGCTTTAAGTGAACCTGAACCTTCCACTGAAACTACAAAGAATACAGACCCTAAGTTTGCATTGGTGAAATTTGTTGAGTTTTCGCAGAAACATAATGCGGTGGTGGTTGGATATGTATCCCGATTTCTCTCCCCATTTGTATGTTTTTGATTGCCTTACTGATTCTGCGTGTAACAAAGATTTTAGTATGCATCAATATGCATAAAGTTATGGTCATCTTGGTCTAGTGAAGGCTATTGATTGCTTGTATTCGCGATATGTTCAACATGGTATTAATCCTGGAGATGAAGTAATTGTAATAGAACCGTTTAATGATATGTACGCGACTTTGGTTCATGTAGCAGGTAGTTGATTTCAGTACCCATGAAATTCAGAAAGAGAACGTGTGTTCCCACCAATGTTTGCAGTATTGGCCGATTGAGTTGAAGTTGTTGAAATGTTCATTCAACGAAAAGATCAAAATGATAGTAGTGAACAATCAGATGGTGCTTTTAATGAATGCGGTGCAGTGTGTTGACTTCAATCATCTAGGTATGACATTGCAAAATTTTGAAAATCCATCAATGGTGCAATACAATACTAACCTGAACCAAATTAACCTTAGTCGAAACCAAGTCCGAAATATCCATGTGAGAGTAAAGTGTGATCCTAATGTAAAAAGTAATGTTAGATTCGCGTGTAGCGGTAATGTAACCAAACCTAATCTTAGGAGTATCAAAAATAGTAATCATACTACACTTAGAAAGCAGGTAATCATTAGGTCTAATTTCCCTCGAATTCGATTTCGTAGAAATTTCGTAGATGGCAAAATTCTCAAAATAAGAAACAAAGAACTGTAGAAGTAAATAACACGCAAGACTGTATTCCGGTTTATGACTTTCAATGCAACTTAAACGAATTCGTTGGTCATGTAGCTTAAGCTAAAGTTACGGCGTCCGAGAAAACCATATTCAATTGATTCTTGTTTTATTTCACTGTAAATACCATTATAATTTCGTTTGTTATTCGTACTTTATTTGAATTCTATACAGATAATATAAAGGTTTAATTCATTATGTACTAATGAAGATCCAAAATATGAATAATGTATATCAAAGTTATGATAACTATGCTGATTCTTAATATGATAATTTCTTTATTTGTATTGTTCCTGATAATGACTTTGTGTTCTTAAAAATATTTACTAAAAGTCCTGCATATAAGACCATATTTATGTATCAAGCAAATTAATCCTAAAGTTTTCGAACTAATGGATGTGAAAACTGGTAAACTTTTGGGTTCACGCAATATTGATGAACTAAAATTCTGGCGTCCCTCTAAACATACTAAAAGTAAATGGATACAGCTAGTTAAGACATTAGTTCCTTCTAAAGTTGTATCCAAGAATAACATAAATGGCATTTAATCTTTAAATTCTACTTAATATGACAATTTCTTTGTGTGTTAGTTTTTGTTATGATGTTGGTTATCTTGTTTTATTTTAAACATTGTCAATATTTTGTTTATAATTTGAACGTCGTTAAATCATATATATATATATATATATATATATATATATATATATATATATATATATATATATATATATATGTATTTGATCCTTTCTCGTTCAAAGAACTATTATATGTATGTCATAATAATATCTTTTTCAAAATCTTCCTTATTATGCCCGAGAGAATAATATAGATTTTGTTAACTTTCAATTTACAATAAGTATCAATGGCATCGAAATGAAGAATTTAATTAGGACCCAAAAATAAATAACAGGTATACCGCATTTTGAATGTACCTTCTCTTATCGTCGCTGAATTTTATGAAAAATTAAAATAAAATTAATTATGAAAATTAAAATAAATATGAAGGTGATATTAATATAAAATGAATATATTAATTTTTATATATACGAGGGTCATTCAAGAACTTAGGTAATTAGTATGAAATATCTAACGGCCCAGAGTTCTTTTTTTTAATTGTAAACAACAAAAAGTCCTATTGTTCGGGCGTCATTATATAACGATATTGTGTATTTTACATGTAATCTTAAATATCATTTCTTGTGTTTACGGGCAATATGTGCTATTGAAATATGCACAAGCTAGTTAGAAGAAGATGAAGAAAATAGGAAAAGAAGTTAGAATTAATTATTTTCTGATATTATTATTGATATTTTGTTAACATAGTAATCTGACGATATGTGTTATTGGTCGTCATAGAAACGAAAAACAATATATAACAGAAGATCCATCTTGTAGAATCAACATGCATGTTATTTAAAAGGTGTAAATGTTTAATTCATTACGAGTTAAAAAGGTAATATAAAGATGGTGTGTTCAAGTAATTTCAGAAAAAGATAGTAGACTAAATTATATTTATTCGAACTGTGGGCTAAAATGTAACCCTGAATATACTAAATACATATACTGGTTACACATTCACAAGCAGATTGGGACTAGGCACCTTCCAATAAACTTCACGCAATTAAGTTGCTCCTTGGGGATTGGTAGACATCCTCTCGCTCTCATCGTCGAGATGAAGTGCTCCTGGGGCGTCTGCGTATCGGACACTCTTATCTGACACATAGTCATTTACTGCGTGGATTACGCCCTCCGTATTGTGAAGATTGTATTGTCTCACTGAATATTCGGTACATTTTTGTCAAATGTCCTAAATGCTCAGACTTCAAAGAACGTCAAAGACTGCCTCCTACATTGGACTGTGTGCTGTCGCATGGCATTGAATGTGTTGACTGTGTTTTTTCTTTTGTTCACGCCTCCTAGCTAGTTCACGTTCTCTGAGGATTTTATACATTCATATATCGCTGCTTCATTTCTAGCTTTCCCTCTTCCCCATTATATTTTCTATTTATCATTATTGTTATATATTTCATTTCATATTTTATTATTTTAACTCACTATTTTCTTCTTAGCAGCTTCTTTGCTTTTCTATCTTTGACTTAGCTGAATTCACTCTTTTTTATCGGGCAGTCTGTGCTTGAGCTCTCGCTCTTTTTGACGGGAACAAATAGTCTCGCAGCTGACGTTCGCATTCAATTATATTCATTCATTCAAAGAAGTTTCAAACATTCATATTGTATGGAGAAGGGTACTCTCAATTCTTCCAAAACATCCTAAAGCTGGCTGAGAGTGTGTAGGAGGCGCCATTTCGATGCAAAATTGGGAGGGATAGGCAGATATACGTTTTTGCTCGAGGTGCAATATTTCGTAGATCCGGTCCTGCTTCTAAGTAAAAGAAAAGGAATTGGATCTCTTACACACAACAATCAACTCCTTGGGTCTCCCAAATACTGGGTAGTAAAAATAGCGACGAAGCCCTTTTGACTATCGGAAACAAAATGGCTTTAGCGGGTACTATCTTTCTTGTATATACATCGTGCTGCCAGGTATTAATTGATTTGCAAAGCAGACAAAATTGTTACTAAGAAGTACTGTTCGAACGAGTACTTTAACATAACGGTCTTTCCGATGGTACTTCAAAGTACTGTTAGAAAATAAAGGGTTAAGTTCCTTTTTGCGCTATTATCTATAATACATCACTTCTTTTATGGCAGTATATCCCTAGTTAATATATCCCTGCCGCACATTCCTTTCCTTTATCGCACATCTCCACGTATCTGCATTATTAGGTTTTCCAACCTTCTTTTATCACCTTCTGTTCCCATCTATTCATTACTATTGCAGATAGTACTGGATTTAACTTTGAACCTATACTTAAGCCATCTTTTATTTTTACAAGATTGTTTCCTATCGTACAATAGCTATTATCCCGCAAGATTTTAAAGCTTTCACTATTCTTTGTTTCTTCCATTCTCTATCTCTTTCTCTTTTACCGACTCTTCTGTTACCTTTACCACATAATCCCTCTTAATACTAGTAAACATGTTTGACATCCATACTAAACATTATTGCTTTTTCTCTCTTGTTCTTTATTCGTTCTAACATCTTTATCACTTCTTCTGCATTGTTTACTCTGTGAATCTCTCGACACATCCTTATTTCTTCTGCTACTTTTCTTAGTTTTTCTACTGGATCTAGACAATTTCCACCGCGATCCAATACTTCTCTTAATTTAATGTTTTCTTTTTGTATCTTCGGAAAACCTTTCATCTTCGGGATCCGGCTTTCTTGTTTCACCCATTTTTTAAGTTCTTGTCAATTTCCTTCTTTCACCACTTCATTTTGTATCTCATATTTCATGTTTGACTTAATTTTGAACCTATACTTAAGCCATCTTTTATTTTTATTGGTCTGTTTTCTATCATACTATAGCCATTATCCCACGGGATGTTTTAGGCTTTCACTGTTCTTTCTTTCTTCCATTCTATTATTTTTATCTCTTTTACTTCTTATTCTATTACCTTCACCATATAATATATCTTAATACTAGGACACATTGCTTTGACATCCATACAAAATATAATTGTTTGTCTCTCTTGTTCTCTATTCGCTCTATATTATACAAACTTGTAAAAGAAATGGGACATGATATAGATTGGGAAAGGGTCCAAGGTCTAGAAAAAGATAACAGAACAATAATAAGAAAATGGAAAGAAGCGCGAAGGATTAAGACAGAAAGAAGTAAAAGATTAATGAACTGGACAAATGGACTACAAATATATGAATTATGGCATAGATTATTAGAGAGAATGCAAGAATAATAATCAAGGATATGACAAATTTAAGAGTAGCGATAAAAATAAAATTATATGAAAGAACATTGAATTGAGAAGAAACTTCAAAATTAATTGCTATTTAGAATAATTTATTAAAATAATAATAAAAAAAGAAAAGTGAAAATAATAATGATTATTAAAAAAGCAGTTATACCACAAACTTAAGACGAAACAGTAAATCATAACAATACCTGATTGTTACACATTAAAAATTTAAAATTAATGAAAAAATAAATGAAAACAATGACGAGGACTGTTCCTTTCATCCTCGTTTGTTTGACACATTGAAATACTTGTACTTCTTACATGTAACATACTTTTCGTTTGCATTATATTTTTTTCCTATTTCTTAGATGAAATATTCCTTTTATTCAAATGTTGCAGTTTTCCACTACTCAACTACTTGTGGAATCTGAGATGACAATAGGTATATCTAAAATATATAATAGCATCTTCTGACAGAATAGTGGTTTTCTGATCCCCATCCACTTTCCTAGAACCTATGAAAGACATTACAACAAAGGTTGCATTACATTTTATTGTTGTTTATGGTTATTCTCTTTCCAGCTCAGGTTATTTCACTTTGATTGGACACTGTAGGTATAGGTAACATTGATTTTTTAATATGAACACTCACATTGAAACTTCAGGCATCCTCAAATGGGGCACTTACTGGGGTCTAATGGCAATTTTAATCTCATGTTCATGTTCAGGCTGATTGATTCATATGAAATAAACACAAATATCAACAGTTTCACTATATCCCAAATTAGGGATAGGGGCGTCACACGCCACCAAATGGCGCCTCAGTGAATTTGGCAGTTTTCAGGTGTGATTTCTCATTCATTCACGTTGCAAATAATATAAAAGCTACATCAATAGCTGTTCTTTTAGCAATTACTTCCTTATAAGTGGAGAATGGTTGTTTTTGGCCAATTTTGAATACGGCGTACCCGTGATACAATTTAAAAATAAAACTATATAAATATAGTTAATTCTAAGGTTAAAGCGATATCTAAACTTCATTTTTGCATAATTGTGCTCGCAGACTGTCATAGGTCAAAAGGGGCTCAAAACATCGAATCGAATTTTTTGAGGGAGAAATGGTGAGGAGCTGCTAACGAAGCCCTTCTATACACCTATACATACATCCAAGTTTAAAGAAAATTGATCGAGCCATTCTTGAGAAATAAATTAATTCAACTTTTCTGATTTTGTGCCATTTGTCATGAACCAATCAAAGTTGACGTTTGAAACGGAGGGACTAATGTATCTTAAGGACACCCGCCTACCATCCACTTGTCCCAAGATTCATCTGGGGCCATTACACCCACGCCCTTTAATTGCAAACAAAATACATATTTAATATACACAGGATTTTTTTTATACTAATGTGGCCTTAGCTTTCCTGAGTTATATTAGAAATAATGAATTAATACAAGACTAAATTGATCAGTTTTGTATTATTTTTTTAAAAAGCTTCATCGTTTGATGCGTTCAAAAACAAATAAACCAAAAGCATCCCACACCAATCCATTGTCTGTTCTGCAGGTTACAGCCCGTTTCAGCTATTGACCCAATTCAACGTATTCTGTACAATACACGCCAAATTTTCATCAAGTAAAAAGTACGATAAATGTATAAAATCTATTTTAAGAATTTTCCTCCCATCGAAGCTCCTTTGCGTGCAGACAGGAATTAAATAATGTGTATGCGACACACAACAATAAAGCATGAACTTAGAAATGCAAGACTGTTTCTTAAGTATCTTCGCAATGCTCTCAGTTATTTTACTTTTTTTTATTTTTAGGTTTAGCGAACATCTTAAAAACAATAAAGAACATAAAAGAGGTTAAAAAGTTAACCACATAATAACTACGAAATCTTATTAATCTTTGCTTATAGTGAAAAAATTTGAGTGCTCAGTTTATATAGTCATAGCACTTACGTGAACTGCGAGAAAGATTTTGAAAGGAGCAAGAAATTCATGCAATAGCATTTCGTAAATATTAAATGGTCCATTGTCTAAAACTCTCATATTAGCCTATTTTTTGCTACTTAGTTGTTTAAAACAAACTAGAAAAGTAGAAAGAAGCATACTGAAGAGCTTTGAAATTTGAACGCATTACTCTGAAGGTCTACGTCTCATATAGGTTTGACACTAAACCAACAATACTTCTAAGAAGTTGAGTCATTTATTAAATATTCACGTGTATATAACAGCAACAATTAATATTCCACTTTTGAAGATCAAATATATTGGGCAAATGGAGCGTATTATTAAGTCTGAATGTGAAGAACATACAAGATAGATTAAATCAATCAGAAAAGTCAGCATTACCGTAACGTGCAATTACAGGAAAATAAAATTTCGTTTGAAAACATGTTAGTAATTAGAAAAGTCCCTCGCAGATATAGAAGGTTAATAAGAGAAGCATAGAAAGAAAGCAAAATTTGGAATATTTTATTGCAATAAAAAAGTAGATTTAACGCAAGCGAGAAACGTTCGTCGTTCTTCGATTTTAGCTAATCTTTGGTTTAAACTTACATTGCAACGAAAGATTCATCAACATAAAAAAAAAAACTTCATTCGGGTAATAATCTTCTATTTCACACTTGGAGATGCAGTTTGTGTGACCAGTAGGAAAGTATGACAGAGGGATACATCTTCCTATGGTTTGGATCATATGTGTATATATATACATTCTATATCTTGATTTATTAAATGCATGTGAACAGCGAAAGATTTTACATGCATACTAAGCAAGTCAATTTTTACAATGTAGTGAATTTAGTATATATCTGATGAGAATCATCCATCACGTTTTATTGAATGCTTAATTTCACAAGTCGAAGCTCCAAAAATAAATTAGAACTAAAGGTCTGCGCATTATAAAACTCCAAACGCGTACTCACTTCGTGGAGATGTATCATGGCAAGTTAGCTCAAAATCGGAAGAGTTTCGTCGATAACTTGAGATACAAACCTATAATATCCTTTCATTAAGTCCATACGCTAATGTAGTGGTCAATATTCCGAGGACCAAATGTTTTCGCACCATCAAATTTCACAAATTTACTAACCTTCGAAAGGCCTACCACCATATAAAGTTCGGTTAAATTCGGATGAGTTTCATCGAATGCCTTTTAGTGAAATTTCTTGAGTCCAAATACAACTTTGATCGCTGTTAACGCGGAAACCAAATGTCTGCTCACTAGAAATGTTACACCCACGGACTAAGCTCATAGAGTTCTACCAGCATGACAAGTTTGGGCAAGATCAATAATAACCGAAATTTATTCATAGATTTATTGCAAACCGTTAGCGGTGACCAAACTCTTCACAACTACGTTTTGCTATTAGGACAGAACCTCTTATACTAGACCTGTCCCTTTTATATAAAGAACCTAGGCTTCTTTACAATTTCACAAACTTTAATAATCAATATTTTTTTCCATTTATATTCCCTTCCACAAAAGCTTTACCAATATTACAGCCACTTTATACTCAATTCATCAACATGACATAGCTTTCATCACAACCGATAATAATACATAAAAAATAATTACGCTCTTCAATTGTCTCTTTTAAAAACTAACAGTTTGTCCGATAATTATCTAACTGCTTTACAAACCCTAACAATCTCTCGTGGATGGACAAGAGAAAAGAAAAAAATAACACTACTATGAGCTAACAACTAACCTAACCCAATACATTTCTTAAGTTAGCTTACTTTTCTTCTTTTTCTTTTTCCTCTCTAGACTCATCAACTTTTGTTCTAGTTCCAGAACTTTGTCTCTCAGAATTTGTATTTCTTTATTTCTACATTTAAGCACTGAAAACATACAAGGCAATATTTCTTGTTTCTAATTACACTTCAATTCTTTTTCCGCTTCTTTACTTTGAAATACCTTAGGCCTCTTGCTTTCTTCCTTCTTCCCATGATCTCTTCTTAGGTTTCTAGCCTTATGCCTGCTGTGTGTCTCTCTGTCGTTTCTAAACCCATCTTCTTCCTCTTCTGAATAAGATAACCATATATATTTAAAGCTGAGATTTTGTAACTTTGTCCGTTCTTCTTTAGGCATGGTTACACCTACATGTTGTCCTTTTGTGAACAATTACTAGAACAACTTTCATTCATATTCATATCACAAGAGAACACTGATTTGGATTCACCTACTAACATTTTTAAAGCCATTAAATCATCATCTTCTTCATGCACGATTCTTGTAAATTGTCCACCTCAGTTTGCTGATGCACGATGTTCATAGTGAAAGTTTGGTACAGATCAGTAACTGCCTCCTGGCCTAATAGTGCTAGATCTGTACGGGACTTTGTAATTTGTTTGCTGTTTTCTTCGCAACTTCTCATGTGTAGTTGTTCCATCTCATTTTCAACAGACTGTAATACACACGCATAAGCAAAATGATGGAGTCCTGTGCATAGGAAGCAAGGCTTGCCATAAGCTATACATTCTCCTCTTATATGTGTTCTTCGACACTTATTGCACTTAACATAACCTCCTTTCTTAAATCCGGTCGAGTCTGACGACGACGAATACCTATATCGTTGAGTCATGCTCCTAGGTGAACTGTGAGCGCAAGATGTACTACCAGAATGATTTATGTCCCTTCACTTCCGCCTTCCTTGTTTTTTTTGTCAAGTTCACCAATCTGCTGCTGCTGCAAACTTGAACCACTAAATAGTGTCATCTGTTCTTCGGTATTCTCTATTGCCATTGCTATATATACAGCTTGATGAAATGTTAGGGATTTTGCTTCCAACAACTGTTGTCTCGCCATATTCTTCTTTAATCCAAACACAAATTGGTCGCGCAATGAATTGTTCAGGACTCAAAACAGGATTCAAAATTACAATAACTTGCTTGATTACGTAAGGCCATCACAAACTGAACTATTGACTGGAATTCTAATTGCTTAAGGTTGTTAAACATATCTTTCAGCAATTTCATGCGTCTTTTGGCCATAATGATCTAACATCAGTCGCTTTAACTTGTTGAACGACTTCTGTGGCAGCATGTTTGGTAAACACAAACTCCGTAACTCCTCATATGCTGGTAATCCCATGACCGACAAAACTTTAGAAACTTTCCTGTCCTCGGGTAAAGCAGACGATAGGATACCTGTTCGAATATTTCTATATATACACCTGAATACGACGTGTTACAACATCAAAAGTTACAAAATTCGGGAAAGATGCCGTAGTGTACGTGAAAGAGTAGATTACTTTGTTAACTGCGCCAATCTGTTAGGGGTGACCAAATTTTTCACAACTACGTTTTGCTATCTGGACAGTTAACCTCTTATACTAGACCTGTTCCTTTCATTTTATTTATTTATTTAAAAAACCTAGGCTTCTTTACAATTTCACGAACTTTAATAATCAATATTTTTTCCATTTATATTCTCTTCCACAAAAGCTATTACCAATATTACAGCCACTTTATACTCAATTCATCAACATGACATAGCTTTCATCACAAACGATACTAATACATAAAAATAATTACGCTCTTCAATTGTCTCTTTTAAAAACTAACAGTTTGTCCGATAATTATCTAACTGCTTTACAAACCCTAACACAAATCTAACTATAAAGGCAGGCAGTTGATTTTGAAATGCTAGTTCGAACTAAGTAAATCACAGATGAAACATCAAAAGATTTATTCAACCTAAGAATTTTGAAATTAAAAACCATTTAATATAAAGATGTCCCAAAAATAACACTGTTAAAAATTGCATTGTTTCTTACTGTAAGTAAAAAAGAAATTAGAGTATTAGCCCTATGTGTGTATTTATTTTTTGAAACTTCACTCAAAAATGAAACTTATATGGTGACATATACTAGGAAAGGCAAGAGTTCAGGGCGTAAAAATGTAAAATAAATCGTATATAATGGGCAACTATGCAATTACTATCTATAATGTTCAATATGGATAGATAACTTGGGTTTACGTTTTACTACATGTTTACCTTCAAGCGACGATACTACTATACTACCATAGTGTAGTATAAGTAATTTTTCTGAGAAAAATCCAGAAGGGTAGTTTACACTTGGAGTGAGTTTCGCTCGTATGATTTTCTCAAAAACAAGTCAGGGGTCGTTCTTCATAAGTAAGTATTACACTCTTAATCTGACTTGTGCCATAACTAATTTGTCCCGAAAAACTCGAAGTTGGATAATTTATTCTTGGAGTAACTTTTTACTGGACGATTTTCTCAAAACTGTCTCCGATAATTTTGTTCGTATTTCATATATAATTGCTCCATTAATTGATTGATTAGATTATTTAGTTTAACGTCATTTTCAGCAGCGAGGCTATATGAACCTTTGACCTATAATTTAACGTGGAATCCGAACCACATGAACTCTCGCCGGAAATAGAACCCGAGTCTCCCTACGCTAACCGCTTAGCCACGAAGGAGATCCATAACTGCTCCATTAAGAAACCTGTAATATGATAAAATCATTTTCCATTTAAGAAAATAGCCAAGACAGTTTACTCTTGGGATATATTTTTTTTTCGGACTGTTTTCTCAAATTGACTCAGCCAATTTGGTTCATATTTCAGAAGTAAACATTTCTGTGATAACACTGCTCAACAAGAATTTTTTTATCTTAATGTTTTTACATTTACCGAATGATTTTGACGTGCTAATTACAAATCTGGTATTAGTTTTCCTCAAATGTCGATTATTTGGAAGGAATTTTACAAAATCGTCTTTGTTCAAGAACGCCATTTTAGAGGAAGAATTTCTGCCTTTACTTTGGCTGTCCATAGACTTCAACACAGAACAAACTCTTGTGGATTAATTAGCAAGTTCCGTTTCGTAAATATCCGTTCTATGATTACAAATTTTGAATACAGCATTTATTTTGAATGAAAATAACTGTCTAGAAAAATATAATTTCTTATTTTTCCCCTTACTTTTACAAAAAATATTAACTTTTACTTAAGTAAAGTCAGTAAATTTCTATATGATTCCACTTGGACAGCCAGCTGCATACAGTATTGAGTAGCTATAGAGGAAACTATATTATATCAGTGGCATTTGATTTAATTTCACTAGGTGCTGTGTGGAAGATAAAATGTCTACAATTAGGCGTTGTAAATTGTTAGCAGACTCATTGTGTTATGTTTGTGGATATTACATAAGCCCCAAACAATTTAAACATAACATTGTGCTTGGAATAAAGTTCTGTGTTGCATATGAAGCTTACTTTCGAGTGCCCGTAGGTGATCAAGACAAACATTGGGCTCCGCATGTGTGATGCGATAGTTCCCGCTCTACATTAGAAGGTTGGTTGTGGGGAACCAGAAAGTGTATGCCATTTGCTATTCCTCGAATTTGGAGAGAGCCTACTAATCACCATAATGATTGCTACTTCTGTTCAGTTGACATGACACACTATAAAAACAGAAAGAGTAGGAGAAAATAGAATAACCCAGTAACTTACATCCATTGCTCCAATTCCACACAGTGACGAACTTCCTGTACCCAAACCACCAGATATATTGTCATCGGAAGGAGAGCCAGAGGAATCTTCCAATCTTGATATTAGTTTTTCGCATGAAACCAGGAAAAAGGAACCTCATTTGCTTAATCAGCAAGAACTTGATGACTTGATAAGATATTTAGATCTTCTCAAATCAAAGGCAGAACATCTTGCTTCACAAATGAGTGGAATTTTCTCCTTCCAACATGTAAAATATCAAAATATAGGAAAAGGCATAAGACTTTTTCACAATTCTTCAAAATGGAAGGAAGTTTGTGTTATTGTCATGACGTTAGTGGTCTATTTGAAGCTATCTGTTTCCCATATCAACCAGAGGAGTGGCGTGTTTTTATAGACAGTTCATCTAGAAGCTTGAAGGCAGTTGTTCTGTACAATGGAAATGTGAATCCTTCTGTACCAGTTGCTCACTTAGTCCACATGAAGGAAGACTACGAAAACGTGAAATTATTGTTGGAAAAGATTGAGTACCAAAAATATAAATGGGATATTTGTGGAGATTTTAAGATGATCAGTTTTCTTCTTGGTTTGCAGAGTGGCTATACTAAATATTCGTGTTTTCTTTGCCTTTGGGATAGCAGAGCTACTGACCTTCATTATACACTCAAGGTGTGGCCAGAAACGAAACATTTACTTCCTGGCACTCACAATGTCATACATGAACCTTTAGTTGAAAGAGAAAATAATCTTATTGTCACCGCTCCACATAAAATTAGAACTTGTAAAACGCTTTGTTAGAGCATTAGATCCACATTCTGCAGCGCTTTCTTACCTAACAAATATTTCCACAGTTAACTGACGCTAAAATCACAGCTGGCGTATTTACTGGCCCACAGATATGTGTGATGCTTCAGTCTGAAGAACTTCAGAATGGAATGATTCGAGAGGAAAGAAGTACTTGGGAAGCTATTAGGGCGGTAGTTCAATTTTCTTGGTAAAAATAGGAGTGAAAATTATAGGCAGTTAATAGATTCTTTGATTGACCTATATCGCAATTTGGGTTGTAGAATGTCGTTGAAATTGCATTTTTTGTTTTCCGATCTTGATTTTTTCAGTCCAAATTTAGCAGATGTGAGTGAAGAACATGGTGAACGCTATCATCAACACATTGAAAAAATGGAAAGAAGATACCAAGGGCGCTGGGACACCGCGATGATGGAAGATTACATTTGAACATTGATTTCTGATGACAAATCAGCTTCGCACAAGCGAAAAAGCAAGCGTGCTGATTTTTAAAATGTTCTGCATTGTGTGCTTGTAGGGAAAGTGGATATATTTTTGCTAAGTTTTTTTTTTTTTTTATTTTGTACGCTGTGTTCGTACTCCGTAGTAACTAAGTTAATTCTGCATAATTTCTTCAGTGAAGCATATTCTAAGATAGCAATTAGCTCTAAATTTCTCGATAAAAGTTAAAACCGGGCCAAAACTGCGGCTTATATAGACTAGCAATTTAATGTTCACTTCTTCTACGTACGAAAAGTGTTAGAAGTGTAATATATTTTAGTTGAAAATAGAGGTAGGAACTATTACACGAAAATGAAAAATGACTTTTTTCATTTTTCTTTCTCAAGTTTCACTTGATTTCATAACCAAATTTCTAATTTTGTCCCCAACATTTTGTGTCGTCTTGTGAATATCAATTTAAAACTTGCAGAATCAATTTCTGATTTAAAAAAAAATGTAATTTGACTAACTGTACTAACAGTGTTGCCAACTCCATAAATAAAAAAAGACTTAATTTTGAGGAAAATTAAGATGTTTTTCAAAATTTGTTGATCTTTCGCATGTAATATTACAAATAAACTTACACAGTTTAAAAGCCTGTTCCTTTGCTTAAAAAGCAAGGTACAACCGGTTGTGTGAGGGCAAATGGTTTCTTAGTTACTACGCTTAAACTAAAAATGGAGAAAAATTCGACAAATTACCAGATTTCTAAGGATTAAAGACGAATTTTAAGGCGATTTTTGACATTTCGGGATAACCAATGTTATGCACGTTATTAGTACCACCCAACGATATTAAAAAAAGAAAATAAATCAGATAAACATAAAGTTGGTCAAAATTTGTTACCCAGTGTAATCTTACGATATCCCATAATAATCTTTCATAAAAAAATCCACAAGTAATGTGCTCCTGGATGTGTTTTCTTTGAAACACTTTTCTGAAAGCGCCTATTAGTAAGGGCGCCGATCCTGGGGGTGCAGAGGGGGCCCGGCTCCACCAAAGCTCATGTGGCCCACCTCATTGTGTTTATAAATTTACAATATTTGGCATAATTTGAATGCAATTTGTCTTAAAATCATCATATATGCTTTCTGCATCTGAATGCCCCCTCCCAAATTTACAGAGAAATCGGCGCCCTTGCCTATTAAAATACGATTTTATACTTCTCAAATAAACATTTTTGTAGTAACTAGAGCCACAGTGCAATACAGTAAGACGACACTGTTAAGTGTCATATAGCAGATGCTGCCAGACAAAATAATCCGAGGTTTGAGTTAGCTTATTAAGAATTCTTATGTATATTATTCTTTAGACAGTAGGACACTCATTCTTCTCTTGATATCTATTGAAGAACATAAAAGGGCTTCACAGATGCTGTTATTGATAATCAGGATTATTGATGGGCTCTAGTTATACACTTAGCATTCTTCCCGTCTATCTCAATAAACGATCATTGAGAACATGTTTAGTGATTATAGTACTAATAATAATAGATACAAATTTTCATCGCACATATAAAATTTAATGTCAGTTCCTTAATTCTTCAGTATAACTTATTGACGACTTAGAGAGACAATGTTGAGTTTATATTGTCTTGTAAATATTTCCAATGTCCTTGATCGATTTTCTTAAATAATTCTTCTCTTTGTTTAGAGCATTCGTTATAGAATTGAAACTACTCTTCAGTGATGTCTTTACGAACATAAACTTCGCTAGAAGTTTTCATGAATATCATAAAATCAGCCGACAGGATATTCTATGTAGAAATTCACTTTTCGTTGGTTGTATTTTGATCTAGTATACCTTTCAGCACAGAGGCTATATGACAAATGGTCAGACAGTTTAATATTGGACCTGAACTTCATAACCTTCCGCCGGAAAGCGAACCTGAGTCTCCCGCGTCGAAGACGCGTAGGCTAACTATATAATCACGAGTCCATTAATAAATGGCTATACTATTGATTAAAATTTGTATTTCCTAAACCAGTGTGCGGTAGTAATTATTCCTGACACCTAAAGAACGTCCTTTACTTGTACTTTCTAAGAACTAACTAGATTTAAATCGATCGCTCTTGATTGATCGGTTGGAATTTAGCGCTCCGTTTCAGCATCGAGGTTATATGAGACATTGACGTACAGTTTAAAGTGGAATCAGGACCACCATAATGTGTTCAAATTTCACCACCAAAGCTGTCTCATCGTGAATTGAAGCCAGAACCCCATACACCATAATCGCGCGTGCTAGCGTCTAGAGTAGCGGGAGTAAAATAGTTTGCTATTATCGAACAATTAATATTATAAGCGTTTGTATTTAGAAGTGATTGTTAAGATTATAAGTATTTTCGTATCTTTCATTCTCAAACAATAACAAGTTAGTAAATACATCCTTAGAAATGTTCCCAATTATATTCAACAAACTGAAAAAGTTCGTTGAAAAAGTTCAACAAACTGATTTCTCTTTGTGTGTATGTGTGTATTTGTGTCTGTTATTCGCGAAGTTTTCAATTTTGAGCCCTCCATTCGATGGAGTATCAAAAACTGTCTGCAAGAAGTGATGGAATTATTCGCACAACTCGCCGTTCCCGAGCTATTCGCAAAAAAAGTTACGATTTCGGGAGATTTAAGGAGCCATATCTCTGGAGCCGTAAGTCATAGGGAGATCATATTGGTGTTGATTAATACCAATATTGATTCAATACCAATACCAGTTATTGATTCAATAATTATTAATGTATTTACAATTTCATATAAATTTTGAAAAAAATTAATTTCTTTTAAAAATCGTTCTGGTAATGCTCTTCGAGCATTCTCAACTGGTTTAATATTGAAATTTGACTGTATTTTATATCAAAGAGTTCTTCAAAAATAAAATATGATGTGTGTTATTGCGTATCTCGAAAATAGTATTGGCTATTACATGGAACAGTAAAATGATAGTAATTTTTCAGTAAGAGAGAAATGGAGTAATTTTTAAGAGGCATCTCATGAATATTGCCATTTATGCTTATGATCCTACATCTCAAGTATATCCCGGTGGCTCAGTCATAGAGCACTTACCTCCGGTGCGTGGGGTTCCTGGTTCAGTCCCCGACGAAATAAATTAGTAGTGGACAAAATCGTGTCCATGGGTGTTCTCGGGATACTTAGTTACCTCTCATATTCTTACTCCATTAATTCTTCCACCATCATTCGCTTGCCTTGCCTTAATCACCTGTCACCCTTAGCCTAAAGTACATAAAGTTGTGACGTTAAACTAAAAGATTTTCATGTCTTTACCCTTCTGTATTCGGAGATATGTATTACTCATAGTGACTGAGTGACTGATTAACCCCAGGCAAAAACACTTAAACTAGAAACTTGAAATTTTTACAGTCCATAGGATCTGCGACAAGAGGAACTTTGGAAATTTGACTGGAAAGAGGAGAGATGGAGGTTGCACTTATTACGAGGGCTGCTATATATATTTCTGGCCTAATAATGAAAATACGAATATTTATCAACGAAAATGGTTTTATTGTTTTTCAAAATATTCTCCATCAAGATTTATACACTTTTGCATGCGCTCAAACCAATTTTCGAAGCACTTTTTCCACTCCGATTGAGACACCTCCAAAACATGGTTTTTGAATGCTTCAACAGCATTTTCTGGCGACGAAAATCGTTGACCACGCATTTTTTTCTTGATGTGTGGGAATAAAAAGAAGTCATTGGGTGCCAAGTCAGGGCTGTACGGCGGATGACCCATCACTTCGACGTTTTGGCCGGTCAAAAATGCGCTGGTTTGAGCCGATGTGTGAGAGCTCGCATTGTCATGGTGCACAATGATTCGTCTTCTCTTGTTCATTTTTCGAATTTCTCCGAAGACTTCAGGCAAACAAATGATGGTGTACCACTCAGAATTGACCGTCCTACGTTGCTCAAGCGGAACAGTCGCCACATGACCAGTTATGCCGAAGAAACAGGCGACCATTTGCTTCGAAGTGCTTCTTCCACGAACAACTTTCGTTGGATTTGGCTCGTCTTGGAAGACCCACACGGTCGATTGCTGTTTTGTTTCGGGCTCATACGCATAGATCCATGATTCGTCACCTGTGACGATCTTATAAACGTCTTTTGAAGCACCGCGATCGTATTTTTTCAGCATTTCTTTACACCAATCCACACGAGCTTTCTTTTGAGCGATTGTCAAATTGTGCGGGATCCAACGAGAACAAACCTTTTTTACGGCCAGGTGTTCATGCAATATCGAATGTATGCTGGTGGAAGAAATGCCTAGGCATGCCTCTATCTCACGGTAAGTCACATGACGGTCTTGCATTATCAGTTCACGTACGGCATCGATGTTTTCTGGCACAACGGCTGTTTTTGGACGACCTTCACGGAATTCGTCTTTGAGCGAGCGTCGGCCACGATTGAATTCGTTGTACCAGTTTTTCACAGTGCTATAGGATGGTGCTTCGTCGCCATACAAAGATTTAAGTTCATCGATGCACTCTTGTCGTGATAATCCACGTCGAAAGTTGTGAAAAATGATCGCACGAAAATGTTCACGAGTTAATTCCATTTTTTTGCCAAGTTGATTTCTTCAAGTACCTGTAAAAGAAAAAAAAAATTGTCGTAAGTCAAAAAGTTCTGAGTACATTTATGCTACAAAATGTCAAACTTTCCAATGGAAATGTCAGATTGCACCTGGCAACACTTAGTGTTGCCTAGGCCAGAAATATATATAGCAACCCTCGTATGCACTTATCTTGGATTCTCTGAAGGGTAGATACATGATATTTAGTATATGACACTTTCATTTAAAATAATTAGGAATGTGCACCGTATTTTGATATTTTCCCTTAAAAGGAAGAGAAAATGTGAGGTTAAAATTGTTAAAAGATGACTATATCTCAAAATTCTTTAATGTTAATGATATGAAATTTGGTATCTATACTTTTCATTTAAAATTATCAGAAACTTCTTCCAGCGTTCCCTTTTTATTTTCCTCTCAAGAGAATGAAAAAGAAGAGAAGAGAAGGAAAAGGCAGGCAGAAAAATAGGGTTAGTTTCAGTTGTTAAAATAATATGGCCATATCTCGAAATCCCTTATGGTTAGATATTGATATTCAGACTTTTTTGGTATTTATATAGAATTGGTATTTAGAAGTTGGTATTTAGACTTTTCAAAGGATGAAATAAGAGGTTTGAGGCCGTTGCCAAGCAAATGAGGGGATCGGGAGGCGAATTCCCCAGCTAACCGAAGGCTAGTTGAAGTACGAAGTTCTGTATTGCACTATAATTGTTAGCAAGAAATAGTTTTTTTTTTTTTTTTTTTTTTTTTTTTGTAGAGAAAGTTGTATTTACATATATAATAAAATTAGAGTTACATTTTGTTGATGCATACGGGAATTCAATATATAATGGCCTCGACCTGCGAGTCATAGAGCTTAAATGTAAAAGAAAATGGAACAAAACATGACATTGTGTAATATTGAGAGGAAAAAAAAATACGACAGCTTTCTTGATATCGTCTTTCCTTGAACGGATTTCGCAATACATGTTCTTTCAAATACCTGTTACTCATGTATTTCCTTCAAAACTCTGTCCTACATTTGAGGTGCGAGTCCATTATTAGATATCGCATGTATATTATAGACTAAACAGCATTTCGTGCTCCACAGACTTTGGAAACATGCACTACTTGTGTGTAATCAAGGCAATAAAAGTTGATTTTTAAATGAGATACAACATATCGAGACGTTTCGTGCTTACTCCTTGCATTTGAGTTTCATACTACCATTTACAATAAGATGATTAGACAGAAACATTCGGGAGATCCACATTCTACCTCTACAGACTGTGAAATGATATCATTGCTCTGCGACAATTTACAATGATTTCGGTTGAGTAATATTGAGTATAGTTATGTATAGTTATACACAGGGGACTAAAGAAGTTTAGCAATACTACTTTATATTTTACGATTTTTGAAAATAATTTGCAGCACAAACTACAGTATACACTTCTTCATTCTTTAGAACCAATCTTCATTAAAGTCATGCCATGTTTCGTGGGAGCTCTGGGAATTTTCACTACCCCAAGCCTTTAGGAGATCACCATCGCTGGTAAAAAAGAAAAACTCTCTTTCGTACGTTCTTCACTTGGGAGAATAGCGCGAAGTCGCAGGGAGCGAGGTCAGGACTGAATGGAGGTTGCTCTTTCAGTTGTATTTCAGTGCTGACCAAATACTCAGAGCAAACTTCGGAGCGGTGTTCAGTAGCGTTATCGTGATGATGAAACCAGTTTGGCTGCATCTTCTTAAGCTTTGACAAATTTAGGCAGACATTCCTCGATAAACCACTTCTCTGTGACTGTCTTATAAACTTCCAACAATACTTGGCTTAAAACTCCTCTCACACTAAAATATACTGTACGTCCACCAGGTCTCATCTTCGAAGGTCACTACGAAGATCTTATCTTCGAACAACTATACTTTTCTCTTAGAACTTGTCGGAACGTCATAATAATACAGTCAAGTTTCCTCACCTGTCACAATACTTCTCATATGAGGAAATTTCCCATTTTCTAACTCTCTCAGTTTCACGGGATCATGAAACAAGTGCCATATGATCTTCGATCAAGTTATCAGGTAAACAAAGGATACAAAGCCTTTTAAGTTAGGGAGATCTCACAGAATACCACAAACTGCTATGCATTTATACCCAAAGACACTTCTATTTGGTGGTAGGTCACCTGTTTGTCTGCCTCAAACATCTGTCGTACTGCTGCAATGTGTTGCCTCCAATCAAGACAAAGACAATAGACTAGACATTTTTTCGAGCGTCCTCTAGGACAAAATTTCCTCTTTGAAACTCTAATTACACCTTAAATATTATTACGTAGAATGAGGACAATCCTTTGCAAGCACAGGAGCTTTTTCTTAATAGTGATCAACACTTAAATTCTGCGCAGAATTTTCCCGGCATTCAGTTTTCAGATTTCGACCATGGTGATATCACCACTTCTTTTCACTAACAAGGGTAGAAGCAATTGACACTAGTCTCCTAGTTGGTCTAGTCGCTAGCACGTGTGCCTTTTGTGTACATGGTCCCGGACTTCATTCTTGGCAGAGGAGCACAACATATTCGCTCTCATTAATAATCGATCTCTTTAATCTAAATGGTATAACCATGGGGTATTAAACTAAAAAAGAAACTGACAGTGAGACAGTTGCCAGAGCGCTTACACAGTGCACGATGAGATCTCTAAAGACTTTATCGCCTGTGATGATCCATTCCGTGGTATTACAAAACTTCCCTAATCACCTTTGTAGAACCTCTAGCGATAATACAATATGCTTTATTTGGTCTAGTGTATAATTTGCTGTTCTGACGGACAAAAGGGAGACTGCATTTTGTCATGTTCATTTACATAATATTGATTCCTTAATATTTGGAAGAGGGGAAACAATACAATTCACAAAGAGTGGTAAGCCTCGCTGGATACAGGTTAAAGCCAAGTGGTAAGAACATTTTTGATAATCATCCGATTCGAAACTAAAGGTTGTAAACGAGAGTAATACTAAAAATGCGAAGTGGCTAAACGCCTGGAGTCGATAGTAGATTATTTGCTAATCATAGATGAGTTGTGACACTAAGAGAGACGACCGTTCTGCTGCACTGAGAAAAATGATTGGGTTGAAATTGACCCTATTGGTGCATATTTTAACCCAACCACGTGGCTAAAACTGCTCCGACCCAAATAGGGTAAAAGCGTTTAGTTAAATTGGGTTGAAATAAATTCAACCCAACGTGAAGTTAAATGTAGGAGTCCAACCCAACGACCCAATTGGTGTAAAATCGCATTACCGGTTAATACGTTTAACCCAACTTGGTGTACAATATGACCCAACAAAGTGTAAATTCCATTAACCCGATAATGCGTCTGACCAAACGTGTAGTTAAAAGTGAACAAGCGTGGGGTAAGAAATGACCACATTGTGGGGTTGATTGGAGATGGGAGGGAGTACAAATAACACAACAATGAGCTTAAATTGACCACGGTGGAGTTAAAACATGACGAAATAATGGGTTAAAAGAGTAAATGTCACATTAACCGTTACTGGATTTAACAAATCATGTGATTAATATTAAACCATCACTTGGTTACAAATGTGACCCAATACTACACAGCACAAAATGATTACAACTTTAACATGTTGAAGGAATTTTATTCGACACCAAGGTTTTTTTTGGAAAGGAGAAGAGAGAAAAATGGCTTCTTATAAGGATGATGGTTTTCAAAACTTTATTACTTCTCCAGCCTCTCAGAGGGTTACGCCCTCTCTTTGGCATGTGGTTCTCTAAACAAAAATACAATTTGGAAAATAATTTGTTGGGCTAAGGGAAGTTTGGGTAATGTCATCAGTTGAGAAAGGGTATATCATCATTTATTTTCCATAATTTATGTTAATTAAACATATCTTTATTATAAAGTACACAAGAACAGGCTGTGAAATGGAGGTGCGAAAAGTGAAATATAATGAATTTTAAATATAAGATAAGAAAAGGATAAATACTGTGTTATAAGATAAAGAGTGAAATATAAATTGAAAATTAAGTGCAAATGTGCGATAAGACAAAACTGTGCGATAATTGTGGCGGTGATCAAAACAAAAGATAACGATGATGTAATATGAGATGAAGTGCCATCACATCACAAACACAAAGAAATTAGTAAGACAGATGTAGGTTAAATCTTCTGTCCCAGGGCGACTCGGGACTAATGATCACAAGGGGAAGCCCTAGTTAGTTGTGAGGATGTCTGTGGTAAGATGGAAAAACATGAGGAATATGAGCATGAATAATATAAATGGCATAGATGTCGCGTTCTGCTACTGTGAGGTTTGCATGGCGGACATATAATGAAATGAGTATATTCAAAGGGGTATGCTTGTAACGATATGCAGCATCAGTGAGAGCATCCGTTCGAAGAATATCCAAGAAAAGTGGATGACCCGTTTCTATGCGAGATGTAATGTACCGATTACGAAGTTGTGCAATATGCTCTGTGATCTTCTGAAAGTTGATGTATTCATACGTGAGCCACGTAGGATACGGAAGTTTAAGTCGGTGGGCTAGACGAATAGCCTGACGCTCCAATATGCAAAGTTTTTCGTAGAAGGAAACAGAGGCATTGCACCAGGAAGTATGTCTAAAGGTGAGAATAGGACGGAGAAACATCTTGTAAGTATGGAGTAGAACATCGGGTTTGAGGCCCCACGTAGTGCCCGTGAGACGACGTAGAAGATTTAAACGAGTAGTCGCCTTAGTTTTGAGCTTTTGCAGGTGTGCACTCCAAGTTAGTTTGGAATCAAAAACAACGCCCAAGTACGTAGCAGTGCTGATAGTGCGTATTTGGTATCCATCAACTGTTATTCGTAGCAGTTTCGGGTTACGGTAGACTCTGGAACGTCTATGAGGTGGTATGAAAACCAGTGCTTGCGTTTTGAGTTGAGTTGATTTTAGTTGAGCGTCCCTTTCAGCAGCGAGGCTATATGAGACGTGGACCTACTGATTAACGTGGAATCCTAACCACATGAGCTCCCGCCGGGAATCGAACCCGGGTCTCCCATGCTTGCGTTTTGTCGTTGTTAATGCTTAAATGCCATTTCTTGCACCAAGTGATGAAATTATCCAGAGTTGCCTGTAGTACAGCGCTGATTTGATGGATAGTGTTACCAAGTGCAAGAAAAGCTGTGTCGTCTGCATATTGGAAAGTAAATACATTACGTGGTACTGTTGGAATGTCAGAAGCATAAAGAATATACAATAATGGACTTAGAGCCGACCCCTGTGGAACTCCAGTAAGCGGAAATATTGGCCAGGAGAGTGCTTTACCAACTGTGACATATGCAATGCGATTTGTAATGAATGAGTAAATAAGCCTGAGATAGCATGTGGGAAGTTTGAATGACTGTAGTTTTGTAATAAGACCATAGTGCCATACCTTATCGAAAGCTTTTTCCAAATCCATAAGAATGAGGCATGATGGAAACCCTTTGTTAAACTGATTTGTAATTATGGTGCTGAGACGAAGAAGCTGGTCATTTATGGAAAAACGAGGCAGAAAACCTGCTTGGTGGATAGGCAGTAGAATAGTAGTTTCAAAATACTTATGAAGTCGAGAGACAAGAATTTTTTCCAGAATCTTGCTAAATACTGATGTGAGTTGGATTGGTCTGTAAGAGCAAACAGAATGGGCAGGCTTATTTGGTTTTGGAAACATACAAATTTTAGAGATTTTCCACTCAGAAGGATAGAATCCAGTTTGGAGTATGAAATTATATATTGTCAGTATCAGGAGAAATGAGTATGGCGCTTCTTTGATGTGTCTATAAGAGATGTTGTCAATCCCAGGTGCTGTGTTCCTTTTCCGTTTTAGAGCCAATTGGATTTCGTTGGTAGTAATAGGTGTAGTGAGTGGGTGTTCCGGGTCAATCACATGTTCTGTGGAAGGTTGGAGTGCAGGAATACAAGACAGATCTGTCCGTTCAGAGCGTTTAGAGGCAGCTGTTGGCGTAAAAACGGTCTGTAGTTGTGTAGCAAAGGCGTTGGCTTTTTCTTCGTCAGAAAACAGAGGAATGTCATCTGCAACTAACGGGTAGGTTATCGTGGTGGTCTTGCCAGTAAGTTGATGAAATTGCTTCCAGTAGCGAGAAGGGTGTGCTTCCTCGGATAAAGTGTTACAGGTCTTGATCCAATTACGGCGTTAATAAGCGACAAGATAGTTATGAACAGCTCTTTGCCATTGGCGATGTTCATGAAGACATGCTTCATTCCTGGTTCGATAATATTCTCGAAGATGCTGTCGGGCTTTCTGGATGAGCGTAAGATATGTCGGTACACCAAGGAGACATCGTGTTCCGAGCATATCAGAAATAATTACTTACTGGCTGTGAATATTTTTATTTCTCACAGCCAGTCAGTAGTTATTTCGGTAAGTCTTTACTTTGACTCCAACTGTGACTTTAATCGGTTCTTATAGGTTCAGTTACTTCCTGGAACTGTTTGTGCGTGAGTCACTTGTTAGAACTGTTCGTGCCTTTGGTGTGACGGCTTAGTTCATATTTTTCCCACTAGGTGTCTTTGTAGTCATATGGTAGTTGGTTAGTAGTCACATGTTCTGTGTGCATGTATGTGTGTGCTGCTGTTTGTGACATGCGGGAGCGCGTAATTGAATTGGTTGAATTGAGTTAGAGAAAACCTATCCTAGTTGTGGTCTAAACTGAAGATATTTTCGACGTATTCTAAAAGTGGACGTTTATTGGTTTCTTGTTTGTAATAATAGCAAGTGTGCTCGGTTTAATAAAACGACGTGTGTGCGGAAAGGAACATTTTTCAGTAATGTTGAGTATTGCGCATGTGTTCTTGGTATCTTATTTTTTCGTGTGTGGAATCAGCAGTTATGAGTTCATTATTCATGAGATTTCTCCTATGGCGAAATGGTGAGTGATTTCTTTTTTTAATTCATATTATTTTTATTCTTGATTTGTTTTGCATTTGAGTATTAGGCAAAGTATTTGGTTTGCTGCTGCTTGTCCTATTGTCTTGTTGAGATGTAATTTTTTTTTCTTTGTCATGCACTGATTTATGATTAGAGACGAGTGTTTTTTTTTTAATTTTTCCCTTCTTATCTTAGCTTTATAGTAGTGGTGTGATTATTTATTATTATTTTGGATGTTTTTATCGTACTTGAGCGGGGGGTTGGGGGGCGGTAGCCCCCCATTTAGATCTCAAAATTCATAGTCACCGCTTCACCTGAATTGATGTTTAGTAACATTGTGGCCCTTGTACTTATAGTATAATTCTTAACTTCGCATAGTAACATTGTGGCCCTTGTACTTATAGTATAATTCTTAACATCGTATAGTAACATTGTGGCCCTTGTACTTATAGTATAATTCTTAACATCGTACATTACTTTCACTGTGTTAGTAATTGTAATCGATTCATGTGATCCGGTTCCGGGAGCAGTTTAGGAATGATTCCTAAACTGCTCCGGGAACCGGATCACATGAATCGGTTGAAGTCACAGTTGGAGTCAAAGTAAAAATTTGCCGTTATTTCATAGCTTTGCGCAATATATTTGGCATTTGTGCGAAGCAACAAATAATGTTCTATGTTTCCTATAATTGGCAAAAATAATCGTTTTTCAAACTTGCAAATAGTTTGACAACAGTTACATGAGTAACAGTGGCGTCATCTATTATTCTTATATGCTAGGACATAAGAATAACAGATAAGGGGGAAAAAGATTACAGCACTGCTATTCATGCATTATGGTTTCGATGCAATGATTTTTTTTCTTTTTGGTGCTATTTTCTAACTCTGTAGCCTTTCGCTTGGACCGGAGCTAACGTTGCTATTGTAATCGTGCTCTTTCAAAATATAAATCTGTATAATTTCGACTGAATAGACAGTAAATAACAAACATGTGTTATAATTTTTGTAGTTCTTAATTGTCAATGTTAATCAGCTTCCTTTAGACTATGTGTTTCACGCATCATGACACTTTTCGTTAACCAGGTATGACCCAAGTGTTGGTTTGAAATACTCTCCTGTGACATATAGTCATTTTGTTGATCCAACAGTTAATGCAATTGGGTTGCAAGTGACCACCCATCGTTCCCAAACAACCCAATTTGGTTTAAATCTTTTTAACTACACCGCGTGGTCACGTTTCAACCCAATCATTTTTCTCAGTGTGCGCTGACAAAATATAAATTCGACTATAGTACTAATTTCTATAAGGATAAGAAGGACGGCAGCAAAAAAGAGCCAAGTTCTATGGGGGACAACCAAGAAGGTTAATTATGCACAGTGCATTTGGAGAATTGCTTAAAAAGCCAGGAAACGACATTAGTTTATGATTTTAACAAAAGAGACACTGACCAAAGCTTAAAACTTTACTTTATTTTAAATTATAATTTGTAACTGTTTCGGATATCTAGCATATCCTTCTTCAGACACGATCGAAATTAATGAAAATACAGACATATATATAAATGTTGTTATAACAGAGTTTAAATTCTTTAACCGTCATATATATATTCATTGTTATAAAAAAAATTTAAATTCTTTTAACAGTCATATATAGTTACTAACATTTATATATATGTCTGTATTTTCATTAATTTCGATCGTGTCTGAAGAAGGATATGCTAGATATCCGAAACAGTTACAAATTATAATTTAAAATAAAGTAAAGTTTTAAGCTTTGGTCAGTGTCTCTTTTGTTAAAACAATTAATCCAAAGCCATGAATAGTCTTACTATAGTTTATGATGTAGGGAAAACACGTCGTCAAAACTTATCTCGGTTTTACAAATATTTATTTTTTGAATATCGCATTCTGCGTGTTATAATTTCACGATCGTGCATGAAAACTGCAGTGGGAAGAATTCACTAGATACAGTTTTACACCTTGCGTACATTTTCAGTAGTAATACTTAGGTAATAGCATACAGATATAAAACTAAGGAAACAATAATCAATCGTATTAGTACGTATATCTAATGTTAAAATCATGTATAATTTGCATGGAAAACTCCAAGATAGAGTTATAGCAATACAAGGTCACAGTAAACCTGTGCCTGATAGGATTTCATGAATCTATATTATAAAATTGAAAGTGACTACGTTTGTGACTCTTAATCTCTTAAACCGCCCGACCGATCTCGATCAAATTTTTAACGTAAATGCGGTTCTGGCCTGGGAGTGTTTTTAGCTATTCACCTTGACGGTAGAACTTAGGGGGGAGGAGGATATAGAAAAATAAATAAAACATAATAACTCTTGAACCACCACACCGATCTTGATCATATTTTCAATGTAGATGAGGTTCGAGACTGGGATGATTCTTATCATTTCACTTTGACGGAGCAACGTAGGGGAGGGGGAGGTAGGGAAGATATACAAAAATCAATAAATATAAAAATAAAAGTGACTATGTTACTGAATTAATAACTCTTGAGCCACCCAATCGATCTCAATCAATAGTAGATCTTAGGGGAGGGGAAGAGGAGGAGGGGAAATATATGAAAATGAATAAAACTTAATTACTCTTCAACCACCCTACCGATCTCGATCAAATTTTCAACACAGATGACGTTCGGGTTTTGGATAATTTTTATCATTTAAATTTGATGATGCAACGTAGGGGAGGCGGAGGCGGAGATATATAAAAATAAATGAAACTTAATAACTCTTGAACCATAGGATCGATCTCGATCAAATTTTCAACCTAGATGAAGTTCGGACATGAGATCATTTTTGTCATATCACTTTGACAATGTAACTTAAAGGAGGGGGAAATACATTTATAAATGATCGAAAATGACCGATATAAGTGTCGAATTTATAGTCTCTGAGGTCGCATAGAGGAACAATGACACTTCTGATGCCTTTTAAATCCACATTTAGCCCGGAAAATTATGGGAGGGGGGATATATAAAAATCATCGAAAATGACCAATATCAAGGAGCCCTTAGCAATAGTAAAAATTGACTGACTAACGAAACATATTACTATCTTTTCTTAATTTAACTCCGCGAAGCGGGTAATTGATGCTAGTAATAATATAAGAATGAAATCAAAGTGGGTCTGCATCACCGAAAGCATGATAATCGGTGATTATTGTCCGTAGGATACCAATGGGGATCTATGGCACAAGATGAAAAAAAAGAGGAATCAAAATTTGGAGGAGGGTATACGCAAAATATTTTGCCTAAGATTTTACTGTCACTAGTGGGGCATTAAAACACGATTTTGATAAGCTAATTTTCAATTGATGGGATAGAATGTGTGGAGGAAACGATTTTTGGTTTTGGGGCATCAGTGGGGAGGGGATTATAATGATTTGTAACAACTAATTCGCGTACGTAAATTGCTACAAGAGAGCCCAGGAGCCATGATAGGAGAACTGATGTCCATGTACTGACGATATCCTCTCAAGATGAGATTTCACAGTTTAACGTGGGATACGAACTACTTGGGTCCCCAGCAGAAATCGAACGCGGGACCCCTTAATTGCAAGGTAACGAGCGTAACCATTGATCCACCGTTGATAGTACCTTCAAAATAGGATCTAACAGATTCATAGGCTATAAAATAGGTAAATAAATAAATAAATAAAATATTAAACAACGAAATAAATAAATAACATTTTTAACAAAATAAATAAAATTAAACAACTTATCAACTGATCCGTTCATTCGTCACTGTCATCTGAATAATCAGTGTCATCATCATCACTCGCACTTACGCTAATCACTATGGGATCACATACTTCTTCGATGATTCCATCTCTCTCCCAATACGTATTTTCTAATGACACTACGTGAGAGTAATTCTTCTTCCACTCTTCAACGGTAACACTGTTAATCACATGTTCAGTCTACTTAAAGAGATTCGTCATATCAAGATCTCCAGTTACATTTCGGTGACGGATAAATCTTTTATACATCTTCCCAAACATACTCAGTAGCATTAATGTCGCAATGGTATTGGGGTAATCTCAAAGCTACGAATCCATCCTCTTGGAGCATCATGATGAATTTGAATATCTTTGTTGTGGGTAATTTTTGCGCATGTCTGGGGAATGAGGAACGTTGTTTACAGAAAGCCAATCCACGACAGTCGCGGAGCCAATGGAGGGCCTGGGGGCAGGCCCTCTTGCTCGAATTCTTGGCCCCCCTACATAGAATAATACTGCCATTGATCGACAAACGGTGAGTTGATAGTAGCCACAAATGAAACTACTACCGAAACATTTCTCAACAACTGTTACCACCTGCAGAATACCGTATGTTGCAATAGTCTGCGTTCCAAGTAAAAAAAAAAAAAAAAAAAAAAAAAGCAGGCTCGTTTTCGGTTTGTAGTACAGCAAGATCTAATTCATCGAAATGTGTAAGGTGCATGCATTGACCTCACGATCTGAACGTTTCTTTTAACCTCTGTCCTTTATCTGGTTATCTTCTTTGTTTTCGACAAAGAACCAGAAAAAAAGCAAAATCAGTCGGCATTCTTATTCGCTTCGATGTTGAAAGTCATACTAAATTTTGATATACCTACTTACAAATAGCATACATTGCAGTAAAACATTACACTTGTGTTGGACGAAACAAGTTTTCGTACATTAAGCAATTAATTTCCATTGATTATGCCGACATAGAACAAACGCATAACATTCATTAAATAAGTTGGTATTATTATTATTATTATTATTATTATTATTATTATCAAATAATATCGATCCATCTTGTTTAATATACAGTAAAAGAGAGCAGAAGTTTTTATTATTTCTGTCATTCTCTCCGTTGCTTGTATCCCAGTCGTTCAAGAAAATTAAGATACTGAATACTACCAACACCTACTATTTGCTATTAATACTGGTCCTCCTTGACTATCTTCTGGTCTTGTCTCTAGTACGTCTAGTTCCCTAACGCTCTTGACCGTTGACTACCTTGTAGAAATCTTCTTCTGCGATGTTGTATACTACTAACTAAAGCCTGGGGAAATGAGACTAACAAAAATCAATGATCCTTTATAAATAAATCGTTCAGAAGTATTTTCTTTTTAAGCGATTTTAACTAGCTTAACCCCAAAACTGCTGCTACTAGAGAAATTCCGAAGTTTATCAGAGAGCCAGTGCTACAATCTCTTGATTACTAACCATCTGGTAAGAAACCGAGATGATACAACTTGGTCGCGCCAGTAATGCGATTTTGTGTAAATGTTGTAGTTACTCCCGTGACCAGGTTGTATCATCCTGTTATCTGATGTTTAGTAATCAGAAATATATCAGGAGTTAGTGGAACTGGTTCAGAGATATTCCATTCAGTAAGTTCAGACAGGAATATTCATTTTTATCATAGATTTATATTTGTTCTTCGTAAAAATATGCATTTCTGAGAAGATTAAGCACTAAACATTTCTGAGAAAATTACATTTTAGGAATTATGCAGAATAGTAAATCAATGTTGACATGAATTTTCAATGTGATATATTAATTAATGCTCCTTCTTCAATTCTAATCTCAAAACTAACAATATTAATTTAGCACCAACTACAGGATAGTAGCGTTATTTCAACTACATTTCAATTTATTTTAAGGCTTTGAAACATCTGAAACTCAGAGGATAGAAATGAGGGAAATGAGTCAATAGAGCTATAAAAATTTCCCTAGTGACGCCCAGGAAGAATCTTGGTAAACTCTTCACTCGAAATATTTACCTACGAGAGATCGATCACACCATCTTTCGAATCTGAAGTCGATGTTCTATGGTCATTCGGCTTTGGCCATTCGGTGTGGATGTGAAGTATTTGTGTATTTGAATTCACGTCAAATTCTAAAAACTAGTGAAGGTAAAAAAACGAAAGAAAGAAAAAGGCCACATATACTTCTTTTGCTGTAAGGAGTTCCGATTGAAATGTCTGTTCTAACATTGTTTGATATTACACGTTTCCTCTTTTTGCTTCAAAGAGTATTCACTTTATCATTTTAATGAAGTAAAGGCAAATTCATTACTCAGTTTTAGAGTTCAAGGGTAAAAGTAACCAAAAATATTGAACTACGGGGAGATCAAAACAAGATACTACAAGCAAGCAGTTGCCCGGGCGCCAGCAAAGTAATCTTTGTGTTTGTTGGTATAGATGTAGATGAAGGGGATGTTAATCGCAAAATTTGCCCTGGGCACCAAATGTCTAGTTTCGTGACCGATTAGGTTACCATATTTTCAGAGCATGAAATCGAGACATTTTTCTGAAATATTAAGAATACATGATAATTATTGGCAATTTTCTTTAAAGTGAAACTTAAGCTTCAAGAGCAAGGCTTAAAATTTAAAGTGGGCTGGAACGGCAAATCACTGTCTTGTTAGAGTTCAGTTCCTGTTTCTGTGCGACGTTTGTCTCTTAAGAACATTAGTCCTTGTCCATTACTTTATTATTATTATTATTATTATTATTATTATTATTATTATTATTATTATTATTATTATTATTATTATTATTATTATTATTATAATAATAATAATAATAATAATAATAATAATACAGTTTATCTACCAAATAACTATTTATATTATTATGGGATATTAAACCAAATCTGGAACTATTTATTTGATATTTATTTACTTCCATCATTCCATCCGGAAATTAGTGTGATCTGTAAGAGAGGGAATATTTTCGAGCTACTAAAATTTGAGATGACTGCTGTATGCTATAATTTAGAGCTTCGTCTTATCTCAAGTACATGCAGACATGTCGGAAGGTTTGATGCTTGTAGATTCACTAGTTCAAACACTGTCGAAGATGAAATGTGGAGAATATGACTCTCAACGAGCAACATTCGAACAAATTTATCAAGAATGTTTGGATATATGCAAAGAAAATGGTCTTGAAATTCCAGAACCGGAAACAGATAGATTACGGGGGTTCTTCGTGGAGACGAACTAGACATTTGGCTTCGAAATATCACAAATGCGTTTTGGATGGATTCTTTCTTCATTGGAGGCAGGAATTTTCTAAAGATAATATACTAAGAGGCATTTTTCTGCCTACTATTGATAAGGCAATCACTGCGACGGAAAAACTCTTTGGATCATGTAGCAAAGTCATTATAGCAATCACCACTCTACATTCAAAAAGTGAAAACTTCCTAAATTATAACATTGTGGTGCCTATGGCCCAGCATTATGGAAGTGATCTGTAAATATTCAAATTGAACTCAAAATCCTCCCAAACACAAGTAAGTTGTATGAAGACGAGAAAAAATCGGAACGTCTAGTTTTTAAACCGCTGCAACCAACCTCGGATACTGATGCAGTCCAACGTGCGATCCTCAGCAACTTTCTATGAATTGATGTGGCTGATTCATCATCGGTTTTCAACAGAAATTCTGTTACCGATCGTTGTCAGGTTCTGATTTCTACTTCAGTGTCCATTGTGGTTTACCTGTGAACAATAGGAAACAACGATTATTGTAATTTTGAAGCAAAAGGATCAAAGTATGTTCACTTAAAATTTCATCATATTGCAAATAATAAAAACTGTGCAAAACTTATTGAACATCCTCTGTATAATATTATGTACGTATAAGCTTATATTAGTAAAACTCTAACTCACAAGTATTCAAATTTAATTTTAAGAAAGATTACATTATAAAACTAACTATTGAACTGTAATGTAAAACTATGAATTGAAAATAGTTTCGTCGATCCGGTGTACTGCATATTACGACTGTGTTTCTGTTTCTTCTGTATCAATGAAGAGCATCTACTTCTTGTGTGTGTGGTTGAGTTCTTTTTAGTTTCAATCGATGATAGGTGAAAATAAAGTATGGTAATCATGATTTTAAAAAATCGAATTCGAAATTTCAGCAGATTTACACGTTTCATGCTCCCTACGTACCGAAAACTTGAATTTTCTATGTTTATCTGTCGTCTGTTTGTTCCTTTGTAAATATGTTCACTCACCTAGAGGCCGTACCGTTCAACGTATCTGCACCAATTATTAAAGCTAAAGTTTTTATAAGATTCCCTAGGGACCATTTTTTAAATTTTCTTCCTATTCCAAAATTAAGGGTGGTTTACTGAAGAGTGAAAATTGAAAATTACATTTTTTAAAGGGTTCCTAAGATTTTGTTTAAATTTCATACATTAATATTTCATTACCAATCCTATACTGTGATGTAAGTCATTTCTCTGGGAAAAATTCAAAATAAATTACTTACTCTTATGGATGAGTTCTTTTAAAACAATTTTATCAAATACAACTCAAGCGATTTTGTTCATATTTCATTAATAATTTGACAATGTAGTATAATTTATTTGTTCTGAAAATATTCACAAGGATTAGTTTACTCTTGGAGGCGGGTTTTCTCTGGACCATTTTCTCAAAAGAGAGTCGGGTGGTTTTGTTTAATGCAGGGATGCAAATAAGCAACAAAATTTTACTAGCCCAAGAAAAAAAGCAACTAGCCCATATCCCACAATAGAAATCATTTACTTACCTTCGGAATGATATTAAATACTTGCCCGCATCGATGAACTACTCGCCCCGGACGAGTGAGCGAGTGGTCTTTTGCATCCCTGGTTGAATGTGAGGTAAATATTTTTTTTTTGGTGAAAAAATACACAAGTAGTCTACCCTTAGAAATGTTTTTTCGGGCGATCTTATCGAAAAGGACTGAAACGATTTTGTTCATATTTCATAAATAAATATTTCGTTAGTAACCTCACAATATGGCATAACACATTTGTCCTAAAAGTTTATAAAGGGGCAGTTTACTCCTAAATGTGTTTTTGTACGCACGCTTTTCTAAAGTGACTCAGGCGCTTTTGTTCATATTGCACATATCAACATCTCATTAAGAACCTTACAATGTGGCATAACTCATTTCTCCTAAGAAACTTCATATGGGTTAGATTATTCTTGGGGTCGAGAATCGGACGATTTTCTCAAAAGCAACTCACACACTTTTGATCATTTTTCATAAACAAATACTTCATTAATAGCGTGTTAATGTAGCATGACTAGTTTTCCTACAAAAATCCGTAAGGGGTAGCTTAGTCATGGCAATTACTTTTTTGTGGCAAATTTCTGGAAATCGATTCAGAGATTTTGTTCACATTTCATAAACAAACACTTCATTAATAACTCGACAAATGGCATAATTAGTTTGTCTTCTATTTTTTTAAAACAAAATGGCAAATAACAGTTTTCTGTAGTGTTGAGTTTTTTCCGGGCGATTTTGTCAAAAACACGACGTTTTTATTCATACTTCATAAATAAATGTTACATTAATAACCTGTCAATATGGCATAACTCTTTTATCATCGAAAGACCACAAGGTATAGTTTATCCTTGGAGATTATTTTCGGGTAATTTTCTCAAAAAAGTTTCAGTCAATTTTGTTTAAATTTCTTAAATAAACGTTTCATTCATAACCTCACACGCTGTCATTTCTCATGAAACAATCAACAAAGGGTAGTTTACTCGAGGGGTTGAATTCCTTGCGTTGCGTAAATTATTTCTTACGAACATTTCCTCGAGGAGTACTTTGGGAGTAAATTTTCTTCCGTCGCAGTTTTCTTCGAAAACTCCTTCTAATTTTGCTTATTTCACTAATAAATGCTTTAGTTAAAACTGCAGGATAAAGTGATTTCGTTTAAGAAATTAGAGTAAGAAAGTCAGTACAGTATCCCGTACCTTTTATTTTCTTCACGATCATACTTGGGGTGTTCAAGTCAATCCGAGACTTTCATTTCATAGACTTACAATCGAAATCTAAGGTGGAGGTAGTGCATGCAGTAGGAACTGGCAATGCTGCTCATTTCGCGCACTTGTCCGGAGATCATTAATCGAGATGGACAATACTATGAGCATGTACACGGAACAGCGTGGAGTGATGCAGCTTTTAGTGAACAAGAGCATAAAACCAGCTGAAATTTACAGAAGATACCAGTCACAATACAATGATGAGACAATTAACCGCACGAAGACATTTGAATGGTGGAAGCGCTTTAAAGGTAGCCGTAAATCTGTCACTGATGATTTGATCGTAATGGATCCAACCCACAACAACCATTCGGCACGTTAAATACTGTATCTTATCATTGACAACCGTCGTATAACCTGTAGTGAAATTGCAGACGATGTGTAACCTTTCGTTAGGAACAATAAACAAAATAATTTATGACCATTTGCTTTTTCCGGAAAGTGAATGCGCGTTTGGCGCTTTTGACTGGCAGAGATGAGTTGAAGTCAGCAGTGAATCGAAGGACCGTCAAGTGGTTTGTACCTATTTGGACTCATAAGAGATTTCCTTGGAGATTTACATTTCTACAGAGATAACAAAGTGGAGCAGGCTCTCCTAGATTGGTTCAGACGTACTGAAAAATCTTTCTATGCCAAAACCTTCCAGTCATTAGTAAAACGCTGTGAAAAATGTATAACACTATCAGGGAGCTACATGGAAAAATAAATGCTGTTTCCACTCCTTGAAATTTGTTTATTATTATTATTATTTATTATTATTATGCACAGTAAGTCCCCAATTGACTTGAAGGCTCCTCGTATTTTACCTGCACCATTTTCATTAAATTCCAGCATAATGATATAAATAAATCTAATGACATGTGAGTTCAATATCTAATGCACAACCTTTTCCATAAGGTAATGCAGTGAATTGTAAGTAGAAGAAAATATAATTGTGTGCTTGGCAAACTCATCATCAATGTACAAAACTACATATCTAACGAAAGAGAAAACACACACTATATAAAAGACGGAATTGCGACATTTTCCTTTCAAAGTTGCAGTAAGAACTACTTAATTTAATATGTGGGGTCTTATTTCTATAAACGACCACAAGGCCGGAAGTGGCTGAGAAAGAAATGCTCGTCCAAGGAAAGAAGTAAGGCAAAAATAGAAAAAAATCTTAATCTTAACCTTTAAAATAACTAAAGTTAAAATAAAAATCGCAAAATATGTTACTCGTGAATTGCATTTGTCTTTGTACCATATGCAAATTAATTTTTCTATGAGCAGAGAGACCAACGGTTGGTGGGTTCTGGCAGGCGCGCACCCAGAAAATTTTGTTGGTTGCTCCGATGGTCTGAGAGTGTCCAATACTATTGTGCTGTCAAAATGTCTTGAGCCGTGGCAAAAATGCGAACTAAAGCTCACACCCCAACACACCCACACGCTGAGCCAATAAGGATTCAGCAGCTGCTAAGCGAGAGAGCCTTAGCGAAAGATAATGGAATTCTTTCAGCCAATAGCAGCGCCAGAAACGGAAGTCTAGGTGTCAAGTCAATGTGGTATATTTATACAAGATAATATATCTGTGCAGTATTAAACTGTTGTTATTCAATATCCAAAAACTAACTTCTCACTACTGTCGCCTATATTTTCAGAAAAGAATAATAAAACTAAATGTTTTTTATAAGAAGAAAAAGAATACAAATGAAGTGAAAGATCAAATTTTTAGGCTACGTCTTGTTCTCCAAATTGAAATCAGCCCTGAAGGGCCAGAGATTTTCGGACATCCAACGTAATGTTACCATCCAGGTAAAGACCATCACTAAAGACGACTCCAGAAGTTTCCAGGACTATATATGCGAGGTGTGTTCAAAAAGTATCAAACTTTGGTTGGCAAAAATACATTTATTGATTTGGAAATCCGAAACATTAATCCCCTTCAAAGTAGTCTCGTTAATACACACACTTCTCCCAGCGCTCCCGCCGTTGTTAGAACACTACTGGAATGGTGAGCTACCGTGCCTTCGCATTCACATGATGTCTCAAATAAGGTCCTTTTAGTGGCATTTTTAGCTTGGGATATAACCAAAAATCACACGGAGCCATGTCGAATGGGTAGGGAGCCTGACGACAAAGAGTAATGTTGTGTTTGGCGATGAAAACCTGAATCAAATTTCAAGGACACTCTCCTCATGCCCAAATTCTCGTTCAAAATTGAATATACCGATCCGATTGAATGGTTTCCGTTTAATATCGCCAAGCTCTTGGCAAAATTTGATGCAATATTGTTGCTCAAGTTATTGTCATTTTGCCAAAAAAAAAAAAAAAAAAAAAAAAAAATCCGATGACCGCTCACTACACGTCTTGACTCGTAGGCCGATTGCCAGCGACTGACATTTTCTGCGGGCGGGAAAAATCAAAATTGCGCATGGGTGTCCCTCGACGTCTACACTGAAGAAAGTCTCCTATGCTTCATTGGTTTACGTGGGGAAAAACAAGGTTCGATACTTTTGAACACACCTCGTATATATCCTAGACCTTTCTTGGAAGCCTTATACATAAAAAATATTGTGTCTATGTATCAGTGTAGATGGGCTTTACAAGAATGGTAGACAGATACGGTAAATAAATAAATAAATGGGCAAGAAATTGCTTACAGGTTGTCTCTCAAATTAGTTTAATTTAGCCAACTATACAATATCTTTGAAATTACTGAATTTTGTTAAAAGTATTCCATTTCCCAAATCGAATATTTAGTTGAATAGTATGAAAACAAATATGAAGTTCTTACTTTTTCTTGGGTATACGTAGTTTCATGATCGTATTATTACAATCCATTGCTTACAGCGCCACAATTACAGGCATGATTTTATGTCCATTTTGTTATTTGTGTTGATTTGTTGTTTTTAATTTCAATTGCTTTGTTTTGATATTTGCGAGTTCAAATAACTTTCGGCGTTGTTAAAAAAAACTTCTGTTTGTTGTTTTACACTACGTTATTTACATTTTGTTTTGAAGCTATCTAATTGAGCAAATCAAATTGGAAGTTGATGACATGAACATCCTTCTGTATCGTATGAAAAACATCTGGAAGAAAAAATAAATAAATGTACGAGTAGAAATAAACAAATTATAAGAAAGTTGACTTCATATTCAAGTATTTGAGATCAGAAAACGTTATGAAGAATTTGACTGCTATCAACTGTAATAAAGTCTACAAATTTTAAAATCAAGGGAAATTTTAACCTTAATTAGCAAGTATTGTTTTGAAACGATAATGGTTAATTTAATATGAAGGATATGCAATCCTAAGCCGTACGAATCCAGTAAGGTCCTCGTATTTCTAATGGATTTCGAAGTTGTTTTTCTCCAGTTTTCTTCATGGTTTTCTTAATTGAAACAATGTGTCAAAATCCCAGTATTTATACCTATTATAGTATTTTATAGCCTACATGTGTTAAGATACTATAATTTCTTACCTGATAGTAAGTACGTTTTACATTCAAGAAAGAAGTCACTCCCGTCGCATGGTAAACAGCTTAAAATTGCTACTGCTTTTATCTTAAATAAATAAATGGAATCAAGTTATTGATAATTAGTTTATATATATATATATATATATATATATATATATATATATATATATATATAATTATTATTATTATTATTATTAAATGGTAGCAAATAAACATATAATTAGTTGTATTACTTAAGTTCCTCCCTAAAACACTTGGTAGTGACTCTGGTTCACTTGATAGTGATTAGGTTCTTTATTTGTAACTGTGATGTAAGGTTAGGTTAGGTTTACAATGGATCACTATAAGTCAAAGTACCGGATCCGAAGCCGTCAATGGATTTGGGGGAGATACTAAGTGCCATCCTATATTTAGTAAATATTTATAAACAATATGAAACTAAACTGGCTCTCAAACAAGAATACGTTAAACTTAATATCACACAATTGATTTACGGGAGGAAATGATATAAAAAATATCATGAACGAAATACTTCAATTTTCACTCTAAAAACTACATTCAGCATCAACTCAGTATATTAACACTAACATCTACCTATTCTGCACCTAATCTAGAAGTGGAGTGTAGAAATTGGATATATCACAATAACCTTAAAGACACCAATAAAAATGTTGTTAATATGATATTTTTGTAATTTATGATGTATATTTAATATGTAATAATAATAATAATAATAATAATAATAATAATAATAATAATAATAATAATAATAATAATAATAATAATAATAATAATAATAATACTTACCGGTGTTCAATTTATTAGTAGTTTACTGTTCACTATAACTTGTAATTTGACTCTCGAGTAATTATTTGAATTAAGCAACCCATTTCGACGGTCATACATTTTAGTTTTGTATCGTCATCGTTGTATTCGTCGTGCCGTCGGAATTATCTCTCTGATCTCAAGACCTTGGAAGCGTTATTCATGCAGCATTTTAATTTCACAGGCGTTCCAGCTTCACAAGATTTTGTCACAAGGAAGGCGACAAAACTGATTGTAATAATTATTGAGGTATTTCTCTTCAGTCAACATCCTATAAAATCCTCCCAAACATTCTATTAGCAAGATTGACCTCATACGTATATTAAATTATTGGAGATTATCAGTGCGGATTTAGACGAAATCGATCAACTATCGACCAAACATTTACCATTCGACTAATACTTGAAAAGAAGTTGGAACACAATACCCCGGTACATCAATTATTTATTGATTTTAGAAAGGTTTACGACTCGGTTAGGATAGAAAAATTGTGTAACGTTCTTACAGAATTCGGAATACCGAAAAGCTAATTAGATGAATTAGCTTGTTAAGATATGTTTAAATGAATCCCAAAGTAAAATTCGGGTAGAAAAATTTTTCACCACGAGCTTTCACGACGGGAATGGTCTGAAACAAGGAGATGCGTTGTCGTCATTATTATTCAACTTTGTCCTGGAGTACGCTATAAGGAAAATGAAAGAAAACAACCAGGACCTGGAATTACCAGGAATAATGGTATTCACCAGATTATGGCATATGCTAATGATATAAATTTAACAGAGGATGATAGGAGAACAATAGAAAGAAATGCAAAGGTCTTATTATACGCTTTCAAGGACTTGGGTTTAGAAGTAAATGCAGAGAAAACTAAAAACATGGAAGTTCGGCATCATCGTACGACAAATTATGGATGCGTTAAAAAATAGCAAATAATTGTTTTGATAAAGTGGATACTTTCAAATAATTAATATTAACAGGCGAAAATCGTATTCACGAAGAAATTAAATGTCTACTAAAAGCAGGGAATTCTGCTATTATTTAGTTCAAAATCTCTTGTCGTCGCGAATTCTCTCGAGGAATTTGAAGCTTAATATGAAACGATAATCATGCCTGTTATTCTGTATGGTTGCGAAACATGGTCGCTTACTCGGAGAGAAGAACGTAGACTAAAAGCATTTGGAAACAAGATTCTGAGACGAATATTCGAACCCAAGAGGGACGGGAATGATGAATGGTGGAAACTTCATAACGAAGAACTACACATTTTTTTATACGATTTACCAGACATTCTTAGGATCATCAAATCTAGGAGGCTCAGGTGGGTAGGTCATGTAGCCAGGATGGAAGGAAGTAGGAACGCTTTCAACGTCTTAATTGGAAGACCAATCGGTAAACGACTATTAGAAAGACTTAGGTGCAAATGGGAGGACAATATTAAAATGGATCTCTTAGAAATAGGAATACAAAGTAGAAACTGGATCCAATTGGCTAAGGATAGAAGTCAGTGGAGAGCTTTTGCGAACGCGGCATTGAACCTCTGGGTTCCATACGCCATAGAGTTAGTTAGGTGTTCCAGCTTGTGTGGCGACCCAAATTGTCTCTCGTTTCTCCAGTTCCTAACGTTCCACGAAGTGAAGTATCATATGAACCACCTAATATATGTAACAATAATAATCAAACTATTGTGACGTATGGACGTGTTTCCATAATGAACAGCCAACCTCGTGGAATAATCGGCCGCGCCATGATGAAGAATTAAGTGAGTAATGCATTGCTGTAATATTCAAGATACTTTATATTTTCAAGTCGTTAAATTTCATTAAATACTCTCTCCATTTAAATATGGTATCCGTTTCGAATTTACTTCTGTTTGAAATTATGGGCTTCGTTTATAATAACACTTAAGACCTAGGTTTATAAATGAAGTTAGATAATGGACCCCCATTATCTCCCAGTATCTCCTGTAAATACACTAAAGTAACTCAGCCGACCCTGACGACGAAGCTTGGCCTCGTTATTATGAAGAACTTATAGGATTTCTCTCTTACAAGAATCATTTTTCTACATTCTACTGAATGAACAGGCTCCACATTTTTGTTAACAAGGTTGTTTTAAGTCTACTTCACCAGTTTCACTTAGTCGGGTTTTGATAGATAAAGGCCAGTCCTAATTTTTCCACCAATTAAATATTTTTAATGCGGATCGTATTACCTGGGAGAAAGCGGTCATAAACATCGCTTCGTTTATCAAACGTTTCCTTTCGCAGGTTTCGTTGGGTTCTTCCTTGTCTACGAATAATACACTAATTGTCTGTTTTGTGTTAAATAAAACCACTTTTCATCTATGTTTATATAATAGTTAAAATCTTCGAAACACCCATTCGGTCTCACTTTACATAAACAAAACTTTTATAATAATATCCCTTTTTTGATCTGTTACATAGGTTTAACATTAACGACATATACAATTAATTTCCTTGATTAAAAGTGTAGACTGTAATATCGATAGCACAAGACAAACTAATTGACCCTCGGCAATTAAAGGAACATATTTAACTTGGGTTGACTGTCTCGAATGATCCTTGTTTTTCCGTCCTCATTTGCTTTTCGTTTTTAAAGAAATATCAGCACAAAATTTGCCTTCGTTGTGATGCCTTCGAACATTCCCAAACTCTAGACACACTCAAACGTGTTAATCGAAAATCAACTGCAACTTTATTTATAGTATCATGGTTTAGGTTCTGACCTTCTTATGGTTGCATTCTTTTTATACAATATACCATTATGGTGTTCAGTATATTCCCAAATTACTTGAATTTCGAATTCCTTTTCAACACTTCATTATTTACACGAATATTTTCCATTTTGCACATGGGATAGGCATAAATCTAGGAGTATTCAACTACTCACGTGGTTTTACACACCGAACAGCCGACGTCCGTCAAGCACATGTCTTCTCTGTACTGAATACAGATATCGTGGTGAGTTTAGCAGGACTTTTCAAAGATGAAACAAATCTTCCCTTCTACACCCAAGACACAGACAAACCCAATCCCTCCTTTTGGGCCATGGCGGATCTAATCGCACCACGTAAATTTGTTGATGTTTTTGGCACAGACAAAATCAACCACCAGTCAACCACGCCTCAATCATTTGCATAGAGTGTGAATTTACAAATAAGGACACTTCATTATAGTTCTTTACTTATGCTTCATTAACCTTCACAACTTTTTCTGATGCATACCGTATTTGTGGACATAACGAGTATCAAGAAACACAATTTATTGCAAATTGCGAGATAATACACTTTTTGGAAAGTACAATTAAGAAAGTATAAATGAAGAAACATACCGAGCTATAATAAATAAATACATAAATTTGTATCCGAGTAACAATACTAAGAATAATGTATAACTTTAACAAAGAAAGTTTAGTTTGAAATTTAACGTTTTCAGCATCAAATCGGTATTAATACATAAGATGTGGAATCACAGCCCAACATGGAATCTGAACAACATGAAATTGCATAGAGAATAAAACCTTAATCTCGAGTGCGGAATGATACGAAGGTGATATTTTGTCATAAGATATAATAACACTACTTAAACAAGATAGGCATAATGTATTTTTGCGTTGGGCCATACATTACTTAAGACGTTAAGCTAGAGTACATTGCATTTCGAGTTGTACATTGTCTTCGACATGATTACTTTTATTGCACCATTTAGATCATGACCCTTACTGATCTATTTCTCAACTTCTGCTTCAGTACACAGAAAGAAACAAAAAATTAAACAAAAACAGTTTGTGCAATCGTATGGTTTTATGCCTTGGCAATGCCGATGTAATTTCGCCTGTCTCGCTATTCCTGCTCAACTTTGCCTGATGTTGATAAGAGGTAGCTATAAACTTGGGAGTGGTTATTTGTTCTAAGAGTACCAGTTCGACACCCATGCCTTATATGTATTAAAAGAAATGAATGAAAATCATTAATGTTAATGAACAATGGGTCATAATAAGGAAGTACATGAAGTGGTACGCGGGAATCTGCATGTGTTATATATCGTTGGAAAGGGCACACCGAGTATACTTCACATGTGAAATATCTCGCTTGAATGGGACCTGTAGGGAGCGTGGTGGCCATTTAAAGATCAGAACAAGACTCGCTCCGAAACACCAGATAAAATAAGAAGCTATGACGTAATTGTTTTGAGACGTGGTATATATAGGTTTGAAAGGTAGCTGAATACGAAATGTCATTGATTATAACTAAAAACAAGAAGAACTATGATGATAAACACTTCTTCAAAATAATTTTCGCATAACTTAATAACTCTAACTTAATAAATGTAAAACTTATATCAATCACAATATTTCAAAAGGTCTATGGCTGCCTATACCCATCTATAGGCAGCGTGCGTTCCATAAACGACTGAAGTCGATTAGGGTTGTTCTGGAGACCATTTTTCTATTGAAAACTTGAGAAAATCCCTCGTTTCCCCTGCTTTTCTGTGTTCAAACTGCTTTCAGTCAGATTTGATTTCTGTTTATGTGTGTTTATGTGTATGTTTTGTATATATGTATATGTGTGTAAGAGAGAAAGGTATGTAGTAGACAGACCGATGACGCCCGTATGGTCCAGTATGGTCTGGTGTTGGCCGACGGCATGAACATAGCAAAATCCGTATGGACTTGTTCAGCTTTTACGTTGCTTCGGTGCGCGTCACCCGAACTCGCCCAAGGCTGGGTCACAAATATTATTACTATTATTATTATTATTATTATTATTATTATTATTATTATTATTATTATTATAGATCAAAAACAAACAAGTGTATGGCAATATCGTGGGCGTTCAGTCATTCAGTGAAATGCGTCGATCGCCAAAAAAGGTTGTAAACCACTGCGTTATTGCAAGTAAGGAAAGAAACAGGAGACCGTGGTTTGTTTGTTACAACTTGCATATACTTTCGTACACAAACGGAACAGAATTGCATTGCCAGTGGGTCTTTATTGTCAACTTGGTTGGCATTAGTAAAAAGCTAGGGCAGAAAATAGAACAGGTGACTAGTTTTCGATATCTGGGTAGTATTATTAGTGCTGATATGAAGTGTGAATGTGAAATAAAAGCAAGGATAGGAATAGCGAAAAAAGCCTTTAGCAGGTAGAAAAATCTATTTTGTGGGACCTTGAATAAAGTGTTGAGAAAAAGAATAATAAAGTGTTTCGTGTGGAGTATTTTGTTGTATGGGTCTGAAACATGTACACTCATGTCGCATTCTATAAATATGTTGTTGTGGGAATAAAATTCGCCCGGTATTTCTTATAATGTTAGTATGTGTGCAATCGGCAAAGGCATGTATGTGGCAAATTTCATGTCAAAACAGTAGTAAATAAGAACAATAAAACAAAAATAAAACTTTCTTGTCCATTTAGCAACATTTTGTTTTACTCATTCTAATTTTCGTAGTTATAATTATTTTCCTATGAAATTTACCACAAATATACATTTTCCGATTATACACATAGTATCAGTATTAAAAGTATTTTGCAAAATCATTATCAAATTATATTCTTGCAGGGAGACAGTTATATATATGCGACAATCATTTTGGACATGAGTGTACATTATGCAAAAGGAAATAAGAACGACTGGCAGCTTTCGAAATGTGGATATGGATAAGAATGGAGAGAATTAGCTGGGTCAAGCGGGAAACGAATGAGAGGGTGTTAGAAGTGATGGGGGAGAAAAGAACAATTTTAGATATTATCAAGAAGAGGAAGAGAAACTGGTTCAGATATTGGCTAAGAAGAAAAATTGTATCACAAGTTACATCCTAGAGGGTATGGTGACAGGAAAGAGAGGGAGGGGCGAAGAAGGCTACAATTAATGGCCGATATTAACACAGAAAAATTATATACATGAAGACGAAGAGCGTAAGACCGTGGAGCATGAGATTTTCTGAGTTGCAGGAAGTGACCTGCCACTAATGGCATAATAATAATAATAATAATAATAATAATAATAATAATAATAATAATAATAATAATAATTTTTGACACAATCCAGAATCCGTGTTCTGCTGACGTTGCCTCCCAATCATTGGCGTAAGCCAATCTTGATAATATTGCCTATACCCTCTGAATTGGATGAGCTTGCGGCACGTTGGGGGGATGATATGCCTTGGCATAACCTGTATGTTATTAGCTACCAACAAATCCAACGTTTCCTGGCACAACACACGATGCAAGATCTATCCAAAATATAACTTTCTTGTGCTGATGGCAAATTGATAGCTGCTTCTTTACGCGTTTGCACGAAAAAGCTGCAGATACCTTTTACGGATATTGCGCACCACGCTAAGACCTTTGGCTCAAAGTTCGATTTCTGGATACACTTTACACTCACGGGTGTGGTTCACTTGTCCGCACTGTAAAATCTCAGATTTGTGATATCATTATTGTTTGCAAACATAGTGACGGTTTATACGTTCTGCAAACACTGCAGCAGACTCGCAACAGACTCGTGCGAGCGTCTTAAATGAATCAACTCAAACGAGCTGAAAAGTCTTCAGAAGACTCGCATTTTCATGTATGTCATAGTTTAGTCAATGATGAAGGAAAGCTCTTTAATTATTTTTGCATGAGCAGTATTTCGTGTCATGAACTCTTAACGAAAATAAATTATGAAATTAAAGCTGGAAATACTGTCATGAAATTTGTACTCTAAAACGAAAGGCTTTAAAATTAAACAAAACAATAGCTACTTCGAGTATTGGAAACATTATGAAATAGAAAAAGGATTCGAGAATTTAATGTTACCTGAGAAATATGACATAATGAAATAATGACGTTTAATGCTGTCATATTCCTCAGTGAAAGATAACATAATGAAATTTTTCCTACTCTTTTTCTTAGTACTTTTATGATATTCTAGTCCACGTGCGACCCACCAGAAGATAAGTATATAAGAAGATAAGTATAACACTTTTTAAATATATTTTACTGGGTTTAAAAAAAACGAAAGAAGTATTTAGAATGTAATGATTTAGAAGTGGATCTATGTTTAAGGTGCGGAAATGAATTTAAGGTTAAGATGAGTTAGGTTACTGTTAAATTCCGTTTATTTTGGTAACTTAGGTACCTAAAAATTTAAGTGTGCCATTTCTGTTTACGCTGCAGGGTGAAAAATGAATAGTTGTGTATATTTTTAAACGTCAGTACCATCGAGGGTAAGTATATGTATTTACTTGCGATTTAAAATACTTTTTTTTAAATTTTTTTATATAAGTTTTCATGTTTGAGAAATTATTCAGAATACTTTCACCCAATCTTGAAAGTGTAAGTATATATATATATATATATATATATATATATATATATATATATATATATATATATATATATATATAATTTTTTTTTGAGAAAATGGGATTTCTAAGACTCGTTGGAGAGATTTCGTCATTGAGAACCTGATAACTGTGAATCTGTATCTGAGACTGGTGCATTACGTCAACATGCCTCTGAATTGCAAGATGTTTCCTCATTAATTACATTATTTTGAGTCTTTTGAATCAATGCCACACCAGTATGAGTGGAAACGGAATATTAGGCGATAAAAACCGTGTTTCAAGTGGGAAAGTAAATTTCTTTTCATGAACAATCAAGATAATAAACCACGTCTTTTGGTTTACACATTTTCTCGCGTCACAAAGAATACAATCTCAGCCGTCATTATAACGAGAACCAGTAGAAAAATACAATATATAAATATATATATAAAGCCAAGCCAATTCAAAGTCATTCTCGAAGCTCTTGGGGGAGAAAAAAATCATCGAAACTCAAAGATGATGTCCTACCGAAACAATTACCAAAAGAGTTAATGCATTAAATGCTCATGTTCACAATAAGTTGAAAACCATTATTGATAAGTCTTTGTTTTTTATTTACTTATTTATTTTTCATCGATAAATCAAACGATTTAACGGATACACCTCAGGTTTAAATCTCCATTAGGACAATTTGGCTTTTGATGTTCATGAAGATCTGGTTGTTACTCTGCTTCATGGTACTACAAAAGGCAAGGATTTATAAGGAGTAGTAAAGGAAGGGTTGAATGTAATTGGTGGTGCACAGAAGCTTTCTGCAATAGTTACTGCTAAACCAATGCAGGAATATCATTCTAGCTTAATTGGTTTACTGCGAGAAGATGATATTGTCTGTGTAGCCCTGCATCGTATTGTTCAACAAGAAACTCAATGTATTTGGAGATGAAAAATTTTATGACAGTAGTATGGTTGTGTACACCGAAGTTCGCTGGTCGGGTACGAGAAATAGCTTCAAATAAATGTTTTACTTAAGAAAGAAAGTTGTCGAATTCCTGACTGAAAACAATAACAAAGGTTTCGAGCCTGTATTGGTCGAGTTGCAGAATCCAGAGTTCAATTTCAATCTTGCATTCCTAACAACGAATACAAAACACCTCAATGAACTGAATTTATAATTGCAAGAACGGAATTAAAATATTTCAGACTTCCTTGCACTTCTAGACGGGTTCATTAGTCGTTTGAAGCTTTTAAAATCAACGTTTGGAAGAAGAAACTCAATACATTTCCCATGTGAAAAAAGTGATGATAGAAGAATTAGGAGACATTAACATATCATCATGCGATGAATTCCTTGACAAACTTTTGCTGGAGTTTACGAACTGATTTACGGATTTGGATAAAGGATCTCAGCTAAATTTATTAACAATCCCCCCAGTTACAATATTTCGGAACAAGATGAAAATGTTCAATTATAGTTGTGTGATTTTCAAAGGGATCTATTTCTGCAATTAAGGCAAGAGATGGGTCTACAGTTCTAGAAACTGGTGCAAAGTGATAAATTCCCCAAGTTGAGCGACTTTGCAAGAAGGATTGATTCCAAATTGTATATGCGAGTGTGCATTTTCCTCTATGAAAGCAATAAAATACACTCAAAGAAATGTTCTGTGTGGTACCCATCTATATGACCCATTACGATGTTCTTCTCCTATTGGAATTGACTTTGGAGAACTGGTCAATTCTCACCAACGTCCACGATGTTCACGTTCAAACCCAAGTAGGTAGAACTGTAGTTGAAATGTAACTACTGTAAAATTTGAGTATCTTGTTGTTTGGAATAAATTTTGTCTTTCTTGAACCAATATCCTCTGAGGAAAGTTTTGAATTGTGAAATTTGGGGGTTGCATTCAACACACCAACAATCAAAACACAGACAAAAAATGTTTAGTTAGGTAAAGTTAGATTAGATTAGATTAAATTAGAATCTCTTAGAAATATGATTTTCGCTATGTCAGTGTTTCGTTGTCTGTGTTTTGAATGTCGGCGTTTTGATTTTCGATGTTTCAATAGACACCCGTAAATTTGACGATTTCTGGATTAGTATCGTGAGTGTATAGTGATAAGTATAACATGAAGTAAAGTATCACATGAAGTTGCGTACCTTGCCTCATAGAAATTTCCGTGATGCGCTCTTAGTTTAAACGTTGTTCATCACTGTTCTAGACTACTGTTTTATAATACTAATATTGTTTTTGGTTTTAGAGATAGACCCTATTTGAAAAATACAAACTGGTAGGGAATCTAGGTTGAGTGATAAACAAGAAACATCAGATACTGTTATACTAACTAGGGAAGGTCGCGGGGTGTTACTCGGACTTCATATCGTTACTATGCTTAGTCGACTACTTTCTACATATGAAACAATTAGGCAAACGAAGAAATCCTCGATCGCAAGCGTGTTGGAATTATAAACGTTAAAAGTTCAAAATTGGACACATTTTCAAAAAGTTTGAAGTGAACATTTTTTAAGATAGACCTTTCATTTTTGGTATTGGAGTGTGTTCTTCGATGCTAAATATAATGGTCAGGTCAAAACGTACACATTTTGCAAGATAAGGGAACTCATTGGGGAGAGTGTGAATTGTAATTGCCTCTTACAACTTGCAAATTGCCTCTTACAACTTGCAAATTGCCTCCTGTTTGGCTTTCCGGGTCAGTAAGCTAATAAAATGTATTTGTCACCCCTATTCAACTATACTGTTATTCAAATGCCACTTTCCTGTGCGGCCACCTCCAAATTGAACAATGACATTTGTCTCTGAAACAGAACTAACGTGAACGGGACTCCCAATCCAATCGGCCTCTGTTTGTGCATTGTTGGGAAAAATGAAATAATCCAGTTCAACGGCTAGCGATTGTGCATGCAAAAGTGGTTTTCTCGAGAATAAAAGTCATCTAGTTCACAGCTCTGACCTTACTTTCCCGCATTTTTTAAAAAAAGAATTTACGTCGTTTTTGTCGTTGAATATTTTCAAATACTCCCTGCAGTTTGACAATATTTTCCTATAACCTACATTCCAATTCGCTGAAAACTAAAAACATGGTATGTTAGAACACTGTATTTCAAGATGTACATGAATAGGCCGGCAGAGTTCGGAGCACCGCTAATGTGAGTTTTATAGCAGACCTCTATGGTGCTGCGCGAGCTGTTTGAATCGCCATTTCCGCGCGATCTGTGCCAATCTATGGTGGATAATTTATTCGGTTTAACTTCATTTTAACAACAACCTGATTTTATTCACATATGATACCACGTTCAAAATTTGCTGAACTGCTGATCCGGCCAAAACAACACATTGGTGACAGAGCCTTTTGGTCTCCTCCTCGATACAGAAGGAAAAGAACACCACAATAATAAATCATAGCAAGTTTAGTTATGAATACCACGACCACGTTCTTTACTGAATTTGGCACGCCTGGATAAGCGTTTCCGAGACAAATGTTATTGTTCAATTTGAAGTGACCACACAGCAAAGTGATATTTGAATGACAATGCAGTTTAATAGGGGTAGCAAATACATGTTATTCACTCACTCAATATGCCAAATGGGAGGCAAATTTGCAAGGTGTAACATGCCATTACCCTTCACCCCTTTGCCAATAAGTGCCCTTGTCTTGCAAAATGATTACGTTTTGATTTTACCAATGTGTTTGGCACCCAAGGTAATCCCTCGATACCAAAAATAAAGCGTCTATCTCAAGAAAGGTTTACTTCAAACTTTTTGCAAAAGGCAACGGTAGAAGTTCAAAAGGCAACTGTATATGCTTCGCGAATCGGGACCCCAAAATTCGAGAGTCCCAGTTGAATAATTCTAAACAATATTTTACATTACCGGTAATTATACTTAGCCGTAGCTTGATCATTAATAAAATATCTGAATTAACATTAAATTTTAAAAAGATTAATTTACTAAGATGACAGTAGAATCTAAATTACTTGGATTTTGTTTATTTGTCGTCCCGGCGCCCCCTTGATTGAAGCGCCCGGGGTGTACGCCCCAGTCGTCCCGCAATCGGGACGGCCCTGTATAGAGAGCCACATGCCTCCTTCCGAACTAATATTAGTTTATCAAAGGTCTCTACAAATAGTATAGACGTTAACATCGTTGCAAAGCTTTAAATTGACAAAATTATTTTTATCATTCAAGTATTATATACTCTGTAGTTGATGTAACATTCATGTGCTAAGTCATCGAAATGGAGAAACAGTGTTTCTACACTTTCTAAAATTGAAATTTTCTTGCTAATTTTTCCTCTGTTTTCTGATTATAACCTACAAAATCTAGAACGTTTTGGTGTGAGGACGGTTGGTTGTAAAGGACATTTTAGTGCATAAAATATTTGTGCAGGATTACTTTTGACGTACATACGTGAATGTGAGAATTATATAGACTAATATCATACAAATAATTCTTGTCCCTTATTTTTTTAAAAAAATCGAGGAAACGGCCCTAATGACTTTTACGAAATTTGGTAGAAACTAGTTTTCGTGTACATGAAAGTGATTTAGGCTGCCTAGATTTCATCTTTGGAAAAAATCGTATACAAGCGGTTACGGATATTTTTTTCTTTTTGCAGGGTATGACTTCATTATGTCTTAAAAACGACTTTGGAATTCTCATATATATATATATGAATTCTCTGATTGTGTTTTAAAGCAAGTGCAGCAAAAATAATAATGGTAGCAATACGAAGGATATAGACTGAAAGTATTTGAGAACAAGATCCTGAGACGAATATTCGGACCCAAAAGGAACGGAAATGGGGAATGGCGGAAACTTCATAACGAGGAACTACATAATTTATACGGTTTACCCAACATTATTAGGGCCATCAAGTCTAGGAGGCTTAGGTGGGCGGGTCATGTAGCTAGAATGGAAGAAAGTAGAAACGCTTTCAAAGTCTTGACTGGAAGACCAATTGGAAAACGACCATTAGGAAGACCTAGGTGCAGACGGGAGGACAATATTAAGATGGATCTCGCAGAGATTGGAATACAAAGTAGAAACTGGATCCAATTAGCTAAGGATAGAAGTCAGTGGAGAGCTTTTGTGAACGCGGCATTGAACCTCCGGGTTCCATAGGCTATAGGGTTAGTTAGTTAGTTAGCAATACGAAGAAAGAGGTAATTATAGGCTTGTAATGAACAGTCATGAAATGATGAAAAAGGGAAAATTAGTTCATACAGAGAATATATAAAATAAAAATTGAAATCTTATAAAGAAAGTTATTTGAATTTTGTGATACGACACTCGAAGTGCCAGAGCGTGGTTATTGTGCCATAGTGGTTAACATTGTTATTGACTCAATTACAAAATGATAATTCAATGCGTTCATGTTAGAACGAAATGCATTCATATTATTATCTTCGAATTACCACATAATTAGCAGTCTGTGAAGAGCAAAATGCATGAAAAATAATACTTAAATTTAATTCAAAACTCTAATTTAATTTGCACAATTTCTAGTACATAACATGACAGTATTTATATATGTATATACAGTGAAACATAAAATAAATCTATTGCACAACATTTCTGAGAAACATATTACAAACTGAATACTATCTTATAGCAAATTTCTTATATATTCAAAAACATTAGAATTTTACTACTTCTTATTCTAATTATTTATTTATTTATTTATTTATATTTTATTTATTTATTTTTTTTAAGAAAAGTTTGATATTGAATGTCATGATTCAACAGTCGAAGCGCATAGGCCCTATAGTGTAAACTGCTTAATATTATTACTGATCCAAATATATAAAAAAAATGTGTTAATATTAATTTCTTCTACTGGTATTTTATACAAATATTTATACTGACCATATTTTGAAATGATTTCCAGTTTATAAATTACTACAAGAGTTATTGTTAGTAAATACATTTTGTTAGAACTGACGTTACGGTGGAACGTTTTGATTTTTCTTAGACTAAATCAGCCTCACATCTAAATGCCCGTACAACGAAATAACCGTATCTCTGCCCTAAATTAAACAGAAATGAAGAAACTGGTAAGAACCATGCATACTTTTCTTTACCTTGATCCATTTCGAACACTACCTGCTATTTATTTACAGTACTCAAATAGTAGTTTTGTCGAAATTTACTTCTCTTTATTTGTGAATGCAAGATAAGTTTAATGTATGCGCACACATTTAACCGCCATTCAACGTTTTATTTACTTATTTATTTCAACTTATTTTACACATTGAAGTTACGGCAATAAGAAGCCTTACGTCTACCACTTAAACATGGTACGCAATCTTAATTCATTGCAGTTTTGCAATAAATAAAAACAAGTGAAAATAAACATACAGAATTATTATATATGTTTTAAAGTAACCGACACTCACACACACACATACACGCACTTTCTCATACACACGCAACATTGCAGCCTATGGTGAAGTTCTAAGGAGTATATTTTAATAGACCAGTAATTTATCCAAATCAATTTAACATCGCAGAAGAAATTAAACATTTATATGATATACGACTAGTATTGCCAATTGTGGAAAATTGAATTTCCGGTACCTCCTCACCAACTGTCTCTGATGTGTAGCTGCCTTGATTAAACTAGCAGCAATATCTCCGACTCTATCGATAAAATACCGGCCAGTTAACAACTTTAGACAAGACATAGAAAATTATTGGATAGATATGTCCCCCGCGTACCTCTCTCTAACGAGAAAATGGGGTACCATACAATACGTTTTGTAATTGTTTGGGGAAATATATCGCAAGAAAAAAAATGCTTCTGGCTAAAACATTCTATTAGAAAACTTGATTATCATCATTATTAACCATGATAACTGCAAACGAAAGTAAAGAAAATGTAGACGCTCTGATCAGACTCGAAGCTTATGAAATAGAATGGATATGAATTGTTAATCCCTTAAATGATATATACGCATTGATATGTATGGCGGGGATGCTCAGCTTATGGTGATAAATACAATAGTGAATACAATCTGCCTGATCATGAGCTAACTGTGAGCAGTGTATCAAAACAGATGCTGTAGTGGTATATAATAGGCTATTGTGAGATACATCAAGAATTATATCCAGTGATATGAGACATTGAATCTAAAGTTAACGTATTTTTTAAAACTTGTTCCAGATGGTGTCATGTTTAAGGAAAATCTATTCGAACATCTAGAAAATTTGTAGGATTCAATAAGAAACTCGTGATAGTCTATTCGGGGAGCAAAGCGTATATAGTTGTTGAAATAGTATATTAAAGTGGTATTAATTGTTTATAGAATTCTTGAGGAAGTAGAGTTCAGGCTAGATAATCTCACTTATAAATTGTTTCCTTGTATATAGTACGGAGCAAATCTGGAGACCCACAAAGTTCTATTGCTGAATGAAGTCCAATAAATAAATTAAATTAACTTTGTTAACTAATTGCCTATTCTATGATATTCTTTGAGTTTCATTACTAAAAGGCAGAACGTAAACAAAAGTAATTTTATCTCATCTCACTTTTCTTTTCATTTAGTGTAAGAATTCTAAGAAAGCAAAAATGATTTGACCAAGCTTGCCATCTGGCGGACACTTTAAAATCATTTTCTCTTACCCCGCATGGAAGTTCGACGTTCTCCTAATAGATGGCATAAAATGGCGATGAGTCGTGATCGACGTTTTATGAAATGGATTTTAAATGTAGGAAGGCATTAACTTTCAACAAATTATTGTTAATAATAATAATAATAATAATGTGCCTTGCATTCGAAAGCCATTTTAACTTTAAGTATTAAAAATAACTAGTAGAAAGAAGAAATCAAACTTTTACGGCTGATTTACAGTTTGTACTGATTCTAGTGCGTTTATCTGAGGTTGTGTAGCTTAAACAAATACGTCTTTTTACACGGAATGTTAAGTGAAGATCTAATGTGTCCTTTCAGTCCCTGGGAAATCCGGACGAAGTGATATAAATTGCTTTAAGCGGAAAAGTCTAAGGATGTAATGCAGTTATGTGGAAGATAATATGTCATGATATTGGGAGTTGGCGGAGGATGTGAAAATGCATAGTTCCGCATATACTTAATGAAAGAAGACTAGAAATAAAGTCACGATATTATTTTTGGAGGGGGAGGATCAAAAGATCCAATATATTTCAGGCAAAAATTGTCTTGTAGGCCTTATTTCTTGAGAACTACATACAGTGTAACCAAACACAAACTATCACTTAACTTAGTATGATGTGCTAATTCCGTAACAAATATGAAAACTCGATTTAGGGGCCGTTCGAAAATTTTGTGGACCCTGATCCAAAAACTAAATAGACCCTATTGGGCAAGATCGCAATCTTTTGATTAATTTTTTTTATCATTCCTAAAATTCTTGTTTCTGAAATAAATGAAAATTCAATATTAATATAATAAGCTTTAACACTACATTTTACAATGTGAGATAATCATATTGTTATAGTTACAAAATATACATTATTATTTTATTCGTAATCATTCCATGTGTAAATGATTGTATGAACAGTTTGATTATGAGTTAGGATTTTGAAAAGCAAACATTCTAGAAATTAAGATTGATGCAGTAATGAGCTTTTATTCTCTCTCTCAAATCAAACCTGCTAAGCTATGTATCGTTTTTATATACTATACTTCGCAAATTTCAATATAGGGCTTGAGTTCATATTACACAACAGAAGCTCAAACTTTCGCTAGTGTATGGGTTGATTATTTTCTTACCAATATAACAAGAAAAAGTTCTGTGGGTTTTAGCTGGTCATATTATTTTGGAGTTGATTTTGAGTTTAACGTCCCTTTCAGCAGCGAGGCTATATGAGACGGGACCTATTGATTAACGCGGAATCCGAACCACGCGAGCTCCAGCCATATTATTTTGGATGAAGTGGATAGCAGTGGAGGACAAGGGCGCCGATTTCTCTGTAGCTTTAGAGGGCCAATTCATAAAAAATATATATATAGCAATATACATAACAAAAATATATAAAATACATATTCATAAAAGATAAAGGGGTCCCACATGAGCTTTGAGGGGGCCCGGGCCCCCCGGCCTCCTAGGATTGGCGCCCTTGGCGGAGGACTGACCTGGGCGGAACGGCGGATTCCACTTTATACTTACTTTCTCCATCAAGAGAAAAGTATGTTAAGAATGCGAGGAAAACAGAAAGAAACAAAAATAAAAATAAAATAACCAAGAAAGAGCTTATGGGTGGGAAATGTTAAAAGACAAGAAAGTATTCAAAGATTGAAAACCTACAATGCATTGAGGTGATAACGAGATACTTACAGCAGAAAATATGAAGTTTCTTGAATGGCTTTAGAGACAGAAAATATGAAGTTTCCAGCTAACAGACAAACAAGGCTCTTATCCACAATACATGCAACGACGATAGAGTTGTTGGAACGAAGAAAATCTAAAAATCTCGGAACAACAGCAGCATCTATTAAACTGAGACTCGCGGATTTAGGACTGATGGTGAGAAAATGATACTCTAGTTTTACAGAAACATTTAAAAATTGATTTTTCAAGAAAATTAAATTTTGTTGCATAGGAGGGAAATAACATAACAGAAGATATTTTATTTATTTAGACTGGCTCGGCCAGATGATAATTAAGGGTTCAATGATTATCTGATATTAACGGAACTATTGTCTTTGGTTGATATCGATCATTTTACTTCTACATGCATAATAGTGATGTGCAAAGATTATGCCGACGAAGTTTTTATCTAACACGTATACTAACGTAAAAGATAATACTTTTATTATTGCAAAGAGTTTATCGTCATGTTGTATATGCAAATTGCGTTAAGTTTCGAGCAACTAATTTTAATTACATTCATGACCCACACTGACTTCTTTATCATTTTGTTTCCTTAGTGATCTATTCAACAAGTATTCAACCGTATATTTTCACGGAAGAAAAACGGAAACCGAGAAAGCTCTCTTGTAGGATGTACCTTCATAAACTAAACGTGTATGATCTTTGTCCCGTCCAAAGAAAATGAAATGAAATCTTTAAGTTTTACATCCCACGCTTCCAGTCTCAAGAGTCTCAATAGTGTACAGTATGGGAGTAACTAGTGTAGTGGATTTTCAATAGCTATGTAAACACAAGTTGGCTTGAGTAGTGTTATTACATCAAAATTTTGAAAAGACACGCTACCTAACTGGAAACTTAGGTAATCGTCATATTGGAAACGTTCACCATTCTCAAGCAAAACAAAATGCAGGGCCCATTTAAGTGGGTCTAAGGTTCTGTAACCCCAGGCCCCGAGCTTCAAGGGGCCCCTGTGTGACTGGAAATACATTACGTTTCCTACACATTCCATACATTTCAAAAACTCAGTATGTTATATACATACTAATGAAAGTGTTTGCAGGAATTGTCAGTTCAATTCTTACTCACTTAATTTGCTTTCTTTGAATTTTGTTTTGTTTTCAGGTTAAGATTACATTAGTTTTTTATTCGTGATTTTATAAAAAGAAAAAAGGATCTTTATTCTTCATATTATGCTGTGATATAGTCTATTGTAACAGCAGTTATACCCAAGAGCCTGGCTTGGATATTGTAACAGCAGTTAATTTGATGAAAAGTCTGGAAACTTTCATATTCTTACTAAGGGACAAATTTGATAAAGTTGAAGAAGTGTTACAGATATATACAGAAAATGCAACAAATGGGAATGATACGCCTGAAAGAAGCAGAACCAAACGGTTCCCTGACGGTAATGATGACATTTATTTAACGCAAAGGAAAAAAATCCAACTTCAGACATTACCGTTATTATCGACACACTTCTTGTCGAAATCAAGAGAATTGCCGCATATGAACATGTCTGTTCTATTTTCCACTTTATTCCAAAATTAGGCACGGAAATACTTCATGAAGATGTCCAACAATTCTTTGCAGTTTACAAGGAGAACGTGGAAAATGAAAATATAAAAGATAAAATCACTAATTTCTCTAGCTATATGATGGAAATGCTGTTTGAAGCACAAGATAAGACTGCACAAGATATATAGACATATGTGTAACAATGATTTGCAATGAGATTTTCCAAATATGTTTATTGCTCTTTGGCTGTATATAATACTCCCTATTTCTAGTTATAAGGTTGAAAGAGCACTCTCAAAATTGTCACTTATCAAACCCCACTAAGAACTGCGTTAAAGAAAGATAAATTGAATGCTCTTACTATTCTATCAACAGAACATGAAATAACTAGAGACTTTACTTTTATGAAACAATTTCAGTTTGTTGCACTGAAAGCAAGGAAGAAGTAATTCAGTGTATGAAAGTAGATTTATTTTAACATATATCTTTCTAACTTAATGTAAGTGTTCCTATCTAATTTAGTATATTTGGTTTAGCATGTAATTAGTGGTTCCAGATATTTTTCTCGAAAATACATTTTATTCATGGAAATGAAAGTGAAATGTCAGCTTCTATGTTAGAATTACTATTAATGTGTATGTAATTAAAATAAACAAATCAAGGAAGATAATTTATTCTTAATAGAAACAATAATGTGACCTGTCTCCTGTTCATGGAAACTAGGATAAGTTCATATTATTATTATTATTATTATTATTATTATTATTATTATTATTATTATTATTAGTAGTAGTAGTAGTAGTAGTAGTAGTAGTAGTAGTAGTAGTAGTAGTAGTAGTAGTAGTAGTAGTAGTAGTAGTGGTAGTAGTAGTAGTAGTTACAATATGCGGCTTTCCCTTCTATTTGTATTTTTAAACGCGACCTAATATACAAACTAGAGTATACCAAGACAATAGAGTTAAGTGTTATACATGTTTCTGTGTCTGTTTAATGATCTTCGTGTTTTTCACATGACTACTCACAAAGGGCCCCTATCAGACTTCAGCCCCCTCTCCCTTATTGCTCTTAAATGGGCCCTGACAAAAAAGCACCACGAGCTAGTTCTATTGACAGTTCGCCACCACAAAACCAAAATACTACTATTTGAAGGTCTCCTTCATGATGATGTGTTGGTAAATGATTGAGTCTGTCACTAGCAGAAACTTGCGCAGCCCACCATGAAAACATATCCTTTCATTCTTCTCGTTCTGATTCCAAATTATTTGTCGAAATACAGTGTGATTCCAGGAAGATTTCTTTTGAAAATTAACAAAATTCTCCTTCTTCCGATTAGTTTTCTTATACATTAACCAGAAAAAAATCATAAGCTGAAATTTTGCACATACATTGGAAATGTCTATATACAACATATTAAAAGTCCTGAACTACCCGATGACAGATTTGGCCGCCATATTGGAAAATGGCCGCCAAACCGTTATTTTAAAGATGGTTCTACTTTAATAGCTATAACTCACGTTGTATTTGTACTATTGATGTTATTTTTACTTTATTTGTTTTAACAAAAAGACTACGCTTACAGACACTTACCAATCTACTACACATGGGGAAAATAACGGAGGGATTTTTTTTAAATCCCTAAACTTTCCCTTCCTCCTATTACTTTCTGTTAATCAGTTGACAATCTCGTTCTCTGAGAGAAGCAGTTAAACTTACATTAAATACAACATAATACGCAAAATATAGCTTTCAAGTTTTATTATTATTATTATTATTATTTATTTATTTATTTATTTATTTATTCCATCGAACCAATACATGGTATTTGGTGGGTTCAGTTCACATCTACATAGATTGATATGAGATTATAGATGTGAAATTAGTCTTCTATCCCATGTTTTTCATACATAGTGTTCCAATTTACGTTTCTTAGAAAATCAAGAATATTATTTATATATATATATTTTTGGTTTAGTATTCTAGTTTCTATTTTTACGTTATTGTTTATGTGATTGTACTTCTAGTCTATTTCTAATAATTGGCAAGTGTGGTCTGAGAGTCCATCAATGATTTCATATTTTATGTAATCTGGATGTAAATTAGTTAGCGCATTGTCTATTGCTGTTTTTGAGTGAGGAGTTATTCGAGTTGGTTTCTTGATTATATAATTTATGTTGTGTGAGTTTATTAAGGAGAATACTTCCCTTCTTTCCTTCGTGTTTATTAAAAAATCAATGTTGAAGTCCCCGCAAATTAAAATATGTTTTTTTTATGTATTTTTCGTATTTTGTCTAATAAGATATTTAGTTAGGTCAAAAATTGTAGTTGTGCCTTGTGGGCTTCTATAAATTGCTACAATAATTAAATTGACTTTTTCCAGAAAAGCTGCTGAACACTCAAATTCAAATTCCGTGGAAATATTACATAATTCCGTTAATTCTTTAACGTTGCCTAGTTTGCCTTTAGCGTTAGCCTAGAATTTACTAGTATTAGAGTACCCTCTTTTTCTTTTACTTCTACAAAAATAGTTATTAGATTATAATTACTAAAATTTATAGTTTGTAGATTACCACAGATACACCAGTGTTCCGTAAGACAGATAATTTCGGGGTATGGTTTTATTGTGTTTAGTAATATTTCCAGTTGAGTTAGTTTTGAGGTGAGTCCCATTGGGATCATAATGATAAAAAAGAAATAACAAATATTTATACAGCTGATGTAGCAGGGTTCTATTTGAGGCCATTCTATCCCTAATCTTAGGAAAATCATCTACGAGAAAATCAAATTCTCTCTAATTTATGAATAGTAATATTTATAAGAAATAAAAAATCTAATACGAGGCACAGTCTACAATGGTTCCAATTAAAGAGGCTTTTACAATGTTTTCATGTATCCGAAATGAAAGGCAATCATAATTGTAGAATTCGTTAAGAACAGAATGCCTCTTTCAGTACACAGTGTATCTAAATGCACTCTGGATTTTCAATAACGATTATTACGTTTCAATAGTGTCCACGTTCGTATTTTCATCGCGATTGATTTCCTCATAATAGGAGTTGATGTAACCACTGCCATTACAATGTAAACACAACGAGGTATTATCTGTCAGGAAAGTAAATGTACACCTATTTTTCGAGTCTGGCATTCCTGCGCTCCATCCGTGGACAGTATGAGAATTAAATCAATCAAATATTTACTGATGGGCAAAAAGAAAAGTTTAATCTGAATAAGACATTACAGAGGAGCACAAGCTCTGAATACGAATAGTGCATAGTGTAAATAAAGGACGACACCGAAAGAGAAAGCCAGAAACAGCTGTTAAACTTAGAAAAAAGAGTAAAAATTGTCGAAGTGAGAACATAAAACACAAACAAATACAACAAATACGCCGATAAGTAAACGTTCACCATGCCATGATCTTGGTGTAGTGGATAAGGTGCTGGATTACAAATGCAAAGGTCGCCAGTTCGGATCCTTGTCAAGGACATTTTAAAAAAAAATTGTTGATAATACATACAGCTCATGAGAGGGTAAAAGAGGTCGTATTTAGTTTTTCGTAGCAATTATTATTGGTAATGTTTAGTACTGATAATACTTTTTGTCTTTGCGTATTGCTTTTATTCTTTTCTTCATATCGAAAGAGAAGAATATCCGAACAAATGCCACCAAAATTTCTCTTATTTTGAATGTAAACGCCATTTGCGATCAGTGAAGAATAAAAATTGAACGTTCCGAAGTAGCTGCAAAAAGTAAAAAGAAAAACATGAAGGTGGACCATACTCATCGTTACTAAAAATACAATTTCTACATGCCTTACACCTCCCAACCACGTTTCTACGTTAGCAAGTAAGAGGCTTGTTTTTAGGTTTGGCTGGTCAATACATTTTGCAAAGGGGCCCGGTTTAGCTCTGACGCACCACAGGTGCGAGAAGGGAGCAAAACACTTTTTCTCTCTCCCTCTGTGTGTCTATTTATCTATCTATCTGTATATATATAACGTGAATGCCATAACCACCCTAATTTTCAGCGGATTGAGACGAAACTTGGCACAAACATTAATTGTTGAAATATCTTAATGAGTTCGTTAACCAGGATAATCAGATGAAAATGTTCAAAATGGCGGCCCTTCAAACTCTTAAAAAGTTCCAAGGGAACCAAATTTCGCCCATAAATAGGTATTCAGAAAGTTTCAATAACTTTTCCTCTTTTACTGAAATATTTGTGTGCAGGGACTTATCCTCTTTTATTGAAATATTGGACCCGATTAATCGCCTAAAGAAGGTTCACGCCCTTTCGCTACGGTCAGGCTTTTTTAATTTTTTTTTTACAGGAGGGGGTTATTTCCTATCGGAACAAGATTATTATTAGTGATGATGTGGAATTACACATTGAAAGTGAAGTAACTTGTGAAACGTGGTACTTGAAAGAATAATATAATAAATGTGCTTTCCTCTAACACAGAGAACTGTAAATCATGTATTTCGAGTTCGGGAGCGTGAATGGCGAGGAGTGTTATTTGATTTGCTTTTTAGTAACACTTTGCAATGCAAATAAAGGTAGGCAACATTAGTGGTAAGTAAATAATAATAATAATAATAATAAAAAGTGTTGTTTGTGGCAAGGCAATATCTTCCTCAATTCTTCTTTAAACGTACTGATTGTAACGCCATATCTCCCTTACAAACAAAATATTAGCAATTTATATCGAGAGAACGGGAAATTGTATAGTGATGGGAGCAACGTTGGACAGTATGCACTCATAGTACTCAGAAAAATAAGCGATTTCAATGCAAAATGAACGAAGGGTCATTGTCATGGGGAGTCATGGGGCCACGGTAGAGCCCTCTTTAGGTAAAATGTCGATAACTTATATCGAGAGAACATTAGGTGGTGGGATGGAACCAACGTTGGACACCGTGGACCCATAAGGCGCATTGAAAAAATTCGGGGGGCGGACGCCAGCGAGCCTTCCTTATTTCCACATAATAATATAAAATTATATTGTCGAAATAAACACACGAATTAACTACTAATATTTCATATTATTATTATTATTATTATTATTATTATTATTATCGACAGCGTCTTTTCATTACATGAGCATGTTTGACATGAAACCAAAGAGAAGATCCATCATTCGTAGAAAGAATAAGAATAGTCAGTTAGTTTAACTGTGAGCGACAGCGAAAAATACGAAAAGCGTGACTACCTGTAGCGAAAAGGAACAATACTTTCTCTCAAATGGATAAAAAATCAAGCCGAGATAGATTCGAACTCGCATGTACAGCGCGAAGACCCAGTGCTTTGTCTTTTTTCTTTGTCTCCGCTTGCATACTTGGATATTTATTCGATTCAAAATGTCTTTCGTATTTCTTTTATGATATTGGCAAAGTTTACATTAATAACTTGAGTTGTTCCTAAACCGTTGGCTCACAAGTTTGCGGAAGCGGAATTTTCAGTTTCCGGATTTCGGAAAATTATGGAATTCAGTTAAACTCCCTAATTCAGAAGAATTCCGGAACTCGGGAAGAATCCGGAATTTAGAAAATTCCGGAATTGAGAAAAACTCCGGATTTCGAAAGAAATCAGGATTTTTTCGAATTCCGGAATGTTAACGAAATCAAAAATTTCTAAATTCCGGATTTTTCCGAATTCCGGAATTATTCCAAAATCGGAATTTTCCGAATTCCGGAATTTGTCCGGTTTTACTTTCGGAATTCGGGAAATTAATAATTCCGGAATTGGCTATCCTTAGTTTATACACCTTTCAGAACACTAAGCTAGTTGCTGTCTACAAACAAACAAGTAATGCAAAGCATTTTGTATCCTGCAATACGTCATGTATTAAAATCCGACAGCAGTTTCAGTATCTAACCAGAAATTGCATATATCTATCTGCTGGAAGCTGAGGTATGAAGAATTGTATTGTGTCTTATACAACCCTGCAAACCACTGAATATCTAAACGGCTTTCGTTAAATCCAAGTTGTAGTACTCACAGTTACATCCATTTGTGTCTATATGATCTTGTTACTAAGGGCTTACTACATTATAGCGTCAATAAGTCTTTCTCTGCTCTCCCGTAAAGTTGTGATACGATCTACTACAGAATAAAGAACCAATTATCAATTTAACCAAGTTGTTATATTACTACACATCTACTTCCGCCTGTCAACTCTAGTCGATCTCGTTGACGCGACATATTTGCTTTTTTATACCCCTTTCTTCGTTTACTGAACTAAACAGTAACTATTCTGAAATATACTACTGCGCATGCCTCGTAGATAAATATTTCTGATGCCAATAGTTTCCATTTTGTCCAAGGAATGTTCTTTTTCTTATTTCCAACTTGCCTCTTTTATTACATTATATGAAGAGCATGTAGGTCTAAATACCTCATGTATTACATAGAATGTAGGTTTAACTCTTCCAGCAAAAAAGAAACATGTGATCATAGTATACAACCCACAGAAGTGATAGCTGGCAATACAGTGGTCGTAATCCCTAATGGAGCGGTGCCCTTCCTGCTGGTCTAGTGGCGCGCCTTTGGTGTATGGTGTCCCGGGTTCGATTCCCTGCGGGAGAGAATCTATGGTTTTTAACTGTTCTCGATGTTTCTGTGTTCGTGTCCCTGTCGTTATAAGTTATTAGAAAAAGCAAGTTATACGAGTGAAGCAAGTAAAATTAGCAATAAGTGAGTTACTGAAACACGTTCGGCGAGCCAGTTAAAAAAAAGTGGACAAAGCACTTTGTTTTTTGCCGCCCATGCGAGTTCGAATCTATCTCGGCTTGATTTTTTATCCATTTGAGTGAAAGTATTGTTCCTTTTCGCTACAGGTAGTCACGCTTTTCGTATTTTCCGCCGTCGTTCACAGTTAAAGTAACTGGCTATTCTTATTCTTTCCACGAATGATAGATCTTCTCTTTGGTTTCATGTCAAACATGCTCACGTAATGAAAAGACGCTGTCGATAATAATAATAATAATAATAATAATAATAATAATAATAATAATAATAATATGAAATATTAGTAGCTAACTCGTGTGTGTATTTCGACAATATAATTTTATATTATTACGTGGAAATAAGGAAGGCTTGCTGGCGTCCGCCCCCCGAATTTTTTCAATGCGCCTTATGGGTCCACGGTGTCTAAAGTTATTCCCATCTCACTATCACCTCCTGTTCTCTCGATATAAGTTATCGACATTTTGCCTAAAGAGAGCTCTGCCGTGGCCCCATGACTCCTCATGACAATGACTCTTCGTTCATTTTGCATTGAAATCGCTTATTTTTCTGAGTACTATGAGTGCATACTGTCCAACGTTGCTCACATCACTATACAATTTCCCGTTCTCTTGATATAAATTGCTAATATTTTGTTTGTAAGGGAGATATGGCGTTACAACCATTACGTTTAAAGAAGAATTGAGGAAGATATTGCCTTGCCACAAACAACACTTATTATTATTATTATTATTATTATTATTAGACCTATTATTATTATTATTATTAATTTACTAACCACTAATGTTGCCTACCTTTATTTGAATTGCAATGTGTTACTAAAAAGTAAATCAAATAACACTCCTCGCCATTCACGCTCCCGAACTCGAAATACATGAGGCACGGATTCGATTCCCGGCGGGAGCTCATGTGGTTCGGATTCCACGTTAATCAGTAGGTCCACGTCTCGTATAACCTCGCTGCTGAAAAGGGACGTTAAACTCAAAATCAACTCAACTCAACTCGAAATACATGATTTACAGTTCTTTGTGTTAGAGGAAAGCACATTTATTATATTATTCTTTCAAATACCACGTTTCACAAGTTACTTCACTTTCAATGTGTAATTTCATATCATCACTAACAATCATCTTGTTCCGATACGAAAATAACCCCCTCCTGAAAAAAAAAAGCCTGACCGTAGCGAAAGGGCTTAAACCTTCTTTAGGCGATTAATCGGGTCCAATATTTCAATAAAAGAGGATAAGTCCCTGCACACAAATATTTCAGTAAAAGAGGAAAAGTTATTCAAACTTTCTGGATACCTATTTATGGGCGAAATTTGGTACCCTTGGAACTTTTTAAGAGTTTGAAGGGCCGCCATTTTGAACATTTTCATCTGATTATTCTGGTTAACGAACGCATCAAGATATTTCAACAATTAATGTTTGTGCCAAGTTTCGTCTCAATCCGCTGAAAATTAGGGTGGTTATGGCATTCATGTTATATATATACAGATAGATAGACACACAGAGGGAGAGAGAAAAAGTGTTTTGCTCCCTTCTCGCACCTGTGGCGCGTCAGAGCTAAACCGGGCCCCTTTGCAAAACGTATTGACCAGCCTTACCTAAACACAAGCCTCTTACTTGCTAACGTAGAAATGTGGTTGGGAGGTGTAAGGCATGTAGAAATTGTATTTTTAGTAACCATGAGTATGGTCCACTTCCATGTTTTTCTTTTTACTTTTTGCAGCTACTTCGGAACGTTCAATACGCAAAGACAAAAAGTATTATCAGTACTAAACATTACCAATAATAATTGCTACGAAAAACTAAATACGACCTCTTTTACCCTCTCATGAGCTGTATGTATTATCAACAAAATTTTTAAAAATGTCCTTGACGAGGATCCGAACTGGCGACCTTTGCATTTGTAATCCAGCACCTTATCCACTACACCAAGATCATGGCATGGTGAACGTTTACTTATCGGCGTATTTGTTGTATTTATTTGTGTTTTATGTTCTCACTTCGACAATTTTTACTCTTTTTTCTAAGTTTAACAGCTGTTTCTGGCTTTCTCTTTCGGTGTCGTCCTTTATTTACACTATGCACTATTCGTATTCAGAGCTTGTGCTCCTCTGTAATGTCTTATTCAGATTGAACTTTTCTTTTTGCCCCTCAGTAAATATTTGATTGATTTAATTCTCATACTCTCCACGGATGGAGCGCAGGAATGTCAGACTCAAAAATAGGTGTACATTTACTTTCCTCACAGATAATACATATCAGTTCTATTTTTCTGGACTTATATACGCGTTCACATCCCAACTTATAGCTACAATATATAAGTTAAAAGAGAGAGTCCGTTACTGCATATTGATGTCAGTAATAATATGAAAATAATGATATGAAAATTGATGTCAGTAATAATAATAATAATAATAATAATAATAATAATAATAATAATAATTATTATTATTATTATTATTATTATTATTATTATTATTATTATTATTAGCGTAGTTTTTAACTTGTGAAATTAACTCATCCTATGGTTATTTGTGTATTTTTTCCTGGATTGAATGTTGTTTCCTTTATTAGTGGGCACTAATTTCTCTCCAGATCGTCGAATAAATTAATTTCGTTGTGTACTTACGGTGCAAATAACCTTACAGGTAGAAGTTTGATCGTTCCAATGATCACGGCTAAAGTAAGTAATATTTGGGTTCGTTTTTCAGGTGGCACGATAGTGTAGCGGTAACGTAATGGAGTTACAGTTGATAGAGCTGTCCAGCATAGTTTCAAATCCTGTTCACGTCCAAGTTGCATTTTCTACAAAGTAATAGTGAAGAATCGATTTATCATATTAGAGGTGCAGTGCTTAAGAATGTGGAAGCAAACACTTTTATCACGATAGAGACGATTTACGAATGTTGGTTGGGAAAGGGCAAGGGATTTACCACGATATTCGAAACACTTCATTGATCTGCAGAAAACACTTTTCGTGTTATCGTTCTCAGAAAGAAATATTACAGTATTTGTTGAACAAAGGTTGGGTAAAGCAATCGGTGGTGTAGTGGTAAAGTACCAGACTTCCAAGCGGCAAATCTGGGTTCTATTCCCCGTCAGGTATTATAACTTTTTCGCATAAAATAATGGCTGCAAACAGATATTTATCTTCTGTTGGAGAACTTACGAAGCATCACTGGAGAGAATTCGAATAAACAGTGTGTATGTTCTTCATCATAGACTGTAATGATAAGTATGTTTCATATTTATATTCGTCCCTCTCTCTCTCACTATGTCTCTTTCTTGACGTTTCCCTATCCTGTCGTCGCATCTTTCACTTCTCCCCCTCTCTCTCACGTACACACGCACTTCATGTGCGTGTGCATGTTCCAAAGTTAAAACGGAGCAAGAGACCAATAGACCTGGTCTGGAGAATGTATTTAACTGGCAACTTCAGCGTCGAGTTTTTCGTGCTCTGGACATAACATCTCCAGTCCTGGTCATGTCTGAAAGAAATAATGTTTAAACGCAAGGGAATAAGCAAAATATATTTTTTATCATCTGGGATACCGAGTCTCAGTACAATTACCGAGTCACTACAGATTTGAATCCTCGACCCAGCGGTGGTCCATAAGCTAACCAACATCATCCGACTGACACTTCGATCCGTTTGAGCTCTAGCGTGTTAATTCCATCTGTGCAAATTACGACGTTATATACGCAAGACATGAAAGTGGTGCTGGATATTCGGAACAGATAAATCTTCAGAAAAGACTAGAAAATGGTAAACTTTTTTGTTATTTGGAAACAAAATTTTATTTATACTAGTTCGGCACAAATTTGCTTCCATCCTATAATTCAATGTGATTTACTCATGTTGAAATTTGGAACATGCAAGGTCTGCTACATCTATAAGGAACATCCAATTTTCCATTTGAACATTTGTGACTTTTCATTATGATACGGTTTGGACTTTTAATATAGGATATTTCTGATAAAAATTTAGCAGTAAAATAGCACTCATTCAATATTATCTTTCTTTCTTTCTTCCTTTTCTTTTCGTTTTTCTTTTCTTTTTTTGTTCACTTCGCATTAGTAGTCTGGAATGGAAGATATGACCTACACTACCTACTGGGTTTATTAGAATGTAATTTGCATCAGTACGTCCAATGAACACTACCGAATTTACAACCGAACCACGGGGAAACAAAGCGTGTGTGTTAAACTTTTGACATTATCATAGATGTATCTGTGAGATCTACAATTATACTGGAAATTGAGTATGTTATCCCTTTTGAAACTGACTTAGTGAATGTTTCAAGTATCTTCTATATATTCGAATAGTCCTGAAAAAATGTATAAAAACAAACGTTATTTCTATATTACTATTGGATTTCTGGTAACGGAACTTTACAATGTTAGGTTCTTTTCTTACTAAATTTAAAATTCCATATTTTTATCTGTTCCCCCTTTTCTTTCTCTTCTCTCGCCTTCTCTCTCTTTCTATCTCTGCCTCACTTCTGAAGCTCTGTGTAATAGACATCCATTGGTTTCAATTTTTCATTGTGTGTGTTTCAGTTTCTAACTAAATCACCTTCTGAATCTTGTTTCGTCTTGGTTTTATTATTTTATTTTATCGATACTAATACATGTGTGGTTTGAAAATAGAATTGCGTTGATGTTGTTAGCTAATTTTAGTATGGAAGAGAAGAAAGTAGGAGAGAGAGGGGGTCTCTTTACCTGACACGATTATGGGATAAAAAGGTGTATATTGGGCGGCCTAGCTGCACGGCGTTAGCTGTCGCAATTTTTCTGATGCGGAGCGTACCTTTATTTTCAGAAAATGATAGAACTAGATTGTTCTTATAAGAGAGAGAATACAGATGAAGTGTAAAATCTAATTTACATGATACATCAATTATTTCTCTGTTAAACAAGTATAGTTTTATTGAGAAAGTGTACAATTGTATATTGAGTTAATAAGTTTTGAGGTGTTTGTACTCGGTGGACCTTTCGTATGTGCGCTTTTGGTGTACTTGCAATTTTTGCAACAAATATGCATATCAATGATCTTGTTATAACATAGGAAAAGAGTCATTTTTTTGCCTGTCATATTACCAAAAACTTTTGAAAACATAAACTATTTGTGTGCACTGAATATTCGAATAGATAAAGTAGTAAGTACTTGCATATCTTGGTTCGGTTACATATGCGATTGTTGAAATGTTGCATCTACAGAATATTAAACAAGAAAAAGTCAAACCGTAGCACTGTTTGCGTTAAGCATGCAAGCGTAATATTGTAATTGGAGAGCTTACTGGAAAATGCCTTAAGAGAATGATTTGTATTTGAGGCTCGTAACAAAGCGGCTCGAAAACAAATGCTAAGTGCAAAAAGCTAACATTTCAGTAGAAAGTAGATCTTGCCAGTGCAGTAGAGCAGATGAAAGTTCAGTTGAGCATTTTAAAACCAACTCAAGACGTGTAGACCAAGGAGAGGTAGGAAAGCAACAGAGGTAAATATCGAACGACAGAGATCGTTAAACTCATTTTCTTTACCTGCAACACAGTCTACTTGCAGTAGTTACGAACTGACACTACCCACTTGGACATTCAAGGTATAGAAAAATTCACTTCGAAAGGTGGGTATGCCGTCTTAAAGAGAATATTTTGCTTAAAAGCGTAACGCCAAGTAAGATCATAAGAATCAATCATATAGAAGTGACGGAGTTCAACCCGATATGGAAGATGCATGAATGTCATGAATCCAAGAAGTCCAGAATAAGTTTAACTTACTAACATTAGATTCGATTGTATTCGCATTAAAAGAAAGACTAGTATGAAATATCTCACACTGATGAAGTACACCATTCGGATCTTCAGAGAGGTTTGAACACTTAAACAGGTCGCCACTTGATATTTATCACGGAGAAAATTATACGGTAAGAAGAGTTATGGGGTGTGTATATCGGCAAATTATAGCCACTACTCACTGGCAGAGCTGGAACGAAGAAAAAGGGAAAGAGGTATTCGAAGAACATCTAGTTATTAGTTGTTGATGGTTTTAATAGCAGGAAGAATGGAGTGCAACAGAGGAGAAAAAGAGAAAGCCAACATGAAGTAGATGGCATGAGAAGTAGAAGTAAAAGGAGGGCAGAAGATAGAAAAAATCGAAAAAATAAATTCAGGAGACGGGAACGGAAACGGACGAAGAAAAGTGGAACAAGGCAGAAAGGAACAGAAACAATAAAACGATAAAGCAATGAATCAGTTGCTACAGGAAATATGGTTCATTACTATACTAATGGAGCATTATAAATTATTGAAGAAGTTGGTTTAGAAGAGGTTGGTTTAGAAAAATTATTTTTCTTCGTTTAGTCATACAGCGGGGAGAGCGAGGGATTTAGTAATTGTAGCATCATGAGGATGATGCATACCATATTGTCTACTGGAACATCTTGATGGACACCGGAGAAGAGAAAATAGTTTATATTATTAAGATGAAATGTTGCATTAGTAATGCCAAAACTAAATGTTATTCAACTGCAAATGAGTTATTTGCTTTAAACCAATGTATTTTGTAATCTAAATTTCTTACTGCTTATTTATCAGTTGTGTAGTTATGTAATATGTGTGGTTTAAAATCCGCGTTTCATATTTTGTTCATTCTTTTATCTTATATTCTCGGACATGGTAATCAGTTTTACAAGAAGATACTGAGTTGCCAATCGGAGGATATACACTTTCCTATCATTGGACTAAACCTTGTCTGGCTTTACATGTTTTCTAGATCATTGATCGGGCTAAACTCACAGTTACTCACGTTGTGTGCATGATGGTGTCATTAAACGTTACATAAAGGAAAACTTGTTCATACAACTGGGATCCTGATTTGAAAATAAAGAAAGGTCGACAGAATATGGTAAAGATTTTAAGAAAAGTATATTATAATATATGTGCTACAAATTCAGTTAATCTCGAATGACTTAGCGTAATACAGAACGATTTTCTATGGAGTAATGTATGAAGTAATAGTTACGAGTCAGTTACCTCGGAATTAGATTATCAGTGGGAGCTCATGTAGTTATGATATCTCGTTAAGCTGTAGATGAACATCTCATACATGAGTCTTCCAAAAAAAAATCGAACTTGAGATTTTGAAACTACTTAATGATTACAGCCACGAACATTAGGAAGTGGAGATTGGATATATAAGAAATGTTAGCTTTATCCAGTAGCAGCATAGTTTCACTGTATGTCTGATAGTTGGACAACCAACATGACAGCAAATACGTGCCCGAAAACATAACATGCCAGAAAATTCCTGCACTTGGAGATAAAAGTATTACCATCTGAGAGCATCACTTAGAGAAACAATCACGAGATAAATCTGCAGAAATTCCATTCACGTTAAGTTCTAAGAGATAGGAATCAATGCAAAGAAAACGAAAAAATAATACACATCATGCAGAGACCGAAAAAGTATGGAAAGCTAAACAAAATGAGAAAAGAAGGAAAGAGGGAAAGGAAAGAGCAAAAGACATGGGAATAAATTAAATTTTCACACTTAAGGATAAACAGTCTCCGTCTTTCCCCTTGCCCCCTGTATTGTCTTGGCTTTTCTCCCTTCATAGGATAAATCAATTGCAGTATCAAACGCGAACATGATTTATAGTGTTTATTTCCTTGAAAAAAAAATGTAAATCAGTCTAGGCTGAGACTCAAACACAGATTCTTTAGAACGACAGTCACACACTTTACACACTTATCTACACAGGCTTTATCAACTGCATTTTTATAAATCAGCCATTACACGCGCTGTTATCAAACGTGTTAAAGCAGCCATTGTCGGTGATTTACTCCAGTTACACTTGAAGTTTGAATTTTATTTACAGCCTTTAGCCATCTACGGCAACAGGCCCCATGTTTTTCATTAAAAGCATTTGTTCTGTAGATTAAAATCAAGAATAAATTAATCTATTATGAATTAATCTCTTGGGTGCACCAACACACACACAAACAGAACATACACACATCGTATATATATATATATATATATATATATATATATATATATATATATATATATATATATATATATATATTATCGAATTGATTAAGAATTAAGTGAGTTATTTCGTAAATTTACGAAACGGGTCTTGAAGGAGGTCGTCGCAACAGTAATGACATCTCGTAGCGTTGTTAGGTAACATACGCAATATAAATAAAGCTTCAAAACCAGAAGTTACAAGTTCTGCCGTGGGTGAGTCGGTAACATGTCTGCTTCTTGAGTGGAGCAACGCGGGTTCAAATCTCAGCTTGTTCACTTTGATTTTTCTTTCTCTCAAAATACATTTCTATATGTTTATATTTGTCACTAATACTTGCTTTATTGCATTTTTTGTAGATTAACTTAAATTAGTGGAGGTTAAGTAAAGTCAGGAAGGTTAAGAAAGGAATATATGAAGGAGAAAGGAAGGTTAAGAAAGGAATAAGAAAGGAAGGAATATATGACTGCTTAATACGTGTGTGCAGTCCAGAGATAGAATGAGTCAGTGGGTCAATTGGGTCAAGATTTGTAAGTGGGTTGTGGGTCAACAGGATGTGAATCAATGCGATACTCAACCCAATGTGGGTGGGCAAACACCGTGATCGTGGGTTTTCTCGGGGTTCTCCCGTTTCCTCCCACGTTCTTCATTCCAGCATTTCACTCATTTCTCATTATCACCGTCTCCTTTAGCCTAACCGGCATAATCGTGGGACGTTAAACTTAAAGATTTCATTTCATTTTCAACCCACCGTGACCCACTCTGACCCAACAACCCATTCTGACCCACTGATCCCCTCTGACTCACCAACCCATTCTGCTCAGTGCATTGTAGGCAGCTTGTTCTGAGCACTGGTGAATTTGTCTACCTTTTACTTTCAAGGCCTTCCTTTTTCTTCTTTTCTTTATTTGTTTCTATTGAAGAAAGAACTTCAGGCAATTGACCATATTTGCAATTGTATTAATAACAATAGGACTTACTTCTTGACTTTTCAGACAGCCTGTGAGTTTTTAGAGGAGCTAACTACTGGATTTTTTTGAATCACCTATAATGTATGAATTATTATATAAAAAATGAATATAACTATGTGTGTGTGATCATGATGATCAAATTGCAGTCAACTGAAATAACATTTAGCATATACATAGTTAGGCTCTAATCTCAATATCATTTTTTAAAACAATCTTTTATTGGGGGGAGGCATTTTCTACATATAGGTTTGATTTCTAAAAATAATCGAAAACGATCGATATTAGTTCAGGAACAAATTGAAAAGCAAATATTGAGAAGTAAAAACTACAATCTTACGCATTTTACATCTACTGCTTTTGATTATAATAATTGCTGAAACTTGTGTTTATATATGGAGCGTTCACAGCATAAAGGTATCACTTCATAAAGTTCTGAAGAAAATGGACACAAAATTTGTACTTTAAGCTTAATTACGTGTGAATTTTAAATTTGTACGGGATGCTTAATTATATGGCCAATTTTAGATTTCTCTTTACTTTGATCTATTTTGCCTTTATTTGAGACTTTCAAATTTCATCCTATTTTCCACTGAAAATGTCTGAAAGTCAATAAAGAAATAATTATATATGATAATTAAATTTAAATTCATCGCAATTAGGCCCATGACAACAAACACTTTACCATTTTATTTTGTAAAGATCAGATTCACCGGTATTGTAACAAAGCGGTGCTTGAGCGTTGAACCGTAGAAATTCAAACTCCGATTGGTGATAATTTCACAGCTTTGTTTTATTAAAATTGTAAATTTTATTTAGTTTAGAAGAGAGCGTGGATCATGGGTCAGAGTTGATGACGATGAGTTTCGGTGGGTCGGAGTTGGTCACAGTGGTTCAGAGTGGGTCATGGTGGGTGGTGGATCGCAGTGGGTCACATGTTGTTGACACACGACTCACTCAGAAAACTAGACCCACTTCACCCACTGACCCACTCCAACTCTGATTAACGCTTCGACACCTGGAGTAAACAAGTTCTGCCAGGGAACCTATTTTCTTCCAAAATTATATTTTTATATGCTCACATTTATTATTTTTAATTACTTTCTTGCATTTTTCTACATTATCATAGATTAGTGATAGTGGTTTAGGATAGATTATATAAAGTGAAATACGGTTATGTATGTTTACACTTTCGTTTCATTCTTTCAAAATACATTCCTATCTGTTCACGTAGTGCAAAAGTTGGCATATACCTCTGCATTGATCAACTATAACATTCTAGTTTATGAGTTCATTTGCTTCGGCTCTTCTGAGCTTAAGATGTAATTAAAAACATATTAAGAACAAATAATAAAGAAATGAAAATAAGAAATTATAAAAATAAGAAAGTATATAAAAATGAGAAATTATTTTCCTGATGGATAAAAATAAGAAATTATCTAAAATGCAGTGAGTTGATCAGTGCGGTACAGTATACTTTTTGGGCCACCCTGTATATTACTAATAATTTATTTCTTGCATTTATTAATAACTAGCTAAATTCCAACTTTTTGCATGGGTCACATAAAATATCTATGTAAACAAGCTGAACAATGAAACGAAAAGTTATCGGCCATTTTCTACTACTTTTACATATACTGGTAAACGCCCCCTGAGACCCCCTGGTTCAAAATTTAAAAGAAAGCCTCTCGCTCCCAGGCGATTAGGCTGTATTTGGAAGTCAACGCCTGTGGAAGAATCACCACTCATCCCAGCGACTGTGAAAATTAAGGATTTGACAGTCGCTTCCAATCCGGCATAAATTTCACGGCTAATTTTTTTGAATTATACACATGAGTATCATTGATATGTTAGTGTTAATAATATTTATGGAACTAGGTAGGTTTTAAACTTCTAAACTATGCCGTGGATAAAAGTCGGAATCTTATAGGGTGGTTTCATCCGTGTGTGTGTGTGTGGCAGATACCAAAGCAAAGACAGTAAGTGATATCCAGAAGTGATTTTTTGCCATTGATTCTGCATCCAAAGAATAGGTTCCATCTCATCCGTTAACTCCATATTCAAGCCGGAAGTAGTTCAAATTAGCTATTTCTAGTGTTGCCTCAAGACATTTCCTTTGGGACGAGATGAGACAGACTACTTGTCTCGTTTTCGAGACGGAACACGGGACGAGACAAGACGTCTCGTGAAGTGTCTCGTCTCGTCTTGTCTCGTGTCTCGAAATTGCAAACACAGTTTTTGAAATTAAAACACACACAGCAAACGTAACGTTTTCGATGTTACTCGGATGACACATTAAGATGTTGGAACATTGAAACCGTTACGTTTGCTCTGCGATTTTCTTTTTTTTAAATAAAGTGAAGTGTGATAGCCTTCTTAGCTTGTTTTTTTTTATTAAATTATTTCTTCATGTTTAATTTTTCTGCTCTTTCTAGTATACACTACTTAATTTCCTACAGTAATTTAAATCCGGCGTTTATAATTGAAATTTAACTTTGATTCCATTGCATTTTATTGTGAATAGTAAAGGTGCCTTACAAGGCATTTAACTTTGACACAGGAAATGAAATTTCTTCACATATTTGTGAATTCGAACCCCTGCCCAGGATGACTTTTGTGTGTGTTCTTAACCTTACTTTTTACAAGCCATGTCCTGCACAGTAAAAAAATTGCTATGTTGATTCAACACCATGGGTGGAGCTATGGTGCATGGAGAGCATTGGCTTCAAACTTTTTGACAAAAAATGAGTTATTCCTATTAATTCCACACTCGTCTAGGAAGTATTCCACAGGTCCGAGACCGACCGACCAATATCTCTGCCCCCCAGCAGACAATTCCTAACTCCGCCCATGTTCAACACAATGCGGTGACTACCACTTTTTGTGTTAAATCAACACAACACACGGTGTTGATTTCGGTAGTGGGAGAAAAAGTTAGCTGCAGGGAGATTTGTACATGGATTACCCAGTTAGAAGTCGAGCGTCTTACCTACTTGGCTAACTCATCAGACAGAAAAAAAAACAATTGAAACAGTATAGAGATAAAAAATGTTCCTGAACACTAAACACAAAATTACTCTCACGACTTATACTATGATTTAATTATTTTTTCAATTCTCAACTAAGAAGCACGTTTCCCTATCCCTTTGAGTACCCTTTCTGTAGTTTTATTTTTTAAGCCACTACACGACCTGGCGACGCGACGGCCAAAACATTTTCTCTCATCACGCTTTTGTTATTGTCTCTGGAGCCAATCATAGCATCACTATTACTAGCGTCGAATCATAATAGTAAATATGGTCGTACTTGAAATATGCCAAGTTCCATTTTGTTCTACACTTTCCCTGTCAAAAACATTCTTATAAGGCTATTACCATATCTAATATAAGTGTGTTAGAACTTGGGAACGATTAGTGAAAGTTAGAAAAGACACGGCGGCATTTTAAACCTGTCGTAAGACCGTCTTTACTATTATAATTGTCGTGTGCTATTACTAACTCCAGTATCGCAGTAGACATGCCTATCTGACTTGACTCGCGGTTTTAGAGAGTACGGTAGGTTGTACAGAATACTATTTAAAAAGTCTTAGTGAGTCGGTATTGAAATCTTGAACACGTTCAGAAGGCTTATTTCAATTCACTTTGGGATTTTTCTTCGTAGGAGCTTTTATTATCAGTTGTTTGGCACCCTCTAAACGTGCCCCCTTACTCCCTCCTCCCAACAGTCATTACCCTCTGGGGCCAGTGCAGTCACATTGAACTTTACTTGACATTAATGTCTTCGTTTTCGACGTATCTATGAGCAATTTATATTCGTGTATTCGTGCTGGTAAAACAAATTTCAATGTTTCAGAATATAAAAAAGTTCAGGGTCGAGGATCCTCAAACTAGCGACGCAAGTCTATCTTCACCATTGTTGGGGAGGGGGACGGGTAAGACAGGTTCCCGTTTTTTTAAAAAATAGATGTTCAAAATATTTATAAGTTGAAAAACAACACTGTGGAGGATCAAGGAGCAGAATTGTCAACATTGAGAGGCGAGCAGATTTGAGGCTTACTCTCAAGGGAGGGAGATGAGACTCATATTACGGTAAATGAATCTGATTTCTGAGGTCAATCTGTTGTATATTATATGGCGATGTAGATGAAGTGGCAGTCGGACACAAATCATCACATTTCTCCCCCCCAAAAAAACACATTTCAAATTAAGTTGCTTGGGAGACAGTCCCCCTGTTCCAAGATGGAAGGGGAGACATGTCCTTCTCATCGCCCTGGGGACTAGCGCCAGTGCCTCAGACAATTAACTGCAAAGAAATATTATCTTGTAAATTATTTTTCCTTGCCTTGTGAACTTATTGAATTTATTTTTAAGACCTTTAGGCAACTTTGGCTCACGCTTAATGGACGATGGTATGAGAATTATTGGAATAAAGAAAGTGGTAGGATACAAGACAACACCGAGAAAACACACACACTCGATGTTTGTCCACCGCAAAGCTCATATGGCACTAACCGAGATCGAACCGACTACCACACGCAGGAGAGGTGAATGATTTACGGTGAAGCTACCGTGAGAAATCTTGTTGTGTGTTCTGGATAATAACTTTGTTGTATCTTGATTAGCATGGTGCATCTGCTACATTTGACTTTCGTTCCCATGATATGGTGCTATAATTTTTACGAGACAAACGAGACAAGACGAACGAAAAACGTTACAGAACCTCTCGAGACGAGACATGCTTTGCACGAGACGAGACAGCCGGAAGTCTCGTCTCGTCTCGTCTCGTGGCAACACTAGCTATTTCCGTTTCTAACATTTAACCCATAGATGATTCCGGCAACATACAGGAAGATGTTTTTTCGTAAACGATTTCGTGTGTATAAGCATCATATCATGGTCATCCACAACACTACTAAAATTGAAAATGGTTTAAGTTTATTAAAACTTCCGGTTTCAATACCAGTTTCGGCTTTTATCGTCATAGCATGAAACGGTAACATAGTAAGAACTGACTTTTGAAAAGGAGTTGCCATCTAGAGAACATCATGAGTATCCAAAATACTCTACCAAAACCATAAATGCTTGAAATTTACTATTACTTCCGGTTTCGATTTCCGATTTCAGCCTAATAGAAATAGTAAATGCTTCAAGATGTGGCCTTTTGCAATTAATTCAGTGTCCAATGAATAGATTTTATTCATCCATTAACCTTCTACTCAAACCGGAATTGCTTCAAATTAGCCATTTCTGGTTTCAACGTTTGTCGATATACAAAGAAAATGATAACGGATAGTGAGAAGAATTTACTGCAAACGATTTAGAATGTAAAGACAACATATCATTACTATCTATGACACTCTATCAAATTCGGCTGTAGTTAGAATTTACCATAACTTCTTGTTTCAATAACGGTTTCAACGTTTATCTCTATAGAACGAAAACGGCAGCAGATACCGAGAAGCAGTTTTAGGCAAACGATTCAGCTTCTCAACAAACATATCATTACTATCCATATAACTACCAAAACTGGAAATTGTTCAAATTTACTAGTACTTCCGGCTCCAATACTGATTTCCGTAGAGCAAAAATGATAAAAAATATTAAAAAGTGGCTTTTTGCAATCGATTCATCGTCCTAAGAATAGCCTCCTCCTTCTCCGTGGCAGCTTTGATCAAAGCAGTTGTTAAAATTAGCCATATTCTGTTTAAACGTTCCTCGCCATGGAACGAAAACAGTTAAATATAGCGAACATTTTTATCCAAACGATTTAACGTCTCAAGGCAACATACCATAATTATTGTTAACAGCCTACCGGAACAGGAAGTGGTTCAAATTAACTATGACTTCCTATTTCAATTCTTATTTTCATAGATCAAAACAATAGGAGATATCAGGATACGGCTTTTTTACAATCAACAGGAAGTGGTTCAAACTAACTATTACTTCCTATTTCAATTCTTATTTCCATAGTTCAAAATAATAGATCATAGGCCGCGACAGGATTTTGGTAATGTGGGTGCAGGTTAGGATGGACAACACATCCTAATATTGTTACCATAACGTTCTACGCTATTGAACCTTAAGATCTCAAAAATAATTCCTAAGTTTTACTCAAAGAAAGAAAACTTGAAAAAGGCGGTATGATAGCAAGTAACTTATGAGAAACTTAAGAAGTCACTCATATCCAAACATAGGAAACGAAATATACAAATAGAAAGGATTATTGTAGGGAAATCTGAAAATCGAAGTTGATGTTGGTGCAGCTGCACCCACTGCATCCACTGTGGCGCCGCCTATGTAGGGGATATCAGGATACGCCTTTTTTCTTACAATCAACAGGAAGTCGTTCAAATTAACTATTACTTCCTATTTCAATTCTTATTTCCATAAATCTCTTGAGAAAAGATCTCTTGAGAAATGAAACTGAAGAATGTTGCAGCATTCAAGCTTAATTTAATACTAATGCGATATTTATATTCAATGTAAGATATAATCTTACAGACAAAATTCAGCGAGTGACTGTTGATTACATAGAAAGTGTTGTTATGTATTGTTCACATTAAACATAACAACTCATATTTGATATCAAGAAATAACTTACGCATGCAAGATAGCACCAATACTATTAATCTACGTCTGTATTATACATATGAAAAAGACATTGTTTAACGTAAAGGAAACGGTTGAACTGTTCGGTGTGAAATTTTTAACATAGTTACCACCTACCTCAAACTGGGTTGTTGTCACGTCATATTTATTAAAGTGCGTGTCCTAATTGAGGAGAGAGGGTTAAAAATACATAACAAATAGAGTACTTCGCGTTAGTGAGATGAAACTTAGTACCGTAAGACTGAAGAATACTTTGCACAAGATTTAAGCCACTTTAAAGAAAATCGCATGTAACTTACAAACGTAATGATTTAGAACACTGTATTTTAAACATATAATAGCTAGATATATAAGGAAAATATTAGTGCAAGTTCATTAGTAAACATTCAGTATAACCACAGTTATTGAAATATAAACTTTGGTGCAAAGTAACCCCAGAGCTGGTGAACCTGTACGCCATACGAACATAACGTTTCTGTGCAATGCTTTCCCTTCAGTATTTATACTTTTTACTTTCTACACAAAACTGCATACAGTCTACAAATATTGATGTTAGAATGATGTTACTGGTATCAGTACTTAGTTTGAATTATCGATATTAGTAAAGAAAATTATGTGTTTAACCGCATTCTATTAGTTTAGCATATGTCCCACAAAAATGCCAACTCAGGGACAGAAAAAAATCCCCGCCTTGGTTATTCCTTATATCCAAGAATATCATCCCAAGCGTAATTAGTGGAAGATTTACGGGATTTGGGCCGACTTTCAGGCTGAAACCCACCCAAATTGCATGATTTTTTTTTAATCTAACGTTAGTCATTCCTATGCGTATAAGCTGAAGGTCCTCTCAAAAGGTCTAGTCATTTCTAAAAAAACGAAGTCTTTGTGAGTGAAGCCTCTCTCAAACTACTTTTCTGGATCCGCCACTGTTCATAATTTATTTTTCAACAAAAAGTTCATCCCAGCGTCTTCCTAAATAGAAAATTTACCTAAATTTAGAATGCAGGAGGTTCCAGTAGTAATAATTTCCTATCTAAGCAGTATTTTGGACCGGTGCAAAGTAGCCCCGAGTAGAGACTGAAACTGCCTTCTCCTAGTTTTACTTTTTTATGACTTAAAAAAAGTTTCACATTTCAATTTCAACTATTGCATGGAAGTTCCATTATACACAGTAGTTTTGTACGAAACTGACTTATCTTTGACGGAAAATTTCGCACGTGATATCTTTCAAATTTTGGCGGCCGTTACAGTGACTGCTTTCCATACCTCTACAACAATGAACCCTCTCGGTAATGAGAACTGATGTTAACCACCAACATTTTAGCCAAAATACAGTTAGATGTTCTATCTTACCGTGCCAGTTGAAACTTCCTCTTTTCTATTCAGTGTTTTGCCGAAAGATGACTGTGAAACTTTTTTCATATTTTGTGCAATGTAACCCCTGATGGGCAAAGTAACCCCGTCTTACGGTATATAAAATCCTTATTAAAAACGAGTAAGCACGTATCCAAGCATTTTGATAAATTTCGGTATGAAGTGAGGAACAGGGTCAATTTCTATAACTTTTGTTCATTTAAGAATGATGACATCGAGCTTGCATGTCTTGTGTTCACATTAAAACGGATGATCTGCTTGAAATGATTTGTTTTTTTTTCTATACTATGTAGCATTTGGCTCTAGTTGGATTTTTCTAATGTTACATTCATTAACATGTGTGCTGTAAGAGGAAGGTGAAACTAGATATATAAATATATTGGTTGAACATGTGAGCTCACCTTCCATCGTCTTCAAATATCAGCTTTGAAGGGAAGAGGAGGCAAGTTCCAAATACGTGGTGAATATGTCAAAGTGATATCGCGATTGTCTCTCTCATCAAATAACATGAGTTGTTCTTAAACATTTGATTCACAGGTTTCCTTCTTCTCCACACCAAACTACAGATTTAATTCTCATACTCTGCATTTGTTTCAAAGCAGTCGCTGTTACATGATCAAAGACTTCTGTCCGGAACTATACAGAAAATGGCCACTCAATAAAAGGGAATTGTAAAAAAAAATGCTAGGACATGTTCTGTTTATTTATAATAAAGAAATAATATACTGAATTTCAGCTCTCCAAATTGAACGGCTTGTGAGATACTAATTTTTTCGCAAAAATTTGGACCCCCTTAGAATATGTAATATAATGAATCCGATACGCGTATGATAACTTCCCAGTTGAGATTGGGGCCTAACTATATACCGAAAATCATTTCATTTGACTTTGCAATTTGGATGTGATGATCATGCACACATAGATACATTCAATTTTTTATATAATAATTCATATTATACACATAATTCAAACATTTTTCCCAGTAGTTAGCCCCTCTAAAAACTCACAGACTGTCTCAATGCTAACTAATAAGTCCTATTGCTATTATTACAATTGCAAATATCAGTATCTAAAATTGCCTGAAGCTCTTTTTTCAATAGAAACAAATGAAAACAAGAAGTAAAAGGATGCCTTGAAAGTTAAGTTAAACGTAGATAAATTCACCAGTGTTCAGAAGAAGTATACAATGCCCTGAGCAAAGTGGATCGGTGGGTCGGAATGGGTTGGTGGGTCAGAGTGGGTCCCGGTGGGTGGTGGGTTGCAGTGGGTCACGTTCTGTTGACCCGCGACACGCTGACCCGCTCCATCTCTGGACTGCACATACGGATAAAGCAATCATATATATGTGTTTTAACCTTACTGACTTTACTTAAGCTTTACTAATTTAAGATAATTTACAAAAGTAAAAGAAAGCAATTATTAATAACATATATAAAAATATAGAAATGTATTTTGAAAGAAAATGTAATCGGTGTGCTCGAGACTCGAACCCGAGGTGCCTACTCAACAGGCAGACACCTTACCGATTTATCAACGCAACAACTTGTAACTTGTGGTTTCGAAGCTTTATTTATACTGAGTGAGTTACGTAACAACGCTACCAGATGTCAGTACTAGTGTGACCTACGTCTTGGAGACCCATTTCGATTTCGCTGTTACGAAATCACTCTTTTAATCCCCATTAATCCGAAATCTATATAACTATATAATATATATATTGACAACAGTAAGTAAGAGTATAGATTAATTCATTCTTGATTTTAATGTACAGAACAAATGCTTTTAATGAAAACATAGAGCCTGTTGCCGTAGATGGCTAAAAGGCCGTAAATAAGATTCAAACTTCAAGTGTAATTGGGGTAACTCACCGACAATGGCTGATTTAACACATTTGATAACAGCGCGTGTAATGGCTGATTTATAAAAATGCAGTTGATAAAGCCTGTGTAGATAAGTGGATACCGTGTGTGACTGTCGTTCTAAGGATTCTGTGTTCGAGTCTCAGCCTAGACTAAGTTACATTTTTTCAAGGAATTAAACACTATAAATGATGTTCGCGTTTGATACTGCAAGAGATTTATCCTATGAAGCGAGAAAAACCAAGACAATACAGGTGGCAGGGGGAAACACGGAGACTGTTTATGCTTAAGTGTGAAAATTTAATGTATTCCCATGTCTTTTGCTCTTTCCTTTCCCTCTTTCCTTCTTTTCTCATTTTGTTTAGCTTTCCATACTTTTTCGGTCTCTGCATGATGCATAGTTTTATTTTTCTTTTCCTTGCATTAATTCGTATCTCTTAGAACTTCACGTGAATGGAATTTCTGCATATTTATCTCGTGATTGTTTGTCTAAGTGATGCTTTTACCAGCAAATACTTTCTTGCTCCAAGTGAAGTAATATCCTAGCATGTATTTTCTGTCATGTTGGTTGTCCAACTATCAGACATACAGTGAAACTATGCTGCTACTGGAAAAAGCTATCATTTCTTATATATCCAACCTCCACTTTCTAAAGTTCGTGGCTGCACAAACATTCATTTGGGCTAAGAAATTCACTTCAAAATAGCTGTATTTTCTCGGTGGTAGAGCGTTCACCTCTTCTGTATTGGGTTCTCGGTTCGATCGCAGTGCGTGCCAAGTGAACAAACATTGAGTTCGTGGGTTTTCTTTCTCGGGGTTCTTCTGTTTCCTCAGACTTTATTCATTCTACGGTTGCAATAATTTCTCTTCTTCGCCGTCTCCTTTAGCCTAGCTGGGGGTAACCATGGAATTAAAACTGAAAAACTTCCTTTCATGTTTTCAAAATATTTTACATGGAAAAAATCATTTTTGGTTTACCAATATTAACTAAAGATTTAGAATCGCAACCTCAAAATTCAATATCTTCTCCGTTAAACGAGAGTTAATTGAAATAAAACTCAGTATGATTTTATCAACCGAAAACAATATTTTTTCCAGTAGCAGACAAGTCTAGATTAATCATAAACTCATAAAATCTTAGACATCGTACTGAACGCGGTTAATTACAAAGTGTCATAGTTCAGTGGTAGAGCGTTCACCTCTGGTGCTAGGGTTCTCGGGTTCAAACCCTGCTCCCGCCAAGTGAACTTTGTGGTGGACAAACACCGTGTGCGTGGGTTTTTTCGGGGTTCTCCAGTTTCCTTCCACTTTCTTCATTTCACCATTTCATTCATTACTCATTATCACCGTCTCCTTTAGCCTAACCGGCATAACCGTGGGACGTAAAACTCAAAATGTCATTTCATTTCAAAGTGTCATAGTAACCCTGAGGAGTGTGGCAATGAGATCGTTCGTTGAGAACTAAAAACACACGACGCATCATCTGACAATCTTAAGAGACAAATGTTTAACTCCTGTTGTAAAAACTTCAAACAATGAAATATGAAAAAAATTACAATTGAAAAGGGTAAGAGAAAAAAAATCATGCGCAAAGAGGGATCTGTAATAATGTAATGTAAATTAGTCGTGAGTGGGAAACCTTCGTCCATTATGTAGATATTCATGAAACTACAAACTTATGTTTATTCATATAGGAATATATCATTAATTTGTTAATTCAGAACATATAAGGTTTAACCAAAGTGAGTAAACTTTCATATCGGACTTCCAAAGAGAAATTAATACAAAACCAATGGCCGTGTTTCTATAAATAGAATTCCCAGTCACGATCCCCTTTTCGGTTTTATTCGAAATAGGAAAAGAAAAGATAAGGAAAGGGAGAGGAAGATAGGATAGGAGGAGAGAAGGAAAGGTGAGGAAGTGAGAAAAAGACAGAAAACAAATTTTTTAGGAATACAGTGAAGGAAAAAATGAATGGTTGTTGAATCGAGAATTCTTTACACTATTCGGTAAGGATCTATTACGAAGGTGATCAGAGATAGACACAGGTTCACTCATACACCCCAGACCTAGATCCAGGTGCCCTCGACTACCGGGTTATCCCAATCCGGCCCTGAGAAAGATGAGAAAGTTTAATTTAATGGTTTATCGGTTATTTCAAAAAAAAAAAAACGCCACTAGTGTCCAGTACTTGATGTACAAATCCTGAAATCGATCGTATATTTAAATTGGCCGAAGAAAAAGAAAAAAGTATTGAACTAACACATATTCTTTGTCGGAGATTCCATCAAGATGATAGTTTGTTCTGGCTCTTTCTGTTCTCTTTGCTTCTCCTATAGAGCCGATTTAAGTTAAGTTAGTATTTATCTTTAATAAATGTGATTGTTAACTACTGTTTATCAGAGACCATTACGCATATATTATGGAACTTAGTACACTGAATTAATATCAGCGTCACAACTTAAAACTAAATTTACTATTCAATCGCACACACATTCACACAGGACAATGTATAAACCGGGTTATATTCAGTTAAGGTAAACTAATCTAGCTACTTTTTATAAACATTTATTTACATCTGTTTAAAGAAAAAAAACAGAAAAAAATTATGGATACATGAATTGTTAAAATTTATGTCATTAACATGCACAGAAATGCGTTATTACGCAATAGCATCATGTAGTACATCTTTATATATATATATATTAATGAGTTTAATTACATTAATAAAGAAAAAAATGACATTTTAGATATTCTAGATTCAATTTGAAGTAGCTACATTTCAAAGAAAAGAAAAAAAGAAACAAAGAAATCCATTACGAATTTATAGTTTTATTTGAATAAAAAAAATCTTTAAAAAAATAGAGATTTAGTTGAGTCTCTGCCTGTTATGAAGAAATTTCGACATTTTGAGTCCTCTCTCATACTTCGACACAGACGTTATTAATCAGTAATTTCATATGCACCATTTATAGTGTTCATATTCACTTTTGTTCGGTCGTCAGAAAGAAAAACATATGTATGTAAGGGAGAATATATATATTTATCTCGTTGCATCACACAATACACTCTACAGAGGTTTAGTCCATATTCACAATTACCAAATAAATATTTGACACATTAAATCTTTAGATCAAAGTTTATACCTAATCGTAGGGAGTGTATCTTTCATTACGTATCATTTTGGCGAATTAAGTCTTCGGACCAAATCCTAGGTCCTTTATACTATTTGGAATGTATCGAATTAGTTATAAATCAAATTCGGGAGCACCAAAATTTTATTTCATTTTCGAATCGTAAAGATTTGGATCACTGAACTGGTAAAGCCAGTAGTTATATTTTCAAGTCGTACAGGGAGGATTTGGGGCACACTGTTCCATAATTTATTAGGTGTATTATTCCACAAGAGAACTTCAATTCCGGATTTAGGGTTATTGTCACGACCTGCCATCTATTTTATTTACATGCAATTTCAATCCCAACATAAACAGTTAATGGTTACATGCATTATATTACGAAATCTACAAAATCTTACCATTTACATATTACGTGGCAGTACGCAACAAGTTACGCGTAACTCCTATCAGGTGTTCAGAACTATGACAACCTCTAAACGTCCGGGGTAGATACCGAGCCCTTCATACACATGTCCATTTACATAACTTCATATAACTTCATTTACTTAATATCAATTTCACATTTTGTCTATAATTATCTTTCAGCACATATATTTCTTTCATATTTAAATAAACTTTTACACTTTTTGGCTCCATGACCCCAACAAACAAATTTTAATAAGGTTGCTACACTACATATACAGTCCCGATATTTTGTAATAAATTGAATATACTACTGTTCGCGTGTAACGATCAATTGAACATTTCATAAATTTACATCGAAAGAGAGGTTTTGATGAATATAGCAGGCACGTAACATCCCCCCCAAAATATATATATATATATATATATATATATATATATATATATATATATATATATATATATATATATATATATATATATATATATATATAGACAGAGGTTACTCGAAATGTTTGGGCCCAAAACTACTATAACACCATTACAATTTAGGAAGGGCAATAGAAAGAAAATCAGAAATTGTAACCAGTGAAGCGAGAATTTTCAACGGTCAATGAAAGAGAAAAGACACACACACACACACACACACACACAAAAAGGAATTTAGAATGCAATGTTATAGTGTACCGACCCGTACATCACTCCCGTAGTAGGTCAAAAGTTATAGAAGAAGGTCCTCAATTGCCGCAAAATACTGAATACCTCCACGAATCGTATCTCTCGGGTCTCAGTTGGTAATTTAAGTTAAAATATTCATAATATATCTATTCTATGTTCTTGAATCTTAGAACTGGGGGGGGGGGGGTGGAAAAAATTTTAAGGTAGAACGGAAGAGAGGATAGATAGAAGAATATAGTGGCGCCAAAGAAGAGAAAATGAAGTTACTACTCACTACACAGAAGAGTGGTCGAATCTTAATATTCTCACATGCCGAAAGGAGGTTGGCCCACTCAAATGCGTAGCCCAAGGGAAGCCTTGTTGCCAAGGTGCAAGTCTGTGGGCCGCCAGATCCCAATCCCACAAGGGTCCGCTTGTAAGATTGAAATCCGACCCCTGTATCCGGCCCAGACCAACAAGGTAAGAGGAAAGGTGAAGGGGACCAGGTAACTGCGTCCCCAATTTTGAAATCTCTAAAAAAACATCTGACCCCTCGGAAGCTAGTAAGTTCGAGGACAGTAATGAAAACTAAGGTAAGAGTGATAAATAAGATACTCCTAACTAATGATTTGCCAAAATTAAAAAAAATAAATAAACTGAATTTTGTACTGGTGATTTATTTGCCAAATCTCACCAGTGGCGTCCCCATTCGCAAGAATGCCCAGTCTTGAGATGTCGATTAATTTCGATAACTAAATAATTAAACCAAGAAAGAAAACAAACAAATACTTAAGGGGGCAGGGAAGTTCGACATCTGGGTACGATATTAAGTCTTCCGTAACCAGTTAATTTGATTTGCAATATCCGACCGGTCGTCTTTATGAACACTGTATGATAATCCATGTAAGTGACGTGAAAAGAAATCTCGTAAAGTCAATAATTATTATAGCAACAGCTAACTGAAACGTAATTTTCAACAGTCCCAGCTTTCTCTAACAGCCGTTTTGTTTCGTAATCAACCACTGAACCTTTAGAATCGATTCCTGTATGATGCTACCCCCCTACTGTCACACGAGATTCTTATGAGCAAATACTATTGTTATGAGATACCTAACTACGAAGCAAAATATAATTCAAACTGCATTTTACTGTCACATAACAAACATGGTCGCGTGATGCCTTAGTGTAGGGGTCGAAACGCAAAAGGTTTATAACTGAGCATATTTATTCAATATATATATATATATATCACTACACGGATAAATATACACTGGACTCATACGTAGACATATGGGTGTCCCTCATATATTTACTTTTTACTACAATATATCCATATAATATCTACATTATCATTTTACTCATATATTTATTCATTTCTCACGACGCCGTACTTTATAGACACCCTATTTCCTATACCTATGCCCAGACTATACGCACGTTACATTGTATACATTATACTCCTTCACGCCTCGATCACCGCACAAAACACCCTCGAACCTAAGACTCTCTTATCACACACCATATTATATTTACTTCGCAGTTTAAAAAAAAAAAAAAATCATATACACGTTCACTGAAAGTAAAATTATCCACGATAATACTATTTAAATTTGAAAAGCGTCTGAAAGCAACAATGGAGTTTATACTACAGCCACGGGAAAAGAGAATTTAATATTGTAATTTCAGAACGGAAAGTAGCATCGTGCAGGCTGACTTTAGTTAACGATAAGGGTATTCTTTATTTATCTGGATATTTCGGTTTTCAAACAGAGCAGAATGTCGTAGCTTTCAGAATGGTTCAATTTCATTCCATTTTATATAAATGTCTATTTATTTGGACTGAAAACTATGTCTACTTGGTGTAAATTAGGAATAAAAGGTCAAATTTAAACAAACTAAATCACTAATCCATATGATGACGAAACGTAACCAATTGCTAATACCAATAGTAAACACAATGGCGCTGCTAGCGAAACAGTTTACCCGTGTACTATAAATATAACCTTTACACTACGGTTGACGATGCGATATTATGAATTTTAGTTGATTATAAAGACTTTGAGTATAGTAATATGGTTGTAATAGATTCACAGACAAACGATACACTGTCCTGACACCAGTAAAACACTCTTTCAGACAGATACTACTTGCTATGCAATCACTAAATCATACAGTACATATAGGCTACTAAAATATTAAAAACTAAACAAACACTAGTAAATGAACATGCTGGTTACGAACACAGTTCGAGGGGAAAATGGAAGGGAAAACGGGTCCAACTGACCCTGCCGAAAATCAAATCACATTTATAAATGTTCAACGCTCGGGGGCACGTCAACAACTATTATTAAGAGGGCCCCTTCAATGAAGGGGAGAAGGACCCTAGCTAAAACGCTATTTACCCCATCCCCGCTGGAAATAAATCAATTTGGGAGGAAATAGGAGCCCTTGTTTTTAATCTAAGCGTGCATGTTAGAGTCACACATTACAGTGTCCAAAAGTACTGAAAAGCCACGCTAATACTAGGTGTAAGCAATAACCCTAATACTACAGAAAATTCTTTGCCGTCACTGTCACCCACACTGTTTGAAAAGTAATGATGGTTTTGAAAGAAACTGGCCTTGCAGATATCTCGTAACACTATTAGCAAGACATGGCGTCCAACAGAACTCACATATATATATTTCACTGATTTGAATTATTTCCGGATGTAATTTAGTTCCTCCACGCTCCTATTTACTGCCACTGAGTGTATATTTTGAATAAAACTAATGTTACCTTATATTTCCTCTATATTCCAGTGATTTTTCCCAAATCTTTCGGACAAGCAATTATATCCTGTTCTCCTCAATAGTTCAGCTTCTGGGACGAGAGTAATTGCGCCCAGAACGATAACGTGGATAGATTCCTCCAATCAGAACAAAGCATTTCAGCCGCGGAAATACAAAACGAATAAAAAATAGTAAAATCTGGATATAACCGGATCTGTAGGTGAACATGGAATCTTATTACCTTGATTACCTTATTACCTTATTACCGTGATTATCTTGCCAAATTTTACATTGGTCGCAAATTCCGAAAATTTATATCCAATGGTGGGACTATGTTTCCGTATAACGTCAGAGCAGTAAAACTTGTAACTATTCAATATACATATTCAGAGGTGGGATTTACGATTTATTAAAATGTAAATAAAGATATTATTTCCTAAAAATAGAGTTTCTAATGAAATATTTCAATTCGTTGTTTTAATTTTGAATAGAAGAAGATAAGATAAATACGTAATTTAGTTAAACCGAAAATAAAATTTAGAAACTTCACTAGGTGCAGTACCAACAAAAAAAAAAAAAATTACTGGGCCCCTCCAGACAAAAATTTCCATTACACCGACTGTAATGGCACATTACACAATAATAAGAAATAGGTAAGTCAGAGAAATTTGTGATATTTGATGTAAGCAGTAATTGATATCCCTCGTAGCTAATAAGTGTTGATTGTTCGTGCGTTCGAGTTCGATTCCCGGAGGAAATTCGTATAGTTTGTATATCTTATTAAGCTTTACATCCACACCTCATATACCCTCGGTGTTGAATAACGCTTTAAACTGAACCCAACATTATATAGTAACCAATATATTTGGATCTTTCTTTTCTATTTTGCTCTGGAAAATAGTTCTAAAAATACTGTGTAAGAATTTCTGTACTTATTCCAAACTTGTATTTTCCTGTAATAAAAATATTTTTATTATGACTGTTCTCGAAATCTTAAGATGTAAAGACATTCTCTTAACGTGTACAATTTATTTATTTTTCAGTACAAAGGTTTCATATTGTTTCAATGTGAGAGTTTATATGAATGTTTCCCACAGGTTTAACTTCGGATTAAAGTCGGAACACAATGAAATAAAATGAATGATTTGATTTTTACGTTCGACTGCATGACAACTTTTCATGGCGATAAACAAATGAAACATCATAGCTTAACAGGCCACTCGAAGCGTAATTTGAAGTGATAACGTGCATCACTAGGTTTGCCATCAGAAATGCTTGGAAGCGGATATCACTGACAGCAAAAGTTAATGTTAGAAAATTAATTTGCGTCACTCATTCAGTGATTGCTGTTCTAACGCAGAAGAGAGAAATAATTTAATATTGTCAATGAATATCACATATAATAAACTGTTATACTATATTAAGATCTCTTGCAGAAATATGTAACTTACAAGAATATTTTTGGGTCACATTCTTTGAAATTATTTTTGTTAGAAAATTCATGGCGTAAGAAATTATTTTAATTTTATTTTATGTGTTTGTCAATGTTCTTAACTTGCTCACTTTAAATTTCAGCTGTCACAAATGTAAGAGTAAAAGCATTTTTTCTTGGGAAGGGAAAAATACTTGTATCTATAGGTTACTAACAATACCGTGTAATTATTGTATTATTCTTCTGATAGTACAAGAATACAAGCATGTAACAAGAGCTTACGTGGCAATGTTGGAGACTAAATGACACATGTAGAGTACAGTAGTATATTATAGAAATATTTTTAAACCATCGCTAGCGAACATTTTTTTTTTTTTTTTGTTTGGGAGCTGCTTTCAGATGTTTCTTAAGCAACATATGCTTAACTGGTTTGGCTCAAAACTTCACGAGCTCGAACTTTCCAAACCACAATCTCGCCTAACCTAAATTTTGCTTTCCAAAGCTATGATGGCCAAAATGTCGCGTTGCTGTAACAACGTCCTCCGAAATCTCGTCTGCCCAAAACCTTGCAGAACGAAATCTCGCCTAGAACAAATACTCACCGTACAACATCTTGCGAAAGGAAGTCTTGCCATACCGACTTCTTCAGTTAGAACAATCAAATTATCGGTATTTGTGTAGTAGTCCAAAATCCATAACTTCCGCAACGAAAAAATTAGGTCATTTAATAAATTCCCAGTTATTGAATAGATTCCACAATTCTCTCAGCAAAAGGGGGTGCACAGTGCGTCAAGACGTCGTAGATGTAATCTATATTAAAATTTGTGTTTAGTTCCACTGAACTATCTATGCAAAACTTACTGTATCATCATCATCATAAATCAAAGAAATAATTATTTTACTCAATGAAATTATTTACTTCAGTCACAAAGTTAGAAACATGTAAACCGCAATGCATTCTATTCACATTATTTTAAATAAAACAAGTGAAATAGTAGTTTAACGTAAATTATTTGTGATTGCACGCTGATTCTTTGTTTCAATATTTCAGATATTAAATACTGCTTCCTAATATGCACAGCCAAGGGAAAAGATTTTGTTCCGGATTGGGAGGAATCAGCTATAGAATCTATTTTTGATTTTCATCTTAACAGTTCGCAATGCACTTCTATTTTTATACATGATAATGCTAAATACAGAGAATGTCTTCCATTTTATATCAAACTTATAATAATGGCCTTTCATCACTTATATCTTTATATTAAATAGAACGAGCAGTGTGTATATTTATACCATTAATCCACAAAATGCATTATAACTCACGGGAAGCAAACTGAAATCTTATTCGTGGAATAAAACATTACATAAGTCGATTTCGTGTATCCCCTAAAAAAGGGAAAATCAAATAAAGCCAGTACTGATAAGGAACAACAGATGAGACCATTTTGATGAATGTTTGGTGGAAATGCATGAGAGGAAAACCAAAACATTATACCAAAAGAACACCAATTTCTTTGATCGAATTTGTGGACTTTCAAATTTATCATATTAGTACTAAAGTACGAAAATTAAACTTGCTTCATTTTACTAGTGAGGAGAATCCGTGACGGGGGAGTGTAGAACGTAATTTTCATTTTAACATTATAATCATGCAATAATCAATTATCAAAAAGATCTCGCAATTTCCACTTCTGGCAATTAGACCTGTAAAGACCCCTGTAGATTTTCGTAATATCTCAGTAGAAATTCTTTGTGCATACATTTTATATGTTAGGGTTTATATATATACGTGACTAAGCAATGATTGAAGATATATAATATTGTAAGTATATTGTAAAAAACATTACTTTTAGGAAGCTTTCCTACTAAATCGAAAGAGTTTTTCATGTGGATGTTTCATTGTTATATGAGTATCCTAAATAAAAATAACTTGGTTAGTAAATTACGTCGTTCCATATAATATACAAACTACGTTTCAAATATCCTTCGTCATTTTCGGCCAGAACAAATTTCTTGTAGAACTGATAAAATTTCCCAGTACAAAAATCAGGTACTAAAATTCTTGGAGCAACTAATTTCCAGAACATAGGTCTACAATTCTGTTTAACAAAAAGATTACCTTCAAATAAACACATGTCTTTACTGTTCGTTAACTACTTATTTTTAGACTTACACCATACGGAAAGTTTTCTGATTATTCACCATACGACAAGGTTCTGTGAATGAGAGCAATTCTAAAACAACTGAATTGACAAAATATTGTGGTAGTTCTACCTTTTTCCTCAGGAGGAATCGTGAACCAAGTATCTGTTACAAACTTTCCACGTCCATCAACATGTTAGAAATGAATATCAAAATGCTGCAATTTAAGTACTAACTTGCCACTTCGCTAATCTGAGTTTTTGGTAGTTACGATTTGTGTTATAGCATTTATTATACGTGTGAATTAGTGTCTCTTTACCTAAAATAAAATCTAAAAAGTATTCACGCAAGAAGACTACTGCCATCAATTCAAGTTGACTCATTGATAACGAAAACTAGCATGGCTTAACTCGTCTACTAGTATATCCTATAATATGAACCTCATTATTTTACTTCTGTGCTAAGTATCTGGACACACTACTCTCTTAGACATCACTACAAATATGGAAATCTAAGAAAACATTTAGCTGACTTAAAACAGGTGGTGTAATCAGAGCAATCTTCATATCGTTAAAAGCTTGAAGTCTTTTAGATCCGAATATAATTTCTTTATCCTTCCGTAAGATATCAATAAGAGGCTGTGCCAAACAAGAGAATTTGTTCACATATTTTCTGCGCCAATTTACTAATCCTAACATTTTCTTAAGCTTCATTTATTTTTAGTAAGAGGAAAGTTTCGAATTGCACCATTAGTCTTAGAATCTAATTTTATATTTTCTCCACTGAGAACATGATCCAAAAGTTATATTCTAATTTCAGTGAGGTAAAATTGAAAGATGGATGATAGAATGTTACGTTCGCGTAGCAGTAGTGTAAGATTTAAGATTTTTTAAAAAGGTTATATGTGTAAAGGAAATATCACTGTTCAGCAATGAAAATGCTTCGAAGATTAAAGTGACTAATTCTTAATAATTTTTGGGTGGTGATAACGAATATGAAATTAGTTTTTGAAGGTTGGTTTGGGTTTCAAACAAATTCATTCGCGCAAATTAAGGATTCATGGCAACATGAGCTATCTGTTTATTTCAATAAATTTCCATTGTTTGACGGTTAGTTTTGTTGCAATCCTTATCGCTTGCAATTCATCGCAGACAAAGAAATATCAATCACATCACGGTTTAGTTTGCATTGAAGAGTTTGACAGAGAAAACTTGTTGTGTAAGGTTGTTTTGTAGTTACAATTTATCATCCCGAAGGTGGTCGTGGTAAGATATTGAGTGTGGTGTTATTATTTTTTTTATCATTCTATGCCTGTACTGAGCAAAAATATGTTGCGTAAATGTGTTAACAGTGCAGAGCAAACTTTTCTTCTTCTTCTTTTTTTTAACGAAGTAACATTTGCCAATCATAAATGGAACTTCAAGCCAACTATAAAGAGCGTCTACACAAATTGTATATTCATAGCAGAATTCCCGGACGTGGTCGTGACAGAATACTGGGTTAAAGTGTGTTATCATTTATTTTTAATTGTTATATAACAGTATTGACCAGAAAACTTGTAGCGTAAATATGTTAACAATGCGGACATTACAGAAACGAAATTTCATGTCTGTCATAAAGAAAGCCTACCACTCCTACTTAGGCTGTAAAGTGGGAGATATGGAAAAGAAATGGGCACCACATATATGTTGTAATACTTGTTCTACAAACTTGTGGGACTGGCTACATGTTAAAAGGCCATGCATGAATTTGCAGTTCCAATAATATGGGGAGAGCTGGCAGATAATACTTCAAACAGCTATTTTTGCAGGGTTTCACCAATTAAAGATCTATCCAGAAAGAAAAACAGGACCATTACTTATCCCAATATCCCTTCAGCTATTTGTTATGTGCCACATTCTGAAAAAGTAAAAGTTCCACAACCTCCCATATCTTACTTCAGTGTTTCATAAGACGAAGAGCAAGAGGTGGACGAAGTCGACCAGGCATGTCACATCGTGCTGCAGATTCCTCGTAATCAACCGATACTAACTTCACAACAACGTATTATCATCTATTCGCCATATGATCACTCAACATGAATTAAATGACCTTCTAAGGACCTGGGGTTATCAAAAGTGGCACAGAACTGCTGGCATCCAAATTCAAGCAGTCAACAGTCCTTTCTGAAGAGATTAAAGCGTCCATGTATCGGATACGTCAGAAGCCGCTGGAAGAGTATTTTTCAGTGGAAAGTGACATGGTGTGTTGTAAAAATGTTGGTCTTATGAGTAAACTTAACATAGAACACACTCCCGATGAATGGCGGCTGTTCATAGTCACATCAGAACTAGGTCCGAAAACTATAATTATTAGTGAATAATTTAAATGTATTGCAATCAATCCTAATCGGTTATGCTAAAATGGAAAAAAACTACTGAAAGCCATAAATTATAACGAATATAAATTATAACAAATATATTTATGGTGACTTCAAAGTTCTAGGCATACTTCTTGGCCTGCAGCTCGGCTGCATGAAATATTGCTGCTTTTTATGCGAATGGGATAGACGTGTGAGGGCTTACCTAAATGTGACAAAGACTGGCTACTCTGTAAATCATTGGAGCCAGGAGCAAAGAACGTTCAATATATTCGTCTGATACATTCCAGTAAAGTTTTACTTCCTCCTTTACATACCAAATTATGTTTAATCAAGAATTTCGTGCATTAACCAAACAGGTGATGCGTTCAAATATATTCTGCGTAAATTTCCTCAAATTACTGAAACTAAAATCAGCGAGGGAATATTTATTGGCTCTCAAATTCAACAACTTCTTAATTATCCTGAATTTGTTACAGTGTTAGAAGATAAGAAGATTGCATAGGATTCTTTCCGAAACGTGGTGACGAATTTTGTAGAAAACGAGTAGTCTCAGAACTATAAGGAATTAGTGGGACATTAATATCATCCTACCAAGCAATGGGGTGTAATATGTCACTAAAATGTTCATGTTGCACTCGCTCATAGATTTCTTCCTAGAAAATTGCGGAGTAGCCAGCGATAAACAGGGGGGACATTTCCAAGTTATATCTACGACGGAGAAACGACATTATCATATCTATGCTTGCTGATTATTGTTGGACAATTGCTAGAGATGTTCCAGAACCACAATACAAGCGAGGTGCCGTTTGTAATATCCGTAAGTTAAGTTTTATCACTTCCATTTTATATAGTTTTAATTTCTTATTAACCCTGTTAAATTAACTGGGACAAACGCTGAGGCACGTACACATATAATAAGTTATCATACAATAAAATCTACACTTGCTTCAAGTGATTTTGTCTCATGTCTAGAGGGTTTAACGTTAACAAAATGCATTTTACGCTCTTTAGGTACGAACGTCAATATATATATATATATATATATATCTTATGTCACTTTTCCCTTATGAAATTTTGTATTGTCAAAGAGGATTGAGAAATATTTTCCCCTCATAACTATTGTAGATATTACAATAAATCTTGGCACACGTATTACGTATGAACCACAGTAGTTTTCAATGATTTTTTATTTGGATACCTGTAGCCGGGGCCGCACCAGGGGCGCTACATTTGAAAATAAATGATTTTTCGGACCAAAAATTCCCAACTTTAACTCAAATTTCCCTTCTCTTGTACACCATATACACTTGCGCATAGCACCATTTGCAAGCTTGGTTTATACTCAAACGAATGGCATATGAACCACAATACTCGGATGAACAATATTGATGCAGCAGCTATTTAAGTGAAAGTCAACATAGGAAATGCAAGAATCTAAGAGTGTTAACACTACATAACACATATTTCTGCCAATTACACTTTAACTCGAACCAATTCAGCATTTTTATTGCAATTTTCATATTCAGCATCCTCATTTGCATAAGAAAATGTACTTTTCATTTCCGAAACATGAAAAAAGTTAAAATTTGTTGTCCAGTGTCCAGTTAAAATTTGTTGACATTTAAATTGGTCGTATATATTACAAAGCAGGCCTTCTTGAAACGCGAATGTTGTAGCTTTGAAAATTTACGAAGTGTGAATACGCCCCAATAAAAGTGCCTGTGCTAATGTGGACGACGCTCATGAGTTCTATAATTATGCTCACTAGATTTCATCCTCATGAAGTTCATGGTTTTCCACGAGTTTCTAATCATGATATAATGATCGAGTAAACATGATGTCAAAATAATGTGAGCATGAGGTCGAGTAAGATTGATGTGATGATGTGAGCATGATGCTGAAATGATGTGAGGAGCATGAGGTCTACTAAGCGTAATTTCAAAATGATGTTTGACTGTGAGATTTAGTAAACTGATGTTGTACGGACGTAAGAGATGGAGTTAGAGTAGTGTGAGACTTGTAATATGAATCTGAGGTTAAGTAACCGTAATATGGCAAAATTATGCAAACGTGAGATTGAACGAGTAGAGATGTTGTTATTTAATATTCATTTTATGATTATAGAATTTGATGTGATATTTCATCCTATTTGGTTCTATACCAAAAGTTAATTTTTATAGCCATCCGTTAATTTTAACGATCAATATTCTTTTCTCTTCGTTGAATTTTATGCCTTAAGATAGATTGTAACCCACTAACCCTACAGAACATTTGATTTCTTTCTATGTATTTCGAAATCGTATATGAAATAGTTGGAAGCTAAAGAAATAGATTGAGAAGTAGGATTTGAGAATAATGTAGAATTTGAGTCCCGTATAGAAAAAAAAAGTATGGAATAACGGGGTCTTTACACAAAAATATGCGTTGAACTAACTCTGCTTCAAGATACCACAAGTGAGTTTGAAACTTGTTCGTTGCAGATTCAGACATAGATTTATTCATTGTGGTGTATTGTTTGATCTGTTTGAACAGAAATAAGTCGTTGACGGGGGCATCACATGTCTTGGGACATGAAATTCATTCTTTCACGTATATGATACTTGCAAATTAACACACTTCTTGCAGATTTTTTTTTCTCTTTGACTGTAAGCTTAAACATTTCGCGGAAAATTTATATCTTGAAGCAGCATATTACCTTTCCCATCCAACGAGCCATATAGTAAGGACCTGGTGACTTGAAACGGTACTCTTTTGGAAATTCACCAAGTATCAACATGCGAAGCTCTATCATTTCTTTATAGTAATCACGGGGGGAACATAGTAATTATCTTCCTTATGTACGTACAAGGCAATTTTGTAGAAACATAACAACTTCATTTTTCAGTGTTCGTACATATGACATGGAAATGCATTCATCTTCCAGCGCCTTAAAATTGTAATGTTTAAGGTTTGGTCAAAACTCTTGGAAACGTTGAAACAGTGGAATATTTGGACGTCTAGTATGTTCTCCAAAATTGTGGGAGGTGCATAATTGATTAGGTGACCCCCCTTCGAAACCAAACAATTGAAAAATTAAGGAAGGATTAAACAAAAAGAAACGAGAAAAAGAAGAATTAGCGTTAAAAATAAAAAGCTACAGTAAGCGTTTAGTTACTCTTTCTTATGAGCAGCTATGTGTGGAGGAAACGGGGCTTGTAAGTTAAAAATGGATATTGTTGTAACGGGGTTATTTCATGTCACGGACTCCTTCTCCCCCTATTACGAAATCCTAGCCACTTTAAATGTTTTTGGAAGAAATTCACAAGCGTTGCACAAAACAACGAAAAGGTCCATCACCGCTTAAATGCGAATACGTTCAATATTTTCAAATAACAGGTACGGAGCATAATTGAAGGCTCTGAGTGACCTCTAAATATTTTTTTTTACTTCGATGAAATTTTTCATTCAGTATATTTAAGCCACATGGATCAAAATTGGCAACTATGCGTTTAGATCAGAGATCTCTTTTTCTTTAGCATTCTATGCTGGACCACCCTAATGTGTATATATATACTGTATAATTATAAGAATAAAGGAGAAAAGTCTATTTTGACTAACTTAAAACTATTTTAAACATGAGAAAGATAAATTATTTCAGATTATGAATTTTGTATTAAAAGTAAGACATTTGAAGAGAAAAGTCAAAGATGAAGCAACCAGTTGACCTTAGAGGAACAGACAACGATCTTGTGCTTAATTATAGAAGACATGAGAATTCGAAACACAATGTAGATTAAAATATCGATTTGCGTGACGAATTTTGATCTGGACAGCTGAGAAAACTTATCAGAGGAAATAAAATTCGTTTAAAATTAATCATTTTGAGTTTAACTTTCACTTATTAAAGTGTTTTAGCCCACAGTTATGTTTTTAAGTTTCTAAATGCAGTAGTACATAAGGAAATTATCTGTGAAGAATGGCTTACCGGCATGCAATAAAATCCCTTAGTACTGTTAAGTAAGTATTTTCAAATACACATACAAATTTTACTTTCCAGTCATTATACAAATTTGAAAACTTGCCAACATTTTGAATAAAATACTTGAACTTGCAAAATTGAATAATTTAGGAGTCTATACGTTAGTAATTCAACTTAGAAAGAGAAGCTACCTTACAACATTGAATCACGCAATTATATCTTCTTTAATTTTATGCTGTAATGTAGAAAAATGAATATATATATATATATATATATATATATATATATTAATTGTTGAAATATAAAGACCTGAAAGGATCATGTTCGGTTTTGGTCGATCACCTTTGACAACAAACTATACCCCATTCCTCTTTGTTCCCAAATTGCCTTCCCCATCTAACTCCTTCGTTCTGACTGCGTGTCATTTTTCCTCCCCCCGCCCCTTAAGCGTGACAGACGGCCGTGTTGCTGCAGTGTGGCTGGACTCGTGCCCACTGCGGGATTCCTATAACAGCACAAGAGACAGAGCAGCAAAGCAGGGAGCAGCCTCGGAAATATCAGACGACAACCAGGGAATGGAGGAACGACGATTCGCGGGATCGTGTCCTGGTTCGGTTCACTTCCCCATACTATCTACACATTCGCTCGCTCTCTCTCTCTCTCTCCCTTACACACACACACACACACACACACACACACACACATACATACATACATACATACACAATCATACAATGAAAGGATAGAATGGAGCTCATTGCAAGAGACGCATGTCGGAAATCCCCAGCAAGCGCAACGTTTGCTGGAGTAAAAACAGGGTCAAGGAAAATACACATTTTCTTTGGTTTTTATGCACAAATTTATGGATCTTACCCGAATATACTAGGCCCTGTTGGTTTATATAATAGCAAAGAAATGGCACGGAAATGGTTGTACTTGAAGAACTTAAAAGTGTGAAGATAAAAGGATTTTATTATACTCAAAGTTACATCTTATGGAAGGATAAGCATTTACTAATATGAATGATTATTCACGATGTGTTTCAATGATTATGAAAATATTACGTTTTTTATCGTATGATATCATTAATAAAGAAGTGGATTGTGTATTTATAAAGTTGCTACATGATATCCTAGATACGCATGAGAAACGTGAAACACATAAGTGATAACCAATTACTACGGAATCCCATTACACTTTGTTTCCATCTTTTATCTTTAACGCTTTGACTATAGTTAACAGTTAATATGTGCGAAAAACGAAATGCTACCCTGTAACGCTATGCTATTTTATATTTAGTTGCATATAGCAGATTTGTAGGAACTTTGTGTCTTTCCCGAAACAAACTGCTGCAGAAATTGAGATCTTTGTTTCACTATAGACTATAAATAAGATTACATAAAGATGATTCATACAATATTATAAATCAAAAAGCAAAATTATGAAGAATATATCGGAGCTCCTTGGTGGCTATGTGGATAGTGTAGGGTTTTTGGCGTCTCTCTCTCTCTCTCTCTCTCTCTCTCTCTCTCTATATATATATATATATATATATATATATATATATAGAATAAAGTAAAATATCGCTTATTATTTAGTAGTTTTATGATAAGTTTTAAATCTTGTTTGTTACATAATTTACTTTTATCGCACCCAGGAAAAGATTGTCTGTCGAGCTTCAAGAAAGAACCTCGTTCTGTTCTTCATCTTCCGGAAGAACATTGTATTCTCTTAGTTTCACACTATTTTCTTCTGTATCGTTTGTTACGTGGAGGAATGTAACTATTTTCTTTCCTTGAGGGAAGTCATCAGCATTTAACCACAAAATGGAATTACAGTCAAGAAGTCCTTTTGGAATTTTATTTTGTCAAGGAAGTTTGGTGTGTTTGTAACAGAATCACTCATTTCTCTTTTCAGAAGAATTTCTTTTTCTATTATTTTACCACACATACCTCAAGCCTCTTTGCTGCTTCAGTGTTTTTCCTAACAGTTTTATGTTTCTAATCCATTTCTCGTTTTTTCATTTTGTGAGTTAACGAAGCGGGGCCACTAGTCATTTTCGACATCACTGTTCAGTAACTAATAACGTCATCAACACCAAATTATACATAGTTACTAGTAATGACATGTTAAACAAAAATACCAATTCTTAACGTGTGGGTGATCATAGGGGACTAAAAAGGGAAGCTATCGAACTCCTCGACAAGTTCCGCATTAAACTTGCACAAGTGGAAGGATATGTTGAAAGATAGAAACATGCTTACTCCGACGATTCGCAACATCATCGAACAGGAAGTATAATAATTTTTCCCCATAGCCCCTGGAAGTTATGTACTCTAGTCATACATGCCTTGGATAGGATATGAATCTGATACACTGGAACTTCTTTTTTCACGAAGACAAATGTTGCAAATTCAACATGATAACAGTCGGTGGAGATTTTGATCTCTGGTGCGTCATTGATGCGAATTGATGTCAAATGGAACATGATAGGTTACCTGATGGATACGCTGAAACCACAACGCAAAAATGACTTTCTATTATTATTATTATTATTATTATTATTAGTAGTAGTAGTAGTAGTAGTAGTAGTAGTAGTATGATTAATGTTAGTAATATTAATAAGTAGTATGATTAGTAAAAATAATAATGAGAAGAAGAAGACAACAAGAAAAAGGCCTCTTCCAATTGGGTTTCAAGAGGTCAGGTCTGGCCGAAAGTGGCCAACTCGAGATCAAAATATATTTTTTGTCGTCTCCATCCGTCTCCAATACTATTTTGTCTTCTTCTCATTATTATTATTATTATTATTACTCATCATATTACTAATAATACACTTCTTCTTCTTCTTCTTCTTCTTCTTCTTATTATTATTATTATTATTATTATTATTATTATTATTATTATTATTATTGCGTTATTGCGTTGCGGTTTCAGCGTGTCCCTTTTCTCCACCGCGTAAACGTGTTCGTTTGGAACTTACGATCGCATATTGTGTTCCATTTGACACCAATTCGCATCAATGACGTACCAGAGATCACAATCTCCATCGACTGTTATCATCTTGAGTTTACATTTGTCTTTGTGAGAAAAGAAGTTCCAGTATATCAGATTCATATTCCATCCAAGACATGTATGACCAGAGTACAATAACTTTCAGAGGCTATGGGGAAATATAATTATACTTCCAGTTCGACAATGTTGCGAATCGTCGAAGTAAGCATGTTTCCATCTTTCAACATATCCTTCCACTTGTGCAAGTTTCAACGCGACACTCGTCGAGGAGTTAGATAGCTTCCCTTGTAAGATATGGACACTCTCAAACTGCATTTTTCGTGATTTTTGGCTAATTTATTCACTCATTTAGTCACTGATATACGTGTTTTGCATGTCCCGACTAGCAAGAAATACTAAATTGGCACGTCGGTAAGGGGTAAAATGTACATCTCCATGTACATGTAAAACTCCATCATATTGAGTACCACAGCTAAGGGACCAGTGCTATCAACCTTCTAGACAAGTCTTTGTATAGACCAAAATGATCATTTTCAACAAGATCTGAACGCTGACTATAACCATAATGATGTCAGCAACTCCAAATTACAGACAGTTATTAGCAGGCCCGTATTAAGGTCGAAGTAATCGCTCTATAGTACTAAAACTAAAAGGCGTCCGAAGAATTTTAAAAACTATTGAAAAAGTATTTTCAAACTCCGGAAAAAAACATGAACGTAGTGTCAGCCCACCATGAAATCCACGTGGTACGATCTAGGATTAAACGAGGGACCCCATACACAAGAGATGAGCTCTTTGTCGGCGAGTCTTTGTCGCCCCTCTACTTACTACTAATGAAATGTTCTGTACAACTACTAAATGTAAGTGCGGAGATTGATGAGGGATTAAGATTTGAATCCATCGAAACTATATTTTTCGTGTGAACTGTGGACGAGATAGTTATTTTCAAGATATTACTTCTGACTAATGAAAAAAAATGAGGAAGTGTAGAATGGCTTTAAATTATATTTTCCTATACTCTTTACCGAAACAAACTATATTCACGACTAACTAGAATTACGAAGGTTTGCACATTGATATGAGTATCATTTACATATCCAGATAGTTCCAATATGTCGGGTATCACTGCTGGAGGTAGAAAGAGCGCCATAACCTTCCAGAGTACCCCTTTAGTAGAGTCTAAATAAAATAATAGATATATCTAATTCCCTCCCTCAAAGTGAAGCCAATACTCTTCCAATCAACACATTAAAAATATACATTAATAAAGTCATGTGAAATGTATTTTTGGCTGCTAACTTAAAGAAATGGCGCCAAAGTTGAAAAATACAAGAAATCATATGGGATATCAAATTACAGGAAATCTAATGTTGAACTCAAATATGTTTTTTTTTATCTTATCTTTTCCTAAACTATCTACTGCAAAGTGTGCTAAAGTAGGCTATCCCAATTGAAAACAATCCGTGTCAAAAAGAAGTCAAATTCCGAAAGAGTAAAAAAATGGTTATCAATACAGCCAAGATAAATCTAATTCCTAGAATGTTATAGCAACCTTCCTCCGTAAGTGGACGAATCGGGAAGGAACGGTGAAATTTCAAATGAGAACCTTAGGTTTAGCAGATTGAATCTACGCAACAAAATTAACTGAAATGTGTTTTTATGCGAGATACACATCTTGGTAATAAGAAAAAGTAGGAAAAATTCGTGTTAAATGGTATCTTCAATTTTTATTGCAGGAAATGATTTGATGCCAAAATGAATCAACTGAAATTCGAAATAAAATTGTCGAACAATGCAGTTTTTAGAACAATGTGTACAAACGTTGGCGTTGTTCAATCGTTGTCTGCACGATATTGGTTCGATTCTTTCCTTCTTTGTCTTCTTTCATGTCATGTCAAGGCTTTTTCTTTGTGAGTTTCCTCACCTCTCACGTCTGGGTCTGAGGTGTTTTTTTTTTCATGGGTCCTCTCACCTCATGAAGGGACTCATGAAGATTGAACAAGAACTGACGTGACGTGACTACATTTTATGACGTGCAGTTGTCTAATACACATATCGCGGATTAATGGGCAAAGATGTGGAAAGTCAATGGCCGCGGCAGTACAGAAGGTATCATTCTGATATTCCACTAGTGGTAAAGAAAGACAAGGACAAAGACAATGTAATTTCAGTTGTGATTTTCAGCAACGAAACGGTACGTACTAATGTAGATGATTCCAAACACATTTCACGCATTGCATTAAATTCTCAGGAGCGAAGGGGGCGCGTAAAATGTTTTCAAGGTTCAAAAATGTATTATTAAAACCTTTGCTTTGCGTTTCAATTGATTCTCGATCCATGGAATGATAAATATCCTCTTTTATTTCGTATACGAATTTTATTCTGTTGATTTATCTCCAACTGTTTTCATATTAGTGGTACTGGACGTTTTATCTGATAAAGTACTTCGTCTTGGCGGCCATTTTGGAAACGGTGACCCATATGAACAATTTTTTGCCACAACACTGTTTAGTGTTTCAAGGTCTATCGAACGAGGTATCACTCGCTCCAAGTTTCCATTTAAAATATTAAAGTTGAGCTCTGGACCCTCATGAAGGGTTACCCTGTGGGGTACCGCGAGAATATCATTCGACGTGCCCCACGATATTTGTCTGTTTCACTTTTTGTTTCATTTACCTCATACCGTTTTCATATTAGTGGTACTAGACGTTTTCCCTAATACAGGTACCATGTTTTGGTGACCATTTTGAATACGGTTACCGATATGAAAAATCTTTTACCACAACTCTTTTAGTGTTTGAATCTCTATCGAACGAAGTATTACTCGATTCATGTTTCCATTTAAAATTTTAAAATTGGACCGTGTGCACCTATGAAAAGCGATCCTGGGGGAACCGCGACAACACCATTTGATGTGCCCCCATGCCATTTCCTATTTAAGTTTTTGTTTGGTTCATTTATGTTCAACAGTTTCCGAGATATGTCCGTGGAAAGATTAAAATGGGCCACCCTGTATACTATAAATGTATTGAAATCTTTTGGTCACTTAAGATACCATTTCATATTATTCAATGGAGTTAGTTTTTCTCATGGTTTACTTAGGTCCGATATGAAACCATTTTGGAAGATGTCTCAAGAAAATCGAAAATTAAGGACCATTCTACTGTGTATATGTATGTGTTCACGTAAATTACTGGCATTTATGTATTTACACGTATTTATGTCCACGTAAATTACAGGTAGACCATTAAGTTTATTAAACTATTTTGAACATTTGGATTTACAACCTAGTATACTTTTATTTCGATTGTTAAAAATCAACTTCTTGTATGCTGAGGAACAACGTTGCCCTATGTTACTTTTGAGAAATAGTAGTAGTTTCTTTAAGTAATTGAACATCTTCGATTGTCTTTTGGAATAGCATTGCCAAAGAATTTAACAAACTGACTCGAATTGTTAAGTAAATTTGACTCATTGCCTTTGATTAACAAACTAGCTGAAATGGCTGTTCTTCGCACCGAGAGAATAGGGTTTATGCAAGATTTAAACCACTTCCTCATCTTAGGATACGCGCGGAGGATGAATTTTACTTAAATGGCATCAGTGTTGTCACTTTCGTCTTAAGGATTGGAAACTAATAACAAAGATATTACCCTTTTCGACTCAACCTATCCAGATGAGAGTGAACTTTGACTTCAACGGAGTCGGGAGTGTTACTTATAATCTTAGCAACCTCCAAAACAATGAATTGAACACTAATAACGGTCGTTTTCGACTATTTTTATACGTCACCCACTCTTGCTTCTCCATTCTTGCCGAAAATGTACTACAACGTAAGTTAGGCCATGGTGCACAAGTGTACCACAAATCGTCAGGATCGGTGCTGCGGTCCAAGACGAGTTAATCGTCAAACATATTTTTATTTGTCACACCCCTCACTCTTTAACCACTTGCCGATTGTGCTGAAAACGTAACGTAGATCAAGGCATATCTTGTACCAAAATATTCAAAATCAGCGCAGTTAAAATTAATTTACGGACAAACATGGTTTCATTAATTTTTATATGTATAGGAGGTACCCTCCTCCTCCCCCTTCAAATCGAAATTTTGAAAGATGTTGAGACACAGATGCTTATTTTAAGTGAATAATAATAGCAAGTTTTATCTTCGTAAGTTCATAAAATTGTACGAGGGATAAAAATTGACCACTGCCATCCGCTTAGAATAAGTATTTTAATCAAAGTAATATGATATAAACCTAAGTAAATCATAGTTCAATCATGTATTAAAAATCATCGAAATCGTTGCAACGGTCTAGGACAATCATCATTATATTCGTTATATATATATATATATATATATATATATATATATATATATATATATATATATATATATATATATATATATATATATAATATATATGATTACCTCCTTGCACCCTTAACGAGAATTTTAAAAAATATTGCGGCACAAGTCCTATTATTTTAAATGAAGAATTGATATACCAAGTTTCCTCTTTTCAAGTTGAGAGAATCTTGAGTTACTAAATTTTCGCATAATATTTGAAGGATTTGCTCCTTCTCATGTGCTTATAAGGGTAGCAGGCAATATGTGGATCAATCTACAAGTTGAGAAAGTCAGCTTACTGCGGCTTAAAGAAGTTGTGAGCATTGAGGATAATAGAAAGCAAAGTAAGATTAAATAGAGTTTGAGTAGTATATTGGCATGGTTTGAGATAATAAGTAATGTAAATAAAGAATGGTGAAACGAGTATACAAGTATACGTTGATATGTATAAAGAAAGGAGTATTTGGAGAGCGGTCATTGCAGAGGATGTAGGTGTTTTGTCTTCTTCGTTAAACTTAATGTCAAAACATTCCTTGTTTTGCTGATTGATTAAGTTACTTAATAGTATTTTTATGAGTGATGAGCTTAGTCCAATTGTAGAGTTCGATAATGGAACTGGTGAAATCGTTATGTACAAGTTTAAGCCAATAACGCTCAGTTTTCGATAACATCTTAATAAAATGGAGAAAATTATATGGCCATAGATAATAGCAGGTCGTATGATCGTTCTTATAAACGTACTTTCATTTTTATAGATCAATGATGGAGTTATGCTGATTTGGTTTAGTACAGGAATGGTCTTGATGGCCATGGTTTTTCACCTGAAAGATGTGTTTATTTAAAGCGAGTTTGTTGCCTAAGTAATACCAAGTTACTTTTGCCAAACTACAGACAGCTTTTGGTTGGTCTTGAGTGAAGAAATCTCTTTCTGTTTATGCGTACATATTTTCTTCGGCGAGGTAAGTAGATGTACAAGAACTGTTTTCTCAAGTTGTGTCTGTTTCCAAATAGTACATCAATATGTGAACTGTTTTGATATGTTTCCGTTTTCTGAGGTAGGCAATAGTTTTTGACTTAGGAGTGGTCAAATAAACGGTGTGATCCGCAAGGAGCTTAACGTTGAGATGATAAGAGAGTATATAGGATTATTATTAACAAATGTTAGGTACAGCATCACACTATGGTCGATTTCTGAAGAATACCTCTCTGAATTAGAATGTCATCTGAAAGTGAAGAATATATGAAGAGTCGATTAGAAAGATACCTATCCATCTGATTAAAATGGAACGCCATTAATTAGTATTAGGTCTGGATTAATTATGGTTTTAGGAACACCATTAATCTGTACAATAGGTCATCATTCCAGACTCTATCCGAGGCTTCACTAAAATCCATAAATGCAGTGCCACCGTTGTATCCTAGAATGAATGTTTTCTGGATGTCCTTGATTATTTTGAACAGTTTATATTTGGAGTAGTAGTTTGGTCGAAACCAAGCTGAAATTAATTTTGTTGTTTGCCTTGATTAAAATATTTACATATTCGGTTGACGAGAACCTATTCCAAAATCTTCGAGATGTTTGTAAGAATAATAGGGCGGATGTTTCAAGATGAACTTTGAGGTCTGACTAATTCAGGTAATAGAACCGTTTTTCAGGCCTTCCACTTTATATACAGGGTGGTCCTGCATCAATGACGGCAAATCGGGAGATGAATCTACAAGTGAAAACAAGCAAAATATGTTATATATACATTGGGTGAATGCGGCTTCGTTTGGACGCTAGAGGCGTCTGAAATGTCACCTTCCGAGACGGCAATTTGCAATATCGCAAGAACGGAGAGAAATACGAATGTCGGGTCAAAAGATATCAAAGGAAACCCTATCCGAAGAATCCAATTATGCATAACTGATGGCGAAACAGTGGCGGCGGTAGAGGGGGTCACAAACGAAGTGAATGCAACGCGGAGAAAAGTGAACAATTTACACTGACAAACTGTAGGAGGGGATGTTACATGGAACATCAGCAACAACTGTTAATGAACAAAGGCAACAATGTCTACGCTGTAGGGACACTATGGGAGGCGGAATGTAGGAATAAAGTATATTTGTAACGGAGAGAAATAGGAATGTCGGGTCAAAAGATATCAAAGGAAACCTCATCCGAAGAATCCAATTATGCGCACGTACTGCGGAACATTGGCGGCGCATGGGAGCTACAAAGAAACTGTTAAACACTCTTAGTGATGGTAAGTGCAGATCGTACAAAACACGTACGGAAAATGAGGCCCAGTGTACTGTAAAAACAAGAGGTATTGTACTTACCGTGGTCAACATAATGCTGTCTTAAAGAAGGTATTCAATATGTCCTCCTTGTTTTTCGAGACAGACAGTTACACGATGACGTAAGAATTCTCTGACTTTTGGCGCTGGCGTTTGCCGTAGTGTGGCAAATGTAGCTCACACACACTAGCCAAGATCTTCAATGTTATGCACGGGCCGTGTATACACGAGACTCTTCACGTAACCCCACAGGAAAAAGTTTAGTGTATTCAGATCGGGTGAACGTGGGGGCCATGCTCCTTTTCTTCCACGATATACAGATGGTAATCAGAAAAATGGAAACACCTGTAGTTGGCAACACGTCAGTTGTATGGGTTGCCAGTGGTGCCATGGCGCCAGCAGCGCCAGACCGCTGGTGGTGGTGTGTTAGGTCGGTCTCCATACTACGTCAGGAGCAGTGGATCAGCAGTGTCCAGTGGCTGCAGCAGACGGAGGTAGTGTAAAATGGGAGACCTCTCAGATTTTCAAAGAGAACAAATTGTTGGTGCGCGGTTATGTGGAGTGAGTGTGACGGCAGTGGCTACTGTGTTAGGTGTGTCGCGTGGAACGGTGTCGAAGGTGATGACGGCCTACACAACACACGGGAAAACCACATCGGGGAAGCGGAACAGTGGGCGGAAGAAAATCATGAGTGACAGGTCATGCATTGTATTAAAGCGCATTGTCACGCAGAACCGTCATGCCACTGCGCAGTAAGTGACGGAGGAACTCAATCAGCACTTCTCCCACCCTGTTTCGACAATCACAGTTCGCCGCGAATTACATGACATGAACTTACGAGGTCGTGTTGCACGGGCCAAACCGCTCATCAGGGACCATAACGCTTTCGCACGCCGCAAATGGTGCCACGACCATGCAACTTGGACCGTTGAGGACTGGAAACGTGTGATATGGTCGGATGAGTCATCCTTCACCCTATTCCCAACCACGGGACGTGTTTATGTGTGGAGAACGCCCAAAGAAGCTTATGATCTGCAGTGTCTCCGCCCAACTGTGAAACATGGCGGCGGCTCGGTGATGCTGTGGGCCGCCATATCATGGTTTTCATTGGGTCCTTTGGTCATACTTAGCGGACGAATCACTGCCAACGATTATGTCGCAATTTTAGGAGACCACTTGCATCCTATGGTCCGGATGTTGTTCCCGGACAATGACGCCATCTTCCAGGATGATAATCCACCCATTCACACAGCTGGCGTTGTTGCAGCGTGGTTTGAGGAACATCGGAATGGAGTTCAACACCTCCAGTGGCCCGCCCAATCCCTAGATCTCAACATAATTGAACATCTGTGGTCCGTCGTGGAAACACGACTCCGGCGACGATTTCCACTTCCATCCTCTCTCACAGAACTGGCCGATGCCCTGCACGAGGAATGGTATAAAATTCCACTTGCTACCATTCACGACCTCTATGCCTCCATCCCACGTCGCATCAAGGCTGTTCTGAAGATGAAAGGTTGCCCGACACCATATTAATCTGGTAAGTTGCAATTTCGTTCAGGTGTTTCCATTTTTCTGTTTCTGTATCTACCTGCGTGGAAATGTTTCGTTCAGATATGCACGAACAGTGTGACATAAATGGGAAAGACTCCATCATGCATAAACCACATACACTGTCGTGTCCTCAGTGGCACGTCTGTGAGTAGAATTGGTGGGCCCTAGGTCAGAAACTGGAGATACGATATTGCTTGCGTTCAATCGGTGTGGTAAGAAGTGTTGTTTCACAATGTCGTCATCAATAATACCGGTCAATACATGCAATTGGAAACACTGGTGATGCTTCGTCTCTACAATTCCATGTGGGTTGTTGGGTGTCCATCAATTGTCATTGTGGACATTTGTGATGCCATCTCGTATGAATGCCTCATCCGAGAACTTTTCTTCGTATTTCATTCACTTTCTTTGTGCCCCTTGGGCCGCCACTGCTTCGCCATCACTTATGCATAATTGGATTCTTCGGATGGGTGTTCCTTTGAAATCTTCTCACCCGACATTCCTGTTTCTCTCTGTTATACAGATACTGTATTCCTACATTCCGCCTCCCATAGTGTCTCTGCAGCGTAGCGATTGTTGCCTTTGTTCATTAACATTTGTTGCTGCATGTTCCAAGTAACATCCCCTCCTACATTTTTTCAGTGTAAATTGTACACTTTTCTCCATGTTTCATTCACTTTCTTTGTGCCCCCTGGCGCCGCCACTGTTTCGCCATCATTTATGTATGATTGAATTCTTCGAACGGGGTTTCCTTTTATTTCTTTTAACCCGACATTCGTATTTCTCTCCGTTCTTTCGATATTGCCTCTGAAGGCGACATTTCAGATGTCTGTAGCGTCCAAAGGAAGCCGCATTCACCCAATGTTCATATGACATTTTTGCTTGTTTTTACCTGTAGATTCATCTCCCGAATTTTCCGTCATTGATGCCTGATATATATATAATGTGTGTGGGTAATGAGATTTGCGTTAAATAGTTCTGCTAGTTTCTCTTAAAAATACGAGCTGCTTCTTTTAGATGTTTTGTAGTGATTTGATCAAATCAAAGACCAGAGTTTTTGCGAATGTGAATGCTTTCTTCTGTTTCTTGATTAAAAATATTGCTGATAAAGATACGAATACTTGCTGGGTGTGTCCTGAAGGTCTGTTTGTCTGATGCCCTCGTCAAATGAGTTGAATTGTTTAATGATGAAAGTTTGGTATTTAATTTCCACATGTGTATATACTATTAATATGGAGCCAGTCTCAGTTAATTTGGATTTCATAACGACTGAGATATATAGTTTATGATGAGCAGTAGATAGATGAAGAACACCATCAATATAATTTTATAAATTTCTATTAATGTTTTGTAAGGTCATCTGAGTTCCAACCGGAGTTGACATTTGTTACCCTTGTTGATGTTTGCCTTGATGGTAGCCAAGCAATCTTTATTGCACAAGCGTTGTAGGTTCGTCTTATTCCAGTTGGGATCTAGAATATGTTGAGGTGTTTGTTCCATTTCTGGAATGATGATCTTTTGTAGAAATGTATTTTTATCTGTTGCTTCTATTACGCTGACTAGAAGTGCAATATTGGCTTCAATAGGATCAGGCGCTATATAAATGCTATGATGAATAACACCATCATGAATGTATTGTCTTTAACTATCCCAATTTGCCTCTTTAAGTTTTTGATTGCTTTTGGGGTTCATGGCGTGGTTTCCCAATTTGTATGGGATGTATACCCGGGTGATATGTTATAAAAGTGTTAATCGTTGTAAAATTCACCCAACGTTTCCGGGTCCCTGTAATGCAATAAACCTTCTCATGTTTGGCTCAACGTCCAGGAGATGCAAACACAAATCTGGTATAATCATTAATTTTAAGATGTATTAAAGAACTTTTGATGATGTATGGAAGTAGAAGTTTCCCATTGCCATTAGTTATCGGATCAATGAAATAGCAAGTATTGCAAATTAATGTCAGCAGCCAAGAGGAAATTTGAGATAGTACCAGAAAATTAAAAAGTTTAAAGGTGTGATGAATGCTCCTATTAGGAGTGTTGTAGAATGTAACGATGGTGATTACGGTACTTAATTGGAATCTGACTACATTATCTGGAAGCGAATTACGTTCGGGAACATGAATTGCATTAAATTTAATATTGCTTTTAGTTATTAACACCGATCTTACATCAGCTATATTTTGGTCGTTTTTGATAATAGTGTAGTCTTTGAAGAGCAAAGTTTGCATTTTTAATAGGAGGATTTTTTGTTTCATGGTCATGTTAATTTGTAGCTCATGCATAGTATTCATTAGTTCATAATATTTCGCCCTAATTTCTCATCTTGGTTGTATTTTTATATACCTATTAGCGAATATCCTTGTTTTCATTCAAGGGTAATATTTTGTCACTGAAAAACATTTTTGTAGTTTTCTTATTTGTGTTTTTCAGTTGTAGTTTATTTATAACACTGTAGGAATGAGTGGAGATGGTGGTAACCAATTGAGCAATATTGTAAGTAAGTCTTTTGATTATATTTTTAAAGTCTAAGATAGTAACAGATGAGGAATCCTGAGAGTTTGAAGTAGTAGAATATTGTTGAGTTTAAAGTTTCTTACCAAAACATGCAACATCCTTCTGATATCGTATGATTGGAGTAGTAGTTTGAACTAGGTAAATCTTATTAATTTAAGGAGCTTCAGAGTCTGAACTTGCTTTGTATTTGTTAATACATTTATTAGTTAATGTCCTTTAGTTTGATAAGTTGCACAAAAGATTTGCTTGGGATTGCAATTATGGTTTAAAATTTCACATTCTTATAAAATCACGAAAACTGTAGGAATCATTTATCAATGCTGTTATCCTAGCCATAGTGAGTGTAGGGGAGATCGCTGTAACAAGAGCATAGTGTACCTTGAGCCATTTTCAATATCTCGGATTGTGCTGCTTTCTGGGGATCCAACACCGAAGTACAGTCTTCTTCGATGTGCAATTGTCTACTAGTGTGAGTCTGGATGTGTTTCAGAAAGAGTTGTTTATATTATGAGAGAAAAATAATTTTCTACGGTCAAAGTAAAATTTTCAGTGTTAAGTTGAATGAGTGTTGACAGTAAATAAATAGACTAGGATTAATTTGAATATTGTTATTAAATGTTTTATCCATTGGTAAGTAAAATATTGGTGAAGTTGTGAGTATTAGCTGTATTATAGCGTTTAGGTAGCCATCTTCGTTTTAATGTAGATGCTCATGTACCTTGGGCCAAAGCTACGTCGTGTACCATGGACCAAATTGATCATGGTTCATGGTACAAAAGGTTACAAGATACTTTCTTTTTTTTTAACTTCAGAAGACTTGTTGCCACAAAGATATTCTGTAGCAAATCTGGAAAGAACAGAGATCCTGTGGATCTAACTGCCTTACGAAATGCGCTTGAAGCTATTCATTCCAATGATCCAAATAAGAAGATATCCTATAGAGAAGCTTCGAAAGTGTTTAATGTAAGCCGCTCTACTCTTACCCGACATTTACATAAATTTAAAAACAGTAAAGAGAAAGAATTAAAATATAAAGTGAATTATGCAGTGAAGAAAGGTTTTACAGGAGCCGAAGAAGAAAGTCTTGTTAATTATATTCAAACTATTGCGAAAATGCAATACGGGCTAAGAAACACGTTAGAGTACTTGCATATAAATTTGTTAAAGCGAATGAAAAGAAGTACCCAGCAACATGGGAAGAAAACAAAATAGCTGGAGAAGAATGGATGCGTGCGTTTATTAAAAGACATTCCACAAAACTTTCGATAAGGAAACCCGAAGCAACTAGCCTAAGTCGGGCTACCAGCTTTAATCGCCATAATGTTCAATGCTTTTTTACCAACATCAAAGACGTTCACAATAGATTTGGTCCCATTCCTCCCGAGAAGATCTGGAACTTGGATGAAACTGGGCCCAGCACTGTCCAGGGACAGTCCAAAGTAGTTGCCCCTAAAGGTGTCAAGCAGATCGGTTGTGCAATATCAGGAGAAAGAGGCAACCTGGTCACTATGATCACGGCCGTCAACGCAGTTGGAAATTCAATTTCTCCTATGTTAATGTTTCTCCCGGATACATTTCAAGGACATAATGTTATTTGGAAGTCCCCCAGGAAGTATTGGAGCCGCCAGTATATCAGGATGGTCCAATGAAGAAACCTTTCTGGAGTTTTTTTTAAATCATTTTCTTACCTTCGTCAACTGTTCAAAGAAAAACAGGATTTTGTTAATTTTAGACAAACATGAAACTCATCTTTCTCCAGAATGTTTAGATAAGGCTTCAGCTGCTGGTGCAGTGATGGTAACATTCCCACCAGACACACTTCTCATAAGTTACAACCTTTAGATATTTCTGTTTATGGGCCACTGAAGACATTTTACAATCAGGCTGTTGAGGAGTGGATGTATAACAATAAAGGGTAAACATTATATATATATTTATATATATATATATATATATATATATATATATATATATATATATATATATATATATATATATATATATATAGTTGCAGAGGCTCTGGAAATAGCATTTCCTAGAGCATTACACCAATTAACATATTATCCGGTTTTCATAAGTCAGGGATATATCCACTAGACACGGATGTTTTCAGTGACGACGATTTCCTGAGTTCATACGTCACAGATCAACTTACAGAAACGCAGCCATCAGAAGAGGTTACAGTTGATCTGGAGAATGAGAATAAGAAAATTGCGCACAAAGCTTTGAGTTCGAAACATTTGGAGGAACCAACTGCTGGAACATCAAATGCACAAGACTACAATATTGAATTGGGCACACCTGAGGCCAACAAGAGAAAAGAACTTGGAAAACTGTCACCCCAGAAGAAATCCAGCCGTTTCCAAAGGCTCCAGAAAGAAAAGCCAATGTTACAAGGAATATAAGAAAAACTATGATAGCGACCGACACGCCCGAGAAACAGGCTATAAAGGAGCAAAAAGAGAAGAAACGCGTGAAGAAAAGAGCAAAACATGAAAAAATCAAAGCTCTATCAAAGGGGCCAGAAATGTAGGGGATATTTTCAAAACGAAGTCTGAGAAGCGTAGCAAGAAGAGCTCTAGTCATAAGACACACCATAGCGCGGAAGGAATGATGAAGAGAAGAAACGCAATGGAGACACAATCATCATTATCATCGTCATCATCAACATCATCTGAGAGTGAAGATGAATCTATATATTCTCTTGTGCCTACAGATGATGAAGATAGTGCAGAGGAGTAATGCCTATATTGTTGCAGTTCGAAAGAGGCTGATTGTAGTGGAGAAAAGTAGTGTAGGTGCATTAATTGTAGAAGGTGAACTCACTATTTATGTGCTGGAGTAGCAGGTCACGAGTGGAAAACTTATGTCTGTAACCTTTGTACATCAAACTAAGGTAAACTATGTTAAAAGAAAAACTTCGTTTGAAAAATATAATAAATAAGTTAATGTGTTAAATACAAGTTCGTTAAACACATGTCCTGAGTGGAAAACTTACATTTGTGACTTTTGTACATCAAATTAAGGTAAACTTTGTTTTGTTTAATGTTCAAAGAAAAAACTTCGTTGGAAAAATATATTTAACACATTAATTTATTTATTATAAGTTCGTTAAATACAGGTCGTGAGTGGTGAAACTTATGTTTGTGACTTTTGATTTGTATCTACGTCGTTTCTCAACAGCAAGGTTATAAAGAATGTTTGTGACTTTTGTACATCAAACTAAGGTCAATTATGTTCAAAGAAAACTTTGTTTGAAACATATAATAAATAACTTATTGTGTTAAATGCATTATTTTCTCTTCATTTAACCTTCTTTTTAGTGTGGTCCAAGGTACAGGACGGCTGTCCCAAGGTACATGAGCATACCATGATCCATTATGCAGAGTAACTTATATTTTGCTATGAAAATTTTGTAAGGTATGATTTGCCATTACTTCCAAGGTAAATAGATTCAAGAAAAATTGGAGATTTAATTGACATCGAAAAACTTGCATATATGATATTAGGAACGACGTCATTTCAATTAATTTGAAAAGTGGCTCAAGGTACAACGATCTCCCCTACTTATAATAACCTCGCCTCCCAAAACCTCGCCGTCCAAAATCTCGCCGGGCCAAAACCTCGCCACCAAAAACATCGCGTGGCCAAAACCTCGCCGCCAAAACCTCGTGGGCCAAAATCTCGCCTGCAGCTTAATAAAAATTCAGTGTAGTATAACCATATCTGCTGCTTTTCTTATAAGTAAAAAGCAAAAAGGAAGAGCTTGGTGTGGTGAGAGTAGGGGCGCCGAATTCTACTTTGCCCCGGGCCCCGAAATCCACTTACCCTCCCTTTTGTTGTGCCAACAAAGTGAAATTATGAAAGACATCCTAGGCTCGAACCTCATTTATGTTGAAAATTTGATTGAGATCGGTAGGATGGCTCAAGAGGTATAATGTAACAAACATAGTCATTTAATTTATATATATATAGATTTCCAAAGTATGCATTAGAATATTTCTGGTCATTATTTTAATGTAATTATGTGTTATTACTAAATATATACATATAGTATTATATAGAACATTCTACATTGAAGAAATCGTCGTGAAGAGGTTTTACACTGACGACATTTATTCCCAGGCGACACTACGTCTCGCTTAATTTAGACCAGGCAAGATTCTATGTCGCGAGATTATTACAACGAGGTTTTGGTCAGGCGAGATTTTGGGTATGGCGATATTTTGGGGCGCGAGGTTTTGGAAGATGAGGTTTTGGCCCGCGAGGTTTTGGGTGGCGAGGTTTTGGCCCCGCGAGATTTTGGGCCGGGACGTTTTGGGTGGTGAGGTTTTGGCCAGGCGAGATTTTGTCCCGCGAGATTTTGGGCCGCGAGGTTTTGTACCCAAACCGTGCGCTCGCCGTGCTTCAGAACTTTCAAACCGCAATGGTTGCACATTTACTGTTGCATGACGTAGATCTGCATCGGTGAGCACTCCACGCAAGTCAGAAGCATAACTTCGCTTCATTTACGGTCTCGAAAATGATTGTGGGCATTTAAGCGGGCGCACAATATTGTTTTACATAAAGTGACCACACTTATAGCTGTTTTCCAACATTATCTAATGTGTATCTCGAACGGCGTAACTAGCTATGGTCTTTTAAACAGGTGTAGCATTGCGTATGTTCGCAGATTAGGCGGGTGTTTACCCCTTCATCCACCACTTTGGCCGATATACAAGACACGTATGTCCTAGTTTTGATTCTTTTATTCACTCCAGGAGTTTCAAGTAAATTCCCATTGTGCGCTGCTAGTTATGACCTTGCTAAAATTGTCATATATACCTATGTTCGCAGTTTAGGTTCACCCTTCATTCCCCGCGTTGGCCAATATAAAAAAACGCATGTCCTTCTTTGATTCCTTTATTCACTCCAAATATTTCAAGCAGATCCACATTTGTGCGTTGCTAGTTATGACCTTGCTAATATGTGTCATATTGCCCTATGTTCGCAGTTTAGGGGGGTGTTAACCCCTTCACTCATTTAGGAGTGTGATTTCTACCACTTGAATATCGCCTTTACCAAAAACATCGATTCCTAATTTTTGATCCTCTTCATCCTGATTAAATTTGATGGTGGTTCATCAAGTAGTTCTTGAGATATTTTATCTCCGTGGACTTTATTTGCCCATGAGACATTAGTTATTGACCAATATTTCTATCTTTCTGTTTGACATTATTCATCTGTAGTGTAATATAGTACCATCGGTTGTAACTGGAAATTTGTTACTAATAATTAAACAGTGGTTTTCTTATAGCTTTCAGTGTTTATTGTTTTCTATTTAAAGATATATGCGACTCAAAGAGAAAAGCTGAGTAAATGCAATACCATGTTTTCTTCCTTTTATTGGAGTGTGGTGGAGAGGGGACTTAGTTCGTAACAGGAAATTGTCTGCAGCGCAGTGACTGGAAAACAAAACATGGAGAGTTGTTTTTTGCAAAGAAAGGAAAAAGATTAGTAGCTCAATTTCTTTGTTCAAAATGACTATCTTATGTCTTCTCTTGGTATTGTTGGTCGAGTGGTTCAATATGTGAGATTCAGACACACATACGTACAACAATTTCCTGCAAGAGTTCCTTCGTGGCTAAGCGGTTAGCATACGCGCCTTTGGCGTGGGAGACCCGTGTTCGATTCCCGGCGGGAGCTTATGTGGTTCGGATTCCACGTTAATCAGTAGGTCCCGTCTCGTATAGCCTCGCTGCTGAAAGGGATGTTAAACTCAAAATCAATTCAATTCCCTGCAAAATTAATATATGAGAGAGGCAGTGAAAGAGATGTAGAAAAATAGTTTTTTATTTTCAACTTAGAAAAATAACCAATATAAACACTTAAAAGAATAAAAAGTAAAATTGTGATAAAGAACATCTAAAGTGACGGAGTTGTAAATGGAGGTGGGAACTTATTAGAAAAATGTTTCATAATTTGAATCACTTTGTGACATGGTAATATATTGTAAAAGAAAACGAAACTTTAATTGTTAGATGTTGTAATCCTGTTCTTTACAGGTTTTCCTACTGATTTAGATAATTTAATGTCTTATGGTTTAAACTTGGAACAAAAAACATAAGATATAGAAAGATACAATTAAATAGCCAAAAATTCGCAGTACCGATATTTATATCTTGAAAGCTTAATAATATTCAAACCATTAAATCATTTTCATTTGTTTATGAATAAGAAATACGTACAACTCTATAAACATTAATTAAAAAGATACTTAAATTAAAGTGAAAAGTTAGTGATAATTTTGGATATTAACTATATCTTAAGTTTTGCCATGTCTGAAGCTCTATCAACCGCAATTGTGTGTCTTACGATGTATCTGGAGAGCTAGAATTGGACTGTTAGGTTATGTGGCAATGAATAATGGAATCCATCCTATAGGTGATGGAAGATATATATATATAAGTGATATTGTTGATAGTACGAGTATGATGGATGGAGCTAAGTTTAGGTCCTCCAAATTCTAAAAAGAGAATAACTGAAGAACTTAATGAAATCTTAATAATAATTCCCATCCTATCGCTCTTGTAATAAAACATTACTATTTGAAGTGAGACTAAAGAGACTATATATAAAATGGTTCATCCTCTGTGTGCTGTTGAGAGTTAATTTGAGATCTTCGTCAAGGCTCTGCTACCTCAAAGGTTTGACTGACAATTTGCAAATTCACTCTTGCAGGCAAAAGATAGTGTTTTTTGGGACCGATAAAGATGTTAGCAAAAGCTGAAGTGATACAAAGATCAAAGCAGCTGACTTTCTAAGTGATATTTCAAATGAAATCATCTGAACTACATACACGTGGTTGGTTTCAAAACCCCGAAGAAAAAAGTCCCATTGTATGTAAATTTTTACGTGACATGAAGAAAGAAATCATTTTTAAAAATCGGAGAGAACAGCATAGTCTGCTAAGATATAGAAGTATATATGCTTCAGAGTCTGAGCTACAGAAATGATCAGAAATGAATCAATAACCTTCTGGTCTGGGGATTAAGTTGGTCAAGAGAGGTATTGTAGCTGATCCTAGCATTCAAGAAGTTACTTCAACAGCTCAAGCAACTTGAATTAATGTATTATTATCATAGAGAATATTCTTTAGTTGAAAATAACACCGAACGACAGGATACACCGGTCACTCAAAATGTGCACATAATTGCTAGAAGCAGTGCTTTCTCTAAGCGTAATCATGGGATCCACGAAATAACAGAAAATTGCGGCTCATAGCATCACAAAGCCACCGCCAATAACTTCAATGCGATATTCTACATTTAATTGTCATTATAATCAAATTATCCTACATTAATTCTTCATAACTCGAACTGTCTGGCATATAAAAATTAAGACCCTTGATAGAGATGAACAGAGAAAAAGAAACAGAGCCAGCCTCGTAAATTATCTGTTTGCATATAGCATCTAATTCAACTCCGTAAGTTACCCAATGTATTTATATATCAAATCATTTTGCCAAAATATACTACTCAACACACTTCCTTTTAGCTGAATTGAAGTCATAGAACCCAGAAGATAACGAACCTATATGTTTCTCTATTTTTTAAAATTATTTTATTCTTGTTTGGAGTCATTCATCAGACATAGCAATTAGAGTTTCATCATGTGATTATGGTTCTTAATCAACATTAGTGGTATGTAATCCTGACCTATTTTCCCAGTATTTAAAAAGTATATAATTATATGACGCATAAAAATGTACAATACTCTAAGTTTAAAATGTCATTGTGAATAATACTAAAAAATCTTTACCAAAAGAAACGAACAAAGAGAGCTGTTTGAACTTACAAAATTATTACTATGCTTTATTGTATATGTGCTGTTTTATAGAATATAATCATATAAATATGATTTTATGGAGCATAAGCATTATTTTGCTAAACGTGCTAGCAAATGCTTCCACGTGTTACTGTGGGTTCTTTCTTCTGTACTTTTCATATAGAATTCGTTTGAATTCGAGATCTTGCACAAAATCCGGATGTGTCGTATGAACAGCTTAACGCAGCACTCGAACCCCCTTTTTCTTCTATTCTATGTCAAACATTTAAAATCGTTTAAACACATGTTTAATTATTTTAGATGAAAAGTCCAAATACTAAATTTAATGTTTCGATTCTTAAGGGATTCCGAGATATGGACATCTTATTGTAATAATTGCAATCTCTATCCGGGACAAAAATCAAAAAGAATGAAACGTATTGATTTGGCTTATTTTTTAAAAATACTTTTCTTTCATATCCTGTTATAAATATTCTTCACTGTTATAAATATTGAACAAATTTCAGTATATACTATATACAAAAAAGAAATAAGAATAACATCATCACCATCACCAAAGATCAAATATAACTCTAACAAGGTACTTTCGCGAAGTCCCCTCGGGATTCATGTACAATTGATTGGAATGCAAAGTTCTCCGTGGCCCAATGTGTGTTTTACTAATTTTAGCGGCCCATACCGGTAATTTGCATATTTATGGGCCTTCATATACCCAGAAATCTATCATATGCTACTCTAATGCTTGGACACAATATTGCTTTTAGTTTCTTTTTATGTAACTGGACATGACTGTGGGCATATACAGACCAAGTACTGCTTCTCTAAAACGTGTTACTCATCCCGGCCGCCATATTTGATTCAACTTTCGGTTTTTCAAATAGAAAAAGGGAAAAGTGATACATCAAAAGTCACGTACAATTTCCTCGGAAATTAATTGGTGAAGTGAATTTTATCGTAGCTTGTACCGTTTGTAATGTATTGCATGTTGAACCCCTCCAGGCTCTTCGCGTTCAAAGTAATATCAGTTACGCTTACGTTTTTGATGTTCACAAATCAAAATAATGTCTAACTGGAAAAATAATGTAGGTAAAAACAAACTCTTTACAATATTGGTGTCATAATCTTATTAAATTTTGTGAGTGATTGTTATACTTCCATTTTATATTATAACAAGGAGGTAATCTATTAGGTCAAAATGTCTAATGTAAATCCAGATACGACTAGATTTGCGTGAAGATCTACCATTTCCGTATTGACATCTGTGTGTCTGTATATATGTACTTTCAGAGAATATTTCGTCAACGATAAATCATGTAAAAGATTACATATACACAAGGGGCCTTGCACAGCTTTCTATTTGGGTCAATATTCGTGAAGTGCCTGACATTTAACATGCAATAGGTACCTTCCAAACGGTACAAGCTACTGTGAAACACTACATCAATTAATTTCCGAGAAAATTGTGCATCAATTTGATGCATGACTTGCACCTATTCCCATTTGAAAAACCGAAAGTTGAATCCAATATGGCTTATCCGAGATAGCGGCCGGGGTGGGTAGCATGTGTCAGAGAAGCAATACTTGATCCAATTTATTATCCAAATTCAAACATTCATGTCCAATTACATCGAAAGAAACTAAAAACAATTTTGTGTCCGAGCGTTATACATATGTAGTAGTGTATGATGAATTCCGGATACATGAATGACCATAAATATAAAAAATACCGGTACGGGCCGCTGAAATTAGTACAATACACATTGGACTGCAGAGAACTTTTCATTTAAATCAATTTTACACGAATTCCGAGGGGACACTTTGGGAATGTACTTTGTAAGCCATAAAGCTAACAGTTAAGATAGCAAGCAGGCCGCTGTCTCTCTCTACACTTGAAAAAACTGCTGTAAAGTTATATAAATTGATCGTATGCACAAAATCATAAACAAGCTCTTGTACCACAGTTCACAAAAAACAGTAGTGCTTGGCAAAAAGTCTATGATAAGTGTATAAGCGTATAATGATCAGCAGTAATAATGAGACGTGAATGAAAAAGTAGCATATGAGTCAAAATTAAATATACAAACGATACGTACGTAAATCATAATGATATTTACTGCTAAAAGGACGTTATACTATGTACTACGAATTGCCCCACAAGTATGCATAACTCTCACTGTCTAGCTCATAAACATTAAGACCCTTGATAGAGATGGATGAAGGAAGAATTTTCAAAGCCAGCCTTGTAAATTCTTACTTTCGGCTATAATAATCTGAATAGATAAAAAAAGGTTACAGAAAGTGAAGGCAATAGTAAATTTACTGAGCTTGGCATAGGAATAATAAAATCGATCAAGAAATAGTGGAAGTCAAATGCTGACGCATGGTGAGCAGCGATTAGAGATGATGAGCCTAAGATCACCTAAGGAACACGGAATGATTGTAACATCGATCCGGTTTTCTGTGCACTGTAAGCAAACAGAAGAAAAATAAAAGTAAGCTCTCATGCATTCAGTTCGGAATAAGAGTAATGCTTTAAAAAATAAACGAATAAATGAGGACGAATAATATGTAAGAATTATACCGTAAATGTATACTCCAAATAGATCCTTTCTTTTCTTAATAAAAAATACCAATATAATTGAATCACGGACAATTCAAAACAAGCAATCCTGATACAAATGAAAAGGACAGAAAATATATTATGCTACATTAAAATAGCATCTTAGTTACACACATATATCTCCTGGCCAAAATCGTAAATTATAGCTAACCCGTAATTGAACAACAAAATTGAAAAAACATACATCAGCTCAAATTCAAAACAAAACAATATGGGTATACTCACACGATAATTCGCTTATAGAGACTATAAGAGAAAGACATAAAAACAATAAAATTGAAAGCGAACGAGAACATTGTACTCTGTATTGTGATTATATAGAACTTTAATGACAAATGTGATCTAGTGAAATAAAACAGAAAACAAGGCTCAACAGACGTAAAGATGTCAAGAAATGAGTTACTAGCCAAGATCTGCTAAAAGAGTGCTTAAACAATGAATTCAAATTATATATATTACGTCTAATTGCAAAATCTCTAAGTCGCGAAATTCATAGCTGTTTAAAGACGTACTCCCCTCTTATGTCTAACCAAAGAATACAAAAAGATTATTCTGAATTGTTCAAAAGAATAACACTAACTGTTCTTTACAGTATAGGAGAATTAAATGACGATATGCATTTCCACAAATCAAAACTTACGTCTCGGGGTGAGATTTGATGAGCTGGAGCACACAGACACTCACGAATCGCGTATGCTACTACCTAGGTATAATGAATAGCGTCATTCAAGACCACCACCTGTGTTAGTCCCTAAGTTGAATTTGGTAATCTCATTTAGTGTTATTGTGGGTCCTGTTTGTGTTGATGAAACCAAACACGATAAGCTATTAAAAATTTTAATTTCCAAGGTTGCTGAGCATTGGTAATTGTTCATGCTTTTTATACGCTGCGGAAGATGTCTTGATGTTACGTTTGTTTCTGGCTGAGTCTTGCTGATATAAGATTTGAGGCAACTTCAGGTTCATGTTGTTCATAGTACAGCTGCTCATCTTCTTGGTCGGTCTGAAGTTCCTTACTGTCGTCTAGTTGTTCATCTTGTTTCACATGATTTGTTTGGTTCTTTACCTTCTGATTTTCAGCTCCTTGTACTTCCTTTTCTTATTCCTTTTCTCCATCTCTCTACTCCGGAAAGAATGTCTTTAATCTGGCCCCAGAAATGGAATCTTCAACAAGCTTACTATATACATGGGAAATAATACTGCAATACATAAATATTCTCATCGCTCTTTTTAATTATTATGGCGGTACCTCGGGATATTTGACTAAACAACTTCGATCTTCCGGATTTAATATTCACATCCAAATTTAACTCTCTCCTTAACTGCAATGTTTTGTGTCAGAAATTATCTTGTGACACTAATTTCTCGGGTAAGACCATGCATGCTTCAATTTGCACTTCTTCAATCTTCTTCGATCGTTATTGCTTGTGTTGAAACTAAACAGGCACTGACGTGGTATTATCCACTAGTAATGATGAATTGAAGCCCATTAAAAGATAAGTGGGTGAAAATTCCATTCCAGAATGTACGGGAGTATTATAAAAAATGTAATGGACTGGACATAATCAGACCATTGCTTTTGCTTATTATATTCTTAAACTTTGAGGCAGAAATTGTTTGTATGGCTTTCTTAATCACACCATTTCACAAGTGGGCCATAGTATCCGCAAATTTTAAAATGATGCGCAACGCTGAGTAGTTCCTTAATCAATGTTGATTTAAATCCTTGAGCAATGTTCTATTTAATCTGAGATATTTAGACGTGCTATACTGAATAGATATACATATCACTAGTTTATCTGCCACTGATTTTGCATCTACTTCCTCCGACGTTGTGGTTATTAAATATCCAGTTGTATCGTCATTAATCAAATAGATAATGATATTTATTCTTATCTAATACAGTCGGTCCATAAATTACATAAGTAAACTATTATCACACACTTATAATGTGTGTGAGATTTTCCCCATAGATTGGACGCACAAGTGGACAAGTTGTACAAGATTTCACCTTAGAACGCACACATATTTCTTTAAATCATGAAACTAATAGTGGCATCTCATATTCTCATAGACCTAGAGAGCGCTAATATGGGCTCCTCCACATGGAAAAAAATATGATTCAGTTAAAAACACGTTTACGTAAACACAAAGAAAGTGAGACATCTACTCCATCTACTGCATTGCCTTCTTATGTTAACTCATTTACAGGCTTCTCAACAATACCTTTTTTAATTTTGCTGGATACAAACTACATGAAAAAATTACTTAATTAAAATCTTGAAGATTTTACTTAAAAGATACAATTTTCTTGTAAACATTTATTCGATGTTTATGAATAGCTTAAACTAGCATTATCGGTGGTAACAGTAAAATTCTTACATCCCAGAAAAAAAAACTGAAAAGCTCGAAAAGCATAAGCAGCACCTGCAATTATGAGAGATATTATAATGTTTACATTGTGCTCTAAGGCTTCTACTACAAAATACACCAGAGAGAATTCAATTATTCTCACCTTTCTGCAGCAAATAAGCGTCGAGGCCGTCGTAAGCCCCATCAACGGGTAAAAAGGTCTTGCGAGTGGTGTTGAAAGATACTAAAACTGTAGTGAATACAATGTACTTTTTCAATAGGTGAAAACTATCTTCACAATGTTCGTCCCACTGAAATTTAGCATACTTTCAATAATCCTTGAAAAAATAATGTAATATTACAGCAACTCCTTATATGCTTTCTTAATACCCAGAAAGCCCTAAAAATGATTTGAACCTTTTATTAGTGGTAAGTCAAGGAAAATCTTTTACATCATTAACTAAATGCAGCGCAATTTGTATTTCGCTTTCTCAAGTATAAGATAACCCAAACTCAATCTCTCATTATAAAATAACTGACATGTGCGTCCTTTTAACTCCTAACCTCACATTAACTTGAATATTTCTTCCATTGTATTCAGCATAAAGGAGAAGTCCTTAAAATAGAATAAAAATCATCCACAAGTGAGCAGAATTCAAGACAAAATAGTTGCAGTTATCATAACTACTAAAGAACGCATCACTGATGAAGAAATCCACTAATTTTGAGGCATATAATCATATTCATAAGTAAAAAGTATAATTAGAATTATATTAAGAATATTGGGCTTAAAGCTCTCAGTCAATTCAATATTTAAAAAATCATGAGGTTCGATTAATCACTTGCAACCTACTAAATTTGTACATATTCCACCTTATGCAGAGTCATTTTGACGAATGATTAGCGTCATACTAAAGGTCTGACTTCTGCAGGAAACCTATGTTAGTCGAACTCTTAAGTATGGCACTAATCACGTGCCAGAACGATTCTGCATAAGCCCCATTTAATCTAAAGATGGTATAGTAAAATGTTCATTGTTTTTCACAATACGATTCAAACGTCAAAATCGAAAATCATACATAATTCAATAGTTACCTTGCATTTTTCTTAAACTACAAGATGTGAGGTATTATTGAAACCTCACTACCTAGATTTTCGCATCACTCCCTGAAATTTTAATCTCTTCAATGCTTTTTTCTTATCTCATCTACCAAATTCAATGGAACGGGATACTAACTGAAATTAACAATTATGCCATCAGTAGGAATATAACACTTAACACTTAATAACAAGTGAGTTTCGTTTTACAGTGTAAAACTACCCTATACTTCCAAACTATGGGAAATGAATACTCAAACTTCAAGTAGTACGTCTTTTATTGTAATAGGCTAATAAGACCAAAGGTAGAACTTGTTCCTCGGACGCTCAATCCATATCAAAAAGTCATTAATTGCTATGCCTTATGTTTTTTCAAATAATTCTGGACTGATAGTTGGTTAAAGGAGGAGATAGAACCTACTCTTCAGTGGGGACACTCGGTCGAAAAAGTGTAAAAGCTTTTTCAAACCAGCCATCCTGAATGAGGTGTCCCTGGGTTTTCCTAATTCATACCAGGCAAATGCTTGGATAGTACCTAACATACAGGTCCCAGGTAGGGGTGCTCGATAAGGCTGAGGACCTATCGAACTTCGGGACTGAAAATTTATCGAGTTGTCATCGGTTACTCGAAACCTTTCGAGTATTTGAAATTATCGAAGTTTCGGTTATTATCGAAATTTCGAGTATTATCGAAGTTTCGGTTATTATCGAAATTTCGAGTATTATCGAAGTTTCGGGTATTATCGAAATTTCGAGTATTATCGAAGTTTCGGGTATTATCGAAATTTCGAGTATTATCGAAGTTTCGGGTATTATCGGAATTTCGAGTATTATCGAAGTTTCGGGTATTATCGGAATTTCGAGTATTATCGAAGTTTCGGGTATTATCGGAATTTCGAGTATTATCGAAGTTTCGGGTATTATCAAAAGTAGTGATGGACAGTTCGGTTCCTTCACCTCTCCAATGATTCCTTCTTGCAGCCAAACTAGTCAAACAACTTTTTTCATCTTGTAAGTTATTGCAAAGTTGTATTTGTCAGAAAAAAGGAAAGCGTGCAGAAAGAGATTGCTTTTTCGTCCCCTCCCCCCCACACACAAAGCATTCATTTTTTTCCTGAATTTTATCTCTTGTTATTTGCTAACAGCTAGTGTATTAGTGTTGGCAGAGATACGGTCTTAAACGTACAAATAGGGTAATTTGCTCTTCATACGATATAGTAGGGTCTATACGCCCAACACCTCAACCATATTAATCACGTACGGTGTTGCTAAAATGCTATAGCAAAATTTTATTTTTAAGCCAAATGTGTTATCTTCTGTCGTGTTTCCTTTATCTTAATGACCACTAGTTCACACATTGCCGCAATCAGATATAATGATGCTTTGGGCGCAAACCCCCCTTTAGCCTTTCAGTAAAATAAATGTTAGTCAAATCAGTGGTGATTTCAGGGGGTTGTTCAGGAGGAATATTTCCCCACAAACATATCTCTGATCATGTTCACCGTGGTTTACCAGTATTTTTGCTACTTTCACCCTCCATGTATTCAAAATCTCCCGGGGTAGGATTACCATAATTTCTGAATATTTTTAAGAATGGTGTGTGTGTTTATTGAGAAGTTAAGAAAAGTCTAATCTTAACTTCCTAAAATGCTTATGCTCATTTTCTATACTTAAAATATATTTTTTATATTATTGTCTTAATTATTTTCCTGAGTAAAGTATTCTTGCGAAGAACACCTTATCGTTATTGATTTTTTCATAAATATCAGCACAAGACAGAATTGCAAGCCAAGCACTTGACCAAACACAGCGAAATTTCCCAGTCTTCCATTTTCCCTAAAATTTCGGGCATTAGTTAATCCCAGACAATTTTCCGGATCGGGCTTGAATCTAGGACGTATGATAAGACTACGCGGGGGAAACCTTGAAATCATCACTAAGTTTAATGAAGGTGAATAACGGAATAAATCTATTTCCTCGACAGTGAATATACAGTGTAGCATATGTTCTATACAGTTGGTTTGTACATTATGATGAATCCACACACTAGCGGATCCAGAAGCGCCGTTTGGTGAAGACAGATTGCTTCCTGGACAAATAATGTAGGTTTTAAAAACGTAAGAGTTTGGCATCAATTTAGAATAACGTGGTGCATTATTTTATATAGAGTGTTTCAAAACAACACCGCCAACGTTTGGGTTGCCACATTACCTAATTTTAGCGGATACCACCAGATTTTCAGGTCTTATATTCGTCCCCCGCTTAATCGTCTCTTAATCACGAAAAACCACCCGCTTTTTTGGATTGGAGAAAAATCTAAGACGACTTTGTTGATAAAGTGTTGTTATATTCAACGTAAACCGCTACATTTCTGTGTCAATCTCAATCGCGAATGAACAGATGACAGAAACAAGATGAACGCAAAAACTGTCAAATTATTACTACTGGTTTTGTACAATATGAAAGACGTATCATGTGTAGAATCAGGGGCGGATGCAGAGGGCGATCGGGGCGATTGCCCCGTTCCCCAGAAAAGGAAACTTTGTTATTTTATACATATAAATAAAACCCATCCCAAAGTTTGGAGTCCTTAAAAGTAGCAGTATGACGACCCACCGCCCCCCCCTTAGAAGTCGGTCCTGGATCCGCCCCTGCGTAGAATTTTATGATAATATTTTATGCCATCGAGATTTCTTAAAGGAAGTTAAAGGGCATGAAAATGTAAAAAAAAAAAAAAAATTGGCATAATCATACACATTTTGGTTCAACCTATGAATACTAATGTATGATCTCATGGGTGCGTATTTCTTTGATAACATTCTGTCCAGTTCAACTGAACACGTCTATGTTGTTACGTAATCTATATGTTCAAGTAGTCTTTATATACTCAGAAATGATTGCAAATTGAACCTACGGATCCTTAGCATATTGTTTAGATTAGATTCATTATTAGTATCTTTTTCTTTTAAAATGTTTATACTGTATTTCATATATTGTGAAACTGTGGTATTTTCGTATGTTAGTATGATTTCAAGTAGGAATCTTTGAAAATGATGAGAAATTTTATGAGATGGACCAAGACTCCTAAATATGTTTTAGCTTTCTTACGATAAAAGTTTAGAAATTATTTTGTATTCCTTAGAGAGAAAACCGTATGAACAACATCTGCCATATATCGCTTGTTTTTTTTAAACTTGTCTTACAGATATCCTTATTAGAGATATTTTACTGTAATACTTATATAATACTTACTTTACAATTCGAGACTCACATTTGTTGAACTTAATAAAACATTAAAGGCAAAAACTAAATTTTCTTTACTTTAGTTTTGTTAGAAAAGTACATTGGAAGTGTCACTTAACAAAGAAATCGCTAAAAAAAAATAGAAGGATCGTCAGTATTTGTAATACACAAGTTCACATCAGTACTTACGGTTTAGAATCCCCCGCTTTTCTAATTTCAAAATATGGCAACTTTATCCTGAGACCAAGATAAAACAAAAAGTATAGACCAACCTGGGTGCACAAATGCTTCCTTTTGGAGTTATAGGATGCCGAAAACATGAATAAATGAACTTTATAGGTCCATAGCTCCAATACTATATGATCTACCGTAGTCTGGTCAAGATTTCATCTAGGAACTAGTATGTGCCCTCTCCAAATATCCAAGTTTCAGAATGATCCAAATATCCCACATGATCTTTTCGCTGACATTTTCACTACAGTAACTTAAACACACTTTCCAGCACCGTTTCAGCTTGAATTAGCAGTATAACCTTGTTTCCCATAGAAAAATCTGATTACAACCGAAGTGCAATGTAATCGCAATCGATTTCAAAGACATTGACTTCTTGTTTCGGAAAAGAAAGAAACAGTGAAAAGTAGTCTATTGTATGCAGGACACGACAGGAGAGATAGGGTCTAATATTTTTTCAACAACTGCAAAGCAAGTAACTGCACGACCATCTTTCTTGGAAAGTCTGTTTGCAGCAATATACGAAGCAGCTGAGAGAACTCTTGAGGAAATAATGTTTTCTATTTTTCCTTAAGAAGTGATCGGAAGTTATTTTAATTTCATGTGGAAATTGAATCAGAGCCATTGAAATGTAAGTCAGAGGATGTGTGTTTCTCTCCCCTTTCCCCTTCATCCCTTTTGTCCCTCCTTGGTTCGATCCCCGACCAAGTAAGTTTGTGGTGGACAACATCGTGTCCGTGGGTTTTCTCGGCGTACTCCCGTTTCCTTCCACATTCCCATTCCACCAATTATTCCATCATCATTCACTTGCCTTAATCATACTTCTCCCTTAGCCTAACAGACATAATAGTAGGTCATTAAACTGGAAGATTTCACTTCATTTCATTTTCCTTTAGTCTTCGTTCTGTCATATGTAAAGTTCTCCCTTGGGCATAGCATCATGCCATGAGGGCATGTAGGGAGTGTGCTCTCAGTCGTAGATGAATGTGGTGTTGTCGGCACCACGCTTTGGCCGCATCCCCCTTTCCAGGTACGCATTGAATCTGAGGTTGGTAATGCCCAGAGCCGCACGGCATCTTATGCACAAAATCAAATATCGTAAAGTGACCAAGAGCAACAGATACCTGACATATGCATTTAGACCAATCCTCTTTAAAATCGGACAATTCATTCGAAAGTTATCGTAGCTTTCACACGCTTAAGCTCAAAGTAGGAACAAATACTTGAATTCGGGAAAAATCCCCTTGTCGTATGGCAACCAAAACAATAGGTGTCTGGTGAAAGCAAACGAGAGCATTTTAAAATGAGTTCCATCAAAATCGGACAATCCGTTCGAAAGTTATCGTCGGATGCCACATGCAAGCAGACAGACAGGACGGCCTGTAATAGGGAGTTTTGCACCCAAAATTCTCAAGGTTTGTTTCACGACAATCTCAAATACTCGTAGGCATTCGAGCGCCGGAGAGTAAATTTTCGAAACGAAAGTTTGACAAGTCTTCAGCCTTATCGAATTTCCTTACCTCTACCTATATCAGTAGCTATCTCTATACAGAACTGTAAATTAAACCTTCGAAATCATATTAAAATTATTTTTCTGCCTGCCCCGTTATTGGCGCAATCGGCAAAGTGACTATTAGTAGACTAATGGTGTCTTGGATTCCAATTCCATTCAGGTGATGCATGTTTTCTCTTCCTCTTTCTCTCTTCTGACAGACTGCTTAAACCTTATACAGATCTGTGGGGAAAAAACTTTTCCTTCACTTCATTGCTAAGGAGAGAAGTTTTAAAATAAACACTCTGCATATATGTAATATATATTATATACAACTATGATAACCTCGAATTCATTGTTTCTTCCGAACACTCCGATAATCCCGAACTTTTCAAACTATTCAAGCGACTCGACAAATGCAATCATATTGATATATTTCTGTATTTGCTGCTTTCAAACAATTCGAGACTCTCGAAGAGTTCGAGTGTCTCGAAGTTGTCTAATGTTTCTTACATTTCGAGTGCCTCGAACACTTCGAAAGTATCGAACATTTTGGGAGTCCCGAACATTTCAGGAGTCTCGATCATTTCGGGAGTCCCGAACATTTCGAGAGTCTTGAACATTTCGGGAGTCTCGATCATTTCGAGAGTCTCGAACATTTCGGGAGTCTCGATCATTTCGAGAGTCTCGAACATTTCGGGAGTCTCGATCATTTCGAGAGTCTCGAAAGTTCGATAATTCGATAAAATTAAAATTCTTTATCGATGAAACGGTTTTGAAATCTTATCGAATTGTTATCGATTACTCGATTATCGGAACAGCCCTAGTCCCAGGCCGCTTCCTTCCTTCCCTTTCCCTGGTTAGTGTGATCGCCGAAGGGCTTCATCCCTTATACGTGACGGGCTAACATGGCCATAGGTGCCGAAAGCCCAGAAAACTAAATCCTAATCCTAATCTTAAGAACCTACTCTTGGGAAACTGAATCGATTGCTTAAAACTGCATCTCGTTATCTGTTACCGTTTTTACCCTATAGAAATCAGTATCGAAACCGAAAGTAATACTAAATTTTAACAACTTCCGGTTTTAATAGTATTGTAGGTTGTAATATTATGTTCTCTTAAGAATCTGAATCGTCTTGTCGCTATCTAATACAATTTTGTTTTTTGGTGATAAATGTTGAAACCGGAAATGGTTCATTTTTACCACGTTCGGTTTGAATCTAGGGTCAACGTAACAGATGTAATCTGATTTTGGAACGCTGAATCAATTGCAAAAACTTTATGTCGATGACTTTCCATTTTTGCTCTATGAAAATCAGTATTGAAAGTGGAAGTGGTAGTAAATTTCCACCACTTTTGGTTGAGGTAGAATGTTAAAGGTAGTGACGATATGTACTCTTGAAACAGTATATAGATTATAGGAAACCGCTTACCGACATATGCTATTATTTTTATTATATGGCGATAAGTGTTGCAATCAGAAATGGCTAATTTGAATCACTTCCAATTCGAAGAGAAGGTTAATAAACAATATGGAACCTATTCTTTGGACAATAAATCGATTACAGAAAACTGCATCTCGACACTTCTTACCGTTTTTGCTCTGTAAAAATTTGAATTATTTCCTGTTTTAGTAAAGCATTCGGCATAGCCTTGAGACGCTGAATTTTTTGCAAAAAAAAAAAAAAAGAAAAAAGAAAAAGAAAAAACGAAAAAGAAAAGAAAAGAAAAAAGAAAAGAAAAAGAAACGTTTCCAGTTATCTGTTTCCGTTTTCGTTCCATGGCCATAAACGTTGAAACCGGAATTGAATAATCTTAATCACTTCCAATTTGGATAGAAAGTTAACTGAGAAGAGGGAACCAACCTATTCTCGAGACACTGAATCGATCGCAAAGTAACATTTCTCGATTTCCCTTATCACTTTTGTTCTGATGTCTGTCGGTAGATGGACTAACAGACGGACTGAAAAAGCCGTTCTATAAGACTTCCTACACTTATGCATAACATTTGTTGGAAGATTAAAAAGTAGTAACACCAATGAGAGTATCGTCTCCCCTTTCCAAAAACAGACTCACTATAGATTAAAATTAACTTCATAATTGTATCATTTTGAGACAGAAATAAAGCCGAGTTTACGTTTAACAAAGAAGGAATATAATGATCTTGGTGATATTCTATACGTTTCGTAAGCTTCTCTTCCTCTGTCTCACTTAACTCGCCTTCCCAATTCAATTCCTCTTTGCATTTTTCTACTTAATAAAAAATACGTATAACATTACAAGGCGATACATAAAAAGTAACTGTATTTTTCTTCAAAAGTACATTGTGAGGGGTCGAATTTACAATGGGAATAAATCTGTTGTAATCGGAAACGTATTGCGAATAAAAATATTGCGATGCAATAATAAATCTACGTTCGGTTCGAAATATGAACATGCCTCCTCATTCTAAACCTTAAATCTAAACGAACAAAAGTACTTGTATGAGACAAAACTTTGTTTTAACTTTTAATAGTAATTGAGGCTCTCCTAGTATAACAAATCTTGGTAAAATACTGGAAAAATATATTACCTGGAAAAATATACTGCATTTTTTGAGAATTTGTAAAATTTCATCTAAGAGGGTTACCATATCTTTACATTTCGATGCCGAATCCGCAAAAGAAATGGAAGTATTTTGAAGACAAAAATTAATGACCAATAATGGTTTAGTATTCAAGGGTATAATTCTAAAAGAATGAAAGTAAGACTTATAATTTAGCACCAAATATCTCTATTAGATAACTAGTAATTTTTACACACTTCACAATATCTGGTACTAAAAAGTTAGGCCAAAGAGAAATCACAGCAGCATTGTCAACTATTAAGTTTTGTTTCTTCTCAATGACTTCAACCGTAATACGACATATTTCGATTTTACTCTGATAGAGATTTTGTGCGGGTAAGTATCTACCGGATATCCCTACTATATGTAGATAATTTTAGTTTAAATTTTGACTAGGAGATCGACAAAATCTTGCAATATGATTAGATTCTTTGCAAGTTTTTCATATTATCGGTTTGTGCGAATCAGAAAAAAATTGACTTTTATTCTGGTTACTTCCCGAATTACCTTGTACTTCCTTTTCCCGGTCACAATAATTCCTAGCATGCATTTTTCTTCTTGTAACGATTGTTACCTTTTCCTATCGTTCACGGATATTTCAAGAGCTAAAACAAGGTTCTGCTTATTTTCACACACTATGTCAATATCTGTCTGAGAATTAGAGTTAGAAATATGCCCCTTGCTTGGTTCATTATTGATTTTTGTCAAAGCTTGCTTAACTTCACCTAACTTTTCAGAAAGTCTCTGTAATTCATTCTTATGAAAGAAATTCCGTATTAGTATTGGATACTGATAGGTAGGTGGTATATGTTACAACGAGAGATATGACGAGTTGTATTACGTTTGCGGAAATTGATGAGAATTCCCCTGAACATTCTGGTGTTGATCAGATATCCAAGAACTCTTAGTAAAACCGTAAGGCATTCCTTGCGAAATTAAAGGATTTTGTTTATAAGCATTCATTTCCTGCTAATCTTCCCAATACATTCGTTTAACATGGTTTCTTTTGGATCTACACTATTCAAACGTTGAGTTAATCCGTCCATTGAAGTGAATTACTTGTCAACAATTACATTCATGTGCTTTTCCTAAGACTATAATAGACATAATTGTGAGCTGGATAGTAGCATTGGGCAACTATAATGCTATCAATCTACCTTTAATAATGACATTCATGTACATTTGCGAACAATCACTAATAGATTGTTTAGCTTTACGTAATGTTTCTTCTAGTGTTGAACGTTAAGATATACATATTCTTCGTTTACGTTCTTTCTTATAATTTAGGTACAAATCGAAAGCTCTGTCCGTCAGATGCGTTGATAAAATCTCTTTGAACTTGTCATTATTTTACTTGTATTACTTTCCAACATTTTCCAACTATCTTCGAAAAATAAATCTACTCTATCAAGTTCATAACCATTGTAAAAGTGAGTTTTCACCAATTGACTCCATAATTCTTTTTCAATCTTCGTTAATCATATTGCTCTGCTCTAATAACAACTGGTGACGAAGCTAACCCTTTGTGTGTGCACTGCGAAACACCTTCGTGGTTATTGAAATTGTGTTTTCCGCTAATTCATTCAGATTGCAGCAGAAAGGTTTTAACTCACCATATAGCCATAAGAGCATATGCTTTTAAAGTCTTTACATCAAGCAAGAGAAGAATTTATTATTACGTGCAAAAGGAAAAAAATACAATGAATATTATTCAAAAATAACAGTGAGAATTGCAAACAGCTTATGCTGATTCCGCAAAACGAAAAAAGATAGTAAGAGAATAACGCACACATAGCGACAACCTTAACAATGTCAACAAAAAAGGGATTCTAAATGTATTCTTATTAATTTGGATAAAAGTTAATTATTCACAATATCATCAAAATAGGGAGAAATTACCCAAGAAACAGAATACATATTCTCAAATAACATTTCAGCACGTCCACCATATTTGTCTGGAATCAGAATAGAAATATTTCGAGTTAGAGTGTTTTGAGGATATGTCAAACGATTCATTTCCTAAATAAAGATAATATCTAAGCTTTTACTCTCACAGTATTGATTTATTTTCTCCTTTTACTACCAAATGTATTTACTGGCCTTTGGTGAAAGTTGTATGAAACTAAGAGAAATTTTTAGTACATATCTCCTATTTTGGTTACGTATGGCTCTCCGTTTCCCCTGTTGGTCCCTAAAACAAAAACAAATCTTCTCCACGGTTAGGAAAAGGGCAGAGGTTCGATCAATAATAATATCCATGTTTTGAATTTTTGGATTTTATTCAGGAACGACTATGTAGATTCAACACTTTTCTACCATTGAATCAAGCAGTGCGTTAAAGAATGTGACAGGGAGGTAGACAGAATAGTACGACAGAGACAGGGTGATATGACCGAGACAGAACAATGTACTTGTAGAAAAATACTGTAACACTTTAATGAATCGTTCTCTTCAAGTATAATAGAAACAAGGTATTCGAAACATTGTATGTAAAAAAAATATGTTTTAGTTTTCAATTATAGTTCAACTAAATCTTTTAGACACAAAGTAATTATGCTTAACAGAAGAGCATATAACCCACTTAAGTACACTTTAAAGTCATATACTGTGATTCAATTAATGGATATTGCAGCTTTTAAATCAATATTCCCAAAAGCAACATATGGCATGTGTTTGTCATATGTTTAATATACAGTTTCAATGTTATCTGAAAGCTCAGATAGAAAAAGTTCTTTGGAAATTATAAGTTGAATGCTAAATCTCATACTTTATAAATTAATCTAATATGTCATAAAATATTTATTTTTTAGTACCCTTCATAAGCAAGAGGAACATGCAGTCATCTTGAAATAACTCAATGTCTTGAGTTGAGTTGATTTTGAGTTTCACGTTGGGTTCAGCAACGAGGTTATATCAGACGTGGACCTACTGATTAACGTGGAATCCGAACCACATGAGCTCCCGCCGGAAATCGAAACCGGGTCTCTCTCGTTCAAGTCGCGTACGCTAAGCGCTTAGCCACGAAGAAGCTGCAAAAATGTATTCAACATACAAATTATGTAAATAGTCCTCCTTACTCTTCTATATAAGTCAGAAATAATATGTACGAGAAGAGATGAGTTTAAAGATTTTACGATTTCAGTATCTATAATAAGTAAGAGTATTTTGTCACAAGATCCCAAATAGATGTTCAAAATGTTTTGGTGCCGTCAAAGTAGATCTGTTGATGACTAGGTACTAGCATCCAAGTTTATTTTGAGTATAAATTAATTTCGTTTCGTTTTAATAAAATGCTTTAGAAGTTAATGGAAAGAATAGTTAAACTTATGTTAGAGTCTATATCATGATATTACTGTATATATAACCTCAACGTAGAAGTATTTTGATTCTATATTGTTTCATTTTGATATTATATGATAAATACGTTTTAATAGTTTGCAAATAAATAACGAAATAGATATTAAGTATTTTCCGATGTTTCTCATTTCCGTGAAATACGTATTAGATATGAAAGAAATACTACCATTGTTGACAAACGAATGTCATATCAGCAACACCATTTCTCTAAACTTGTAACGGTACTACTATCAGCTTCCTTGCAACCAGATTTATAGCGGAAGAAGAATGAGAAAATTGCCAAGTAGTATTTGTTATAAAGCTACTTTGAAACGCTCATGCAGAACCATCGATTGGAGATACGGCGATGGTTATACCTCTTGAACAAGTATTAAGAATGCAGTAAAATATCAGAAAGCACGCAATCATAATGGAAGCAACGACACATACATACATATACAAACATAACTACCAATAATCAACCTCATTTTTCTTTCCGTTATTATAACCATTTTTCGTTCCTGTTTTTTCTACGCTATTTCTTTTTTAGTGGTTGGTGAAATGCGTGTCATTCATTTCTCTTCAGTGTTAGGGGCTTCCTTCGTCCAGAGCGTTTGTGTTTTGTTTGCACGGGTCACGCGAAGTAACCGATCGATAAGGAACTACCACTGAACGTATAACATGTATTCCTCCCTCTCAGTCACTAGTCCTCTTCAACGCTTCTCTTCCTCCCTCAATCGCCCTTGGAATCTCTTTCAGCGTACTTCTCGGGAGATTTCAAAAGTCAATATACTGCAAGAGGTCAAGAACCATCACAAACTCGAAGAGAAGTTAAGAACTTATTCTGTGATATTACACTACAACTATGCAACCAGACACACACACATATATATATGTATGTGAGTGGCTCGAGCTAACATTATGGTAAGCGTCATTTTCGATGAACCTAAATTATTAGGTGAAGTGGATGGTATTAAACCATAGAACGATATGTAGATAGTTTAATTTCTGAAATATACCTACAGATGGCAGGGGAAGCTTGTTTGGTATGTATCATTGCGTTGAATTGCATGGGAATGTTGAACTTTATTTCTCAGTTTATTTGAATGTTATGTACGGCGTATAAGATTATACGTAATATTATTATTAGAATGGTCCCTATCTTTCGATTTCCGAGGTTTTTCTTGTGAGCCTTATTTCCTAAAATGGTTTCTTATGAGAAAAACTAGTTCAATCGAATAATATTAAATGGTCCCTCAAGTGACCTTAAGTTTTGAATGTATTTACAGTATACTCATGGGATACTTTGGTTTGATATGGAACCATATTAGGGGATGAAACTAAGAAAACTCGGAAGTCTAAAAGATAAAGACCACCCTAATATAGGGGAAGGTCGGGTAGTATCGGACACTTAAGGAACATGTGATGTAACAACTTTACGATAGTCAGAAATTAAATAAAAACCTCATATGTGCAATCCTCATACATATCTTTATAACACTACATAAACCATATTTCACTTTTACTATAAAATTTAGAGAAGCTGAAAAAAATGTAAAAGTCTAATTTTTCAAGATATAAAAAACTGGCGGGTTATATCGGACAGTTCTGTTATTATCTTCTTAGATTCCTAACATGTCTTCTTACATACGTTACAAACTGCAGATTGTTATGTTGTATTGCAAACATCACATTTATAATAAAATGCATCTCTCTTAAGACTTACACAGTTTTCATGTGCCCAACCTTTGCAGGAGTTACACTGTATCCAGTTCTCATCAAAGTTTCCCCCACAAATTACGCAATCAGTCTTTGTTTTGCCGTCGAATTTCAGAGACTTCCTTGCTGATCCAACGGCTTGGTTGAGCATCCAATACGGCTTCCTTCGGGAGCATCTTTCGTAAGTTCTTTGTCCATTCTTACTCTTGGGAACACAAATAATGGAGGGATAAATTGATCACCTGACGCGTTTATGCACAAAAGAATTGTTACGTTTTTTTGCCTTTTTCTCCAGATGTTAATTTCCCTACCTGCTTTTTCCCTTTTATAGACACAACTTTTAACTGATTTTCATGAACTACTAACACACCAGTTTCATCAGCATTAAAAATTCTCAATGGTTTAAAATAATATTTATTCATAGGTTCAGAGAGTTCGTAAAAAAATATACCAACGTGCTCCTTGTTGGATCCTATAGCCCGCTGCAAACTTGTGGACTCCGCGCACCTCAAACTTAAATCTGGATGTCTCTTCATGAAAGAATAATAAAAATCTTTCCCGGCTAGTCCTTTATTTCTGTTAAATTTATGGTTCAGTTTCAAGTGTTCAGCGAACTTAAATGCTAGTTTCATTTTTTTTCTTGTTGAGAGGCATCAACTGGCTGTCCAGATCTTTGACAAGATTATACAGTAACTTATCTTGTTCATCCGTAAAAGTGTTTTGAAATTTACCCATTGGAAGTTTTACTTGAATTTCTTTTCCCAACGAAAGAAATCTTACCCTGTCACGTAAAATGCTTTTCGGGACGGAAAACTGTTTACTTGCTTCTCTTGTACTCATCCAACCACTTATCACTTTTTCAACTGCTGTTTTCATATTTTCCTCTGACCATTTACCTCTCTTTTGTCCATTTTTACCTGAAAAACATGAGAGAACTATAAGATTTCGCATTGAAACTTTAAATATTGCTGTCCGATATTGCCCGCCAACACCCTGTCCGATACCACCCGACCAACGTGCATCATAATAAAGAGTCTTGAAATAATTTGTCTTGCAATGTAGGCAATGATATAATGCCAATTAGGATACAATACTACAACAAAAATGTACAACTACTTAAATTCATATTTCACTTACTTTTGTTTCTGTAATTAGCCGACAAAATTAAGTACGTGCAACCACAAACTGCACAAAAACTACAAATCGTCGCACCATATGTACACCTTTCAACGTACTATTTCAGAATTTTGGGGCCACGCTTCCCTCACAAAGAACTACTAACACGTGGCTAAAGAGTGTCACCATCCTGTTTCGAAAATAGTGAACTATACACTGTCCGATACTATACGCTGTCCGATACTATCCGACCTTCCCCTACTTATATATATAATAGGGTGCTCCTTATTTTTTAAAGTTCCGAGATTTGTTGTAGTTTCATCCCCTAATAAGGTTCCATATCAGACCAAAGTAGCCCATGAGTCATAACTTAAGTTCGTTGCTGTATGATATCTATTCGTGGCTATCTATCAACTTATCTCAGTACGACCAGCCATGATGTTATACGGGCGTGAAACAAAAACATTAAAGACAAAAACATTAGACAAAACATTAACATTAGACAAAACATTAAAGACAAAAGACAAAAACATAAAACATAAAGAAGACAAAAACATTAAACAAACTGTTGCGCGTGATGTCTAAACAGCAAGCTTTTTCTTAACGGAATTACAAAATTGGTTCATGAAATTATGGCCTGTTATATGCAAAGTCCTACATATTCCATAGTCCTACTCATTCTGAGTACCTTGAACATTGTACGTAAGCATAGACACAGTGTGCTTCAAGTAGTACTTATATGTAATATTTTACGCAACAAAGGTTTCGGCCGAGGAGTCCACAAAATCCTTGCAAGCGCAATAATCTCTTATCCTACTCATAACGTACCAAAGTACCCTGTTCCAAATATCACATTCTGGTACGCTAGTCGTGTTGAAAGAATATTCCATAGGAGTCTCAAACTTTGCCTCTTCTGTTACGTAACTGAACTCAAGCAAGTGCCTTTAAGTACGTATGATATCATGACGAGGAGAGTTGGTTATGCGACAGTGATTGAAATCTTATGATATTGTTCCGTACATGCAAGTTAATGTCGGATCGTTGTAAAGTCACTGAGTAAGAAGAGCATCGCACAGAATGTCTTCCAGAAAAGAAAAAGAATCATACGTCCGGTGGTAGTATTTTCCAAATCAATAACCATAGTATTGATAGCACTCTTGTATATTTCTCGTTCAGCTAATTTTGCATAATGTGTTTACACTGTAGTCACTTTACGCATCTAATAGCAGGACAGTGTTTTATAGGAAAACATACTTGAACTAACCATGCTCGAACATGTTTTTAAAGAGCGGTCCTGGGTTTGATTCCCGGTGGGGACACTCGATCGAGAAAGTGTAAAAAGCTTTTTCAGGCCAGCTATCCTGAATGACGTTTTCCTGGGTTCTCCTCATTCATACCAGTAGGGATGCGCACGAGACAAGATTTTTGGCTGTCTCGTCTCGAAAATGTGTTGTAAAAGTGATGTCTCGACTCGAAAATTGTACATTTCACTATTGGAAGAGCCGTGTCTTGACTCGAATTTTGTCAGGAAAATCCTGTCTCGACTCGTCTCGTGCGCATCCCTACATACCAGGTAAATGCCGGGTTGGTACCTAACATAGGTCCCGGGCAGCTTCCTACATTCCTCAACTCTTTCTTCCTTACCTTTCCGCGGATAGTGTGCTAGCCAATGAACGTCATCCCTCAAAACGTGATGGGCTAACATAATTATAGATGCCGAAAGCCCAGAAATCTAAATCCTAAATCCCTAAATGTTCTTTTTAAGTTTGCCCGACTTCGAAGGTAAACGCTACGAGGGCCAAACCCGCTGCCCTACATCAGTAGACCGAACGCACATTTTGGCTCCTTCATCTCAATTAATAACGGTGACAACTAAGTTCCACCCATGGATGTTATTGGTTGGTTGGTATAACTATGTGTTGAAACATTCAACGATTGTAATACAATTGTTTTCATACTTTGCACTGCCAAGATATGACCGCCATGCGTTTCCAGTTGAAAGCCGCTTTGGTCCAAATTATACACATCATTTGAAGTGTTTTCAATTATATGGTGTTTTACGTCGCTTACAAAGTTACTGATAGTTCCCATGAAGTTCTGATCGGCTACTGCGTGTAAAATAGATGAAAAATGGTACCTTTATTTGACACAGTGTTGTCTTCTAAAATGCCACGTGCTAATATGTGATGCCGAAAATCATAGTATGCCTAATCTGCTACTAGACTGCAAAAGCCATCTCCAGAGTTCCATATTATGTAAGGGGACGTGTGATTGTAGTCCATCTTTAAATGTACGTAGTACGAACTGTGACCTTTTCGGTACCTTGTTCTTCCGTGTTCCTTCAGCAACGACCTGTTCCTCTCATCGTATTTGCTGTTCCTTTGATCTGACATTTCTGTATTTGGTGTTGGTTTGACCACAATCGGCTTGAATTACTAAAATGATCCTCCTTATTACTAAGATAGTGACCTACTTTCACATTCATACGGTACAGCTATAAGGTTATATTTTCCTTTAGATTGTTATGTTCAATGTTTCCACCAATATTCACGATAAGAGGTTTGATTGAAATGTTATTCCATAATTAATCTTCTAATTTTTTTCTTTGCTTTCGTCGACTGATTTCATATGCTTTACCACGTCTAAATATTTGTTCATTTTCTGTTTTCTAATATTATTGTTGATCATATCTCTTTCCAGGAATCCGAGATCATTAGTGGGAAAGTTTTCTGCTTCTATCTCAGATCACCTACGGTTTATGGTTGGTAACTTTTTTGTCACCATGCACTTTGTAGAGTTTATTTCATTTTCCCCCATCCTCTGATTTCGATCATTCTTCATCTTTCATTATGATTCATTGGAATCATAATCTGTTTCTGTAAGACCAGAAGTCAAAAGTGATTCATATTAAACTAAAGTTTTAATTTCGATAGAACATAACAAGAAAACTTCGCATTTTCTTACTTTGACCTGTAGCGTCATCTATCTCACGAGTATGAAAGTAAATGGTTAGGAGATGATATTTTTATGTTTAATTTCGGTGTTTCGTAATAGTCAATGCAGTTAATCTGAACGTCGATAGACTGTACACTATTCCACTGCCAATTTTGTCCCGTGAAACACATAAAGAATATCTGCAATCTCATTGATCGTTCACCAACGATCTTGATGCACAATTTCCCAAATTCGTTGTTCATTTTCGGGTGTGATTCTTATAAAAGGTTTATCTTTAAGGGACATTCTTCCTCTTCTAAAGTGCTTGTATTACCTGAAACATTGCGTGCGATTCATTACTTCATCGTCGGAAGGTTCCCTTCTGCAGGTCCGTGTTTGTTATCTCCGATTTTTCTAGTTTAATTCAAAATTTCAAGTTGGATCGTTGTTACAGCTTCTTGTCCAGGATGTAACCCCAGTATACCGCAGAAGTGCTCACAAAACCACCATTAGAACAATTCTTGCTGTTAATACAGCAATGCCTTTTGACATACTGTCTTGTCAATATTCAAGGTCATAATAGCTATGAGCGCAACGTTTTTACATGCCCTTGTATATGTGTATGTGATATAATGCAAGTGAAAACCATGTGCACTTAATGACCACATATTGTGTTTAAATGAAAAATATCAAATGTTAACACTCACAACGAACATTTGAGAAATTGAATATCAATTTTAATTACTACTAAATTGTTCTGAATTTCAATACTGACTGTCTCATAAAATGTATATTAAATATGGTTCTTATTTTGAATCTATCTTAATGCTATAAGTTGTAAAATCCTGGGAAAGAGAATGAATAAGGAACTTCGTGTAAAGTTACCTAAGGTAAACATCTCATCTATATGGACTTTCAGAGAGGAGAATTATTATTAAGTAAGAGACGAATAAAAGAACAGGTTGCTATTTTCAGAAGCTGTCTTCTGTAGACTTTAAGATTCATTCAGTGGATTTTCTTTAACTTTCTGCTTTCTTCAGAAGAATATATTTCTTTTAATGTTTTTTTTAATGTTTTCGCTACGTTATGCACTATAATTATTTATTTTAAAATACTTTCAGTAATTGAGAGTCTAATTTATTTAGGTCAAGAATGTTCAATTAGTTCTTTTAAACTTTTCTCAGTATATTGCACCTGAGAGTGATATTAAATAATCGTGCGAGTAATCAGAATATACAAAGTTGTGTATGTTAATTACAAAAAATATTTATTTTCTAAACTACTGTACATGTACACATAAGATTCCTGATTTGCTGTTAATGATTTCTTTCGTTTCAGGTAAGTCGCTGAGGCATTTAGACGAAAAAATACAAATAAAGTCCCGGGCTGAGAGTTGTGCGTGAGTACAAAATATATTACTAATTATAAAACATATTAATTTTATATTTTTTCTTTCCTTGTGTTTATGTTTATTATCACAAAACGCACAGAGACTACCGTAGATTACCGTCTACACATGTGATTTCCCTCATTACATTAATACCAGAAAGATAACATTATTTCTAATTTTTAAAGGACAAACTAATTGTGATTATGTGTTTCTAAGAATTGAGGTGTTCGGCCGTACGAACGGGATAAGGTCCACCGAGCAATTTCTGCAGAATAGGTAATGTTAGAAACTTCAGCTCATGCTGTACCCCCTAGAATGAACTATATGTGTGTGTCGTGCCCCATTGTTCCCCTGTCCTATGCATCAACTGGAAGATGAAACAAGTGAGCTTCAGAAATTAACCCATAATACCACACACTACGAAAGTCTCTATTTGGATAAAAAGCGTGAGATAGGTTTCGAGGTCTTTATGGAATTAATTACTATTTTGAGTACTCAATGAATTAACCTAAAGGCTATATTGAGAACGCAATACTGTTTGAAGCAATTTCTGTTTGAAAACAAAGTTGAAGCGGTTGTAGTGTAATAATTTCAATATTTTCTACGGCAGATGTGTTATCTTTATGTGATAATAAAAATGTGTATGTCATTATTCGACTTTGAAAGATGAGACTTTCGAAATCTTTCAGTTTATGAAATAGTGTGCGGTTCGTAGGACAAAGCTATATTGATGAGTCAGACTTTGCAGTATAATAACAGGAGTTTCCTTAATGTATTGATATATCGATACCTGGTACAGTGCTCTTTGTTTCCAAATATGGCCACTTTTTGTTGGATATAATATAAATTGTTAATGTATTAGCACAATCGAGGACGTTATCATTAGTTGCTCTGGAATGGTATTTATGGGGACAACTGTACGGTGCAATTCTTCCATGCACTTGAGTTTAGTTCCGAAAATTTTGCTTAGAAGTGAATGTAGAACATTAGTGACAATATATCCTTTCCCTGAATCTAAAATGTTGTGATCGTTAATTAGGCACACTGAGAAGAAAATTGTAGGTGGCGTACTTAAAAATATAGGTTACATGCGTAATTCCTGTAGTTTTTGGACTTAATGTATCAACAGACGTATAACTGAAAACGCATTTTTTATAATACTTTTCTTATAAGTGTTTCATCTATACGTACTTTCCGTATGAAACAAGATAGGCGGTCAGGATCTCACATATAAATGGACGTATATAACACGACGAATAGCTGACGAATGTAACATAAGTACATGTATGTGATATACGGAAGACTGTTAGATGTCAGACATCCTGCAACGGCATGATGTAACACATAAGGGCAGTGCGTATGTAGCATATGGATAACGTATGCTCCATACTGATTTCTGTAGTAAGCTAGTGGATTTCGCATATTTGTATAATATACCTCTGTCGGGAGATGAAATGTTTCACACGAGGAAGCCGATTTAAATGCGGCACGAAATTGTGGAGGAGTTTACTCGCAATCGAAGTGTTTTTGTGAAGAATGAATTCCGTTAGAGGGGAAAAACCCTCGATCTCAACCGTTCCGGAGATATGGAGGGGTAAGGGGAAAGCAGGTGCACTGATATTTTGTGAATTTTCGGCTATGCTGCGAGTGAATATGTTTGAAAATTGACTTTAACCGTTAAGCAAAATGCATCAGAGCGAATAAAAGTGATGTTTAATGTTGAAGTGAGTGATGTGATCTTTACCTCGGGCCGGAAAAAGGAGCTATGAGCTACAAACGTTATTGACATGAAGAACAATATTGTATGATGTTACTTGCTAATCTATCATGTCTTTAGTTCGTAGAAAACGAGAAAACTGTATTTGTACCAAAATAAGCATCAACTGATATCCCCCTTTCTTCATATACACTACTACCGACAATGTACTGTAGCTGTTTGGTCATTCACGTACTTTTGTCGACGTTCCTTCCTGGAACATTTTTAAAAGCCAATATCTGAATAGCAGTTAGTTAGTAATTGTCACAACAAAACCAACTACTATATTAGTGTTTGTTTCGTTGACCATCAATTATTTAATTTAAATCATCATCGCCAGACACATAGAAAATTAGCAATCCTATTTCACATTTTGACACAAGGCTGAAAGAGACAAGTAGATCCTTTTAATTACAAACGGCCGACAGTTTGAAACTTTATTGTTTAATTACGCTGACAGTCCTAATCTCCTAAGGTATTGCAATTTTTGTTCCAACTTTGATTCGTATCGGTTGATAATAATTGAAGAAATTAATTATTTGGAAAGTTTAAGCAGTTGTCATTTTTAATTTTTTTTTTCAATTACGATTTTCAACTTTCCAATTTTCCCCCTCGACTATTATATAGTAAAATGCACTTTTACGCCAGTTTTCGTTCCGATCGGCTAATAATTGTAGAAATTTTAAATATTTGGAGAGTTTGCACGACCACCATTTTCATCCTATTTTACCTGATTATGCTTTTATTCGATTCAGCGTACCGAGAAACCTATACATAGACACCTTACACGCCTATTTCAGTCAACAATAGAACTCCATTATTTTTGCCTTCCATCTCCAAAACATTCTTCTCCTATAATTTTTATGGACTATTCGGTTTTGTAACTCTCATGTCTAAGGCGGTTGCTATTCTGGAGACTCTGCATTATATTCGTCGACGCCATCTCCGACATGTTCTCCTGTGCTCTGACTCCAGTAGCGCTTTACATAGTCTCACGGCTGTGTCAACTGTGCACCCTATAGTTCAGCAAATTCTACTCTCTTGCCATTCCTTACGACTTGCAGGTTGCGATGTCCAATTTTGTTGGGTGCCTGGCCATGCTGGTATTCCAGGGAACGAGCGTGCTGATCGTGTTACCAAAGAGGCTGCCCTTACAGGAGTCTGTCAGGAGAGGCTGTCTGAGTATCCGTCACCGCTCCCCAGCTCTGATATTCGCCCTGTAATCAACCGTCTTCTCCTTCAGCGCTGGCAGACAAACTGGGATGAGCACCTTCAGAATAAATTGCATGCTGTCAAGCCGCGACTTGGTGTTTGGGCCACGAGTTCTCGTCCTTCAAGACTGGAAGAACGACGATTGGCACGATTACGTATCGGGCACAGCCATCTGACCCATGGCTACCTGTTACGTCGTCAGAACCCGCCTTCCTGCACCCAGTGTGGTGCATTCCTGACCATCCGCCACCTTCTTGTGGAATGTGTTACTCTTGCTCCTGAGCGAGCCCGCCTTGGCTTACCAGCTGATCTGTCTACCTTGCTTGGAGACGATGTCCAGATGATCCAGCAAGTTTTCACCTACTTGCAGCCTTTGCACGTCTTGCGTGATCTGTGAGTGCATTTCTCACATTTCTTTTAATTAATTTATTTCTGCTTTTATCGACCGTTTGTTTTTTTCATGGTGGTTTTATGCTTGTCATAGCATTTCCTTGCTTTTATCTTCTCTACTGCACTGTCATATTCATTACTAATTATGGGCTGCCCCACGTGTGTGCACCTATTGCCGAGCTGCCCCGGCAGAGAAGATTAACATGCTGTTGTGTACTAACCCGTCCTTGTGTTTGTGTATCGAGTTTGCACATTTCTTGAATGCTGACATTTTAATTCATAAATGACCGAACACCTTTTACGTACTCCAGATTTTGCTTTTACTTTATTATATCTGTGATACTATGCTTTTTTGTTCTTGGGTACTTCATTTTTATTGTCAGAGAGGGGTGCAAAAGACCTCGATGTCGACACGCCCATATAAACCCTTTCAATCAATCAATCAATCAATCTCATGTCTAAGGCGACGTATTACCAAAGTATCGTGGCTGAAGGAATTCTTCATTTTTAAAAGAATCTATACTCTTTTACTTGTACTATCGCTACATATTCAAAAATTCGCAAAATATTGGAGCACCAGAATTCCCCTTATTCCTCTATATTTCCGGAACGGTTGAGATCGAGGGGTTTTCCCTCTAAAAACACTTCGTTTGCTCATAAGCTCGTCCACAATTTCGTGTCACACTTGAATCGGTTTCTTCGTCAGTGTAGTGAAGTTGACTGTGTTTGCATATGACTTGATCGAAATTTATTTCTCATTATACTGAAAGTCTTTTATCAAGAAGTGTGTTCATAGTATATATGTAACAACTTTGTTATTCGCCTTAATTTCTAATTATATAGGGATATCGATGATATAAAGAAGAGTCGCTGCATTGTGAGTTAAGCGATATTATTTGCATATATTTTGAGCCAGTATGATTAAATATGTGTATTATGGCATTAGTTGGGGTTATAGATATTGATAGTAGTTGTAAATATTCGTCGCTACAGTTTCAAATGGCTACTGTCAGAGATGCCGTCGTTTCTTGCAGTGAGATATTATCAGTGTGTTGGTTCAAATTTCTCAGATTGTTTATAATATCGTTTTTCTTAATGAAACGATCTTGACGTCTATAATTAGATTGAGAAAGTATAGTTTCTTTACTTGCAGGCGGAACGTGTGAAATTTCTTTTATTGGATCATGGTTACAAACAATTACTTTAAAACTGAGATAGTAAAATACAAAGTGATCGTAAAGGAGGCAATAACTACACCGGAAGTCGTATTGCTATTTAATCTAGTTGTCTGGAATAATACAAAAAGTTCAATGTCCGTAGCAGTATTAATGAGCTTTTGAAATTCGTGTTTGCCTGCAGCGCTGCAACTCATATTTATGTCGGACAAAACAATGCCATGTTTGAAATTATTGTCAAGTACAGGAGAAGTTATGTGACGAACTTACAGAGTAGTTACGGTTTAGAAGTCTACCCTAAAAATAAATAGTAGTTAGAAAAGGTTTAGAAATGTTGTTATCGAAAACAAGTCTTCATATTTTTATTTTAATATGCACGTTTTAATCAATTTTGGTGAATAGTTGAGTGCATGCTTTGAGAAACTTTAGTACATTTAAATGCTACTTTGAGTGAAGTTGTTAATACACTTATGAGGAAAGATGTTTTGATTCTCATTAGTGTGGAAAACTAAAACTAAGCTTGTTCAGTTATTCTGGCTCTAGATTTTCAAAAATGTTTTATCGGCATGGCGTATTGATTGATTTTATAAGAATTCAAGCATGGCGCTCAACATGTTGGTGATTATCCTTTGATATCTTCAAAAATTAAATTATAAACAAATGTATATATCAATTCCCATGACATTAGCAGGCATGTTCAATCTTGTATGATAATTTGGTTTTTAATAAGTTCTGTTACTTATGGACTTCGTACAAACCATAGACGAACAAAATCAGATCCGTATGGAAAGGCTAAAGAAAATGGGTAGACTTAACCAACAATAATCTAATGTGTTGCAAAAGCACAAACGAAAGTATGTTCTTACCTTGTGACTGTCCAATTGTCTACCGATTCGGAAAATTTGAATTCTCTGTACCTCATCGAAAAAGTACTAATGTTAGTTGGTGAAGCAAAGTGTGAAATGTATGGAAACTAATACTACAAATCATACTGATAAATTGTGTGTAAATGTTACGAACCCCACAAGAAACGCCAGTCACTAAAGTCAACATTTTAAGAGAGCTTGAAGTTCATGAGTTAACAGGGAAAGAAGTCCAGGGAATCAAATTAAAACATCTTCCTTCAATTAGAAAGAGAATAATCAATGACCATTAATGCCGTTAGATTGACAGTTGATAGAGTATGTGGAAGTTCTTCTAAGAACCAGTGAAACCACGCATACCATTTCCAAAGACTTTGGAGAAATAATTTGTTTCTCTCATTCCGTTACCTGCGACCTCTTTATATTACTTAGTCTTTGATAAAATTCAACATATGGCGCACAGTGATCTCAATTTCTCAAACTGTGTCCAGAAGGCGAGAACTTCTGATTTAGTGTTTTTAAAACACAGTACATAAGGAGTTTTGAGGTTGTTGATGTCGAATTTGATATTTTGTTTAAAAAAAGAAAGAAAAAAGGAAAGAAAAGAAAATAAAAAATAAAAAATAAAAAAAATAAAATCAGAAACAAATTGCTTGATCAAACATGGCGGATTTACAACGAAAAATAATTTTATTTAAATAAGAATTTACATTAAATGATTGCCGTGGTGCTGATTTTGAATTTTATATTACTTTTGAAAACAAAGTTGCAGATCCAATATGGTAGTCTCAAATAAAATAATTCGATTTAAAGGAAAACCGATATTGAGGGCTTTTCCAGGTCACTGAGTTTGAAGTTTAGATACATTAATGACCAAGTAATTCATTACTTCTTTTTACTAAATTCTTTTATTATTTATTTCATATCAAACAAGCATAAAGCTTGCAATTTAAGCTTAAAATTAAATTTTTGAATCGCCTCAAAAGACTTGGATAAAACAAAATGGGACAAGCAATGAGAGCCATTTTTTGTTTTATGTCATATAAATGAAGAACGATATAAAATGTTAGAAAAATGGTTTGAAAGACTTCAGGGGTTTTTTGGGTTCTGCATATTTTAATATTTGTGACTTAAACTGAAAGGGTTAAAGTCGATATTGTAAATTGATAAATAATTTAATGATAACTAATTCTTTTGTATTTTATGTACACAATTGATATTTAATTACTTTCAGGGGTTGACTTCATTTGAAAAAATAAAGAAGAAATACATTGAAATGAAGCGGGATTGAAATCTTTGTTTTTCAAGCATTTTGAGCAAGTTCCAATGTAATTTATTCGACGTTTAGATTGAAATAGATTTTGACAGCCATGCCATTCAAAAATGGTCGCTTCTAACGGTATAGATATTAACCTGACTATTTAGGGGCCGCGGGGCTTAGTGGTAGAGCGTTCACCTCTGGTGCTTAGGGTCCCGGGTTCGATCCCAGCCCCCGCCAAGTGAACTTTGTGGTGGACCAACATGTGTGCATGGGTTTCCTCGGGGCTCTCCCGTTTCCTCCCACTTTCTTCATTCCACCAATTCATTATTCATCATTACCGTCTCCTTTAGCCTAACCGGCATAACCATGGGACGTAAAACTCAAAGATTTCATTTCATTTCATTTTCAACCTGACTATTTGAAGTCTTAAAAAGTTTGCCAATCAAAACTTCAATATACAGTATTTTAGCCACGCGTCTAGTAATCAAGATCACTATGCCCCACTAAGAACACCATTAATGTTATAGGATTTTATCTAATTATCAATAATAATAATAGTCTTTCTGTGAATCTCTGATTACATTGTTTTAGAACATCAGTCATGCAATGTAATTTCGAATAGGCAACTTCACTCGATGTGAATTTTAAAAATACGGATGTTTATTAGCGAATCTTAAGATAGTTCATTAGCCCAGTTTCCTCCATTTTTGTTCCTTCTAACATACAAAAGAGATTCCATTACCAATTTATTTGTTCGCATTCCACCTTAAGCCGTATACATATACAATTACAATCATTATTATTTAGTATTCTGCATTTTGGCAGGTACTGGAACTTTTTCTATTATTATTTAGGTTTAGGCCGGAAAATGTTCCTTCCACGTTTCTAGATCTTCTGCTTCATGTTTTAACTTCCAGTACTTTCTTCTATTTTTCAAACCATCGATCAGTTATGGTCTTCGTCTTCCTATTCCTTGCTTTCTTCCATCTTTCCTTCTATGGCGGTATAAAGAAGACGATTTCTTCGCAAGATGTGTCCAATCCAATTCGCCTTCCTATGAAGGACACTGGCTAAAAGCATCCTCTTCTCTCCTATCTGTTTTAAAACATCTGCGTTTGTTACTCTCCACCATTTTATCTTCTCCACCTTCCTCCAATACCAGATTTCGAAACTCCCTAAACATTTCTTCTCTATCTTCCGTAATGTCTAAGTCTCTGACCCGTACAATCCAATGTTCCATATGTAGCACCTGATTAACTTCTTTCTTAATCCAGTATTAAGTTTACTAGTTAAGAGTGATCTTTTCTTGTTGAATGTTTCTTTGGCTATGACAAGTCTTGATCTGATCTCATTGGTGCAGTAAGCGTCTCTCGTCAAAATACTTTCCAGCTACTTGAATTATTGACTTTCTCAAGTTCTCTTTGTTCTACTCTGACCCGTAAGAGTGCGTTCCCGTGGGATATTCTCATGACTTTCGATTTTTCTATATTGATTTCTATTTCATATATATTTTCCAATGTCAACTATTTTGTCAATTATTCTGTAGTCCTTTTGTCATGTATCTCCTCCCATTTTTATTGATTAACTCTATCCAGTTTTGCACTTTCGCCACTAAGATGTTGTGATCTGATTCAATGTCCGTTCCCGGTAGTGTCTTCACGTCTCGTACACTGTTCCTGAAACGTTGCTTGACAAGAATGTAAGCAATTTAGTAGTGTTCCTTACCTCCTGGACTTTTCCACGTGTACAGTTTGGTTCTTCTTTCCTTAAACAACGTGTTTGTGACCATCATATCATATTGCCTGCAGAAGTAAGAAATCCATTGGTACCGCGCGTTTCTCCTACTACTCCAAACAGTCCCACCATCTTATTCACAGATCTTTCTCCTACTCCGCTGTTGGTAAGCGTTGACCTTACTTCTTCCCTCCTGATGTAATATGTCACAAATCTCATAATATATTATTTCTACTTCATTGTCATCATGGTCAGTTGTAGGCATATACACTTTTATTATCACAATATCCACTTATTTTGCACTTAGTTTTACGTACATAAAGCAGACACTGCAGTATTCCGCTTTGATTACACTTTTCCCTTCTCCATTACTATCACGACACCATTTCTGGCCTTAACGCTACCCGAATAGAATATTGTGTAATTTCCTGATAATGTCTCACTTTCTCCTGGCCTCTCACATCACTCAAGCTCACTATTACTTTACATTTATCCATTTACACTTTTAAATTTTCGAGTTTATCTACACATCGTAAAGGTTTTACGTTCCAGCTGAAATGAAAGTTATTATTATTATTTTCTTCTGTGAATATTATTCCCGAAGTAGTCCTTACCCAAAGATCCGAACGGGGGATTATTTTACCTCCGGAATATTTTACCTCAGAACCATCATTATATTTATTCTCCTCCTTCACCCGTCCTGTAAAAAAGTTAATATGGTAGTATTTCCATTTCTTTCCACATCTTCATGGCTTTGACCACCTCGTAATTCATCCGCCTGATAATTTTCTTTCCTAGGACAAGAAGGTTCCCTTACCTCCACCGTCATCCGCCCTCCGAGGAGGTCCTTGGCACCTGGTAGAGGATGTTTCCTTATCCCGGAAGCCAGTCGGTTCCCACCTACGTTAGCCGCCTAAGATGTTACCAGCTTTCTCCCGCGAGCAGCCATAGGTTGGAATTTTAACTTCGTTTAGGATGAGACTCGAAGGTTCCATTTTTAATAGAAGTTTAAAGAAATAATAAAGTAGATATAAAATAGAAAGTGAAAACATATTAGAATGACTTATTTGTTTCTTATAACCAAGACAATATACGTCAGAAAACGAATTGTTTAATTTCAGTCGTCAATAATTCATATTCACTTAAATCAGATCCGTAGAAAAGAGAAAAACAAAAGATTCGGAATATTTGTTATGCAACCCACAAACCTCTGTTGTTGTGCGGGTTGCCTAGCAAGGCAGTTTTCTGTTATTTACACAAAATCGTCTTAGGGGAAAAAAGCTGCTTTCTTACTATTTAGAGAAACGCTTGCTTTTACTACAACTTATTCTCCTTTAACGAAGTAGGTTGTATTAGAATAACATATGAAAAATACTCATTTTTGTACAGCCATATATTCTAAAAGAAAAAACTGAAGACAAAAAGTTGTGCACAAGTACAAGAAATAGTAAAGGAAACTTGGAACTCTCACAAGAAAGAATATATACAAGCTTTATAAAAACACTCAACAACATAACTTGCAACATAACAAGAGATAACGTTGTCCTTGTCTCATCAGAACTTGGCAAAAAGAGAGAGAGAGAGAGAATGGCAAATGCAACTCACAGCCAGGCATTTCTAATCTCATACAACAAACCATAGGATCTACAATAGAATATTAAATGAAGTAGATGATGTTCATCCTTAGTATCACTACGCTGCCTTAGGGGCAGTATTATCTCAAACAAGATACTACGATATCATCAAAAAAGTTTCTAAAATCGAAACTAAACATACTCTTTTCCACTGATGGATATATTCACATACATTTTTGAATATATTAGTAAACCTGGTGACCAGTTCATCTTATTTATATTTTGAAAAAGTTTTAGTCTACACATCAAATTTCAACTTATACAAACTAAGAGATCAAAACTTATAAGTGGAGAATAAAGTTTATCTTTAAAATATAGGAACTTTTAGGCCCGTTCAATTTTGAGTAAAAATTTAATGTTCTTCAATTTTACACGTCTTAATTAATCTGCACACTGATTGATGCAAAATTTATGGGGGACCAAAATTTTGCAAAATTGTACATTCATCCTATAGATTTCAACAGAAATTTGATTGCAGTATTTGGCAACGCAGCTTCAACGTGTTTAAAAGGTATACAAAATACGTCTATCTTTCTCTTGCACTCGCTTAGGTCAGAACAGTTTCCAAAGTAAAACGACACATTTCTCATCGAAATGTTTCATGCTGTAGAACACAAACTGTAGAATACCCAAGTGAATTTTAAAAAAATCATCATCCCAGAATTAAGCTATGAAGAGAAAATAACTTGAGAAGTACTAATATAAATGCCATATCCCAGTTCTAGGCGTGGTCGAGTGGTTAGTGTACTGAAGTTTTACACAGCTTTTTAGGGTTTCAATCTCACCCACTTCATCTGTTTTTTTTTTCTGTGTGTAGTTTAGTTTTGTAATTCAAGTTAACAAGTAATGAAACCTGAAGATGTTTTGCTTTCCCCATTACACATAAAACTAAGTTTGATGAAGTTATTCTCAACAACGTCATGGCCAGACGCAAATAATATATTAATAACAGGAACTTGGAAATGGACAAATATAACTGTATTGTGATTCTTATTTTAGTTGTTCATCTTTTCCTCATGTGTTATTTTAAACATTGTTCTATTATACACAAAAATGAAAAAAAAGAAAGAAAAGAGAAAGGAAAGAAAGAGAAACTGCTCATCTGATAATCATAAATAGAACACTTTCTTTGTTTTTATCATTTCTTCCTATTTTTCTCTTATACACACACGAATATACCTTCCTACCAAGAAAAATGATACGTTTTCCCTTAGGATGGTTATAGCGGATGCTTCAGCGAAATTTTCATGTAGTGACAGCGGGGTAACACATGCTCTTTCAAACGCCAATACGTTTCTTACTTCACACTGAGTATAACAGATGATATGTTCAGAGTATTCTGTTTTCTGTCATACGTAACTTCTCCATTTTAGTTTTACTCTTATAAGCATATGTCTATTTTTACAAATAGAAGATTAATATGTATCACAAAATAAATATAACTGTATTTAAGGCACGACGTTTCGACAGACACTTCGTAGTCTATATAAACAGAGTAGATATAAAAGAATAAACCGACTAAGTCGTTGATTGATGCGTTCGTCTCCAGGTCTTTGTAATGTTATACTAGATCTCAGACTTGTAGTTTTATACAATTGTTATCCGTATGTCCAGGGATATGTATGTTTGAAAAAAAGGCGTTTTGCTAAATTTGACCCCGTACGGAAGAAAAAGGAGATTGAAGGATGAAGTCTCTATAAATGTCCCTATAGCGTTGCTCGTTGTTCCTGTGTAGGGATCATGAAAGCAAGAGTCTGTTAAAATCTTAAAGTTCAATTTTTTGTCATTAGAACATTTTTGTTATTTAAATACTGAAGTAATTCGACAAAAAACGTTAAAAATATTAAAATTAAAATGGATATACTAGAAGTTGAACGATATATTATAAGATTATGGTGGCGTAGAGTGTGATATAATGATAAAATTCTACAGTTTTGTTTAAAACATCTTGACTACCTACCCTGCTGCAGAAGGCGGTATTCTGGCAATTGTATATAGGAAATTCTGATACTTTGGCTCTAAATAAAGATATCATTTGACCAAAGAAAATACATATTATTTTTATTTAATTCGAACTTCAAGTAAGGTTGCAAGGCATTTCAAAGAGACATAGGGGGCTAAGTTTTCTGAACAAAAGGATATAATGCTATAATTATACTACAACTATAAAGCCCCGATTCGCTTGTCTACTTGCTACTGAGCATATAGTTGGTGCACGAGATCCAATGTTGAATTCACGGTGGAGCATCTAACCCATTACAATGTTCAAATTTCATTTTAACTATAGACTTCGTTTTATATGGACTCATTTCTAACGAAGAATTAAACATCAATCAATCGCTTTTACTAAGAGAGATGCATAAAAATAACTTAGCAACAATGAATTATAGCATTATTATAATACTAGATGAAGTGTCTGTTCTTCCCACTTATATGGGTTTATGGAAAATATTTTAACTCCCTTTCTCCTTTCTGTTATGCATTTCAATGAAAGTGTAATTATAGAAACACATAAGATGCTCTAATTTTTGTAAATAAAAAGGAAGAAAAAACAAAGAACTTCTACCTCCTTAGCATACTTTTTGATCAATGTGACATGATAAAAAATCTTTAGGCAGAAACTAAATATATTCCAAGATAGACTTCAAAAGGGTAAGCCTTATCCATGATGTGTTCACAAACAACATACAACGTCTATTATTTCCAATACTCCCGAAACATATAGTGAATAGAGATTACACCTTTCCATCCACTTAAAATCGGAATGTTGGAAAATGTTAGGTTATGTTCCTGCTTGTTTGTAATGAAGATTTTATATAATAATCTCCCTAATTTGACGGGCTCATGAGGTACTCTATTCTTCGCACTAATTTTGAACCACATATTCCTTTAGAAAATACCCTTTAATTAAAGTGGTGAATGAAACCTAGCTCGAAACTAAGTATCTTTCAAAATACATTTAAAGGTTTTCAACAATTTTTTTGCTGAGATAAGAAAAATCAGACATCGCTTTCAATGTGTAAAAGAAGAATACCAGAAAATGCTTCTTTCCTCCGAAAGTAAGAATTCTTAAAAATGCTGGGACACATGTCTGCTTATTTTCAGCGAGAAGTTTATTTGTTGAGTTTCATCTCCCTAACTTCAAGGATTTATGTGCTACTCTATTATTGACAAAAGATTTTAATCCACTTTACTCCCTTAGCAACGATTTTTTTTAAAACTCCTTTCTTATTCTCGTTACAAAATGAATTTTCTGTCTACACCTCACGTTTCTAGATGTATTAATATGATTCCCCTACCGCTTCCAGGGATGAAATTTTCGAAAAAGTTGGAATGCATTCCCTTATTTCTAATTAAGAGTTTATATGACGAATTTCACACTTCCAACTTTAGCGAATTCTTACGTTAAGCATTTCCTGAATAAATAATGCGAAATCTTAATATTATAGAAATAGTTTTGCTTACATTTATTTATTTATTTATTGTAACAACAACGCAACAGGCGCTCTGCCCATTTACAGTGTTTGTTTACATATATGGTGAAATATCATTGCTTTTATAGAAGAAAAACATACAGAATTTTTTATTGTTTCATTAATTAACTCAGCTCATTATACTACAAATTGTATTTCTAAACAGTTTTTCAGACATATTGAATACGTCTACCATTTCACACTTTTCTTCAATATTATTGTAGTAAGAGCTCATTCCCCATAAAGGGGATTTATACACAATGTCAGTATGTGCTTTCTTACAGTACATGGTACTACTATTGCTCAACCTCGTTCTAGACGTCGGAACATGCATAAATATATTAGAACTTAGTTCTATGCAATCAATTTTATTATTTATTATTTTATGTAGGAAAACTAAATCATTAACATACCTACCTTGCTCTAATGTCAGTATATTGAAAATGTTCGTTAGTTCTGGGTATGGTATGTATGCAGGGTACAGTCCAGTTTTTTATACATTAGTAATCTAAAAAACTTGCACTGTACTCTTTCAATCATTTGGATATATTTTCCATAATAAGGAGTCCAAGTAACAGAAGCCTATTCCATTTGGGGTCTGATATACGAATAATAATTAACTCTATGGCCTATGGAACCCGGAGGTTCAATGCCGCGTTCACAAAAGCTCTCCACTGACTTCTATCCTTAGCCAATTGGATCCAGTTTCTACTTTGTATTCCAATCTCTGCGAGATCCATCTTAATATTATTCCTCCCATCTGCGCCTAGGTCTTCCTAATGGTCGTTTTCCGATTGGTCTTCCAGTCAAGACTTTGAAAGCGTTTCTACTTTCTTCCATTCTAGCTACATGACCCGCCCACTCAAGCCTCCTAGACTTCAGGACCCTAACAATGTTGGGTGAACCATATAAATTATGTATTTCCTCGTTATGAAGTTTCCGCCATTCCCCATTCCCGTTCCTCTTGGGTCCGAATATTCGTCTCCGGATCTTTTTCTCAAATACTTTCAGTCTATGTTCTTCCCTCAGAGTAAGTGACCATGTTTCGCAGCCATACAAAACAACAGGCATAACTATCGTTTTGTATATTTTAAGCTTCAAATTCCTCGACAGAATTCGCGACGACAAGAGATTTTGAACCGAATAGTAACACGAATTCCCTGCTTTTAGTCGACATTTAATTTCTTCGTGAATATGATTTTCCTCTGTTAATATTGATCCTAGATATTTGAAAGTATCCACTTTATCAAAAGTATTATTTAATATTTTAACGCATCCATAATTTGCTGTATTCCGGTCCCGACGCACTTCCATGTATTTAGTTTTCTCTGCATTTACTTCTAAACCCATGTCCTTGCAAGAGTTTAATAAAATCTCTGCATTTCTTTCTATTGTTCTCCTATCATCCCCTATTAAATTTACATCATCAGCATATGCCATAACCTGGTGAATACCGTTCAACGCTAGTCCCTGGTTGCTATCTTTGATTTTCCTTATAGCGTATTCCAGAACGAAGTTAAATAATAATGGCGACAACGCATCTCCTTGTTTCAGGCCATTTTCGACGTGAAAGCTCGTGGACAAAAATTTTCCTACCCGGACTTTACTTTGGGATTCATTTAAACATATCTTAATAAATCTAATTAGCTTTCTCGGTATTCCAAGTTCTGTAAGAACGTTGTATAATGTTTCTCTCCTAACCGAGTCGTACGCCTTTCTAAAATCAATAAATAGTTGATGTACTGGGGTATTGTATTCCTTTTTTTTCGAGTATTTGGTGAATGGTAAATATTTGATCGATAGTTGATCGATTTCGTCTAAATCCGCACTGATAATCTCCAATAATTTCATCTGCGTATGGGGCCAGTCTTGCTAACAGAATATTTGAAAGGATTTTATAGGATGTTGACAGAAGAGAAATGCCTCGATAGTTATTACAGTCAGTTTTGTCGCCTTTCTTGTGAATTGGAACAATGATTGATTCTTTCCACTCCTGTGGCAATTCTTCCTTGTTCCAGATAAGGAGAATGAGTTTGTGTATCTTGTTCCACAATTTCTCGCCTCCAGCTAAAATTAACTCAGCCGGAATTTCATCTACACCCGGAGATTTGTGTTTCTTTAATTTCTTTATAGCGGTTTCTACTTCTATTCGGTTGGGTTCTGGAAATATACGGTTCTGCGGTGTGTATCACCTTTTCTCCACGCACACTAGTTTTTGGTTGTGTGTTAAGCAAATCGTCAAAGAAATCTTTCCATCTATTTAAGATACTATCCGTGTCAGTGAGAACTGTACCGTCAGATTTCTTTAATATATAAGCACGAGGTTGATAGCCTTTCTTAAATTCGTTGATTCTCTTATACATGTCCCGGATGTTTTTATTTTTATAGGGCAGGCGCGTTAAAATCCGTAACGAGTGAGTTAGAGAAGTGCAGGATGGACGTAGTAGGAGTTCAGGAAGTTAGGTGGGAAGGAAATGAATTTGAGAATTCCGGAAATTTCACGTTCTTTTACGGGGAAGGGAATAAAAATCACCAGTTAGGAACAGGGTTTTTCGTTCATAAACTTATATTACCAGCGATTAAACGGGTTGAATTTGTTACTGATAGACTTTCTTTTATTACTCTTAAGGGACGGTGGTGTGATATTATTGTTTTAAATGTACATGCCCCAACTGAAGATAAGGATGACGATATAAAAGACAGTTTTTACGAAGAAGTGGAACGGATATTTGACCAACTCCCGCAATACCATATAAAAATTCTATTAGGGGATTTCAATGCGAAGGTAGGACGAGAGGATATTTTCAAACCGATTATAGGGAACGAAAGTCTGCATAAAGAAGGTAATGACAACGGTGTTAGACTCGTGAACTTTGCAACATCCAAAGACCTAATCGTGAAGAGTACAAAATTCCCACATCGCGACGTTCATAAATACACTTGGACATCACCAGACGGAAAAACACACAACCAAATTGATCACGTTTTAGTAGATAGAAGAAGGCAATCTAGCATAATTGATGTCCGGTCGTTTAGAGGGGCTGATTGTGACACTGACCACTACCTGGTAGTAGCGATAATACGAGAGAGGTTATCGTTGAATAAAGGTAATATTCATTGTCCGAAAACGGGGAGATTCAATTTAAAGAAATAAGAAGAGAGCCAGGTAAGAGAGAAATACCAGATTGAAGTTTCGAATAGATTCTCGGCTTTAGAAGATTCGGAGTGCACTAGCGTTGAGGATACCTGGATTGAAATTAGAGATAGCATTAAAATTTCAGCAAAAGAAAAATTGGGACACGCGGAAACACGTAGGAACAAACCATGGTTCGACCAGGGATGCATTAAACTAACAGAGAAGAGAAAACAGGCAAAATTACGCTGGCTACAAAATCCTAATGAAATAACTACACAAAATTTCGCAGATATCAGGCGGGAAACTTCCAAAACTTTTAGAACAAAGAAACGCGATTTTCTGAAAGCTAAAATTAAGGAACTTGAAGATATACGAATAATACAGTTTCAAAATTCTCATGTGGCTACGGAAGTCTCTACTTACCCGACAAACAAATCCAAGACTCTTATGAGGATTGTTTGCATTAGTGTAGATGTTATTTGCGAAAATCAGTTTTGGGTCGGAGGTAACACCAAAGTCTTTAACAGTTTCCGGCCTACAAAGGTTTACACCGTCAATAGTATAAACATAATTTATGTATTTTCCTTTTCTAGTAAATGTAATAGTTTTACATTTAGTTATGTTTAGACTAAATTTATTCACGTGGTATAAGTGTTTTACATTTTTCAAGTCTTCCTGGAGGTTTTCACAGTCTTCAAGTGATTTAATTTGAGCATATAATTTTAAGTCATCTGCAAAGAGTAAAGTGTGCGATTTCTTGATGTGCTTAGTCATGTCATTCATAGTGATGAGAAATACCAAAGGTTCAAGGTTTGATCCTTGCGGTGCTCCCGATATAGCATTAAAATTGTTGGAGATATGACCTTTGTAAGCTACGGATTGTTTACGATCACGTAAGTGTGATGTGAAGGGTACTAATGCTTGCTTAGAAAGATTCATAAGAGCTAGTTTTTCAAGTAAAATGTCATGGTTAACTAAACCGAATGCCTTCTAAAAGTCTGTTTAGATTACATGCACCTGTCTCCCTTTGTCTAATTCTGAAGCCATAAAGTTTGTTATAATTGACAAATTAGTTGAAGTGGATCTATTCTTAAGAAATCCGTGTTTGTGTACAGAGATGCTGGATCTAACACGATTAAGTAAGCGATTGTTTATTATATATTCATAAATTTTTGCAAATGAAGATAGAATTGCAATTGGTCTAAAGCTTTCTATATTTTTAGCATTGCTAGTTTTTGGTATAGGACATATCAAGCTTTCTTTTCATCGGTCTGGAAAAACATTATATTTTACTACATGTTTAAAAGAATATGTATGGGATGTTTTATGATATCAATAGTTCCCTTTATTATGTAGGGTGGGATACCATCAGGGCCACACGGTGTCCTACATTTCAACCCTTTAATGGCACTTTCGATTTCTGATATTGTTATTTCAGTGATTTGGAAAATATCGAGTGATATACTTCTAGGTTCATGTGACATTAGAGCATCAGTGTTATAGCTCACAGGTTCATAATTGTAAACAGACTTAAAATAACTTGCAAAAATCTCCGCAATATCCCTGTTGCACTGTAGACTTTCACCATTGTAAATAAGGGGGTCAAATGGTTTGTTTTATTTTTGATAAAATTCAAAAAGTTTGTTAGATCATCTGCTATGCAACTCTCGGAGTTAGCTACAAATTCTTTGTATGCTTTCGCAATATTTGACTTTACTCTCTTCTTAAATTATAAAATTTATCACGGTAACATGTATTATTTTCTATTGTGTTCTTCCACTTTTTGTGATAGTACGATTTTTGTTTGATTTTTCGAATTATTTTTGAGTTAAACCAGACAGAAAAGATTTTATTACTGTGATTCTCTTTAGTTGGAATACATTCTTTAAATACGTCATCAATTAATTGATAAAAAAGGTTTTACACCTTTATTTACATTATTTAAATATGAAAGGCAATTCCAATTAACTTTTGAAAATTCCAAATACAATTTATGATAATCAGATTTTCTGAAATTAAAACCAGATGATTTATTGTTTACTTTTTGTTTCATAAAACGTTTTATTGAAAGCAAGATAATAAAGAGTGGATGGTGATTGTCTATAGATACCAGTGGTGAAGTTTTACGGTTTACTTCAATTTCGTATGCATTTGAGAGTACTAGGTCCACCGTACGGTTATTGGAATTTTGTATATTATTATGCATAGTTAAATTATAGAGTGACATGAAATTTACGAGGCTTTTACACTTAGTGGAGGAATGAGTGAAGTCACACTTGGAGTTTTTAATTTCCGGTAGGCTGAAGTAGCCAATACAGAGAATAAAGCTACCCACTGGGCAATTACTTTTAATGAATTGATAGAAGTTTTTGTAAGTGATTACTCTGACCTTATATACAAAGCACAAGTATACACAGCTATGATTGGTTTATAAGTTTGATTAGAACACAGTCAAATCCTGCATCATATGAATTAAAAAACTGAACATTGAGGTCTGAATGTATTGCTATTAATACACTCCCTCCCTTTGATGTCCCAAATAGATCCAAGTTCCTGTCTTGACGAAATACCGTGTATCTGTCATCAAAACATTCAGAATTATAGTAACCATCACACAAACAACCTTCAACAGCTATAATAATATCGTAGTTAGAAGAAAAAACATTAGTATAAAATATTTCACTTTTGCATCGTAAGCTACGACAATCTGGAAATATATTTGCAAGTTAGTTCTACCTATTTGTGTTAACGTCTCACTGCCCTTCTTTTTTAAACATTCTGGTACATGCATATTGTTATCTATTATCTTACTTACAGATGGAGAGTCCTTGAGACACATTTTTCACTTGGCTGGGTTTGTCACAATAGGTTTGTTGTTGAACGAAGAGGGGGGAAGATAAACTCTTCTTCCTGCTCCCTGTGGCGCCTTCAGAACTCAGCTGCTGAATTTCTTTAGCCTCGGGCTGTTCAGGTAGCACACTATCACTTTGGAATGCAGTCATTGTTGTTTACTGCAGGTCTCTTTCTTTCAAGTCTCAAAGGGTGAATCTCTTCTCATCTACGAATAAAAACCGAAATTACATATACGCAAAGCTACCTTTCCTTCTAGCCTCATCTAGGAAAAATTGAAGTTGCTTCCGTTCGTCAGGCATCTTATTTGAATAATCTTGGTCGACGTATATTTTAGTCCTTCGAAGTTTGCTCCTATTCTTTAACAAAGTTCTTTCTTTTTATCACTAGTAAATTTGCACACAATACGGCGGTTTCTTCCTAGCGCTTTCTTTCCCACTCTGCGTGTTCCCTGTAGGTCTTCCTCTCGTAGTTCAATACGGAGTCTGTACTGTATCACTGTTCTCACTTTGGTTTCAGTTTCTTCCCAAGTTTCCTTTGCGCTTTCTTCTATACCAAATAGCACTAAGTTTTCTCTTCTTGAATGGTTTTCAAGATAATCGATTTTGTCGTCTAAATATTTCACATATTCTCGTAAATCACTCACTTCACTAGACATGCTTTTTAACTGTAATTCAACGTTGTTGAACTTACTTGTAAATTCAGACACACACTCGTTTTTAATTGTTTTATTTCTACGACAATTTTCTCGTTGGAACTGTGTACATTGTTAAGGATTTCCTTGATATCTGCCAATTCATATTTGTGAGAGGGCCCTGGATTGCTTTCCACACAACCAATTATAAGCATCGTAACTAGAATCAAACCGTATAGAAAATATGCATTTTGGCGTTTGTACCTCTTTCACACTACACATCAGAACTGTTTTTCACTAACCTAATATAAAGGCCTATTCTGGCCCTCCACGCACTTATTGTATCTCCCATGTTACGCTTAGTTGCACTCCGGAGCTTACTGCAGACACGTCTTCACTCTACGAGGTCTATCCCTACACGCTTTAGAAGCGGAATTTTTTCATACGATGAAATGCACATTTAATTGTTTATATTTAAGACATTATACACCGATTTTCACATCTTCAGTTTTAAAATCACAAAGCACATTTCCTAATAGGTAATGCTTTATTTCTTTTAGACATTATTAACAAAACCATATACAAAAAATAATATTTTACATAAAATCAATATAAAAATATTTTCTACGTATTCAATCATTACCTCGGTATAATACATACTCTTTGTTTTCCCCTTTTTTCTTCCTTTCATATAAACTAATTCAGCACAGAGACCTTAAAAGTACTGCAATTTCAGCACCCACGTAGCCAACTATATTTAACACACAAATTTACAAAAATCATACTCATCTTGTACAAAGGCAGACTATCTCAATTATAATGTGAGTGCTTTGAAAATCTCAATAGTAGATCTCAGTGCAATCATTACCATCCGTTTCTGAACAAACATAGATATAGCAAATTCTTAAATAATTTTCTTGCACATTTAGTAATTGCTGTTCTAGAGCCCATTTCAAACTTTTTATTATCACTAAATATAGAACTCAGTTTAGTATATTTATTAATATTCTCTTCCCTTGCCATTTCCTCCATCCGTATCGTTACATCAATAATATATCTGTTAGTCCCATTCTCCACAACCAAATCAGGCTTTACCTTCTCTCTCCTCACATGAAAATCTAACTCATCTCCCGTCTTAAATCTCTTAAATTATAAATATCTATTTAACTTATTCACTATTAAATCTTGGCGATAAATTCTACGATTTGCATGGAGGATGCATTTTCCTAGCACATGCGCCAATGTTTCGACCATTTTCCCCACATACTGTACAATTAACCTCAATTCCTTTCTGTGCCAGGGTAAATTCCACTTTTACTCTGTAGATGTTCATGCGGACTCTTAATGTATCAATGAATCTATTTTCTACCAATAATTCATCTTCAAACAAAATAGTTACTAATACGATTGTTCTTAAAACATTCGATTCCCTTTCCTTTGCTCGTTTACTTAAAACTAAAAGATTATGGCCTTTCAGTATTAACCTTATTTAGTAATTTATTTTCAGTTATATTCAAGTTTGATTCTCCCACTAGCGTTAACAAAAACGCATCTTTTCCTGTTGTTTGAAGTGAATAGATAATTTTAATTCAGTTAGCGTTATTGTTGTAGCAACATGTTGAAAGCCTATGCATCCATCCCGTGCTTTTCTATAAAAGAATTTGTCACTAGTTGGCTAATACGAATGTAATCACTGTTTTTAAATATCTTCCTACTGGTTCATCTACAGAATCGAGAAAAAACGGTGTGACGAATCTTCCTATCCAGACATATATACAGTGTGTCCGTAAATTCGCGCAACCCAAAGTTTGCATATATCTTTTGATCTAAGAATGATAAAAACCTGAGACTTGAAACAAACGTAAGTATGTTCGATGTAGATATTTTCGAGAGCAAGACCAATGCTGGAACTTTTAACGTTTTTGTGAAGTAACGAAAGAAATTACCGTAAGTGTAAAACAAAAAATGTGCAAATTGAAGAAAATCAATATCTAGTTCCAGAAAACTGACTTCCTGCTGGTGAATTCCTAGTTATATATACAGTATGCATCAACATTTATCCACTGGTGCGAAAATGTGACCAGGTTGATGCACTGTTGCCATATGAAAATGCTATTTAAAGCAAGTCCGAAAAATTGATGTGTTTTTTTACAGAAATGCGGCCCCTGGCAACACAGTTGTCGTAAAATTACTGTAATAGGTGTGTTTTAGGTTAATTAATGATAAACAATGAGAATTTGCACATAATTGATACCATGAATTTTTCTTCAAAAATTTGCGATAAATTTCCGATATATAAGGTGTATCTTTAATGATGGGTCAAACTTCAAGGGATGATAGAGAATGACAAAAGAAGTGATTTAAGATAAGAAGTTGTTATCTGAGAATCCCTCAGTTCTGAGGTATAGCCCGCCGAAAATTTACCAAAATAGAACAAAAATGAATAGAACTAGAGAACCAATTGTCGGAGAAAGGTCGGATCAAAGGAAATAGTGCTTTATTTGACCTGAAGATTCGAGTTATGTACAAATCGATGGGGAACAGTGGCTGTGCTCATATAACAGCACTGGCTGGGATCAGAAACATTGGGTAAAACGTACCGGGAGGATGGAAAACGACACAGAAAGCAATTCGAAAGACGGATCCCTATTTCGAAAATGCAACAATCCCGAGCTATAGCCAGCCGAAACTGCGAATGACTAATACAAACGAGCGAGAACGAGAGAACTATTTGTAAGAGAAAGGTCGGGTCAAAGGAAACAGTGCATTATTTGACATGGAGATTCGATTCATGTACAAATCGATGAGAAACGGTGGTGGTGAAGAGAAAAATCACAGAAATGTACTGTATTACTATCGGAGCCTTGGAAAAAGGGAAAGGGTGAATTGACAGTGATTCAAGATGACATAAGAAAACAGGAGGAGATTTGCCGGCGCCACGAAAGCTGTATAAAATGCGGCAAAATGTGGGATCTCAAAGCCTGGATATCACCGAAGATTGATAGCGGCCGTAGGAAGTAGGATCCATGGAGCAAGAAATATGTACGGAATAAACGAAAACGGAGTAACGTATGGGGTGGAGTGCAACAATCGTACATTGCGTGTATATTAATGGAGGACGACACATACTAAGGCTAGACAAGACTCTTCTCCTTCCAATCCATCTATGAGGGAAGGAATAGTCAAAGCACTGACGAGCAGCTACTCCAAATTGTGCTGGAACCCTGTCATGCAGAAACTACATTCGTTGACGAATATCAAGAGGAACATCTTCTAATAATTCAGGGAGTGTTTCTTGCACAATCAATGCGTACATTGGTTCAGTTAAGCGAGGTGGTAAGAGGTATGGTTCTATAAGCTTGTTACCGACGATGCCTGCCCAGATATATACCCCAAATCTCTGTTGATGTCTACGCACAATGGTATCATGGGTATTTTCGTCGGCCCACATATGACTATTCCGGCTATTGAATGCACCCTCTCTCGTAAAACAGGCTTCAACGTGTCATTAAACTACGGGTCGTGCAAACAGCGCTCCATTAGCCATTCACTAAACGCCACACGAGGTGTAAAGTCTGTAGGATGCAGGTCTTGAACTTTCTGTGGATAATAGGGGTGTAGTTATTGTTCACGGAGTACTGTGGTGTTATTGTCCTAAACAGTACTGTGGTCAACCCCCACTTCATGTGTTAATGCTCTAGTGCTTGTCGAAATTTGTTCTGTTACTCGCTCAGAAACCTCTTCTTCAAGATCTGGAGTCGTCTCCTTGGCTGGTTGTTCGTCTCCTTCCACGGTCATGACGTAATGGGCGCGAGTGTCCCAATTCCTGTAAACGTCGAAATAGCATCGAAAACCTGGAGTACTTTGGATGTCGCCTGTCTGGATACCTGTTGTGATACAAAATTGTAGCTGGACGACTGTTTTTATTAACTAGCCCATAAAAAATCACCATATCTGCTGGTTCTTCAAACGTGAACTCCATTTCACTCCCCACACTAATCCCACTACCGACCAGGAGCACAAGCAACGCATAGGCGCATAGGTACAGATACTGAGAGACTACCCACGGAATAGAAACACGCCTTCTTCAGTTTAGTGAGCGAAACACTCGTGTGACAAACGATGACGTAAAAGACCTTCGAGTATTGTAGTACAGCGCGCGTACGGCTACAGACACTCATGTTGTTTCCTCTGTTGGCGTGCAGCAAACAACGTAGGTAACGTGTGATATTCAAGCAAGGATAGGTGTCGAATGATGCTTTTAACAAGACGAAACGTGTTTTCTTGTGGGTTGTAAATATGGCTGTCAAAAAAAGATTTATGCAAGATTGCGTGTGGACCATTGACTTGCCACATCATCGCGAAAGAGGAATAAAACACATCTTGAGGCTATTGAAAGTCATGTCTGCTGATATTTACAATAATTGGTAAAATACGGAATTAGGAGAAACCCGGAGACACCAGTACAACTATGTCATCGAACACGAAAATTCCATGATTTGGGATCGACACCATGACTCCTGGATTCAGATCTGAATGCTTTACCTTGCAACCACGATGCATCAAGGATGATATTAGAAGATAATGTTTACATACATAAGATAATGTTAACAATGTTCGAGCTGAGGGATATAGAAGCTCTCTCGTAACTAGTATCGCCAAGTCTAGTAGATGATGATGCAGATATCGCACCTCCATATGTACTATCGGTAGCAAGTGCAACCTACTTTGATGCTAGTGCAGCTATAGTCTTTTCCAAACAAATACAACAGTGTACATCCTGTATTTATGTTGTTCGCTCCCGATATTTCAAACGTTTCTACGTACGATAATTACAACTCAGCTTCCACGTCGGACATTTGCCTCCTGCACTAAGAGTATGTCCACTTCCTGTAAACATACCCTTACGCCGTCACTGTTCCTCATCGATTTGTACATGAATCAAATCTCCAGGTCCAATAATGCGCTATTTCTTGGACCCGACCTTTCTCTGGCAAATCGTTCTCTCGTTCTCGCTCGTTTGTATTGGTCAATCGCAGTTTCGGCGGGCTATAGCTCGGGATTACTACATTTCCGAAATAGGAATCCGTCCCTCGATTTGCTTTCTGTGTCCTTTTCCATCATCCCGATACGTTTTACCCAATGTTTTTGATCCCAACCACTGTTGTCAGATGAACCCCCTACTTGCACCGCCACAGTTTCTCGTCGATTTGTACATGAATCGAATCTCCAGGTCAAATAATGCACTGTTTTCTTTGACCCGACCTTTCTCCAACAATTGGTTCTCAAGTTCTATTCATTTTTATTCTATCTTGGTACATTTAAGGCGGGCTATAGCTCAGTACCGACGCATTTTCGGATAACAACTTCTTATCTTAAATTGCTTCTTTTGTCATTCTCCATCATCCCTTGAAGTCTGACCCAACATTAAAGATACACCCCCCCCCTCTCTCTCTCTCTCTCTCTCTCTCTCTCTCTCTCTATATATATATATATATATATATATATATATATATATATATATATATATATATATATATAAAATATAGGCTGTCAAGAATGTAATAAGACTGGCCGTCGTTCGGCGCTCCAATCGCCAGCAGTACGCTCGCCAGCAAGAGAATTTGTAGTGGGGGTGTAAGCTAAGCAAAGCACTGGATTTAAGTCGCGTTCGAGCTCTGATGTAGTAAGGATCACGCGTGGTGCAAAAGCTGTTTTTGAGTTTTTGTCACGACAGAAAACTTAAGAAATGGAGCATTCGCATTAAAGTTTGCTTTTATCTGGCCAAAAATTCTTCCTAGACGCTTGCCTTGGTCAACAAGTCTTCGTATCTTGGCAACACTGTCGCATCCACCCTACAGCCCTGATCTTGCTCCCAGTGATTTTGTTTTGTTTCCCCGAATCAAGAAGGACCTGAAAGGGAAGCAATTCCACACGATTTCAGCTGTCCAGGTGGCTTCGACGAGGTCTCTTCAGAGCCTTGCGCGAGAAGACTTTCAAGAGCCTATGAACAATGGAAAACATGCTGGTAACCCAAGGACCATATTTCGAAGACTTTTCGTTCGCTGCATAGGTGTCGCGCATAGCTCGGCACTCACTCTCAACCGGGCTCGGGCTCAATAATTGAGCGCGAGCCCGAGTGAGCCCGAGCCCCAATGAAATAAGTGAGCGCGAGCCCGAGTGAGCCCGAGCCCCAATGAAATAAGTGAGCGCGAGCCCGGGTGAATCCGAGCCCACTTGAGATTAGTGAGCGCGATCCCGAGTGAGCGCGAGCTCAGTTAACAGAAGTGATCGCGAGCCCGAGTGAGCGCGAGCCCAGTTGGGAGAAGTGAGCGCGAGCCCGAGTGAGTGCGAGCCTAGTCGAGAGAGATGAGCGCGAGCGCGAGTGATCGCGAGCCCAGTTGGGAGAAGTGAGCGCGAGCGCTAGTAATCGCGAGTCCAGTTGAGACTGGTGAGCGCGAGCGCGAGTGAGTGCGAGCCCAGTCCAGAGAGATGAGCGTGAGCCCGAGTGAGTGCGAGCCCGCGCTCACTTCACACTCACGTGGACTAATTTGCTTTAGAGTCAAAAAAATAGGAAATTCATTCCATGTGCAGAATTGTAAAGGATGAATGAAAACTTTACAAAATGAAAAATCACATTCTTGAGGTCTGAGCTGTCATTTTATTGTCCAGAGGACTTCAAACACCTTTCGATAGAGAACTGACTTTTTGATGGCTATTATGAGAGGATGGTATTTGAGGCAGGTATTTGTTTTTGTTGTTTTAGTAACAACTTCCATGACCCAAGCTTTGTGTGTGTGTGTGTGTGTGTGTGTTTGTGTGTGTGTGTGTGTGTGTGTGTTTGTGTGTGTGTGTGTGTGTGTGTGTGTGTGTGTGTGCGCGCGCGCGCGACATCATAGAATAAGGAAACTACTTGACCTTCCGAAGTAGGAAATTTATTTACTAACAACTAAGGAAACTGTGCGTTCATAGAAAAGTCGAGCGAAATAATTATGTATTATTTAATTATAGCTTCTTTAAATCCCAATAAACAAGAGTAGCTCTTAGGAATGTTGATAACTTGCATCATAATGGTTATCTAGCCCATTAATTTATATGAGGAAACAAAGAATTTTAGCCAGTTAATTTTACTGACTACTTCTTCTTAAGATCTTGAAATGTAATCTAAGCGAAATTTAACTACGGTATTATGCAATTTTAATGTATATAAATAAAAACTAAAACAATATTACATTGAATATTTTTAAAGCAAGGAACCCTTAAATAGGCTAGAAGAAGAAATTAGTAAAATTGAATGAGTAAAATCTCGTCTATTTAAAAGAAAAATACTTCCTCATATAAGTCAATGGGCTATTAAAAGAAAGAAAGATAACAATTCAACATCAAAAAAAAAAAAAATAAAATAAAATAAAAATAAAAAATAAAAATAAAATAAAATAAAATAACACACACACCTCCTTTCATTAAAGTATTTTTTCGAAAGCTACCCTGAAACGATGGCGTGTTGTTTGTTGCAACCAGAGTTAAAAGTGAAGGAAAACACGGGGGACGTCATCTCCCACTTCGAAAAATATCTATGGCGTCCCTCCACTTCCTAAAAAATATAGTGGACAAAGATAGGCACAAGGGATGACATGACGTCATGCGTTCCCCAACCTTTTCAGATCAATTTCTACCCCTGGTTACAACTCGATTTTGATGTTGTTTGACAATATTTTTATTGCGGATTTATCAAATCTTATTACCGTGAAGATTAGCACATACCTGACGAAATATCTAAGGGTTGCCAGGCACTTATTCATATTGATTCACTGTGAATAAGTGGTAAGTATTCTCATCTTCCAGACGAGCGAGATCTCATATAACCTCACTGATGAAAAAGAGGCTCCAAACAAACAAACACAAAACATTCTAAATTTCACGATAGTTTCGTAAATCGACATAATTACATTTCCTCTTTTAACGCAGTTCTTATTATTACCTTATTTTATATAAGTTCTATTTTTCCGTTATGTTACGCCATTAAAGAACTGGCTTTTAATATTACATAAGGAAATGTACAGATGAATTGAAAACTAGAACCACAATATGCTTAGCATTTTCGAAAGTATTACACATAACTTCTTGACTCAAACTGATGTTATGACGTAAATTTCATTCATAAACATCTTTATTGTGCTTTCATTAACTTCTAATTTTCTTTGGTGTTGTTTTAACAAAATACAGGCTATAATCAACGCATACTTTCAAATTTTCAGTTTTAATACTCTTAAACTTGGCCTAAATTAAGAAATATTCATATTTATTGTATTTTAGCATGACAATATGCTTTCAAATACATAATTAAAAGTAGTGGTTGCTCCTGAGGGAAGTCACAAAGTTAAAAAAAATAGTTTTCTTGCTTCAAAGTAAGGGGTAAAAGTAATCTAATGGACTTAGAAGATGCAGGCCCGAATGGGAACACTATTGTGGGACTCCCGGTTCCACAAAAACAAGTAAAGAAATCGCATTAAGACTATATCATCCTGGTATTCATTGAGGTGTCATATTACTTAATAGGCCTATGATGACTTGGCCGAGGGACCCGCCAGCAGAATGTATTAATTGCATGTATTACTTGCAGAATTTAGTCATAGGAGCCACACTGGTTTCCACAGGGGAACATTGTGCTGCTAAGACGGCACTGAATAGTAGATTACTCTCTAGCACGGGACCCGACTGGGAACAATCGGTCCAATCCGCTGAAGTCCGGCCCTGATTGTTGTATACGACAATTAATATAGTAGGGAGGTTTTCTTCTTTTAGTTTGAAGCAACAAAAAGCCTTTTAATTTTTATCCGTATAATTCTCTTGCAAGCCCCCTCCGATTAAAAGTACATTTTAAAAAATTTAGAAAATATTTTTCTACTTTTCCTTCTCTCTATATATAAAAGTTATTGCTCTGGAGGTATACACTACCAAAATTTCTCAACAATCTCTAATTTTTAGTGCTTTGATTAGCACATCCCTGTAGGATAGGCCGGAACTCCTGCAAGTATTACTGGAGCCTGTGAGACCATTGACATTGCAATACCCTCTGAAGTACTATTATTTCGTTGTGTTACATTCAAACCGATGTAAAGGGATCAGAGAAAGTTCCCTTTTACCTTTTGGTTTGCTTTTAGCTTCCGCAGAGGTAGCTGTTTTATTATAAAATGGTTTTAACAAACACTTAGAGTCACTGACATCAGATCCTGTTACTTCCTTTACCAAACGTTTAGCAGATTTTCGGGAAACGTTTAGCTCTTGTTATTATAAGTTCTGTAATTTCACGAATGTTGAATACCTGTAATGTCTTCCTAAATTTCTACTTCTAATTTTACTTCTAAAGCTGTCTTCTCACAAAAATATAAATAAATAAATAATTAAAACCTAAGAATCTGTGTGTTAGTTAAAAACAAGAGATATCTATGCGTAATGTGGGTGTTGGACATAAGCTCACCGGCAAAAAGCTCACCGACAGTCTCATATTACAGGGATGGACAAAAGCTCACCGATAGCAAACATAAGCTTCCTTGAAGGACTTGTAATAAAATTCACCGAATATTGAAATTCAGGTGTTAGTTACTTCCTAAGCAGAAAATGGAGCTACTATCTTATATGACTTATCTATCAGGTATTAAAAAAAAACAATAATAAGGACGTTGCGGAGTTGCGTTGTATTAAACGTGGGCAGACCTTGAGGAACTTGTAATAAAATGCCCTGGATATTAAAATCTAGCTTTGGACTACAATTACAAATAGGCCAAATAACTCGGTAGAAAGTATAGCTACTAATGTCGTATAGCAGTTATCAGATATCAGAATAAAATAGGGATGTTGCAAGTTTAATGTGTGAAACATGGGCAACAGTAAGCCTAATTTTGGCCCTGAAAATTTTCGAACCAAATTTTTCTTATAAGCCTGACAATTCATCAACTACATTAAAATAATTTCATGATAAGGCATGAGTACTTACATAATAGAATTTGTTTGCTAACAGGACTGGTGAATTTTTTTTTTAACGAAATCATCATACTCAGATATATTTAGGCTTTGCTTCTTCGTGCTGCCGTCGTGCTTGCAGACAAACAAGCAAACAAGTTTCTTTCTTATTTACTAACACTAAGCTTTTTTTTGTTGTTGTTGTTGTTCATAAGTTGTTTTGATCTTAGTAAATAAGAAAGAGATTCATTTGATAGTGTCTGCAAGTGTGATGACAGCCTTAAGACTTGAACTCTTAATATTTTATTCTGATGTCTGATAACTCCTATATGACGTTAGTCATATAGCCTATTTTCTATTGAGAAACTAGGTCTACTAGTAGTCAAAGCCCAGATTCAAATATCAGGAGCATTTTATTTCAAGTTCCTCAAAGTCCGCCCACGTTTAATACATTAAACCCTGTAGCATTTTTATTATTTTATTTTTATATCTAACAACTGATATATAGCATTAATAGCTCTATTTACTACTGAATTAGGCCTACTGCTAGTCAAAGTCTAGATTTTAATACCTCTTTATACCCATCATATACCCGCGAGCCCAATTGAGGCAAGTGAGCGTGAGCCCGGGTGAGCGCAAGCCTATTGGAGAGAAGTGAGCGCGAGCCCGAGCGAGCCCAGTTGGGAGAAGTGATCGCGAGCGCTAGTGATCGCAAGTCCAGTTGAGACAAGTGAGCGCGAGCCCGGATGAGTGCAAGCCCAGTGGACAGAAGTGAGCGCGAGCCCGAGTGAGTGCGAGCCCAGTTGAGAGAAGTGATCGCGAGCGCAAGTGAGTGCGAGCCCAGTGGAGAGACATGAGCGCGAGCCCGAGTGAGTGCGAGCCCAGTCGAGAGAGATGAGCGCGAGCCCGAGTGAGTGCGAGCCCAGATAAGATTAGTGAGCGCGAGCGCGAGTGAGTGCGAGCCCAGTCCAGAGAGATGAGCGCGAGCCCGAGTGAGTGCATGCTCAGTTGAGAGAAGTGAGTGCGAGCGCGAGTGAGCGCGAGCCCAGTTGGGAGAAGTGATAGCGAGCGCTAGTGAGCGCGAGCCCAGCTGAGACAGGTGAGCGCGAGCGCAGGCGAGCCCAGTGGAAAATGGCCACCTTTGGTTCGCTGTACAAAAATTTGTAATATATTTGTTATTCTGAGACCAGTCTTGAAACTTTGTGAATGCACCTTGTACAACAACGTCAATTTGTTCAGGTGGAAATGTATCACCTTCTGTACTTGTAATCCTGTAATACTCTAGAGATTACTAAAATAGTAAATTTTCATCTTGTCTTTTCATTTTCTAACATTAACCGTTTGATAAAAAGTTACGATGTTTGAAGAATATGTCATTTTTCATTACTAAATGAAAATCAGTCCGATAATATGAGGGTAGTAAATCACAGACTCGTGTCCATTTTCTCTAACCTCGTTTGTTGTTTCTCTCCAGCTATTGTTTCCTTTCTGAAATTAGCTTTCCAGAATGAAATAGGAAATGAAAAATATAAAAGCAAAGAAAAGAGTAATAGACCTTCTCTAGCAAGATTTATACCATCATGCATTCAATTTGTCGCCATCAATCTCTGTTCTCTAAAAACAGCAATGACATTTAGCGAGTAAAAATAGAAACCCTTTAGAAAACCTATATATATATATATACACCTTCAAGTACGTGCGAGTAGACTAAGAATCTAGCTGGAACTGGTACGTGTTCCTTTTTCTTCCCTACCTGTTAATTAATGACCTTGTCACACTGATGATAATATATTTTCTCATTGTCTACCATAGTTATTGATTTTGTACTTTCCTTTGATTTTTCTTTTCTCAGTTAATTCTATTTGGGTTCCTTTCTACCATTTTTCATTATTTACTCCAATTCTTGCTCTTGTATAAGTGAATTCAAAATATTATGTTCTTTTCACGCAAATTAAAATAATGTTTCATCAGAGTTCGGAGTGAAAAGTTTTTTTTTTTACTACTGTGGTTTCTTGTTTTGATATTTACCTCCTTTTTCATCAGATAGCCTTTATGAGACATGAACATACAATTTTGCATGGAACTATGCAGTTTGTATTTTTATCAGGGGTAGAACGCAAGTTTCCCACATCCAAGAAAAACTTTCAATTTTTATTATTATGCAAGGAGGAAGCCAAGGGGCTTTTGGACTAGTCGAAAATGTAATTAAATTTTGTTGTGTTGCCACTAGGAATTATTTTCTTTGTTGTTTTACAAGCAAGATGCAATGGAATTTTGACATCAAATACTATCATACTATCGAAGATGAAAAATAAGTTTTCATCGACATCGTAAGTGAACGTAATTATTGCGTTGATTCAATAGCTAGAGCTGTTGGGAACCAATGGATGTATCTCTAACTTGAGGGTAAAACTAATCAGGTTTGGGACCCTAACGCCATCTTGTAATCAAAGGTTCAATACTTTCAGACATTATTATTATTATTATTATTATTATTATTATTATTATTATTATTATTATTATTATTATTATTATTATTATTATTATTATTATTATTATTATAGTTATTATTATTATTATTATAGTTATTATTATAGTTCCAATCTATGATATTCATAAGTGTCGACAGACGGCTATGTCCGTCTGTCGACAAGTATCAGAGCGAAAACAGTAAGAACTATCGAGAAGTGTTTTTTATAATGGATTCAGCGTCCGAAGACATTATTCAAACCGGATGTGGTTAAAATTTACCACTCCCAGTTTGAATGTTTTTTCTCCGTAGAACGAAATCTGTAAAAGATAGCTACAAGCAGTCGTTTGCACTCAGTTCAGCATCAGGAGGAAATTATCGTCACCACCAATAGCACTCTGTCGAAACCGAAATTAAGTGAAATTTAGTACTAGCTCCAGTTCCAATTTTGATTTTCATAGAGGAAAAACATTAAGAGATATCGAGAAGCGTTCTTCTGCAAGAATATGTCTTAAATCCTCCGTTAACATACTATTCAAATCGATAGTGATAGAAATCAACCGTTTCCGGTTTTAACGTTGATTATTATAGAACTGAAACAGTAATAGATTTGATACGGTTTCTATATTATACCGCTACCGTGCAATGTGATCAAAGTAAATCTTCATTGTTTCCTTTATCGTTGTCTGGAAAAACTTGGAACTAAAAAGAAAATTTACCCCGTTTTATATTAAATGTGGTGGCGACTCAAAATTTCATGTTTTATGAAGAAATATTGATATATAATATACAAATAAAAATTCAATGCGTTACAGTTACAGTTGCGCCAGACTTGGGCATTACGGGAGACGGGGGGAATCCCGGTCATTGGGTAATACCGGTCACCCTGATATCTCGTACACGACGTCACGTGAGAAAGTTTAACATGTGCTATCCTCTTGCTGTCTGTCTTACAACTCCACACGTGGAGTCCGCCAGTGTGGAGAAGAACCAGAAATAAACAGGAAGTGAAATTGTGATATTGCAACCTTTCATCTAAAATTCATAGATTCGAAGAAGTGCTGTAAGTACCGTTATTATGATAATTATTTTCTATAACCTGTTTGCATTTAATATATATTCCTTGTACATTTTAAGCGTGCATTGAAGTTGTTTCGGAGTTTACGATTAGTCGTGGTGTTATTACGTTTAGGACAACGTCCGCGATGGGGGTGACAGCAGTCATGCTGACTCGCATTCCCCGCAGGGTACCGGGATTTCCCACAAAAATATTGTCTGCTAATTATCGTGTGGATTTGTGCTAGGTATGTGCATTAGAGAGTGCATGTAAAAATACGAACGTGTGCTACTTACCAGAGACTAAGTATGTGGTTTTGTTGTACGCTTAAGAGTAGACTGGACCTTTGGTCCAGAAAAATGTACAATTTGATATTTTGCCAGTTTCTCATAAACGAAAGCAGGTAATGAAATATAACTTAACGTGCTCAAAAGTAATACTGTTTTGTACAACCCGCGACTGGTTTGAATCATCTTCAGTGTGTCATCTTTAGAAATTCGTAATGTTGCCAGAATATTAAAACCCAAAAATATTTCGGTTAAGACATCAGATAGAACAAGGAACTCAACGGCATTACACTTTCATGCGGCTAAACTCTTTGAAAGTAACAAGACCACATGACTTCTCAGCGTTGTTCAGCAAAGCATATTCTCATGTAGCTACTGTTGCAAAAGCCGTATCTGCTTTCTAAAGCCACTGGTATTTATCCTCTGGATGAGAGACTTTCTGGAAGATGTACTTGCATGTAAGCCTAATGAGGTTGTACCTACAGCTGTAAACAGCTGTCAATCTCCAGACATCTCTGCAGATAATAACCACTTGACAGCTTCATCTGCATCTTCAAATTCTCCTTAAATTCAACCAGGAACTTCTACATCTGGATCCACAGCTCCATCTGCATCTCCAAATTCTCCGGAAATTCAACCAGGAACTTCTACACCTGGATCCACAGCTCCATCTGCATCTTCAAATTCTCCGGCAATTCAACCAGGAACTTCTACATCTGGATCCACAGCTCCATCTGCATCTTCAAATTCTCCGGAAATTCAACCAGGAACTTCTACATCTGGATCCACAGCTCCATCTGCATCTCCAAATTCTCCGGAAATTCAACCAGGAACTTCTACATCTGGATCCACAGCTCCATCTGCATCTTCAAATTCTCCGGAAATTCAACTGGAACTTCTACATCTGGATAGACGACCCTTTTTCCTGAAATATTACCGTTACCTGGACCAAGTCATGAGAGGTAAACATGTCAAACAAGAAAAAGTTCGCTCAGAAGCTTTGACTGACACTTCAATGAAAACATCTTTGCAGCTAAAGAAAAGGAAGAAAGAACAGAAGCTGTTGCAGGAAAAGAAGGCAGAGACGATAGTCAAGAAGGTATGCAGAAGAAAACACTTTTCGGGAATTCTAAAAGACGTTTGGACAAGTCTTTTGAAAACATTTCTCAGAAGGTGATAATACAACCCGGGGGAGTCTTCTAGTAGATCAAGTGGATACATGTTTGGTTTGTAAAGACATTGGTATGGATGACGAATTGTGGTATAGATGTACTGTTTGTGGTTAATTTGCTCATTCATAGTGTTCTAGTTGGGTTACTGCTGAGGGATGTATGTGCGATAATTGTCACAGCAGGCCTAAATGGATGTAAATATATTAGTAGGAGACTAAAATGTCGTATAGATGTACTGTTTGTGGTACATGGGCTCATTCAGATTGTACTGGTTGGAATACAGCTGAGTGATACATGTGTGATATGGGTAAATGGAATTATGTTCCAAACATGGAATACTAAATATATATTACAAACTTATGCAAACTACTAACTCAAAGAGTAGTCAAATATACTGACGATTATTATGACTGGCATAACCCCTTGTGGGAAATCCCGGTCAATCGTTTGTATTTTTTGTATCTAGAAAAAACACTAAAGTTGCAAATCTATTTACTTCTATGCTATCTTGTACTAAAGACTCGACTCTACATTATGTTTTTTTTGACGAACCTGCAGTTAATTTTTCTCATTGAAATGACCCTTCTTCCTTAAGTGACCGTCATTCCCCCGTCTCCCCTACTTTGGTGACCCAGCCAGAATACCACGATAATCACGGATTTCAGGATATAAGAATATGAAATTTTTTAAAATCTTAGAAGGATTGCAAGATGATAATGATAAAGTCGCCGTGAAGATTACCAACCAATTTGTTTATCAGGTAATTTTATTGAACTAATTTCGAAATAAATATTTTTTTGGTGTGGTGAAAAAGAAGAGGAAAGAGCCATTGTTCAAGAGAGGTGTTAAGTTATGATGGCGAATAGTGAAGTAAATAAAGACTGATATAAATGTAGCGAACTAGTTTCGACTAGAAAGAAAGTGTGGTAAAAATGAAAATGAAACCTATGAGTGATATTGATGATTTTATTACAGAAGACAAATGGGAAAGAAGATAAAAACAAACACAAAGGAGACATCGAGACTGAAGGAGAAAATAAAGGTAAGGATGAGGCAAACAGAAGAAAGGAGAAAACAGAAAGAAGAAATGAAAAAGGTGAGAGAAGAAAAGTCGTCAAAGACAATCTTGACAATAGCAAAGCAAAATTCAGCTGCGTTCTCATGAAATCGGTAACGATGCATAAACCAGGAGAACAATCTAAAACGTCATCAGAATTACATGCAACATCTTACACTATTTAGGAAGAAGGTTGCGAATGATATAAATGCTATCACTAACTATCTGGAAACTTTCGGAAAGGAGCTAAAAAGAAGAAATCCGAAATGATCTGAATTCAGCCATCGGAGATCTAAAGAAAGAGGTAGTAGAAGATCAAGAAGAGGATGACAAGTTAACAGAAGATGCTCTGAAGAACGCTGTTGAGCGGACTACATCAAACAAAATCGAAAATATGGTTATATGTGATGGAAGAAAAGATTATGAAACTTTGACATGTAACACAAGGAAAACTTCGAAAGGAGTAATTGAAATAGCTTCTGGGAAGAAAAGAAAATTTAATGAAGTTAAAACACGACAGTTCGGAAAGAGTAATAATATGATAGAATGTAAAGAAATAAATTGGAGGAAAATAAAGAAGCAGATAAAAGAGCAGAAGGAAGAAAGAAGGGAAAACAAAAGCAGAGACAGAAAAAAGAAAAGACAATACATTAGCAGAAATTAAACTCAGAAATTGGAAGCGGAGAAAAGGGAAAAGAATAGACTTTGGAGTTAGATATCGAAAGAGTAAACGAAAGAAGTATAAAGAAGAAAAGGGGAAGATCAAATGGATGAACAAAGTAAAACATCCAGCAGAAAGAAGACAGTGAAAATAACAGAAAAATAAAGTTAAGAAGTCACAAGAAACTAAGAGGTGGAAACATCATAGAAGGAAAGAACGAAAGGTGGAGAAAGTCATAAATGAAAGGAATAGAGAGGAAGAAAGAAACTGAAATTTGAAGGAAGAATTAGCTTTCGAAGAAAGAAATGAAAGAAAATCCACATTTACCAATGAGCGTTGATTAATTTTGTTCTTGTTCAGTTATTATTTTTGTTAATTTTTGTTCATTTGTTTAGTGAATTTATAATTCCGAACTTCATTTAAATAGATGTATCTCCAGCCGATAATTAAATTTTGGACAATTTTGTAGTTTTGAAATTTAACTTTATATTCATTGAATTATGTGACGGAACCCTTTTATTTTATGGAACCCTATTGACCAGAACGATATTCTTTTGAATGAAAAACCAAAAATGATATATTTAAACCAGAAGATTTAGTTATATGGAAAATTCACTATTTATCATCAGAATTATAAAATGAATCTGCAAAGTATTTACATTGTTACGTTGGATCTTACTTAGTTACTAAAATGTTACGAAATTGTATAGTGTTGTCTACGTAAACATTAATTCAGTGGGCACCCATAATGTGTGAAATTAGAAAAGTTTCAATTGTTCACTGGAAATCAAGATTAAGACTTAACTAACGGTTCAAAAAAAAAAAAAAAAAATAGAAAATTTTATCACAGATAAAATGTCATTTTGAGAGAGGGAAAAGCTGATATGCCTAATAAATATCGCTAACAGTTCGGGTAAGGTTTGCTTGTTTGTTCTATTTTAATGAAGATTTAAGCTATGTTAATTTATGGAAACGTGGAGTTGTTCTAGATCAGCACCTTGAATTTAATTCTTTATTCTACCTTCGAAGAAGAAGAGGGAAACAATTTAACTTAATTAATTACAGTTGTATTCATACTGTCGGCGAGAATATTGTAAAGCTAAATATATTACATGTGTTAGTGAATATAATTATAAAGATATCTAATTATTATTTAAGGGCATTATACATTAATTACGAATATAATATATTTTTTAATTTATCAGCTATTTCATTTCTGATTTTTTCCGATTCGATTTTTTTATAAGAAATGAGTATACTCGTATGTATTTAAAAATTTAGAAATTCCAGAAACAAATAGAAATTTGAATATAACGTATCTACAACAATTAGTTTTCTGACATTCTTAGATGAAAACTTCGTCTGAATATATGATTTTTTACAAATTTTTAAAATATTAATAATGATTCAAATAGAGGTCGATGACAATAATATTATCAAAATACTTTCAAAGGGCAGTAAAAATGGTGATATCAACTCCTCTTTAAACGTAACATCTTCTGCCTTCGAGATCTCCAAAGCCATGCTACTTTCCTCTAGGACATTGCATTTGACTACTGTGTTCTCTGCTGGGAAAGGGAAAACCAGAATTTGTTTCCTTCGGGTTAACGTAGTTCTGTATAATGTATTGCCTTACGCTTTAACTCCCATATATTTGGGGCTCAAATGTATTCTAGATATCTCTAACTTTATTTCCAAATTTCAATGCTCTTAGTGTACTAGACGCCGTCAGAAATTATAAAAGGAAAAATCTCTTCTAGTTCTTTACCAGTGGGTAACGTGTCCATAATAGTGGCTACGTTTCCTCGTTGATGGCCATGCTAATGCGTTGAATTAGAAAAGATTTAGCTCTGGTGTCTCCTGATTTAATGGATATACGCTTGCCAATTTCGTTAACAAATTTTGCGCCTTCTTGATCCCAGGATCCACTAGATTCAATTCCTATTGCAATAAAAAAATACTTATCTAGGAGATTAACGTATTAATTTATTTTTTCTTTTGCTCTTCGTGCAGCGATAAGTCCTGCTTTGGTCGATGAAAATTGTAGATTGGAGGGTGCATAAGTGTCTGAGCAAGCGAAATCCCAAGTCAACGACTTTCCTTGCTTCCAGGGCACTAAGGTCATACCATCCGGTCTTTTTCCGTTTGAACCTCTGCACTCAATGGGTTCTCTCACTGCTAACATCTCTCCGGATGTTAAGGCTCTTAAAATAATGTCATTCACATTCTAATGGCGTGAATGTCTGCGGGCACTGCCTTTGCATGACAGACCGTGCAAACCTCTTTTATGTACGAGAGCGTTGCAGCTTGGGCAGTGGTGTTGTTCACATATATGTGTCGAAGGGCGACGAACACTCGGAAGCTTGTGGCCCGAGAGAAAGTGAATGTAGAGCTTAAAGCCATGCTCCGTTTTCAGGGGACATGACAGCAAGTAATCTGGCCTTATCTTCGATGTTATTAGAAGCCTGCAATAATGTGTCCAAACGGTAATTCACGATGGGCTCGTCCCAGACCGACTGATTGTTTCGACTTTCGGGAGCCGAGGGGTCTGACCCAACTAAATTTGACCATCTGGCTATGCAGTCCTGCACATCCGGGTTATTGACTTCTTCATCTTCTCTCTGAAGGAGGGTTCCAATCAGTTGTCTTGAACTATAGAAAGAGGTCAGAAAAGACGGGATAGCCAAATCCGTGGCGCGACGGATTTCAAGACCTCCATTTCTGAGTGGTAGTGATGCTTGTAGCAATGCTTCATCACTGAGGGTACAATTAAAAATATTCTCCAATCCTGTTTTAAGAGCATAGTCGAATTTCTCAAGTAGATTATTGTCCCCCCAGGAGGGGGAACAACGTAGAAAATAAAACAATCTTGTTATCGAGAAAGATGCTCTGAGGAGATAAAATGCTGAATGCGCAGAAAGTTTGGAAAGGCGTGAAAGTAGATGATCTAAAGATGAAATCTTTTTCAGTAATATTTTGCTCCTTGTATCTGGTGTAAGAGCCCCTCCTAGCAGTTAGGTGTTAGAAGATGTTAATAATTTAATTCCAGGCGTCGCCTCGTTGAATTTATCATAGAGAATTTGAGTTTCAGCATTTGCTACTCCTAGAAAGCCGATTTCGGATTTCGAGTAATTGAGAGACAATCCGATCGATGTTGCTTGTATGCGTATATGATCTAAAATATGTAATACTGACTCAGTTTCTCCGGCTATAGTGCCATCATCTAAATACCAAATGTTGAGCTCAGTATTAATATCTGTAATTATAGGGTGAAGAGTTAATTCAAATAGAGCAGGACCTAGTGGATCTCCCTGTTGAACTCCACGGTGTGAAAGGATAATATTATCTCGTATTAAAAGGTAGCTAGGTTGTGAGTAAATCTGGTGTATATATATGGAAAGAAAAAAGGGAAGTGGCTTTTAACTGAAGACAGCATTGAAATCTCGGTTAATTTCGTTGAAAGCGTTTTTGAAATCTACTTTAGGTTGGGGATGTTGAGAGGAATAATACTTTGTGCAGCATGAACTGCAATTTCAGCTCCGTAGGCCACGCAGACTCCTAGCTGGTGTGGGGATAATATATCAATTAATAATTCTCACATTCTGGAGCATATAATTTTAGCTATGAGTCGCCTCCAAACTGCTATTGGTCGAATGCCACCACGTTTATCCTTGAGCGCCACCACGTTTATCCTGAAATTACCAAATTTAATAATTCGAAGATTTAGTTGATTAAGCGCTCTTTCATCTCGGAATCTTGAATCATAATAAGATCTTTTAGAATCGCTGGACGGAGATTATCCATTCCAACTGCTGAACCCACCAGGAAAGATTTAAGTGTTTTGTTGAATTCTAATGCTGATACTTTAATAAGTGTAAAGAATGTCTCGGGAGGTTCAGAAAAGTTCAATGAATGAGAGTGAGTAGAATGTTTTTCTCTAAGGGATTCCAGCACTGATTTATCCGGCGTAGTTAAAATATCTTCGGAAGGTAATAATCTCACTGCTCCTCGTATGTCTCCCTCTGTCAATTTCTGTTCGATGGTCTTGATATTAAATGAGTTGATTTTGGTGGTTGACGAGGTTTGTACGTATGCATAAAGGGTGCTGATAGAGCATCCCTGTGCAATTCTGACTAAGTCCTGACTCTGTGCTTTACCCCCGATGTGAGGTTGGTGACTTTTTCGGAGTGTGGTGGAATACGAGTACTGCATATGGGTATAGGAAAAGGTCTGTCCAAGACTCGAGATTGTTAGTTTTCATTAGTTTTTGTATTATGTCTTGAAGAGATTTTGCTACGGCCAATCTAGCTCCTCGTGGAACTCGACGAAGAACTGTAATGGTGGCTTTGAAATGAGCGAGTACATCACAACAGTGAGATATAGAGTCTTCAGAATTGAAATCTGTGCCATCAAGAACTATTTTACTGGATGATACTGTGGAATTTTATAATATTGTGGAATTATAAAAGTTTGAAACATTAATAATTAATAATGTGTGGTAGTTTATATAGCTTGTAAGTAATAAACTTCCATTCTAGGAACAAATCCGTCCAAGGTAGATATCCGTTCTTTTTATTAGCTAATTTAAGACTGTATCATACAAAATTTAATGTCCAAGGATAATCTAATGATATCCGTATATATTCAATTCAGTATTGCTATGTCAATTCAGTTGTGCATACTTTTGATCTATATTACTTTCATCGTTGCAACATTATGTATACTATCTAATGTGCAGATTCTTCATAAACAAGTTACTTCCAGAATACAATATAAATTCTTCATTGTGATTATAAATCGATTAGTTTGTAATTATAATTTTAACTATAGTAATAAGGATCTAATCTACTCATACATTTACGCAGTGAGTCACGGTTTTATTTTCATCGTACCGTGCAATGTAACCTAATGAATCTTCATGGTTCACTTACTTCCGAAGTCAAAGAATTTGGATTCGATGTAAATAATATTTCCACGTTTTGTCATAAACGTACTGTCGACCCTTTTACAATAACATTAAAAGTCAGATGAGAAAGAAGGTAAAAGAAGAGCATAATATCTGAAAAGAAAATTTTCCTCTTCTGTGAATGATGATAATTGATAAACGTTGTTCGGTATGATAAGGAAGATTTATAAAATAAATATCTTTTCCTCATTAGATAGGATATAGCCTTGCTACGAAATCTATAGTAATTAACAAAAAAAGTTGAAAAAATACGCCCTGTATATCTAAAACTATAAACCTTAGACTCTTAAATCCAAACATTAAAGTTGGAATTAGTAAAGGGAAAGGAATATTTATATAGCTATTTTAATTGACATATTTACTTTTTCTTCTATTAACTTAATTTATTATAAATTGGTTGTGATAAAGAGTAGAAAAAATATTTAAAGAAGAACAATTAATAAAGACTATTTGTTTTGAATATTGTGAAAGAAGATAGTGCGTCTTCGTTGCCAAGTGGCTCACGAGGGTAGTTTTTATATTCCTGATTTCGGGTTCCATTCACAGTGGTGATGCGTACAAACCAGAACATGATGAATCATATCTCACTTTAAACATCTATCTAGTTTCATATATCTTCGAATTGGATGCGGAGATTAATTTATCAATTCAATCAGTTAATGGAAAATACTTTTATTTTGTAACAACTGTATATGGTGAGCATACACGCCTTTAAAGTCGGAGATTAGAATTCAGAAATTCCTGGTGTACATGTACCATGTTAAGATATAGATCTATCTCACACAGTCTCATAGTTCAAAAGGATCACAAATCTGGAAATAAATCAACAATATTAATTTTTAGATTATCGTATGTACTTAATGTTTCGTGATTAATCTTGTTATGCGTACTTATTTTCTCTTGTATAAAATATGTACATAGTTTCCATTTTTGAATATTACTATTAAAACCAAACAATTGAGTAATTTAGAATGTTATTCAGTTTTACGTTTTTTGTAAATGGCATGGACTAAAATACTTCTGTAACTTTTTTTTTTTAGAAAGAATTATCTTTAATTGAAATACTTCGTAGAAATTAACACAGTACATCAGTAAAATTTATGATATATTCGTAATCATCTAAATAAAGATATTCCTTTGATATTTACGAAACTCATTTATATTGAATGTTATGCCATAAAGAAGGAATTCCTTCAGTGTAATATTAATCTCTATATATAAAATTGAAAATCACTATGTTTGTTACTCCAAATCTCCTGAACCGCCCGACCAATCTTTATCAAATTTGTAAGATGGATGAGCTTCGAGGGTGGGCTGGTTTTAGGCTATTCATTTTGATGGTATAACTGAGGGTTGGGGGAGGGGGCATAAAATATAAATAAACCTTAATAACTCCTGAATCACTGGACCGATCTTGATCAAATTTTCGATGATGAGGTTCAGGCCTGGGATCGTTTTTATGATTTAAATTTGACGGAGCAACGTAGGGGAGGAGAAGAGGTTGAGATATATAAAAATCAGTTTATATAAGGCTGAAAGTGTCTATTTATGTAACTTTATAACTCTTGAACTATCCGACCGATCTCAATTAAATTTTCAAGATACATGAGGTTCGGATCTGGAAATATTTTTGTAACTTCGATTTAACGGTAGATCCTAGAGGAGGGGGAGAGGAGGGAATGTATAAATAAAAACTAATAAAACCTTATAACTTTTGAACCATCGAACCAATCTCTCGATCAAATTTTCAACATGTGTGAGGGTCGGGCCTTGGGTGTTTTTTTTTTTGCCGTTTCACTTTGACGAGCAAACCTAGGGGAAGGGGAGGGGGAGATATATGTAAAAAAATAAAATAAAAACTACTGCATTTGTGACTTCATCACTCTTGAACCACCTGACCAATCTCAATTAAATTTTCAGCATACATGAGTTTAGATGCAGGGATTACTTTAGGCTATTTATTATGACAATGTAACGTAGGGGAGGGGGAGGAGAAGTGAAATTTAAAAATGATCAAAAATGACCGATATTAGTGTTGAATCCATAGTTTTCGGGGTCGATGAGAGAAACAGGGACACTTCTGATGCTGTTTCAATTATTCATAATTCTTCTCTTTCTTTAATAATCTCCTTTAGTCCTAAAGAGCCCGTAGGATGTGAAGCTGTCATTTCGTTTTATTTCATCTTATTCTAACATATTGTAACAAAACAGTTTGAGGCATCCAAAAAGTCAGATTGGAAGTTCATAATTTTGACATCAAAATTTCACTCCGGAAGGGATCATCAGTTCAAAAAAGTTCTATTAGAAATATGGAATCGAAATGTTATTAAACACAAATATTTAAATTAATTGAGAACATTATTAGACTGGTTAACATTAAATATCCTGAATTTCGTTTTGATGGTGTGACATTATTGGGATGATGGTATGATATTACTTGCTGCTAATATCCCTGTAAGATAAACCAAATAACCTATCAAAGAGAGCAGACTGCCACCAGCTTTCCAACAAGAGTAACTTTGAAGAAACGAAAAGGAAGAAGTTGTGTAATTTAGCCCAACAGGTGACAAATAACGAAGGTATAAATTTCCGTATGTGTGCCGAGAATAGAGGAGAGAAAGGATTCGTTTATAAATACAAGCGAAGTGGGCTATTTCTTTTCTTCTTTCTTTTTACTTTCTTGTGACTTATGCTGCCGTAAATGTCTTCATTGGTATAAAAGGAAGGTCGATGTTTCAGTATAAAATTTCTTTTTTTCTTCCATTTACGACCTCATAAAGGGAAGAAAAGCAAAACAACGAGAAGGGTGTTTTTCTTTACCAACATTATCGATTATGGGTTTTCAAAGAAACCATTCAACACGACAATGTATTTCAGATATCTTTCTTCAAAAGAGAGGAACAAACTACATTTCTTCTAATGAATAGTAAAGTTGCACCACTACTTTTTCTATGTGTTTTATGGCCTATTAACTAATAGTGTTTGATAATCAACAAAATAAATTAGTTATATTATAATGAGTGTGAATGGTCTTTATTTCCAAATGCTTAGTGTAGTACATTTTTTGATAAACATATATGTCTAAATATATTCTGGTAAAGACACTAGAGAGGATTACACGAAATATATCCAAGTATATAACATGGATAGACACTCTTTATCACTGTTACCAATTAATATTATAGTGAGTTGACTCCGTTAATGAAACTGACCAGAATAATTACTCTAGTTATCTGTTGCTAAAAACAGAATTCAAAACTTTTGCTTACATTTATGGGATATGGGCTAAATATATAACCATCGTTAAAATCGCCGTTATCCATTTATCTCTTAAAGGATTGAATCCATTAACAAATCTGGTCGAGATAATTGCTGGACCTATCTATTGCAAAAACATAAATAAAAAATCGTTTAAATCTACGGAATATGGACTATAGATAGCCATCCACAAAATCTTCGTTGTTCGTTACTATGTTAATGAATTTCCTCAATTAACGATCCTGTCAAAATAATCGTCTTAATTGTGTATTGCAGAAAATAAAATCCAAAAGTTCGCTTACATCCTTGGGATATAGATATCCACAGTTGAAATCTCCCTTATACATTAATATAGTATGAGATTGATTCAGGCATCAAACTCGGCCGCAATAATTGCTCAAGGTAGCTGTTGCAAGAAACAGGATCCAAAAATTCGTTTACATGTATGGATATGGATTGCTACCTTTAAAGTTGCCATTGTACTTTTACACTTTAACAGATTGATTCCATTAATGAACTCGATTGAGGTAACTGCTCTAGCTCCCTGTTGCAAAAAATCTCAAAAATTCGCTTACAACCCATTAACTCGCCGTTATCCGTTAATACAATAACAGATTGCCTCCATCAACGAACTTGTCGACGTAATTGTTCTAGCTATCTTTGGCGAAGAAATACTGAAAAATGTGCTTACATGTTTGAGATATGGACTATAGATGGCCACCGTTGAAGTAGCCATTATCAGTTAATACGTCGACAGATCGACTCCATTAACGAACTTGGACGAGATAATCACTCCAGCTATCTGTTCTAAGAAACAGAATTTCAAAAAATTCTGTTAAATTTATGGGATATGGGTTACAGATAGTCGCCGTTATTCGTTAATATAGTAACGACGTCATTAAGAAACTTGATTGAGATAATCGCTCTAGCTATCTGTTGCAAAAAAAGCAGGATTTAAACATTCACTTATATGTATGGGATATAGCTGTAGATAGTCGCCACAAGAGTCGCCGTTATCTTTTAACACGTTAACGGATTGACTCTATAAACGAGCTCATCGAGGTAATTGGTCTACCTATTTGTTGCAAAAGAACTTTCAAAAATTCGTATTGAATATTGGTTGCAGATATCTTGTTGGAGAAGACGTTCAAGCTAGGAGCTTGAGCGGATGGTGAACAAACGTCTCGTTTGTTATTTACAAGCAGAAATTTTGTTGAACAAGTTTGAGTGGCTTGTCCTCTTTCTGAGGTACTGTGAAGAATCTTTCTACGCCTTGTTGCTATATATTGTTCGATTTAAAAACGGTTCATGACACAACTGGGCTTAAAATATTATAAATCAAATATATAGCTCTGGTATTCATACCCACATGGTGACATTCATTAAAAGCTTCCTGGATACACATTGTTTCACAGTGTGTGTGATTATTAGTATTTCGGAGCAATATTTTCATGAAACACTGTTCCACAAGGCATGTTCTCAGTTCACATTGTTTGCTTTTGTCATCAATAGTATTCTGTCGTACATATAAACTCCTGTGTCTAGACTCTTATGTTGACGATCTTAATTTTTTGCCGCTCCACATACAGGGTTTGTCCAGAAATTATTGAGACAAGCCATTAGACCGCGCTCCAGTGGCTAGCAGCGAGCTCTCCGGCAAAGAAATTTGTAGTGGGGGGTCTAAGCTAAACAATGCACTGGACATTAGTCGCGTCCGAGCTCTCATGCAGTAAGGATCACGCATATATGCTTTAATGGCCATTTTAGTCTCGTGGGAAGTGGTAATATGATCTGAACTATGAAGAGGGAAAAACACGGATTCGTGAGCTCTTGCTGTATGAGATGCACGGCTTGTGAAGCAGCAGAAAACATCTATGTGTCGAAAAGAACATAAAGTGAGGTGTGACACAACAAAGGTATGGTTCAAAAAATTCAAGGAAGATATTATGACATGCCACAAAAAGACCATGCAGGAAAATCCCCCACATTCAACATGAAAGCTGTACGCCAAGCAGTGGAGGAAAACCCGAACACCAGCACCCGTATATTGTTTGCCGAGGTAGGTATGTCAAAATCAGCCATACAAATAATATTTACCACCGTTAGCATGGTGTATTAGACGAGTTCGAATTGTCCCCAATGATCTCACTCCTGAGCAGGCACAACGAAGTGTGGAAGAGTGCACAGCATTGTTGAACAATCCAGTGGATCAGCATTTCACTAAATTAATTGTGACGTCCGACGAAAAATGGGATTACTATCGGACTTCAGACCTCAATAATCAATTGCTGGACCCAAACCAGCACACAGCACCCGTGGGGAACACGGGATGTTTGAACACAAAATCATGCTTAGTATGGTAGAATGTAGAAAGTCCCGTAGTTGTAACTTGTTCCTCATGATTGTGCTGTGAATGCAGAACTGTACTTTACGAAATTGGAACAAAAATATCAAACTACATTCTAAATTCCCCACATTTAATCATAATCAATCTCAAACGTCTGTTCGTGTAGTAGGACAGTGCTGAATGCCATAGGTCACGTGTCAGTCAAGAAAATTTTCATAACGTTGAAGTCTTGTACTGCTACCACATCCAGCTTACAGTCCTGATATAGCACCTTCAGATTTCTACTTACTCCGTGCAATACTTTAGCGGTAAAACATTTTCCAATGAAGATGATGTGCGGTTTAAGGTGCAAATGTTTTTTGACTCGAAGTCCAAGGAATGGTATATATAGAGCATTCACAATTCGGCGTAAATATGAGTATCCGCTATAGAGAACAATGGTTTATAGTTTGCAGAGTAAAGTATCTGCTATACTGTTTACTTAAGTTTTCATTTTCCACATGGTGTGTGACGGAATACTCTTTGGACATCCTGATGAAACAACTTAAAATGCTTTAGGGGTAGTTTTTAGTAAACAACACATTTGAACTTGTTTCAAACATCTTTTGTTGCTTCAATTTTATAGATACAGAGATAGAAAACACAATTTTAATGCCCTGCATACTTTCAGCTAACGCATTAGAATTTTAATTTGCTTTGATGATCACGGTTCTACTAGTGGCTCTATTAAAATGTTATGAAACGAGCATTTGTCAAATGGTTAGGTGGTTGTTCTTTCACAAAAATATCTTCTCAGATAATTAAATTGAGTGCATCACACCTTTAGTTGTTATATGTTAAAAAACATATATATATATAACATTAACCTACCAACGCTCTACCACAGGAACATTGTAAGTAAGTACAATGTGATGTTTATTTAATTTTGTTTTCATTTATAATTCAAATATGAATCAATGTTGCCATAAAATTACTTATGGAAAATACAGCTCCAGTGCTTCTTTTATACTAATTTTCTTCTTAATTCAATTGTAACATCAAGTGAATTTCTCTTCAAATTGTGAGAAAGCTGTATACTTCCAAACCATATGGATCCTATATTGACACTGGAAGTGGTAGATTCCAACTATTTAAAACGGAGATGAAGCTATTTTGGTGAGAATGTTTAATTCATATCAAAACTTATTTCTTCCTATCCTTTATTGTTTGAGCATCAAAGGCATCTACGTTGAAACCGAAGTTGTAGTAGAGTTCTAGAACTTCCGGTTTTAATAGAAAAATTAGAAAAGAGAGAGAATCTGTTTTTGGGACACTAAAACCACATAAACGTTTCTCGCTGATTTTTATTCGCAATATACGGATTAATATTGTGAAGTAACTGTGTATTTGATATAAAGAAACATGAACTTTTGAAAACTTTGAAAGAAAACTTTGTTTAGAAGTGTACATTCTCAGACACGTGTTGTAAATGCACATTTGTTAAATAAACTCGACTAGCTTCCTTCTTTCCTTTCCGCATACCTTCAAGCACAGCCTGATACTTCCCGATTAGGTCATCATTCTTGAATTGATCAAAACCACGAGGAACAGAACAACAAGGGGTATTCGACACGCGATCTAGAGAGGTGCAGGATCATCGGAGAGAAACGGATCCCACCATTGGAGGACCACCGACTCCACAAGTCAAAGAGTACCATTCTGACGGTTCATCGCCGCAGACACCTTTAAGTTTGTCACCAGAGTAGTAGAATGAAGGTGTAGGAGGACAACATCGCAAAGACGCATCATCGACGCCCCTTGCAGTTCAACAAGATTAAGATCCAGATGTTGACTGTCACCAGCTAATCCAGACTTCTCCAGATATTTATTCCAGATGACCAGGACGCAGTGCTCATTCCTATTCTTTAATTACAACCTTTCTCTTTCTCTTACCCTTTTCCCCAACTAGTCATTTTCTAAATTAAAAACATTTGAATTTTATTTAAATTCAACCACAATTTTACAGTTAAGTACCGTGTTGTGCATCAGTTCCATCCCCATTTGATTGCATTTATTTATTTCATATTCTGAGCTATAACTGATGACACAGCACCGGCACATGATGGAGATGCTGTGAGGCTTACGCCTTTGTTACGATCCTAAAATTTCGATAAATTACGATTCTAAATATTCGGTAGATGCTTTAAGATCCCAAATTTTGAGTAATTTGTACTGTGTAATTTTAGTTTGTCGAGAGAAATTGAGTAGAGTTACTTTTAACCCACCCGCCCACCCTCGCTACTTTATTCATTTGCTCTGTTAGAGTAATTTTTTGTTTTGTTGTATTTTAATCGAATGATAACTGGATGAGAAGAGAAAATTTTGTCAAGTTATTATATTTTGTTTTTCTTTGTGGTGTTGGATATATATACATAGTAGTGTAAGATATTTATTGTAAGTGTGATTTTGAAAATAGATATAATGGAGAATACTAGTGTTATGTCTTCTGCTATAGATCGTTTAGTAGAACCCCCCAAATTTTCCGGCAAATTGAACGAGTCAGTTCAATCATTTTTTTACTGATTTTGAGGATTTTTCTGTCCTTCATAACCTACGTGATGTACAGAAACGTCATTTGTTGCCGTATTGTTTAGAAAATGGGGCTCGTGCTTATCTGCTAGCTTTACAATCAACCGCAGAATATGATAATCTCATGTATGTACAGATTAAGAAGAAATTAATACAGGCTTATGAAGATAATATAGTTTCGCAAGTTTTAGAGCAAGAAATGAGAAATAGAGAACAGTTAGATTCTGAATCTGTCCTAGATTACATTTTTCATAAGTGGAAATTAATACTTAAGTACGATCCGAAGATGCCAGTGACCGAACAACTTAACTTGATAATCGATGGGTTATTGCCTTCGTTTTATACTGTAGTTGTAAGAAAATCATATAAGACTGTTATTGAGTTAGCAAAGTCCTTAGGTCTAGAGGAAAGAGTTAATTTTCTTGTCAGCATGCGTAGTCAGCAATCGAAGTCCTTGGCAATAACAAACGAATACAATATACATCCTGTTAGTAATAATGCTATACAGCAAAAAGAAAATACTTTAGATGTTAATATTCAGAACAAAAATGAAATTGTAAGTCAGCCTGAAGAAAAAATATATTGATAGCTCAGTTGGACGGTATCAAAGTCCAGTTACAAGATCTTGTGCAACGAACTGCGCTCGCAAAAGTTTCTCACGCACACAAAGGAAAATCTGTGTGTATACAATCTTATGAGCATTCGCGTTTGGAGCGAAGAAATCCCATTCATGCATCCTCTCCATCCTTTGCTCATTCGTTGCCTCCTGCTTCAGTCAATGTAAATGAGAATGTTAAATCGAATAATTGGAATAAAGTAGACAATAATATGTGTAATAATGTTAGAAATAGTAAGCGATATTATGTTCCTATTCAATATGAAGCTGATTTGCCTCATGTTAAAGCATATATAGATAATAAGCCGCATTTATTTCTGTTGGATTCAGGCAGCACTGTTAGCTTAATTTCTGGTAATAGTTTAAGTAAGAAACATAAAATACTTAAAGGAACGACTTTTATTCGTGGTATCACTGGAAATTCTCAAGGAAGTGATCAAATCGCTTTATTGAAATTTAAATTAGGAGGACAGTATTTTACGCATCCTTTTCGAGTGTATAATAATTTTCCGTATAATAGTATAATTGGCCAAGATTTTTTGAAAAATCATCTTGCAATGGTTGATCACAATAAGAATTCTTTTAGTTTTGTTAAATTTGGTATTCCTCCAAGAATTGAATTGCCGCCATACGTATCTTTTGAAGAAATTTCTAACCATATAGCAAAATTATATAAACCTCAATTTTTAGTGGCTCGCTCTGTTGTTTTGCCTCCTAATTCAAGTGTTCAAGTTACATTGAAAAAAGTAAATGATCTTGCAGGAACTCGCAATTTATTAGTTCCTAATGAGTTAATAGATACGCAGGCAGAAATTTTTGTGCGTAAATCAGTCGTAGACGAAATTCATTCGGTAATATCTGTGATTAATCCTACCAAAAGTAAACTTTACTTGAAAAAAGATGTTGTTTTGGGTTCTGCCGAACATGTTATCAGTGATACCAACTTCAAGAAACAAAATAGCACTAATAATAAGGTTCATCAAGTTAATGCAGTAATACGAAATCTTTTCCTGAAGGTTATGATAAATATAGAGTAAATGTTAACTCTGAATTGTTGCCACATCAACAACAGCAATTATATGATTTAGTAGAAGAATTTTATTCTAGTTTTTCTTGGAATGAATTTGATTATGGTTGTGCTAAGGGATATAAACATAAAATTGAATTAGTAGACAATATTCCAGTAAATCGACCCCAATTTTCGATACCATTTCATCTACGGGATGAGATCAAAAAACAAGTAGATATTTTATTGAAAAGTAAGATCATTGAACCTAGTATTAGTCCGTACAATTCTCCAGTAATGCTTGTTAAAAAGAAGAATGGACAGTATAGATTTATACAAGACGCGAGATTTTTGAACAAAAAAATGGTTCCTGACAGTTTTCCGGTTCCTCCTATCCAGGATATTTGACTAATTTGGCAGGACGCAAATATCTATGTTCTAGTGACGTTTTTGGAGCTTTCTTTAATATTCCCCTCACTGAAGAATCAAAACCTATTACAGCTTTTTCGATTCCAGGCGTGGGATCGTACCATTTTAATTTTCTCCCTCAGGGTGTCAAGACATCTACTAGCGGTATGAACAGATTAGTGAAACTCACCTTAGAAGATCTTCCACAAGATAAAATATTTGCTTATGTTGACGATTATTTTTGGTCTAGTGATAGTTTTGATGAAATTGTGCAGTTAACTCGTATGTTGCTTCAAAGAATAAAAGAAATTGGTTTAAAGCTTTCCCCAGAAAAAACAAAAGTGGGATATTTTTCATTAGATGTTTTAGGTCACACTGTTAATAAAGATGGTTTGTCTATTTCGAAACGGATAATTAACTCAATTTCCAACTATCAACGTCCCAAAACAAAGAAACAAGTCAAAAGTTTTTTAGGATTGGCTTCTTTTGTTCGTTCGTATTTACCTAATTTCAGTCAATTAGCAGAAGCGTTACTTTCTTTGTTGAAAAAAGACGCTCCTTTTCGTTGGAAGGACGCACAGGAGACAGCATTCAATAATATCAAACAAGCCATCATTTCAGCACCTTGTCTCATGAGGTACAAGCCTGATTATCCTCTGTATCTCTATTTTGATGCCAGCAAACTCGCTCTTTCTGGACTAATCAAACAACCTCAAAATTCACCTGACGACACAAATCTAGTTCCCATTAGTTATTGTAGTCGTGCAACGTCTCCTAGCGAGAGAAAATTACACCCATATCAGCTTGAATTATTAGCATTATTGTGCTCATTACGTTCATTTAGGTATTTTCTTTTAGGACGTCATTTTTATTTGAAGATAGATTGTCATAGTTTAATTTATTTGAAGCAAACAAAGAATGTAAGTAAAATTTCTAGATGGTTGAGTGAAATCGAATCGTACAATTTCACTATTTCACATATCAGTGGCTCCAGTAACGTAGAGGCAGACGCCATTTCACGTTTTTCTAACCCCCCAAGAGATTTGGAAGACGAGAAAAAGAATCAAGAAGATCCGAAAATTTTGTTTACTCAGACCACAAATTCATTTTCAATTTTAAATGAGCCAAATCTGGCAACAGAACAGCGTAAAGATCCGTTTTTTAAAGATATTTTTTCTTGGTTGGAACAGAAAGAAAATAGAAATTCTAAAATAGAACGCCAAGCATTATATTTTACTATTAAAGATGGAATTTTGTATAGAAAACAAAAAACTTCTCAAGGTATAAGATTTTTGATTGCAGTTCCTACTTCTTTGCGTTATAAAGTTTTTAATGCTTGTCATACGTCTGCATTGGGATCATCTCATTCTGGCTATTCTAAAACCTATGATATGTTAATAAAAACTGTATTTTCCCAACATGAAGAAATATATATATCAGAAGTGTAAAGAATGTACGATATGTCAAGTATCGAAATCGAAAATTGGTTCTCCGTATGGCACATTGCTTACTTATCCCTCCGTTCCCCCCTTCTATCGCATCCACATAGATGTAGCTGGGAATTATTCCCCCAAAAATATGTTAAATCACAAATATATGATAGTTGTAGTAGACAGTTGTACTAGATACATAATTGCAGATTCCCTTCCTGATGTTACAGCAAGTACTTTGGCTTCATTTCTTTATCACAAAGTAATTTTAAAGTTTGGAATTTTCTATGAAATTGTCTTAGACAAAGGCAGTGCATTCACTAATGGACTTTTTAAAGAATTATGTGCTATGATTGGTGCTAACATGCGTTTTGTAAATGTACATGGGCATTATAGTAATGGTGTTTGTGAAATTAGTATTAGAAACATAGAACAACGATTGAAATCAGCTTTATGAGACAAGGATTTAGGAGAATGGATTGACTTATTACAACCCATAGTTTTTTCGCTTAACGTCACCAAGAATTTATCGTCTCAAATTTCACCATTTGAATGTCTTTTTGGTTTCAAACCTAGGTTACTTCATCAGGCAATTTTAAATACCCCGTGTCAATACGAGGATAATGCCATTCGTTTACAGCAATTACAAGAGATTAGAGATAAAGCGCAAGAAAATCTTTATAAACGTCATAAAACGGCGACAAAATTTTTTGATAAGAGACATACGAAACCTGTCTTTAAAGAAGGAGAAAAAGTTTGGATTTTAGACACCACAAGAAAAAAAGGTCACTCCAAAGCATTCAGCGGAAAGTTTATTGGTCCAGGCATAATTGAACGTGTGGAAAATCCAAATTCATATTTTGTTAAGTATAAGACCGCCCGAGGATCTTACAAGATAGACAGCATAGCAGTCCAGAGATTGAAGAAGTTTTATGAGAAGGAAAACCCAGAAGAGGAAGACCACCTTGAAGACTCTGACGAAGAGATGCCTATCAACGTTTGCACGGAAGACCATACGATGAAAAAGAAAAAGACGAGATGCGAAGACCATCAAGAACCACCAACTGGAGAGATCTTCAACCCCAGGAAACAATGTTTGGAAGAAGAAATTTTCATCCCTTCTCTTCATATTAAGGATGTTGTGATTGCCGAAAATCTACCAACTTGGGCAACTATAGGGAAGAATTCTACAGAAGAAAAACCGAAATTTGCCTGTAATACTGCCATCAATCAGAAGATTAGTATTTATAAAGGTAACATAGTGGATATAAAAGCAGATGCTTTAGGAAATCCAACGAATGAAACCTTAACTCCTTTAGGTGGTGCAGATAAAGCCATTCAAGACGCAGCTGGATCTGAATTTTTAGAAGAATGTTTGACCATATCATCATTGAAGCCAGGAGAAGCGAAAATTGCCAATGGTTATCGTCTACCAGCTAATTATGTAATTATGACATGTGGACCACGGAATTCAGACAAGAAGATTTTACGAGAGACATATAAAAATTGTTTTAAAGTGATGTTGGAGAATGATCTTTCTACAATTGTATTACGTAACATTTCGACTGGAGCATTTAAATTTCCGAAGTTAGAAGCTGCCAAAATTGCCTTGGCTACAAGAATATTTTTAGAAGAACATCTTGATGACGTAAACCGTGTCGTATTTTGTGTTTATAATAGAGAGAATTGGGACATTTATCAGCGATTACTCCCCATATATTTTCCCATTGATGAATAATCTGTTAGTCCGTCTGTCCGCACGTAACTTGTATGTGGATTACTTTTCTTGAAGATTGGATTGTGCATAGGAACACCTTGTAGATGGATGATGAACTTTCTTTAAGCACTGGCCACGCTTAGAAGTTAGTTTATCTTGGTTTTGATTTTTTTCCAAATCCACCGGTGGAAAACTTCGAAAACTTAGAACACTTTGAAACTTGGAATACTTCGAATTTTGGAACATGTTAGTATCTTCAAGAATTGTACCATTTCATTTGGTTGGACAGCGTATCACTACAGAAGTTTCTTACTTTTATATTTTTTTGAGATGTGAGTATGTGAAGAATGAAGAAAATCAACGACACGCGTATGGATAGATATTTCGATGGATATATTAAGAAGATGTAAAAAGATTGAAGACAAAATTGCAAGAACCATGCTCCATCCCTTTAGATGTCTAGGATTCGATGCCATGATTGATGTCTAGTATTCGATGCCCGAAGAGGCCAAGATTCAAGAAGAAAGAAGATGAAGATAAGAAGAAATTTATATGTTAGTTAGGGTTGTAGGTTATATGTGGTGAATAGTTCTGTCGTGCTGATTTCATATAGTTTGATTACAGCCAGTATATGGGGCTATAACCATATCTTGGAATTCTTTTCCAGTCTACGGACGCTTTAAGCTTAAATAACTTAAAGCTCATTTTTCTCAAACTGAAATCAGTACCCTTCTTGTGCAGTCTAACTTTACTATCTTTGGTTAGCTAGATAGCATTACACCGTTTTTTTTCTTTTCGCGTATTAGATACGTTTGATATTGAAGTTATTTTCTGCATTAGAGGAACATACATATATATATAGAGAGGTCTACATTAGGTTATACTATATTTATGAAATATTTATTTTATTATACGTATCTAAGTTTTGATAATCTGTGTTAGTGATAATTAAATTTAGTATTATTCCTACCTTTCACTTCCCTTCCCTGAGCACTTAACGGAACTCCAAACCAAACTTTTAAAACACATGTCACTCACAATGATATTATGCAAGCACTAATGTTTATTTTTCTTTTTCTTATTTTCCATCTTCCCAGAGACGCTGCCGTCATATCTTCAGGTTACCCAGTGAACTACATGAACAATCTCAGAAATATACACTCAGCAGTTTGCGTCCGAGAATTAATTCAAAACAAACAATATGTCATACAAAGAACTCTTTTATTTTCAACAAACATTTTCTTCTGGAATTTCTTCAAAAAAATTTTTTTTTATTTTTGTACTACGGAAAATTTAAATTTTCGTGTATTTCAGTTTCGAGGAGGAGGTGTGAAGTAACTGTGTATTTGATATAAAGAAACATGAACTTTTGAAAACTTTGAAAGAAAACTTTGTTTAGAAGTGTACATTCTCAGACACGTGTTGTAAATGCACATTTGTTAAATAAACTCGACTAGCTTCCTTCTTTCCTTTCCGCATACCTTCAAGCACAGCCTGATACTTCCCGATTAGGTCATCATTCTTGAATTGATCAAAACCACGAGGAACAGAACAACAAGGGGTATTCGACACGCGATCTAGAGAGGTGCAGGATCATCGGAGAGAAACGGATCCCACCATTGGAGGACCACCGACTCCACAAGTCAAAGAGTACCATTCTGACGGTTCATCGCCGCAGACACCTTTAAGTTTGTCACCAGAGTAGTAGAATGAAGGTGTAGGAGGACAACATCGCAAAGACGCATCATCGACGCCCCTTGCAGTTCAACAAGATTAAGATCCAGATGTTGACTGTCACCAGCTAATCCAGACTTCTCCAGATATTCATTCCAGATGACCAGGACGACACCAGCTTCGTTGGATATGTCTGGCTAGTGCTCATTCCTATTCTTTAATTACAACCTTTCTCTTTCTCTTACCCTTTTCCCCAACTAGTCATTTTCTAAATTAAAAACATTTGAATTTTATTTAAATTCAACCACAATTTTACAGTTAAGTACCGTGTTGTGCATCAGTTCCATCCCTATTTGATTGCATTTATTTATTTCGTATTCTGAGCTATAACTGATGACACAGCACCGGCACAATATAGAGACGGGAAATGATGGGTTTCTATAACTTAATGTTTCAGTAGACGGATAAGAAGGGACATGGAACGTATTCTTGAGACGCTAAATTCGTATCAAAAATATTTCCGAGTGTCTCTTATAGCCCGATGGTCTAGTGGTTAGTCCGCGATTATATTGCATAGAATCAAGTGTTCAATTCCCAGTCAGAGGGCATTTAAAGCATTATAGTGATTCGGATTCCAGCTTAAGCTGTAGATTAAAGTCTCATATAGCCTCAGTACTGGACAAGGACGCAAAACTTTAATAAACACATAAAGAAAACTATTACGTCTTTCTCAGTGGCAATCAATGTTGAAACCTGAAATGGTAGATTTGTTACTTCTTGTTTTTAAGAGAGAATTTGAGCGGAGATAGAATCAATTCTTAAGAGTTAGATTCATACCAGGAAACCGTTTTCCATACACCACATTTCTCAATGCTGACCAGTGTTCAACTAGGCAGTACTAGTTTATTTATATCACTTTAATTTTCAGTATACTGATTACGATGCAGTTCGCATCTATTCTTGAATCCATATAGAGAACAGTCTCTTGCTATTACAATCTCGGCAATTATATTTGCCCATAGAGGGACAGACGGTCATAGTTGTCATTTAAGATTTCCTATTCTTATACATAGTTTAGTTGGGAAATCTATAATGATCCTTGAAGTGGTTCAAATTTTTTATTTATAACAATAGTTCAAATATCAAATAATACTTCCGATAAAGTGAACATTTTCATATATCTAGGACCAATATTAACAGACCAAAACCGTTTTCAGGAAGAAATTAAATTCCAACTAAAAGCAGGGAATTTGTTTTATTATTCAGTTCAAAATCTCTTGTCGTCGCGAATTCTGCCGACGAATTTGAAGCTTAAAATACATAAAACAATAATCAAGCCTGCTGTTCAGTACGTTGCGAAACAGGGTTACTTATTCTAAAGGAAAAACATAGACTGAAGGTATTTGAGAACATGATCGTGGGACGAATAGTCGGACCCAAAAGGAACAGGAATGGGAAATGGTGGAACTTAATAACGAGGAACTATGTAATTTATACCATTTACCGAACATTATTAGGATCATCAAATATAGAAGCCTCAGGTGCGAGGTCATGTAGCCACAATGCAAGAATGTAGGAACGCTTTCAAATTTCTAACTGGAAGTCCAATCAAAAATGACTATTAGGAAGACCTAGGTGCAGATGGCAGGACAATATTAAGATAGATCTCGCATAAATAGGAATAGAGAGTAGAAGCTGGATTCAGTTGGTAAAGGAAAGAAGTCAGTGGAGAGCTTTTGTGAACGTGGGATTGAACCTCCGGGTTCCATAGGCCATAGAGTTAGTTAGTTTTTAATAATAGTTCAGCTTTGAAAATTGAGATGTAGTTTAGCTCACAAAGAGTACTTTGTTTCTTGCACAAATTAACAATTTTGTCTTATCCTTTAGCAAACAACAATGATAACAAACAGTATTAAATTCACGTACCACTTTAACATTTAACACGTAAATTTAGCAAATTGCAAGTTACCTCATATAAAAAATGTGATTCTATTTTATTTGTAATAACAAATTCCTCTGTCATCTAGTTTTGCTTATTGTTATTATCTGTAACTTTGTATTATATTGGTGTATGTTTCGTAATGTGTTTCTTTCTTTAATTGTTACATAATCGAAGATGGTCTTGGATAGACTGTTAAAATGGTTTCTTTGAGAGAGAAAATTTCTTGTTTGATGGTCAACTAAGTGGCACAAATTTAATTACGTGTTGGAGGATGTTTGAACCTTGTTGTTCCTTCTACTTCAAATAACCAAAAAGAAAAGAAAGAAAAAAGAAAAATCTTTGTGGGCGAAAATAAATTTTCCAACTTTCTCCTTATTTTGATTTCTTTACTTTTCATAACTCTACTACAGAGATAAACGATATGCCTAAAATCAATATCTCCAAAATTAAATTACCAGAAAATTTGTATAATTCACTTTCTATATATTTTCTTACCCAGTGAAGCAACGGTGGCAGATGAACTAAAGATTGTCTCGATTAGTAAAGTGATTAAGAGATAATAATCATGGTCTTATTATTTTCTATTTTTCATACTTTAATTAGTATTTGAATTTCATATTTACGCTAGGATCAATAAAGATTTTCAAAAAAGTTGACTTAGCTCAATTGATTTAAGTTGACAAACATAATCAAATAATGTACAATTTCTCGAACCCTCCATACCAGAACTAAATTTCACCTTCCATACAGTTAATATCAAAATAATTCTCTGTTCGTACTTGCACATTTTTCTGTGGAATATACGTTATACTTAAAGTTTGTTAGTAATATGTTTTAACGTATTACGCGCATACGTTGTCTAATTTCGATTAATTATTATTTATTTAACAGGAATAATTATTTCTAAATATAAGTTGGTCAACAGATAACTAACTAAGTAAGTCTATGGCCTATGGAACCCGGAGGTTCAATGCCGCGTTCACAAAAGCTCTCCACTGACTTCTATCCTTAGCTAATTGCATCCAGTTTCTACTTTGTATTCCAATCTCTGCGAGATCCACCTTAATATTGTCCTCTCATCTGCGCCTAGGTCTTCCTAATGGTCGTTTTCCGATTGGTCTTCCAGTCAAGACTTTGAAAACGTTTCTAGTTTCTTCCATTCTAGCTACATGACCTGCCCACCTAAGCCTCGTAGACTTGACGACCCTAAAAATGTTGGGTAAACCGTATTAATTATGTAGTTCCTCGTTATGAAGTTTCCGTCATTCCATATTCACGTTCCTCTTGGGTCCGAATATTCGTCTCAGGATCTTGTTCTCAAACACTTTCAGTCTATGTTCTTCCCTCAGAGTAAGCGACCATGTTTCGCAACCACACAAAATAACAGACATGATTATAGTTTTGTATTTTTTAAGCTTTAAATTCCTCGACAGAATTCGCGACGACAAGAGGTTTTGAACAGAATAGTAACACGAATTCCCTGCTTTTAGTCGACATTTAATTTCTTCGTGAATATGATTTCCCTCTGTTAATATTGATCCTAGATATTTGAAAGTATCCACTTTATCAAAAGTATTATTTAATATTTTAACGCATCCATAATTTGCTGTATTCCGGTCCCGACGCACTTCCATGTATTTAATTTTCTCTGCATTTACTTCTAAACCCATGTCCGTACAAGCGTTTAATAAGATCTGCATTTCTTTCTATTTTTCCCCTATTATCCCCTATTAAATTTACATCATCAGCATATGCCATAACCTGGTGAATGCCGTTCAACTCTAGGCCCTGGTTGCTATCTTTGATTTTCCTTATAGCGTATTCCAGAACAAAGTTAAATAATAATGGTGACAACGCATCTCCTTGTTTCAGGCAATTTTCGACGTGAAAGCTCGTGGATAAAAATTTTCCTGGTCAAAAGGTAGGGAGGCTTAAACTCTCCATTTTCTATAATTTCAGGTGTTTGTGTAGATATCTCAATATAATGAATGCTGATTTTATGTAATTGCTCAAGGATAGTTAAAACCCCGCACACCTTTCGTATGCTCTGTTCCTAAATACCTCTATGAAGTGGAACGAGTTACTCTCTGAACCCGTTCTATAGCTTTGCATTTAGTGCTCTCAGGATTTCAAATCGCTACTTCAACTTTTCAACTAATCCTAAAGAACTATACATGCATTGTTCATTGTTTCTTATATTTTTCATACTTTAATACTAAAATAAATAATACTAATTTACTAAAGTAAATAATACAAATACTTTTGAATAAGTAATAGAAATATAAATTTACTAAAGTAAATAATAGAAATACTTTTGAATGATCCGTTTATTTACCTTACTTGTTATAGTACTTGAATAAGCTTTTTTTTGAAGATTGCTAGTTGGGTTTGTTTCCTGGAATTGAATTCAAATGGGTCAGGTGAGTCAGTTCCAAATTTACGAAATGTTTCAAGGGAGCTTTCCTTTTAAAATGTCCGATTTCCAGAAAACATCGCAAGAGTTTTCAACGAGGCTTAAGAATTGTATATAATGGTTGAAACTGAAATCAGTTATGAGTCAAAGATATGATAGTAAAATCCTCGAAATAAAAATATTTTGCTCCAATTTACAGTGCAAGGGTTGGAATACTATTTGTGTATAATAAAATATTTCATATTCAATACTTCTTTCACCTGTGAATTTGATTGATTTACTACATATTTGTAGTGTATATTATGCACTATTCCTAGGTATATCATCAATCTGTCAGCACATTGCTGGATGAATGTCTCTCCACCTCTTCTTCACAATAATCTATCTTGAGAAATTATTTTCCTTATTATTACGCAATGCTTCCTCAAGTTTGTATTAAGCCGTTTCTCAGGATTCTTAGTGTCTTTTGGCATATTTTAGATCAGAATTAATTGTAATTTATCCTAGTACAGCCATTTTAATTCATTTAATTTCACGATAATAACAGTAGTAATTTCTGATCCCAACGTATAAATAACTCAACGCATAAGTGAATAAAACGAGGAAACCAACAGTTCTGTCGTGAAATTTCGAAAACTACCTTCTATTCCCTCTTCTTTTGGGAGTATTCTAACTAAATTTACACCAAAGGAAGAGGCACTTAACGTTCGTATCTATAGTTAGAATAAGTGTGAGTAAATAATATCTCGACTTCATTACATTCACTTTATTACATTTCATCATAAATGAGAAAGTATAGTACTTTTTTTCTCAGATACTATTAGCAATGAACAAAATATTCACACAGTATCTTAGAAATTTAATATAGGGTATGCTTCATTTTTTTGATCCCCAAAGCAGTTGCGCTAAGCTATAAGCACACAAAATAGGGAAAGGATAGCTTTGTCCGAAAATGTTTAGAACTTCTCAATGTTATTTCCCTAAAAATATTCAAACTTAATCACTTAATTTCGATTCAAACGAGGAATAAGTCGCTATCCTACTTTAATTAGAGGTTGATATGCGTTTTAGTAAAAATGTATGCTTTTGCCAGAAAAAGAAAGTTCAATTTTCTTTCAAATTAATACAGTTGCGAAAATTTGCAAGAGCACTCACTTCGATTATGCAACCACCTGGGACGTATTTCTCAAAACCATTAGTCTTGTAATGTTAGTGTAAAACTTCTCAAATTCAAATATTTTACAATTGTATAGAGTAATTCGGGGAAGTGACCATAGGGGTGAAGTGAATAGAATTAAGGTTAATGATATGTTGCAACAAAGCATGAGTAGCGCTGGTCTGGCAAAGCCCCTGTATGTGCAGTATTGATTTTGAGCTTAACGTCCCGTTAACGTGGAATCCGAACCACATGAGCTCCCGCCGGAAATCGAACCCGGGTCTCCCACGCCATCGGCGCGTACGTTAACCGCTTAGCCACGAAGGAGCTCGTGCAGTATTGAATCTGGGTAGTGTACAGAGGAAAGGAGCGAACTATTAAATGCAGCGAGCACGGACAGCAGGGAAAGTGAGTAGATTTGTAGCTTTTTTTTGTTGCTATTGTCATATGGAACAGTATCGTGTTGTACCCAATACTTCCACAGCAGCATGAGGCGATTATTAAGTACGCATGTGTATAGGCATTAGATACGATATGCCTGAATATATTGCGAACATAAAGATACAGAACAAGTTTTGAAAAAAGAAGACGAAGTGGATTGAAGTGACTAGCACATTTTGGGGTGATGTGAATAGTCCTGTTACAATTCCATGTGCCATGAATCATTAATCATTCCATGTATACAATATGGACCAAAAGCATATTTACATCTATTTCTTGTCTGGCTTACAAACCACAATCTCCTATAGCAGAAACCTGGGTTCAAGACTTATTGGGAACTCAAATATTGTGCTCTTTCTTGTAACGTCAAACAACTCATCGGTACTTTGGACACGATCTCGAGTTGGTATGTCTACTTGCTTCTTAAGCATTTCTACAACAATAACGTATGTTTCTTTACATCATGTTGATGTTCTTCGTTAGCTGTATTCACATTATTTATATCTTGTTATTTACATTATGTCAAGGACACTTCTTCTCACCATTTCATCCCATTTGCGTATATTCACTTCACCCCTACGTGTATGATTTATTTTTTGTTGTGCACGGTAATTCAGACACAATATGAACCATACTTATATTTTCAGAAAGCAGAAGATCTGTCCTATTCATATATAATTGTCAATCAGCCGTGCTACCATTTCTGTGTAAGATTGTGTCGCTTTCATACTTACTACGTTCACTTCTCCGCGAATCATTCTATATCTTGAAATCATGACCAATTACAAGTATCAACATTAATATTTAGAAACGACTTTTACTATTATTCTGTAGAATTTCTACTTTGTTATATTTTGCGACTTGCATAAAGTATATTACGAGACTAGTGGTTTTGAGAAATGGGTCTCAGATCATTTGCTTGTTAGACAGTCTCTAGATTGGTAAACTTAGTGCATTAAAAACTAAACTTTTCTCTGGTGTCCATTATTATCCCTGTTTGTGATATACAAAATTATTTATTGTATTTTTTCATGCTTACGTAAACATTAAGTAAACCGTACTATCATCATTTCCATCCTTTGATTTGGATAAGGATTCATGTCACAACCAGCCTACAAATTAAATATACGACCACAATAATTATAAGCCTATATCAATACGAACAAAACTAAGGAAATCTGTAAAGATTAGGCGAAAACTAACTAACTAGCAGCGGCGTAGCGTAAGAGAACGCCGGTATGCCCGGCATCCCCTGTTAAGAAAAAGTACGTATTTCATTATATATAAATTGTTTGCTTGTAATTATCACAATTATTTCCACTGCAATCTTCTGGCGCGCTCTCTCGACTTACTTTGACAAGAGGAACCTACGCATGCGCGTCGCTCAGATGCACATTTTCTGTCTTTCCCCCTGTCGTATGCTATTTTCCTCGGGCTTCCAGGCCTACTGAAAGCATCGGGGTTTTCGTCTGCTTTCTGTTGAATGCGCATGCGCAATACTTCCCTTCTCACTCCTCCTCATCCCTTGCAACCCTACATTTGCTTTAGATATACGCTGGCATATTCAAGTATTTCCAACTGTATATCTTTTGAACTAAGCTATAGTTTCTGAACAGAACGTACGAGCCCTAATATAAAGGAAATAGAACAAAACGGAAATGGTTAGTTCAACGCATTTTTGAAGCATGCTGGTTATGTAAATAATAGTATTAAAATAGTTATGCCTTAATCACAACTAAATGCATCGTAATTGTAATCTTCATCGTAAAGGAGCTCACAGACACAGGCATAAATTTAAAGCATTCTGTAGAATTACGATCACCGATCTGGTAGCACAAGAGAGCCACCACTTCCAGTCACTCGCAAAGATTGTGCCAGGGCCGTTCAATCACTGGCACAAATCTCGGGGACATAAGGGGAACATGTTCCCTACAATCTTGTCCACTTCCCCCAATAATCCGATTTGAGATTGTGATGATGATTTCTATCCGACTGCCACAAACGAAACTGATGTCCTTTGACTTGTTTCATTTTTTAAAAAGAATCGTATTCTTTAATATTTCATTGTCATTAATTATTAGTAGTCTATTTTCAAGTATTTCTTTAATTCCTGTAACAATTCCTATAATGCTATTGTGGTAATCATAATTTTGCTCAGATAAGAGTATTGTTGCGCCAAATATAGGCCTGATTGATTTTCTTTCATAGTTTTGGGGAAGTCATTATTTGTATTTTATAAAACAAATGTCCTAAAATTTTAATGTGGATCATTGTGGATGCGTAAGTAGAAACATGTTAAATATTATTATTACGCATATATTCAAATTTCAGAATGTGCTCACGGCACTGAGTTGTAATAATGACATGACCACTATTTCATCTACATCATTTGGTATATAATATACGAGTACAACAGGTTTACCTCAGAAATCTGATTCATCTACTGTAATATGAGTCTCTTCTCCCCCCTCCCCCACAATAAGCCTTAAAATGTACCCTCCTGCCGATGTTATAGACAACGCTTCCCTAATCCTCCACAGCATTTTTTTCAACTTCATAAATATTTTGAACATCGTTAAAAAAGGAAAGGATTATGGGAACAGTCTTATCCATCCCACGAACGTTGAAGACAGATTTTCGCCCTTGACTTCAGTATCTGGATACAGAAACAGGCCCCCAGAGGAGTTGGTTTAAGTGCTTTGTATTTACATCTTCAAATGATATATACAATCAGGCCCATATTCACGAACGGGCGTCTGAGTTCCGGACCCAAGATGACAAATTTCTAGGGGCGATATATATATATATATATATATATATATATATATATATATATATATATATATATATATATTTGAAAGAACGAGATTGACGTGTGGTATGTGGAGAAAAAAGCCGCCCACGACAAAGAAATGAAGGGAACGATACTGGAAACTGGAAACAATGTTCATACAAAAGTTGGGCCTAGTTTTCTCGTCACAACGGTAGTGGCAAGAAGGAGCTGAGACAATTGGTTATTAAATTCTAACGCATTCTACGCATTCGCTTCTCTATGCCCCACTAGACCTCCAATTAGGGGGGCTTCCTCCTAAATTTTGTATAACCCTATATTTCCATTCGGAATAGCTATGTATTGCTGCTTGCAGTAGTACTATATCGCACAAATGACTAACTTTGGCATCCCCCTTTCGGAATATCACGCTACGCTACTGCTAACTAGTAATATAAACATAAAAACACACTTTACAGGGATAGAACAATACTATCCGATAAAGAAGTACATAACTTACTAGAAATCGTAGTAATAAGTAAAGAAAAACAGGAGACACACCTAAGAAACATCACGATATCAAACACAACAATCCTGCAGAAAACATAAATAAAATATAGAAAAATACGAACAAATATTCCAAGTATCACAGAACAATGGAAAAACAAAAATGTAAAAATAATACCAATAATAATATCAGCTATCGGTTGTCCCACAAGCAGCTGGAAAAGGCACTTGAAACTATTGAGATTGAAAAAACGAAGAAGAAACAGAAGAACGTAATACGGAAGATTCAAAATTGTAAGAAACTTCCTGCAAACCTTAAACTAAAGACAAACCTGAATGGACCATATTTTATTATATCGCCTGCACAGATAAGAAATAGAGAAATAATAATAATAATAATAATAATAATAATAATAATAATAATAATAATAATAATAATAATAATAATAAATGAAACACACATAAATTTCAAATTTGTTACATGACCACTTATCCATATCAAGACTTTCATGAGGAAAGTGACCCGGAACAAAAGAGAGCGTGAGCTCGAGAGAGCCCACGTGAGCCCGGAATAACTTCCCTCAAATAAATTCACCCTCAGGCTCATTTCTGTTCATAAATGTGCTCGCTCTCACTCGGATTCGCGCTCACTTATTTCATTGGGTCTCGGACTCGGACTCATTAACATTGTTGGGGCTCGCGCTCACTCATTTCATTGGGTTAACTGCCTTCAACTGGGCTCAGGTTCTCGCTTGAGCGGAAGTGTTTCACTCGTGAGTTTGGACATCTCTGCTTTGAAGTTGGTTATTTTTTCTTTAAAAAAATATTTTCTGCTTTGTAGTATGTATTTGAAGTCGATTATTTTTCTTTTAAGTTCGTTGAATTTTTCCAGTTTCGGTGCTAAAAATACTGCTAGTAGTGAGCGATCAGTCACTGAAAAAGTGATGATGTTCTGGCAAAAATCGAGCAAGACCTGCATATAAGAGCAGTCATGATATCGCTAATGGTATAAACATCCATCATTAAACAGTGCTAAACCATTTGAAATAAGGATCTTAAAAAAAAAAAAAAAAAAAAAGTTCTTAATCCCTTGATTATATGCAACCCACCTTACTTCGTTGATTATCTGGTTCCCGTATATTTTACAGCAGAATAAGTTTTTCATCAGGCGTTGCAAGAAATATTTCATTTTTAAAATAATTAATTAATTATTATTTTTAAAAATATTTTATACATAAGAACCTTCCTTTGGAATAGCTTATTTGCTTAGTTTGGCACATCGAAATATGTTCTTGATATAATCGCGAACATACATCTCATAGATCAAACTGGGAACTTTTTTCTTAGGATTGTTAAAAATATAGTATTTCCAACTCTTTTGAAGAAAAGTAAGACATGCAAATCAACGTACAAAATTGTACGATGAGGCAGTCAAGAGAGAAACCAATTCAATGGAAGCACCAAGATGTTTAAAATAATAATTAGCAATGGCTCGAAAACTTAGTCTGTTCTGAAAATGTAATTTTTACAGGGAAAACAAAAATTCTCATGACGTCTTCTTCATGAAGTACTTGTATAAGGAATGCTAGCAATTTCTAAAACAAAAGGAAGAAAATAAAAGTAAAGATGATTATACGGTACAAATACCTTTAGCTAAAGAAAGTAAAACTTGGGTCACGATATAGTCTTTCGTATTCTTTTGCATGTAATATTTAATACAGAAACTGAGTTACGTTGCATGAGAATGCTTCAATCACGTGCACGATTGCTGTTAGTACTTTCTCTTTGTTTCCATTTCTCTCTCTTTTCTTCTTTGAAGTTAGGGGAAACGAAGCAGAGACAATGCAAAAGGGTCATCGTAATGTGCTTCTAATGTACGTGTCATGTCGCAGTAGTCTAATCACGCCTGAAACTAAAATTTATGGTAAGATTCTGACTAGGTAGAAAGAGTTATTTCGTTTCTTGAAACGAGAGAGAAAATTGAATCTCTAACTTATTAGAAAATGGCATACCCTTTCATGGCTTAAAAGTCAATTACTATTAGCTTTTATGCTCATAATAACGCTCAAGGAATCTGAAATCGAAATCAAATTTATACGTAACACAATTTTTCATTTAATTTAGTTTTGCTTAGAAATTTGGATAATTTGGATACAAACCTCAAGTTTTCATTACAAAGTTTCCAGCATTCCTCAGATACTCCAGGCAAATGCTGGGAGAGTAGGTTTAAATATGAGCCTTGAACAATTTTCACTTAATTTTTTTTCAATTGTTGTTAATTATTCTAGTGTTCAAGCTTTGGAGGCTGTATCTGAAGCTTGTTAAATAAAGCAAATTGGTTCAATCTTTTCTTCTTCTATGAACATATAGATATGGATAATATGATTATAATGTGAGCATCTGCGAGAGTGGATTAGTAAGTAACACACAATGATTTATGTAGAAGAAAATATACACCAACACACCAAGAATAACACACCAAGAATATATACAAAATAAAGACTCCTATTAAATCTACTTTTGAACACAGCTGCTAAACCTCTCGATAGACTTCTGCCATCGTGCTACAAAGTTTCAAATAATCCTGTTCATAGAAGTCCGTCTTTGGAAGTATGGCGATATGCACACAATCGACTCTACTTCATCATCAGAATTTGCACAATCGGTTCGACTTCTTCATAGGAATGGAACGTTGGCCGGCCAAGAGAATTTCTTCATTGGGTGGCAAAAAATAATAATCTAAATGTGCCAGTTCAGAATTACATGGTGCATGACGCGCGGGCACCTCCTACCTAGATTTCTCAAGTTCTTCACGAACAGAAACAGTAACATGGAAGTTTACATTGTCCTTAAAAAAATTGACATTTTCAGCGTTAAGCTTGGGGCTAATGAAAAATTAAATCACTTGCCTATACCAGAGAGTTCCCAACACTTCCTTGTTAGCAACCCTAAATACAATCGCGTCATTTAAGATTTTGCTTTTTTGGTAGAAGGACTCTCCACTGACATAAGCAATTTCGTTTTTTATTAGTGTGTTACTACACTATGAATTAAAATGTACATATATTTCAAACTCTGGAGGAAAGAAACACCCTTTAACCCTCTAAAAGATACGCCTCTTTAGTACCTTCGACACTTCCATATGCATATATGATGAAGTTTAAGATACTAAAGACCTCTCGAGCTCTAAAGTATTTTTCTAGTTGTTAGCATTAAAGAGAAAAGCATATGGAATTTAGATAAAGAATAATGTTTTCAATTTGTAATAAGCGCGTTATTTATTCATTATTTTTAATATATTTAATGAAGACGCCAGTGATATTGTTTAATCAAAAATATACTCAGCCTTAAATCATTATTGTGAAACAGTAGATAGTTCTTTCGAGAATTTTTAATATGATAAATGTTTCCTGTAGAAAGGGTTTTTAGTGATTCCTACTGGTTGGAAGAATATAGATCTATTGCATGTTGAGTGATCATTAGCGATCTACATTTAGCTTCGTAGCATTTATCTGCATGAACACCGTAGCGTTATCTGTGTACTTATCAAGTTTCGTAAATCAAATTGAGAGAATACTACAGCTATGGGCTGGATGAAAATCAGGTCTGTTACTGCAGACTTGCTTTATCATAATATGATAAAACTCAGAAACCCCTTTAGGGATTGATATCAACACTTAATACAATCACATCTTTGTAATCATTTCATATATTATTTCTTTCTTATATAGCTCTATAGGAATTAATTGGAAAGAGAGTTTGTGCCATATATATCAATATAAAACTATGAACACTTAATTATACTACGCACTTTGCATAGTCCAGTGTACCTAAATAGATACTATAGTTATATTAATTTAGTGCTTTGACGAATTAAGTTTACTTCTGTCACTTGTTTCTTCAAGTAAATCAATATAATGACGATATTTTAGTTCTTAAGAGTATTAACAGTAATAATTTGCTAACGAGTGTTAAAAATTTAGAGAGAGAGAGGGGAAGAAGTAAAGATAGAATTTAACATTAAAAATAAATTAAACTGGCACCTTTGTACTTAACATTGTTATGAATTAAGTTCAATATACTTATGTACAGAACGTAATGCGCTGGTATATGTAAATGTTTACGATATACTATGAAAACAAGACAGTTTTCACTGCTAGCACATTGAAATGCCCGTTCTTCGCACAAAGAGAATAAATTTATGGAAAATAGTCGAACCTTTTCCCCCTTAGTATCCATATTTCAGTGGACATGTGTTAATAAAAACCTATCAGATATTTTATTTGTGGAATAAAGTTTGAACCCTTACCCCTTTAGGATACGCTTTTTAACGAAAGTAAAATGATAACAACTCAGCTTCAGATAGGCATTAACTATATTCCAAAATTAATTTCAAACGAATCAGTCATTTTCTCGTGATGCGATAACAAATAACATACTACGTTGATATTTAATGTGGGAAAACATTATATAAATTTCTCCATTTATTCTTAAATCCAAATTTTAGAAGGATAAAACAAGCTTATTTTTAATAAGGAATTTTTAATTTTTTAAAGCGAGTTTCATAATCGTAACTTCAGGTACTCGTGAGATGCTACTTTCGGCTGAAAGTTTGAACTGCTACATGCCTCTTAACATAAGCCCTCGAATAAAAGCAACATGATAAAAACCTAGTTCGAGGTAGGTACTAACTGTTATAAAATTCATTTCGAAGTCCTCAGTCATTTTCTCATAATACTATCACAAACAGAAGATAACGTTATTTTTAATGTGAGGACAAAGAGAAAATTCTCGCCTTTCTCTGCCTTAAAATCAGTAATTTCAAAAACACTGGGAAACGTGTTCGTTTAGTTTTAATCAGGAATTTATATGCCAAGTTTTATGTTAAATACCTAGTTAGCCTAGCACCTAAAGGTAGGTACTAATTATGTCCTAAATTTTGTTTCAAACTGTTCAGTCGTTTTTGCATGATGCGATCACAAGCAATAGACAACGTCAATTTCAATTTGGTGAATATCGGAGTCCATACATACTCAGCGGTACCTCGGTATAAGACTGTTGTTTGAGAAATACTATTCGTGTGCTAAAATTTGTATAAGTCTTAACACCGCGTGCTACCCCATTATTTCATCTGCTTTTTTTTGTATTTGTGATTTAGTAGTAAGAATTATTTAAAAGTATTTATTGCAATCCGATCAATGTATAATATGCTAATAACAATAAGTTTTTTTTCCATAGGAAAGAATTAATATTTTCCCTTTATTTCTTATGAGAAAATGTTGTTTATTATAATCCTGTTTGGTATAAGTCGAAGAATTTGGAAGGAATTGAGAACGTGTATCGAGATACCATTTATATATTGCCCCCTTGTTCCCCTTAAAACGAGAATTTTCAATGAACGCTGGGATACATTTTCCTTATCCTTGACGGGCTCGCTAGATACTAAATTTTTTCATAAATTATCATCCTCCGCTCCCCCTTAGATATATATTTTAATCAAAATGACACCAATATCAATACTTGGTACACTTGCAGAGTATTTGAATACATTTTATATAATCGCATCTTTGATCATGTTAAATGTTATATATGAAAATCTGCTTAGATTTTCTTCACGCAGATTTGCAATGACGTTACCATGTAAATTATGTATAGGATGTCTAATCCGCATTATGCGCTCATCAATATATTCATTCTGTCTAGTTTTATTTTTCTAAAACCTTTGACATTGTTAATCACAAAATTTTGTTGTCTAGGCCAAGTAACGTACTGTAGATACCTTTCAATCCATAGACCCCGGTTACTTCAAAAGATTAAATAAATGCATCATTTGAGGTGCTTTCTGTAAAAAATATCCCATCGAAAAGAGTGAACCTGTCAAAAAGTTAGCCAAGTGCCCTAAAGGATAGCCTATAAAGGTGAAATTACGTTATTTGGAAAGTACAGTTTTCTCTTACCCCATCTGCGCTTTATCAAATGTTTATGATTTCACTTCACAAAAAAATAAATAGTATTTGGCCGATTTGTTTGATTTCAGTACTTTTTGTGGCGGTCACTTGGCTAATGTTTTGACAGGTTCACTGTTTTTGGTGGGATAGCACTCCTTTTTATAAGGTTGTATCGGCATTTTGTTGATTTTCATGTTTATTTATAGCTCTTTTCCAAACCGAAAGGCAATGAATGTTTAGATCGTTTCTAGAGAAGCAAGATGATCTACCATGTGTATCGTTTTTGAATGCGCCACACTTCAGACAGTTCGGTCTGTGCGGCAGCGGTGTGCACAGAGCTCGACTGGTGTGTTCTTGTAAGCTGAGTTCAACTGCGAACGCTTCGTTTTGAGTGTGTGTGTTCTGAACATTTGTGTGTGAAATTGGACTGTGGACTTCTTTATTACGGCCTAGTGCTTTTCTTTTGGTCTTTTGATAACGGTTTTGTGATTGGTTAGTTTAAGAGTGAATATTATAAGAATAAATTTGCGACCTGTTGGTAATCGTCCAACATCTATTAAAGTACATGAATGGATTCCTTCAACCTTTAAATTATCCCCGTATCAGATTATATTATATATTGTATATTGTATATTTAACTCTTTAACCAGATTACTTATGAGCAAATACTACGTGATCCACAGGGTAAAGTGGTATATAAAAATGACCATAATTTGTTTTGGACCTTGATTCTGCTAGCAGTATGTCGTAATTAGTTAAATTACGTTCTAGTGAACTTAAAAATGCTAAAAATCATCAGTGTGCTTTCCCAGTACGGCGAGGTGCAGTGTCTTGAAGACGAATACTATGATGCAGGTCACATTTATAAAACTCATACCAGCAGGCAGTTGATACGAATGAACCTCAAGCATTCCAAAGCTTTCTATGTGACAATCGCAGGTTTGAGATTATGGGTCACTTATAATGGTCAAATCAAGATATTCAGTTTTTGTGATAGACCCCTATATTTTTCCAAGATTGTGATATGTGTCGTTCCAGTACCCTTGCCATATCCTCTAGTACCGTTCTTAGGCTTTCCCCTTTGTCACGCCCTGCTTCCGTTAATCTTCCATCAGCTACGCATGCTCCAGAATTACTTGATTACAAGATCTTCCCTGTTTTGAATTCACCTCGTGACATTCCTGATGTCAAATCTCCTGACGTTCCCTCGCACCCTCCTTGTGATCTCACAATGCAAAGCGATCGGCCAACTTTTGATACTATTGATTCTGTCCACGGCACAGTGCATGTTGAGGAGGTTCTCGTCATTAGTGACGACCCTATAGTTGCTCTGACAATGGAACCTGATACAAGCTTGTTTTCTCTCCGACCTTCGTTTACTCACCAATGATGAAGTTCTCTCCGTGCTCCGTCAATCTGATGTAACAACCATCGCCCACAGAAGAAATTGATTCGTGCCCTAGTTTGAGAGGACCCAAGGCGCATAAGTGTTACATAATTGTATATTCCGTAGGTAGCCCAAAGTAAATCTATCAGAGAAATAAGATGTTCAATAAAGCGTATATCACTTCTATAGAGAATTGTTCTTAAACCTTGGGAATTACAATTAGAGCACCAGGACTGATTAAATAGATTGGAAAATTCAGATAAAGCCACTTCCTGTGTCAACAGTATATCTATCTCGGCTTACATATACTCAAAGCATGTTGCTTAACCAAGGAAGTTAAACCCTTCAAATTTAGCGTAGCGATACGAAAACTGCACATTTGGAATCAACAAAGAAGAGAAAAATGAAAAAAACAGTAAAAAAGAAGAGAACATTACAGACAGAAAATAAATTACGAAAGATCCTATGCAGTGCCAGTCCCTTTCCGAGGGCGAGACTTTGAACGGGTACAAGTGGACTCGACAATATAACTATCTTCTGACTTGATTAATTTCAAAGAAAAATCACTGTCATAATATTCAATTTTCTGTTTCTTTCGCCGGGGTTGGGGCAAAAACACATTTTCACTTGCACTAACGTCACTGGCGGTAGAAATAGCCCCATCACTGAGCGAAGAACTAGCACTAGAAGGTGACGCGGTGACATTGGGTAGGGCATTAGAAGGGGACCCATGTATCTTCGCTGGAGACTTCAACGCAGTACTTTCAGAGATAGATGGCCAGCTTCATTAGCCCTTCTCACCTTCCCCCCTACAAAGTGATTGAAACATATGACCTCGTCGATGTGTGGTGTTTCTATTTTCCAACCGTTCCGTGCCATACTTTCTAGATACTGCATTCCTTCTCGAAACTCGACCAAATATACGTCAGCCACATCTTATTCTCTTACGTCAAGAACATCAAAATTGAACCTGTGGTTTTTATTGATAATTATTGTGTTGTTATGGCTATCAATTTGCCCATAATAAAATTTCTTAAAAGTAGTTATCTGTGGTATTTCAATAGGTCGCTACTCGTCGAAGAGGACTATCAGTTTGTCATTCTTGCTGAGTGGGCATCCTTAATGGAAGAGAAACGCAGCTATAAAGGTATTCTTATGAACTTTTAGAAGAAACGTGTAAAACCTGTGTTTCAATTTATTAGTAAACAATACAATATTCACCGTAAGCTTTTAGAGAACTACGTGAATTCGCAGGCCCAAGGACAACCTATTCGGCCTCAAATACATCAAATCAAGGCTCTTCTTCCCTCTATGCATCACCGACGTATGCACGGTCATTTTGTTCTTAGCAAGATTCCTCCGAGTGACTCCACAGAATCTGTTAATACTGTCTATATACATCGAGAACGCAGTAGAAATAAACAACAACGGATTTCGTACCTTAAGGGCTCCGATGAACATTTATATGAGGGATCTCATGTGACTACATATCTTATAGATAATTTTAAATATTTGTATGCCAAGCCTTCGTTGCTGGTCAGTGATGATACACTTTTTGATCATATATAAGTTTCATTAACCACTTGTGACAGGGAGCGTCTTAGGCAGGCTTTCACGGTAGAAGAGGTCACAGCATCCATTAAACTTGGTAAGCGAGACAAATTCACTAGTATTGACTCCTTCCCTGCGGAATTCTATGTCACGTATTGACATTCTTGCTCCCTTTCTCACTGATCTTTTTAAGAGTATCGTGATTGTTGCATTTTAGGCCAATCATTACGAACGGGTATAACTGTTATTTCCTAAACATGAAACCGATGTCCTTCTATCTTTCAGCTTACTATGTACCGACCTCAAAATTGTAACCCATTGTCTCATTCTGCATATGAAAACTCACATTGAAGAAATCTTAAGCTCCTGCCAATATGGTCATGGACAAACCCAAGCGCTTTCCAATATTCGAGATTTTGTAGCATATTATGAGTCTAAATCTCTAAATATGATCATACAGTAGCTTCTTTTGACGGACTATTCTAAGTCCTTTGATAGAATTCAGCATCATTATTTGTGCTAACTCGCTTTGGATTTGGTGACAAATTTATTTTTATGATTAAAGATGTCTATTCCCAGAGAACGACTAAAATTAAGATTAAGTGGATTAAGTGTAGCGATTCCTTTTAATAACGGGATCCTTCAGGGCAATAGCATGTCAAGCATTTTATTTAGCATCTCTGACTCCTTTCTTATTTTCTGTACAATCTCTTTTACCAGGGGGTCCCTGAATATAATTCTCAAATTATTGTATAAAGTTATATTGATGACACTAATTACTTGGTGAACAGCCCTCTAGAGATTCAATATCTTCTACATTTACTTACTAAGTATACAACAGCTTCTGGTACAAAATTAAATGGCAGAAAAACGAATATTATTTCTCAATGACAATTGTTCACAAGCATACAGGGCTTATTTTGCGGTTGTCGATCCTTTTACAATACAATACTATAACGGCAGCATTAAACGGTTTCTTAATACATCACGTACTATTACTACTAAATTCGCTCATGTTGCTGCAAAAATTAGAAATATTCCTTATTTTCATAAACATCGTCATTTTAGTTCATTTGGCAGATTCTTGTTTCTTATCCAGACCGGGTATAGCGTACTATGGCACCTCACCCGGCTTTATGCGTTGTTGTTGTTTTTTTTTTTTTTTTTTTTTGGCACGGTAAATTATTATGAGTGGCTTCTTCCCACTTACACTTGCTCCCCAAGGACTGGAACATTATCTTTCTCGATGTAAACATACAAGCCGAAGCTATTTTGCTTGATCACAGTTCTCAGATCACGTGCTCAAACCATAGCACTGTCTCTGCTGTCATTTTTGCAGCGTGTCTTGCTTGCATTGACCTTGAGGGACCCACTAATACCTTACCGTTGAGTTGGAAGTATCTCCACCTGAAAAACATCATAATAAATATGACTTATGCACTTTTGGTGAAATGTGAGATAGAATACATATCTGTTAAAGACTTATACTGGTACTGCTTAAACATCCACCACATATAATTGTCAAGTAACCTTCTCACAATTGGTCTCGTATTCGGTGTAACATCAACGCTAAATTTCTGAACTATGCCCAAAAAATCTTTGGTATGTTATTGTTAATAACGCATATGACACAAAAGAACGTTTGTCTTACTTAAATATTGGTGCTGATAACTTGTGTAATATTTGCCATCAAACTGACTCTCTTAGTCATAGATTCGAAACTTGTTCCTCCGACACTGGTATTTGGCACCAGTTGTCTGAACTTTTAAGCAAACTATCTCTTCATCCTTCCTCTTTTCCTGCCATTACTTTAATCCTTTATCCAGATATTAATTATTACCCTGTTACAAAGAATAACACTGTTGTTTGCTTTGTTGCGTACACTATCGTACATTTGTTAACCACTCCCGGACCTTATCACAACGATCTTTACCTTGCTTCCCTCAAATCTGCAGCTACCATCGTTTCTATTGCGCATAAGCGCGAACATTTTGCAAATTTTTAACTGTCTTACCTTAATCGTCTGATCTTTTGTATTCACTGTCAATATGTTTTGGTGAGGTTTTTTTTGGGGGGGGGGTGTATGACAAACCTTACTGTAATCTCTATGTACTAAATAATTTGTTAATAAAGTGTTACTAAATAGTTGATAATAAGGTCGATGGTAGACTGGTCGGTTGTCATTCCAGCAGTCCCTGGTTCGATTCCTGGTCACATTCCTTCCTTTCTCTTTCTTTTCTGTACGAGTATAATAGACACCTAGTATTTGATTCAAAATAAAGGAGTCTTATTATACTTTTTTAAAAATCTGTACTAGTGACAACTTAGTGAATACAATAATATAAGGCCCTCTGAGTTCTCAATTACATATTACTGGTTTTTGCCAATCAATTTGACTATTAACAAGCTACTGTTTAGAACGAACAGAAAAAAACTCTTTATTTAGGCAAGCTAGAATAAGTAACGCTTTAGATGAGGGTTTAGCGTAGTAGTTTCCTAATCCCGGGTTCGATTTTCCTTACCCTTTACACCTTTTAAGACTTTTCATTTTCAAGGCTGAGCTCCAGTTGGATGCTGCTAAATGAAAGATAATCTTCATGGAGAAATTCAGTGATGATATAATCCTGAAAATAAAGGAAGAAAAATGAAGAAAACAAGTAAACAGGGTTAATTCTGTGAATGGTTCTATATTTGATATTATCTGTTAATTGCGTGCATTTTAAAATTGTTTGACACTATATTCTCCCCTTTTCTCTTTGTGTCTCAATGTGTAAATTTTCACAAATATTATAAAACTAGAAACCCTCAGTTAATTTGCAACTTAAGGGGAAATAGGCTTACAAGTTAGTACGTATAAGTTCTCCAACTCGTGTGAGTGTTATCTAATTTTGCATTTTTAATACTTACAAATAAACTACTGCACACCAATATTTAGCATTTTCAAAAATCATTTAACCAATAATGAAATTAGACAATTTGTTCTTTCGAAGTAATATACATATGAATCAGTGGCTCTGGAACCTAGGAGTGCAGGCGCTGTTAGACTTCCAAAATTTTCATTGGGGGCTGGGTTCGTCCCTCCAAATGATCAGTCCGTACTTTTAATTGATTTGCAGGCAGGTTAATAGTTTCAAAACTCAGCGCAAAGGTTTGAGTTTACTAAAAAATAACCTACTACGTATACCGCATAATCTATCCGTATGTTATTTGAGATGCATATATATCGGGTGATTGAGTTAGTCCGTACCAGGCCTTTAAATTGAAAACGGTCCGAGATATGTACAAACTGAAAAACATGTATCCCATTAGTTGCAAAGGACAACACAGCGAAGGGTCCCAGAAGGGGTCCAACTCAACATTGTCAAATGGAAAGAGGGGTCAAGTGATATATCACTTGAAAGATCTTGTAAAATGAAAGAAGCTACAATAAGTACCGATTCTCTACGATCACCCTATGCAACATGGCGACGGGTCAAAATGTCATCAAAATTTGCATTGAAAACAATATGGCCACCCCTATAAATCTGAAATGGGCAGCCAGACGGAAAACTGAAAAACAAGTGTCACATGATGTTCAAAGGACAACAGATCGAAGTAAAAAGTTTCGCCCCATGGTCCCCCGCAGGGTCAGAGACGGGGTCCAACTCAAAATTGTCAAATGAAAAGAGGGGTCAAGTGGTATGTCGCTTGAAAGCTCTTGTAAAAAGAAAGAAGCTACAACAAGTCCCGATTCGCTACGATCACCCTATGCAATATGGCGGCGGGTTAAAATGTCATCAAAAGTTGCAGTGAAATGAATGTGAAAAAAACGCATATTCCAGTGGAATTGGCGGTAAAATTGCTGGACAGTGCCCGGTAGCAGTGGAGACTTGTGGTGTTCATAATAAAAACACATCAGCTAGTGGTGCACACAGCCGAAATATTGAGTCAATGACACTAGTCGGTCGGGAGAAAACAACTGTTTTTACTTTGCTTGCACAGAATTCTTCGAGATGTGGAACGAGTCAAGCATGCTCTACCAATGTTTCCTGCATGTTTTGTATGAGGCCTGGGGCTCTTCCCAGATCTTGACCTTGGTGTCCGCACAGGATGTGTGTTTGAAAGCCCTTTGTCGGTAGTTGTGATTCTTTCTTCTTAGGGTGGCATCTCCCCTCCTAGACCTCCGGCACTGTGGGATCAAGGAAATTGAACACTGTATCCTCCCGACTGGCTAGTGCAACAGACGAAATATTTCGGCTGTATGCACTACGCGATGATTTGTTTCCATGATGCACACCATAATTCACCAGGGTACAGCAATTATATGGAACATTCCCCTGGGACATGTTGTTTTGCACCATTTGCCCGCATTCAGCCCAGAACCCAAAACGGCGGTATAAATAGATATGTATTTTGGACTTGCCGTGTGCTATCCAATGACGTATAAATCTTGCCAATCCCCGAGTGTCACGTTGCGACCCTCTCCGCGTTATTGTGTTATTTCCGTTCGAGAATGCATCTTCCCCCCAATTCCTGACCTAGGTTTGAATGATGTCACAGCCTGGTTCGTCTATATACCTATCTTAAGCTCAGTGTTTCTCAGTAACAACAGGCGAATAATGGGATTGACGCAAGATTCCAGCCTTGTCCTTGCCAGCTCTTTTCTTCCCTATGCGTCGTGTAAAAGTGACATTCATGAGACATTAATGTCGTGAAACGTATAACTTCAAATGAAATATCGAAACGAATAAACATACACATCTTTGATAACAATTACTGCAACTGGATTGTGCTGTTTGCTGGTTTATGTTTGTTGTACAAAACATACGCCTTTCGAGAGAAACAGTCGCAGACAACCTTGATTTGAAAGGCACGAACGTGAGGTACGCTGGAACACAGTTTGTTCCACAGTAAGTTGAGCAGGCTTTGCTGAAGGATCGCTAATACGAATTGTAGTGAAGTACCTGTGCTGTGCAAAAGTAATACACGCTACGAATTGAGTTGCGTGTGTGTGTGTGTGTGTGTGTGTGTGTGTCAGAAGGATTCCATTTCATTGTAGAAGGTGGCACGTACTACCCTAATATCGTGTGTTAGTGCAGTGTTGGCTAAAGATAGCATTGTATTGGAACAATGCCATATACGAACGGGGAGGCATTTGACATGTTAATGGTGTTAGGGGAATGTAGGCAAAACTATAGAGCTACAGCCCGAATTTATAACGCAAGGTTCCCACAGCGACAATCAATTTCCCATAATGTACTTCGACGGTTAGCAAATCGTCTGAAACAAACAGGGCGCATACCTCCTCAATATGGGGGTCACAAACATGCTCCAATTGTAGATGACAACGATGTCGTTATTGATGTTTTGGCTGCTGCCGAAGTACGTCCTAATGCATCCTCAAGAGATATTGCCCGGGATCGCGGAATTAGTCAAACAACTGTACTGCGTATACTCTGGAAGCGTAAACGCCACCCGTATCATATCTCCTTGTGCCAGGTGCTAACAGATGCCGACCGTAATAAGCGCCTCTAGTTTTGTAATTGGGCCCGTCAGAAATTGAGGACAAACCCAACGTTCTTCAGTATATAAGTGCTGTGGACAGACCAAGCAATATTTACAAGTGATGGTCATGTCAACCTACACAATGTGCATTATTAGGCTGCGGAGAATCCGCACTGGACACTACAAATCGACCGACAAAGACGTTGGAGCATCAATGTGTGGGGTGGTATCATTGGAACACATGTAATTGGGCCCTGGTTTATTAATGGAAATTTAACGTCGGCCCTGTTCCATCAATTCTTGACAGAACATCTACCGCAACTGCTGGAAAACATCCCACTTCATGTGCGGCGTAATATGTGGATGCAATTGAATTGTTGTCCAGCACATGCTGCTCGTATATGCAGAGGTGCATTAAATACTTCATTTCCGCACCGTTGGTTAGGAAGAGGGTCCAATACTCCTTTCCCTCCTCGTTCTCCCGACCTTACGTGCATGGACTATTATTTCTGGGGTTGACTCAAAGAGCTTGTTTACACGAATAGACCAACTACACCAGAAGATATGAGGCAACGTATAATTACCACATTTCGAAGCATAGGAGAGGCAGAGCTTGAAGCTGTGGGCTATAATTATTATCGCCGTCTGGACCGCTATCTTGCTGTACATGGACGACAATTTCGGTAAAACGTGATGTAAAACGTGCTGTGTGAAGTGCACATATGTTACATAACGGACAGCAGCCGTCTCCAAGGTAAATATGACATATCCTTTGTACGTTATGCGATGGTAAATTAATTCTTAGAACAACGTTAGACGTTTCAATATGCCTACCTGTTCACCATAACGCTTCCATTTCCATAGTGTGTATGTTACCAGTGTTGACTACGAGACGAGACAAGATAACACTTTTCAGTAAGATAGCACGAAAGAGGACTGAACAGTGTCTGTAGTATTGTACCCGGAAAACGTATGTTACCAAGGAAATATAGCTGTTCAAAATGTTCAGGGTTTTCCCTCCAGCACAATCAAACAACTGCTAATTTGGAGGTGACCCTACCTGGATATTTAGAACTGGTTACCGTGATATGTTGTACTTTTGAAATAATGAGACACTTGTTTTTCAGTTTTTACGTCTGGCTGCCCGTTTCAAATTTATAGGGGTGGCCATATTGTTTTCAATGCAAATTTTGATGACATTTTGACCCACTACCATGTTGCATAGGGTGATCGTAGAGAATCGGGACTTGTTGTAGCTTCTTTCTTTTTACAAGAGCTTTCAAGCGATATACCACTTGACCCCTCTTTTCATTTGACAATTTTGAGTTGGACCCCGTCTGGGACCCTGTGGGTTAGCCTGGGACGAAACTTTTTACTTCGCTCTGTTGTCCTTTGCAACTAATGGGATACATCTTTTCAGTTTGTACATATCTCGGACCGTTTTCAATTTAAAGGTCTGGTACGGACTAACGGAATCACCATATATATATATATATAACTTTGTGTTGAGTTGGCATTGGGAACACTGTTAATCGGATGATATTGCAGAGTATGTCAAACAATGTTTGCACTTGACAAATTTTCAGCGAATTTTATCAGTTTAAAAGTTACAAGATGAATGTTACCTTTGTATCTATGTGTATATTATACGTATATTTCTGTATGTGGGTGTAATAAATAAAGAAATATAGGAGCATAATAATGTCGTTTTAGTTGTCAATCCTTACTATTCGTGAGATGTGCAATTTCAGCATGACGATGCTGGATAAATTGATTCCAAGTAGTATTTTCTGACTGTAAAACTAACGCTTTCTATAATCGATTTCATGATTCAAATACATCTTCAGACAGTTTTTTTTTTTTTTTTTTTTTTTAATAATTATAGTAAGATCATGGTCTCTTGATCTTAATTTTCCACCTCCTAATATTGTAAATCACGCTGTTTGTTCATCTGTAGGGCTTTCCATAAGTAAGTTTGTAATAAAATGTTCAGAAACATGCGACTTTGTATTATATTCCACAGAGATGAGATTATCGAGATTTTGACTAGTAAACTTACTGCCAGATTGGATGTGTTCGGTTGAACTCATATAGGGTATTTGTCAGTGCGTTTCAAACAACATATTATGAAAACATAAGCATTTTGTACATTAAGGTATGTATATATCACTGCACGTGACCTGAACGATATGAACTTGGAAGCTTGAATGCTCCCTACCCTATTGATGAAATTCTGTGGACGCGATTGGTCCTTGTCATTGATTTTTCAGAAAACAATTGAATGAAAGTCGTAAAGAATTCTTGTAAGGTAATTTTATTTATTGTCTACACACTAGATTTTTCTTGAAATCCTACAATTAAACTAAAACTAAATACATGTCAAACACAGTATAGTTAGTAAAAAGTTTTAAGATTTTTTCTTCTTATTTTTAAATGACACAAATGAAGATGGAATGCTTCTGTCCGCGGGCTACTGGAATACCACTGTTCGCGGACAATGTCCGTTGTCACTGAAACCAGTTCCACTGCATTTCCTTAAAAGGAAATGATCATAATGCATTATTTCTTTAGTTTCCTACACAACTTTGACATTCAACATATATCTGGCAACTCTGAAAGAAAAGTGGTTATTGGGACACTTACAACTATCGTGATAGTTTTGAAAGGACAATAAAATCTCTGTTCCGCTCTTCTTCAGCTGAAACTCCGCTTCATCTCTGCAAGTTAACAATAGTTATTCGGATTAAACTTTCTCCTTATATGTTAAATATGATTCAATATAAAATTTAATCAACTAATAACCATTACTTGTATTTGTACGCTTTCTTCATTTTGTTATACGGCCTACACGCCTGTTCCTTCCAAATCACTCCCATCGCAATAGGTACTCTTCTACCAAAGTAATAAATTTACAGGAGATAGGTTTGTGATTCAATATAAATCTCTATTATGGAATAAAGTGTCGTGAACTCACGATGTCAGTGTTAACAGATCATTGCCCATATACGCACAGGTTTGTTCTTAGATATCATTCAGTCTTTTACATTTGAATTATTTGCCTAAATTATTCAGTTATTTCATTGTCTTCACTTTTAAAAGGCATATCTGAAAACAAAGTGTATATATATATATATATATATATATAGACGTGGCCAAATTATTAGCAATTTTAGGGTTTTCACGCGAAAATTGAAGAAAATTACAAATTAAAGAAAGAATACGTGTGTAAACTTTTAATATATGAATAATTTTCTATTTCATTACATTCTACGTACTGTTACAGTATTTTAGTACATTGTATGGAAACCCTGAACTCGACGTAGTGCCTGGATTCGTTTGGCACTTGGTTTATTAACTCTTTCACAGAGGATGTCGACTTTTGTCGACAGAAAGAAAATTTCCTTAACATGCGAATGTCGACTATAGTCGACGTGTTAAAATTTGTTTGTCCGTATCTTGGCTTTGTCGAGAGTAGTCGCCAAAGTTGTACCGTTCAATTTTTTGTGTTCTATTGTTTTCGATAAACAATAGAAATCAGACAGAAAACTTTTGGCAACTACAATCGACAAAACCAAGGTACAGACAAATTTTAACACGTCGACTATAATCGACATTCGCAGGTTAGGGAAATTTTCTTTCCGCCGCCTTCCACAGTGAAAGGGTTAAAGTACAGCAGAAGTTCTTCATTTCTGGATCGCCGTGCCATGCATTATTCACCACTTCTATCAGCTGGTTTCTTGAAGTTGGATGCTGCTCCGTAACTTTTTTTTAGAAAGACCCACACAGACTCTATGGGGTTCATTTTTGAGTTGTTTCCTGGCCACGGAAGGACTCTGACACCTTTCTGTTCCAACGTCTTGGAAACAGCCTTAGCAGGGTGGCACGGCGCACCATCATGCATAAAAATCGGGTCCCCAAATGGAAACCATTGACGCAACTGTGGCCAAAGATGTTCTGTGGTCACTTTCTGATATTGCCCTGTGTTTAAGGTTTCTTCTACTACATAGAAACGTTCCATTCCTTTCACACTAATGCAGGTCCATACCGTCACTCGTGTTGGATATTTCACACTTTGTCTTACACAATCTGCCCTAAAGGCTCCGCCTCACATACTGGGAGCTCTCCTCTTCTACAGGAATTATGGTCTCATCTCTGAATACAACGTGTGGACAAATGACCATGTTTTAATGACTTTAAAATTACTGAAGTTCACATGAATCACATTAAAGTTCGTTCACTAACCAACAATACAGACAACCTGTACATTTGCAATCTATCAAATTACACTTAAATGATGTATTATTACACTCAAATGACAAATAAAATATTATGCTATCTTTCACCAACCATCTACAGTTCAATCCTGGTGATCTCTGGCTCACTGATACCGTTTCTTCACCATTGCCGAAGTCAGTTTTTGTTTCTTGCTGGGACGCCTAGGTTTCAATCCTTTCTCAAACAATCGACGACGAACAATTCTCGATGAAACATGGACACCAGTATTTGCGAGCATTCCTTGTAGTTGTGTAGAAGTTGCTCGATGATTTTTCTTGATTCCCTTACCAGCAGTCCGTCTGCATAGACTGATAGCAGTGATTTTAGGCAGGAGGCACCTTTTCGTTTTGGTGACAGTTCATTCCCGCGGCTTAAGTTTTGTGCAAATCTTGTAACATACGTTGCACTACCCATATGTTTCTGCTAATCTCTAACTTGGACATGCTTTTCAAATTTAACAGACTAAGAATTGTAGCTCGTTTCTTTGGCAACATATCTTTTCTCCTACTCATTGCTCCAAAACCACAGTTCACAACAAATCCAAGAGTCCGCTTCAAGCAAACACACAAAATCGCACTTGAACCACCATACATGTATACAAAATATTCCATTAACCAGTAGTTATGTTCCAGCAAGTCTTTTTCCTATCAAAAAAGCTTTTAACAGACCATTATCAGCGATTTTATCTCCGAAGACGAGTTTACTTGCCCCCTGGGCTTTTCCTCCATTCAAACATTCCTCGTCTCGAAACCACGTATCCTCATGTTGCGTCATATTACTTGCTCAATTATTACTTAAGAATTCGTACACAACTTATAAATGTCCCTCAGTGATAACATTGTCATGTGGTGTCTCACAAATGACTAGCTCTCTTCAACAAAATTTAGGAAATGTAATAAATCCTCAAATTTATATGAATTTCAAAAATTGCTAATAATTTGTCCACGTCTTATATATATATATATATATATATATATATATATATATATATATATATATATATATATATATATATATATATATATATGAAATATAATGTGACTAACATCTAATGCATTCTAAATTGTTAATTTTCTTTGATAATTTGATAGAAGTATCATACTCCTATTAGTAATATTTTCCCAAATCTCTTTTTAAAAAATTCTGTTCTTCATCGTTCAGTAGACACATTAAACATTTTATTAAGCTGATGTGTGCCAAGAGGAAAAGAAATGCAAATGATAATTTATGAAATGAGTTATTTGGTCAAAAGGTAGATAAATAAAAAGAAAAGTTTACAGCACCACTGGAAAATATGAAACCTTTCCACCACCATAATTCTTCTCCTTTCAATACTGAAGGGGAAAGAAATGTTTGAAGGCATGCAAGAAAAGGGGACAGAAAGACGAGAGACGTGCTTTCATCTTGTACAAACATGTTGCCAAATTGAGCCTCCAAAGTAATGGAAAGACTAACTTGAGCTAACGACGTACGTACTAGTATGGAGGAAACCAGTCACTTTGCATTTGGATGGGCTTTTGGTGGAGAGCAGATAAGGAAGGAGACACACATACAGAGAAATAAGTCTCAAGGAAGTTAGCTCCCGTTTTTTTTTCTAAGAAAAGAAGTGATGCAAAAACATACAAGAAAAAACTGACTTTGGGGAAGGAGTCTTTACTTACTTATAAATCACGCTTTGCTTTCTTCTGCAGTCGGTTTTTAATTGCTTATGTTCTAAGTTTTCTTTCTGCTTTCTACTTCCTCCTTCTCTTTTTCCCTTTTCTCTCTCTCAATTTTTATTCTTGTGACACACACAGTCACAAAGAAAACAGTCTCTGTCTGATTCCAACCATTGGAGAAATTGGTACACTGCTGAACATTGGAACGTAGCCAGCAGCACTAACAGGACTTCTTTCATTTAGTTTTCACCGTCCTCGTCTTTCTCTGCTCGTGCTAACTCGTTCTACTCGCTGCTAACTCAATAGCTTCGTTGTTGATTTTCTTTTACGTTACAAAACATGGCATACACAAAGTGAGTACTTTAGTGATGCGGGTACAGTATTTGCTTTTCCTCCGTTGCTCGGCTTCTACATTTCGCACGGTTGCACAATCAAACGACCTGCTTCAGAATAGGATATTCCCATTCTTGCAGTTTCTTGAATAACTAGACCTTTCTGATTTAGTTCTCGCTTCTGATGGAATCATGTGTAAATGAATTGTATGTTCTAATGGTATATGAACTCCACTCGTTTATTCATTAATGATGTAATTTGATTCTATTCCTCTCTTATGCTTATCGTATTTCAAGACAATAGAATATTCTAAACACTGTACATTCTGCATAAATTTGAAAAGTATAGCAGAGAACGGTTCTACCGTAATCTTTGGCTACAGGTTACTGCAAAGCCTCTTTGCTTTCTTTAATCCAATTTCAGTCAAGTCGCTTACTCTTTACACAACTCTGTGGCGTTGATACTGCCTTGTTTGTATTATATTGTTTGAAAGACAACAAATTTAACACATAAGACTGAACTAGTAGCCAGATAATCTTTCTAGTTCAAATTAAATTTAAGGAAAACTTTAAAAAAATATTTTTGGCAACAACTTTTCAGTGAACAATTTGATTATTATTTTCTGTAACATACAGAGAAATACAGATCCTTATGAATTTTGTGCAAACACCTAAAAATACAACTTTCGAAATTAATATAGCGTTGGATAACCTTTTGCCCTCAGAATAATTATGATGCGACTTGGAATGGGTTCACAGAGGTTACGAATGGTAGCAAGTAGAATATTGCACCATTCCGTGTGCAGTGCAGCTCCGTGTGCAGTGCAGCGCTCAGTCTCATGAGAGAGGATAAAGACGGAAATCTGCGCCGTATTTGTGTCTCCAAAACTCTGCATAGATTTTCAAAATTACGTACAGGTCCAGCGATCTGACGGGCCAGTGGAGATGTTTTGATTCATCTCAATGTTTCCCTAATTATGTCGCAACAGGTTCTTTTGTGTGAATGGATGCATTGTTGTCCTGAAGTTGCCCGTCATTACCCGGAAAGAATATATGGAACAGAGAATGCACATAGTCCCTAAAAATAGTGACATAATCACGAGCAATGAAGCAACCAATAAGCATCAACACTGGAAACTAGGATATTGTGGCGCATAGCATCAGAACCACCCTCATGATTTGGGATTTGGTAGAGAAACTGCGGATCAGACGTTTCTTTGGGAGTCTGCCACACAAACATTCCTCTTGATTTGAAAAAAAATAAAGTTAATGATAATTTATCCGAGCATACTACATGTTACTAGTCATTAGCGATCAGTTGTATGTTCGCAGCATAATTGGCATCGTTCTAAATATTATGGCTCCTTATCAGCGGTCTTGCAAGTGCAATCCGACCCTGTATGCCCATGTCATGTAACTCGTGGCGGACTGTGATGGACAAAGCCTGTGGGATGTGTTGCTTGAGTTCCTTCACCACATGTTCTGAGTAATCATTCGCTTTAAATCTCGGTGAGACCTGAAACTTAGAATATTCTTCCGTCCAGTGTTCCTCTACGCCGATGTGGTTTTGTCGTGCCTTTTAATCTGTCATTCCCTTAGACACTATCCCTTGCAAGTTATCCAACACACAACTTTGCCACGCTCGTACTATATAAATAAACACCAACAATTTGATCTCTTTTGAAATCCAAGAGGTAGCCCATTTTGTACTATCACATTTCCTCAGTTTACCATACAGTCCAGCTCTACTGGTATTCACGTAGTACGGATTTAGCTCTAACATAGCACCACTAACAGCTGGCATTTTGGTGACAACCTGACAGCTGCGAACTCTGACATCTGACTAGTTTTCAACTTAAGGTATTTCTACTAAATTGATAACTCATTGTTCGTTTTCTCTGTAAATTGTAATCTATTACTTTCGCTCAGAAATTATTTATACAAGATAACATATCATTGTATGAAAGCGACTGAACTTGCTGTAGGTGTAATAAACTCTGTTTGGATTAGTGGTGTGCTTGGTAGGCCCTATTTATTGGTTTCTAGAGTATGGATTAAAAAGAGAAGAGAGTTCTTTAGCACTTGCGAACCATCTTTAACAAAATTAACTTTTTTATTATTAATCAAGAAGTTAATGTTTAAAAATGATAAAATATTTGTCTCACTTTATTTTTAAAATATATGTTTCAAAATTTTGCTTTTTTTTTTTTTTTTTTTTTTTTGGCTTTTTAGTGAAAACAATGCACAGTCACGAAAGAAATAAGTCAGCCGAGCAAGAGAAGAAAATATTCCCAACCCTGTTCACGTGAGTTAACTTCTCCGAGAGACTTGCTGCTTTCACGTGAGGTCTGTAAGCAGCTCTCCCAAACAAATCCAGTGTGTGCTGAAAAGCAATGTTCTTTTCGATACTAAGCTTAGTGCTTTTACATAGAGAAGAAAAACAATAATTGAATTTGTTTTCGAGGAAAACAAATAATTCATGCATAGTAGTTTAAAAGTGCCAGATTACCTAATATAATTAATTTAGATATCTAAATACTCATGTTCTAATCACAGGTTATTGAGAAGTGACAATGAAAAGTGATTTCGGAAATTCAAAACTGCATTATTGGACTAATACTATGAAATCAAATGGGAATTTTAAAATTGCACAATTATGTCCTGGAGACTAAAGGAAACAGATTATGAGTGAAAAAAATGAAATCAGTAAGTTTAACGTCCCACGGTTATGCCGGTTAGGCTAAAGGAGACGGTGATAATGAGAAATGAGTGAAAATGGTGGAATGAAGAAAGTGGGAGGAAACGGGAGAACCCCGAGAAAACCCACGAGCACGGTGTTTGTCCACCACAAAGTCCACACGGCGCGAGCTGGACTATTATTATGAGTGAACGAAATGATTAATGAAAGGAACTGAGGAATGAAGTGGAAGGCAATAAAGAACTCTCAGATACAAATGGGCACAATCTGTTCAACACAAACTTACATTGCATAGCTGGGAATCAAGCCTATGACCTTGAAACTAAAAGTGAGCGCTCTATCATTGAGCCACTATACTCTAATTATGACGGAAAGACGCTCCTGGTTCCGACGTCGATTGGTTGGGTAGTGGATTGATGTCGAGTTTAGTATTCTGTTCAGAGCCGAGGCAATTTAAGACGTGGACCTATATTTTAATGTGGAATCCGAACCACATAAGCTCCCACCAGGAATCGATCCCGGGTCTCCCGGCCGAAGATGAGCACTCTAACTATTACGAGGGAATTTCCCATGGTCCAGTGGTGCTATTCAATCGGTTAAGCGAACCGGTTGTTAAAGCATTTTCAGTTCGCAGAACCGTGTGTTAAACCTAGACAACAGTAAATGTTACCCAGTTATTCCCAGAAACAGTGCATTTTTGTTTAACTACCTTTGTTTTTAGAATCTCTTACAGCTACAGGGTTAAACATATGATCTCTCAGAACAAGGTATAAGCGTTTATTTCTTAATCTCAAATGTTCAGATATCAAGAATAAGAGCAGCGATTACATCAGTATAGTAATTTGTATTTGAAACACACACATACCATTATCAACAACGACGTAAACTTTATGATTTTTGCTAGTGTTGTTCACGAAGGGGGGGGGGTGTATCTCTCGTCTCGTGAAGTATCATGGAAATTCAATTTCGTTTTCAAAAAGGTTTAATTATTTCTATTGGACGATGTCGACTTGTCTCGTTTCTTGAGCAACACTACTTTCTGCACACAATAACAAACACACATTAATAAATAGCATGTGTATCAGTTTTCAGTATTATAGCGTTTCGTTTACTCGCCATACATTTCAATTAAAAGATCATATAGTTGTAGCATACGTTGTGTTTTAAATATCCTAATCATTTATTGCGTAATTGCTGCTCTTGAAAATTTCACCAATATTGTTTCAGGTGTTTAAGTCAACTGGTTTCATTATTTCTCTTTGTTAAGAGGAAAGTTTGCATCACAGATTTTTTATTGGTGAGATTAGGAGGTTAAGGAAGAATTGTGCTTAGTCATGAAGGAAATAGTAAAAAAAACCTTAGGTAACAGGAATGAGAAAGATTTTGTAGTTGAATATTATGCTGCCCACACCAAACAAAAAATTTTATTTTCAGACAATGACCTAGACATATTCATCTTCCATTAAATAATCAAGGATCAGATCTCATATAAAACGCTCGAACAAAACTGTTGGTTGAAAGTGTTGAGAAGAAGATGCTTCATTCACTAAGTGTACGGGGACACTTGGTCGAAAAGATGTAACAGCTTTTCTAGTCCAGCTATTCTGAGTGAGGTTTTTCTCCGGTTTTCTTCATTTATACCAGGAAAATACTGGGATGTCAGAAAGAAAAAAAATAGTTCTAAGCATTTAGAATTGCCAAGACAGACTGAAATATTTTATCTTGTTCTGTTTGTTTAATAAGTGTAATTATATTTTTTCTTTTTCTATGGGAATTCAGAATTCTTTTTATTCCATCATTTTCTGTCGGAATAAGGAAAATCATTCTGAATAATTTTGAAACACACAAGGCCAAGGCGTAGTTAAGTAGAATATTTTATTTTGTTATCTGTGTGAAATATATTTTTTCTTTCTTTCTTCCTATATATGAGAGCTAACATTTCCCTTTACTCTTATTATGGAAATTAGAAAATGGATATTCGGAACAGTTTTTGTTTTCAAACACATAATGCCAAGAAGTAAGCATATCTACATGAAATGAGCATATCTTTTTCTTTCTTTCTTTCTTTCTTTCTTGACTCTTATCTAGTCGATCGCCAGTAGTTCATCTGAAGGCAAAACATCGCACAGCAAACAAGCTGATTCGACATGTGCCAATGTACCTTCTGAACAGGGTTGGATGTGCATTTTTTCTCTTACCTGCTTTCATGAAAATATGTGCTTCTGTACAGCTGCCTTCAGACCCAAAAATATTCACAAATTTTCACTTCATATCAAAAGAAAAGCTTCGTTATTATTACGCGTATTAACACTTGAAGTACTAAGCCATTATTTTGACTGCTTTCTAGAAATTTAATTGTCATAACTTTTCAATTGTCTTAGAGAATTGTCTTAGAGTTCTTATTCCTTGACTTTTATTGTTTTTCGATATGAACTTTAAAATTTATTCTTTTGAAATCTATTACTATGTGGTGCTAGTGTTAGTTATGCCTACAATAACAAAGCAGTCATTTTGACTGTTTACGATATTAGCATGTCTTAATACACGGTTGATCTTACATGTAGTTTATAGATGGCACTGATTTAATTTTCTTGTACCAGTTTTGATGGTCGTGCAAATGTAATCCAAGATTAAAACTAGCACCTATTTTCTTTCACAACTAAAGTTTTGTTTCAAACCTTAAGTATAACCACTACTATTTTACAATGAATTGACTTCTGTAATCAATAGTGTAAAGATTCTAGTTCCACAATATATAAAGTAAACGATTTGTGTCATGTCGTGAATGTTCTTGTTTGGAAACGCTATATTGAGCCAAAATGAGATCAAAAGATATTCTTAGAAAACTCCAAAATTCATCTGATGATGGATCTAATACAGACGAAGATAGCGAATCACTGAATGAAGATTGTAATCCAGATATCAATGTACTAGTCTCAGATTGTGAAGAATCATAGTTCTCACAAAGGAGGATGACGAAAAAGAATTAGCGAGGAAAATGCCTGTAACGAGTTACAATATTCTTTTTTATTTTTTATTTTTTATTTTTATTTTTTATTTTTATTTATTTTTATTTTTATTTTTATTTTTTTTTTTTTTTGCTCCAAGTGGAAAAGTTAAAAGAGTTGATTGAAATCGGACAGAGTGACGTAGATCATGCATCCAAGGAGAATATTGTCAAGAATCTCTGGGTCCAATAACATATGCTAAGTGCCGCATCGTTGAAGACGACATATAGTATAAGTGCTTTTGAACTTTTTTTTTTAATGAAAAATGCTTCATCACATTCAAAGATGCACTATTTCCGAAACTCCGCTGCGAAATTCTCTAGTTGGAACTTAACTCTTCTGAACTTGGATCCTTCTTAAGTCTTCTTATTTACAGTGGCGCTACTGGAGCTTCTGAAATTACAATCAAAGAATTATGGAATAAGAGTTCTGAACCAACATTCTACAGGAAATCTATGTCTACTAAAAAGGTCTTATGAAATCAAAAAATATTTACTATTTGACGACAAAACAATTAGATCAACGCGACTTCAAAGTGTTAAATTTGCTTGACTTTCAGAAATGTATAATCCATTTATTGAAAACTCAAAAAATGTTGTAATGTCAACGAAAATATATCAGCAAATAAGAATTGTACCCCACAAAAGTAAGATGTAAATTTATTCAATATATGCGTAATAAGCCAGACATTTCTAAACTGCTTCCCGGTCTAAATTTTTGCAGAAAAACACCTCAAAAAAGTCATATTTTTATTTCATATTTTAAATAACCTCTCATTATCTAGTTCAAAATACAAGAATTGTAAGAATAGAATGAATTTGCACTGTAAAAATATATTCTATTTAGAAACACCTTTATGTATTTATTACTCAAGAGAAACAAAGCAAAAGTTCCGTGTAATAATAATAATATGGAGGTATTTAGAAAAAGTAGCAACATTCTTTCAGGATTATCCCGAATTATTTCGGGCACTGAGAAAATACAAAAAAAAAAAAAACTGTAAGAATGAAATAAAATATACGCTGAAAATGTGCCATATTTAGTCACACGCTTTTCCATATGTCATAATATATAGGCTATATTGTCATAATATATGCTATTTTTATTTAACAGAAGCAAATCCAATGTAAAAATTAGTAATATAATACGAATGCACCTAAGGAAGTAAATATAATTTATAAATTACGCTATAACCAGATCAAGAGCTGTTAACACTACCTCATGTTGACTTTCAATACGATACATTATGTCAGCTCCTTTACGTTTGGTCCTCAGCGTAATTTAAAAATTGAGTTTACATTTTTATTTACTTTCGTAGAAATTGGAAATGTTAAAATAAAAAAAAATGTCTGTAGTGAGTTCTCTGTCATTACTACTACTTGTATCTACACTAACACAGAAATTTTCTTCTTCGTCACTGCTCATTGTTTGGAAAATACACTCAACAATTCAATCGTAAACACAAAACTTCTTCAAAAGGAAAGAAAAGAAACTAACGGTCCCTCGTAGCGATGATACTGAAAATACACGGGGCTACTATGGGAGTAATACACTGCCCCTGGTGATAAATCAAGAAACCAAAACAAAAGACGGTTGAATTGTATGTAAATATTTGCTCCATGCACTCTTCTTTATCACGACGCAATATTTCGGGTTAATCCAGACAACAACGTACAAGAATATAGTGACCGTAGTAACTCGGGTTAATCCGGTTTTACATGTTATCCCTAAACATAAATATTCGCAGTGGCGGCGGTTGGACGTTAAAAGTGGGGGGGGGGGGGGCAAGACATGATCTCAATATTTATATATCAATGTTAGTTTTCCTGATTTCTTCTAACATTTTGTTCAACGAAAGGTTGTATAACTATTAGGATACTCTCTTTTCCAGTTAAAATACCGTATATCGTGTTTCATATTTTTAAAAGTAAATTCGCAAGAGCAACGCAAGTAGATACTAGCCCTTTTTACTCTTAAACAACGAAGGTGTAAGAAGAGATTTGATTCCTTGCTGAAGAACATTTTAAAATTCTGTCTGGAAAATTGTGTGATCAGATTAGGGGCCTATTTAATAACAAATTTGCAAAACAAATAAACAGAAAAAATAATATTAATCGAATAGTAATGAAAAATGAGGCTTGTTTTGCAAAAGTTACATTGAATCCGGGAATTAATGAACAACTTATATTTTTAATTCCACACATGCTACTAAATGTATGTTATTACTCTTAGAAAGATAGTAAATACTAGAAGCATATGCTGCAACATTTAAAGAAGTAGTTTGCAGCTTCCCGAAGCATGTTCGTTGCATGTACAGTTTTCACTTTCTTGGAATACGTATATCAAAACTCAACAATACTTAGAATCACTCTACTTATACAAAATAATCCTAAAACCTAGAATTTTGTTGAATTCACTAAATTTAATTGTATATACAAAATTGTATATGTACACCCCTAAACTCGTATATTACACTGCAAACATTGCCGCGCCTTTGACGTGAGAAACCCGGGTTCGGTTCCTGGCGGGAGCTCATGTGGTTCGTATTCCACGTTAATCAGTAGGTCCTCGTCTCATATAGCCTCACTGCTGAACGGGATGTTAAACTAAAAAAAAATCAAATCAAAATATTCCTTAGTATTAGAAAGATGAAAAGACATTTTAGGAACTTTCGATTTTTGTGCAATTAAAGAATAACTTGTGAAGTTGTGAAGGACTTCTTTTTTGTGCGAAATGTTATCTCAATTTGTACCAAAGCAGCTGATTAACATATTGAGCCCTTGTAAGAAGAATGAAAATACACTCGAATTATGGCGCTCCAATAGGTTAATTTTTGGGCCATTTTTCGTGGCAATTAAAACGCAATTCCTGTAGCTTTCTTAACTGAACCGGAAGACAACCAATATGTACTCACGGGACGGCAAATATTTTATGGCACAATTGTTATTCTATGAACCATTAATACATACAAAAACTTAATATTTCCAAATGAAACTATATACATTAATGGGTCATTTCAAAAAAGTGGGGGGGGGGAAACTGCCCCCCTTTGCCCCCCTAATCGCCGCCCATGAATATTCGGATTAATCCGGGAAGCGGTTAAAAAATCAAGTTCTGGTTATTGGTCTATGTAAAGTCTAAATATGTATTCATCGATCTTTCATATTTAGGTAAAGACTTGGAGCAATTGGGAATGCAATTATGTGAGCATGTTGTACAAACTTTGGTTGATGCTTTCGAGAACAAAGACTTAAATGTAACTTGTAACAATTTCTTCACCATGACGCATTCAGCAGAAACGCTGAAAGCCAAAGGAATAAGTTTAGTAGGAATTATCAAACAAAATAGGGGAGAGCTTCTTAAAGAATATCTCAACCAGAAAGAAGAGCTGTTTCATACTAGTATATATCATGATGATCTGGAAACTCTTTGATAGTATACGAATGTAAGCAGTATAAGAGTGTATGTATTCTTAATACTATGCACAAGTGGTATGAGTTTAATCTACCTTGAAAAGAAATGATACTGATATTTTTTTTTTTTTTTTTTTTTTTTTTATAACAACACAAAATATGGAGTAGACGTTGTGGACCAAATGTAAAGACAAACTCTCAAATGTCCTTGTAGAAGATGGCCAATGTACGTCTTCTACAATCTGACGGACTTAGCATGTTTGAACGTGTGTATCATTTACAGAGAAACTACAACAAGGAATATAGAAAGAAGAGTTTATCTAAAGAAGTCGGCAGAATTATTGACACATGGAGTAAACTGTGAGAAAAGTATCAACGAAATATCTGAAACCGAGGAAGAGATTGCAACGTGTAAACGCAAACAATGCAAAATTCGTTTGTGCAAACAACAAAACCACTGATACATGCAAGAAATGTAGAAAATATGTATAGTGAATATATATCCAAAATTTGAAAGCAAGTAATTTGTAAAAAGTGTAGCTAAACTGTTAAAGACTGTGCTATCTCATCTCACGCTGTGTTGTAATTGCGAAAAGTAACTGCACCACATATCATAGGAATAAACATTAATTGATACATAGAAATACCATTCTTCTGCAACAAATAGATAGTAAATATATGTTCGGCCTTTAGAGTTATCGTTTGTTAACGTTACTTATAACATGAATAAGAGAAAGTTATTAACTATTAAAACATTTACATATTCAAATTTAAATAACGTGGTACACCAACACATTTTCTCTCCTGGGCAAATGGTGAATACAGTGTACTACCAAAGAGTCATCTAGACTCTATGCCAGCAAGTAGCTAAAAAGAGGCCACATTTGAAGAACTCTTTCATATTGCAAGCATCCAGCATGTAGACAGGACCTTTCACCCTGAGACTTTGGGCTATTTCCACTTTCAAAAGCCGACTTACGTGGTTATCATTTCATGACGAAGAAAGAAGTGATCATTTCAACACAAGTCTTCTTCAGTTCGAGTTCTAACGACGAATTTTTAGACTTCCACAAAGTGAAAGGACAGTGACAAGACATCCACCGGAATATATGAATGCTCGCTTAGCTATCAATGGTACCTATTTTGAAAGAGATGTAGGTCTACTCGATATGACTGATTCTGAATAAAAATGTTTTGGTTTATGTGCCATTTTAATGATTCTTGGAGGGGTCCATGTACATGCTAAGATATATCATAAACGTGTGTTTGTCCTATTGAGCAAATATGCTTTGCAATACATAAACACCATGTATGGCAAAATAAAATATCAATACAACAGAAACAGTCATTTTTACTGCTTGGTACTGCCCGGTATATAAAATCGTCATCACTTCTAATGTTAAATCAAAATCTTGGTAATTGATAACAAAAAGAAGAATATCGTTCTAGTATAAAAGAAATTAGAATTGGTCTGTTAGTTTCATATTTGTGTTCTGTCAATAGAGTCTTTGTAGATCAAAGAGTCTTTAATTTAAAAATAATGCCAACAGCAATTTCACCCAAATTGGTCCACGTGTTAGTCGTGAGAACAATCTACAAGTTTGAAATAAAATGAAAGAAAATAAAACGACAATCGTTTATCTGTGTTATCGTTTTCTCAGGTCTTCCATTTAAAGACGAAACCTTACCTTGTTTCTCCTCCTCCCGTTCCTTTTCTTTGGACACAAATGAGGACTGAGCGTTACGTGTCTGGATGTGGTAATTACATTGCCAAGCAGTAAAGCAAAGGAGAAGGGAGTTCTCGCCCGGAAGTCTACTTTGTTCGTTTCGAGAATGTCGATTGCATATTCATGAGTTCCTGACAAGCTCTTCGTCGCCCTTTCTTTCCATTTGTACAAGGGACCAATGCAATAAATAGTAAAAGACCTGTAAAAAGAGATAAACCTTAGAATGGAATAGAAGCAATTTGCACAAGCTATAACCGAGTTTCCAAAATGGTTATGAATCTGAATCCTTTAAAGGGAGAAGTAATTAACACATGAATATTAAATATGATCATAATAAGGCAGATACTTACTGGTCATCTTCTTGAAACTTGGAGAGAACAGTGTCCTGTCTGTCTTTTACATATGAGTTAACAAGCTAATTCTTCTTACTGACATTATGCTTGAAATATTATGCCTTTGGCCTATCCATAGAGATAGAGAGATGATACGACTTAAAGACTAGAGTTGTGAAAGACGGCCCATAATAGTTCCATTTCTGTTCTGTTTTGTTATTTAGGTAAGAACTGAAAATGATTTCTATTACATAAATTAGACTAATAAACGATCCATTCCGTATGTGCTGTGGATCGTTTATAAACTTTTCTGATGCTTTTACACATAAATCTACATTTTAAATAATCCGTTTACCAGTTGAATACATTATAATTTTAAGGTATTTGAGACATGTTGATCTGGTTAAAATCAAGTATAATGCACTAAAATCAATATGACATTTAAATACTTATACCAACTGTAAACTTGATATACATTTTCCTATAGTTTTCCTAGTATTGTAAATGTGGAAGAAGCACTTCATTTGATTTATTTGTGTATAACGTTTTAAGATATTTTCATGTGTAGCATAATTACATTCAATTGTTCGTGATATATGTGAAAAAATGGAATGAAATCTTTCAGTTTTACGTTCCACGGTAATACCAGTTAGGCTAAAGGAGACGGTGATTATGAGAAATGAATGATGGTGGAATGAAGAAAGTGGAAGGAAACGGGAGAACCCCGAGAAAATCCACGAGCACGGTGTTTGTCCACCACAAATTCCACTACGGTGTTTGTCCACCGCGAGCTGGGATCGAGCCAGGTACCCCAAGCAACGGAGGTGAACGCTCAACCACTGAGCCACCGCGCCCCCCGTGATATACCTGTATATGTGTGTGCATATATGTATGTATATATGTTTGGCCGTTAATAGCATAAAATTGCTGGCGAACTTTCAGTGAAACCTCAGTGAAGTAATCGTTAAAATTTCGGAATGATTTTAAACTAGGCGTACCTAAAATCACACTGGTTCCACTGACATGGCCAATAGCGTAAAAGGTTATTTAGATGTGCGAAAACTACTGATTAACTACGAGAATTTAATATTATAGAATGGAGCTTATCGGCTGTTGCAGAAAGACACGAAATTTGATATATGAGTGTTTTTCATCACACACATTACTAATAAATCATTCAATGGATCAAGTTTAATATGGCTCCTTTTGAATCACTAAGTATATAGGTAATAGAAATCTCCAACTTAAACATATCTTTTACTCACTTTTACAGTGCATGATACTACGAGTAGTTCCAGTGCTAAGGAGAAGAACAGTTTAGCTAAGATTCATATTGCATGGAAACTGAAAGTAGATATTTATATTGATGAATTGCATTAATAAAGGGTAAAGTTTCATCAATATTTCGTCACTGGATGCGGTGAAATTTTAATAGTTCTTTATTTTCAGATCATTCTTCGAGTTAGCATCTTGAAAAGCATTGACATATCATTCTTTGAGTTAGTACCTTGAAGAGCATTGACACACGTTTTTATCTTGAAGTAAGCATTCAGTTTTGCACTAATTCTTCATTTGATTCTATGTAGTTACTAAGTGCGCAGACATCGTGCAGGTTTCCTATATTTACCTGTAGGTAAATGTTTAAAAATCGATATTTCGAAAATTAACTACATTTTTTTTTTTTGTGTGTGTGTGTGTCAAAATTGTCATATACATTTTCCTTTAAATTTTCCATACATTTCAACAGTGGACTGATGAGAGGGGTTCATTGGGACTGCATCTATCAACATTTTTCAGCCGTCCCGCTGGTCTATTGGCTATCGTGCGCACTTTGAGTGTATGTGCTCTCGGGTTTTCTTTCCAATGGAAGAACATTGAACACATCATGTAGGTACAAATTTCACCATGGATCCATGCCATATAGGTTACTACTGAAGAGAGCCGTTAAACCACATCTTTAACTACAAATAATTATATCTTCACAAATATGAGCATATGATATTCACTTTTTATATTAGATTAAAAACATAACTTTTACAGAAATCCTCAGTAAATTTTTGTTGTTTATCTTAAGTGGGTCCATTAGTATTTTTCTTTCCTCACCAAAATTTAAATTTTATTTTCTTGAAATCACGATTCGCATATTTTTCTTTGTTGTGAAAATGAAAGAACATTTGTTGCACTGAATTAAACATGTTTCTAAAATATTTTCGTTATGCTGGGGTCAGTGAAACTATGGATTTCATTATTATTATTATTATTATTATTATTATTATTATTATTATTATTATTATTATTATTATTATTATTATTATTATTATTATTATTATTACTTTCAAGTTTGTGTTCATTATGTATTTTACAACTTGTTTTTAAACAACAGTTTGAATCCCACATAACACCGCTAAAAATGGGATAAACTATATAATTTTAGGATTTAGAATTTTGTAAAGGGAGAGTTTCTGCATTATAAGTACTATTTTATGCAGTATTGAAATTATGCGTCGTAGAAGTTAAAACTCTTACATTCTCTCTTCAATAAAGACAAAAGTCCTGAGACAGTAAAAAGAACTATTCGTGGTCCTAAGTGGAATTGGTTAATTATTTTACACATTGTAGTACTTTTAAACATTTCTACGGTTATTATCCTACTTTTGTGGGGAATCACTATTAAGGGGAAATTTGAGTTTCATCTAACGTTTCCAAGTTCAGATTATTCTTGTTAAATGTTACAGGTCACAGTTTTCGTTTGTGTGCTTGGTTTCCTTTTTCCCTACTCTATATTTTTTTTCTATTTTTAGCGAAGATTGACGCCTCCCTATTAGAGGATGACAGGTTGAAATATAAGCAGCAAAGCTTTCCTTTTAAGATTTAGTCGTGATGCTGCGTTGATAATGTCTTCCCAGGTGGAAATTATTACCTAATGTAGGATCTCGAGGAAACTTCCAGAGGGTACGCTTCAGTATGTCGCTCTATAAATCTGATTATTAATTATTCTATGTGCAGATTACCAAATCTTTAAAAGCATGCATTTTTCTTGTGAAGCAAGTTAAAGGGTCATTAGTGGCAAAACAAAGACGAAAAATAGTACTTTTTTTTATTTATAAAATTTAAATATGGGGTGTATTTATCATTTTATGTGTGTATACTTTTCGTATTATCATTTTAATACAGTGTTCTTCAAATTTGTATTGTTCAAGAAGTATTGGAATTGATTGTGTCTTTATGGGCAAGGGTGATTTCCGTGGCAGAGATATTGGTGGAGAGCATCATGTGTAATGTGTAAAGGATCGGAAAATGTTTTTTAACAGTCTTTTCCCAAGGTCAGGAAGAAACCTGAAAAAAATGGACAAAAACTAATAAGTTATAATTTTTAACAGTTGATTGTTACACAATCGTCACAAAACTAAATTTGAGTACAATATACTCAAGTGTTATACTATATACTGTTCCTGTTGCATACAGTTGCATATCTACTCTTATTTGCTTTCTAGACGGAATTTACTCTTAACCACCATTTCTCTTCTAGCGTACACACAAACAAAAAACAAAAAGAAAAGATGTTTCATTGGAAGTAAAGTTATGTTCACTAACTGAGGACTTAATTATTTAGAGTCTAACAATTTCGTTTCACAATAAAATTGTCTAACTAATTCAATGGCCTATAGAATCCGGAGGTTCAATGTCACATCACAAAAGCTTTCCATTGACTTCTCTTCTTAGTCAATTGAATCGAGATTCTATTTTGTATTTCTATTTTTGCAAGATCTCTCTAAGTATTATCCTCCCATCTGCAACCAGGTTTTCCCAATGGTCTTTACTCTGATTAGGTTTCCTGTTAAAATCTTGAACGCATTCCTATTTTTCTTCCATTCTCGCTATATAACCTGCCCACTTGAGCCTCCTAGATTTAATAATGACTCTAGCAATGTTAGATAAAAGGCATAAAATATATAGTTCCTCGTTATGAATTGTCCAAGTTAATCGTTTTTGTTAATGCATTATTACAGCAATTATATCTACAATTTAAAATGCATTAACAGAGTTAAATGAGATTTTATATATCTTATAAATTAACAAATTATCTAGAGTGCGAAAATCATTCAATTTCATTGTGACATTCAAAACTCATATTAGGTAGTAACGTTTCGCAAACATTACTAGACGTATATTCGGTGATTGTTCAGAAACTGGAATTTACTTCAGAAGTACAGTCTTCTTAAAAAATAATCCTAGCTACACTTCAGTCCTTGGAAAGCGTTGCACTTTCATCTTAATATGAAACAAAAGTGCTGTGATAATTTTATATAGCTTACGAATCTGAGAATTCAGAATTTTAAATAGGAAATATGTGGAAAGTTTTTTTTTTAAAAAAAAAAGAGAGAGAGAGAGAGTATCTCTGCATTTATCTGAAAAACAGGAAAATTCGTAAGATGCCCTCCTCTGTTCCTGATTGAAACGCGTCTGGTTGTATTAAAAGTAACGAGTGCATTTATTTGGATTAGAGCCTAGTGTCCTTTTCATTAACGTGGAATTCGAACTACATGAACTTCGCTGGGGCTTCTGTGCCAGGTAATGAATTGAAGTGTGTATTAAACCACTTGCCTTACGACTTCTTCCTCAAATGGTATCCATATATATATATATTTTATTGTTTATTTCAAAACTACGTTACATGGCGTAGTTTCCAATAAATCAATTATGTTTCCATAACTTAACCAAGGTGTTTCAGTTTTAAAAATGTGCCTTTTATTTGCCCTAGTTTACACGGAGCAATATTGTATGGGCAAAATTGTGTTACTTTCTTACGATTATAAAATTTATCACGTTAACCGATAATTGTATTATATGTGACGTAATTTTGGATAAAAGAGCCAAAAATAACCGAATGTTATTGGCTCAGATCGAATATTCAGTTACTTGATCGAGTTAACTCTGAGCAAACACTTTATCATCCACCATGTGCATCTGCTACACACATTTTACATTTTAAATGTTAGGTTGTGTATAGTCAACGCGATCAACCCCATCCATAGTGTCGTTGTAGTCCACATCTGTAGGCCTTTGTTTCATTTGTTTCTCTATACATAAATTAAAACTTGTACTATAGAAACATCTATCGCCGAAAACAGTGTAACTTAACAGGCGAATCTCTGTGTACTATACGGGCAACTAAAAAATTACGTATTTTTTCCAAAACTTTCCGAGTTAACTTGAGAGAATAATATTGTGAATGTTTCTAAAATCCGAGATTACTCGCGTTAGTAAGGCAATTGGTTAACACATTCTAAGTGTAGGAAATAACTTATCTGATGAAGTTTCATCTTTCAATAGTAACCATAAATTGATTATCTTCTGGTCGACATACACTAAAACATCAAACTACGTATGAAACTCTCTAGCTGAAGCTGTATATTATTTATCCAACGTCACTTTTCTTTCAATAAGTGCGTGCCTAAGCATTAATTTATGTGCAGCATGCAGATTGTGAACCTTGCATTTGTCGTTGTTAGTAACTAATTTCCCTACTGCGAGGGAAAAATATCTTTCCCTGATTTTAGCACATTTTTGTTGTAAGTACACAACAAACTCAATTGCTAAATTTTACTTAACATTTAACAAATTTGTTCCATGTACCTTTTTGCAAATCGTGTTCTCAGTAGCATTAATAAACATTTTTACAAAAGGACTAAGTTCTGATTCCTTCTTCGATGGCCAATAACTCGAGAACTAAAGGTTAAGATATATGTTTAAAATACGCTGGTGTGCAACATTTAAGGACGAAAGTAATTTCCGCACGCTGTGTCACTCCCAAGTGGCATACGTTGATAAAACTTGAACCACACGTACAAAGTAATGCTACAGTGTGGCACAGGAAACAACAGGAAGAAACACGCTATTATAAGAACAAAAATAACACTTTTATGTATCTACAAAAGGTTAATGAGCTAACTACTAGATCATGGGTGAGAGTTTACAATATTTTGTTAATTTTCAACTTTAAGGTAACCTAAGTTCTTTCGTGACGTGTCGTTTCGTCCCAACTAGCATTTTGTGTCAGTAACGTTTCGTCCCAATTCCACAAGCACGAAACTTAGGTTTCGGCCTGCCACCTGATTGAGTAGCGTTTCGTCCAGTAGTTATCGCACTGTAAACATAATCAATGTATGTGAGTGTGTAAGGTCCATTGTTTCCACCAGGCAGGACTGCGTGCCCTCTTTTATTGGCACCTGTCTGACAGAGGTGGGCCTGCCGTAGAAGCTTGCACTCAGCATACACGGAAGGGGGTAGTAAGTAACCACGGACGTCATGAACCCGTGTGGTTAATTCATGGATTATTTTTATAAAATTTTATAAACTAAGAAGATCCACGAATTACTGCACTCGGCCTTAAAACTTAAAGCCTAGTCCTAAAAATGAGATTGCAGCCAGCGCTTTGTTACTTATTAAATGATATTCGAATATACTTCACTATCAATCGGAACGAAACATTACAAAACCAGTTCTTTTACTAAAATTCTCTTCAATTTTCATAATTCTATTGATAGTTCTTTAACTTTCCTTTTAATATCCGATCAGGTTATCTTTACCCGTAATAAGTTTCTAACATCCGTCACCTCATTTCTTATGTTAACCAAAGTAAAGCTGAAGTAATTTGAACATTTCTTATAGAAGTGTTCCCTCACACAATATGTGCGAGTTATGAACAGGTTTAAAAATTGGTGCATGAATAATACGAAGCTTCACGTTTTTAATTAATAATATAAATCTTATTTATTTACCTTAGGTCTAGCAAGTAATTATACTTTGCCCTAGAATTAGTTGCAGTTGCTAAAAGTCTAAAAAATGCCTACACAGAAGAATAGTTAAGTTTCTTCATTTCATATGCAGACCCTTGTTGGTTGTCATTAGTATTTTCGTGACTTATATTGTTTTTATACTAACTTAAGGGTTTGGCTTCTTGCTACAAGGCGCCTTGTGTCGCAAGAATAGGAATTAATATGTTCAAATGAACGGCTGGTGGCATGGTCTTGTAATTCAACTTCCTTCTAATCCAACTTGGTGAATAGTATATATTTAAATATACTAAGCGTTGCTCTTAGATGATGGACCGGATTCAATTTCAAGTCGTGGTTCTGAGTTCATGATAATAGTGGGTCATGTCCTTCATATTCCCGGTGTTGCCTAAAGATGCTTACACAGAAACTAAAGTGGAGTTAAATGAACATCTCAGCTTGGTATCCCATGTTTATGCTCTTTAACCTAAAGGAGGTGGATGATTAAGAGAAGAGAATAAAGGTATAATTGATAGAATGGTAATATCGTGTCGTCAAGGATCGAACCAGAGACCTCTTGCATTAGAGGTGATCCCTCTACCACTGCCACCATGCCTCCTTCCCGGTACACATAATAATTTAAAAGAAAAGGGTAAAATACTTATTATTTCTCAGTTTCTATATACGTGGAATCCCTTATTCTAATTTCTAAGGTATTCCTTGACTACTAACTTCTACTTTCCCACAGAACCAAATTACTGGGAAACAAACTGTTCTACGAGCCATTCTGTACTCTCCTAATGGCCCACCTGATCCTACTCGGTAAAGTTATAAAATTTTCTCTCGAACAGAACACTCATATGCAAACATATACGTACATTCGTTAAGGTCAACAATGTGTTGATCTGTTTTCAGTATGTCAATATTGTTACTCTCTATATTATGCTTAATATTAATTATTGTAAATCATTGTTAATAGAATTAAAAGTTTCTATTCTTGAACTCACTGTTATCGTTACTAAGAGCTGGAAAATTCAGTGCAGCGAAGAAGGATTTGAATGTAACACGTATTCATACTTGCTCTATAAAAGCGACAAAATGCTCTTTAAGCGCAAAAAAATGACCTATTATGGAAAGTGGGAAAAGACCTCTTTTCTTCATAAATATAAGCAGACGTTTCCCTTTATAGACGATCCTTTAACTACAATCAGTTGCGAGCGGAGATGTCGCGAGTATCAGAGTTGTGATACTAATGGTAATATGGTGTATACATATAGATTTGATGAAGAAGTAGTAAAAACAGCTTTCATTTACACCTTACAAGGATTCGCTGTAGTTTGGTACTCACGTCAGTTGAGGAAAGGCGTCTGAAAGGATTATTTCCTTATGTCAGTGTTAGGACTGATCTGCGCGTCTTTAGGGAGATTCATAAGGATCCATCACTTCAATTACTGGCATTAGAAGAGTACCTGAATTCTCTCGACAGCGGAAACAGTGATAAATCGAGTCGCTCTTGTTTCCTTAATACAGAAAAAGAAGAGGAAGAATTTGATATCTTCCACTTACAAGAACAGATGTTTAAATGTATACACACACACAACTCGTGCACTACGCTTGGATCCGATGATGATGCTCGAAGCGAACTATCAGAACATCTTGTCCTTGAGGATATTACAGAGTCCGAATTAGACCGAAACTTCCTTACCAGCAGCACTGGAAGTCTAGCAAAACCACAACCGCCAAAGAGATATTGGTGGAAAAAGTTGTGTTGTTGCTGCTTCATCGGCGAAGACGATGCTCGAAGCGAAATATCCGAACATGACGTCCTCGAGGACATTTCAGAATCCGAGTTGGACAGAATTCTTCTCAACGGCAGCACAGACAGTATAGCAAAGTCACAACCGCCAAAGGGAACTTGGTGGAGAAAGTTAATGTGTTGCTGCTTCAACAGTAATTGAATAAAGGGAAATTCTGCGAGTATGTTTAGAGGCGTCTACTCGAACTACAGACGCCTACAACAGGGAACACTTTTGGCTACCTAACAGCAACGCCGGCACTGAGGAGGAGTTAATTTCTTTGATACTTCGAATCCTTATTGCACTGAAAATCCTTTTGGAACTTAAAAAAAGAAGAAAAATTTTAATTGTAGTTGCCGAGCCTTTGCGCATAAAAGAAGTTTGGGAGGAAAACTATATCTTCAACTAATCTACATCATATAAATTCGGCTTACCTGCAATAATAGCAATATGATGGTCTGCTGGAGAAGGTGCTAGCTACTGAAGTGGAGAATTATCAGGCATCTTCTTGGAAATTATTGGATTAGGCTCATCAGAAATTAATTAAAATATTATACTACTATCTTCATGAATTGGCTATCACATGTGGATGTTATGAATGCATTGTATTAATTTATTGTACTACTTTGTATGTAAAGAAATATGTAAGGCTTCTATTTCATTTATTTTATTTAAAAAATATATTTGTGAATGCATTGTTAAAATATAGGGGAAACTATACAGTGGTGGGCACTCTGATAGTGATGGGCACCTATGCCAATTATTTTCAAATAATAAGAGTGTGAGCGCCTGTATCGAGCTATTGACGATTTTCAAATGTTGGTACGACTTTCTTCTTTACGCTCTCAGTTTGTCAATTGTCTTCCTTCTTTCGTGTGTGGGGCGGGGTGTAGAAAGGTGTGCGATGTGAAACGTTGTGATGGTAGTTGTTCATTTCTAAAGAATTCTTTTAATCAGATAGGTGTACTGATTAAGGTTTTGTTTCATTATAAATCAATTGGAAATTAAAATTTAGTGTTTTGAGTGATTATTAAACGATAAGAGCACTTCATGCTAATGAGATGCAAGTCTAAATAAGTTTTGCTCTCAAATCATGAGGTGCTCACCATTGTATTTTAATTTAATGGAACATGACAGTGATGGGCACCTAGTGCCCATAACTATATTTTACTATATGAATTTTTGTGCCGTTATTTTAAGCCTAAAGTGCATTTCAGGCTGTTGTGTTTCTTGCTCGAAAATTTCATGAAATTTAAAGGTTATTTAACAGTGATGGGCCCAGTGCCCATTACTGTAAAGTCACTACGCCCATCACTGTATGTTTATATTGAATTAAGCCACGGCCTTCTTTGTTATAAAAGCCAGGACCTTGAATGTGGCACTGCGCAAATCGGCCTGCCACAGACTATCCACTTTAAACAGTTGGCAGTCCACAGACTATTTCTCTACCAGTTTAGCGAGGATCCTCCCTTTCTCTAGACATTAAGGCAGAGAATTTGGGCAGCCGGCTGTGCTGGGTGGATAGTCTGTGGAAGGCAAAAAGGCGCAGTTGCCATTTCAAGACTGGCCTGTATAACAATAAAGGCGGCCGTGATTAAGCATAACAATAGAACTAGGCTTATTTTGTAGAGACCCCTTTCTGGAGAAAATGTACAAGGGAGTGTATAACTACGATCTCGGTATAGGGCCCATTATAATCAGGTTACTTAAGTAGGTTTGTTTCTCATGTATCTGACTACATTTAATTTTAGGGAAAAGGAGGAAATCTACACTCTTACCAATATGAAAGGAAGGTTTCGACGCTTCGACTCAGCTAGACCTAGATCATGATCCCAAAAAAATAACAAGAAGGGGAAGTACTGCACAAACGTCAGTGTGCGTTGGAAGTCTCTTTCTTCATATTGCTAAGTGTACAGTTTTTTCCTTGAAAATTAATAATAAGGCCTATTCATATTTATCACATATGATTACATTTAAAATATAGCTACAGTCCTCGCGCTAGGAGAAACGCCAGTGACTTACGTTGTGGCCATGTACAGTACTTACACGTAAAGTTATGGAGTATGAAATACGCCTAGTTGCTTTTTAAGCTGAATTCTGTGATGTAATGGCCAGTTTCTATCGGTGATTTTTGCATTGATGCCTCGGATGTGATTACTCAGCACATCATTTGCAACTACTGTTAATACCGGCTTTTAAGAAACTAATCACAGCGTTTTCACTTAGGTAGCTGCCCAAGTTAGTTTGCGGCGCTGAGTGAGGACTAAATTATTTCCAAGATTATGTAAATACAATTTAAATGCAATCAAGTTTTCGTGATTTGACTTATGAGAAGTTTTGTGATTTACTTCGGCCCGAGAAGTGTAACCAAATAAAACAGTTTACAGATAAAGGTGCAAATGGTCGTGAAGAAAAGTGTGAAGATTTTCGCTTTCTCTGTACAATATTTGAAGAATTTTCTAAAGATGAAACGCTCTTAAAAATTCTACGCAAATGATGAGTTGCCGTCAGATGAAGCCTCAAACTCACCACGATTACAACAGACTGAAAGTGCTTTAGCAGAACAACTTGAGGAAGCAAGCACTTCTCTACAAGTTGAGGTGACAGCAGAAGAGCAAAACGGAACTACTGACCGGGGTAAAATGTATCCAATCAAGAAATCAGATATGCCGCTTTTTAAGGACTGTTTGGTATGGCCAGAAACGCAAAAGCGGAAAGGTCGCAATATTAAAAGATTCCCATTTGTAATAACATCAGATAAATGGAAAGAGCTGCACAAAGAAAAAAGAAATACAAAAGAAAAACAAGAGAGGGAGAAAGAGGAGAGAAAGAGGAAAAGAGAAGTTAAACAGTCAGGTCCAGCTGGGAAAGTAGAAAAAAGACACGAAGATACTCCTAGTGTTAATCTATTTTCTTCTGAACGTACAGGTATAACTGGAGCTGATGTGGAGAAATTACCCTCTGCCCCTCCGGCTAAACGAGTGCTTTTTGGCGAACTGCAAGAGAACAAAAATGAGGGAGTTCATTCTTCTTCAGCATCCAAAGAAGATTCAAACATATTGAAAGTGAGGGTGTTGGAAAACAGTACGGAACAATTAGAAAACCGTAATTTCTTTTTCATTTTCTGGATTGTGTAACCAGTGTGGTGAGAGTGTAGGACCTAGTTTTCCAGGAATGAACTGCAAACGCTGTGGACAGGCTTTTCATAAAGCTTGCCTTCTTGCTGTGCAGAAGCCTACGATGATGATGTATGTTATTGTATGCAGTGTTTGCAGATCTTAGACGAAACTGAAAGTGACAGCGATTAGGCAAACAGAGTGCCTAATTTCATAAGTTCTTATTTATTTTTTTTAATTAAAATTGTTACTATAAAACTACAAAACATCAAAACGAGATGCTGTATTATGCATTTATGTAACAAAGTAATGTATCTTGACATTATTAAATAATTTTAGAAATTTCTGCACAGGTGCCCATAACTGTAATCAAAAGTGCCCAACTCAGTCTCTGTATAGGGCCCATCACTATAAAAATTATAGTACTTAAAAAAAATATTACACGTACCTATTACATTTCAGTCCGATATTATATTTATTTTAAAGCCCATACTGTAACAATATTATTTGACAAATATTAGATACATATGGCCAAACGTATAAAAGTTATAAATTAATTACTAAAAAAATGCCTTAAGGTGCTCACGACTGTATAGTTTCCCCTATTTCATTGTAAACACTGGTGAAAGCCCAGGCAATGAAGAAGTAATTATTTTTTAAAAGTGAAATGATCTTTGGAAGAGAATATGAAGCCGAAGATGGGACGATACTGATAGAAAAACGAACGTTGGCATGAATGAAAGATTCAAACCTTATTCGCAGTTAATTTGAAGAATTATTTTCTATTGCATTTTTCATTACACGCATTTTGGTGATAAGTTAAAAAAAAGAAAAATAGTTTCGTTTCCGTCATATCACAATGTTACCTGGAAATACATACGATAAATTTGTAATTACTTATTTTGGTTGTAAAAACTTTTAAAAACCATACGTTGCCTTATCCTAACGTATTATTCCTAATACTTTAAAACTGTAAGAACACGAGGCATATATTTTACCATTTCACAGTCGGTCCCCAACGTATACCAGCGGTCCCAGTCTTTGTTTATAGTGTGAACAGTGTATAATCATTAGAATTTGCTTGAAATTTTTAATGGCAAATGACAGACAAAAGCTTTGACATATCAACAGTCCTCAACTTACGTAAATAGGTCAATACAGGGTTCTTTTCCACAAGTCCGAATTTACGAAAAGTCGAATTTTTGCAATAAATATTTTTTTAATCAAGTAAGGAAAATAAGAAAAATCGGCAAATTATTCCAAATTAACAGTAGTTCATGTCTCAGTTAATAGAACGCTCGCAAGATAGAATTTAGAAATTTAATACTACAATGTAGTTCAAAAGTGTCGAAATTTCCAAATAAAATCCAAACCGTTCAGAATTGGGAAAAAGGGAAAAAGTGATGATAACAAACAAGGGGGAAAGTGTTTTGAGACATAATGGCACCATCGGCCGCCGTCTTGAAATAGCGGGAAGTTTTGAAAATGGGAACCCTATCGTGTGAAAAATCAAATAGGACTGAAATTTTTCCAGGAAGCCAGTGGTGAAATGTTTTTGGCTCTACTACCAACCGTTGTAAAGTTTTAACTGATTTTCTTTTGTTTCAGGCGGTGTAACATTTAATGGCACTAACAAGGGGTGAGCGGATAGAGATCGTATTCATCTCAGGAGAGCGCACCAGCAGACCGATCGCAGACGATTTCAATGCTCGCCACCCAGAACGGAAACCCATTTCCCATAGTGCAGTGTGGAAAGTTACAGCGAAATTTAAAGAAACCGGATCCGTCGAAAACAAACCAAAATCAGGGAGGCCTCGCACAGCTACTGACGAAGCTACATCCACTGCTGTGTTAGCATCATTCACGGTAAGTCCCACCCGCAGTACTCGTCGCCTAGCCAAAGGACATGGTGAAACCTCTACGTCCATCCTGCGAATCGTATCTGTGCATAAGTGGCACCCATACAAGATACAGCTATTCCAATATCTAACCGAGGATGATCCAGGCCGCCGAGTCGAATACTGTGAGTGGGCCGCGGAAAAATCAGACAGAATCCTCGACACGCATATAACGTGCTGTTCTCGAACGAGGCCTTTTTTGTGTCAGACGAAGCGAACAAGCAAAATCATCGATACTGATGTGACAACAATCCACACTGGTACGACAATTCTCGGGTTGTTGGCTCTGATAAAGTGATGGTGTGGTGCAGTGTGTGGGGTACCCTGTAGTGGGCCCATTCATCGAGGGCAATTTAAGTGCAATTACCTATCCTAACATCCCTGAGGAGGAGATCCTGCCGTCCGTCGCATTAGAGGATGGCTCTTTCCCTCGGTTCTCTTAACATGATGGGGCACCACCTCATTTCGGATTATGTATTCGTGAGTACCTCGATAAGTAATTTCTACAGAGATCGATAGGCCGGTGAGGATCTGTGGAATGGCCACCAAGTTCCCCAGACCTCATTCCATTGAATTTTGTTCTGTGGGGCTACGTGAAATCCGTTGTGTATGCTACCAAGTTCAGGGACATTAACCACCTTCAACGCAGGATTATTACGCGTGTGCCAGCATTCCTGAGGATATGCTTGGCAGAGTGATAGATAACTGGCAGCAGCGGATGCATTTAACGATTGATTAGGAGGGACAGCACATTGAACAATTCCTGTGATATTGGTCAGTGGGCAACACATTGCCCGCAGTGTTATCTTTAGGTAAGTGCAGGAAATCGGTTAACACTCTGCAATGGTTTGGTCGTAGAGCCAAAAACATTTCATTACTGGCTTCCTGGAAAAAATTCAGTCCTACCTGATGTATCAGAGGATAGGGTTCAGGGTTCCCATTTAAAAAGTTCCCGCCATTTCAAGATGGCGGCCAATGGTGCCATTCTCATGCCGTAAATGTCGTCAACGCCTAGTGCCATACTTGCAGGTAAATGTTGATCGTCCATATAGCGACGGTCGAAAGATTGCCTCTAGTGTGCCACTAGTGGCAGGGATTCGTCGAGTCAAAACAGATATCTAGAGTCGGGGTGTTGAAGTTACCACCGCGTAGCAGCGAGGACTTCAATTTGGTCCGCGCTCCTTCCATTCGTCGGGGAGAGTCGCGAAGGGACCAACACGAACTATCACCAGTCATGTTCATGCGTTTATTATTATATATTATTTTCTCCAGACGAATTGTTCCTATAGTGAGCTTCAGAAGTCAAGAGTATCCCCTGCCTCTACATCATGAAGTGAAAACTCTCTAGACAAAATCTGTGTAATTGTATGAATTTAGATGGCAACTGTCGCCGATTATTAGAAAGTGAATATGGGTGAACTATAAAATAAGACACGTGTCATTTTGTTATAAAATTACATGGCGAATGCATTTTATCTGATCCCAGACGGTTATCGTCGAATATACACGGTCAAAGGAGCACTCTGATTAGCCAAATTAAAACGACTTCAACGATTTTTTCCTCTACAAGCCATGTTTTCTTCATCGCCCCTGTAGCGAAGTCAGAAGAAGACGCGGCTAGTAATCATAAGGTTGGTGGTTCGTACCAACCTCGCGGTATTTCTTTTACTTTTTTAAAGTGTTTTAAACTAAACTTAATGTAAACATATAGGCGATTTAACGTATTTTGGGGGAATAATTTTATGGTTCATTGGCGTTCTGTCGCGTCTCTGCCGATGCTGGTATAATTTTCAAAACGGAAGAGGAGCCACCGCGGATCATCGCTGTGGGGCCCCCAATTTTTGTCGAGATGTCGTTAGTTACCCATCGGTGGTTCACCGACGTTTACGGCATGGGGATATATCTCAAAAGATTTTCCCCCTAGTCTATTACCATCACTTTTTTTCTTTTTCCCAATTCTGAACGGTTTGGATTTTATTTAGGTGTTTCCACACTTTTAGAACACCCTGTACTTCTTACTTCAAATGTAGGTACGGTTCGTAAGCTTTACTTACACTGGAAATTTCTTACGTAACAATGAATTTGTGTATGTCGAATTGACGTAACTCGCGGACTGACTGCACATGTCACTGAGTGGTATACACGAAAATAGGTATCTTTATAGACATTTATTGGGTACAATCCAATGCACAAGTGACATCATATTCCGCCGTAAGCGCTCATACAGACCCTTAAACACCGCTTCCAAAAGAAACACTACTGCTGCTTGCACAATGGAATGTTTCAGTGACAGAATATCAGGATGTCGCCTCGAAGACACCTTGGCCTCCAATTTGGAGAGCAGATCATATAGTCCAGGATGTTGAGATGAGGACTCCCATACGGCTCTTCGTCCACCGTGATAAATTAGGTAACATGTTGGAACCAAGTTTGAGTCGACTTACGAAATGAAGCTGAATCCTGTTGGAAGGTCCAATGGGTATTGGCAAAGGGGTGTGACTGAGAGGTTGAACAACATATGTCAGAACATCAGACTGATATTTCACGGCATGCGTTTTCACTCCAGTTCGCGGAACTGGAGCTTTGTAACGCCATGACACCTCCATGGCGGGATTCACTGTTGAAGGGAGCACAGCGATTTCTTGCGATGATATTCTATATACACGGGTCAGTTTGGTGTTCAAGAACTCCTCAATGGCAGGCCCGTGCTGGCCCACCGGGACATGTCCCGGTGCGCCCTCCGAGGTACAAGTTTTTTTTTAATTATAAATTCCTACAGTTGTTATTGGTAAAGAACCCACAATAAGTACAGTGGGCCCTTTAAGTAAGGCACCCTTGCGAAACCACATCAAAGATAAACGATTTTATTTATTCTTCTGTATTGCACAATTCTCTACAATAAATACATACTGTTGATAAAGAACCCGTGAAGAGTACAGTGCGTCCTGCAAAAGATTACATTATACATAAGTGGTTTGGGTTGTTCCGTATACCAGTTCTGTTTTCATAAAGCGGTTGTTGGTAAAGAACTTGTGAATGGTACAGTGCGCCCTTATAAAAGGTGACCTGCGAAATATCACATTATAAATATTTTTTTATTCTTCTGTAAACCAGTTTTGTATTATATATTCATACAGTTGCTATTGTCAGAGAACAGGTAAAGAGTACAATCCCATTTCAAAAAATATTTATAAAGCCAGTAAAGCATAAACATGTAGGTCAATTTGGTAAGGTAATATAAGAGTTTTTCGTGCTGCTACTCATTTTTTGCCAAACACTTTCAGAAGCTAAGTGCAATCGATATAACTAACTAACTAACTCTATGGCCTATGGAACCCGGAGGTTCAATGCCGCGCTCTCCACTGACTTCTATCCTTAGCCAACTGGATCCAAAAAGCAGGGAATTCGTGTTACTATTCGATTTAAAATATCTTGTCGTCGCGAATTCTGTCGAGGAGTTTGAAGCTTAAAATATATAAAACGATAATCGTGCAATCGATATAGCGCAGTTTAAACAATTCAAGTTATTTTTTAGAGCTCTTTATTTACAAATTTCATTATTCCTGTATGTTTTGGAGCAGTGTTCGAATAATCAGTGTCTATTGTACTTCTAAAGTATAGCATATTTCTAAAATTGATTTATTGGTGTATATTTAGCTTCATTTTGTTTGACAAAAAATGTATTACAAGAATTAAATGTGTTTCTCTAGTAAAGACGTTTTCACAGTTCAGCTATTTACGTTACTAAACAAATTTGGTAGTTTTAATACATAAAATGGCGCCAGTATATATATATATATATATATATATATATATATATATATATATATATATATATATATATATATATATATATATATATATATATATATATATATATATATGGTGTAACAATTAATATAACAAACGTCGGGAGGTGATTCCTGGCACCGAGATAAAACGAAAAGTATACACAACTTGGGTGTAACCATGCCTTCTTTCGGCGCCTTGATTTGCCGAAAATTTGTCGGAAAATTGTAAAAACAGCCATAAATCAAGAACAAAACATCGGATCGAAGTCGGGCAAAAGAAATATCCATTATTTTTAGTCCTAGATTTCGTTAGTGTTATTTTTATGTAATGTTTTTCCAAAATTGTTAGAACACGTGCCCTTGAACATAAGTCAGCAGATGTGATCATAGCATGACAGTACACCTGCACATTTTGATAAGAATATGCAAACCTACCTAAATGAAACAATTCCTGATGGTTGCATTGGGAGGGAAGAACCTGACCTGTCATACTAGTCGTGGCAGCCCTCATCTCAAGTGACGATAGTTCCGTAGTGAATGACTGCCTCCAAAATTAATGACTGTCTTTTACACTAACGTGTTGATGGCAGCCCCCATTTATTTTATGTTGTGGATCCAGATAAATGGCAATGTTGCATTTCAATTTAACATTGGGCGCATAAAGAGTGTACAGCCCAAACGGCTCGTCCCATTAAAAAAAATCCTTCACTTTAGATTAAAAACATCATATTTGAAGACGGTTCCCCTCTTACATTTCGTTGCAACTCTGATAATATCCTATGTCAAGGGACATTTGAGACAACCTATATATATATATATATATATATATATATATATATATATATATATATATATATATATATATATATATATATATATATATATATAATAGGTATTCACGTTTGTATGTGCAACCTTTTGGTAGACTCGTCCACGTCCACCGCCCTCGTTAGTATCCCAGCACGGGCCTGCTCAATGGTAAAGATCTTTCTGTCCGTGGTACGACTTACCTGTGAATGATGAGCTCTTATTACCCTATTCCAGCGTACTTACAGAGTTAGGAAATCTCCTTTGAGACGTTTATGGTCTAAACCCCTAAATCCTCACACAGTATCTGAAAGATGCATCGTGGATGCAATCTGGTTTCTTTCGCAATGACTCTTTTGACTTCACACCGATTATGTTGCAGTCAAGTGCACACATTATGTTAGCTAATGGAGTCCTTATAGAATGTATACTACCTAAAATTGGAGGATCTGTGATTGTGGACGCCGGCACATATATATATCTACAGTAAAGCTCATAAATACATGGGTAATAATGGGTGGCTGCAGGAGGTTGAATATCTCAATTGTAGTTTTACGTACCTTATGTAGACCCACAACGTTCATCTATTCTTGTTTGTACCCCGCTACATCTAAAACAAGCATGGGCAGTTTACACAATGTGATTATAAACCATCATACTCTGTATTGCTTCCACATAACATGCGCCTTGACAATTTTTATTTCGCTGCTTATGATCACGTAAAGTTTGTATCAACATAAGGGCATGCTGAAAAGTAATGTCTCCTATTTTTATATGAAAACAGTTGAACTTATTCATATATAAAGGTAACCAAGAAAGTTCTGTCGCTTTTTGTGGAGGTCTGTGTTGGTCCTTACACCGTGAGTTGAATGCGAATGGAGATAAAGCGAAGGTCAATTGAGCCGTGCTCAAGAAAAAACTCTGGATCCAGCACTTCTGAATCGCAAAGGGGTCTTCCTGTTACAGGACAACGCTAAACTCCACGTGGCAAGGAGGACCCGACGCACCATTCTACGCCTTACAAGGGAAATACGAGTGTCATTTAACTCGAAATGGCAACATAGTTCTAAAATGGAATGTAGTGAATCACTCACCTCAAGAAGGTTACAGTTCTTCGATATAGTATCCACTAGTCTGTTGAAACCTTCGCCAGATGTCTGGTAACTGTTGAATACCTGTCAAAGCCCCACGTTGTGAGAGGGTGTTGGCAGTGCGCCCTAAGGCACGAACAATGCTGGGAATGTCTCTGAAATGTTTGCCCCTGAGAGGTTCTTTCATTTTTTGGAAAATATCAAAATCGAAGGAGATCATATCCGGGGAGTATGGTGGGTGCTCCAGTACCTCTCAACCCCATCGCCGTAACAGCGTCTGTACTGGATTGGCTGTATGGCATCTGGCATTGTCGTGTAGGAAAATTAGTCTAGACTCCAGGAGGTGTGGACGTTTGTGCTGCACTGCAAGTCGCAAATGGTGGCTGAGGTATGAAGCACGGTATGCAGCATTGACGGCAACGCCCGGTGGAACTTGATGTTACAGGATAATGCTTTCGTGATCGTATGACATTGTCATCATCACTATCTAAGCTTTTTCGGTCGTGGAGCTTTTGGGTGGCGCCATTCACTAGACTGAAGTTTGAATTCAGGCTCGTAGGATCTTCCTCACGCTTCGTCACTTGCAATATGCGGTGCAAGAAGTCATCACCTTCTCCATTCTAACGTTGAAGGTGTAGGCGCGTACATTTCCACCTATGCCACTTTAGAACCTTGGTCAGAGAATGGGGTACCCATCTGGCTGCAATTTTCCGCATGCCAAAATCTTGTGTTAGCATGCGGAACATCGATCCGGAAGAAATGTTCAGCTACTGCACCAATTCACTACAAGTCCAGCGTCGATCACCGTCAAGCAGTGTCCGTTGTCTTGTGAGATGAATTACGTCCGTAGCCGTTCGTTTATGCCCTCCACTGTTTATTTTGCCTGTTGACTGTAGTCCCGCCTGAAATGCTGCAAACATCTCGCCACTGTCCTATACGGTAGAGCAGCTTCATCACAGGCATCTAATCCTCTGTGAATCTTTCTAGCATTTCGCCCTCCTGCCACCTTGAATTTCATAAATACACGCTGTTCTGCACGTGTGAACATTGCGTTAGGGCGGTATTTCACACAACAATCACTTTAACAATGTCTACTCGCCACACACACCGTAATATGGGACAACAGCAGCATTGAACTGACTCGTACACATCCACGGAACCCACTACGTTCATCATTTGTCTCCTACTTACACGACACTCCAATCGTAGCAGTGTTGCCAGTTCGAGTTAAATGACCCTCGTACTATTGCGTCCGAAATACTCCCTGGACATTGCACCGTCCGATTCTCGCCTGTTCCATTCCTTGGACAATCACCTTAGAGGACGCCAGTTCAAATCCCTAATAGAGATGCAAAGTGCACTTGATACCTTCTTCGCCCATCAAGGGCTTCTATCGCGATGGAATCCATGAGCTTCCACAATGTTGGAAGAAGGTGGTCGATGCTGATGGGAACTATTTTTAATCTTTCAGGTATTCCTTAGATGACATAACTATGTTCGAAGGTGGTGGGTGAAAAGCGACAGAACTTTCTTCGTTACTTCATCCCCTACAGTACGAAACCCTCATAAATATGTCACGAAAAGTATAAATTACACTAATCGACAAAAAAAAAAAAAACTATTTATCTGGCACACGGAAGAAAATACCTGATTATAATATAATTTTTTCACGTAGAATTCGAATCTGCAATCAGTTTTTCTCCATCACCCTCAGTTTTCTCTGACAGAGGGATTTTCGGGAAATTTCCCCTCAAATTTCCCTCCCCCTTTTTTTTTTTTACCATTTTCATATCTGTAGCTCGGGTACCCTTAGGTATATTACACATAATTATATTGTATGTTAGCTTGATTTATACTTAGGAAGCCCTCTAAGTTTCATAAGAATCGCATTATTCTTTCTAGAGAAATAAACATATTTATATAAAAGTATGCTATGTGTACTGTTCATTTTACCATATTCATTAGTGCAGATAAAATCACATATAACCTCCACGAAAATTACAATATAAGCACGGTTTATACCTCATTGGATTTGAAATAAAACATATTTTCAATTATGTATACACCGTGTCACCATTTTTTGTATGAGGGAATTTCTAGAGGGATTTTGTGGGAAATTCCCTCCAAAAAGTAGTTTATAAGATTTTTTTTGTCTTAACTTGCTATTTGTATATAGTGTATGTCTCTCGAAAATATGTTTGATTTTGTTGTGCTAGAACGCAGAGCGGTTTATAAATGAATAGTATCAAAAGTTCAAGAGAAATACAAAACTGTTGCACTATTATTATTATTATTAGTAGTAGTAGTAGTAGTAGTAGTGGTGGTGGTGGTGATACTAGTATTGATATTTTATTGATATTTTTAAAACATTACAATTACGTGCTTACGAGGATTCGTATTGGGACCTCTCCGAAAAGAAAACCTGAATACGTGTCTGCACTGAATGATAGACATACAAATCATGGGGTAGACGGGCGCGCTAGGCGATAGATTCCAGAGCATCAAAAAATAGATTAAGACCAAAACTTGCAGTTCTTCTTACCAATTGATGGTATTTTTTTTTCTCTGCAATGATATGTCGGATAATACGGCACATGAAATAAAGGAAGATCGGATAAACGAGACCATAGTGTATTGGTGTTTCAAGCACCTAAATCTGTAAAATATTTGTATAAAAAACTTATGTTTCTCTCCCGAGCAGAATTGATGGATATGGTCGCACATCTTGCCTTATAAAGTATAGTCTTAGAAAGAAAATATATATTTTAGCTAAAAGCTAAACCAACTTCAATAATTTGCTAAAGTTTATTTTATATATTATATATATATATATATATATATATATATATATATATATATATATATATATAATGGCAAACTTGCCATTTCATCAAGATAAATCACACTTGATAGTAAGATGTCAGTTTCTGTCTGCATATTTCCTTCACACTTTGTTGGAGACAAAATTATTCTTTTTCCAACAAAAGAAAATGAGAGAAGTTATACAACAGCATGAACTGAAAACAATAGCTATTAACAATAGTACTTTAATCCTGGATAAATACGTCATTAAAGGAAAATATCACCAAGTTATTTCCTTATAATATTGCTTCGGTTCTTATTAACATGAAAATTATACACTTCCTATTATGTTTTGTAAAACAAATGGCATGGGATGGGATTCGATCTGGTGTCAAATTGTGTAAAAACTACTAGTCCACCACGCTACCCACCTAACCACGGAAACTGCCTTTTGCTTGTTCTCTTTTTCTTAACAAATAACCTGCTCATAGTCATGGCGCATGTCACTTCCAGCCTCAACACAAGATATTTCCTGTTTGTTTTTATATTTCCGTATGACATACTATAACTAAGAAAAACTGTCTGCTACGTATATCACATAACAAAAATAGCAAGAAGGCAATGAGTGTGTCGTTCTAATGCATTAAAGTTATAAACAAAACGGAAACGAAATGTTAATCATATTTAAAGGTGTTCTTTAATTCCACCTGGAATCAATGGTATTACGGTATGTTCTTAGAATTATAACAAGATAACAACACATTGCCTAAAGTTTAGACACTGACTCAAAGTAAATTTATATAAAAGAACCTCAAAAGGGTAAAAGCAAGTTTATTAAAAAGGGCTTGAGTTTGGGAGGGAAACAGCTCCCAGGACCTCACGCTGGATACGTTCCTAATTCAGTGCAGTGCATTTATATGTTATAAAACATGATTATTAGATGCGTAATATGTAAAATTAGTCTATATCATAGTTTTACTTTTAATAGGTCTTTTTCTTAACACATCTATATTATCCGGCGTTCCGCCTGCCTGTTTATGTCGGATAAGCGAAATTCTACTGCATTTTCAAAGAGACATATACATATACTAGAATTGTATCATCCTAGAACAGACAATAGTGTGAAATGCTTATATTAAAAGCCTGGAATAAAAAAAACATAAGTATTGTTTCGTTAGCGTGAGAAGAAATTAAAACAATTAAACATATTTCCTAGGTTTCAGATTATCTTGTGTGTCTATGTGTATTCTTCTTTAAATATAGTTTTAAAAGTCAAACCATTCGCAATATTCCTAAGGAAACCAAAAGAAAAACTCGCATGTGCCTCTTGTAGCAAGGCGGCTGAAGTGCATAGTCCGAAATCCGATTCCCACGTTAAAGTATAGATGACAAATCGGCGCTTAAAAGGAGTGTTAAGTAAACCAAACCAAATAAATAAATCATGCAAACAAAGCATACGATATTAGAAAGGTATCAAGCATACATTATTTAGAAGAGGTTGGAGCGACTGAAATGTCCATCTTAAATGAGTCATTTTCAAAATTACAAAAATGAAAACTACAATACCAGGTTTAGTCAGCAGTCTCTGGCTAAGTTACCCTGCCAGGAAGTTACTGAAATACCAGAAAAGGCAGTAATCGATGATAGAGATTAGGAAATATTGTAAGGCAGGGTTTTATACTTCAAATCATAGATAGTATATATCATCGTTTGAAGAGTTACATTGAAGTGCATATCGTTGCTGAGCCTTCAAAAAGCTCCACGTGCAGAGTTTGCTCAAAGTATGATTTTTACAGATGTAGATGCAGTTTGGTATTGAGCATATACCTACAACCGTGCTGACCGCACACCACCCCAAAGTCGTGAGTGCCACAAGTTCTCTTCTACGCCTTGGCGCAATTAGAGCTGTTGCGTTCAGAGAGAGAGAGAGGGAGAGAAATAACTTAAGTCCATTGCACTTACATGCGTTAATAAATGTTAACTTATGTTTATAAATTATGTAAATGATCGTTATTATTATTATTATTATTATTATTATTATTATTATTATTATTATTATTATTTCTTATTATTATACATTTCTTTTCGCGTTGACTGCCATGTATATGGAATTCCATACATACGGCTCTCCCGTGCAGCGCTGCGTGTATAATTTTCCATACACAAACAATATATTCCAATTTTGTTGTGTTCATTCTATAGGTGTGTATGTAATCAGATACGTATGGTGTAGAAGTCAAAATTTAATGTCCATGCCACGTAAATGCAAAACCACACTAAAAGAATTTATGAACAAAGACATTTATGGGGCTAAAACAAAGAATTACTGGCGAGTGTTGCCCGTGGTGCACGGCTGATAACGGTAAACAGTTTTAAATTTAAGCAAATAGAGTTTTAATTAAGCACGAATTTAACTTAGAGTGTAAAGTGGGGAAGGCTCAGGAGTTCGCTAGGATCTTTAATTGCTTTAGCGCCTAATATTGTCTATTCTATGTATTTTCTTCAAAATAAAACTTTATTGGGAAAATATATAATTTAGTATATCAAGAAAGAATTCTGCCTCTTTCGAGAAATATAAATTTGTAGCAATAAGATGCCGTAAAACTTTGGACTGCTATGTGTATTGATAAAGTCCTGTAAAAATTTGGATTGTTATGTGTAGTGATAAAGTGCTGTATAAAATGATTTTACCAAATACACATGGAAAACATGCAAATTCGTTTTTATATATACAGGTATGTTTCTTGAGTTGATTTGATTTTCAGTTTAACTTAGCGTTCAGCAGCAAGGCTATATGAGACGTGGACCTACTGATTAACGTGGAATCCGAACCACATGAGCTCCCGCCGGGAATCGAACCCGGCTCTCCCACGCCAGAGGCGCGTACGCTAACCGCTTAGCCATGACAGGTATGTTTTTATGTTCTTGGAACATTATCTATGACGAATTTATTTCTTAATTGTATTCAGTATTTAATTTATCTTCGTTACTTCGAGTTACATTTTAGCGCCTATTTTTTAAATTTTAAGTGCCTATTTGCCTGCTTATTTTTCAGGTTTTTAATGCCTAAACATTTGTGTCTAGTTATTACTAAGAAAATTGTCAAAAACAAATCACTCCTTAAGAAAACCACTCCTTCTTGATGTTTTAAGGACAAACCAGTTATGCAGTATATTAGATTATTATTGAAACATTTGTTCACGAAATATGAACAAAATTGCCTGAGGCGTTAATGGGAAAATCGCCGGGGAAAATCTCACTCTAAGTGTAAATTACGCCTTCCGAATGTTTACATGACAAATGATTTATGTCATATTTTTATGCTATTAATGATACGTTTATTTATGAAATGTGGTTGATAAAATTGTTCGAGAAAACGCATCCAGCATAGTAAATTACACCTTATGTACTTTTTCAGATCAATGATTCATACTACGGTGGAAGGTTGTTAATAAAATATATATTTGTAAAAGTAAACAAAATCGTTACAGCTGTTTTGCAGAAAATTTAATTATTTTAAATTTCTATCCTTCAGTAAAGCACCCTTATTTTTAGGATTTAGGATTTAGATTTCGGGACTTTCGGCATCTAAGGCCATATAGCCCTTCACGGTTTGAGGGATGACGTCCCTCGGAAAGCACACAATCCGAGGAAAGGGAAGGAAGAAAGGACTGGGGAAGGAAGGAAGCGGCCTGAGACCTATAAGTTAGGTACCACCTCGGCATTTGCCTGGTGTGAATGAGAAATTCCAGAAAAACCTCATTCAGGGTGGTTGACCTGAGAAAGCGTTTTACACTTTTCGACCTAGTGCCCCCACCGGGAATGGTACCCGGGACCGCTCCCACCGAAGGCGAGAGCGTTAGCGACTTCGCTACATCCTTATTTTTAGGTGTCGGAGAATATAGAATTCGAAACGATAGATGTTATAAAAACCTCATGTCTAGAATTCGGTCCCGATACTTTGAACAGTAAAGGCCTCTATTTGAGTGCATGAGAAAGCCTGACGAACGAACAAACAGATAGACAGACATCGAAAAATCATTTTTCGATATGTAGGGGTCACGAAACTTGAATTAATTGAAATATCGAATTCGATTTTTACCATTATCACCACAATTTCTTCTTTCGTCGCTTGAATGTGAAAACGATTAGGCCTACACCGACAAGTAAAGTAATAGTTTGTAATACCAAAAATTTAATGTTACGTTTAATGTATTTTCATGCTAAAAAAAAGCTTATGCCTGATGTCATTTTAATATCAGATTTCACGCTACTGTATAATTTAAAAGAATGGTATAATTATCGTTCATATCCATATTGTCTTCTGGAAGCATTCGTGTTCGGCACACATAGATCTGTATAATTTAGTTTTGTTCAAAGAAAGCATTCTTTATTCCTTACGCTTTTGATTGCATTTCTTGCACTTGTGGATATGTATAAGAAAGAGAAAGTCAATACTCTAAAAAGAAACACACACACACACACACACAAACACGAAGTGAGTTGAACTTCGTCTGTAGTGCAAACACGAGGAGGGGAGGAGTAAGAATACACGAACTAAAAACAATCGCTCTTACCAATAGTACTCTAATCCTGAATAAATACGTTATTTTCTTATTATATTGTTTCAGTCCTTATTAACATGGCAATTATACACTTCCTTTAATATTTTGTAAAAAAATAATTAAAAAGATGGCATAGGATGGGATTCGATTTGGTGTCAAAACAGTATTAGAACTACTAGTCCGCCACGCTACCCACCTAACCACGGAGACTACGTTTCCTTTGCTTTCTTTTTCTTAACAAATAAATGCTTATAGCCATAGTGCGTATCACTTCCAACCTTAAGACAAGTTTTCCGGTTTGTTTCTATATTTTCGTACGACATCTTGGTTACAGAAGCTAATTTAAATTTAGCAGACAATCTAGACACTAGGTTTAAACTAATAAATGCAATATTTTACTCCACTTCCTAGTTCCTTGATTCAATTCTCCTCCTACCCATCGTGTTATTTCCTCTGCAGTCCTGCTCTGCTACTGCAAAATTCCCTCGAAAACATGATTGCCAATATACACAAAGCCGGGCATAATTTTGTTTTGTTTTTTTATATTTTTTAATATTTTATTATATTTTTTGGAAACATCTTAGATGGATTGTTTTCTATTATCTCCACTTACTAATAGCAGAATTTTACCCATAAACCTAAGGAAAATGAAAGAAATGCGAAAATTCGTGAGTTACAGTATACGCCAAGTTTTTTGAGCATGGAGGTTCATTGTAGTCGTGGTATGTATTCGTAAAATTCAAAACACAATTACATAAAATGAAAAGCAAAAGAACAGATTTTAATAATAAGAGGGAAGTTAACCAAATTTCTTGCTTTATATTGAAGGAGATAAAGGTTAAGCATTTATTTTGTGAGAGAAAGGATAAAATGTACGAAATAGACACAAACAGTGCAAAAGAAAGAAATAATATATAAATGCCTTATTTGAGATCGAATCTGAAATACCCCAAAGAATTGCATGATATAAATCTCATAAGACGTAAGGTATTCTGACAGTTCAATACTACCTGTTTTTCGTCTAGGAAAACGAACCTTCAGAATCATTTTCTTTTTCTTTCCCATTTCCACAGGTTATCCAACTTCCAAAAAGGAAAAGAAAGAAAATGGGGAGGAAGTCATCACAGTGAAGTGAAGTTGCTGACTTCTATATAAAAATAAGCAAACACGAAAAACTTTTTGCGGAAATATTTGAGATTCGTCGCCCCGAAGAGAATCAATAATCGCTTCTTATTCAAAGAAATAGAAAGAAGGAATTCTTGAAGAGAAGTAAAAGAGGAGTTTACAATACCTGGAAGGATTCTTTTGCATGTGCGGTGAAGAAGAAAGATGCCATAAATGGATATACCTATAAAGTGCAGACATGGATGCAAGCAACAAAAACCGAATCTATCATATATATCAGTTTACAATAATTATTATTATAATTCAAGTTCTACAAGAAATAACAGATTGACATAGCTAATGTTAATCGTTTATTCTCCGCAATCTGAACTGTTTTTTGCATAAGAAGTGCAGAATGTTTTTGTTAAGTATTAAAGCGATGCTCTGTCATTCGACTCGATATTTACATTTGTATATATATATATATATATATATGTGTGTGTGTGTGTATATATATATATGTACGTGTGTAAGGGGTGCAATATATGTGTTCGTGCGCACGTGTTATACAATAACTTATATAAAATTGTTCGATTTTGTTGAAATTTTTCATAATTTTCTTTTATGCTTTCTAATTAGGTATTTTGTTTTATATTGAAACTAGTGTCTTTAGGTAACTGGGTCCTCCGCGCTCAGACCGCATTTGCTCATCCTACGGCCTCTCACCTCTTAAACCCACAATTCTGCCGAATTTCAACTTTCTTTTTGCATGTCAACTATCTAAAAGATAAGATTTTATAACCCCGAAAACCCCCCATTTAAATAACATGGAGATTTTTAATCTCCCCTTTAGACTCCCTAAAAATTAGAAATATGCATTTTTGACAATTTCCCTATGGGTTAGTCGCGAAAGGCTACAATCAAGCAAAATTTATTCATTTTATCCCTACAGGAAGTGCCTAAATATTTTGAAGTGTAGAACATGTTTCATATAAATAACATGGGAAAGATTTTTCAGTTCCCGTAAAACCATTCTATAGTTGGAAATTTTTATTTTTGGTGATTTACTTACATAACGCTAATAAAAACGTACAAGCATACCGAATTTCAAGTTTGTATTCTGATTCCAAGTACCTGAAACATGAGATTATAGGTCTAAAATAACGCCCATTTAATTAACATACGGAATTTTTCATCTCCCTTTTAGACCCTCCTAAAAATTAAAAATATTCACTTTTGGCAATTTTCCTGTGGGTTAGTCCCGGAAAACGACAATCATACCAGATTTAAACTTTCCACGTCAACCGAAAATACCCCTTTAGTTGATGTCAGTTCTTGTTTTTATATATAGCTAGGATTGTTTAAGAATAAAGGGTTGAAATCAGATAAATCAATCCCAACGTATAAGACTTATTGTATGGATAATGTCAATCCGAACTTTAACCCTTATTAGTTTGTATGGTGGGTGCATAATGAGTTTCTTCTTCAAACATATGGAGATCAAGGATTATCGTTAATGCAAGATAGATCTTTCACAGCCTTAAAAGATTTTTATTTGGTTAAATTTCTTTAATTTAAATTCATGTTCTAACTTGTCTAGGTGTTAAAACATGAATTTAACAACTCTAGCCTCTGTCCGCTTTGCATTAAAGGTTAAAATCTTTTTTAATTATATAACATTTTCTATATTAGATAACATCTATGTAAAGTTTTCTCATTTAAACACTCAGTTTATTTGTAATCTCAAGTTCTATAATTTAAATTTACACATATGTGAAATAAATTAATCTTTTAAAACAGTTTGCAACCGCAAATCTATAATAATGTATTTTCATATTTCTGATTTGTTTTGTGACCAATTATCAGATTTTGTAGATCAACATTTAAAAGTTATTTGTATAGCATTATAAGTTGTGTAATCTGTGAATTAATATTAGAGTTTCCTGAAGAATAAATTAAATTTATGAAGAAATTAAGTTGAAATATCTAGTTTAACATCTCATAAGTAAGCATAAAACCTAAGGAATACAGCGATGATGATGAAGAAATTGTGGAATTAAGAAAATAGAAGAAAACTCCCGAGAAAAGAACCAGTGATCCTGGGCACCAGAGGTGAGCGCTCTATCCTGAACCATCGCGGACCCAAATAAGGAAAGAATTTCTCAAAATAGTACTTATTTACCGTGCACTTAAAAAAAAAAAGAAATTATTTCGAATATAAAGATGGCGTCTACTCTTCACACACGTAGAACATGTGGCGGTACTTCGGGCTCGTACCCAGGGAGGGGCTAGAGAGACAAGTCCCCAAATTACGTTTTACTCTGTCTAAAACAGAATGTTGTAGATATTTTTAAAGTTAAACTAGGTCTTTTCACATTCTAAGAATTCAAACTCAAGACTCTATTACTGCACCATGGCAAATATCAAAGGCGTGAGACAAGATGCACTTCTAAAGAATCAATGAACAGAACGTTAAGACTTTTCTTAAACTCACTCCACTTCTTTTTTTAACTTTTGTGGACAACTTAAAGACAATGGAGAATATCAACAATTAAAAAGGTAAATCAGATATTATCTTCAAAACTATACTATATTAACTAATTGTTAACTATATGTATATATATGAAATGATAAAAAATGGCCATATTAGTGAAAATCGAAATTTCTTTAAATGTATTGTTGCTGAGGATGAATCCTGATGTGTGAGGTATGATCCGGAAACAAAACGCCAAAACATGGAATGGCGTTCTCCTGCATCATCTCGTCGGAGAAAGGTCAAGGCAGAAAAATCACGCATCAAAACGATGCTAATTACCTTTTCTGACAGTAATGGCATATTCCACAAGGAATTTCTACGTGAGGGAACAACATTAAATGCTGCTACGTACGTTGAAACTTTGAGACGTTTCATAAAACGTGTACAAAGCGTACGACCCCAGTACTCAGAACAAAGTTCATGGTTTCTGGTTCACGACAATGCTCGCCCTCACACAGCACGTATCGTCAGACAATTCCTGGCCCAAAAGGGGGTGATGCAAATCGACCATCTACTGTACTTTCTAGATCTTAATCTTCTTGATTTATTCCTGTTCCCACGCCTCAAACTCGCGTTGAAAGGAAAGAGATTTGACGAAACGTGTCGAGGCTCTCGAGCACCATCCCGAAAGAAGACTTCTCAAATGTTTCTGTGACATGTATAGCCGTGGTTGCAGAGCTGCACTAGAGGACTACTTCGAAGTGCAGTAAGGTAAGTTTCATTCATATTGTATCTACTTTCTATTTACGGGATCATTCACCGATCCTTATTGTCAGAGGTTGTATGTAAAAATGATCGAAAATGACCGATATATAGTTTCCAGGATCGCTGACAAGAACAGTAACATTTCTGATGCTCTGTAAATACAAAATCAGCCTCCATTGCCCTTTATGTCCAAAATGAAACATACTCTCCCCGTGCAAAGAAGGGGTATTGTGCTAATCTATTATAAGAAAAAACTTAGTAGATGCATTAAGAAGTGGCTGTAAGCCTAGAGAAGATAAATAAACTGTAGAGCAGGTCTATACGTACGGAGTGATCAGTTGGGTTAACTCCCCTTGCAGCCACCCTCAAAGCCCATGACACTTTCAATTGTTTGTTTAGATAAATATAAGTTTTAAAAAAGCAGTCAAGAATGTAAAAAGTCGAGAAAAGAATCCACAGCTCTGTTACAGATTCCTTAAATAATAATAAGTCTGTAGCATTTCTTGATGACTGTCATTGCCCTATTTAGTATCGTAACGATGCTTATGAAGAAGATTAATTATAACAATAAGTTAAATACAGAAAATCCACGAAAAATACAGTAGTTCAAATAAATTTTATTTCTTGTGTTATTATTTGTACAGTTGGTGTATTTTTGAAATATTTCTATATTTTTAATATAACGAACGCAGGACTATTATATGTATAGCCTAAAACGCTATAGTATTAAGTTTTGTCTCGTCTAGAAATCGGATTGGTTACGTTCTGTCGTTCTTCAGTGTTAAAGTAGTCATCTCATTATGAAAGATGCTTGGTTCGATTTCATGTAAGCTTGTAGTAAACCAAGTGTTCTGCAACTATTTTCAACCTACCAATTTTACCGTCACTGTCTACCAATGATTATCAATTTTCCTCAGTTTGTGAAACTTATCGTGGTATGTTAAAGCAATAATTTTACACAAAATACCTACTTTGGAAGAAATGAAGTCTTCAAATACAAGAACATGGCCTGGAATACTATAATCAATATTGTGTTATGAAATTTGAGGAAGTAACTTATTTTTCTATAATAATGAATTAAAACTACAGCAAGTTCAAGTTTGGAGCGTTGTAATTAACTCTGATTCCTTTACAAAACTTGATGTCACAAAATATTACTTGAAAAAACCTCCCACGCTATTCCTTTGAATGACGAAGAACAAGCGGGAGGCGGCGTGAAATGTAATATCATATTTTCCATCAACTTCTCATCAATTATCTGAAAAATTAAGGAAGTCTACAAAATGCGTAATGAAGAGGAAATGAAAGGTGTAGAACACAGAATTTATTACAATCGTTAAAACTGTCTGACAGTATAATTTTTGAAAGAACGAATGGAAAATTATTCATTTTAGAAACTTCCTTGTGGAGGTGGTAGTGTTATGTATTTTTAAAATATAAACACCATATATGAGAAATAAAGGTACATAATTGAATCTCCTTCCTATTAATTTACTTCTTCAAGCAGAACAAGGCTATAGTTATTGGAAAAATACAGACAATGTAATGAAAACTCGGTTCTTCTCTTTTCAAGAACACAGAGCTCTCTTGTAGCTATATGATTATTGCACGGGTCTTTAGCGTGGAAGACACATTTTCGATCCCTGGTGGGCGTTCATGTGTTCGGATCTCATATTAAGCTGAAGGTCCACATCTATAGCCTCACTGTTAAAAGAGACCCTAAACTCTTATCAACCACATATGTTGAATACCCACGCAGTAGGTATTGGCAGTGCACTCTTGACTTAATTGTAATGAAGGGCCTTCTTCCGTACCAGAATTTGCAAAAATCGCGGAATGCAACTCTACGCAAAACTTACAAACCTCATTTATATCTGCTATGCCTATTATCACAAACTAAAATGCAGATGGCATTGACGTAAATCTTTGAAGAATAGAACACTAAGTGTACGTGGATTTTTATAATACTAATTTTGTCAAAATAATTGAAACAACAAAAATGTAACTTTTTTGTTTAATCACCTTTAATCTGTAGTACAATCTGTATTTGTTATGTAATTGTGTCATATAATTCGTGAATCTTTTCCAAAATACTAGGCCCTTCTGTATGCAGTTAAGCAATTCGTCAGTGAAAAAGGAAATCTGCATGGATTAGCGATTTTAAAACTGCCCATATATATTTCACTAGCCTTCTGCTAACTGAAGACTTCGCTCCTAGATTCCCACATTTACTCAGTCTACGGCCTCGCACCTGAGTATGGCCTTAACATATCTCTAATCTTAAGTGATTTTGAGATATGGCCATTTTATTATAACAATTGCAGCCCCACCCTTTTTCTTCCCTTCGATGGGAAAATCATTATTACATGAAACATTATTAGGTAATTATTTTTCTTCATATATATTTCAGAAAGAACAAGTAATGTCAACGATTCATTAGGAATGTAGCAAGTAATGAAATTCAATCCTGCCTAAAATAGCCTATAGAATCTATTTTCGGTATAAGTCTCTACATCAAACTTTTTAGAAAAGGTTTTTGAATATTGTTGAGGATTTTACGTATTTTTTGTTGTTAAACATAGGGATTTTTTTTGCTTGATTATCAATTATCAATTTTCTTATCAAGAAAATTGTCTGTAGAGTCTTTTCTGGAATATCCGTTTCTAGTTGTTGTAGTAGTTACTTTGAGTTCAGCGACCCGTTTATCAACGAGACTGTATGAGACATTGACCTACAGCCAAACGTGGGATCTGAACTACATGAGCTCCCGGCGCGAATTTAACCCTATATATAATATATATATATATATATATATATATATATATATATATATATATATAATATTGCATATTTTGTATATATTCACAGCACTCAATTTTAACCGTGAGTCTTAAAACCAACATTGTTTTATACTTTGTATTGCTAAGTAGTGATGAAACTGGTCACGAATTTTGGACCTGGAAGCAATCAGACCCGGTATGACCTAAACAGATCCGGGGATGACGAAATATTATCATACCATGGAGAATCTGTTTGAGGCTGTTAAAGTAATTCTAGTCTTTTCCGCTGGTCAGGTGACTAGCGCGTGCACTTTGTGTGCATGGAGTGCCGGATTCCATTCCCGATGAGAAACTACTAAAATTTTACTGGCATTAATCATCTGTCTCCTTAATCTAAAATATATAATTGTGGGACGTTAACTAATGTTTCGTTAACATTCATTTCATTTTTTAAATATAATTCTAACAAACACGACTCCGCTCTCTCTCTTCTCTCTTTTTACTAAACCTCTATTTTTTTTCTCTCTCTGTGTAAACGTCTGCTGCATCAAAACATTGCATTGAAAGACAACCAAAAGATCTATAAGAGTATAAACGCGCGAAGATTATACAAAATATAAAGTGTATGCTTTTCTTATTAGGCATCGTTAAAATTGAATCATGCGAGCCCGTAAATCTTGCAGTATAGATTATAAGAAATACTGCAGATTCCAAACAGTATTCCGTTAAATCTTTTTGAGTTTTCTGTGTTCGAAATCACTGCATTATTTTTAGTATTGGAAGACGAAATAAACATGAAATTGTATTTGAGATAGTCAAGACATAGTAGGTTAAGAAATGTCACACGGGAATCAAACACATGAATATTCGGACTAGAACAGTCATCAGTCACGTACGGAGGAATTTATTTCGCTTGGGCTCCAAAACTCTTTGGGGGAACCAAGTCCAATGTTACAATAAATTATATTAATATTTGTAAAGTCGCTCCAAACATTATTCTGAATTTAGAGAAAAGTCGGGATTTAAAAGTCTGGATTCCCTGCCTACGTCCTGGTAGACATCATTAATGCTATAAAATATTGTAGAGATGATATTTCGGTTACTTCCGGGCTATCAGATCTGTCCGGGTCGGTAGGTTTATCTGGGTCACCGGGTCTGAAAAGTAAGTCCGAAATTCGGGCGACGTATACAAGAAGGGGTGACCAAAGTGACTCAAGCATCAGCAGTAACAAATCATTTACGAAGAAGTAAGAGTGTGCGATGTCAACAGCAAAAAGCTTTTGCAAGATAAGCAATTTGAATATGATATTGCGTATGTTTAGTTTGTTTTTCTTTAATTAGAAGAACTTTTTAAGTTAAGGCTAATGGTAAATTATTACATGAACAATTGTAAGTACTGAAAAGATGTTGAGGAAAATGTTCACCTAAATCTGAAAAAGCTGAGAAAATGTTATGGGAGAAACCTTTAATGCCAAGGTATGGGAAAAGTCTGGGATCACTGTTTTGCAAGCTATTGACAAAATAATGGCTGGAAAGGAAAGAAACTTTCTGGAGAAATGAAACAACAATATTTCAGCATTCAAGTTTGAATTACGACTAGTGTGATAGATTGTATTCAACATAAGATATATATATATATATATCATATAAATAAAATTCACAGCTTGATTGTTGATACCATGGAAAATGTTATGAATTGTTCACCATTTTAAACCTTTCATTTTTTATATCAAGGAATAATTTATCCATACAAGAGAAAACTAATAATATTAATCTATATCTACATCACACAAATGAAAAAGATGTCTATCATATCGGAAAAAGGGTAAACCGTTTGAAGTGAATTTTTAAACCTACCTCGAACTGGATTGTGATCACGAGAAGAAATGAGGGTCTCAAAATGTTTGCCAAAAACATTGTATCTCACGGTAGGGAGATGAAACTTAGTACACAAATTACTTATTAAGAAAGAGTGAGCATGTGTCGAACTATTTTTTTTCTTTTAGAAATCCGCTTTTAAGAAGGGAAGAGGAGTAATTTTAGTATTTTTTCTGAATATTTAAGAATGATATCTAGGTTGTATGTTTCGTCATTACACCAAAATGGATGAACCCTTTGAAATGAATATTCTAAGATCGTGTGTTCACCATTTGACTCCAGTCAGTTTTTTCTTTTATGTTTTTTTTACCAACATTTGATTCCAGTAAAAAGTTCCGAATAAAGTTCGTTGATGGAAATTATATTCAAACTGGAAATGGTAGAAATCAATCATTTTTAGTTTTAACGTTGATCACTATAAAGTAACATAGCGAGAAGCGGTTTCTTACAATCGAGAAAGCATCCAGACAATACAGTTGATTCCATCCTCAACTTTGCTTAAACCGGAAGTGATAAAAATTCATTAGAACTTCTGGTTTGATCTATGTGTAGCAAAAAACAGAAGAGTTTTTCTTTTTTTGTAATCAATTTAGTGATCAACGAATAGATTCATCTCTCTCAACCCTCTATTAAAACAGAAAGTGACAGAAATCAACCACTTCCTTTTCTGATGTTAATTAATATAGAGCGTAAACGGTAACAGCAAGGAAGAAATAGTTTTCTGTAATGAATTAAGCGTCTCAAGAAAATATTTGAACTCCATTCTAATCTCTACTGAAGAAGTAGAAATATACTCTACTTCAGGTTTCAATATTAATTTAAGAAATCATCACGCCATATAAACCAAACTCTTTCACATAATTTATACGTGACATTGATATTTGTTTACATTAAAAGAGTTATTTACAATATCTTAACAGGGATCTTTTAAATTCTTAAAGGAATTCCAGATAGAGATTTCACAAATAAAATATGTTCAAAATCATCAAAAGTAGACTTGATTCCCTTATGCATTGAATGTACCATTTATAAAAATAACCTAAAATTCCACCCTAAATGCATTTTTTTTATTTATTTATTTATTTTTTTTTAGTAAGACAGAAAAGTAATATTTAATTTCAAATATGTTTCCTTTAGGTGTTATGAATAGAAAGAACTCAAAATTTGTAATGTTATTGGCAGTCATCGTAAGACAAAATATTGAGTAGAGCTAGTTCCTGTTAAATGCACCACACATATTTAAAGTATTCTTCATTTTAATTCATTTGGTTGTAATGTAAAATTATTGGATTTGTTTTAACTTCCTAATGAGGTTATTAGTAAAGTTCTCACTTTAATGTTTGGCTGTCATATTTTATTTGAGAGCAATGAGTAGAGAAAAGATCATGCTGACGAAGATGAAGGATATTGGATACTTGGTACAACCTCTGCGACCTTTCCGAGTCGTAAACTTGTAAGAAGTTGATCCAGCAGACACAGAGAAACCCGTGGTAAGATGAAAAATGTAACCAAAATATAGTCACATGTTTCTATTTGTATTCATATGATTCCCTAGATGTCTTTCTCTTTTTGTTTCAATCTTTCACGTGACATGTCTGGACAAGTTATATAGCGTCTTGGTTTCTGCAGAGTTTCCAACTGGCTTTCTCGAGACGAGACTAGATTTTTAATATTATTTGCAAAGGAGTTACAGTCTTCTATTAAAAGTTGTAAGTTTACAGTATTTATTTTAGATAATTCTTAAGTATTTCACATTACGTACTTATTCAAGAACCTTAAAAATACTTAGATAATTTGTTTTTGTCTATTAAAGTTTAGTTTTCATTTTCAGTACCGGGGTTATATGATACGTGAACTTACAACTGAATCTGGAATTCGAACAATCGTAATGTGTTTGTCTTCCACCAAGAATTGCATCCCGTATCCCAGGCAGTAAAGGCACGCGTTAGTCACCAGGCCAGCAGGAAGAGCTTAATAAATTGGTAATATAGTTACAAAATATTCTAGCTTCAACTTGCATAATTAGTACGAACTATAAAATTGTCATTTCTATTAAACTATACAAGTAAAACTCTACCTTTCTTTACAATAGGCAGATATATTAACGGTAAGTCAAAATACAATAAATACATGTAATACACCTACTTTAATTAAATTTCTTTTTACTAGTATCTGAGCCTACACTTTACGTAAGGGAAAGGCAAATTGTATTAAAATCTATATAGATTTTTCGTTTTGACTAGGTAATTAAAGAATACGGTTATCTAAGAATCAGATTTACAACATCATTGCATTACCATCTCTCAAGGGAGTCGTGTTCACGTTTTCCCGATTTGTTGTCTGATGAGTTAAGCTGATCACCGTAGCATATACCAGCAACACTATGTAAGTAAATCACCTATATTGCAAAACCACCTCTGTAGCCTATCCCCAGAGATGATATAGACAGAAGAGAAAGAAAGTGATTTAAAGTCTATAAGGCCTATTTAGATCGATGAACAACTATTTGAGTGAGAACAGTAGCTTTACAAGACAGTTAGGAAAGGAGAAGGGGGATCTCAAAATCGAAATTTTTAATAGTGCTAGAGAGAGACAAATATGATTACGATTATCAATATAATAATAGTTGTTCTTATTTTATTATACTTATTTCAACATCCAAATTTTTTCGTCCAAGATCACAAGATAAAGGGAGCATAGAACTCCTCTGCAAGATTTAAATCATAAACCACGACACGTCTGCTTTTGATTATGAATCTAACACACTATCGCTTAGCTAAATAAAAGTACTGAGCAGAAACTTAAAAATTATTTTAGAATGTGTAATGATGTCCTATCAGGTTATAAGTATTCAGCATAACTTATTCGCAAGATATCAACGGCTGCTCCGTGAACCTGCGGTCACAGACCGCCTGAGTTTTTCTACGATTGAACACAGCTTATTGGTATCGGCTCAAGCCATAAAAGTCAAAATTAAATTATGCTCTCGTATATATAAAGCTGAGTGTTCACTTGTTTGTTCTCCATACAAGTCGACCCTCTCGTTTCTAGGTATGACATACTTCTAAGTAATTTCTAGAGAAGATACCGTGGGCCATTAGTATTTAAAATTAGATTGCTATAGATACCACCTTCAGTATCCCAATAGCTATCCAAAGTTTGGTTTACTTATGTTTAAAGTAAACAATAGGAATTTTGAACCGCAATACACGAATACCAAACTTCTGTCTTCCAATATAAGCCAGTAAGTGAAAGTCATTCATGACGAAAGTAGTCGAATGAGAGAAATATTTGTTCACAAACGAAGTTGATAAAACAGAGAGGAATTATGAGATAAGAAAGGATATAAGAATTAGAGACTTATCTCTAGAAATTATGAGATAAGAAAGGATATAAATTAAAAGTAGATACCAAATCTGAGACAAATCAGAAAAAAGATCGAAATATTGATGTCAGCTACGTCAAGAAACACTTTAACTCTTGCCAGAAACCTCGCCTGGACGAAATAGAAGGATTAACCCACCTCACTCGTTGAAATATGATTGATAATGTACAAAGAGATATGGACTTCTTTATACATCGCTCATCGCCTCAAAAATTATCGTTCCTTGATTAATCATCTTTCATACTTAATTAAAATTAACGAGAAGCCTAACGTATTTATACACAAGCCAATAATACCGTCTTAAACTAATTACTCTGTATATGTATTTTTGACTTTTTGCAAATAATTATAATTATTTCAAATTTACTATATGGTTTATAATCTTTGTTTATTACTACAGAAGAGAGCTTTTTATTGAATTTTATTCTACATAAAGCCAACCTATTGTCGATTTATTTATATTAATCCTTTCTTCATTTCTATTTTTAGCTATCCCTGGTGCAGGAGTAAGATCACTCCTCAATTTTGATTGAATTGAACTCCAAACAGTCATGATTGTAGGATAGACTAAAATATTATCTCTGCGCACCGTACTGTATTAAAAGCTCACCATTTTTACTTTGCTTACTGCCCAGCATACTTTCAAAATTCCGGATTTGGTAAACTCATCCCTAATTCTTTCCATATTTAATTCTAAGCAGAGAGAATTGTTATTATTATCACTCGTAATATCATTGAAATGACTGTAATTTATTTCGACGACAACTAAGATAATATGTAATCATTATGGGACTGATAATTGTAGTAAAAATATAATAACAACATTGGTTTAAATTATTTTTCAATTTCTGTTTATTAAATCTCTTTAGACATGCATATTTACAATAGGCTGGTTGTAAATTACATGCGGAACTAAATATACCTAGGTAATTTAGTTAATGAACTAAGATCTCTAATATGCCGCGTTATTCTTATGAAAATATAGGAGGGTAAATACATTTCTTTTTATTTTATTTTAATGTTCATTGTACGAAACTTTCGATTTTAGTAAAGACCTGAGGATGGAAATGAACTGTATTGTTAAGACGCTTTATCGATTGCAAGAAACCGCTTGTCACTATGTACACCTTGTTAGCGTTCTGCTTTATAGCGATGAAAATTAAAAGTGGAAATGATGTTTCTACCACTTCCAGTTTGAATATAACTTGCAGCAACGAACTTGATTTGGAACTTTTGACCCCCTATATCCGTCAAAACTGATGGTAATCCATCAAGTAGTTTCTGAGATTTTTTTTGTCTTCCGAACAGACGGATACATGGACAAAATGACTAAAGCATATTTGGTACGATGCGCATGTAAAAACCAAAAGACAAGCGATATTTAAAAATATATAGAATGATTAAAGAAGAAGACATTTTTGTGATTGATATACAAGTACACAATTTTTTGGCTATTTCTCGACGTAGTCATCATGAACCTCCAGATCTTTCTGGTAACGTGGCACAAGCTTCCATATACCCTTTGTGTAAAACATCCACTGGGAGTGCAGCCAGTCCAGAACTGACGTCTTCAGCACTTCATTGTCATTGAAACGCTTCGATGCAAGCCACGTTTTCAGGTAAAGAACTTTAAAAATCGCTGTAAGCTGTAAGCTGTATGATTGAAGAGTTCCCATAGAAATCTTTGATTTGTCTGTGTGTGGACGGGCATTGTCATGGATCAAAATAATTCCAGATTGTAACATTCCTCTCCGCCGACTTCGGATGGCACGTAATTGGCAATTGCTGGATGTCATTCTTCTGTAATTGTTTCTTCTGGTTTTAAGAATTCCACAAGAATCACATCCTTTTAGTCCTAAAACTTGGTTGCCATGATTTTGTGAACTTGTTGTGTTTGTTTGAATTTCTTCGCTTTAGGAAAACCAGAATGCCACCATCGCATTAACTGTTGTATCGACTTCCCAGTAGCATACGATATACGGGTTTCGTGTGTCGTCACTATGTGAGAAAAGAAGTAATTCCCACCCTCCTCCTGTAGGCTAGAATATCATGTGTAGCTGTCATTCTTTGCTCTTTGTGAGCGTCTATTAGCATTTTTGGCGCTCCTTCGCATACAGTTTTATGATAACCCTGATTGCCAGTCACAATTAGATGCACTGTCTTCACATACATCTTTAGAAATTCCTTGGGGAGTTCAGTTATTGTGAGCCTGGGATTGGATCTCACTTTCTCGTTAATGCGTTCCACCAGTTCGTTCGTCTGAATACTAGGCCTTACGCTACGCTCATCGTCATGAACATTTGTACGCCTTTTTGAACTTCCTGTGTCATTGCTTGACCTTCCCTTCGCTCATTACTGCCGGTCCGTATATCACACACAATTTCTTATGGATGTAACCTGCATTCTGTCCTTTAATGTTCAGAAATCGTTTGATAAAACTTATTTCACATTTAGTGGGATTTTGTACTACGCCAGCCATTTCAAATTACTCGCACGTACACAACTTCACTCGAATGATTCTATCTCTGTTCCAAACACAGAATACTAGGGCATGCTCGTGCGCATGCTCAACTACATCAATGTTGTCAATCCCCCGTAAAAACTTATTGGACCTTTTTTGTCATTATCTCAATCAATCTCAATCAATCTCTGAGTTTATCAATCTCTTTGTTTACAGTGTTAACATTTCCTTATACGAGCACTAAAGTCAAATTTGGTCCCTTTTTTCTCGTATCATCGGTATATAGACTCGATTTAGTGAGTTGGTCTAAATGGAGTAGCCAGATGAAGAGTGTTTTGGGAGACGGCAACAGTTCTCCAGTAGTCAAGTTGAAGGAAATCATAGTGATTGTTACGGTTTGGACATTAGTTCCAGACGAGGTCAGAGTAACTTTAATGCCTGGGATACTGTGGCTGGAAGACAACGGGAAACAACAACTCTATTTTTCGTAATTTGCTGACAGCAGAAGGATAATATATGCATGATGGAAAACACAATTTTCTGAGCCTCCTGTGGTTAAGAAATAGTTATATATTAATGCGTTTTAGGATTATTATTGCTTATGCCTGTTACTTATGGAACCAAAACGACGATGCAGAACTCTGAATTAGGCTGTGAACAATACACGGTTTGGCAACACAGTTATGAACCATGCAGACACTTCTTGCTCCATAATATGTTTATAATAAAAAAGAGGGAAAAGATGAGTGTGTCTTTCGTGTTGCATATGGTATAAGCCTTAGCATAATAGATAATCACATTAATTACACTGAGATTGAGATGAGATATAAACGCATCTAACAGGTAACACTTCCCAAGTGTAACACTCCGATTTTTATAAAATTTGGCAGGTAGATACTACACATGAAACAAACGAATACATGTTTTATTTTAATTTTTGCGAAAAAACAATTTTAGGGGGGCAAAAGCCCCCATCCAAAATTTTGAAAGTTGATGCCCGAAAGGCAAAAAAAGTAGACTGAAGTGAACGAAATTGTGCACAGATATTGTAGACGTAAAATGAGGGAATACATGTTTTGTATTTTCCCGGAAAAACGGTTGGATGGAGCACGGACCCCTCCAAACCTTTGATCACGAAATATCAAAAGTGCTAATAACAGTATGTCAGTAGTGCCTAAAGGTCATGAAGAATTGGAACGAAAAAGTGCCGTGCCGTGGAAAATCAGCATCTGGGGTGAGAGTATATGACGGCGCTCCTTCGGTACATAATAGTGATGTCGACAGACCATCGCGAAGCGCCACCATGGTTGGCGCGAGCCGTAATAAAATTTTCTAAAATAAACCCTGTTTTTCCTTCATTTTGAGCACTTTTTTATTACTTTTCTCCTTCCATTTTATATGTATATTTCCTTTTCCTCTCGAATTTTGCGCCCACTTACTTCAGCTCCCGGGGCCGTACAGCTCTTGCACCCCAGGATACAGTGCTGTAACGAAACTTTGTGTAGGGGCAATACAAAAAAGATAAAAGAATGCGGTATATTTCGGTTTTCTGCGGAAAAAGGGGTTTAGGGAGCAAAAAGCCTCCACCCAAAAGTTTTAAAGTTGACGCCCGAAAGGCAAGAAGTGAACCGAAGTGAAGGAAATTGTGCACAGGTATTGTAGACGTAAAATGAGGGAATACTTGTTTCGTATTTTCCTGGAAAAACGATTGGTTGGGACACGAACCCTCCAAAACTTTGATCATGAAATATCAAAAGTGCTAATAACAGTACGTCAGAAGTGCCTAAAGGACATGACGAATTGGAAAGAAACTTTGTATAGAGACAATACACAAGAAAATAAACGAATACGGGTTTTTTGTTTAATGCGGAAAAATGATTTTAGGATGCAAAAGCCCATACCCAAAATTTTGAAAGTTGACATGGCATTTCTAGACATTTCCTAGTTTCTATCTCCGCACTTTGCCTTCATTTATCTCCCACCCTGTATACGGTCTGCCACAAAACATTCCCTTTTCCTCTGTTTCTTTTCATACTGAATCCAGTGACAGCAATCATTTTCAGCAATTGAATCCACCAAATCGGAATGGTCCCTTGTGAGTAGTGTTGGGCACATAGACCACAGTTTTACATTAAACCGAACTTTTTCATTTTTGGCACTTAATATGGATTTTGTATTCAGTCTACATTTGAAGATGAAAGATGATTTTATTATTTATACAGGGTGTCCACTCGTAAGAAGCTCGTGTTATAAAAATCTCCATAAAAGAAGATATGAAACCAAATTTGTACATGACATAGCTTTATGGTTGAGAAATGAAGGTACATTACAAGAGGTGCTGGAAATGACCTCCCCACTTGCTCCGCGAGCTGTGTGTGAGTCTCGTGTTTCAGTATAGCCTGGGTTACTGTTCGTGGTGTTTCGTGCGACTTGCTTCTTCCGGCGCTGTTTGATTCTTACGATGTATTGATATTCTGTGGAAGAGTGCGTGTTTCTTGTGAAACAGTATTGGATAAGTGGTTCCTTTAACACATATCAGAATACGTGAACCCACAAAACATACGTTTACAGAGTAGTGGCAACCTGCATGCAGTCGTTGAAGAATCCCTTCAATTACACAAGGTGGATGTTTTGCGTGCATTATCACAGCATCACATCATCGGGTCAATTTTTTGATACTACTGTGCCAGGTAGTGTACAGTGTAGTGTACCAGATATTGTTTCAAGATTTTGTGAAGCAAGTGGATGAAGAAAACTAACACTTGGTTGGTATCAGCAAGATGGGGGATCAACATGCCACACGTTTAATGTGAGTGTGGCTGCGGTAAAATCATCCACCGTGAAATCCAGGCAGTCACGCCAGTTCCTCTGGCAGCAACACTCACGAACATGCAGCGCCGTATTGAACTATATACAGGTGATGGAGGTCACTACCAGCACCTCTTGTAAAGTACACTCATGTCCAAAATGATTGTCGCTTATCTATAATTGTCTTCTTGTAAGAATATTATTTGATAATAATTTTGAAGGGTACTTTTAATACTGATACTATGTGTATAATCGGGAAATGTATATTTATGGTAAATTTCATAGGAAAAGAATTACAAATACGAAAATTAGAGTGAATAAAACAAAATGTTGCTAAATGGACAAGAAAGTTTTATTTTCGTTTTATTGTTCTTATTACTGCTCTTTTGACATGAAATTTACCACATACATGTCTTTGCCGATTATACACATACTAACATTATAAGAAATACCGGACGAATTCGTTATCAAATTATATTCCTACAACAAGGTATTTATAGACATGCGACAATAATTTTGGACATGAGTGTACCTTCATTTCACAACCATAATGGTTCGTGTACAAATTTGATTTCATATTCTCTTTTATTAAAATTGTTATAACACTTTACCCGGGGCCTCTTACGAGTGGGACACTCTGTGGATGTTTGTGCGTCTTATAACCTACAACTCTCAAGAATAACATATTTAATTTCCGGGAAAAAATAAGATAATTTCCGGGAAAGAAACAAAAATATTCAGTTAAAATATGATTTTCTAATTCATGTTCTTAGAGTGAATTTATAACCATATAAGCTAGGTTGTAATAGAATAAAAAGAAATAAAGGACCACGGCGGCTCAGTGCTAGAGAAGACTTTCTGTTGCGTAAAAGTCATCGTTTGATGTTAGATGTATCCATGTGAGTAATGTTCTGAACAAACGAACGAGGAAAACAGAAGTGCTTAAATCTGCTGTTTACGCTGTGAATAGAAGGAAGGATAAAGGTGAACATGACACGGCAAGATATTTTTTAAAGAAAAAACCTCGTTATCAACTACCGATTTCGTCCTAGACCAATCAATATGAAACCAGAAATAGTATATATCTACAATCTCCGTTGCACTGGAGGAATCGCGGGGATTTAATCTATTCCAGGATTCTCGCTATCGCTGCTTTTGCTCTATGGAAGTAACTATTGAAAGAGATTGCAAATATTTACAATTGCACCATTTTATTTCTATGCGACTCTACTTCGAGAGTTTTAAATCTACCAATATAAAGATAATTGAAGAGAAAAATTTACTTTTCTGAAGTAGAATGCATATCAAAAATCATATATCGCTATCTATTACAGGCTTTGCTCTATTTAAGTCGAATTCTGAAGGCCCATATAGTCAGCGGTGCCGATTTCTGTATATCACGGTGGGACCCTCCGGATTGGCCTATGTATGTTTCATTGCTAGATTTCCAAGCAGTGATCTAAGCAAGTATATCCAGGTCCGGTGGTGCCCAAGGAAACTTTGAGGGTACGGACCTCCTCAGCGTCCGGATTGTCGCCCATGCATATAGTAGATATCTACATCTTCAAGTTCTAATAGAAAGACACGTTTTTAAATAGAATTTATACTTGGGATTCAAACTCCATAAGAAAAAGGTCTTCCTTTCATTATTTTGCTGTTTGGAGATCCAATATTGTCTTTGAGAGTGGTATGTTACTGTTTTAATAGTGGGATGATAATGCAGTTAAAACCTAATCTTCAGACAATGAATACACATCAAATAGTATTAAATTCTATCTACGAGTATGTGGAAACGCAATACTGAAGTTGTATGTAGTTAGATCTACAACTTCAGGTTCAATAAAAGGTAGCGGAAAATGTAATCTACTGCAGAAATGTTGGATCATCTTCAGGAAGAATATCCCGATATTAATTAACTTTTCTTTGCTTTCCGACAACATGTGAAGTTGTGTACTTTATTACTTCCGTTTTAAACTTAGTGTACGTGTGAGAGTAAGTGGTGATTAAATCTAATCTTGGGAGCGTTAATCAATATCAGAAAACGGCCATTCACTATCTGTTACCGTCTTCGCTTTATTATGATCAATAGTGAAACCTAAATAGTAGTAGGTATCTACAACTTCCGCTTCAAATAAAGGCGGAGGTTCAATCAATTCTTGCCTCTGAATCGATAGCGAGAAGAATTTTTCGTTATCTACTTCTGTTTCTGCTGAGATAAATATTACAAAAGAAACTAGAAGATGGTTTCTAAGAATTCTGTTTCCAATAGAGGGATAAGAACAGAGATACAACCTATTCTTAAGAACTAAGTTCATGTTCGAAAACTCTTTCTAGTTGTTACTTACCGCTTCTGGTTTATGCGAATCATATCGAAACCAAAAATAATACACGTTTATTATTTCCGATTAGAATAGAGTGTTAAGGACGAAAGTCTAATCTATTCTTGGGACATTGAACCATTTCAAATCATCGTCTCTCATTTTCATCCTCTTTACTTGCTGTGATTTTTTAACAAAGCAAAGTTTTGAGCAAGAAGTATCTACTTTGTTTATAAATATATGGGCATAACACAAGCTATGCATTAAACTTTCTTTCCCCCCGCATTATTTAGTTCAATCATTGTGAAACAGTGAGTTTGAAAACATGTCAAGTGCAATTCAAGAATACACCAAATAAAAACTAGATGATGTAATCTGTTTGCTGCTAGTAGAAGGATCTAATACAACCAGCACTCATCGCCGAATGAGTAAGGATTACAGCTGGATCTTTGTAACACATGGCTATGTGCACGACTGTTCCAGAGAGTTTAAGGAACTTACCGATCTACACGACGTGGGCGGCGAAGGATTGAAGATTTTGCTAATCACATAAATGATGTAGCTCCTGAAAGGTATAGATTTGTGATTTCTGAACTGTCTGCAGAGTTACCTAAAATTTTCGTAAAATTTCAACAACAGTACTTAGAGAAATTGAATACACTTGGCGGACGATTCGATTCGGATCTATTTGCGTTAAAATTCGTTACTCCCCCCACAACTAGTAAATCACAGAGGAAATCGGTGTGTAGGGGGCAACATCCAATAAACTTTATGCCTTCTACTCATTTCGTCATCTCACGTGGTTTTCCACTGGTGACTTAGCAGAGGTAAAAACAGCCCTAGTTAACACTGAAATTTGCTACACATATAGTACTACAATAAATACCTATTTCTGCCAGTTCAACTCTAGAAATGACAAGATAATTTTATAATGAATCAGGACAAGGTAATTTTCTGAAGGTCACGTATGGTTTAATTGCGATATTATATCACCTGCAGGTAGATGTTTCTATTTTATTATATTTTATTATAGTTGTAAAAAGAATACTTACTAACATGTGTCATATAAAAATATATATTGTATTAATACTTTTAATCAATTATATGTTTTTAAATATATAGGGTTTAGACAAATTTAAAATAGGTCATTCACTGAGGATTGTGACTTCTTTTGCTTCTTGGCACTGCACACAAGTATGAAGCATTGAATGAAAACTATGTCCCTCTAATGATAGACGCGTTCCTCGCAATCTTATTTTTGGTAACTCCTACTGGGTTTCTTAAAACGGATAAGTTTAATGCATAACAGTTATAAAAAGTACTCTTTTTAAGTTTTCTACGTTATAGTATCTTTGATTTAGTGGAAACTAATGAAAATCACTCACAAAACTTTTCACTTCTGTTGACACTGCACACAAATTCAACTCATCTGTCTGTGTCCTTTGCAGAGATTCTTTCTGCAAGTAGCAAGTTGCTGTATTTTGAATCTCTCGCATCCCACATATGATGCATTCTACATTTCTTGATCTCTGATTGATTGCAAGATACATACTTGCACGCTTGCCAATCACAGCAGAATTCCACAGCCAACTTTGAACTATTATGTTCGCCTATAATGCTATACAAGTGCGCCGATCCTGGGGGGCGGGGAGCCTGGGCCCCCCAAAGCTCATATGGCCCCCGGTGGAATTGGCATAATTTCAATTCAATTTATCTTAAAATCCTTATATATGCCTTCTGCAACCAATCACGCATTTGAGTTCCCCCTTCCCTCCAAAGCTGCAGGGAAATCGGCGCCCTTCATGCTATACCATTTAATCTAATGTTTGATCAGTGCTTCTATCATAAAATCATTGGTTGGTGGAAGTAGCATTCAAATATGGGTGAATGCTAGTCCAAAGAAGATAGTCTGCTACACCACAACAATCAAGAAGTTCATAAACTAAGCAAAGGACCATTTATTTCTCTTTCTCTTTCACTTGTAGCTATGAAAGTTCAAATTTCGTAAAATATTTATAGCATGTAAATGTCTTTAGGCAAAGTGTAAAACTGGATCGAAATGTGTTATACAACTCTCAGCGTAAAGAAATGAGAAAGTAATAATCTATTCACACATAACTGCAATTTCGAAGACCTGAATAGCTATAAAATAATAATATAAAGGCGTTCAAAAAGTTTTGTCATAACTTGTATAATAGTTCTATTGGGACAATGAAATTTTGTGTGCGTGTCCTTGTGTTCTTTATGTATATATGCATGTTACTCAATTTATTCTCTATCCACTGTGACATATGTGGCATACTTTTCTTTCGATGCTGTAAATGCACTTCGATAAAATTCCGGACGTTGACTATTACATCACCGTTTTACACACAGAATAAATTATTGATCACTGACAAACTTCCTACTATGAAGACGAGACCTCAGACGACGAAAGAGAAAGAAATCGTATGGACTAGATCCGGACTATAATGGGTTTTAGAAACCACTTCCCATCCATACTTCTGATCTGCTGTGGCATAATTTGTCGTAATCTTTTTTGCCCATTTTTCGAAACCTACTGTTCTTTCTTCAAACAAAAATTGAATGACTGTATTTCTAGATATACACATATAGTTTTATTATTTTTTTTTCAAACCTCAACTCTTCACCAATCCATACAATCTTTTCTGGGCAATATTTTAAGAATAAATAACACTAGATATTATATTGTTACACATATATTTCTTTCTTTTCTGCAGACAATAATTCACTGAAGTCCCCATTGTGGCCATTATTTGTTTGTTAAGGAATCGTTTACTCATATTTACTTATGTACTTTTATATGTGTGTGGTAAAACCACCATCAGATTTATATTACTTGGAATACTTTCTCTGAGTACTTTCACTTGATACCCTACATACTTATGTACTCATATTTGGTTTTAGAGTATTAACAATATGACATTTAGTTTTCTCTGTAATTAATTTTGCATGAAGCTTTGAAATTACGGCGTCTTTCGACACCTCATTCGTAAACTTCCCTCAACCACCTCGCTTTTTACGAGGAATGGAGAATTTAGTAGTATATACACTGTGTAGACACACGTGAAAAAATTATTTTCTTTTCACCTTTGTCGCACTCAGAAAAATAGGGGAATCATGGCTAGTGCACCTGTTCTCGTTACGCGACTTGGCAAATTCATATTCTACAAGGCAATGGCATACACAGAATTTCATTAACAGGGGATTCAAGCACACAACCATATATTTTGAAAGATACCCGCTAATTCTGTATACACTTTTAATGTGATAAATGTATATTCTCCATCAATACCTTGTTAAAGGAGTGGTTAAAACCCGGAAATGTTCCCTTTACATTTACACTGCTACAAGAATTTAAATTTCTGAATAAGCTGAAAGTGTTTAAATGACATTTTGATAGTAGATCCTGTTTTTTTTCTTTCTTAGAATCGGTATAGCGTACACGGAGAAAAATGCATAATCCAGTCGGCATGTAAATGCTGTTTTTACCAGGTTACGCGCGTCACCACATTAAGTAATGTTGTTTCATCAGTAGTACGATCTACACCACCGTCCAGCGAAAATTGTGTATTGTGGGACCACCATTTCAAATCTAGAATTAACGCCATACCCATTCCGACGGTGGTAACTTAGGTATATAACGTTGTTACTACCTTCCTACGAGTGTCCCCTCTTGGTTCTTTCTAAATCTGTGACTCCTTACGAGAGTAATAGTTTTTAACACGAAATCGATCATGTGAATAAAATTAACCAATCACAGCGAGTCTAGTTCGACGCCGAACTCCAGACTTGGCATGTTGTTCCCACCTGCTGTACTTTTATACATGAAATTACATTACTTAAGGAGCGCACCCGCGTAAATACGATGTATCCACATAGAAATCCTTGTCCTTTTTTTCTCAGTGTAAGGAAAATCAATGCATATTTTTTTAAAAAAGAAATAAAACTATTTCTCCATAGCATATTCATCATTGTCGTGTCATCAGTTAAATAAAGCCTGAACTTACATTATTAGCTTTGGTTTCCAAAGAGTTTCCAACAAAACTGAAATAATCAAATTGCACCTCCCCATCAGCCAATTTATCTCTTTCTGTCTCTGTTCGCTTGCTACTCTCATTTGATATACTACTGTGACATTCGCGTAACATATGTTTTTTTGCAGTCAAATCATAGATACATACCAATGAATAAAAGAGAAAAGGTTGTAAAACTTTCATTAACACTAATGATGAATCAAAAGAATGGGGTTAAAAATGGACTTACACTCAGATTGTCACGTCGCTATTACATCAGTTCAATAGTCTCTCTCTTTTTCTGTCAGCTACTGACAGAGAGAATTCTCCAATGTGTTCATTAACAAATATGCTAGTCCCATGACAATTTCATATGTCGACACCTCTATTGAATGGATGGCATAATGGTGGATAGGGAAGATTATTTCAGCTTTTATATTCGGTCGATATGGTAGTCACATCAAGATAGAAATGACACAATTGAATTGTTGCTGACAAAAAATACAAATAAATAATTTTGTTTTAAATTTTGCAACAAACGTAAATACATTTACTGTAGAACGGTAGATTTTCATCTAGTATATCCTTTAACAATTCAGAATATATTTTGTTACTATTATTTACGAAGTAGTTGTGATTTTTCCTTGATACATTGAATAAAATAAACAAAATTATTTTCTTTATTATGTGTTCACAAATATGTAATATATAAATGCAGTAAAAGTGGTTCAAAAATTGTTACTTTATTCCATAAAATAACAAGAAATCATTATCTTCTTTTATAATGCGTGCCTGAATGCATAGTGTTTTGAACAAGTAGCACATTTTTTTCTGTAAAATAAGAAATGGTCTAATTACAGTACTTGTTGGTCGAGAAATAAGTAATATACGAGTGAAAACACACCTATTCTATATACGGAAGTGGACGACGAAAAATAGCAGTTTATCAAATCAGAAATAATCTTATTGATTCTTATTTAGGTCTTTTAAAGAATAGTCCAAAACGCTTTTTTAAATTTATATTAACAATTCAAGGGTGAGGCAAAAACATGGTAATCAACAAATTTTCAATTGCTGAGTTATGCAGCACCCGATAGAGAACAACGCATACCGCTTCGTTTAACCTTGTCCGTTTAATCCTTCATGTATAGTCTTATGTAAAAAAAAAAAAAAAAAAAAAAAAAAAAAAAATCAGCTTTCCGACTTTGAAAATGAATTGTACAGCAGAAAACTTCTAATCTCTTAAAATAGTAACATTGTAGGTTACGATGTTCTTGCTTCACACTCTTCAATTTGTTATTTAAAGCCAGTTTAACATATTCATTTTTCATAGAAAGTAACCCATCAAACCAAGTAGGTCATCAGTACGGAGAAAGAATATTAGAACCGTATATTAGTTTGCTAAAGAACAAGTAATGTTTTTGTACTTCCAGAAAATTTTCCCCAATGTTGGTCTTTCTTTTCGTGTGGAGAAAGAGAATATTCAGTTTCTGATAACTAGCAAAACAACGAACCTACGAAATGCAAAACTGCCAATCATTTCTTAACACACATCATATACCTATTTTACATATTATAGATAACATTATTCTTTTTTCTCAGTATTTTTCTACATCGCGGGAATGCTACACAGTTATGCCTATGAGAGTAATTCTAACGAAGTTTCCAAACTGATCTTTGTTACTCAAGTTTTCTTACAGAAAAATATTCAGAGTACGCAATTTCCCTTTTATGAAGTATTACACTCCTGCTCCGAAGCTTCTTAATGATTGTCTTGTTCTGTAAAAGCAAAGTCAAATGAGTTCTTATTCAGTACGTATAATGTGTTGTCAAAATTTAATACATTGTTCCATATAATAAAAGTGAATGCATTTACATGTAATATTATTATTCAATAATAAAAGTGAAATATTTCTTAATAACAGTGAAATATATGTAAATCGAATAATTGCGTAACCGAAAAGTGTAATTTCTCTTTATCAGTATAAAATAATGTAATTAGTATTCGATTTTTCTGTGTTCAATCAGAACCAATATTAAGTATAGGTTGTAACTCACATTTCTTATACCTCCAACCTGTACTTAATATTGTTTCTGACTGTACAAGTGAAATAGTTATTTGTTGTGTTTGGTGAGTTTTCATTTTAAGAAAGAAAAAGGAATGTTTAATTAAAAAATGATACAAAGTAGCCTTGAGTTTCATTCATGTGAAAGTTCAGTTGTGCATCCCTGTCTAAACAGTGTATGTGTGCATATATAAGGACCACAGTTCGTATATTTATATAAACAAAGCTACTGATATATCAAAATCCATTTTGCACACTGCATCAGGATATTACCTTTTATTGTAGTACGTAACAAGTTAAACAAATACACTCTTTAAAAATCGTACATGTAAGTTTTACGAGATGGATCCTTTCTTATGCATTATATATTTTTTCGTTGCTATGACAACTAAAATCACATTGTCGAATCACTAATAGAACAAAATATAATCGCACAACCACCAGAAAAGAAATTACATCTATTTCTCTTTTCATATTCTTCTTCTTCCCTTCTTGAACAGCTTGTGCATAATTTAAATATACATTTTGCCCACAAATACAAATAAAGATATAATAAAGATGTTAGAATACAAGTATCGTTGAACGTAGATATTAGAAAAAATATTTTGTACATCTGGAAAGCTAATATATGATAGGGAGATTACTTCTCTACAGTCTCTCCACTGCAATATTTCATTATCTTGAAACTTGCAACATAGCTAGTAGCATCTTTAACGAAGTCTGAAGTGAGAGGTCCTGAATCAAACTCAGAACCTTGACGTTGTAACAGGCGTTGTGACGTTGGTGTTCTCTGAAGCATGCTAACGCGAGAGAGAGCCAAACCAGAATATGTGAACAGAGTGTTACATCAAGCATCGTGACTTTTACACTATGTGTTGAAATCTCTCGTACATCAATCATGCTTGCAAGCTCCATATGAAACTAATTTAAAATTTTATTCGGTGGCTCCTCATGCCCATAATTATTTTTAATTATGATTACTTTTCGTATTATTTGGAAAGCCACATGTCTTCGTGACAACATGTCAAGGCTGACCCTGAATTTAAGAAAAATTTAAATAAACATATTGGAAATAAAGTTAGCTTATAATTACTAATATTATTTTCATACAATGAAACCGCATTTGAAAAGTCGTTGAATAAACTTAAAACTTAATTGTATGCTGATTTCAAGAAAGAACATTAAATTAACAAATGATTCATCAAACGATATATATTCGTAAAGTGAAACACTGATTTTATAAAGTGAAAAACATTACCTGCACTAAGGTGTCCCTTTATCTTTCTACAGTCACTCCGTCTGTCAATGCACAAAATTGCTCGTTGATACACCGACTGGAAGGTGTAGAGTTTCAATTTCAAGATCAAAAAATAGTACTGGAGTTGCGTAGTAACTCGCGTCATGGCGTTATCATCTTGTCCGTTGACGATCAGATATGTTTTGAATAAAAAACACTAATTATGTGATAGAACATTGTATGGACAGGTCTTCAATTTGCCGGATCTAATTAATTGTTCTCCCATGAGTCAAAGTTTGCTGAAGTAATTTCTTCATAACGGTTAGATAAAAGCTCGAATTCCTGGTTTGACCTTTCGAAAAAAATTCGTGGTGCTTGAAGCACTTTGTATGAAAAAGATTATCAACAAAGACTTGGCTCGTGACTTCCACATGCGAACATTATCTTTCTTGGATTGATATAAGCCAATGGCTGTTGTTTGTTAGAAAGATGATCGTACTTGAAACACCATGTTTCATCCCTAATTACATTGGTTTCGAGGAAATCTGGTAAAGAATACACTGTCATGCGAAGTCTACATCTTGACACCCGGTAGTGCCTCGTCTGTTCAACTTGCATCGTGTGTTGTACGAAACGTGTACACAGTTTCTTTATCCTAAAATCTTCATGGATGATGCAAGGAGGACCTGCTAATTTCTCGGAGGCATATAATGTTCCAAGAATCCAGCAAGAATGTTCCTCACGGAGTTCACAGATTTGTTCTCTTCGCCAGACCTATTGTCCTCTGATAGTCCTGCAAACAACTCCTGTTTCCACGAAAAGGTTTGTGTCACTTTAATGTACTCATTTCATATAATGATTCTTCTCTGTAACGATTTTCTAGCAAGTTATGCGTTTTCGTGTCTAATTGTCAAAACTTTATAGAATTTGGTCGCTGAGATGAATATTGATATCCCCGATGTCTTTTAAGCACAAGTGCAACCCATCGGTACGGTGGTGAGGGTGGGAAGAGGTGACATATAAAAATGACCGAAAACGACCGACATTAGTGTCAAATTCGAAGTTTTTGGTGTCGCTGAGATAAATAGTGACACTCCTAATACCGTCTAATCCCAAATTCATTTCCCATGTGTATTCTAAAGGTAAAGTGGATTCAGGTACTTTCTATAAATATGTTCTTTCCGTAGAACTGACATAGCAGCTAGTCTTTTAATAAATCATCTTCAGTTCTCTGTTATCATTCAATATTTCAGAGCAAATTATTGCAGGACGATAACATAGAAGGATTTCCACTTCTTTTGTGTTCACATAACTTGATCTACTTTTAATGAAGGTCAGATTTAAATTAAGGATCCATGTGCAAAGACAAACGGATGAAATAGAACATATGGCATGCTCTTAGTAGATTTTTAGTTGCTTCATATCTCCATTACTACTTTGTTGTCACTCTGTTATTGTGTTGTCACTTCTTTCATAGTTGTGCTCTGACACTAAATGCAGTGGAAAATGTAACATGCCTCGTGGATGACAAATTACGGTAGCATTAAGAATCGATTCGCGTCATAGCCAGTGAGCTGAATCTTCCCACTGGTTGATTAAGAAGAGATTTATTTTTGTTTAAATTCCAATTACAGTCTGTCAATCAAATCAAACTAAAGATTCACTGAAGTGCTTACTGTATCTTGGTTACTTGAATTGAAATAACCCACTACAATTATTTTAATTCTACTTTTTTACATTTGGAAAGCATTCAGGTAGCTTCTGTATATGTTTCAACATATTTTGAAAGATAAAAGGTAATACTAAAATGTTTCTGCGCAAGTAATAATACTTTGAACTTAGACTTTATAATAAAACGGTTGTGGGAGAAAGTCCCATTCTTTTACCATCATTTGTCTCTACCAATCTGCTTTCCGCAGAAGTTTACAATAAATATCTGCTTTGATGCACGAATCAATAAAACAGACTACTCATACTTCACCAAATATAGTTAGTAGTCCTTTCAAAATATTATAAAACTTCACTATGATATAGTATAGTACAATTCTAATTGTGGTCCGAAGACCAGTAGAATCTTTAATTTGATGGTAAGTGATTAGGGTTGTCCCAGAGCCCAGTCGCATCCAAGGAAGACATTCGGGAGAAGCTTAGGGTCCAGTCTCGTCCAAGAGATCGTGTGTGGTGCCTCATAGGGCCCAGATGCAGCCAAGAGAGAGGTAGGAAATCTCAGGCCCCAGTCTCATCCAAGAGATCGTGTATGTTGCCTCACAGGACCCTTGAAGCAGCCAAGAGAGAAGCAAAGGGCCCAGACGCAGCTGAAAGACGGAAAAGTAATTTCCAAAGTCCAGAACAGCCAAGAGAAGGAAAGAGAGTGATAAATCTGATGAGAATGATGCTTTCGAAGGTGCTGTGGAGTTTTCTATATACTATCCTCATGAGTCCTTGTAGATCGTCGGTTTTCATAATTACATTAGTCTTCTTCAGGTTACATATTGAAAGACGAAATTCGTCATATTGTTGTGGTTAACCACGTGTTGTTGTGGTTGTATGCAGAGTATATTACAATATTCAAATAAATTATGACGTCATAGATTTAAGCGAAAAATTCGACAAGAAAGAAAACCATATTGAAAACACTGATAAGTTTACTAAGTAATAGTTTGTATTTTCTTTAAAATTATGCACATCAATTTAAATATCTTCAAATTTCTGCAGTAATTTGTAAAAATGAAAAATGGGATCGGACTGATCAGCACATTTTAAAATTTGTGTAGCTTTTCCGTTGAAGACTTATGTACTATATCTCTGATAAAGAAGGATCGAACAAGAAAAAATAGATGTTAATTTCGTCTGGTTCACAAAGGGACGTATGTTAACTCACATGCTCACCTCTAATGCGAGACGCTTCCGTTTCGATCCCAAGTCATAGGATTTGTAGTGGACAACATTGTGTACTTGGATTTTTGAAGTTCTTCCCCTTTATTTCATGTTATCTTTCATCAATTCTTTCACGATCATTCATTTTCAATAATTATCTTTCTCCTTTAGCCAAAAATACATGTTGGACGTTAAATATTTCATGTCATTCTAATTTTCATAGAGTTCCCAGAGTGATATTAACCAGCGAATAAAGCAGAAGAAATTCACAGGTATCTATGAAGACTTGTAGAATATCAGATTAAAGAGTGCTCTTCTCAATAATCACAAATAAGCAAGTAGATTGAACATTTTTATTATATCAGTAATTATTTTGAACATTATAATTTTGTTCGCGTTTTATTAAAAGGAAAGGATTCTAATAGCCAAAATATATACTTCCCCGATGCTATCAGAAAATCCAGGAAGAATTCTAGTTTGCATGCTTCTAAGTAATTAGTTCAATAAATATATTTGCTAAGATGGAGGCCACTGTATTGAGTAAATCAGGCCTAGAAGTTAAAGTTCAATCGAGAGTTATCAAAGTGTAACCCAATCTAGTTCAATTTCCAACCTAGAAAAATTTGAGAAGAAGACAAACTTTGCATGAATGTTCAACCCTGCAGAACTGCTAAATGACATATTAAATCTCCTCATTATTGCAAGCTGTGTTACGGGCGCCATATTGTAACATTGTGCTCACTCTACTTTTTATATCAGTTAGCCTGTCTTGTGGTACGTACTACAGTACCACAGTACTACAGTAGGTCGGGAACTAGTATGAAGTAAATCTGGAAAAACTAAATACTTATCACATTAACAGTCATCTGAAACTACTTCGAAATTTTAAGGCATACTTTGTTCTTCCAGTAGTTTTCATATATTATTCGGGCTTACTAATGGTTAAAATGTCTCGCAAAGAAAAGAGATGCGTAACTACCAAGTTGGATAATCAAAGTCTCCTTTTCAGACTGCTTTTAACATTTTTATTTTCTTCCATTTTACCTTACCTTTCTCTTAAAAAATGTCTCATATGCCTTCTTGCATTTTGAAATATAGCATGTGTCATTTTCAACCTTAATTCATAAAAGTAGGTGCTCGATATTAGAGAAGGTAGCAGTGTAAAATGTGGCATACGTATACTTAAGGTGTAAATATGAAATGATTACATTTACCGTGTATGTTTGTGACAACGTTTCGAGAATCTAGCAGAAAATTCAGAGTTTAATAACACATGAGTCCAACAAGATCATCCAGACTGACTGCGACACTGCAAGGCATAGGCAGAATGAGACTTTGGATATCTTCTAGAGGTACAGGAAACCGTACGTCAATGACACATTATCAAAACTTCTCAACTGCAGATAAGGGAGATACCTTGTGTACAAGTTGTATAATTATGGACTATATGTGCTCAATTGGCATGAGATCCCGTAAGCGAGCCGGTCAAGGGAGCAATCAAGCATCATGTCTATCTAGGAAGTTATTAATATTGCACGTCACGTGCAGTCATACTGTAAAGGAACAACAACAAAGTTCAATAACTCATTGTTATACTGTTGTTTGGTCAAAGATTCATACATGTATTTAAATATGAGCAAATCTAGAAACCAAGGGCACCTCAATCTATATCGTCTGATCTAGATCTTTGTGACGACGTAAAATGTAGACATCACCCAGCATATTGCCACGGTATTGTCTTATACAGATGCGGTAATATAGTAATACTACAGACAGAAGTTGGATTTGCCGGAGATGATGATGTGTCACTCAACTTTCTATGAATTGTGTTGATATTATTGCATTTTACGATTTGTAAACAAATAATGCCGTTGTAATGGGCGTCCTGCAAAGTACACAATACGGAAATTAAAAAATGAAACTGTATCTGTAAGAAAGTAAATGAATAACAAGTGTGATTTACGGACACGGACACTGCTTTAGTTTGGATGCCAGTAGTTCTGGGCCACTTTGACAACCCCAGGTAATTTAATTCAGGTTGAGTATCATATGGCGAATAGATAATGATATGTTGGTTTTGTGAAGTCAGGATCGGTGGAAGACGATGAATCTGCAACAGAATTTAGCAACCTGGGTCGACTTTGTCCGCCTTTTGCTCTTCATCAGATGAAACACTGGAGTAATGTACGGGAGGATGTGGAACCTTTACTTCTTCAGAATGTGGCACAGTGACGAACATCTCAAGAAATATTTGGATACGTAGTAGTCCTTTTTTTTGGATAGACCTTTAATTTGGAGGAGCTATGCAAAAATAGCAGTTTGAAGTATGATCTGCAAATGGCATGCATAGCCTTTTTCCATGTAGCCAGTCCCGCAAGTTTGTAGAACAAGTATTACAAGAAATATGTGATGCCCACTTCTTGTCCATACCTTACACTTTACAGCAGAAGTACAAGTGATAGTCTTTCTTTATGATAGGCGTGAAATTCCACTTTCCGTTTCACTTCGTTAAAAAGAACAATTTGCTCTGCAGTGTAAACACATTTACACGACATGTTTTTGCTCAGTACGTCATAGAACGATAAATACTACTACTACTACTACTACTACTACTACTACTACTACTAATAATAATAATAATAATAATAATAATAATAATAATAATAATAAATAACAGCACACACTCACCCAATACCTCACCAGGACTTCGTCCGGGATGGCAAATTGTAACTACAAAAGAACCTTATAAAACACGTTTTCTCTGGCAAACTCTTCAAAACAAAATAAACCGTGATGTGGTTGATGTTTCTTTGTCAGCAGTGAAGTGCGAGCAATAAGGATAACTAGAGACGTACACAGGAATTTATTTCGGGAGGTTTTCTAAGCTTTTCGGGGGGTCCAAATACAATTTAAGGCTAAATTATATTAAAATTTATAAAATTGCATCTGAAATTAGACTAAATTTACAAAAAAGTCGGAATTTTGGGAGGTCATGAGCCGCAGGACTCACCAACTGCGTACGTCTCTGAGAATAGCAATGAAATTAATCGTCAAACAATGGAAGTTTATTGAAATAAGCAGACAGCTCCTGTTGCCACGAACCATTAATTTGCCCACTGGAGGACATCCAGCGATAACGTATTACTTTGAAACCCGAACCAATTCCTCAAAAACTAATTTCATATTCGTTATCAGCACCCTAAAATTAGTAAGAATTGGTTACTTTTATCTCCGAAGCATTTTCACTGTTGACTAGTGTTATTTGGCAATTAACACGTTGACCGCCACTATATATTTTGACCTTTCTCATCTGTGCGCCACGGGCAACAATCTGCCACTAATACTTTGTTTTCGTCTTTGTTTTAACCCCATAGCTGTATAATTTTCTTTGTGTATGGTTTTGCATACACGCGGCGTGGATAGTAAATTTTGATTCTACGCCATATGTATGTAATAGCATACACACCTATAGAGCGAACGTGAAAAAGTGCAATATATATATTTGTGTGTATGAAAATCCATATACATGGCAGCCAACGTGATAAATATTAATTAGTTTGGTGTTTTATTTGTAATAAAAACTGTTATATACTGCAATTTTGAAATCAACCTTTACCATTTGAAGAAAAAATGGAATAGGAGAATTGCTGTGCTATGCCAATATCAGGTGTAGTCGGAGAGAATTTTGGTTTGATTAGTCAGGCGGGACGCTAAGGCAAGTTCTTGCCCCGGGAGACAACTAGCCTAGTTGGTTACTGCGTTTTTGAGTTGTTAAACAATCTATCGTTTTTTCATTGTATCTCTTTTATGAAAATTAATATGATCATTTTTATCTTTTGTTTCAACACGCAAACTGTAATATCGAACGTGTCATCGCATGTTACTACAGAAGTGTCTAAATCAGATTAGACACTTAGTGACGTGTCGAGAAATAATTTTTCATGCATAAGGAAATAATAAATATATTTTAATAAGTTTACTAAAACTTGTTCGCACGAGTACAATTCAAACGATGAAGAGAGAAAGATGAGTGAGTGAGAGAGATGACAAATAAACAATCGTGTACTAAAGTACTACGGTATTTCAATATAGTTATTTTAAAGGTGATTTGGTATACCATACCGGCTCGTAGTGGTCCTATTCGACCAATGAACCTCTGTTCTAAAAAGGAATGGTCAAACCCGGAAAAATGCGTAGTTTTGGATGCTGATAGTTTCAAAATCACTCTTGTCGTTTTCGCTCTAGGCCTTTAATGATAACCCTTCTCAATATCCGGTTATCTCTGTCACTGAGGCTTCTCTTCTGTCCACTTTCACTCTTTCCCTATGTCTTTTTGTCATAAATTCTGCAGGTCATCTTTACCTTGGACATTGTTCTTGCAACATATCTAACAATTTAAACACCTTATATATACGTACATTAACTTACCGCACACCCTTAATTTGGTCTCTTTGAAATCCAAAAAATTCATTACTATCTGACCACTTCAATACACGCGTCCGTTCTAGCTCCGCTGACTTACTGCGGATGTTTAATCATCTAACACACTATAATAACGGAAAGATGCTTCCACATATTCTCAATGTTACAACTTCATACATCTTTCGTGTTGCAAATTGTAGGTATTTCCATTATTTTGATAACCATCCATATTTGACAATCTACTTAAGATGTGTCTGTCCAGATGGAACAGCAGATTCGGCGACAACTTGGTATTGTGGGGCAGTTGTGACACACTTTAGTTATGGATCTCTTAGGGGACATCATTTAAGTTTCTTTGTCTTCTTACTTGACTGTATTCCTCATGTGTTCAAAACGTATTTATTAACTCTATTTAATCAAAAATAATGCAGAAATCGATCTATTTGTTGTTGTTGTTGATTTGATTTTAGCGCTACTTTCAGCAGCTTGACTATATGAGCCGTGGACGTATAGCTTAACGTGGAATCCGAGCCACATGAATTCAACCCGCATCTCCCACTCCAAAGGCGCGTACGCTAACCACATGACCACATGTTTCTTCGTGAAATTATTTATCTTAACACAATTTAATTTTCTTCTATTAAATGCATCATAAAAGTGCTAAGCAATTTATTTACAAAAGGTTAGTGAAAGAAAATGTAAGAAATCATTTCGTGAGAAACTGAGAAGAGTATCTGTCTATCTGTTGAATGTTGTGAATTGCAAAATATGGAGTTTATTCGTGCATTATTCATAGAAACGAGGATCTCAGCTATTAGATGGATGACAGAAAGATTCAAGGAGTTTTTTTTTTCATTATGCTAACGAGGAGCTTGCTTCTACGCTTTTCTTTTTGGCTCATTTCCATTCAATATTGTGAAAAACTATATTATAAGATTGTACAAGTGTTTATTAGTGAAATATTATCCTACAATGAATAGAATTATCACTCATTTATATTTATGTACGATATAGGAAGAACATACTTAATGTATTTTCTAACCCGTGAGTATGTTTTTGATACTCTGAAAGACATGCTTTAAGCTGTTACCTAAGAATTTCAAGGAAAAATGTAAAATAGCACTATTGGATACTATACCATTTTAGTTTTCTATCAGGTATCCTTCATTAGAATTCCTTATCAAATCTCTCTTTTACCTATGCGAATAATGAAAATATGTAGCTCTTTTTCCCAATGAAGAAAAATTGATGAAACTAATTAAGATATGTGAATGAAATACCATCTAGAGACTTTAAGGTATTTTATGTAGTGCCATTAATCAGAGATTCAAATCTTTCAGTTTAATGTTCCACGATTATGCCCTGTAGGCTGAAAGAGACAATCATTAATGCAAACGAATGATGATGGAAGATTTGGTAAAATGAGAACGTGGGAGTACCCCGAGAAAATCCACAGGCACGATGTTGTCCACCACAAACTTATTTGGCCGGAGATCGAACCAGGGATCCCACGCAACAGAGGCAAGCGCTCTACCACTGACCCACCGTACACTGAGAAAAATCCGTTCTCCGGACAGCGGTATATTGTATAAATATACGGAATCCTCTTGTTTACATAGGCACTGCCCTTAGATGTTACATCACGCCGTTGCAGGATGTCTGATATCTAACAGCCTCCCTTATATTACATACATATATGTATGTTACCTTCGTTAGCTACCGGTATATATTATATATGTCCATTTGTATGTGAGATCCTAATCACCTATATTGTTTTATATGGAAAGTACGTAGAAATGAAACACTTATACAGAAAGTATTATAAAACATGAGTTTTCAGTTACGTTTACTGTACGTTAAGTCCAAAAACTACAGGATTTACGAATGTAACATGCGATTTTAAGTTACATACATTTTTTTCTCAGTGTACCCTCCGAATCAGAGATTCTAAATTAATTGTGATGTAATAGTAAACTCGAAGAAACTTACCGATATATCGACAATTTTAATATTGTGAGTGTACAATATTCTGCCCTGCTTCTATTTGCTGTATAGTTTCACTGGGACAAGGGTTATAAAATAGATATGCTAAAAACATGCAATTCACGTAACGTTTCGGTGGCATAACGCACCATCCTCCGAAATCCTTCTTTTCCCAAGCAAAGTTTCTATAACTTCTTACTAGAGAGTATTTTAACATGGATTCAAGCTAAGGGTTACGCTTAGAAAACCAAAGATTCAGAAAACCGCAGAAACAAAAAATGCCATTACGTTATATTCTGTACCTTACTAATGTAGTCGAGAGACGTACACCATGGTTTGAAATTATGAGTAAGCTCAGAGCACTTCCCTTGTTTCATCACAGACTTTATTATGGTGTGTACTTTTTTACCTTATGACCCCACTGCCACTCACCCGAGGATAGAATGTACTCCATACTTCCCGAAGACCTTGCTTTATATTATCTTCTTCTAGGCCTCCCTAACTAGAACTGTATTCACCCATTTACGCGAAATTGACCAGGCTCTACAACCATTTAAATTGTATTCAATCATACTCATGACTTGTCCATGTGTGTAGAGTAATCTATCCATTATAGGCATGTATATACTACGTAGTTCCGCGCTATTTAACTTTCTTTCAATTACCCATTTGTTCTTTCCTGGCTCCAAAAATTTTCTTCAAGTGTGTTACGAATTCCTTAACCTTAAATTCATTCCACTATGTTGATGACCAATTTTCACATTCATACTCTCTTATAGATTTTCTATTTTGCAAAAGTTACTGTGATGGGAATTTGCGCAACAAATAGTAGCATGCATTCCCTTACATCAATTTATTTTCATTTTCTCGTTAATTTCATATCGTTTTATTTCACAATTGAACCCAAGTTTTTAAATCTATTTACTGTTTTTATTTTACTCCCATCAATTACAATGCCGGTACTTCTATCATCACATTAATATGGTTCCTACTTTTCACCATAAAGTGAAAAGGAGCAATCTATGTATATTCATTAAGAAATGCAAGGAAAAGAAAAGTTTACGTAGAAATTCTTTTATATCTGAGGTGTACTGGAAGAAATGAAGAAATTTAAAATATAATTTTAATATTGAGACTGTCTATAATAACAAATGAATAAATGTTTATAGTGTTTACAGAATTTCAGTCCAACCTGATACATGTCCAAAATTTATTGTTTAAAAATCACATTATACATTGTTTCCTACACGATATCTTCACACAACTACCTAATAGATATTTCGATCTAACAGAAACGTTCATCAACTAAATATTTGCAGTTTTTCTTCTATTGATCTTTTCCTAAATTTCTACACCTATGTTTAGGAATTCATCGAAATGCCTTTCCCATTTCTATAGAACGTTCCTGAGATTTGCAGAAATTTTTACATGCTTTCTTCTTGTTATTAATGTTTCAACTACGACGACTTTGACCTCATTATCTGCTTCATGGTCTTCCTTCGCTGAAATTTGTGGAACTATGAGTCTCTTACAAATCTCCACCTGAGTTTGTTGCTTGATATTTAAGTTTTTCAACATAAATATTTTCACCTTTTACATCCTTTGCAGCTCTTTTAGTTACTAAAAGTTGTGTTATATCTTCAAAATTAGAAGGTTGGGATCTGAGTTGGTTGGTTGGTTGATTGGATTTCGTCCCTTTCAGCACAAATGTTATGTGAGACATGAATCTACAATTTAAGATAAAATTCGAACCATCGCAATCCGTTCATCTTTGATGGTTCTCCCATGGGAACAGAACACAGGACCCCGTGAACCACAGGCGCACACGCTAACCACTAGACTAACGGAGAGGGATAGAATCTGAACTGTAGTATACAAAGAAAAAACGTAGGTGGTGCACGTAGAGACGTAGGTTACATGCATAAATCCTGTATTCTTTTAGGCTTAAAGTACGACTATATATAACATCCTGCAGCAAACGTATAACTGAAAACGTACGTTTTATAATATTGTCCGTATAAGTATTCCATCTATATGTACTTTTCCATACGACTGCATATAGGCGGCAGGGATTTTATATACAGTTGGACGTATATAGCAAATAGCTGACGTATGTAACATACGTATACGTATGTCATGTACGGAAGACTGTTAAATGCCAAACATCATGCTGCTGCATGATGTAACATCTAAGCGGGAAAAAGGCAGTACGTATGTAGCATATTAATAATGTATGCTCCGAACAGATTTCCGTAGTAAACAAATGGATTCCGAATATTTGCACAACATACCGCTGTCTCTGGATAACGAATTTTTCTCAGTGTATGTACCCATGCATATGCAGATGTCTATAATACCCGTGTTCCTTTGGGCAGTGAATACATGGTCAATTTAATTTTTCATCATACTATCTGCACACTTAGTAAAAAATAATAATAGTGGAATGTGCTGTGGTATTGTACTCAATTATGGCATCATTTCCCTTTCCTGCTGTTAATTTTATTTCATTTTTCTATGTGCTTAATTATTTGTCGTACCTGGAAGTTCGGTATAAAAATTAGTTACGTAAAGCGTTTCAAAATTTACATTTACATTCATTCAGTATTGCCACTCATATCAATAGTCAGAGTGGTTCTCGTAGGATAGTCCTCACTTAGACGTATATTCAACATTCTTTACCTTTCTACTTTATTATTGACGAAGTGTTTTCACACATTTTGAAAATATTCTTAATTGCATTGTATGTCAGTTCATATAACAAATATATTTGAGTTGTAATATGTTTGATACCTTTATCACTATCCATTATAGTTATCCGACTGAATTTATTTCCGCACTTTTGCTCTTTTATATTTGTTTTCAATCCTGGTAGATATTTAATTCCGACAATAGCTAGATATTAAATTCCAATTAGTTCTTCTTTTTCTTAATTCATATTTCATCCAGTCATTCTTTTCATAGTATTAATATTAGTCTTTGTAACAATGGTGTGTTTTAAATTTCCTCTGTGTTCCACTACAAACTTCCAACTGCCATCAGATGCAAATTCCCATTCTTTTCTCCGTGATTGATACAGATCGATGTTTTCATTCTCGCCTACGTTCTTTTTTCTTGCCTTCATTTTTCTTCATTCTTTTTTCTTTAACTCTTCTGACACTTTTCTCGCGTAGAACACTTCCTTCCATTCCCTCACGTTTCAAGAGTAGCCAACTTAATAGATTTCAGCTAAAGTTTAACAGAGAAAATTTGACTTAGTTCCCACGTTGAATATTTCAAAGAAAATATGTTCACTAGTAGTATCTGGGCCATGAATGACAAATTTTGAGACTTATGACTGAAACTATGTATAAAATTAAACATCATGGGACGTCGATAATTATAATTTCATTATTTTTCGATTATAATAGGATTTGGAATTAGATATCTGGGCTTTCGGCATCAGTGGCCATGTTATCCAGTCAAGTATGAGGGATGATGTCCTTCAGCGATCACAGAGAGTTAGGGAAGAAGAAAGGGATAGGGAAAAGGTATGAATGAGGAATAACCTTTGAAATAAAAGTAATATTTAACAGAACTTACATTTCATTTTGTATTAGTTTTTAATATGGAAAAAATGTAACTTTAATTCTCCTGGTTAGGAAATCCCTAAAATCCATCCCATCTTACCTAGAAATCCCTTGTGACCATATGTTTACCATACGCGTCTTTTGCGCGGCAGAACCGGGATCGATTCTCAGTGAGAGCTCATGTGGTTCAGATCACACGTTAAGTAGTAGAGCCATGCCTCATATAATCTCGGTGCTAAACGAGACGCTGAAATTCAAATCATTTTGCCCTTCATGCAGCGGAATGTCATTCTCAAGAAAGGGAAGCTTAATTCAGGATTCATTTGATCGCCTTTAAGCTTGATGTGTTTTGCCTCCCTTTGAGTTTCAAATACTGCTGCCGGACTTGAATGATTCGTGAGAGTCTTTATGAGGATGAATAATGGACGTCTTCCTCTAACTGAAACGGATGTGCATCATTCTCCATGGCTTGTGTGAATCCACTGTTTTATTTATTTTTGTATTAAAATTTTAAAAAATAAATTAAATATTAATAGAAATGTAAAATGTTAAAAAAAATCAGCACATCATTTTATTTGCTCTTGTTTAGAGTGCGGGTGTTGTGTTTAGATAATTTAGGTTTTTATTACTTTTCTGTGTTGCTTTTAATTTCGTAATCATGTGCGTTTGCTGACGGAGATGGTGGTTTTGTACACCCCTCATTATTCTTGACTTCATTGGCTTTACGCTGGTCTTTAGGTGAGGGCTTGCCTACGGGATTGATAGGGTTAGTTCACTTTATCAACACCACAGTGTCGTGTTTTGGCTACCACACGCTGCTTTTATTTATAAATTTTAAAACTAAAACACACTTATGAAAAAAAAATCATTAATTTCGGGTATGAACTTACCTTCTCGGAAAAATTTCAAACATATTACGAACGAGACCGAAACAATACCTAGTGTAGATAACATATAAAAGACAATTATTGTGTCTCCTTTAGTCGTGTATCTTGTAATCAAAATAAAGAATGAGGAAAGTACAAGTGTCGAATCTGATTGTTGGACTGGTATTAAGAGTTTGTCCTCTTTTGTTACAAAGTTATTAAATATACAACCGAAAAAGGTAAAGGTATTAGAAAATTACGCAATGGCCCGTTGTTTATTTGATGGAAATGAATGATCAGAAAGAATGGAAAAGTACTCAAGCTAGATAAAATTGGAATACTTCTCGTTTCAGTGAAGCCTCATCAACTGCTCCAGGATACTCAAAGTAATATCTTATTGGAATCTCCAGAATGCCACTGAAGAGAGGATTTAATTTGAGTTGCTGACCAACATGTCGTAGGTGTAACTAGCATTGGAAGTCAGATGAAATGGTTGCTACTCATTTGTCAATCACTAATTCTTTCTTTCAGATTGCCTACTCTTCCGAAATCCGTGAAAGCTGTAGATTATAGACATATTCTAAATGTATGTCCCTACTTTCCCACTCCTCTTTGCTACTTTAAATGTTGGTATTTTGGCCTCACCAGAAATGTAATGCTACTGCTACTATTTGTGGGAATTTTGGCCGGGGAAGTCATGGTGCGAGTAGTGAACACATTCTGTTGTGTTAATTGTAAGGGTTTCACTCTGCTTGGTCTAGGAATTGTCCGGGATTTTAGAAAGAAAAACGAATTCGCGAGCTTATGGCAGTTGAAAAGATTTCCTCTATGGATGCAAATGGTCGCATCAGGGAGAGCCTTCCAACCTCGCTCCACGTTGCATTTGTATCCATAGTCACAAGTTCTGAGAGGTTATCAGGCCTCTAACGTTTCTACGTAAATCTCGTTTACTGAATGTGGCTTACATTGAAGCGCTTCAGCGACAGTGAAGTGCTCAAGACACAGTTCTGGACTTACTGGACTCTCAGGGGGCAGATTTTTACGCAGAGACTGCGGAAGTTGGATTTATATGGAAGTTTGTGTCACACTACCGGAGATGTCTGGAAGTGCAAGGTGACTAGGTCGAAAAATAGCCAAGGTATGCACTTGTATATCAATCACAATAAATTCATATTCCTCTCATTTTCTTTTTTTTTTGAAATAATATCTACCGGCAGTAAGCTGGCAACTCTTTTTCTAGTAGAGCTCCTCCGTGGCTAAGCGGTTAGCGTACGCGCCTTTGGCGTGGGAGACCCGGGTTCGATTCCCGGTGGGAGCTCATGTGGTTCGGATTCCACGTTAATCAGTAAGTCCACGTCTCATATAGCCTCGCTGCTGAAAGGGACGCTAAACTAAAATCAACTCAACTCAACTCTTTTTCTAGTAGCTCATTTCTTGTTTGCTATCTATATTCCTCTACATCCGTTTTATGCATTTCAATGCTTCTTCCTCCTCCTTCCGAATATTACTATCCTTTCCTTCGATTTGCTTACGTCATTCTCTACTGCGTGCCTGTCCTTTTGTAGTATCTGAAAGTTATTAGGTTGATTTCTAGATACGATTTCTCCTTATTTCGTCAAACCTACAATCTATTTATAACAAAACATACTTCAGAAGTGTGATGAGGCTTATAAAGCGATGAACGTGTACATTATATGCATAGAGCGGATTCGTCATAATACAATTTTACTTGGAACCTCATTTTACCTTTGAAAGTATGTAATAAGAAATGTAATAATATCACTGGCAGAAATATGGACCTGCAAACTATCCAACTACTAAGGGGGAAAGCACAAAACGCTGAGAGCAGAAAAGAAAGACTCAAGCATGAAACTGCACTTGCACAAACCATTCTGTTCTTAACACTATTCTGTTCTGCTCTGTCCCTTAGCTTAAGGAATATAATCGTGAGACGGTAAACTGGAAGATTTTTTTTTCTGATTACATTAATTTGTTGTAAATCGCTCAATTTAAAGATGAACGGCTAAAAATGTACTCAATTTCATATGGTGTAGGGAGGTAAGCTTTAATAATGTTATATACTTGTTTTGTCATCCCTAAGAGGTTACGATATAGTCGACGCACGTACTAAGATTGTCTAGATTTGATATGTGAAGTAGAGATGACCAGAACCAAATCCTGAAATGCCAAGGTCACACCTAATAATGAGTCCGGATACCAATTCTAGAGCCGGAATAATACATGGAACACACTGCATGTAAATTAGGCAAAACCAATTTTCAATATCACTGGATTAAGGGAAGGTTTAAGCCATGTGAGCCCCCTAGTTACGCCATTGCCCCGTGACTTACAACTTGGGTGATGCGAGGACAGTCCATCGGGTCATATATTCTTGGTTTCGTAGCCAGATGAATTCTTATGTATATTTTTTTTTTTTAATTTGCGTAAAAGTAATTAGTGAAAGCAACTTTAGAACCAAAACTGAAAAGTGCAACATGTGAAATTTTAACAGTGAAAGTAATTTAATTAAGCATATGTTAAACATCACTGTTCGTGTAAGAATGATCTAAAATTGAATACAGATGGTTTATTTGACACTTAAATTTTAAATTTGATTTTCTTTGATTTTGGCTTCGTGCGTTTCTTTCCTTCCGTGAAGAGTGACAATTTTATTCATGTTAATTTTCGTGACTGTGAAATCTGCCAACGCCCAAATCTCTTAACTTCTATTGGAGCTCCCTTCATAAGAAGTTCTGAAATCATCACTGATTTCCTGTTTGCTTGATTGCATTAGTCATTGTTCCTGCGTTTTTTTTTTTCTTTTCAACACTTCAGGATTCAGGTGGAAATACACGAGATTTCGCTCCTGTGGGAATACCTGGGCTCAGTACAAAGTAGAATGATGACAGTGGAAGAAAAAGAAATCAGTAGTGTAGTTTCTGAGAGAAAAATGATGTCATAAACGACCTAATTGTTTATTCTTCTCCGCATAGGAACTATGGCAGAAGACTCCACTCAACGTTGCTTTTCAGCACCAGACAAAGGGAAAATTCCAGCCGTAGACAATAATCTTCGGTGAGATCGTTCTTAAGATTTAAGTTCCTATCTTTAGCTCTACCAACTATAAGCATTATGTACATCCCTATTTCTACCGTTAGTCTTTATTTAAATTATACTTTTCATTTAAATCATCCCCTTTACTACGCTCGTGGAACGAGGATGGCGAGGTCACTATGATAGATTCGAACCCCATTAAAATCATAGCAGCATGTATGAATGTAGTTTTAAAAAATCTCATTTTCAAAAATGAAACACGTAAAAATTATAGATAGTCAAGCAACTAATTCACAAGTTGTACCACAGGGCAAGACCTGGAGTACCTGAGAAAAAGTTTCAATAAGCATAACCACTAATCATTGACCTTTTTGCCACTACAGAGCCACATTTTTTAAAACAGCAGAGGGTAACATTATTCTGGATTTCGGTGGAATTGCTTGAAACTATGATATGTTGTAGATATTGTAATCCTGAAAAAAATCTCAACAGGCGCAGTCACCAATCAATGACCGTTTGGTCACTACAGGGACACTTAAAAAAAAAACAAAAAAAACAGGAGGTAACGGTATTCTTTATTATACTGGGATGGCTTGAAACCATGATATGCTGTAGATATTGTGATCCTGAGAAAAAGTCTCAATGGTCACAACCATCAATCAGTGACCATTTGGCAACTACGGGACCACATTCTTTTTAAACAGCAGAAGGTAAGGATACTCTGGAATTTTGGTAGAATTGTATGAAACACTGAAAATTCATATCCCGCAACTCGGAAAGGGGTAGGAGAGTAACGGCGAACATCATTTAAGCATAGACCATATTCACATGCTCATCTTACGGGATAAAGGAAAGCCGTGGACAATTTTTCTCAGGATCACGACATCTACAACATATCACACTTTCATTCATTTATACGGAGATCAAAATATCGTTATACCCAGCCTTTTTTTTCTAATGTAGTGGCCAAATAGGGTTGCCAACTGGCCGGTTTTGACCGGCCTGGCCAGAAATATTGCTGATTTTGATTAAAGCTGGTGATTGGTACAAACTTCTTATTAACCCCTTTAAGACTGTTTTTCTCTCTCTCTCTCTCTCTCTCTCTCTCTCTCAAATTTGTATCTAGTTTGAAGTATAGATTTAAAAAGTAACTTTCATTCTGTAAATTCAAAACTGTCACTTTTCATTATCTATCAACGATCAATATATTTTGTTCACTATCTATCAACGATCAATATATTTTGTTCACTATCTATCAACGATCAATATATTAATACAATAAAATGATCAATGCTGATTTCAGTTTCTCATTTATAGCATAATATATCTATTAAGCTTATTAGTGATTGTACTAAGGATATGCAGAATATAGGTGTTAGTGTACTTTTGTTCACGATAGTACATTTACTTCCCATGAATGGGTCCGAACAGAGATATTTCACACTCAGACCTATACCATAGGGAATTTTGAGGGGGAGCTGTTTTTTATCATTATTATTTTCCAGAGTTGGCAGTCTTATGGCCAAACGGTCATAATTCGACGGTTGTGTCCAATTAAGATCTTTTCTCATAATAAGATCTTCAACATATCTCAGTTTTACTCAATCTTACCGAAATCCAGAACATTGTTATATTCGGCTGTTTTCAAGAAAGTAGCCCTGTAGTGACCAAAGGATTAATGATTTGTGGTTGTGTCCATTGAGACTTTTTCTCAGGATAACAATATCTACAATATCACAGTTTCAGTCATTTTCACCGAAATACAAAATATCACTATCTTCGGTTGGTTTCAAAAAAGTGACCTCGTAGTGGCCAAACGGTCAGTGAGTGGTAGTTGTGCCCATTAAGACTTTTCCTCAAGGTCACAATATTTACAACATATCACGGTTTCAAGCAATTCCACCGAAATCCAGAATATCATTAGCTACTGTTTCCGAAAAAGCAACACTGTAGTGGCCAAACGATCGTGATTGGTGGTTGTGCTTATTGAGACTTTTTCTCAGGATCATAACATCTACAACATATAACAGTTTCAGTCATTTTAATCGAGTTCCAGAATATCACTATCTTCCATGGGCGCCCGCACTATTTTCCAAGGGGGGCGAGACACACACACACACACACACACACACAATTCCTAGAATGAAACCCAACAAAACAAAACTTCACTGCTATCAGTACCACGTCAGCAAAAGACACAACAAAGAGCAAAATTATCTTTTCAACTCAACTGACGGATACCATCATCCAAAATACTTAGCATTGCATGCAGCATCAAGCTGAATATAAAAACATCACATAGGGGAGAGAAGTAGATTAAAATCTTGGGGATGTATTTGATTAAATTTTGTTACTCTAAATCATTTAGTGAATGTTGATTTTAAAAGTATACTATTGTCACCAGAAGAGCCTATAAACGTTAACCTTTTTCGAAAATCCAGGGATGGACAATTGCCCCCTCTTGCCCCCTGTGGGCGCCCCTGCTATCTTCGGCTGCTTTCAGAAAAGTGGCTTCATAGTGGCCAAACGATCAGTGATTGGTGGTTATGCCCATTAAGACTTTTTCTCAGGATCACAATATCTACAACATATCACAGTTTCAGTCATTTTCACCGAAATACAGAACATCACTGTCTTCGGTATCTTTTAAAAAACTGGCCTCCTAGTGTCCAAACGTCACTGATTTGTGGTTGTGCCCGTTGAGACATTTTCTTAGAAACATCATATCTACGACATATCACGGTTTGAAGCAATTCTATTGAAATCCAATTTCTTCGGGGCGCGGTGGCTGTGGTAGAGCGTTCACCTCCGGTGCTTGGGGTCCTTGGTTCGATCCCAGCTCGCGCCGTGTGCACTTTGTGGTGGACAAACACCGTGCTCGTGGCTTTTTTCGGGGTTCTCCCGTTTCCTCCCACTTTCTTCATTCCACCATTTCATTCATATCTCATCATCACCGCCTCCTTTAGCCTAACCGGCATAACCGTGGTACGTAAAACTTAAAGATTTCATTTCCAATTTCCGTAAGGATTGTGCGGAATAATTTGTCATTTGGAACGAAGCCATTGCCCCCTGCAACCCTTTTCTCGCAAAAGCGACGAAACCCGTATTTCGTACTTTGAAGTCATCTTTGCATCCGCAGAGTTTCGTTTCTTTAAAGTGGCCCTTTTAATCACGAGGACCCTTTTTTGAAGAGATCCTTTGCCCCCTTAACCTATCTACCGAAAGAAACAAAAAATACGTGTCGAGGTCTAGTATATATGTGCCAAGTTTGAAGAAAATCGGATGAGGAGAAACCCTTGTGAAGCTATTTCCTTTATACTTTCACTTTCTGGACTTGACGGGTTTTTGCCCCAGTCTTCAATTTGACCTTTTAACCTTGAGAGTGCCCCTAGATGGCTGGTTCGGTTATTGTATCTCGATATTGACCTAAGATACCTATACACCAAATTTGATGCCCTAGCTGTTATAGGTAAATAGTTATCTTGTTTACAGAGAAACGCATTTCACCCCATTTGCGAATTTGTATAGCTCGTACCTTGCCATATTATTTTCTGGATCCATCCGTGATGTTCTCTGCACCAATTCAAGCGGGCTTTTCTTTATAGTGGTATAAATGAAACACATCTTGCTGATCGCCTTATATAGGGTTTACGTGTGTTCCTAGCTAATTGTCTGTACACTGTAAACTTTGAAGTGATATTCATTGTAGCAGCCGCAGGGTTCCTAGCGGGTTTGTGCCTATTGCACTGGATGCTTAGCGTAATTAACGGTCATTGGATGGGCTCCGCCGAACGGGAATCGTCGCCAAACTCCTGAGATAAATGACACTCTAAGGGACCTTGATTGACTGGGTGTGACCTCTCTCCAGTATTCTGATTATTTTTTCACGTATGACATCATCTATAGAGTTTCTTAGCACCATTCTCCTACACGTTCGATGACAATAAGGTCAACAATAAGGATGTATATACGCTGAATATGACATCTCAAACACAACTGCTGGAGTACTGAAAGAGCGCTTGTCACATGCTCGGGGTCAATGGGTGGTTACAACGTCACCAGTGTGACAAACAGTGAAGAGCTTCCCCAGGATAAACTCAATGCATGTACGAAGTTTCCAATAATGGCTTTTCATGCATTTCGCATTGTTCTTAAATTCTGCACATGAATATATATATATATATATATATATATATATATATATATATATATATATATATATATATATATATATATATATATATAATATAGTTACATATAAATGAAAATATAGCTCTTCCTGTCTCTCCCTGTCCTCTTCGTAAAACTAATATATATAATATTTGGTTTAGAGACGAAGAAAAAAAGATAGATAGATAAAGATCTGGATTACAATTATAAGATATCCATATTATGAGATGGGCATATCTCTGAGTCCCTTAATGTTAGAAACATAAAATTTAGAATTTTAAATAATTAAACATGTGAAATTTGTAAATAAGATGAATACCGGTTAATAAGATGAATGTGGCTGCTCAAGGCTGACAAGAAAACATTGGGAAGCCCTTATTAATGATGTGGAATATAAACAATGCTATAATAAGAATAGATTAGGAATATAATGATAGATGATTTGACATTGGAATAATCTGGCATGATGATAATCGTCCAGTAAATTGCGAACCTAAATACAGAGTAATATGATTAGAGCCGTAAAATAATATCTGAACTGTCATTCCTGCTCCAAGTCTATAAGTATGGTATTCAGAAAGGTATCCTTGTAGTCTTGAAGGCATTTATCAATCTATTTTCTACGCAAGTGTGTAATGTGTTGTACAAGCGGCGGAAAGTTGATTTTGCCATAGAGATCTCGATTATGGTGAGAAAAGTATGCGAAATGGTAGCCGAAAGACAAGGCGCTCTAGTATCTCTAATCTGTTATAAAATTTCTTGGGAGGCTGAACACCAGGCTGCATGACCAAAAGTGAGGATACTGTTCATAAATGGTTTCTAAGTGTTCAATAACGATGCGGAATTTAAGACCAGGTTTGATCTACAAGGCGGCGTAGAAGTTGCAGTATATCTCTGGCATTTGCAATATGTTTCTGCAGGCGTGCTGTCTACCGCAACTTATCATCGAAAATGAAACCTAAATAATTAAATGCGTGTCAGCGTCTTCTGATATTTCACCTAGAAAGGAAGAAAAAGATGTGGAAAGCAAGAACGCTGAGGGTTGCAATTATCAAGGTAGCCAAGAAAGTTCTGTCGTTTTTCGTGGAGGTCTGTGTTCAATTGGCCCTCACACCGTGAGTTGAATGCAAATGGAGATAAGACGAAGGTCAGTTGTTAGTGTGAGTATATCCAACATACTACCTGGTAGTGGCTATTCAGTTACATCGTCAACTTACGTAAGGACAGAGTGAACATGGGACCTGCACAGAGCGTCATAACTCGTGTATGCTGTACGAGTTCAAACTGGGGACAAACGCCGCTGCAGCGGGACGAAAGTTATGCCAGGTTTCTGGTAATGGTGTCGTGACCACGCAGACAGTGAAGAAGTGCTTTAACAAGTTCAAGGACGGTGACGAATCACTCGAAGACGTACCACGTGCCGGAAGAGCAACATATGTACAAAATGAAGATCTTCAGGCAACAATTGAGGCAAACAGTAGCCAGACATGTGAGGTACTCTGACTACAATACAGTGTGATTGGAGAAACAATTCGACAGCACCTTAATCAACTTGGGAAGCATTACAAGTTCGGTCGGTGGATCCCACATGATTTGATTCCAAGCAAGAAGGCGACGTGAGCAGACACCTATGTTTCTTTGCTGTCTCGTCTGAGGAAGGAGCAATTTCTGGACGAGGTTGACATGTGATGAGAAGGGGTTCCCTACGAAGCTCCACGAAGCCGCCATCATTGCTTAGAATACCATGAACCGGTTTCAAAACAGCCGAAGCCCACACTGCACCAGAAGAAGATCCTCCTGTGTTTAGTGGGCTGCTCGCGGGATCGTGCATCGGGAACTGACACTATACCGTTGAGCCGTGTTCAAGAAAAACTCAAAACTCTGTATCGAGACTTCTGAATCGCAAAGGGGTCCTCCTGTTACAGGACAACGCTAAGCCCCACGTGGTTAGGATGACCCTGGACACCATTCTATGGTTTGGATGACAATCCGTCATGCTTCCTGAATATTGCTCCGTCCGGTCATCACCTGTTCCGTTCCTTGGACAATCACCTTAGAAAACGTCAGTTCAAATCTCTAGTAGAGGTGCAAAATGCATTTGATACCTTCTTCACTTCACGGCCCACCAAGTTCTACCGCGATGGAATTGATGACCTTCCAGAACGTTTCCAGAAAGTCGTTGATTCTGATGGGGACTATTTTTGATCTTCAAGGTATGTTTTGGGTGACATATCGATGTTCGAAATTGGTGGGTAAAAAAGCGACAGAATTGTGTTTGTTACATTTATATTATAATATGTTCATATCTCGAAATACCAAAAATTCTAATAGTTAATTATTTTATTAAAAAATCAAATAGCTCCTGCAACGCCTATGAGGAACACTTGTTCTAGGTATGATTCAATCATATATATTTAAAAAAAAAAAAAATAAGGCGAGTTGCATATAACCAAGGTCATAGGAACATCTTTGTAGCCAGCTCTCCCCAAGTGGTTTAGCAATGTTTGGATCTTTAGATCATTAACGATGTCGTGACTGTTTACATACCAGTCTTGTTCAACTTTTGCCAGAATATCGCCCCTTTTTCTGTGATTGTTCACCCCCTGCGAGGCCATCTTGAACATCAAAATCTCCAGAGTGATAAAATTAATATCTTTTAGCTATTGCTTTTGAAAACGTATCTTGCCATGAACAGTATAGACAATGCCAAAAAAAATTATGCAAGACTTTGCCGTTCAAATAGCTACAACGCGTTGTTTTGTAGGTGCATACGCAACCCAAGTTGCGTCCTCGAGTGATGAATTATATTTGATTTTCAATTTCTTCTGTTTCTCTTGGAGTCTTCGTTAACTCATTGCTGCTGTGACGTAATGTACTCCTTCCAGTGAGAGAAAAAATTCACCTGGACTCATTTACTTAAAAACTACTCAAAGAAATTAGTTATCAATTGTTAATTTCCGCTCTTTCTCAGTAATATTATGCAACTAGTTCTTGAGTTGATGCATTCATGTAGTTCTTGAATATTTTTGATGTATTTTATGTCTATTTCGGCTATTTTTACGCCTATCTTTAGTTTCTGTTTAGCTGATTTTGTGTCTATATTTTCTGTTCGAAGTGACTTAATATTTGCAGCCTACAAACAACAAACCTATAGGAAGTGGCGATGGCCTATTGGTAGAGCGCTTACATCTGATTCCAAAAGTCGGAGGTTTAATTCCAGGCCATGTGAGATCGTGACGGACGACATTGAGAGAAAGGGAGAGATTCAAATATGCAGACAGAGAAAAATACACCCACACATGCAAAGTTAGAAGTAGAGAAACATATGGTTAGACAGCATCACTATTCTAAGGAAAACAGTGATTTTGTGAAGCAGAAGAATCAGTTTCTCAGTTAAACTTACGACCATCATACTCACAGTTGTCGAATTACATTGAACTTTTTGGAGCATCATATCATTGCGCAGGAAAAGAATGGTCTCAACATTTGAAGATTGCAGAATAAAAAACTTCGTAGCTTTCGTAGGCGTGTTTGAATCAAGAATCCCAAATTGGAAATCTGTATGTTCTTATTTCTACTAGGAATATTTATTTATTATAAATACTTAAATAAGCGTTGCAGCGTGTCGAAATAACAAATGTTTAAAATTCATGATAAGCAAAAACATTCAGCATTTGAAGTACTGCAAAGTCTCAAAATGGATATTTCCTTTCTGACCAAATGTTGTAATTTAAAGATACCATCGTGTAGAACTAGTATTTAATATTACACATACCAAAACTCTCAGAAAAATATTTCATTATTAGGGAGATACAAAGCTTCAAACAACGTAAAAATGAGCTGCTTACGTCACGGCAACAGATACAAGCGTTTTGATATGACGTCATATATCGTTATACCCTCTCTGAGCCGTATCCCTCTCCGAGCTTCAGTGAATTCTTTCATATTACTGTTTCTTACTGTAATCCACAAATAAATTTAGTAAAATAGTGAAAGGAAAAGTGATAAAATGAGTAAAATACTTACTGTGTATAAAAATGACGTGTTAATAATATATAATCTCCTACTTTAAAATACATTAAATATGATCCGTAATGCTCTATCATTACAAATATTTAAGATATGTATTCCACGAATAAATTATGTATTACATATCTTATTATTTTGAAACTTCATCATTATCTTTTCAACCATCTCACATGAAATATTATTCCGAGTATACGAACGTACTTACAATTTTTCTCTCGTCGGCTCTAAATGTGAGTAATGTTTGGTATATGGTGATACACTTGCAAAAGGTTAGATTGTGAAAGTATTGCGTTTTGTACGCTTTATGAGGCCCAGAAGAGAAAAAAAATATGAAAACAAACGTTTGAAGTTTCCTCAGTGTAGATTAGCTTCCCTCATATTGCTTCACTCACTGGAACAAGATATTGTGTTTATTACTCCTCATGACATATCACAAAAATTTGTGATCATGGTACACGGTGAATCAGTGGTGGAGCGCCCACCTTTCCTGCAAGGAGTCCCTAGTTCGTTCCCAGGCCATATTAGTTTTTGTGTACGACATCGTGTCCATAAACTTTCTCGCGATTCTGACAGTTCCTCCCACATGGTCATTCCACTAATTCTTTTATAATCATTCACTTTCATTAATCGTCTACCTAGCTTAACCTATAGGCCATAATTGTGGGGCATAAAACTAGAAATTTCATTTCATTTCATTCAGTAATAACCCAATTATAACTAGTTTGTTATCATTTCTGTGATAAATTTTCTGTTTGTTAGTTTGTTTAAATATTAACTGATGTGTTCAATACACTTCACTCGATCTGTAAATGTTCACCTGGACGTACATAAGCAATTCACGAATATGTCCTGTTGACTAAAGAAAACGGCGGTATGCGCGAAGATATGGTGAAATAATATTATTAATATGTAAAGTACTTTGACAATACACTGTAAAAAATCGTTGTGTTATTTCAGCGACATTCGTATGTGTTAACACGAAAATATAACACAAACAGTTGGTTAGAACAACTCACTCTTCATTTGGAGTTGTGCGTCAAATGCCGGTAGTTGAAATGACACACAACCTGTGTGTTAAATTAACACAAGTGTAGAATCTTCTCTGTTGTTTTCTGCATGATTGACAAATATTTTGGCCATCTAATTATAAAGGCTTATGAATTGAAGCTACAAGCAAAAACAGTAGAAAGAAATACTTAATAAATCCAGCTATACGCAAAATTTCAACATACAAACCGCGCGATGTGTTTTCAATTGTTTTACATAATGTTTCTGAAGAAATGTGTCAACACCGAGAAACAACATCCTATTACTCTGCCACTTCTACACTGCACTAGAGCTCACCAGTCAATCCCGGGGACTGTGCTTCAAAAATGGCGGAAAACAAGTAGAATCACGATTTAGAGGCAAACATATTATAAGGATATAGGTACGAGTTTCTTATCATTCTCGAACAATATGTTGGTGAAGGTTGTGTTTCGCACTATCAAAAATACTTCACAATAAATGTTGGGGAGGACGACAACAATTTTTATGAAGATTTACTATATGAAGAGTTCTGTAATTTACTATTCTTATTTTAAAATTAGAATCTTCGGTAAGCGTAAGCATGCACACCACATGGTTTTCCAACACAGAAAAAATGATTACATCAACACCACATACACGGAGTTATTTCAACACCGAAATAGGTGTCATAATAACACAGAAGTGGAGTCGAACTAACACCAAAAACGGTATTAATCTGGTGGTCTGGCCTTGAATTTAACGCAGAGTGTTGAATTAACACCGAAAAGGTGTTACTTACACAGCTTTGATCTTGAAGTATGACACAGATTGTGTGTTGAAAAAATAAGAAAATGATGTTGAAGTAATACAGGGACTGTGTTATATTGATACTTGACATGGTGTAATATTAACATAAAATAATTAACACACTACACACTGTGTTACTTTCTTCGTGTTGGGGCAACGCCGCCACAAGTAACAGTCAACACTTTTCTCCACACTACCGACCCTGACATGGTGTCGAATCAACACCGAAAATACTAACACAGATCCGAATTTAACACCGCTCAACACCGGTTATGTGTTAAAGACGTAACACACACCCTGTGTTAAACGCCAACACATCAGGGTCTGTGTTGAACTAACACCGTATAGTGGTAGTGACGTTGGAAACACTGTACTGTGTTAAAATTGAGTTGAATTAACACAACCATTTTTTACTGTGTAGCATTGGAGAATTCTCAGAAAGCTCATGGATATGATTGTCATCTGCAGTTTGTACGTCCTGGTGTTGAACTCAGAAAAAAATTTAGAAGAGCTTTACTTGGAGAAATGTTTTCTAATGGGTAAATTTCCTCGAGCTTCCCTCTGAACGCATAACTATCAAATCCACGACGAACGTGCATATGAGAAATTATCACACTACTGTGAAATCACTGTTTTTTTATATCGTTAATTTTTCTAAAGAATTAATAAAATTCGCTTCGTATGGTTGGTTAGTTACCCAAACGTAAAGACCTTAATTAGTGTATTAACTCAAATTAAGTACTAAATATAACTACTATTACAACTATCTTGATGTCTTTATACGTGTAGCATACATTACAGTTGTGAATACAAGTGAAAAACTTGGATGAGTACGTATATTGATACACACTGATAGTATTGTACTGCTAAGAGAGGTAATATTAGTCACATATTTAAGAGGTTTAATAAATCAATTCATTGATTTCAGAAGTATTACTGGGTAATACTTCTGAAAAATATGTTAGATATTTTGTATAATAATCCGAAAAATTTAAAACATTAAGAAAAACTTTAAAACAGTTGTCGCGACAACATTTAACTTTTTAAAGGAAAATGACTTCAAAACGCTCAAAAAGCAAGAAAAAAGTTTTAAAAAATATGAATCTGCTTTAGAAAAGGCATTAAAAATACAACATAATAAGAGCACTAAAATAGGGACAATAATAATGGTAAGTCTCTTAAAAGTAGTAAATAATTTATTACTATTGTCTACAAAAATTTTTGAAGTTGTGCCAAGCCAAACATATTAATGCCTTTTAAAATTACTATCCAAATAAGTTTATGTTAAACATTAATATGTTCAGCTTGGAACGCCTTCAAAACTTTTTATAGATAATAGTATTAAATTATTTTAAGTTTTTTTATTATTATTAGAATTCCAAACTATGCAATGCATAAGTGTCGAAAATCTTATAGAACGGCTTTGTCCGCCCGTCTGTCCGTCTCCCGACAGGTATCAAAGCAAAAACAATAAGAGATGTTGATTCAGTGTCCCAGAGATAGGTTCCATCTTCACCGTTAACATTCTATGCAGACCGGAAGTGGCTCGAATTAGTCATTTCCAATTTCAACGTTTATCGCCATGGAACGGAAACTGTAAGAGATATCGAGAAGCGGTTTCTGCAATCGATTCAGCGTACCGTGAATAGGTTTCATTTCCACCATTAACTCGCAATTCAAACTGCAAATGGTTAAAATTAACCATTTCTAGTTTCAACGTTTATCGCTACATAAGCATGGTAATGGATAACGAAAAGCCTTTCTTGAAAACGATTCAGCGTCCCAAGACAACTATTGTGACTACCTACAACACTGTAACTAAGCGGAAAGTTATTCAAATTTAATATTACTTGTGGATTCAATACCTGTTTCAACGTTAATCGCTATAGAACGAAAACGGTAACGAATTTTTGCAAAGAATTCACCGTCGCAAGGAAACATAACATGGTTTTCCACAACACTCTACTAAAACTAGAAGTGGTTCAAATTTACCATTACTTCCGGTTTCAATATTGATTTCTTTATAACAAAAATGGTAAATGCTATCAAAATGTGTTTTTCTGCAATCGATTCCGCGTCTTAGGGATAGGTTCTATTTCCTCCTTTAGCCTTCTATTCAAACCAGAAGTGGTTGTAATAACCAATTTTTTGTTTCAACCCTTATCACCATAGAACAAAGCTAGTGAGGGATAGGGAATAATGTTTTTTTTATATGAATTCAGTGTCTATCTTTGATCTTATTACTGTACAGAAGTATTGTAAAATTTACTTATTCATGCACTACTTCAAGTATTTAATTCACATGGCTTGGAAGTCTTAGTTTCATACTGTAAAACGATAGTCACTTATTATTATTATTATTATTATTATTATTATTATTATTATTATTATTATTATTATTATTATTATTATTATTATTGAGTTTAACATCTCTTTCAGCAGCGAGGCTATATGAGACGGGACATACTGAGTAACGTGGAATCCAAACAACATGAGCTTCCGCAGAGAATCGAACCATGGAGGAGCTCTTTAAGTGTTTTTATTATTTTCTGCATTTTAGTGTTCTTTTTGAAGTCGATTCATATTTTTAAGTCTTATATATATATATATAATATGAGTTTTGTGAATATAGAATATATTGCTTCTGGATATCAGATCGGTAATCTTTCGACTGGTTTGACGTAGCTTTCTACTCTTCTTATCGAAAGCTAGATTTTTCATTTTCTTTATAGTTTTTTTCTTCCTATATCTTACATTACTTGGTCCATATATTTAAATCACGACCACTCTATGTATTTTTCCTTCTTACATTCCTTCCATAACTAATAGTGTGATATGTCCATGTTCCCAATGTGTCCAATCATCCTGTCTCTCCGTTAATTTTCAGCATACTTTTTTTGATCACTTACCATTTCAAATATGTTTGTATATAGTATTGAAATATCGCATTATGATCATAAATATTTTACCCTTTGTGGCAAATTAATGGCGTGAAATTAAGTCTTCTCTAAGCAAGAAAGCTTAGAGATAGCAATTATTCCTTTTATTACAATCCATTCATCGTAGTCTTTTCTTCTTCTCCTTCCTCCTTATCCTTTAACCAGATCTCGTTATTTCATTAATAAGTTTAAAAAAATAGTTGCAGTGAATACAGCATCCTTAAAATTATATAGAGAGCGCATTTATATTCAAACGTTGGTACTTTTGCCATTGGCAGAAGCGATAGTTCAAAGATCCCAATTAGAGATCATTTTTCTCGTGATTTCAAGGGCATATATATATATATATATATATATATATATATATATATATATATATATATATATATATATATATATATATATATTAAAATGGTTTAATTGCATTCAACGCCTTTAAATTAGTATCCAATTAAAATGTATCCAAGCATGTTTTACCAGTGTCATCAGCTTTAGTTCTTTCTATCTCTTTATATATATATATATATATTCTTCTCAGGTCAAATTACGTTGGTAAGGAGTATCATTTTTGTTGAATACTTCCAATTACATTTTTAACCACCTTAAAAAGAATTTTCTCAATTTGATCTGTATGTATGTATGCATGTATATATGTATAAGATGTATGTTCGCGATTATATCGAGAACCGTTGGTCATAATTCGATGCAATTTACACTAATCGAAAAATTATTCCGGAGAAAGGTTCTTAAGATAAAATATTTGAAAAGGTTTAATTAGTTATACAATATAAAATAATTCCTGCAACGCCTGATGAAAAAAATATCCTAAAATTTGCAGCAACTAACTATACAACCGAAGAGTGGTGGGTTGCGTATAACCAAGGGGTTAAGATTTCTTTTTAGCCAGCTTTCTCCAAATGGTTTGACTCTGTTAGGACAATAGTAATTTATATTGTATAATAAAGAATTGTATATTATGAAAGTATCTATAAAAAATTTGAAGTCGTGCCGTATAAAATTATTTCGATGATAATTATATGAGGCATTAATACTACTTCAAAAAATATTTATAGGTAATAACAATAAATTATTTTCTGATTTTAAGTGTTTTATTATTATTTTCTGTTTTAGGGCTTTTATTATTTTCTACCTCTTAGTGCTTTTATAAGGTTAGTTCATTTTATTTTTAAAAAGCTTTTCTCTTTATCATTTCAGTTTTTTTCTGACGTATTTATGTTGATATTATATAAGAGTTTTTGATGAACCTTTGAGCTTTTCTCTTTCAAGTTGTACATACTTTACACCTTACTCAAATTTTCCCTTCTTCAAACTAGTGCTCTCAAACGGGTCGGGTTGACCCGACCCGACCCGTGACCCAACCCGACCCGAGTCAGGTCGGGTCAACTCGGGTCGGGTTACGGGTCGGGTCGGGTCAGGTCAGCTCGGGTCGGGTTGTCGGGTCGGGTCAGTCGGGTCAGCTCGGGTCGGGTCACTCGGGTCGGGTTGTCGGGTCGGGTCAGTCGGGTCAGCTCGGGTCGGGTCACTCGGGTCGGGTTGTCGGGTCGGGTCAGTCGGGTCAGCTCGGGTCGGGTCAGTCGGGTCAGCTCGGGTCGGGTTGTCGGGTCGGGTTATTCGGGTCGGGTTGTCGGGTCGGGTCAATCGGGTCAACTCGGGTCGGGTTATCGGGTCGGGTCACTCGGGTCGGGTTATCGGATCGGGTCAGTCGGGTCGGGTTGGGTCAGTCGGGTCAGTTCACTTTGGTCAACTAAGTTTAGGTTGAGCTTAAACTCGGCTGGAGTCGAAAACTGCTGTTTTACACTACCTGCGTAATTAAAAATAGCAATTTTCAATTGATTTTATAGAAGCCATAAATGTATTTTGAACACTTGCAGCTAGTGTTTTTATGGTAAATGCTTATTTTTGTAGTTGTATGTACGTTAATTTTTAAATGTGGAAGATTGATTTTACCAATCGACTGTAATATTAATATCTACGCCAATATGGAGTCTGGATTTAGAACAAAACTAGAAGTTGTTTAAGCAAGGTCAAAAGAAAGATTGGATATGGACAACCAAGCCCAAGCAGGGCCGCGGTAGCTCAGTGGTAGAGAATTCATCTCTGGTGCATGGTGTCCATGGTTCGATCCCAGCTTGTGTTAAGTAGGCTTTGTGGTGGAGAAACACCGTGTAGTGGGTTTTCTCGGGGTTCTCCTGTTTCCTCCCACTTTCTTCATTCCACCATTTCATTCATTTCTCATGGTCACCATATCCCTTAGCCTCGAAGCAGAATCGAGGGACCTTAAACTCAGGGGTGTAGCTAAGGGGGGGCCATCGGGTCCAGGTCCCCCAAATGGTATCCTGCCCCCCCCAAATGACCAACTTTAAAAACATCATAGTAAAATTATCTCGCTTCCTTCATTTAAAAGTAACAAAGTTATTGACAATTAATAATATACGGTAAAATAGTATGGAGAAATATTGTTTTTCCATACCGATCGAAAAATAGGATACATTTTTGTGACAGCAGATTACACAATTTACTGCGATTTATATTTGACAGTTTAAAGACAAACATTTTAACAAGATATTATAATAAAACAGCCATAAAACAAAGGTACTAAACTGATTTGTAAGTACATTATATTTTTATATGCTTTAACAAGTATTTTAAAAGACAGAGAATGGAAAATTTGGTGAGAAACAATGTTTTTATTCAGTTTGGATTTCATTCGCTCTCTTTTATTTCTACTCAGTGTAATAAAATAATTGTTTTTTTTTTTTTTTTTTTTTAGTCACGAATAATAAATAAATATTTTTGTCAGGAAACTATAAAGAAATTAAGTGAAATTTAAAGAAAATCAATCTTGTGTACATAGGTTATGTATACAAGGTCTTAAATTTAAATAAAAAGGTAACCAAGAAAAGTTTTGTTGCTTTTTCACCCACCACCTTCGAACATCGATACGTCACCTAACCTGGAAGATCAAAAATAGTCCCCATCAACATCGACGACCTTCTGAAAACGTTCCTGAAGGCCATGGAATTCATCGCGGTAGAAGTTGGTGGGCCGTGAAACGAAGAAGGTATCAGGTGCATTTTGGACTTTTACTAGGGATTTGAATTGGCGGCCTCTAAGGTGATTGTCCAAAGAATGGAACAGGTAATAATCGGACGGTGCAATACCCGGGGAATATAGTGGTTGCAATATTGTTTCCCATCCAAGGCGGAGAATGGTGTCCTGAGTCATCCTAGCCACGTGGGACTTAGCGTTGTCCCGTAAACGAGGACCCATTTGCAATTCAGAAGTGATGGCTCCAGTGTTTTGAGTTTTTGTTGAGCACAGCTCAACTGCTGACACTACACAGTTGCATTGATACTCTGACCAGCTGGTAGCAGTTCCCGATGCACGATGCACCAAACACACAGAAGGACCTTCTTCTGGTACAGTGCTGGTTTCGGCTGTTTTGAAATCGGTTCATGGGATGCTAACCAATGATGACGGCGCCGTGGAGCTTCGTATAGACCCACTTTTTATCACATGTCAACGCCCTGTCCAGAAATGGCTCCGAAACAGTAAATAAACGTTTCGAACTGCCGCGTTGCCTTCTGGCCCGGAGTCAAAACATGTGAGACCCAACTTGTAGTGCTTCCCAACTTGATGGATGTGCTGCCGAATGGTTTCTCCACACACTGAATTGTAGTCCCAGTTCCTCTTTGTACGTACATGTGTTGGTCTTCTGGCATGTGGTGTTTTCGGGTGTTTGGTCATCGTTCTTAAACTGGTTAAACCATCGCTGCACTGTCCGTGTCGTCACGACACCCTCAACAAAGGCCTGGCATATTTTCTGTCCCCCTACAGCGGCGTTTGACCTCCATTTGAACTCGTTCAGCATACATGCTCTTATGACGCTCTGTGGATGTCCCATGTTCCCTCTGTCTTTACGCAAGTTCACTGTGTATCTGAATTGCCACAATCAGGTAGTATGTTGGATATACCCACACCAACAACTGACGTTCGCCTTATCTCCACTCGCATTCAACTCACGGTGTGAGGTCCAATTGAACACAGACCTCCACGAAAAGGGACAGAACTTTCTGGTTATTTTTATAGTTATGCACAAAAGTATAGCGTTTGGTCCCGGGCAGTAGTTCTTGATTAAGCATAATAAAAACTATCTTGAATATAGACCTAATTTATGGATAATAATAATAATAATAATAATAATAATAATAATAATAATAATAATAATAATAATAGTAATAAATAAGATAAAATAGTGTTTTAGTTTTCCAGAAGGAAACCAAAATTTTCCTTTCTTTTAGGCCTGAAAAACACTAGCAGCAACACATTTTTTGCTTTGTACATTGTAGCCGCCCCCCCCCCCTCAAAAACGACGGGCCCTTCCTACACGAACCTGCTGGCTACACCCCTGCTTAAAGTGAATATTTCATTTTATTTCACCAAGCCCAAGGACATCGATACAAGAACAAGATAAAGATTGGATATGCAAGACGAATTGCATAGTAATCTTGCTCTTGGCCTTGTTTTGGTGATCACCAAGTAGCGATGAGCGTATTTTCTAGCTTTCCGTATAGTATGAAATACCATAATCAAAATCACACTTGGTCTTCATTTGTACCGATGAGGTGAGCATTCTTGGCTCTTGTATAGCATGAAAGATCACCAAGACTACGAAATGCAGGACCAAGACTTGACTGCAAGACAAAGAATAAGACGCAGTATTGATGACCAAGACCTAGGGAGCGAATTGTTTGAATTTCATTTGTTGGGCTGAAAGTGATGAAATAAAATTAGTGCTTTATAATTATATATCAACCTGTATTTTTAAATTCATATTATGTATCTTCTTACGTGCAACTATATATACTGTAAAATACGTTTTAATTACCGAGAAAGAAAAATCAAAGTGGTACGGGTCCCGGAATCATAAGAACCTATTTTGGAATGAAAGTTGAAGGGTTGGAAAAAACCACAGGTGTTCTCCTGTTTCCTCAACCCTTATCATTGTAGTTAAATGATTTCCTTTTGTCTCCGCCAAGAGACTCTTGCTGCTGCCTTCCGAGAAGACGCCCTGCCGTCCCAGCAGGTGAGAACACTGACCTTGAAGAAAAATTTCGTCACATAGAACTAGAGAAAAAAAATAAAATAAAAATAAATAAATAAATAAATAAAATAAAAATAAAAATAAATTTCTCCCACGTCGGACATTGGTATCAGTTATAAAAAGAAATAACCAAACCTCAAAAGTGCCAAATATTCATTAAGATGCATATACAAATCCCCGCTTGATCTATCTAGTGGTTAACGTGTAAGACTTCGGTACACGTGGTCCGGGTTCAATTCCCAATGGGAGTGCATTTTGGTGTTCACCCAGTGTTGTGACCATAGTGCTCTCAAATGGATCGGGTTGACCCGACCCGACCCGTGACCCGACCCGACCCGACCCGACTCGGATCGGGTCAGCTCGGGTCGGGTTACGGGTCGGGTCGGGTCAGGTCAACTCGGGTCGGGTTGTCGGGTCGGGTCAGTCGGGTCAGCTCGGGTCGGGTTATCGGGTCGGGTCACTCGGGTCGGGTTATCGGGTCGGGTCAGTCGGGTCAGGTCGGGTCGGGTTGTCGGGTCGGGTTATTCGGGTCGGGTTATCGGGTCGGGTCAATCGGGTCAACTCGGGTCGGGTTATCGGGTCGGGTCACTCGGGTCGGGTCAATCGGGTCAGATCGGGTCGGGTTGTCGGGTCGGGTCAATCAGGTCGGATCACGGTTCGGGTCAGTCGGGTCGGGTCGGGTCATCGGGTCGGGTCAGTCAATTCGGGTCACGGGTCGGGTCGGGTCGGGTCGGTCTTCAACCCGACCCGACCCGACCCGTTGAGAGCACTACTTCAAACACCTTCTTCAAAAGATTAAACACTAATACATAACCTGTTTTTGTGTCTCAAAACCTTTCAATAATTGCTTTAATATATTAGTTATTCAAGAAGAAGAATACAACAGACTAATGCCCAATTACAGTATTCTAGGTTACAGTAATATTATTGTTATTAGCTAATTAATACAATATAGTAATAATATTATCAAAACTATTCATCTTCGTTATTAATAATCCAATACCATCTCTCATGTCATTATCTTTTGCAAGCTAAAGTATTCATTAACTTCCACGTTTGTTTTTTCGTAGATCACTTGTTTGATATTCTAACCTTAACTTCTCCTGCATGCAACATTATACTAATGGTTATGTAGTCCTCATACGTTTGGTTTCAATTACTTACCCATAATTGTTGAGTTCGGTGTATTTGTCGATCACTCTTTCGTCTCATTATATTTCCTTACAAAATCATAATGATTTGTTCTTCGTTATATTCTTCATAAATTTATGAAGAATATATATGTTTCTTTTACTCCCGCTGCCTTACGATTTCTCATCTCGGTTTGTCGAACTCGGCCATCATAACATAAACCTTTATTATTATTCTTACAGCAGCTAAAAGATGTGGTCTGTCTCTAGTCCCGATTCAATATATTCTTTTCAACTTTCTAAAACACCGTTCTGCTTCCTGTTTGTCTTTTCATTCTCATTTTCTGCAGATATTGTTATGTCCCTTGTTTCTTATTAATTTATATTGATTTCTTCTATCTGTCCTCCTTATACTTCCGTATTTGCTATTCTTTCTAGTTCTATGTTATCAAATTTTCATTTTGTGACTGATAAGCTTAGGTCGTTCTCTCAGATATTCTTCCGTGAAGTTTTAAAGAAAAGTTCATGTTCGTATTTTCAATAATTTCCAATTTAAGGTCTCTTGTCTCTCTCCAAACTCCGGCAAAGAGAAGTTCTCTCCATTAATTACAGCACCACAATAAACAAATGAAATCCGAGTTGAGTTTATTTTGAGTTATTCCTTTCAGCAGCGAGGCTATATGAGACGGGACCTACTGATTAACGTGGAATCGGAACCACATGAGCTCCCGCAGGGAATCGATCCCGGGTCTCCCAAGCAAAGGCGCGTGCGCTAGCAGCTTAGCCATGAAGGAGCTCAAACGAAATCCGACATTTGAAAAACAATAAAACTCTTTTCCTTATAATATTATTTTATATTAAATTGACACTTAAGTGAAGCATCGTCTTGAACGACTTGGAAATAAATATAATCTTATTTTTTTTTCTCTATGTATCCAATCGCTTTAGTAGCTATTCCTTTGGTGCTTTTTCCTGTCGCTAGAAAATGTTGATTCTTAGTAGAATTAAATCAACTTGATATCCACGTTAAATTTCTGAATGAAAACTAATCTACACCTCAAATTATTTAAACAATTTTTGTTAGCAACAAATGCTATCTTTTATCACTTTTTGTTTAGAAAATAAACTGACCAATTAGAATCTGTCTTCATTATTATACAATGTTTATACATATATATTTAGACCTATTTATATACACACGTTTTCCATCACTCTGAAAATAACAATGGTGATCACAGAATGTCAAAAACGCATATATAACTTTGCTTATGACAAAATCTGCAAAGAAACATTACCGCTGATTGGTTGATTGTAATGAAACTTAGCGTCTCTTTCATCACCAAGGATGTTTGAGACGTGGATATACAGCTCAATGTGGGATTTGAATCATATGAGCTCCCGCCAGGAACATAACCCTGGTCTCCTGCACCGAAGAAAGCGTACGCTTTCCATATTAAGAACAGTGTATACTGTTTATTATGGCTTTCGAAATATTCAGCATGAATTAATAAAATAAAACTGACTAAAGGACTAAATACAGGATGGTCCATAAGTCAGTACAGTGGATTATTTTTGAAACGAACATGATTAAAGCAAATCTGACTAGCGGAGGGCGGACTTGGGTAAAGGAGCTACCGATTGACACATTTGTGGTGAATGGCGGCCATCTTGATGGCCGCCATCTTGAATCCAGGTTATTTTTTTCAAATAGGAAGGTACAAATTTGACACATCAATTAACACTGGTTTTTGCAGGGGAATGCGGTCTCCCAAGCAGCAATGCGTTATCATGTTCCGTTCCAAAGTTACGACGCATCAAAGTTCATGGTTTTCCGTTTCCTTGCAGGGAGAGCGACATGGCACTAACGCTGCAAGACGTGATGCCCCAAATTTGACAAGTTTTCTTTTCGTTGCAGGTAGAGCGAGATGGCAGTGACGAAACAGGAAAGAATTGAGATAATCCTAATGTCTGGGGAAAGAAGCAGTCGTGTGATTGCCCAGGACTTCAACGCGCGCCTCCCCTAAGACCTGCAATAAGCCACAACACCGTTATCTACCTCATTAGGAAATTCAGTGTAACTGGTAATGTTGCCGACAGACCACGGTCAGGTCCCCCACGAACCGCGACAGATGTGGAGACATCCACAATGATGCTTGCTGAGAGTGTGAAAAGTTCGAAGCGCAGCACAAGACAACTATCAGCGATAACAGGCGTACCACGTCCTTCCCATTCCCCATACGAATAATTGGCATCCTTTCAAGCTGCAGCTTGTCCCAAATCTTTCATAGGATGATGCAGACCCGACCGGCGCATGGAATTCGCAATTGGGCTTTGTCACAATATGATCGATCGCAATATATGGAGACACTTAAAACACCTGGTGTATTAGGAGAATATTCGGGATGTTGCACACCCACAAGGCCGTATTCAGGACGCCTGTGATAGCATCACCCCCGCTGTGTTGTTACGGGTTCAGGAGGACTGTATTAAGAGACCCCGGTTGTGTGTTGCAATGAACGGGCAACATGTGGAGCACATCCTGTAGGTGGGACTTTGGGACGTCATAACTTTGGAACGAGACAACGCATTTTTGCTTGCGGGACTGCATTTCTCTGCAAAAACACTGTTAATTGATGTGCCACAAGTTTACATTCCATTTAAAAAATAACCTGGATCCACTGGCCGCCCTGGATCCTGGATGGCCGCCATTCACCACGCATGCATCAATCGGTAGCTCCTTTACCCAAGCCAGCCTTCCGCTAGTCAGATTTGCTTTAATCATGTTTGTTTCCAAAATAATCCCCTGTACTAAGACTTATGGACCACCCTATATTTCAATAAGACTTGTATCAGTTTCGGCAAAATAACATCGCCTTTATCAGATAGCATGCCAGATGAAGGCAATGATACGTTGCCGAAACTGTTACACAATTGTTATTCATATATTTAGTACTTTAGTCAGTTTTGCTTTAATGATACAAACAAATCTACGAAAAGAAAGACGTTCCTTTTCCAAATGCGAACGCGAAAACTAAATTATTTTTCCTTAGAAATGTGACCAAGGGTAACTGAAGGAAATAGTACCGTTAGGGGTCCTTTGTTCTAGCAACTATAAAGGTAATCAAAACAAAGGTCTGTCGCTATTCCACTCACCACCTTCGAACATCGATATGTCATGTAAGAAATACGTGGAAGATCAAAAATATTCCTCATCAGCACCGAAGACCTTCTGTCAACGCTCTGGAAGACCATGTAATCCATCGTCGTAGAGCTTGGTGGGCCGCGAAGTGCATTTTGCACCTCTACTAGGGGTTTGAACTGGCGTCCTCTAATGTGATTGTCCAAGGAATGGAACGGGTGATAATCGGACGATGCAATGTCCAGGGAGTATGGCGGATGCAATAGTGTTTTCCATCCAAGGCGTAGAATGGCGTCCCGTTTTATCCTAGCCGCGTGGGTCTTCGCGTTGACTGTAACAGGAGGACCTCTTTGCGATTCAGAAGCGCTGGCTCCAGAGTTTTGATTTTTTTTTCTTGAGCATGGCTCAACTGCTAACAATACACAGTTGCATTGATGCTCTGACCAGCTGGTAGCAGTTTCCGATACACGATGCCGCGAGTAGTCCACCAAACACAGGAGGATTTTCTGGTGCAGTGTGGGCTTCGGCTATTTTGAAACCGTTTCTTGGGATGCTAACCAATGAACCGGCTTCGTGAACCGGATGACGGCTTCGTGGAGCTTCGTAGAGGACCCACTGCACATCACATGTCAACATCTTGTACAGAAATTGCTCCTTCGTCAGACGAGACAGCAAAGAAACACAGGTGTCTGCTCCCGTTGCCTTCTGGCTCGGAATCAATATATTCTCCTCAGATCCCTTGTATGATATATGATACAACCGTTTTATTATTATTATTATTATTATTATTATTATTATTATTATTATTATTATTATTATTATTATTATTATTATTATTATTATTATTATTTTACAAAGTTGTCGTGAAGAAGAATGAAATGAGACAAATGTCCTCGTCTAAAGGAAAAGTGTCGCTGCTCAGATTATTTTTGTCTTTGTTCCTGGTGCATGTACTAGGTGACAGCCGCGTGCTGAGTTTGCCTATTTGGTGGGTTCAAAACAATGAAGCGGATAAAGGAAATTAATTTTAAATGTCTTATTGTTTTCAATCCCTTCAGTGAATGAAAATTAATTTCAAGAAGCAGTTTACATGTTTTTCTTGATTAATCACTGAAAAAAATATTTTAAGACCATTTTATTTTCTCTTAAATTTAATGTATCAATTTTGATACAAAAGATCAATAGGCTTACTTTCAACACGCAACTTACGTTCATTGTATTTATCATTTCTTTACTAATATCTCACCTTTTTCTCTTTAAAAATTGTCAGTACCGTTATTAGTATTTACGCACATTGGTTCAGGTAAAGGGGAAATCGAAGGGGTAAATTCTCCCTTCTGATTAAAAAGAAGTACGTAAATATGAGGTTTGAACAAAAATATGTAAAATGTAATCTAATCTTCTCGTATTTACCAATGTTTCTCTTTTGGAAAATTCCCTCCTTAGAATAAAGTTTGCGAGTGCATATTGTTTATTATTCTTACGTTAGTAAGTGTGCCATGAGAAGTAGAACTAAAAAGTGGACAGTACGAGTAATTCACATTTTTTCGACTTCACCATCGCATCCGACTGGACTGAATACCAGCGAAATGCTGAAGATAATAAATGGCCAAAGAAGAACATTCTATTATATTTTGATTTTAAACTCACGATTGCGGGACATTTAATGTACAACTCAAATCAAATTGATATAGAAACCACTTCTGAAAATACCTATTGATGAGGATGAGGATGTTCCTTCTCTGAAAAGACGTAGAAGTGTTCAAGCAGTTCCATGCGAGGCTTCTGGACACGCAAATGCTCTTCACATGCCTAAAAATATCCAAAATGAACAGATAACACGATCAAGATGCCGAATGAAAGGTTGTTCCTTCTTGACATTTGTTCGTTGCATTCAATGCAAAGTATACCTATCCTTCACAAACGACCGGAATTGTCCGAAAGTTACACACAAACTAAAGAACTATAAGTACGAACATAATATCTGTGCAATTTAGTGTGTTTAAAATATTTGAAAGAAACTTGTATGTATATAGAAAAAATATACGTAACAATACTATCCAGCTTATATTTGAAAGCTTAATTGTATGCAACAAATAGTAAAACATAGCTAAAAAATCCAATAATGGCATTTAACACAGAATAGTATTTAATTAATAGACAATAGAAATAAGCCTTGTTATTATACTAATATTAGGAAATAGAAATTTTAAAAAGAATATACTATATATCTAAATATTGTTGCTAAGATTTTATGTGAATTGTCCTCCTTGAGTTCCGATGTATCTTATATGATACATGCCATAAATGCCAACATGATAGGGGTAAAAATGCTTTAGAACTTTTCCTCAATTCAGGAGACCCAAACCTTGAAATATGTGGAATATCATGTTATTTGATCAAAAACTATGAGCTTGGGTCTGAAGAGGAATGTGGGACCCATCGATCTAACTTGTAGTGCTTCCTAAGTTGATAGAAGTGCTGCCGAATGGTTCCTTCACTCACACTGAATTGTAGTCCCAGTTCCTCATATGTAGGGGCACTTTTTGCCTCAAGTGCTGCCTGGAGATCGTTATTTTGTACATATGTCAGTCTTCCAGCACATGGTAAGTCTTCGGGTATTTCGTCTCGAAGTTCTAACAAATCACTCTAGATGGCAGAGCGTGAGAAAAACTCATTCGAAGGAATTGCATCTATAGACGCATTCTGAAAAGAGAATAATATTCTTTTAGTCACGTCTGTAGACGCTATAGATGCACCTTCTACGAAACTATAACACTTATGGGTCTATAGCCAGGGGTAAAAGTGCGGGGGGAAGTGGGAGGACGCTGTCCCCCATCTCGAAAAGATATGTACGGCGTCCCCCAGTGGGCAAAAATAGGCAGGGGGAACAGCGTGAAGTCATACCACTCTCTACCGCCCCCCACATTTTCTGATCCACTTTTACCCCTGTCTATAGTTATTTATAGGATGGAAGCCATATGGTAAAAGATGCTTTATCCTGTTAAGAAACTGAGCATCTAGACATTTGTCTCACAAATTTGGTGGTATGATTGTATATAGTTTTACTATGATCAACATGACCTTGTAGATATACGGAAAGATAATGCAAGTTGAAAAACAGATTCAGAGATTCAGAATGTCAAGCTGGTGCGCATGTCTTACTTTTATACAAGACGCTAAACTCGTATTACCTGGAATCTGAGCCGAAGCAAAAAAAAAAAAAAAAAAAAAAAAAAAAACAACTCTCCCTCATAATTAAACAGTCACGAAGTGTTAAATTTCGTAAAAAATTTCTTTAAATTTTATTATCAGTGATTGGATTTCCACCTAATTTACTTGAACGATAGTATTTTTTAAATAATTTGTAATAGCTTCCTTATATATTTTCCAACCAATACTTTACTTCGGAATAGTTAGTATATACGTTAAAAAATTCAGAAAAGATATTACTGAAAATATATATATATTTTACTACTTGAAGATTTTTCAACTTATTTGATCCAGATTACTTAGGCATTGAGGGTCTCCCTTTAGATTCAAGTGCCTAATAGAGCTCTCTCGTGGGTAGTTAACGCGCCGTTGGCGTTGGAAACCCATATTTGATTCAAAGCCGAGCCCATGTGGTTCGAATCCAACGTTAAGCTGTAGGTTCAAATCTCATTAATGTTGCTGCTGAAAGAGTCGTTGAACTCAAATCCAAAGACATGACTGATGATAAGATTCAATCATCATTATGAATTATGAGTATATGATGATTGATTATGATTGCTTATTTAGTTACTTCTCAAGTTGATAGTATCAGCCCTTTGAACTATTAAGCCCTAGACCCCCGACTACTAAAAAATATGTGGCTACTAGTCTGTCCAAAAATGATAAATGATGTAATGAAGTCACATTATTATTGAAAAATCTTACTTGATCACTTTCTTTTGTTGCACTTACATTATTAGAGCTCCTTCGAGGCTAAGCGATTAGCGTACACGCTTTGGCGTGGGAGACCCGGGTTCGATTTCCGGCTGGAACTGATGTGGTTCGGATTCCACGTTAATCAGTAGGTCCCGTCTCATATAGTCTCGCTGCTGAAAGGAACGTTAAACATAAAAATCAACTAAACTCAATTACATTATTACGAGATATTATTACGAGTATTGAAGTTATCCCAAGTATTTTTCTTAGTTGCGCAAAACGAGAGAGTATCTTTAATTATAGATTTTGGCATAATCCTGATTTTCTTACTGTAGATTGCAGTATTGTTTATAATATTGCATGATTCCATTCTTGTGTCTGGAATAATAATAGTAATGATAATGATAGTTTTTTTAAGGTTAAAATTTGTTTTAATTCTAGAGTTGTATATATAGCACCTTCTCTCACCAGCTTTTCGTAAAAGTAAACATAACGCACAGGTAGAGAATGCTTATGTTCATGTGCAGAGATATAAATCATCTATTTGATGTCAATGAATCCACACCATGGCTTTTAGTTTCGGTGCTGTAGTCTAGAAATGCTCTCTTATCGATTCGACAACAGTGGCAGGCGAACTCAAATGTGTACGCACACTCCTACACAGACAGCATCACACACATATAAACACACGAATACACAGTAAACGGCAACCGGTCTTTGCACCGGAAATATCCGAATCATGCCGAGTTCTCAGTGTTGCCTACTGAACTTTATGTTATTTCTCTAGAACAAAAGTTGACATAACGTTATGTTAAATGCAGAAACAAGGATTCAATTTAATATTTCGATCTAAGTCTGTTCTCCCAAGAGTTAATAAAAATTTTCTTATTTTAGTTAATAAACGAAAAGTTATGTAATATGTTCTACATCTTAGCGCAGGCAAGTTGTATCATAAAGACAACTTTATCTTTCCAATCATCAGTTGTAGTTACATTTAGATCATATTAAGTTGTTATAGATCCTCTTACTGTACATTTCTCTACTGAATACCATTCACAATTCTTTGCAGTTGATATTTTCTGTGATGGGAAATGAAACTTGACGGAATTAAGGAATCGCAATCTGCATTGCAGTGACTTCAAAACATTTACTGAAGTATCAAAAGATTTTCTTTAAATTTTCTAATTTTTTTCTGCAAATGTACACAGACAATATCTATGTCTACGAAAGTTCTTATTTAATGTACTACTGTACTAAAGCATTCTAGGACTATATTTAGGTTACAGAAAAGTAACATTTCATATACTACACATTAAATTTCGTTTAAATTAACTCTTCTAGCATTAACATAAAATAATATTTTTAATTAGTTTATTTTTTCCATGATATTGACTTGATCCCTATTACCGATTTTACATTAAAAATGAAGTGTTTAACTCTTCTCTATGCAGAAAAATCTACGAAAAATCTATGATTCGCCGTCGTTCTGTAAGGAGTGATTAACTTCAATTAGCTGCTCCTGTTAGAGCGACGGCAATATAGAAAATGTAATGTAGACTTTACGTGGATTCAACTTTTATTTAGCTATTACTTGCATTTATCTGAAATTATCAAAATTATTACTGTATTATATACAGTATGTTTAGAAATTGTTTGACTATAACAAATGAAAAAAAAATAATACTGATAAAGAGGATCGAAAAAGTCCTCGTTTCAGAGTCATAAACCGCCGAAAATATGAAACATCACACTTCGAAACACCTTGGATTGAGAACTATGAAACCTGTTGCAAGCAGTTGAAGGGAATAAACAGGAGCTTGTATGTATTTATTTAAATTCTATTTAAATATCTACTTTTTACAATGCTTCGATCCCGGCAGAACGAATTCTGTAAATGAAGTTGGAATACGGGGATACACTTTTAATTACACTGACAAACCACAACACTATAGCCATCTCCTAATATATTATATGTCCAATTTTAGTTCGCAGGAGCAGCAATGCGGTTTCGCATGAAAACAATGAGACCTTGGTAGATGGTTGGAAGCAGGCGCACAACATCTGCACACACATGCCACTTAATTCCTGTAAATTTCGCAAAGAGGATCAATAAGCTATGAACTGACGTTCAATGACATCTCAAAGGTGTTCAACTGGGGTAAGATTGGGTGCGTTTGGGAACTATTACAGCAATTTAAATCCGCCACTGTGCTGCTCAAGCCATTTCAGCACATTGTTGGCCTTGTGGTAAGGAGTATTGTTCTGCTGGGAGATCCCATTTAGAGCTTAAATATGGACCACATGAATGAGTATTCATGATCATTAGTGGCCTGTCCATAGCTAGAAACCGTCATGGTGCCGTCAACGAACACTATTGGATTCATATGAAAGTTCTCCAAACCATAATGGTGCCACCACTGGCCTGTTGTCTTCCTATTGTGCACATTTCGAGCAGGTATTCCCCATAACCCAACCATCAATGTAATGAGGGCGACATACCATGCAGCGTTGAGCAATTACTCTGGTGTCTAATGACGATGGACACGTGACCATTCAAGTTGTTATCGATAATGCATAGTGCTCATGCGAGACGTCAGCTGTGTAAGCCTGTATCTAACAGTGTACAGAGAACTGTGTGCTCAGACGTACTCGTGCTTTGTCCACTGTTAAAGTCTGCTGTTAATTGTACCACAGTTTGCGCCCTAGCTTGTTATACCAATCTCGAAAGTGTACGTCCAATATATTCAATGGGAGTAGCCACTCAATGTCTTGTGGTTTGGTAATACTTTCACTTTCTTTATCCCATTTTGGAAGACAGAACCACGGCAGCTCACGAACAACCGAAAAGTCGTGCTTTGTCCGAGACTCTCGTTTCCAAAAGATCACAACTTGATTCGTACCAAACGCGGGCGGTTCTGTTGTGCCCCGTATGTCGTACGTCAGCACAACGACTTCGTTCAAAAGGTAACGAGTGATCATAATGTTTTGGTTGGGCAATTAAAACATTAATGACAATATTCAAATAAACTGCGTTTCAAAATCGGTTCATTTTCCCCTTAGAAATCAAAAATGACGTTATTGCTTTCCATGTTCATGTAGCAGTTAACATTATTTTCAAGAGTTATGCAACCATTCACAATATTTTTTATCTTCAAAGAAATCTTTTCTTTTTTAAAAAAACTGGAATCAAATTTCGATACTAAAATATGATTTGGTAAGGTTTTAAAGGACGTAGAAGTTACGGACGGTTAATCGCACTCGACTTTAATTAGCTGAGAGACGTCATGTGATATGACGTCATAGGGGTCAATACACTCATTATTTTAAAAGGGGTACCTTAGCTCACCCCTTAATTTTAGGAGGGGTACAAAGGACCACCCCTTAAATTAAGAAAATATCAAATTTAAAAATTTAGTATGGTAGTACAGGACTGGAATGTACACCCCTGTAAGTTTGGTTGGTCCATCTCTTTTCTTTTAATGCATAAAAATTGCCAAAAATTCAGTTTTAGTAGTTATTGGCAATTTTTACCCATAACGGAGAACCTATTTTATTTTCTTCGTTGAAGTTTTATTACTTAATGAGAGCATAGGTAGATTCCCTTTCATACGATATAGGTACATTGACACTCTCTTTTCAAAATTTGGGAATGATACATAGGACTATCTCATAAAATTGAGAATTGTCAAGAAATAAAATTTGATACACGTATATATCTCTACAACTCAAATACGTATCTCTGTAAATTTGGTTGGCCCAGCTTGTTTTCTTCTATGAGTAAAAGTTGCAAAATCATACCCGTAATACATTCTACCACATATTAGATTTTTAACATCATCTAGCCTCTTTGTTGAGGCTTTATTACCTTATAAGGTTATATAGTTGAATACAGGGGACCATTGTCTTTCATTAGACATAGATACGTTAAAAGTTCAGGAGAGGTACATTTGCCTACCCCTTAAATTCGGGAATAGTCAAAAAGCAACTTTTGATGAATATTCTTTGGGATTTGTATATATACTTTTTCTAAATTTGGTTGGTCCTGCTTGTTCCCTTTGATGAGTAAAAATTGCCACAAATTCAAAATTTGAAGGTTTTTCACTTATTAAATCCTTTTTGGTGAGGTCTTATAATATTATATGTGTATATGGATGAACAGAGGGATCAATTACCTTTCATAGGTCATGGGTACACTGACGTTTTCCTTTTAAAATTTGCAATGGGGCACATTGGCTCATCATTTAAATTTGTAAATTGTCAGACAACATATATTTGCAAATATTTTCTAAGTCTTGAATATATACTTCTGTAAATTTAGTTGGTCCTAGTGTTCCACTTCTACGAGTACAAAATTGTCAAAAAATACTCTCAAACGTAACAGTTCATGTTTGGTGGTAACTTTGAATTTTGGCTGAAAATTTGAATTACACTGGGGCACGAATTTTGACGTTTGGATACTAACATGATGCTTTATTGTAAAACGTATTCATGAGAATGAATACGGATTCCCATTGTCATTCATCAGACATGAGTATTTTTATGCACTGTTCTTAAATTTCCAGAGAGTACATTTGACCCACCCTTAAATTTTGGAATTGTCAAAAAACAACAATTCGTAATTGTTCTCTAGGACTCGGATATATACCATTTTGTAAATTTCGATGTCTAATTTGTGTCCTTTCATAGTTAAAAAATGCCAAAATTGCAATTTTTAAAATTTAAGAGAGTAGTCCTATGTACCCCCTCCTAAAATTTAATGGTAGGCTACTCTTTTCAAAATCATGATTGCGTTTACTCCTATGAAATCATACTACGTGATCCGATCATATGACATTTCTCAGCCAATCAGAGCCGAATGCAAGCAACTGTTCCCAATGTATTCATTAATTTGTTTCTGTTTAAGAATAAACATTACGAAAATACGTCATATTTAAAGCTTAATCATTTCTTTATGAAAGTACTTACAATCGTAATTGTTTAATAAGAGCAAACGGTTATAATCTAGTTGGTCTTTAGGAGATACAAATGTTTGATAAACAACTTGCATTCAACTCTAAGTTTTATCGTCCAACTGCCAGAGAATTGAATTAATGTCTCCGATTTACCAACCGTCTCACTGCCAATATATTGCCATAAATCCTTCTGATAGAGCTTAATGAGATTGTGAGAACTAAATATTTTAAAATAGGCTTTTAGAACGTTTACAACTAAAAATCTATAAAAGTCTTCCAGAATATTTTGGTGTATTTCCAAAATAATTCCTGGAGTTGTTAGGTTAACGAAAAATGATGAATTTGCAAACACCAGAAAGTGACCTTATCAGTGACAGTTCAGCAATAGACATCAACCGAAAATGTTTAAGACTATGCTTTAACTCCAGCAGGTTACTTGTATACTGTGAATGAACTATTCTGTGAATAAGGATTACTTCCATGACGATTATGTCAAGTGTCATATTGCAGAAGCTATTAGGCAAAAAGTCCGTCAATAGGATTGTCTTTCCGGAAGTTCTGATAAATAGTGTTGCCCGTGAGAGAAGTTGAAGCGCAATTTTCGTGACGACACAGAACTACTCCAATAGAAACACACAGATTTTCCGAGAAGGGACATTCCTTTCACGACATATTTTCGGAACAGTTTTAACTCTTGTTTCGTATATAGAACACTCATTTTCCCTCAAAAAATAGAACACTCATTTTTTTTTAGAGTCATTATTCGAAAACATAGAAAAGCCCAATTAAAGCTATTATTGAACATCAGGATTAATAAGCTCTACCTATAAACTTAGAACTTTCTTGTACTTTAACCTACATGGAGCTACCTAATTTGTTTATATATAAAAATGGATGTTTGCGAGTGTGTGTGTGTGTTCAACCATTACTCTGAACTCTAAACTTGGTACAGATATTATTTGCAATCTAGAAAAGAGTATTGTCAGGGTAAGACACTCTTATCACACCTAAGAGGCAGGGGAATGGGGAAGACACATACAAATGATCGAAAACGGCCGATATTAATGTCGAACACATCGTTTCCCAAGTCACTCAGATAAACAGTGACATCCCCAATGGCGTTTAAGTCCGATTTAAGCCCTCATTGGCACCCGCGGGAATGAAATTGTCACACGTAAGAAATAGAAAAGGACCGATATTAATGTCGGATCATTAGTTTGCCACATCGTTATATTAATTGTTAGCCGTTAAATACAAGTTCATACCCCAGTGGGGGGTAAGACCCTGAGCACTTCTAGTGGAAATAGAAGGGGCAGACATAAAGCTAATAAACGACCAATATTAGTATCGAATCCATAGTTTTCCACGTTGCTTAGATAAAGAATGACACTCTAAATGCCATTTAAGTTCAAGTTCAGTTCCTATTAACACCTTGGGGGAAAAGAGTTGTGATATATAAAAATAATTGAAATTAACCGACATTAGCGTTGAATCCATAGGTTTCGGGGGCGCTGAAATGAATAGTAACGCCCCCAATGCCGTTTAAGTCCAAGTTCATTCCCATATATAGAAGATAAGGTGGGTGAGTGAAAAGTAAAAAGGCAAAAATGACCCAGATTTCTGTCGAATTCATAGTTTTCGGGATCCGGAAAATGTCTGCAGGTTTGAAATGTCTTTTGGAAAATAGTTAGTATCCATTTGAAGCTTATTTTTTATTCATATCAATTTGATTCAAGTTGTATTTTGTAGGGGTACGGTGTTTCAATATTTATGTCAAAAGTAGAGTATCTGCATTTTTTCATTAAATTTTCATTGAAATAAATATTCTAAGGGAAAGGGAATTCAAAAATTTCCCACAAACCTATTCTTCCCATGCGAAGAACTTGCATTTCAACTAGTAAATAAATAAATAAATAAATAAATAAATAAATAAATAAATAAACTACCAATGAGAACATGTTTAGTAGATAATAATAATGTGTGATACAAATGTGCATCACAATGCGAAACATTTATTCCGTCGTCACTTTCGTTCTTAAAATAGGAGTTATTAACAAGTTTATGAAACGATATTGAATTACAGGCTAGTAGCATGGTCAGTTAATTTCTCTTGAAGGCCAGATAGTGTGATAGAAACAGTCTATACTCAATAGTGCTTCTTTATTGATAATCCGGCATTCGTCAACTTCGCTGGATCAGAGCGCCATGAGCCCATGGCCTACTCTACCCTTTATAACGGTAAGAAGATGCAAAATATAAAAACTCATATTCAAATATTAAATCTCTCTGTTTTGGATACTCTTCAAAATAAGTTTAATGTATTTGATTGATATCCATTCTTCTTTGTTTAACTCATTCGTAATCAAACTGTAGCTATTCCTCACTAGTATTTATTTTCTGTATATCAATTTCGTTAAGAATCTTCAGCAGCCAGCTCCTTGGATACTAAATACCGCTTTCGCGCAGTACAGTGCATGTACTGCAATGTGAGATGATAGAAATACCTAGGTGTAAATCTGGAGCTGTAATAAACCGAATCTTAGTCCGCCGCGTGTCAGGAGGTCTTTCGTCACTACACTAGCGATTCTCCAAGCAAAACCCAGATGACCAGATAGGTTCTGATCATGTTTCACTAATTCGTTGACCTCGTATTAACGTGGTCTTCTCCTATTGAACATTTTTCTCATGATTGCACATCTTGTACACCAGAGACCCTATCAACAACCCGCAGATAAAGTTTTACATTTCAAAATCACACGACTTGAGATGGCCGAGGTGGATATCTGTTCTGACCCTATGCCAGCGAATCTGATTCTTTTTGCCTCGTTGTGTTATGGAAGCTATTGTTGTTCTTGATGGGTTCATTCCAGTGGCGGATCTAGCTCGGGGCCAGAAGGTCTATGCCCCCCAATTTTTTGAGTGACAAAATAATTTAATTTAATATTTATATATTTTTGAAAGTTTTTGTAAACTCATGAAATACCTATCACAGTCTTGGTTCTGGCTGGCCACCCCAGCTTTTACCTTCTAGATCCGCCACTTGTTCATTTGATAATAACTTTCATATGTTCTTGATGGATTCTAAAACTGACTTCTCACGTTGAACAGAGTGATGGATGTGATCATTTGCCCCTTTTATTGTTGATATCTGTCTATCAAATTTGACGTTACCCCCTCGCTTTCTTGGTTTTGCAGTTTTAGTGGTCAGGTCAGCAATATATTTGCAGCCAGAGCGATCTGTGTCTAGATTTACTGCTTTGGCCAAATATTTAGATATGGACTAGGAATTGTTGTAACTAATATTGGGGTTTCTATAAATTGGCAACAAACTAACAATTCATGTGAAATATAGGGGAGAACGGGGCTGGTTGGCGAACTTTTCATTCTTTATTTTTTTATGAGCAGATGGTGCACTGTATTGCAATGTAATGGATGTGTACGGACAGACCAATGTTTCCTCTAATAAATTCAATTTTTGTTTTAGTTTTGTTGCTTACAGTTTTCGAGAAATAAATTTTTGTTTCTTTTAAAATGGAGTATGCCAACCGACCCCTAATAAGGGGCTGGTTGGCTGATATTGTGGGGCTAGTTGGCATACTTTTTAAATATAGCAAAACACAGACAAAAATTGGATTTATTGGAAATGAACGTTATTTTTCTAAATTATATTATATATATTGCAATGAAGTAAGCTATTTGAAGTTTGAAATGACTTTTATTCACAACATTTAAAAGAATCAGCATTATGAAATATGAAAACTTCTTTCATTCTAGCTTGGTTGTCATGACATTGAAAGTTACAAGATTATCAAACCACGTAAGTCTTAATATGATTTGGTGTAAGTTAATTCTTCATATTATTTCAAAATGTAATTAAAATAACTGAATTATCAAGAAACGTAGTTTATTTCCCACTGTTCACAAAGTAGCTAAGAGAAACTAAGATATGATTTAGCTTAATTATCGAGAAATGCAGTTTATTTCCTACTTTCCGCAAAGAAAGAAAAAGCAATAGCTAGGCCTCTATTTTTGTAACAAAAGAGCACATACAAAATATTCTTGATCCTGAGAATTAGGCCTATTCAGAAAATTCAGTCCGGCATACAGTCTTATCTCGATTTCTGAATTTTGACAGTAATCCAATACGTGCATGCTATTCTCTGACATTGAAGTAAAAGATTGGTAAAACTGTAAACAACATAACAATGTAACAATACAAGTAAAATGAAATAAAATTCTACACGTGGTTGTTTGGCCCACTTGCCAACCAACCCCAAATGCTATACGCCAACTAACCCCAAGCCCATGTTGTGCAATAAAGTCGTAATTACTCAGCAATTGTTTGGCATTTACGTTTTATTTTTTGAATACAAACAAAGTTAAGATCTAACTAGTGCTATATTACTTACCTCTGTACTCCAAGTAGTGACGATTCTGTGATGTTGTAACGGAGAACTGAAAAAAAAGTACTCCAGACTGGCAAAAACACTCTTTATCTAATAGACGCCATAATTCGCAAGTTACAACTTCCATATGAAGGTGGCAGCTGCATCCATATGTCGCTCTTTTATGACAGCAGCAAAAGCTCATTATGTTAATTAATGAAGGACTTATATGCAGTTCGTCAACCAGCCCCTGCTGCCAACCAGCCCCGGTCTCCCCTATTTATTTCACTATTTTTTTTTACTGCAATTAATATTTCATATCTATTAAACGTTTATGTACGCCGCAACACTAGATGAAATATTTACTTTTCCGTCTTACATTTATGCTCTCTGCCTATTTCAAACCATAGAAATTCGTCCATTAAAGATAATCCAAATTGTTACATTGCCTGTGAGTCTGATACGAAACATGAGATAATATACATATGAAGGCACCAGAGTATTGTGTTTCATGAAGTAACTCCGGCTTCTGTCTCTGTGTCTATCCTGTCATCATCAGTGTTAGTTCCCCTGAGTAGGACGACTAGAACGAAGTGATAAAAATGCTCGTGTTGCCATGTAGAAGAGTAACGTTTGTCATTAATTTTTAGTGACGTCAAAGATAACTTCTACAAGCTGCTGATTACACGCATGAAATACATGACTGAAATGAAAATATGATACCCTAGTTGAAAATGAAAAAAAATAAGATTTTTTTTAAAAAATAGTGTTCTCCACCCCTAGGGATGTTCTTAACTCCACAGTATTTTCTTGATATTCTAAGTCATATGCATGCCAAGTTTTGTTGAAATTGCTGCAGGCGTTCCAGAGTTACATACACACGTATGTACACTCATGTCCAAAATTATTGTCGCATGTCTATAAATATGTTGTTGTAGGAATATAATTTGATAGCGCTTTCGCCCGGTATTTCTTATAATGTTAGTATGTGTATAATCGGCAGGGACATGTATATGGCGAATTTCATGTCAAAAGAGTAGTAAATAAGAACAGTAAAACGAATAAAACTTTCCTGTCCATCTAGCAACATTTTTTTCTTAATTCCAATTTTCGTATTTATAATTCTTTTCCTATGAAATTTACCACAAATATCAGTATCCTGTAAAATCATTATGAAATTATGTTCTTACAAGAAGTCAGTTATAGATATGCGACAATCATTTTGGACATGAGGGTACATACATTCTTTTTTATAACAGATGCCCTCCTTAAAATAGAGATTTTCAAAAACGTTGGGACATGGATCCTTTTATTTCTAATGAGAAATTTATCTACCAAGTTTCATCTTCCTAACTTGACAGACTTGTGAGATACTCAATTTTTCGCTTAAATCATGACCCCTCTCTTCCCCCTGAAAATATGCACTTGAATCAATTTATATGATCCTTGGATGGCTCAGGTTGATAATCATGACAGCATTATCCCAATTGATTCATTAGTTATTACGTGATACTTCCAGATATAAACTCACATTTGCTTTCGTACAATAGTTATTATACTTTCAAACATAATTGTTACATGAATATATAAATCTTACCCGAACTGTGCCAAATACGTTTACTGTTTACTTGAATTAACTTAGGGCCTTTCTCTCCACAGTGCAACTTCCAATTATCTAGTAACCATGTTGAATACCGTAAAACTAATTCTTAGTAGACTCATGGAACATGATAATGATTCAGGTTCCACTTGATAGAAAATTATACATTTTACGGTTATTCCAATATTTAAACAAGTGTTCTTTGTCTGTAACTGAAGACACTAAGAATAGAAATTATGATATAGATTCATTTTTTAGGCAACATTTTCTATTTATTTTGAAGCCTTGATCTTATATGGTTAGGTAGGTTGTATAAGACAGGCCATAGTATTGCAATGGGATTTGGAATTGAATTCAAATGCTTTTGTTACGGAAACATTAAAAAATTGAATTCGAAAGAACTTCTTGTTAAAGAGACATTAAATTTTAACATTCTGACCCTACAAATTATTATATTGTTGCATTTCAGTGATTTCATTCCATCTTAAAATTTTTCTTCTTTATTTTGGAGTCAGAGAAATATACGTTATGAACGGATACATTTATGATACTGTAAAAACCAAGATTGGTAGATATGTGGAACCTTCTGGAACTGTAGAGGGTAAAGATGGCTCACACACCGCAGGTTCGAGCAGCCAGTTATGACGGATTACTTCATTATTTGCAGGTAAGCATGTATCAGTCTCTTCTCTGTACATACACGTAAAATACGATGCTTTGTGGTATTTAACCAATTTCCTGTTGTAATATACCAGAAGAATAACATATCAACTTCACAGGAACTAGAGAGCTGTTATAGGAAGAGATCAGAAGGAAGCAAGAATAAGTAAAGGAGTAAGGCAAAGATGTGGACTTTCGCCTCTCCTGTTCAACGTCTATATATGTAGAAGAGGCTATGAAAGAATTCTTTGATAAAAACGAGAAAGGAGACTGGCCATTTTTTTCAGCACAATAAGGTTTGCTGATGACATAGATTTGATAGCGGAGGAAAGACTTGCAGGAAGCACTTTCAAACTTGAATGACCAACTGGAAAAAACATGCAAAATGAAGATAAATAAGAGGAAGACCAAAGTGATAAAGTGCACAAGAGCAGGACAAAGAAGGGGCAAACGTATGACTAGATGGAGAGAAAATTGAAGACGTTAAGACGTTCCCCTATTTAGGAAGTCTAATATACTGGGACCAGAAGAAGTGAAAAAGAATTAAGTTCCAGAATAGCACAGGCTAAACAAGCATTCAATAGGAAGAGAGGACTGCTAACATCAAGAAATATGTCGTTGGGTGTTCGCAAACGATTTATTAAGACCCTGGTATGGAGCATGGAGCATGGCGCTTTACGGATCACAGACGTGGACATTGAAAAAACTGAAATATACAAACTAGAAGCATTTGAAATGTGGTGTTGGCGCAGAATGCTATGCATATCATGAACCGAAAGGAAAAAGAATGAAGAAGTACTACGGGAAGCTAATGAAGGACGACAGATCATGAAGATAATAGGGAAAAGAAGAAACAGCATGCTTGGCCATCTTGTTCGGCAATCTGACTGGATCACCGTGGTGATAGACGGAAAGGCTGAAGGAAAACCAGGAAGAGGAAGACTAAGGGTAGAATATTTAGCTACGAAGAAGAGACATTATCAAAGCAAAAAACAGCTCTTCCAATGGAGAGAGAAGTTTTAAATTTTCCATGTTGCCACCAAGCTATGGTTGAGGTGAACAAGAAGAAGAAGAGCCTCTGCTAAAGAACTTCTTCAGCAACTTGCATACGGAAAGCACATTAATGAGATTGCTCGAGTGTTGTTCATTGAACCATTGTGCTATTTCGCGATAACAACGATTACCTGCACCAAACAGTAACAAGATTTCAATTTTGTCTTCCAAAGACCGCATTGTATCCACATGATACGACGGGAAAGCACCCTCCCACAAGAATTACTGGTCCCGGCCACCTCTGTATTACTGTTCCTTAGGATACACGAGCTGGAAACACTTCTTCACACATGATACTCTACTGAACAGAAAATTATTGCTTCCGGCTATCTCAATATCATTGTTACTAGTCACCTACTATGTGATGGTGGTGTATTGTTGCATCTGCTCACAGCTTTCATTAAATTTCACAAATTTTGACGTATTACATTTTTCAAAACCGATCCGAACGAGAAGTACAACCAGTACAAACATCAGAATTGCTTGTTTTCATGCGTAGACTGTAATTTTGACACTGGTAAACTACCTTGCTATTTATCGTTTTTTCATTTTCCTTTCTGGAAAGTCCAACACTTATGACTATGGATTCTCTGAACCAACAAGATTTTAGTTTATTTTCTCCGTAACAATCCCAGAGGTTCCATATCTCTATCTGCCTTGGTTTCTATTGTATCATAAGTGTAACCTTTTTTTCGTGGAACGCACTATATATTTCTTTGACTCCAAAATAAATCGGCAAAAGTGTTAAAACTAAGTAAAATCAGTGTAATACATGTACAGGGTGGCCCAAAAGTAGGTATACAATTCCGTACTGATCAACTCATTGCTTTTTATATCACTTCCTATTGTTATCCATCAGGTAGACTTAGTTTCTTTATTATTTGTCCTTAGTGTCTTTTTACTTATATCTTAAGCCCGGAACAGCGGAAGCATAAACACCTATAAGCTAGAATGTTATACTTGATCAATTCAGAGATGTATATGATATTATTTTACACTATCGCTCACGTCCATAATATGTAATAACCACTAATATTGTCATACTGCCTAACTGATTCAGAACTTTCACTGTGTCGTTACTTTACAGATTTCTGTATTGTCAATACTTAAAAAAAAAAAAAAAAATGTTACTACTACGTTTCATCTTTCAATTTTTATCAATTTTGCAGATGTTCTTCGACTTACTTCGAGAGCTTGCATATTAGCCGAAGAAACAATTGTCCGCGTCAGGGATTTAGCTAAGACCTCTTCAATAAAGGACGCAGTACTTCAGTGTTAGAGACTGCATCCCCGGCGGTAATTTCGCACTCTACTTTTAGTATGAAATCATTCCCTTTAATGTTCGTGTTCACCTTTCATCTCTAATGCTGAAACGCAAATCCATGAACCAGAAAACCCATCCTTTTAGACAAAGATGAATTACTAAGCTTCAATGCCCTTCTCCTATCTGCGCTTACGTAACTCCACTACAAACGCTAAGTGTCATGGACATCGTCTCTAATATGGGAGAGAATGGCTTTCGGAACGGATGAGATGCATGATAAATTTATTTTGATCTCCAAAGCATAATTACTCTTCTCAGTTTCATTCGTCTGTTAGAGAGACAGTTTTGTCTCCTCTTTCCCGTGAGTCACTGACTCACTTGTATGAAGAGTTACTTCGGCCTCGAACTTAGACAGCTTGTAAATAATTTCTACCTACGAACGTGAATTGAATGCGACGGGTTTGAAATATAGACTTTCTTTAACCATTTCGTCTATGCCTTCCTATCGCTGGTTACAATATGCTGTGAAATTGAAATAATCAAATGCACTGTTGCAAAATCTTAGATTTTAAATATAGGTTATATATAAATTTATGTGTAACAAACATAGCCGTACCTAGAGATTTCGGCGCACGGGGCGAAGTAGAATTCGGCACCCCGTACGCTCACCTTACCAAACTTTTTTTTTTTTTTTTAATAAGAAGTAGTATTTGTTGTTATGCTTCGCTGAATGCTTATCAAGCTGTTTGGGCAGATCATTGTAACAACCAAAAGAGATCATTATGTGTAAGAGCTGTTTTCAAGAAGCTTATTTGAACTTTTTGTTAGCCTCGATAAAATTGCCTTTGGTTCTATACAAATCCACTTGGACAACAGTTATGGAAATGTACAACGTTTCATACTATCGATAAGAATTTCAATACATTACCAACTCTGTGCTTTTAAAATGTTCAAAATGGGTGACAGCTTGAATTTCCAGTAATAATTGTAAACTGTTGTAATTTTATTCTGTATGCGACCACATAAATAGGATTTTAATTTCGATTGTTTTACGGTAAAAATATTTTGAGAAATGTAGGTCTAATGGAAGTTCAGAATTAGCCTTGTTGCGAATTTTTTAATATTGATCGATGAAGAAGAAGAATGTTTAATGCTTGTACTTACAATCTTAAAGTTTGTCTATTACAAGTGTTTGACATTATAGTAATTACTTAATTTCTTAATGAATGAAAATTCTGAATTTAAGTTTACTTATTATTAATTAATATATTAATAATATACTAACATACGGTTTATATAATGTTTGTATATCTTTTGTATGCATGTAGATAGACAAAAATGTCACACAACTAGATATGTAAGCGCAAAAAAAAAAAAAATTCTGGCGATACAAGTAATTGATGGAGAAATGATCCTAATAAATTCCTTCAAATTGGGAGCATTTCATATTTTATTTTATTTTATTTATTTAACAATCACGAGATACAGCTCAGAGATCATTTTATACTGGATATATAACAACAATAACAATGGAAAAGATTTGGGAAGGTATCGGCCAGGGCCTGTTTAGTAGGTACCATTCCGGCATTTGCCTGGCAGGACTGAGGAAAACCCTGGAAACCCCAGTCAGGATGGTCGGCAGCGGGGATCGAACGACCTCCTGAATGCAAAGCCAACGCTCTACCACTTGAGCTACTTAGCTCAGTTTTTCAATGGATACCAAAATCACTGATAGTGATCAGTCTTTGAAAAGACGAAATTTGTTGGGTTAAGTTCTGACTCGTTAAGCCCCTATTGAACAACTGTTTCAAATACGAAAATATTATTATTCGCCTTGTTTACCTTCAGTTTTAATATTCCCACGCAAACGTTAGTTTGTGTGTGTCTCTTTACTCCTCTCATTTTTCATACCTTCATTTTCACCGTCGTGATTAATCCGATTGCGTAGAAAAGCATGATTAACTAACCAAACTCAACTCATCATCATCAAAACTCCGAATACATGTTTCAGACTTTGTCCGTTTCTGATTTTGAAAACGTTCCTGCGTACACTATAAGATAGGCCGAGTGGTTCATCGGTTCGGGCGAGTTTTTTATGTCACTATTATTTATTTCAAACAGTAAAGACTAGGATGTGGGCTAGTGGCTTTTTTCTTGGGCTAGTAAAATTTTGTTGCTTATTTTGCATCCCTACGTATAGGTCATTACTTGGCAGTATGTTTATCACATCGTAATTAAAAATTATATATAATAACTTTCTTTAAGTAATAATTAAAGCTTGTTGTGACTCATATGGAAACGTTTTGATTGCGAGCGTAGCGAGCAAGAAAAGTTTTAACAAATCTATTTCTTTGCAAACCAACAACAATATTGTTTTAATAGGGCGACGCGTCGTTTATTCATTTCCAACACTTGTTTCCTTCTTGCTCGTTCGGCGCCCTCTTGCTATCAGCGCCCGGAGCGACCGCCTTGTTCCCTCCTCCGTTGCTACGGCTCTGGTAACAAATAAAGGATAAAATGTTCTTGTCACATTAAGCGGATAAACTTTACTCTGCAGACAGAAAAACATAGACTCTTCTTCAATATTTATAAGTTGATGAAAATACAAAAAGAGGAAACAAGTATGATTTCTTCTTAAAGCTGTTCAGAAATTAAACGTGTGTTTATGACATATGACAGAGAATACGACATAATTAGCTTTAAATTAAATATTGTTATGGTCGTTCGTATCCTTGAGGAAGGATGGCCCGAAAAATCTCCCAATATTATATTATCAGACGTTCCTTCACGATTAAAAATGTAATAGACGATTTAAGACGTTGATTCTGATCAGAAGTGACTAAATTTAAAGCGAGATAGTTACTGTTGTTTCTGGAGAATTGACTTCTATTGTATACAGTATAATTAAAAATGTTGATTATGTTGATCAACGAAACTTTTCATATTCGCATTTCACACATGTAAATATTATCAAACATTTAGAACATACTAGCTGGATACCGTGCTACTTTTCTAATTCCCTGAACTTCCTTGTGACGTGGGAGATGGGAGTTCGATTTGTGATTATAAACTCCACACAACTAATTCACTAAATTCTTGTATCTTCCTGGAATGAAATATAAGAAATGAATATATTATATATATATATATATATATATATATATATATATATATATATATATATATATATATATATATATATATATATATATATATTATAAGAAATGAATATGAGCAAAATTTAAGGTGCTATGAACCAGAAGGATAGGAGCTACGGAGCTTCAAAATTTGAATATCCAAAATAATTATATCATGGAATTATGTACGTTTAAAGTAAATATCTTGAAAACCATTCAAACAATCAAAACAAAAGTTGCGCAATATAATGAGAACAAAATCCTTATCTAAAACCACGAACAGTGTTGCCATAGGTAAAGCAGTGTTGCCAACTCAGCATAAATATTTTGTTTGAAATAGCAGCCTATACAAGTGTGCACAGATTTAAAATGCAGATTTAAATTAGCGTAATCGGACTTTATCTTCGTATTTTGCATTGCAATTAGATTAGCAAGAAAATAAACACAGAAATAATACGTACAAAGAAGACATCTACTTTGAACACACATTTTCCCGAACACTGGATGACATGACATTTGATGAAACAAAGGTACCCTTTCTCCTGAATTGTTTTAGGTTATACACTTCGGGTGTTGAATCTTTTCAGAATAGGGAACACATTCTCATTGAAGAGTACGGAACCAGAAAAATCTTAGGAAATCTGTAAAATCTCTATAGTAATAAAATAAATAACTGTGTTTTAAGTTTATACTTGTTATTCGAATGGACAGCAGTAAGTAACAATAAAAGGAGGGGGACACGTATAAGGTAACAATAAAAAGAGGGAGACACGTATAAGGTCTATACACAATACAAATGGTAGTTGTTGAAAACACAAGGTCGTAATATGAAGAGACCTAAAGAACCTGCTTAACTTTCTTAAACAGGAATATTTTCCACTTTCTGTATCTGCTATTGTTCTCGACCTGCCTTGGAAGTTTGATAAGGATGAACTCTGGTAACGGTACCACACAGTGACTGTTACGCTCATTTATAATAATGTTTAGATGTTCGCTTTATATTTGATCAATTTAGCTGCTGGTATTTTGTAGTTAGGCCGGAATTATGAAACCGGTTGTGTTTTCAGTATGGCATCTCAGCTTGTAAGTGCCGAAGTATCGCGTTTGTGTTAGCATTTAAATCATTTACTAACCGATTGTATTATTAGTATTCTATAGGAGGTTGACTTAGTATTATTAGTATATGAAAATATTTTTTAAATTTATGATTACTATTATTCTATAGCACAATATCACGGGCCCCAGTTTCTTATCAGTTTATGTCAGAGTAACGCAAAATTTGCTGTTTTAATAGGAAACAGCAGGAACGAACCGCGCTTGCAAATACAATGCTCCACAAAACTTAAGGAAACCGAAAAACGTGGGATAAGTGACATGTGGGGTCCATTAAACACTGGTAGGAGACATGCACATACAAAAAGACGCACAAGCGAGGCGAGGGCCAGCTATAACGCGGGCATAGCGCCGTCGCAACCACGGTGAACAGATTTTTCCACTAAGCGCGCACAACAGCCCAGTTGCATCCGAGGCTGCAAGCAGTGAGTTGGTGGTTTCTGTGTAGGATATTAAGCGTAGACACCTTGCAATGCCTCTCAGACGACATTTGAGTGACGTTGACCGCGGGCAATTAATTGAGCGATGGATTTGGCTGACCATAAGTGGACGTGGCGCAGGAATTCCATGTGAACAAAAGTATTGTATCAAGGCTGTGGAGTCGCTTCCAAAATGGACATACAGTCAGTAGACGTCATGGAGGTCATTCGAGGAAGACGTCGGCCGCCGATAGTTGGTTTCTCACAATTGCTGCCAGACGTAACCGTCAAGCGTCATGCTTTCAACTGGAAAATGATTTGTTTCACGCGACAGGACAACGTGTTAGTCGTGAAACTGCTTCTCGGCGGCTCAATACAGCAGGGCTGTATGCCAGGAAGCCTGTGCTGTGTGTGCCATTGAAACGTGAGCAAAAACGTGCGCAATTATACATAGTGTCAGGAACATCCTGCATGGGACGACACCAGTGGGCGCGTGTTCTTCCATGAGTCTCGATACAGCCTGTCATCTAATTCTGGTCGGACATTAGTGTGCAGAGAGCCAGGAACACGCTATCACCCAAACTTCATTGCTGGACGGCCATTCTTTGGCGGTGGTTCCATCATGGTATGGGGTAGAATCATACTGGATGGGGAAACGGACCTCCATATTGTCGAACATGGCACTTTGACGGCAGAACGTTACCGTACCGGGATGAAATTCTATATACACATGTGCGCAATTTCCGCGAAGCATTGGTCCGGACTTCCTGTTTATCGATGACAATGCCTGCCCATATCGTGCACATCTGGTGTCTGAGTGTCTGGAGAGTGAAGACATTACGCACATAGCATGGCCTGCATACTCGCCGGACTTGAATCCCATCGAGCATGTGTGTGATGTTCTTAGTGCAATCCACCACCACGCACTCTAACTGAACTGCGAATAGCTCTCCTTGGGAGTGGCGCCATCTGCAACAAGACGTTATAAACACTCTGATTTGCAGTATTGAGCCAGATGTTGTGAATGTTTATCTGTTTGTGGAGGTCACACGCAATATCGACTGCCTGTGCCCTCGCATAATCCAATTTTACATGTCGAGGTATCGTGGTTTTGAACTTTCTGGTCATACTGTACAGCCTATCGGTATTGTTGTCCTTCATTTGTGTTGCATTGTGCATCTGTACTGTTTTCCTGTTTATTATGCTTGATTTAGTGATGTTTTATTTTCTGCTACTTCCTTCGAGTTAGTTACGTTACACTGTGGAGCAGTGTAGTTAAAATTAAATCACATTAGAGAATGAGATGCTGTAGAAGATTAACGTACCATACCTGAATTGCAGCATGTCTCAATTATCCTGGAAAGCAAAGGAAAGCTGGAGGCTCTCAAATGTAGTATTAGAAAATTATTGTTTTCGTTACAAGATCTAGAAGTGGAAAGACAATTCTGAAAACCGCTTCTGGGAACCTTCAAAAAAGACTTAACATTTTCTTATGGGAAAATGGTTTTGGTTGTTTTTAAAGTTGTGATATTTCGATTCTTAACACTTTACTGAACAAAAGTCATAATGGGACAGCTACCGGAAGGACTTCCTAAGAACTCTAATCGAGTCTTTAATGATGAGAATCACGCAAGTGAGGTTTGTAAGATTTTGTGTAGCATATTATTTCGCACGACAACTCTTGAATGAAACCGAATTTTTAAATTATGTGTTACGAATTGGCCAATGGACTTAATCCAGTGCAGATTAAGAATATGGAGCCATTTATTAGCGTATCGCGTAGTTTTTACCAGGGTTTAGTTTTTGCTTATTATTTTGTTAATATGACCTAAACGAAGGAATACATAAGCCTGTTGTATTTTGCTACTCTGAAATAATATTAAAAATATACTATTCTTGTTTTCCCGTCTTCGTTTCAGAAGAGAGAAAAAGTGTCTTTCGTAAAGAACCATAATATTAAGGATTAACTTGGATTGATTTAACAAACATACGATTGAATGATGTACAATTGGATTTATATTAGCTCATTCAGTTATCCATTACCCTCCTATTCTTCATTCAATAATCAACTATTTGTTTGTAATCACTCTTCATCCATCCATTTATCATTCAAACATCCATCAGCTGATTAACAAATCACCAGTCATTCATCCATTTAGCATCAAATAATCAATTATTTATTCATTTAGAATTCAATCATATATCATTTACCCATTAAAATTCAATCATATGGCTAGATTATCCATCATCTATTATCCGACCATTTATCATGCAATGGTACACCATCAAAGACCTCATTATCCATTATCTGTTCATTCAATTATCCGATCTTTCAATCATCCGACATTCAATTATCCAATTTTCCTTTATCGGATTATGCATCATTCATCCGCTTATTCGTTACATCAACTAATCCTAGCTATTCCTCAATGTACTGTGGTTCTTTACAAAAGAAACGTTTTTATCTCTTCTAAAAGGAATGCAATAAATATTCCATTTTCTAACATTATTTGAAAATAACAAAACACAAGTTCATATATTCTTCTAACTTCTTTTCCCTTCACAATAAAAAATACGAGGACCATCATAAGTCTTGCGATATTTCCACAACCCAAAAGAGCAATATCCGTAAGTACATTGTCAAACTGGTCGAAGAAGTAGTGCGAAAAGCAGACTATTTAACACGGAGGACGCCATTTTGTCAGAACCTTCGCTCAGTATTTAGTGCCTGTGAAAATGGGTGCTCAACAATGTCTGATACGTAAACTGTTACTGTATGCGTCGAACTCGGGCACATCGCTGCGGCAGCAATCCAAAACATTTGGCATACCCCAAAGGGATAGATGCTGTGAACCATAGCACAGCAACTCAGTGGTTTAAGAAATTTCGTGCAGATTGTAAAATTGTCGAAGACCAGCAAAGGTCCGCCCGCCCTAGAGTAACAGATTATGAGGTTATACAAGACGCTATTGAGGAAAATCCATCCACCAGCACACGACGATTGTCAAACCAACTTGGCATGTCCCAGTCCACTGTACTCCTTTACATTCGAACTTGGGAAAACAGTCAGAATCTACCGGCAGAAGATAATGGATGTGTACCGACAACTGCTGCAAACTCTGCATGAAGTGCGTTTCATGAACCAGATTGCCACATGCGACAGTGTATGTTTTCCCAAAATCCGAATGTGCAAAAACAGTGGTTGAGCAAGGGCCAACTTCCAAAGTCGGTCACCAGAGACGTTTTACGCATAAAGTTATGCTCTGTGTGTGGTAGAACTACGAAAGACTGATTTACTTCGAGTTCGTTCCTAACGGTTGTATCATCAATGCTGATCTTTATTCCGAATAGTTCTCATAAATATATGCTGCACGATGGCAGAAAATGTCTTCCATTGGTGATCCTAAAACGCGTCCTGCTGCAACAGGATAATGCCAAACCTCATACGGCTCAACAATGCAACAAACTCCAGGAATTTGATGACACACCCAGGATAAAGTTCTGACCTTGCCTCTTCGGATTACTACCTATCCACTGCGCACTTCCTGAAATCACGATGCTTCACCAACCAGCATGAGGTGGAAACAACAGTAACGGACTCCTTTGCCTCTAAGTTCAAGACGTGCTACGGACGTGGAATCGAGTGATTGGCAGGAAAGTGGCAGACAATCCAACACAAGGGACTATACTTGAATGCTAACCTGCTTTCGTTGTTTTGTAATACATACAGCGGTATTGTTTGTATACCAGAATATTGCAGGATTTATGACTTACCTTTGTAATAGGTAAATACAAACAAATAAACTCTGATAAAGACAGCAAAAAGAAGCACGCGAAACATAAATAAATTGTCCCATATTATTAGTCTAGATGAAGTGGCACAGTGCAGAAAATAGTGAAAGATGATGTTCGAGTAATTCTTTTCGTTGACGGAAGACCAAGAGAAAAATGGTACAAGGTAAGTTTCCTGCAACTTTTATTTCTCCTTTCTTCTTTGCTCCTTTCGTTAATTTTTATATTGCTTACACAGTCTTTCCTGCAATACTAATCCTGAAATACTTATTAAATGGTTATTAACTCCTTGTAAATTTTACAAGCTTTTTGGGTCAGTTACGTTTCCATCTAATGTAGCCTATATCAATGTGATTGATTAGATACATTTTACGTAGAGAGAAATAGTCTAAATAAGGGTCTATGCTGCAAACAAAACTAATACATGTATTCAACAGTGGATAAAAGTTTTCAAAATTGAAACCCGAAATGAAGCTATCTTAAAGTTTCTCGAATTGACTTTGAAATTCATACCTTTTAGACAAAAAGTTAAGAAGATGAACGAAAAACTATTTGCTATGAGTCGTGTGTGAACGTTTCGATTATAATATTATTTTATTATATTGTTTTAATGTGCATATTCAAGCGTTGGTATAAGCCCTATACTAATTATGTTTCAATGGCTTGCCTTCTCCGAAAGAAACAAAATGTAAAGTAAAACCTATAAAGTAATTAACAATTTAAAAGTAACTTCCTAATCTCATCACTAGGGATAATTTGTTCTCCAACCATTTTATATACAAATAAACGTCAGTAAGTGACGGCTAGTGCTTATTTACTAGGTACCATTCCGGTATTTGTCTTAGACAGAGAATCTCTTGAAATATCTACTCAGCATAGTCGGCGGAGAGAATTGAACTCACAACCTTGCGAAGCCAAAGCAAATGCTCCATTAACGGAACCTATTTCCTCAGTTGTGATTTAAACAACGTGTTGAGTATGGTAAATAATATAGGCTAAGTAGATGTAGATTTATTGTCTATGGCGTATCACTGGTCATACCTATTTTCTTGTGTTTTCTTAAATCTACTTTTAGTTGTTCATGAGAAGACATCCAGTACTAGCTTTAAGAACAGCCGAGTCATTATGTATTGGAAGAAGCCTTGTCACAGAGAAATCTCTACACCAGTGGTTCAGTGATTTAAGGGAATTCATGGAATCTCAAAATGCTATGGAAATCATGAGTGATCCATGAAGAATTGGTAATGGTGACGAAACTAATTTTCAACTTTGTTCTAAAAGCGGTGGTAGGTATTAAAGGTTGGAAAAACATTTATGAAGTTATGAAGGGGAATGTGTTAGAAACAATAACTGTGATGTGTTCCTTTTCGTCTGATGGTGCAATTCTTCCAGGGTTAATTGTTTATCCATACGTGAAACCCCCCAAAGAAGTTTCTGAGTCTGTGCTTACCCATGGAGCATCGGTTCATCCGACATTGGTTGGATGAAGTATGTTGTAAATGTCCTCCATCCATACTTGAAAGAAAATAACATACTTCCTTTTCTGTACTTTACTGATGGACATAGGTCACATATAACCAAACAATGTTCAGATTTTTGTAGTGCTAACGGGATAATCCTATACACCTGCGGATATTGGAGTATATAAACCTATTAAGCAGCACTGGAAAAAAGTCGTGCATGATTGGCAAAGGGATAACCCAAATAAAACTGTAACAAAGGCTAATTTTGCACCAATTTTGCTGAAAATTGTGAATGAAAAAGCAACCCCTAAAACAATACAGAACAGTTTTCGAAGCTTGTGGATTGTATCCTCTAGATCCTGATGCTGTAGATTACAGCAGATGCTTTAATCTTTGTTAACAGGAGGTGAAAGTGCGTGATAATTCGTAGGAAGAAACTGATACTCAGTACAATGTGCCTCACAATTACCCTATTGTTCTGCGTATCATAGAGTCAGAAATGGGTACAGCGTTACTGGTTATCAAATGGGTACTCAAGGTTCCCAGAGAGATATGTTTAACCAAGTGATCGAAGCACAATAAACTCTTGAAACATCACAAGAAGTGCTCTTCAAGATCTATTCATCAATAAAAGAAAAGGCCGCATCCAACAGCAGGACCTTAGGTGATACAGAGAAAGCATCGACCGAAGGGGATTCCGAAAATTAGAGAGAGCCTCAAGAAAGTACTGTTTCATCACCATTCAAGAGGCATATGTAGTAGCAGGTAAACTCTTCATGCAAGAAAACTAAACTCAGACAGCAATTACGATTTTCATCTGCGGTATCATCTGAGGAGTGGAAGAATTTCTATCGGAAGAAAGATGAAACTAAACTGAAGGAAGATGTTGAGAGAGAAGAAAAGAAGAGGAAGAGAGAAGAGAAGAAGCAAAATAATTCAAAATGGTAGAAAATTGGTCAAGGTTCCCAGCAGGCCAAGGACACTCAACAAGCATCATCATCATCTCAGGCTATTTCTAACAGTGTTGTTACATGTGGGCGGTGTGGGGGAGTAGTTGCAGAAAGTGAAAATTCTATTTGTGGTCAATGTAACATATCGTACCACACTTTTTGTATCAGTAAAGTACACATGGAGTTTTTTCCAAACGTAACTGATGTTCAGAATGATTCTGATGACGATTTTCTTTGTCAGTTTTGTTTTGATGCACGAAACAGTGATTCCGATATTGATATGATATTTGATAACCTGTAATTCGTTACATTTGTGTTTTCAAAACACTTCCGTATTTTTTTAAACTGACGACTACTGGTAGTCAACTATGACGAGCACTAAATTTTTGTTGACGAGCACTGGTATTTTGCTCATGTTTCAGAATTTTTAACTATAAAACAGTTTGCATATGTCGTTTAAAATCTTTATTTTTACTGAGAAGAGATATAATATCAAACATGAATTTGGTTTAGTTTTGTCAATTTCTGTCGTACAGGTAGCGAGTTGTCATTAATAAATATTATACCTCATCAAAAAGTGATGACTATTGGCTCATTTACCCTATATGTTCTGTAGAACAGGAAATACTTGAATGTGTTCGTGTGAATCACTTCCAGAAAAAAAGATAGTTTGCTGATGTTACCAGCAAAGTTAAATACAGCTGAGGGAAGTATATAAGTTATGCAGACTACTTCTAAACAGATGTTTTCAACAAACCGAAATCGTGCGAGAATTCTTACTGATTCAAGTTCTTTTCTCTTAATTTCTGCACTCATAATTGTTCTAAAGCAGAGTAGCTGCTGGAACAGTTATGAATTTAATCTATAATGTCAGCAATATTATAGTAGTTACTTAAGGTGCTGGCATTCTCTACTACTACTAAATAACTTAATCAACTTAATTCGCTTTTTGCGATTTGGAGCTGTTAATTAAGCCCCTATCTAGACTTGATTGACTTAATTAAGAAACTCGACCGAGATAATTGCCCTGGCTATCTATTGCGAAAAACAGAATTTAAAAATTCGATTTCGTTCAAGAGCTATCGTATGGACTAACGAACGTAAATATGTGTCCCATATTCTTAATCTGAACGGTATCGAATTCAATGTCAAACACGGACAAGGCAATTGGTCCAGCTATCTACTGTAGACACATACTTTAAAATTCGTTCTCGTTCAACAGTTATCATATGGACTAATACACGTACAAAGTTACCCCCATATTCTTAATTTGCATAAGATAGATGCCATTAACGAACTCACCAGAGATAATTACTCTAGTTATCTATTTCAAACAAATAGAAATCAAAAATTCGGTTCAGTTCTAAAGTTATCATAGGGAATAATGTATTAACAGCACAACATTATGTCCCACTTCGCGATCCTAATAATTTACGACGTGACTAAAGGGCTTAGAGACCTATCTGGCGGTTGTGTGCATTGTGACTCACCCATTCAGACAGCCATCCACTACTTCTCAATTTCACCAAAATAGCCTCAAAACTTGGTGCAAAATTAGCGTTTGTGCACAAAAATCTAAGATATTCAAAAACTAATGAGGGAGGCTGCCTAAACGGCAGCCCTCCACCCCATAGTTGTTGCAAATGCCTTTTTCTATCCTTTAATATTATGATAAACGGTCTTTTTCAACTACAATTTCATTACCTTGTTGTTTCGCTGCTTTCCTACAATCACTCCCTTATCATTATATCTATCTTTTTCTAAAATCTGAATAGAACAATCTGTACTTTCCGCACTAACTTTTCATCCACATATTCTCGTACCAAATCTTTATTCTCTAATCTCTTCTTTTAATTTTTCTAACTTATTTGTCATATGATACGTCCGTTACATACTCCTACTCTCAATCATTTACTTTTATCTGTGTTTATACAAGGTGTAACAAAAAGGTACGGCAAAATTTCAGGGGTGCATTCCTTATGGGTAGACAAGCAAAAAACTTCATATGATCTTATGTTGGGAAATGCATCGTTACAGAATTACGGCCATTGAGTCACCTGACGGTGTGAAATAGTCACATTTTGGTCGCCCCTCTAAGCCTCAATAACTCAGCCTCTAATTAAGCTCGGAAGATAATTTGGGTATCAATATGTTCTTGAAGATCGAAGCTTTTTGCCGATATGCATTTTATGTATGTGAGTGGTATCACGGCGGATGGAGGAGGTAATTCAGTTGGATACTTAACGGCTGCGATAAAAGTAAAGTACGTATTTTTTCGTTTTTTGTATCAGAATTTTGAGGAATGGAACTCCTTCTGCCATGCGAGTACACTCATAAAACTTGGTATGTGAAGCAATGAAGTAGTCCACTATATGATAATACGCTGTATGAGTACTTGTTGCGTAGAAGTCTTATGTTATATGAGGCCGCCCTAAAAATAAATGTAATTTTCAAACTGAGACTCAAACAATTGGCCAAATTTGTCCTCCCCCTTCTCCCCTCATATAAGCAACAAGTACACATACAGGCTATTACCATATAGTGGACTATCTCATTGCTTCATATTCCAATTTCTATGTGTGTACCTCCAAGGGGGAAGGAATGCCATTATCAAAATTCTGATACAAAAAACGAAAAAGCATGTACTTGATCCCCCCCCCCGTCCGCCGTGATATCCATCACATACACAAAATGCATATCGGCGGAAAGCTTCGTCCTTCAGGAACGCATTGATATCAAAATTATCTTCAAGCTTAATTAATGGCTATGTTATTGAGGTTTAAATTGAGTCACATTGAGGGACAACCAAAATGTGACTACTTCACACCGTCAGGCGACTCAATGGCCATAACTGTGTAACGTTGCATTTCCTGGCGTATGGTCATATGAAGTTTGTCTTTCTTTCTTTCTTTCTTTCTTTCTTTTTTCTTTTTCTTTTTTTTTTTTTTTTTTTTGCTTTTCTACTCATAAGAGTCTACCCTTGAAATTACTTTTTTGTTACACCCTGTATATTAGAATTATATACTGATATCTCGCTATTTGTATTTGGTTTCCTATTATTATTATTAGCGTTTTCACTCTCGCTATGGTTGCAACAACGAATAACTGTCAAATGATTGCACCGCTAGCCATATTTATTCAAAATTAATTAAGATATTAACTTACGTTAGATTTTCACTAAGCGGTATCCATCACTAAGTAGTTTATACAAACATCTTTTCCTCCTTAACGTAAATACCTGGCACTACACAAAGTGCCAATACTTTCCAATTCCATAATATCCTACAATCTGTTCTAAAATTTATTGTTTCCTTGTTTCTTTAGTTTAATGATCTTTGTCAAGACATTAACCTCTTGGAGATCTGAATGGGGACCTACGCAATACTTTGCTATATGAAATTACTATTGAAATTATTCTCCACTTTCTGTGTGTTGCAAATTGCGGAAAGTATTATTATGGATTTTCATTTCTTTCCACACCAGTCTTCCAGCCGTTAAGTCCGCTGACCCATCTAAAAAGATCAAGTTGTTGTATCAATCAATATGATTTCCGCGGCTTTGAGTGCTGGAAGGACATCCCAATTGCTTCTTCCAATTTGGAAACGCCTGCTGGAAACTACTTTTTTCGGTGGCATACAGTACTGCCGTCACATTTTCCTGAATTACCTCTCTAAAGTGAGTATGAACGTCCTTTCAACGTGGTTTCAAGTTTGCGAAGTGGAAAACAAGCACTGCTGGTGCCAAGTTTGGAGAGTACGGTATACGGCACCACGAATTGCGATGCTTTGCCAGATAATTCGCGAGTTTTTCTCAGGATTTGTTGGCAAGGCTCTATACTTATACCAAGTTTTCAGCAACCTCACAAAGAATTCAATGACAATTTACACTAATTACAGCGCGCACAATTTCAGCATATTGGTCGACTGTTGACGTGGAAGATCGTTCAGTCAATGGCCCTTCGGCAACCGTACTTCTTTCCTCCGTGAAACGCTTAAACGAATCAATCGTAACGCCGCGTTTGTCTCATGCAATTATCTTTCTAGGCTCAGTTAAGCTTTTCGAAGTTTCCGTAAAAGTTTCCTCAGTTTTATGCAAAATTTCACACAGGCGTTCTCCAACTCCTTCATTGTTGGCTTTTGACTAATCCGACGAGCAGCTTACGCACGTCCTCACTCAATGTGTTGTTAGTCGACAACTAACTGATACATCTTAACCAATGTGCACACAGTAGCAGGAGTACGCCATCTGCAGCCGTTGGCCCGTATTTAAAAAGTACAATCATTTTTGAACACACCTCGTATATGCCTTAATGATAAAACAATTTGAATTCTCGTAGTGTTCTCTATATCGTAGCCATGAGTTGCATTCAATAAAAACGTAGCCTAATATGCGTGAATCTTCTTAACAACAGCTAAATAAACAAAGAATTACTGACAACATAGAAGCTTAGGCATCAGTGAATTTAGGTTATCAGACTTCTTTCTGATAAGTCACGGCAGCGCGCCAAGCTAAGTTCTCGCTCACTTAGAGCTGGGGCATGCCGTGTGTCTATTTACACGAACCAACTTTGGCCTTTTTCAAACATTCATAATTTCTCTTCTCATGAAAGAGTACAATGAAAATTTGCTGCATTACTAACCTGCACAAAGTCATGGCCTGTACAAAATTTCAATGTTTTCCACGAGATAGTGGATCGTTAAAATCTTTTAAAAATGGCATTCGTTTATCGAAACCTATAGAGTATTGTCTGTAGATATACAAAGTTGAAATTCGATACAAATGTAGGATTTATGATACAGGTATATAGAAAGACCTGAAAACTGGAAACTTTCCACTCCGAGGTGAAAAACTTGAGTAAGGCCAATCTTATATGGTGTGAATATAAAACTTCGCGACCAGAAGTTCGCGGTAAAAATCTCGCGGACCAGAACCTCGCATCCCAAAATCTCGCCTGGCGACAATCTCGCCATCCAAAAATTCGAGTCCCAAAATCTTGCCTGGTGAAAACCTCGCGGTCCTAAATCCCGCGACACAGAATCTAGTATTGGGATTCTGAATATATATGTGAAGTTTAACGGTTGTGTTATTCAGTGTAGTCACCCTATAACCAACTCCATTAATTACCTTTAATGAACTCTATTGTCATAATTAAGCGTTTCCGACTAAAGTCGCTCTCCCTTGGTACAAAATGACCTGCTCTCTAAAAACTACACTCTGGTCTTTACACTAGAACCTGAATAAAGTATTCTTCTTTCAGCCTTGCTCAAATACATCCATTTCGGTAAAACATTAAACGCATAAAAACTATACAACCTTGTGCAATTCCTCCTACCGTAGTCATTTTTAACTCTACAGTTCAGAGCTAGGCTAAAGACATACCGAAGATACCTCGCGATCGAGGTTGAGGTTTAAGTCGCGGTACCTCGATACTGGCACAACACATGGATTCAAATGTATAAGCGCATGCCGAAGATATACGGTACATTGCGACCTAGAGGTCGACCGCGATGGTGAATTAGTGGTCGCGATGATAAACAACCAAGTTTATTTTTACACCGATGTTCAGCGGAAGCATCGCTGTGGCTCGTGTTCTCATTCGTTCTTCCTGAAGCGCTGCGCGGAATAGTCTTCATTTGTTTAGAATTTCGTCTCCAGAGAATTTTGTGTGTCTATGCTTGAGAAGTTTTGCTGCACTATTAAATTTAATTATGAACGACATATTAAAAGAACTAGTGAGAAATTTTCCAGCAATATGGAAAAAGAAACACAAACAACATCATAATAAACACGTTTTAAATAGCGAATGGAAGAAAATAGCAACTTAAATCGTAATGTTAGAAAAGTTATTCATATTTATTTGAGAATTATACTGTAGTTTATTAGTATATAAGGCAATGACGGTTACAAGGAGGGGGTTTTTTGGCTTAAGTTCGCAAATTGTGGAATTTCTTTTTTTTTTTTTTTTAAAAAAAAAAAGCTATTGTTAATCATATAGATCTATGCTTAAAAACTCCTCGCCCTTCCCCCATAATTCCGAGATTAATAAAAAAAAAAGGTTTCTTCTAAATTCGTTACTGATATAAGGTAAAGAAATACCTGTAAAGATAGGCACGTATCTATAGTGAGGAAACGTCGAATAATGGAATTGCAGTGACGAAACTTCATTTGCTGAAGTTAACTCCCCCCCACCTCGAAACCTGAAGACATAACTTTTTTAAATTCTACTGGGAAATGATTTCTCGCCTTAAATGCTGAAAGAAGGCAATTCTTTACAGAAAATTGTGAAAATGTAAAAGACTTGGATTTATTGATAGAGATGGACAAGAGATGAGACGCAAATATTTTTGCGAAACAAGAGACGATGCTTTTGCATTTTTCATGTCTCGTTTCTCGTCCATCCCTATTTATAAATTGTTTGGTCCTTTCAATCTCAAAATGTGGTTTCGCAGTGATTTTTATGCAATAATTTTACACGCGTCACAGTAATGTTTCCCCTCAAACTGAGAACTTACAGTGAGGATACGACCTCGTCGCTATGTGCGCCCTTCATCCATCCAAACCTAGACATCGAGGCAGCTACCGCGACTTATACCTCGATCTCGATCGCGAGGTATCTTCGGTGTGTCTTTACCCTTAAAATCGTTATTTCCGGGTCATTTTTTCCTACATCCAGTGAGACTGTGTATTGTCAAAACAAGCGCCCCTTCCTCTTTCCTCTGACTAATTTCAACTCCCAAACAGGAAGAGTAAATCTCTAATCTGAACAAAACACATATTATGTTTTATGTAAAAAATGATATTTTTACAGAAATTTTCTTGGAAATATTTTATTTAAAATTGGGGAGGATGAATTCACACTCTTATTATTGACCCATTTAAGTCCAAGCAGTAAAGGTGATTGAAAATCACCAGAAGAAATTACGGTATATTTCACCAAAATTGAATGATTTTATTTTACGAAACCTTTTGTGCAACATTTTTAAAGATCATACAGTGCTCGTGTGCAAGCAGTAGGGAAGTGGAGTGGGTTAAGTCGCTCTTCATTTCTGACTGACTTCAAATCAAAGTGTTGAAGATTATGGGTATATTTTACATGTATATGTTCATTCATTTTAAACCCTACTCTTCTAATCTCTGAAGCAAACATGTTATTTAAGTCTCCTATTATTATTATTATTACACTAGTTAACAAAGGTTTTGTTACATAAAAGAAAATACCTGTTCTTAAAGGAACTTTTTGCGCTGAATTCGAATATGCACTCGGTTTTTCTCCATCACGTACGATTTTCCCGTAACAGAGGGATTTTCGGGAAAATCCCTCAAAAATTTCCCTTTTCGTTTATTTTAATGGTCTATCTGTGGCTCTAGACACAAGGTAGATCATTGTAAATGCTTTTCAAAAAGTAGTGATACCCCACGAAAAACGCAAATGTGAAAAATAGAGCCAAGGTCTCGCACACTTATCATTTCGTTCGTCTAGATAAAGAATTAAGATCTGAAATGATGCAAAGTTCTGTTGAAATCCTAAAATCAGAGAAATTTGAACTTTAGTGCTGAGAACAAATTTCCATGCAAAAGCCCTCGAGGTGATACTGTAAAGAAGTTTTTCTGAGCAGAAGTAGAAAATTCCAATTTTCGGATTTCAATAGAACTTGGCAAGTATTCTGAAACAATGTCTCCGTTCTATTGAAGTCTCCGAGAATTGGAAAACGAAATTTGCGACTTTAGTAATGAGAATAAAAGCAACTCATTGGGTACATTGGGAACAACAATGCATAATCGTATAGCTAGTCATTATGTAGAGAATAAAAGCAACTCAATGCATAACTCTACATAATGACTAGCTATACGATTATGTAATTACTTTCAAATAATAAAAAGCATAATTGTGCCTCATTTCTTTCTTTTATGTTTGTTACATATCTATATAGGTAAAGATATAAGGAAAAGCAGTCAGCTGTTTGAAAGAAAGGAAACAGGTAGATATAAAATTCTTGAATATAGAAGTATCTAAGTTACAGGTTTCTTACCGCTCTTCGCTAACTTAATATAAATTATATGTATTTCGATATTATAATCAAATAACATTGAACGATCTCAAAGTTCCCCTGACTTTTTTAATTAAAGCATTACAATTTTTAGAGATAGTGCAGTGATTATTAAAAACAGGAAAGGTATACTGCAGTTCAATTGAGTGCACAAATTCTCGTCTCAGAGGTATTTCTTTTAGATTGTAAAGTAAGGAATTAAAATAAGAAAACGTAACATTTTATCGTAATAGTGGGGATAATCGTGTGTAGCTTGCAGTGTTGCATGAAGAGAACACACGAAGAGGATCCCGCAGAAATAAGTGGATTGCTTGGTCGCGTGTCGGAGCTGTCCGAAGCATGTCGAAAGTAGCCGAAATGATAAGCACTCATGCCCGGCGGGAAAGCATACAGCAGGATGAGCTCATTCCAGTTTCGGCCCGTGCAGTGAGGATACTAAAACAAGCCTTTGAGTAGAGCTCAGCTTGGATACAGGCGCCCACCGGGACTACTTCATAACTGCAGCCCTTGTGAGTACTGCTGTAGTCTTCAGTAGTTCTACTTTTCACTCAAGAAATTTGGTTATTTGTTTTGAGAGGAAACACAAATCTTTTCAGTTCATCCATGCATTTAGTAGCAACTACGGACCTTTTGTGCCCTAATGTATGATACCCCCACCCTAATCCTATTTGCTGCTGTATGCGAGTTCAGTGCACAAGTGTGATAGAGTTGCATTCCTATGATGATATTCCGGGTTCGTTCCGTTATAGTGTTACAAGTTCTTTAGTTACGTACTGCAGATATTTCGTTTCTGCAGTACTTCTTGGCTAATAAAGAATTTGAATCAAAACTGAAGAAGAGTTTGGTGAGAAGAATATTTCAAGTAAATCTTCGTAGAAGGAAAATGTGTCGTTTAATTGTGAAGATAAATTTGTTATGAATGCTATGCGTGTGTTGACAGTGCTCTAATTATTCCTTTCGAATTTAGTGTTTTATTATTATTCGATTCCGCGTGGAAAGTTACAAATAACATTCTTTACAAAAATACGGAATATATTATGTCAGTTCATTAATACCTCAGTGTGCACGAAAACTGGTTTGCTTACATTGCTTGCATAGAACTTTCAACATTCGTAACACTTTTAATTCCCTTGCTTATTCAACATTTTAATTCTTGAAATCAAATTTATTATTTAAAAAAATTACAACGAACTTTGATTTGCAATTTAAAAGTTCAATTAATAGTATAAGTGTACAAGATGGCTACGACTATGAACATTGTGTACGTAAGTAAAGTACAGTCTCGATATTTGTTTGGACCAGAGAAAATATTTCACAGAACTCGTTTCTAATTTGCACCTTTGCTTAGACTGCCCGTTTAGATATTCGGTTAACTGAAAAAATTAAAAATTTATAAAAGCATAAATTACCTGTTGTATTATATCCATAGGAATTGCTGTTTGCTGACTCGTAGAAAAGAACAGAAATGAAGATTCAGAAAATAAATGTTAAGTAAAATGATTGATCAAACGAAAAAGGACAACCAAATGTTTTAGAGAGAAATTTACACTCTGAGGAACTTGCGATAGTTTCAGATCAATGACTAACAAAGATAATAAAATCGAGTCATCTATGATGAACAGAACAAGTCACTCTCATGAATGCGTGCGGGGTATATTCTGCTCAGAAAGTCTTAACAAACAACCTTTGGGTAGAATAAGAAGAGGGTAAGAATACAATACAATAGAGGATCTTCAAGAGATGGATGGAGCAATTTGACTCGATCTTGGTAAAAATGGAATGCAATGGCGAGCATTAGTTTCTGCAGCAATGAACATTCGATTTCCTTGAGTCATAGATTTATTTTAGTTAACTAAGTCATAATCATTTAGGGGCTCGTGGTGCCTCAGTGGCAGAGCATCCACCTGTGGTGAGTGGGGTTCTTGGTTCGATCCAGCTAGCGCCAAGTGAGCTTTATAGTGGACAAACACCGTGTGCGTGGGTTTTCTCGGGGTTTTCCCCGTTTCTTACCACTTTCTTCATTCTACCATTTCATTCATTTCTCATCATCACCTTCTCCTTTAGCCTAGCCGGCATAAGTGTGGAACGTGAAACAGAGATTTTATTTCGTTTTTCATTTCTAACAATAATCTAGTAAATATGCGAAAGTGTGGTCTCTCTTGTAAACTGGGATGCTCTATTTATTTAATTTTTCTAAAACATATTTTTGTGGCTACAGCTTCTTTACGTCTACTGATATATATATATATATATATATATATATATATATGTTATATGTATTATTCTTATGGACTGATTGGAATGGAATTCTTTTTCCCAAAGACACCGCGTACAACGTAATTAAAAAATATTTTTCTTAGAAAGCTTTATTGAAATTTCTTTAGCTTCAGCATCATATTGTTAGAATACAATAACATACAATACTGTTAAAACTTGCCAGTATTTAGTATTTGGCAAGTTTCAAATCAGAAGTACAAATATCTCTTAGTATAAGGTTCTCATTTTAGTACTTGAACATCCTATCCATGCATTGAACTTATAGTTGGAGCTAAAAAGGAGCATCAAAATAAGTTCAATCTCATAAAATATTCAAGGAATTTATATATTCTTTCCTGAATAACCTCAATTTGTTAATAAAGACTTTTCAAAGTAACTCAGAGTAAGAGATAATATAAGACGAGTATTACGAAACTTTATATATATATATATATATATATATATATATATATATATATATATATATATATATATATATATATATATATATATATATATATAGTACTTAAAATCCAAAAGTTTCTAAGAGGGCAATGGCGAACGGTCACTTGTGGAATTAGTTCCTTTATATTGCAATAGACTTTGTGTGTGAGATTATTCAGAAGCTTCTGAATTAACATAATTGGTTTTGATGTAGAAAGATAGATGCGGGAACAATTACAAGATGGGAACAATGTTACATCTTCAACGACTCACAAATATTTCCTTAGGTTGAGATTATGGTTAATTTAGGTGAGTTATTGCAAAATAATTGATTGAATGAGAATATGTGAGTGAACCGGACAACTCCAGGAAATCCACGGATGCTATGTTCTTCACTAGAGCGCGCCTGACCTACCGTCGTACCATGAATTCACAATAAAGATAAGGGGCTACTATTAGACATCGTTTCACCAAGAATAATTATTTTCGTCGACATCCGAAGTATTAATACATATTAAGTCTTTAGCATCCCTTTTCAATATTATTTCAGTTTTGTTCACAACCATGGCTTCCAGTTGCAACGATCTAGTACTTCGAATTATGACTTCGATGTGGATTTCGCTTATAATAATGTTAGCAATCATGCTTTGAAAACATGTATTCACTATTTCCCTACATTAATTTGTTATAGTTTTCTGTAAGTACAAACAAATATACATACATTTACGAGGATTTCTAGAACTAATTTTAGCTAAATTTCTTAATTTTTGTTTTTATGGCGTTACATTTGTATTTTATTACCTCGTACAGCTATTTGGTTAATTTATTCTGGCTTTTACACGCGTTTTCAATATCTACGATTATTAACCGATTTTTCTATTATATGGCTTAAAACCAAAGATGCACCACCGCGAAAACAAATTTATAAGTGGATTCTATTTGGTTCGATTTGTTTTTACTTTCAGTTTAGCTTCCCTTTCAGCAGCGAGGCCATATGGAACGTGGACCAACAACTTAGCGTGGGATCCGAACCACATGAGTTCCCGCCTGGAATAGAATCCGGGTCTTCCACGCCAAAGGCGCATCTGCTAACCGATTACCCACGAGGGAGCTCGATTCTATCTTGTGCCAGCCCAATCCTACCCATTGGAATACTACCCAATCCGTTTTCACGTTCTACGTGTAATATTCTCTCGTTCTTACCGTAACCACTGATCTATTTCGCAAAGGTCTCCCAACGGGAATACTCTATAGTCCACATTTCACACTAATTCGTGCGAGTGACGTCGGTCGTAACGCCTCGATCTAAACGATTCCTCCATTCGAACGCGATAACCGCAGATGTAATATTTAATTTCGAGAACTGGCAACATCTTTCTTATTATGAAAATATTTTGATAATTAAGTGTGTAACCACGACTTTCATTATTAGTATGTTGCAATATGTGACAACTGTGAAATCGCTAGACTATAATTCACCATGCTAAAGTGTAAGATACTGAACTAATAGAAAGTAATCTTTCGTTAGAAGGTAGAATGCAATTTATACTGTCATAATTTTCGGAGCCTGAAATGTATGTTCTATGTGAGAAATTTTTACTTCATCCAATATTATAAGTAGAAACAGTCGTACTTCTCAAAATTGTTACATTATCCGTTGTTTTCGAAGATCCAGAAAAGACAATGGATCGCATTGTAATGACTTACCAATAGACTCCTGTGGATGTCTTCAATTTTCCTAGTGCAAATTTGAAAGTAAAAACTATTTCTTGTTGCTTATCGAATCCATAATTATTTAAATTATAATATTAACAATTTGGACATTTGGGAAGAATATACAGTATAGTTCAAAGTTACGTGATACAAAAAAAAAAAAAAAAATAGCTACAAGAACCAAAACGTTTTACAGTTGATTTACTGATAGAAGCTTTACTTCATTAAGACATCAAGGTAAGCATTCCTTTCGATGTGCTTGGGAAATATGTAGGTACTGTGCTATACAAATAAAATTATCAATTTTTTCTGCAGAATTTCTACGCTTTTTTTCTAAATTAATAACACGACAAACGCCGTAACTCTAAAATTGATAATATTCTTTGATTACGAAAGATGAAAATGGGTCATTTTCTGTTTAAGGAAACAATGTATTCTTACAATTTGGCGATACTGGTACTGGCGCAAATCCCGGGGTGATGATGGGGACATGTCCCCTCCAATTTGGAACTGGGGGACTGTCCATCAGAAATAATCAGATTTGAAATGTGTTTTGGGGGAGAAATGTGATGATTTGTGTCCGACAACCACAAAGGAAAGTGAGATGAAATTTATGTACCCCAGGATAAGCTTCAAATCTGCCCTGCCCTGATCATCCAATTTCTGCTTCATAAATATTTTGAATATCGCATATATATTGGACCGGTTTTAGCCGTTCTCCCCAATGTTGAAGACAGAAGACAGAAGAAACGGAGAAACAGAGAAAACACACGTAAACGATTATTTTCCACCGCAAAGTTCACTTAGCGCGAACTGGGTTCGAGCCACATATCCTATGCATCAAAGATGAACTCTACCACTGAGCCACCGCGGTTCCATTATGAATGAGAAGTTCAATGTCAATGAAAATATTGAAATTAAATGTAGTTTTCTTTTCTTCCCTTTCTATCTCTTTTATTTTCCTTTTCTTTCTTTTTGACTGGTCTCATGTACCCATACTATCATAATTTCCAAATTTCTAAACAAGAGGTTGATATTCCATAGTTAAAATGATTCCTCAAGTTTCCTCACTATGGTGGCTCAACGCCAGGAAATGTATACAAACAATCGGGCCAGATACTATACGCATAAAAAAAACAGCTCTTAATCATTTTAATATGTAAAAACTAAATCGGTTTTAACGGAAAGGCTTTCTACCTTGGTATTCCAGTGTCTGAAGCTTCTATCTGGTTCACCTCTTCATTTTCTTGAGTGCAGTATAAGTTGGTTAGTAGATTGAAGTTGGTTAAGGGAGACCGGGGCTATTTGAGAATAGTAAGAGGAAGTTTTTTTTTTTTCTGAGAACTAACACAATACATGATTTAACTTATAACGTCAAAATGTTAGTAAGTTATCATATCACAACATATCGAAGAACTAAATTCCTACTATAAATGTGACAGTCAGAAAAAATAAATTGAAGATGGCAGAAAATGAATCTTGTAAATACCACTGGGTATTTGATTTCCTGAAGGGTTTATATATAATATTTATAAGTTTCATACTAACTTACTAAATAAAAATTAGTTTCTTTAGAGAACAGTATTTTATCGAGATTCGTTTTTACTCATTAGTAAATTGAAAATCAAAATCACTAGCAACTTTTAAACTCCCTTCGTTCATAACTTTCGGAGAACAAAGAAATATTATCTTCACAAACACTTGCCACAAACAAATTATCTTCTGAAGTTCGTAGCATATCTGCTTGATATCACTATCTAAACACAAATCGTAATCTCATGTTTTTCTTAAAATTCGTTTTATTCAAATAGCCCCGCTTCCAATTTTGCGAATAAGGAAGTGCCACTCTCAGACGTAACGAACAAAGGCGACAAATGGTGTTCGAAATAGACAAACTCTGTGTCTTACTCATGTATGCAAACGCTTTAGTAATTATATGTACTCTGCTTTGGCACCTAATTTACTGTATACATAACATTACATCTAGCCATGGAAATGGATGTTACTAAGAAAATATTCACATTCCTGCCAACTGTTAAATAAATTAAGAATAATAAAAACATCACGTTTTTACACGAACAACAAACTGAAAGCTGAACAGAACTTTATGGCGCTGCTGCGTATAGTAAATGCGTAATGAATGTTTTTCTCATTTTACTCAAAGAGCCCCTTGACCCAAATAGCCTCGATGTTCCCTACTATAACGTTCCCGTTCAGTACCAACTCTCAGAATATTTCAAACAAATGGATAATCCTCTTTGTATCCATATCTCTATAGCCAGTATTTCCTTGGTCGACGTTAGAAATAACTAAGTCAGGTTGTCTTTTTTAGGCTTCCTATGTTTTATTTGTGAAACATACACAAAATAGTAACTATACATCTAATTACATCTATATACACAAAATAGTAACTAGTGTAATTTTGCAACTTTCTCAAACAAGAATATTGCAATATTTTGCTTGGTAGAGTCCTAATAAAAGTTTGTGAAACCTTTCACCGTTGCGTTATAAAAAAAGTTACAAAGTTTTTATAAAATTTACAAAGTTCTTGTAAATAATACATAGTTTACAGGATGTTTTCCAGTGTGGATACAAAACTTCAGAACACGGAAAATGGCTTTAAAATAAAAGATATACTTCTACCTTAAAGGTCTACTCCGACGGCGTAGACTTCTAAGGTCACCATTGGCGTCCGACGGTTATTCAAAGGATATCTCCACTACTCATTGCAGTTTCAGAATATAGTGTAATTAAAGATCAGCCCTTTGCTCATTGCAGCCTCCGGGGTAGGTAGTTATAGAAAAACTCATTTGCCCATTGCTACGGCTTCAGGAGTCGGACTTAAGGAAATCTCCATAACCCAAGGCAGTCTCGGGAGGTAGTTTAGGAAGGGTAGCAATCAGCACTGAAACTGATGCTTCCGTCCACTTGAGGTCCTCTTTTATGGACCTCTGAGAGGGAGGTCCGTAAGGAGATAATCGTCCATCTTCGGTTTCCTTTCGAACCAACTTCGTGTCTCCCTGTTATCGTCCTTTCATTGTCTAGTGGTGATTATGTTTTGAACACAGTTACACGTGTTCGTGGTTGAAGCATGTGTTTATAGCAGTTGTTTACATGTGAGCATATGGAACCTTACAGTATGACTAAGGCTATTCCCAAACATTAACAAGTAGGTTGTGTGGAAAGGACTAGGCCATGCCACCTTAAAGAAAAGAGAAACAATGATTGACACAATCTACTAGTTAACAGTATATATAACCCATACAGTACTTAAAAGTAATTTCTTACAGTAAAATAAAAACTGTCAGTTATTATTGGTAGCGAACGACACACTTTCTACCACCACAAAATTTCGTTTCTTTAATTTTGTTTAAAACTACGCATGAGAATTTACCTGTTAATTTGTTCAGCTAAATGGGATCTATCGTTACACCAAGCTAAATAGCTTAAGTGGTAGAGCGTTGGCTTCGCATTCGGCAGGTCATGGGTTTGATTCCCACTGCCTACCATCCTGACTGGGGTTTTCCTCAATCCTACCAGGCAAAGGCCCGAATGGTCAAGGCCCTACTAAACAGACCCTCGCTGATTCCTTCATAAATCCTTTCCATTGTTTTTGTTGTTGCTGTTAAATATCCACTATAAAATGGCCTCTGAGCTGTGTCTGGTGATGGTTAAATAAATAAATATGTACCGGTATGTCTTATCTGGATGACATATTAGTTAACAGAAATCAAGAGTTAATGATAATTTCAGATAATATATTTGTCTACAATAATAGTACAGCCTTCTTTTTACTGTCACAATGAAAAGTTTAATAAGGGTATATTTTAGGATCGGCTTTACTTCAATAAGTGGAATGGTTCTCGTACAGCGTCAATTTTTAGTTTACAGGAAATTCTTTTTTTTTTTCATATTCTCAAAACCACGCATGAGGTTTCAGACTCACGCAAATATTTTTTTTTCAACTGGGTACTTTTTCCTTTAAACGCCAATAATATTATAGAGTAAGGATTATGTAACTCGGGGGTTATTGTTCTTCGCTACCTTTCAGTCCAATAAAATCATTTAATGTACGACACTTCAAAAAACATTTTTAATTTTTTCTAAAAAATCTATAAATTGTGACGTCAAAGGGAATGTACTAAACAAAACACCCTTCGTGAAGGGCTGCAGTTGTCTGCAGTGCTATTCAACCATTTTTTCTCGCGTATCCCTAGACACATTTCGCCATCCAATTGTATACCCCTGAAGCTGTTTAAAAGAAATTAAATCGAAATAAATTTATTAAACTTAATACACATGTTCTGTTGATTAAAAAGAGGGAGAAATAGATATACAACAAAAGGACAATCAGTGTTCCAATCAAAAGACGGTTTATAAGGGGGATAAAATGCATATCCGAAAAAAATAACATGGGAAATTTTAAAATATGGGAGATATTCAGTTCTACTGAGGGGGATTTGCCCCTCATTTTCCCTCATAATTCGCACACTGAGGACAATGTTGAAAATTCGAAAACTAAAAGTAACTTTAGAAGTAACCTCTTAATTAGAGACTGAGCTTGTTTCCGGGACACCAACTCCTCCATTCTTGGTCGAATCTTCGAGAGTGCGTGAATTGCAAGAATCAGAGTTGATTTTGGATTCAAGCAATTTCCGTTGTTTCGTTTTTCTTGATGTTAATTCAGATAAACCCTGTTCACACAAATATATTGTTGGAAATGGAGGAAGTTGTGAAACAGCATTGTCACTAATGAGACTGTATGCAATAAATGTTAACCGATTACTTGCAAATATTAGACACGCGTGACGTCATCTCCAAAATCGTCCATTGGAAAGACAAAATATCCAACTATGATCATTGAATAAATATTGGAAATGTGCTTATTTTACGATTACGAACCCGCAGAAACATCTTCGCGTACCTACAGGGGTACGTGTACCCCCGGTTGAATAGCAAAGGTCTAGATGGATTGTCACTTGGTAAAGTGCTATTAGCACATTGACTCAGATTATTATTTTAGGACTTTCTGGTCCGTAACTCAGTATCCCTACCTTCAGTTGCCTAACAAATATCAACATCAAAAATAATGGATCGTCACGAATAGGCGCTGAACAATACGTACCAAATGAAGAAATTGATTTTTTCTTCTGTAAATTTTAGATTCCAAAGCTATCCCAAGATGAAGGTTTCACAAGCAAAAGTTTTGACTCCATAACATAAACTTTTCCTCAAGGAAAATCTATACATATTTTTTTATAATTTTAATGTAAAGAGCATATCAAATGATTGGAAAATATTCTCCTATTTTCCTTCATGTGATTTTTACCTTAAAAATCTAGGACGCTATATATCGTACGAGTCCAATCGAATTCGATCGATTGGAATAAAACTTGGCATGGTGGTAGACATCAACCTGCTATATAAACATGTGAAATATCATGGTATGCAGGCTTCCAGTTCCTAAATTATCCACAAATAAATTTTTAAATCAATTCATTGGTCATAATACAATGAAAACGTTATCAATACTGTTTAAATAGCAATTAAAGGTTAGTTTTGTAGAGTCTATTATGTATTCCGTTTTTAATATTTTTTACAAATGAAAATAGAGGCTCTTTAAGCTTAAAACAAGATCAAAGTGAACGTTCTAGTTCAGTTAGCAGCAAAGTTTGTTGAGGCGGTACATAAAAATTCTGCATTATCTGACGTTTTGGTAACTCTGTTGTATAAATTCCGTTTAAAATAATCAGATTACGATGAATTTTGAATAGCTAGAATAAATGTTTTCTACCATCTCAACAAATTTTATTTATACTGCATGAAGTTTTCGGAAGGATAATATACTCTTTATAAAATGTATATCAAGTAAACAACGTATTGTATAATGTACATCAAAATGAGCAAAATACTGTACTTCAAAAACATATTACATTTAGGAAATTAACTTTAATTGGCGTTATTCTTATCCAATGATTTTGGTTTGTTGGAAATGCTTATTTTTACAAATTTAACTTTTTTTTCTGAATATCTGACGTTTGTGTCAAACGATACAGAAAATGAGTGTTTCCTCCCGTTATGAGACTGTTGTGGAGATCTCATAGTCGTAAATGTGGGCATAAATCAAAAATCAAAGTTATTTCAAAAAGTATTCTTTCCTACTACTTCATATAATCTCTTTGCCTCCTTAGCAAATAACAGAGTACCAATATAAAGTGAAAAAAGTAAAAAAAAAAAAAAAAAAGTAGAAGAAGAAGAACCGGAAAGAAATGATATCTTCGAAAGGACTCTTCTTGTGTACAAAGACCAGACTTCTGAGAAATTTCCACCTCCTTTTTCTAGTTAGATAAGGGCCAATATTGGTTTTCTGTTTACCTAACGAGTGATGAGCTGCTCTCTGTCCAAAATCGTGGCGTTAGTTTTCATTCAGTCGGATAGCATGCGCTACTTCAGTTTCTCGATAGTATTTACCACATGAAATAATTCAACCAATTACAGAGCACGAAGGAATCATGAATACTTTGTTCATTATAGCAAATGAAAACATGTTATTGTTAAGATACAAGTTATTTGCATTTCGTTTAAATAATAATTTTGTAAATGAAGTGTTTGATAAACGTAACTTACGTACACTGCAACTTTTCATGTAGTGTTTCTTCCAGTCATTTATCAGAGCAGAATTCTTCAGATAAGGTGACAAATGACACTTGATAATAAAATTTGCAAATGCAATTTCCGTTTATTAGATGCAGCCCACAATTTCATGTTCTGGAAAAATTTGCTGAGAGAAACACTCTCCGTTATCCGTTAATAAGAGTCTGTATGTAAATAGGTATACATATAATTAAGAATGTCATTTTTGAGAATTGTGCCTTTTTTCATCTGTAAATCATCTTTCACTTAAGCGGAGTAGTATTTTCTTTTTTTTATTGAAATATATATATTTAAGTGATCTGTTTTCTCTGATTGGAAATGTCTTAGCTGCGCGGTTTACTGATTCCCATGAGATCACTGAACTCAAGCAACGCTGCGTCTAGTCAATACTTGTTCCTATGACAGTTGGACAAAATAGACTGTGTTGACAGTATGGTGTTTACCAAGTCTCTTAAGGACACTTGGAGAGCTACCTGAAACACGTAATGGACTCCGGTCAAGAAAATCGGCATTAACTGTAAAATCCAGCCGGTGTGCTACTCACATATAGCCAGAAAGACGTAAGTGCTGAAGATAGTTGGTAATCTTGTCCCTTACAAAATTTAAAAGACATTATAAGTTCCTTAAAGCATTACGATTTTTATTACTGTAAATGCAATCGAGCCTGTGCTCTCTTCGAAAATTCCCAATTCAGTCTATTGCTGAGTTTGAAATCGATCAAGAGACAGCGGGTGATTTCATCGCCAACTAAAAGAAAAAAAGAAAAGAACTAGTTCCATTAGAATGTTCCGATTTTAAAGAAACATGGTATTTATTTCATTTTCAGGATTAATGATTACCGCAATGATTAGGATTAAAATGTCAAAAGTACGAAGTGAATTATTTTCAGGTTTGATTTTTTTTAAAATTTCTTCTACTGCATAATACTTCTGGTTGTAACCTGTTGAATAACGCTTTGAAACGATTGGAATTTTTGAATATTTTTTACTAATGAGAATGCGTATAAGCAATTACTTGAGCTAGTGTCTAGGGAGAGCAGAACTTAAATTAATAGTTTTCGTTCATTTACTAATTTCGTTTATTGACGTCAAGGATAAGAATACATTGTCAACTACATAAATAAAATAAATTTCGGAATAGATTGTAGGTTTCTTGAATATTCTTTAGGAACACATGACCACCCAAATTAGAACTATTAGTTTTCGAATTCGAATTTTGAACCTTGCGAACTACAATGCACAATGCTATTGCCAAGGAAGAGTCTTGACCTGGCAATTTTCTTTTGTGGTAGCACTGGTGATTATTTTCCGTTTACAATACGTTTCCTTAATTTATAATATTAATATTTATTTTGAAATTATGTTATATACCTTAAATTTAATTTATTTCATTTTTATCAGATTAAAGACAGATGAGTTGGACTGGGAAACTTGATTTTTTTTAATTCCAGGGGTCTTGTAGTGAGAGAGTGTAAGTAACTAACGGGAAAATGATTTCATTCTTAAACTTAAAAAAATAATATAACAGTTCCAATCTTTTAGATAACATGAGAACATGATTCCTATATATTTTATGCTATTTAATTTTCACGTAGGAGTGTCACCACTGCCTTCAGATATTGCTGCTGGACGCATAACAAAGGCAGATAAACGTTGATAAGTAATAAGGCCGTCGTTCGCTGATCTTCTGACAAGCTCTATTGACATTTCTCCTATGGATATAGCAACCGTTACTCTGACACGTCACTTCCCAACCTACCGCTGTATGTTCACACAAGCACATGCTGAACACACTCACACACAAACCAACATATATGCACATCTGTGTGTGTATATTGTGATTTTCCAACGCTTTCAGTGTAAAAATACACCGTAGATAATCTATGTCTCCGTTCTGTCGTTTGATGAATTGTATGTGTACATAACCGGCACTAGGCTGTTCAGAAGAGAAAGAAAGAGAAATAAGGGTTTTCACCGACAGTGATGGATTTTTAACATTTTGGTGACGTTCAATGGGTGTTGTTAACTTCAACCTTCTCTTTCCCAGCTTTCTATTAGAGTTGTTCTGAAATGTTGAAATGCACTTAAAAGGATTTTTGAAACGGAAGCGTAGAATTCTGTTAAAACTACGTGTATGTCAATATAAAGTATTCCACAGTGATTCACTGACAGTGCTATTCCTAAATTAATATCACATCAAACGTCTAATAGCTTTTTTCTGTAACATCTTATTCAAAATTATCTTCAACTACTATTAGTATAGTGCAATTGAAGTCAGTAGGATTGGTAAAGCACTTTAGTTGTGCAAAGTGTTTTTCGCAATATTATAAAGTAAACCAAACATTCTAGTAATACAGTTCACGACGGCCTATGGCCACATTTTGATTTCCATCGCCACCATTTTTTGGCTTTTCAGACCGAAATTTGCTATCTGTTTGTTGACGTAGTATAATTACCTTATGCTGTTGGGTTAAAACCACAAAAAAATGTGCGCTATCTGGATATAAATTAGGGACAACAAGCGTTAAAACCACTCAACAATTGGAATACACAGATTATATACTTAAAGTTACGTGTAAAGTTTACATGAAGTGATATTCTATCTGAAGCATATATATATCATCCAAACTGTGCTAAGACACTTAAAAATATAATTGCATATCAACTACATGAATATTTTTAAGTATAAGATGTACGAAAGCTATATTAAAACTATTATACATATTTCAAAATTCATCCATGTCTGTTTTATTATCAATACTATGTCCCCACTTTTAGATTTTGTTGCTGGAGTAATATTACACCACACGAATTAAAAAGTAATTTCCTTCCATTTGAAAGCTATATTTAAAAAATGCCGTGCATTTCGCAACAGCGGCCGGAAATTCATTTTGTAGCTAGAAAAGTAGATTTAATTGATCCTCTCCCCAATGAAAGTTCAAAATGCGTGGGCTTGGGAATGTGCCCAGAGACAAAGAACACGTCGAAATGCATATTGACTGCTGATAAGCCCAAAGCTTGTTTCCCCTCTCCACTGAATGTAAAAATTTATTATTGCTATGTAAACAATTCCACGAAGTGAATCATATTTATTGATTAAGGAATATTACATATAACAACATAGAAATGAAATGAAATGAATGCTTTCAGTTTTCCCCCTACAAATATCTCATGTAGACTAAAGGGGATGGTGACGATGAGAATGCAAGGAATGAGAAATGAATAAAGTGGAAAGATCGAGAAAGCCCATACGCACGGTGTTTGTTCACCACAAAACCCACTTAGCGCGAGCTGGGATAGAACCAGTGATCCCGATAACAAGATAAAGAAATTTTAGAAAAATCTATGTACGCTATTTGCAAGAAGAGAAGTGGTTCCAATTAGTGTGTTGATGCCAGTAGTTTGGAACTGTATATGATTTACTCGAATAAGTTGAAGCTAATATTTGTACAATCAGTGGCGGATCTAGAAGACACATCCCTCTTTTTGTGTTACTTCAACAAGAGATGAGGACAAAATTATTTTCTTCTGTATCTGTCAGTATATTAGCCCAATCATCTATTATCACTCTATTGTTACTACTAACTAGCTAATTTCCCGATTGTTACGATTTGATTATACTTAAGCTTATTTGAGTGGCATATATTTTTCTTTCTAAATGCGGTTTTAAATCTTTATGTCATCCTTGTGTCTGATCACCTGATGTGATCTGAAAAGGGACGCTCATACTTTATGAGTAATGAGAAAATAAGAACTAGCGATGTGCTCCAAAATTGACATGCTCTTTAATATTCTTGTCAGAATAATACATTCAAGAGTTAGTATTGCGCAGGAAACGGAAAATTTTTGGTCTTGCCTAGAAACCGAGAAAATTGGAAACGATATGAAAAATATGACATTTTAAATCTCGTTTCCGAGACGAGAAGAGAATTTTTTTGAGACTCTTGGGCAACAGTAGTTCCCCAAAATTTTAGATCTCAAACACTGTTATAGTGTTACATGATTCATTGTTTAAAAAGCATAAATTGATAAAGCAATTTTATGAACATAATGAAAATCATTTATCAACGTTTAAAAATGCACAAGTCATTATACAATACACTCCAATAATAAACATAAATTACATATAATTGTCACATCTTTCATGGACCTCTCGTGACGCAGAAGAGTCCTGATAACTTTTAGATGAAATTAAGGAAAATCAGGGCATAAATTTTGTACAATAATTTCAAAATGAGATGTGAAAAGCCGAGATAAGGCGAGAAAAGCTTTACGGGAGTCAAGACGAGAGAAGAAAGAATTCTTCAAGAGTCGAAACGAGCGAGACTTCTACAAAATATTTACGAGATGATATCAGAAAACCTTATTTTTCGTCATGAGAGCACACTATTGAGAGAACAAATTTTTCCATCAATTTCGTAATTTATGTCTACATAGATTTTGTTGTATTTTACTTAGCGTAATTGGCCTCAATTGTAATGGATTGCACTTTGAATGTTGAATATGCTTGATTGCGCTTGAATATGCTTCATATTGTAAAGTTTGTCTTCAACGAAATATACGAATGAGAGTGTTCCTGGAACTGAATGACAACTATTCTGTAACCTAAACATCAATAGGAGGAGAGCTCAAAATATTAACTTAAACTACCTTGCAGTATACCCTATTAATGGAGCGCGTTCTGATTGGTCAAATGGGGCACATTCAAATGCATGATACGTGGTTACAGTATCAGTTCCCTGACGTCGGTGTTTCTGACTCTCTACACAGGAGTCTGCTACATTAGATTCAGATAGTTTCCCAATTCTTCAAGATTCTGTGTCATTGCAGAAAAATCTGTGAATCGATTGGAAATAGAACCCATAATCCAGAGCGCGAAATCAAGGCGAGATAGGGAGATTTCCTTCTTACTCAAGATATTGAGAAAAAAATCCCCCCCCTCCCCTCCACACGCACACACACACACACTAGTGTTGTCAACGGCTCGGCTCACGGCTGAGTTACCACCGAGCCGAGTCGAGAAGTGAGCCGAGCTTATGGCTCACCCCAACCGAGCCGGCTCAAGTCGATGACTCACCTGAGCTGAGCCGAACTGAGCCCATGGCTCATTCCAACCGAACCGAACCGAACGAAGCCAATGGCTCATTCCAACCGAACCAAGCCAATGGCTCATTCCAACCGAACCGAACCAAGCCAATGGCTTACCTGAGCCGAACCGATGGCTCACCTGAGCTGAGCCGAGCTGAACCGAGCCAATTGCTCACCTGAGCCGAACCGAGCCAATGGCTCATTCCAAACGAGCTGACTCGAGCTGTTGATTCAATTGAACCGAGCTGAGCCGAACTGGTTGACATCACTAGCTACGGAAACTTATCCCAACAGTACTCTTCTAAAACTGTACGTAATATGTGGTTAAAATTGCTCCAAGTGTTTGAGACTCATGCAGAAACAAACACAAACACACACACACATACATACATATATATATAGGTCTACAGATAAGGAACGGCTCGCCTCACGCCTCAATCACCACCGAACCAAACTGGGAAATGAGCCGAGTCAACAGCTCACCCAACCGAGCCGGCTCGAGCCCTCGGCTCAGTTGGGACGAACCGAGCCGAGCCGGCTCGAGGTGATGGCTCACCTGAGCCGAGCAGAACCGAACCAATAGCTCCTTCCAATCGAGCTGGTTAGAGCTGTTGGCTCAGTTGAACCGAGCCGAGCCGGTTGACATCACTATCCCACACACACTAAAGCATTCGTAAGGATTTAAGGAACATGTGATATTTGAAATCTCTTGACCATGTCATCTCACAGTTACACTTTCATTCACATTCATTCGCTTCCAAAGATTTTAAAAATGCATATAAATACATATGGGAGATTAGTAATGAAATTATCAATGTTTAAAATTACTAATACATTGTATTTCACCTGGGAATAAATTTACATAGCTAGTATAAACCAAAAAATTGGAAACATAGTGTCTTTTGGACAGCTATGCTGTGATAATTAACTACATATAAGCCCTACGGAACAAATTGTCTATACCTAGGTACAGTATTTGTACGAGAAATGGTTCAGATCTGTCAAACCGTCTTTGATGATAATGCTTTGAGTGCAGTGTTCCTTCTAGAGACCAGCACAGGCCGAATTTTTCGGGCCGAGCCCAATCCAGCCCGAATGTACGTAGGCCCGGCCCGGCCCGATAAGTCTTTTAAAATTCTTGGTCCAAGCCCCGCCCGGGTCCGATAAATTTTCGAAGTTTCATTTTGTAACATTTTTCACGGGCACACTTCTTCAACGTTTGCCTTTATTCTAATAATCGTTTAACGAATATCAATAATTATTAAAGAATTGCAATTAATCGGTCCCAACCCGGCCCGACCTGAAGAGAAATCAGTGTCAGCCCGCCCAAAGAAATAATAGAGTCGGCCCGCCCAAGCCCGGCCCGTGTAGGTCTCTAGTTCCTTCTATCATATGTCCCCCGCGCAAAAATCAATCTATATATATAAAAGAGAACGCACAAAATCCTTTGTCCGCTCATCACGCTAATACGGCTGAACCGATTTCTTTCATTTTTGGGGGGTTGTTAGGATTTGGACCCTAGATGGTTTTTATCATATCACTTTAATTTTCAATTACCAGTGTCTTGAGATAATTGACCAATCAGGTGTCAATACGTACAAAAAATCCTTTGTCCGCTCATCACGCTAATACGGCTGAAGCGATTTCTTTCATTTTTGGGGGGTTGTTAGGATGTGGACCCTAGATGGTTTTTATCATATCACTTTAATTTTCAATTACCAGTGTCTTGAGATAATTGACCATTCAGGTGTCCATACGTACAAATCCTTTGTTATTAGTTCATCATAGGTATAAAAATAAACGTATTTATATGCAACCCGCATGACCCTGTGACTCGGCGGGTTAACATAACTGACAGGCGCTATAAATCACTTGAAAGCGAAAAAGTAAAAATTATCTAAGTAACAAAGTTTATTGCGTTCCGGGATGACCGCAGCGAAGCGGGGCGGGTTGGGGTGACCGCAGCGAAGCGGGGCGGGTTAACATAAATGACAGGCGATATAATGTTAACATTTACTGCAATCTTCTATGGTTTTTATCATATCACTTGAAAGCGAAAAAGTAAAAATTATCTAAGTAACAAAGTTTATTGCGTTCCGGGGTGACCGCAGCGAAGCGGGGTGAACGCTGCTAGTATATATATATAATATCTCACAGTTGAATTCGCATCGTGGGTGATCATTTTATGCACTTCTTCCACCAACACATCGCGATTTTTGTTTTGTTTTTCGGTCTGCTTGGCTTTGGGCCGTCTTCCAAGGACTAACGCCCGTCCCAGAATCGCGTATACCACTCGAACACACGTGTACGAGATAATCACTCATCACCATACACTTGTTTCATCATTTCGAATGTTTGTGTAAATATTTTACCTAGTTTGAAACAAAATTTAATATTGGCTCTTTGCTCCGTCATATTTTTGAGACGAGGTGACGCCAGGTACACTCACTTCCCTTGCTTTAACTTGACACTCCGTTAATCGGTTCTTATGATTGTGGTCTCGTTTTGTTGAACAGATATCCAGCTTTCGGATGATATGTTGCTATAATATTTGGAACTAGTGGTTATCTGTAAAGAAAAAATGTTCTGTTACTTTCCCGATATACTGTATATTCCCGTACTCCTGTTATATCCGACTGCTCGCTATCATAACTTTGAATATATGCATTCTTAACATTATTAGATACACAGTTTCTTGCTCTCTGTCCCGCTTAATTTTCGGGGATCAGTGAAGAACTTGTATCTGCTCCTGCCACGACCAAAAAAGAAAACATCATCTGAATGTAATGTATATTATGTTCTTTCCAGCGCTGCAATATTTCTTTATCAAAAATAATATTAATTAAAAATAATAAACCATTAAGCTAGCTTAAAAATAAAAAAAAATAGCACGAAGTATTGAGGCAGGTTGGCACCTGAAGAAATTTCGATGTGCATACGACAAATAGTTCTTACACTATTACCAGAAAAAATGGCCATGTTATTATATGCGGAGAAAGATTTAGGCTGAAACGTTACACATGATCTTAACAATACATTTCATGTTTATGTGTTAATATCTACGTTTTCTCTTGTTAGTACTATACACAAGTACATCTTCAAATTTGTCAGATAATGCTCACAATTTGAGCAAACACTTCAGAAAAAACTAGTTTAAAAATAAAACTAAACAGACTATTGACATAATTACACGACTATGTTAATTAGCCTAAAGGGAATGGATAATAATTCGTATAAGTGAATAATTATAAATAATAATTTAAAATGATTGAACAAGAACATGATAAGTAACTCGAGAAAACTTACAGACACATTTGCTTTACCACAAACGTCTTACCTTGAAATCAACCGCTCTTGCACCAGAAGTGAGCGCTCTACCATCCTCTCTGATAGGACGAATAAGATAGAACTTGATAACATAAAATTAGCTGTGTATGTCATTAGTGTTAAAGCAAATGCATTTTTCACAGTATTAAAACGCCTGGCCACTTATCTTTCCTTGGTGATCTGTGTATTCTTATTCATGAGTGGAATTAAATGAAACAATGAAAGGTGCGAGTCGCTTTTGACTACTTCAAATCTCCGTTTGATGCAAAGCTATTAATGTATCTTAATTATAGATACAAAAGTTTGTTGTATGGCATAGTTAAATGCATTGAATTTCTAATAATATTGGTACATAATTGAGGATAAGATGACTATGATGCACATTTTAGAAATCAGAAATTCGTTTGCAATCAGTATCTGCGAAAGTGCTAATGGCATTTAACTACCCTTTATACATAATGTAAAGGCATCCATGATAGGTGTGTCACAGCATTTATACTTTAGTAGAAATCATTATATACATTCAAATATTTGCCCCATTGTGTGACCAAACTACGGATGCCATACAAATAAAATCTGGAAGATTGGCGTTCAAACCATTGATGGACTGTGGCTTTCATATCATTATTTGAGTGAAACTTCTGGCCTGTCAACGCCTTCTTTAGGTAACAAAAATTGTGAAAGTCACAAGGTGAGTGGTCAGAGTTGTAGAGAGTTAATATTTCCCAATTGAATCTTCGAAAAAATACTTGAACATCACGTGCAATATGAAGATGCATATTATTGTATAACACAATTACCCATAAGTCAATAAACCAGGTGTTTGTGTGTGCGGGGACGGCTCAAAGTCGCATAGTATGGTTCGATGTTATTAGTTTCTCTTGGTTACTTATTCCATGATTATCAAAGAAGACATTACTTTTCTTCCACACGCTTGTGAGTTATTTATTATTATTATTATTATTATTATTATTATTATTATTATTATTAGTAGTAGTAGTAGTAGTAGTAGTAGTAGTAGTAGTAGTAGTAGTAATAGTAGTAGTAGTATTTTAACTATGAGGGATGTTTTCATTGCATAGTGGAGAAGTGTGAACTTGGTTCAAAATGTTGCCACCAAGATTCATATGAAGCAACAATACATAACAAAGACATTATCTGGACTAGTGTTACATGAAAGGTTTTCAAAACTAGCTATCAAATTTGTGCAATACCCAGTAAGTGATCGGCGTAGGTGAGTAGCTACTGCAATGGCTTTCTACCGAAGCGACCCGGGTTCAAATTCCCGCAAGTCTGGAATTTTTAACATGCTTCAATTTCAGTCTATACTCAATCTGATATGGAAGATTTTCCATGTGGAGAAAGAAAGAAAAATTCGAGTGGCAGAGAACTGAAGTAGACACATGAATGGAAACAAATAATTACCTACGTATTTCCTTCAATGTCTCACAGTTGACATTCTCAGCTAATTTCAGCCATTTCCTATCTCATGTATCATCAGTATTGGTTTCCTTCTTACATGCAGTATGTAGTGAAATAATACATTATAAACACAACAAATTATAATGTCATTGATATATGGCACTCATTAAACAACACATTGTAAACAATACAGATCTTAAAGTAGAAAATTTCCATGCGTCAACTGCACAGCAAAACCCTGTTTCAGCGCTCCGCAGGCTTAACAACTGTCGTCCCCTGATTGAAATGTCATGTGTAATTTGGATTGCATCTGCCCAGGCGTTTGTTTACCAGAAGAAGTACTTGACCCTATCTAATGGAGTTATAGCTGTCAAGGGAGAATTACCTTTGCTGTTGATTGTACAGCCAATTTTCCCTTTCCAAAAACCAAACTTTACTTACTTACTTTAAGTAAACAAGTCTAAAATTTACACAAGTTCCTTCAAATGAAATTCTCAATTTGTGAGATTTCATAAAACTTAACATGTCATACTATCAAGGAGTCAATGCTTCTAAGTTAATTTTAGAGTTCCACCAGGCCCGTATTTATATATTGTGAGCTCCTGTGCTCTAAATAATTTGCCGCCCCCTGCACAAACTTGTCTCAAACAAGGAAACAAGTCGTGATTTTGCAAACATACCAGCTCTTGTTGGGTAACAGTTTAAGTATTACAAATTACAAAATTTACAACGTAATTTTAAGTGGCCTAATTCTCTAAATCATGATTATAATGGGATGTTAGATAGGTGAACCATAATAGATAGAAACATTAAATCTTAATAGTTTTAAGTTCTCAGAGAAATGATCCAAATGGCCTGTTCTAGGTCCCTAGGTCACATCTGAGCTGGGGATGCAAAGTCATCATAAGAATAACATGGGGATATCTTCAAAATAATGGAAAACGACTAATATTAGAAGTGAATTCATAGTTTTTGCCATCGTTGAGATGAATAGTGACAATTTTAATGTAATTCAACTTCAAGGTCATACTTCACTCCCTAGGGAGGGGGTGAGATTTTAAAAGTAATCGAAAACGTCAGATATTAGTGTTAAATTCATAGTTTTCGAGGTCACTAGGTTAAACGGTATCAGCTTTCATGATGTTCAAGTTCATCCTCACCCATTGTGGTGGGGGTGAGAGAAAATGACTTTTTAAAAATAATCAGATAAGTTAGCTAATTAGTAACTACTGTAATTGGAGCGAATTAAACACATTAACATACTTTCTCGCGCTTGTGGGTAACTCTGTGGGTTGCTAGTTTTAAATATTACTTTATCGTGAACCTTCTTTTTAAAAAATCCAAAATTTTGCCGCCCTGTGCTTGAGCACATAATTGCACCTACAAAAATACAGGCCTGAGTTCCATTATCAAACATTTCCTGAAAAAAAAAACTGCTCAAGACATAATAAGATCAAATTACGCCAAAAGAAACGCATTACTTTTATTGTCCCACGTCCCATATAAAATATTTTATAATACAGCAAAGTTGGAAAAATTAACAACAACAGATTAAAATTAAAATTAAGGTAAAGAAATGTAACCGATTAAATTTAAAAGTACTATCAGAAAAAGTAACAATTAAAATTAATTTATTAAAATTAAAATTAAAAAATATAATTTTGAATATTATGAAATAAAAATTGTTTTGAATTGTGAAAGTTAGTATAAAATTTAATGGATAAAATTAAGGCTAAGGGAAAAATTGCTGTATTGTGATAAATTTTTACCGTTTCCATACAGAATCGATAAAAATAAAAATAAATAGAAATTTTATGAAATTGAGAGAAAAATATCAATGTAAATTAGTACTTTAAATTGTATTTTTTTATATTTAATAATGATTTCATCGTTATAAACTCCATGATTCAGTCGTCTAGCAAATTGAAGCCGCTTTGGGAAAAAGAGGTTGTATTAATCCAAAGAACCCCGCTCAGAGCTTATGGAAATCCGGTTTCCGTTAAATTGGCTGATATTGCAGTATGTTGTGTATTTTGGTCCCCTGATGAAAAGTCTCAATGGGCATGAACCCAGACGACCCCACGTTTTTGAGATATCAGCTGATTATTATCGTCACTTAAAGGCATATGCTCCAACGTAAACAGCAAACAATAATTAAGTCGATATTTTCTCTATGAAGTATGAACGAGTTTCACTAGCGTATACTAGGGTTTTTAGGGTCGCTAATTTCGAACCGAGGCCAGTTAACCTCCATCACGTCGGGTTCAAGGTCATTTGAAGGTCAAATCGAGAGGGAACGTTACAAAAATCTGAACAAAAAGTATGTAAATGTTTTTGAGACGCTGGGTCAGATTATGTCATTTTCTTGACTAGACAAGGTCGTTTCAAGGTCATTGCAGGGTCATTTCAAGGCCAAACTAATAGAAAGTCTAAAAAAAATAATAGATCGGGTTTTGACGTGAACCAGGATCAGTGTTCGAATTAACGGGTGGGATCCCCATCTCGTAAAATATCATCCCCGGTTTGTATCACAGAAATAACACAATATTCTGCCTGGGATAAATATTTCCGTCTTGTATGTATACCGGCATTGTACAAGCATTCACCTCTCGTCCAGAAGTTTAATTCGCACACTGGTCAGGATTGTTACGTTTTAGAATCTTTTCAAGATTTAGAAAGGCTACTCGATATCAGCTTTGGACACGCTTTGCAGTGAATGATAATGAATTGCCGGCCATGGAAGTAAAAGATTATCCGATATTAGGGTATTATTTCACTTGTAAGTCCGGTGCTAGGACATTAGGTTGTGCACATGTAGCCACTGTCCTATGATTTTTAGGATGTGCTCGACATCAACAGCAAATCAAATAACCTAGTCGAGATTTACTGGAATATATATAAGATGCTGGTAATCGTAATGTGAACAATGTTGGAAATGAAGGTGAAATATCGGAGGTTGAACAAGAATGATTAGATTTGAGATGTAGAACAAATCTTTATTGGTGAAGACACTGCAAATGAGTGACTGGAAAACTAAATGGATAATATTAATGGTAAATTCGATTAGCAACGACCTCGGATTCGCAATCAACTATCCTAAACAAGTGATGGATCTAGTCCGGTGCCGGAGGGCCTAGGCCTCCCAGTTTTTTATGTAGTTTTGAAAGTTTATAGTAAACTTATCATAATTTGGGTTCTAGTTGGCTCCTCAGTTTTTACCTTCTAGATCCGCCACTGCCCTATACACCTATCTACGACTTTCAGAGTTTTCAAATGGTTTTTCAAGTTTGACCTTGAAATGACCCTACAATGATCTTGTTGGATGAAGAAAATAACATAATCCGATCCAGCGTCTCAAAAACATTTACGTACTTTTTTTTTCAGATTTTTGCAACGTTCCTTTTCGATTTGACCTTCAACTGACTTTGAACCCGACTTGATGAAGGTTAACTGACCTCGGATTCGGAATCATCGACCCCAAAAACCCTAGTATACTCTAGTGAGATTCGTGCATACTTCATAGATAAAATATCGACCTAATTATTATTTCCAGTTTACGATGGCATATATGCCTTTAAGTGATAATAATCAGCGTATATCTAAAAAAAAAATGTGGGGTTTCCTGGCTTCGTGCCCATTAAGAATTTTCATCAGGGGACCCAAATACACAACATACTGCAATACCAGCCAATTCAACGCAAACCGGATTTCCATAAGCTCTGAGCGGGGTTCTTTGTAGTGGAACCGCATATGAACCTTCTGAAATATGCCACAAAATAGTTATTTCAGACTATCTACTTCACATTTTTTTAAAAATATATAACTATTAATCCTTTAATTGTTTTGATTTTTAACGATTATCAATCTATCTATTAAAATGCTACAATAGCAGTTAAAAGCGCCTGAGCTCCAACCTATAACTTTGGCTTTCAAATTTTTCATTTACGGTTATGTGTGATTTCACGTTTAACAAAAACAAACATTTTGAGTATTTGTACTTTAAATAGTGTAAATTAGTTAACTATATATTTTTCATAAAGTTTATGATATAAAATTATTGTTCAAAGACTTTGTATTTTAATAAGCCTTCTCTAAAATCAATGCACGTGAATTGTGCATCCGTCTTCCGAGTTCTTTCAAACTATGTTTATATGTTTGTGGTCAATCCTTTCGACAATGAGATCTCGGAAACTACAGGCTCTAGAAAGATGACATTTTCACTGATCGATTGGAAATTTTGCGTAGATTGTCCAGTTCTAATTGAATATTTAAAAAATGTCCATTATTTCTTTATTACATTTGTTTAGGGTACACTGGAAGCGTTGAAATTAAAAAAAAACTAAAGCATCATATCCTATGCGTTATACATTCCAACAACACAGTGTTGTATATTGGGGTTGTATATGCCTCAGGCGTTTGTTCCATGGCCAAATAATAGTGAAAAAGGAAGGATAACCATTTTCCGAGTCTAAGATAAATCTTTATTTTTTGAGTGTTTTGTCCAATGAACACCATACATCACTGACATTATAAATAAATGCGTATGTAATGTATTTGCTTATCACATACTGCATACAAAAATAAATAAAACACTGATCATAAATAAATTAGGAACTCCAACCGGAAGTAGGCTTAATCTTGCAAACGATGTGAGATATTTAAAAAAATGGTCGAAAAAATCTCCCCTTTATGGTACCCCTTGCCGATTTTTATCAAGACGTCTTTCACTTGTGTCTGTAAAGGGATATGTACAGATGTTGTGAGGAATGACAAAGAGATTCATGCTCATATGTGAATGATTCGTTGTGTAGAGAGCGCAAGTTCAGCTAGTTATAAATTAATTCCTTAAAAATTTAATTGATAAAATTAAAAATTAACAATCTTTAGGTCACTTTTGGATTTTTTCCTGTTTGAAGTGTCCCGTAAGCACTATTTAGGATGTCAGGAATACATTGTGAGGAAATTTGAAAAGAAAAACTGCGGACCCTTTTATCTATGCACCTACCAAAATAATAATAGCCGAAAAAATGAAATCTTTGAGTTTTACGTCCCACGGTTATGCCGGTTAGGCTAAAGGAGACGGTGATTATGAGAAATGAATGAAATGGTGGAATGAATAAAGTGGGAGGAAACGGGAGAACCCCGAGAAAATCCACGCACACGGTGTTTGTCCACCACAAAGTTCACTTGGCGGGGGCTGGGATCGAACCCGGGACCCCAAGCACCAGAGGTGAACGCTCTACCACTGAGCCACCGCGGCCCCCAATAATAGCCGAATGATGTTTTGTAAGAAACAGCGTAATGTCATGTACAGGAAAGTGCATGTAATGAGAATGTCGATGTTGTTTTATTGCACTCGTCTAGTCCAAATACATAAAGAGATATTGTCGAAATAAACTAAGAACGAGTGTTGATACCCCATTCAACAGTACAAGTACGAGACAGGCATCATAGGCTAAACGATGCTCCCCATGCTGTGGTTTGAGATTGGATGTGATTTCGCAGTACATACGTACATATAGTCGTGGGAGTTCAGCGAAGTAGTGTTGAATTTTCTCTTGACGATGGTATTATCAAATACTGAAAAAGTCAACAAGCTGTTAGGGATGTACGCACGGGAGACTCCTAGACCCTTCTCTACCGAAATTCTTTTTTTGGACCCCCTCCCCCCCAGCCCAAATAAATTCACGTATACGTGCCTGTACATGTCTACTGTTTGTATACGGCGCAGTAGGAAGAATGATGTGTTTACATGTACGGTGTGGGCCAAGGAATACCCCCAACAGACAGAAACGAAACAGGCAATTACTCGTGATACTCTTTAACCAACAACGGGAAGCTGGAAATGTAACATCCTGTAGATATTGAGTGATTGATATGATGGAGTGTTTTAACTGCATAGATGAGATCTTCAGGTTAGCACACATTATGTGGTAAAAAGTTCTGGCCTGTCAGGCAAGTGCCATTCGTATTGCCCAACGTCGCAACTTCCACTTGTCTCATGTGTTACTCCGCCAGAAACTACATTGAAACGGTTATCATAGTCGTCAATAATATTATGAACGAGTGTTACGCCAAAATACAACTGATTTTGCTTGCATTTTGTTATCTTACAAAGCAACATTTAGTAATTATAGGCAGGGTAACCTCCGAACCTAAACCTGAAGTTCGTCTTTTTGACAATCTCCATTGGCTGAGTGAAATGGAACGACAGAGTCTGTGGAGTGTAAATGTGATGTGAAATATTAGGTCAACTTGTAATAGGGCCGATTTAAATTAAAGACGTACTAAATTCCTGTAGTGGTATGTCAACTTTTAAGAAACAATCTTCCACTGGAGACCAAAAGAAATATTTGATTCTAGCACGATGATTGCCAGCCCTGAATGTACGAATCGCCACGATTTTCCTTAATGAAATGTTTTCTCATCGCTGGATAAAAAGAAAGGAACCTGCCAACTGGTTAGCCCATTTTTTCGATTTGCCTAGAGCATGTCTTTTTTCCTTTGCGCGCACCATGTATAAGGACACCGTGTAAAGGACACCATATATAAGGGCATACAAACTACTCCCGACGATATGAAACGCCGTATTACTGCAGTCTGTTCTACCATTGCGATTGAAATGCTACACCATATAGATATAGCAATCTTGACATGCTAAACTGGAGACTTCCCATGGAACTAACGGACATTATTTTGAACATAATTTGTAAATGTGTTGTATTAAGACATTAGAACATCTTTTGACCTACGGTGCTTGTCTCGTATTTGTCCTCTTGAACAGATCATTAACACTCGTCATTGTTTATTTCGACGATATCTTTTCATGTATTTGTTGTAGACGCGGAGGCCGCAGAGGCTCAGGGGTAGAGCGTTCACCTCTGGTGTATGGGGTTCTTGGTTCGATCGCAGCTCGCGCCAAGTGACTTTTGTGGTGAACAAACACCGTGTGCATGGATTTTCTCAGGATTCTCCTGTTTCCTCCCACTTTCCTTATTCCACCATTTTATTCATTTCTCATCATCATTGTCTCTTTTAACCTAATCGGCTTAATCATGGGACGTAAAACTTAGAGATTTCATTTAATTTCATTTCGGAATAGATGCATACAATAAACACCATTTCTTTATGTCATTCCAAGATATTTTCCATTTAAAAAAAAGTATATTGTTTTTACAAACCTTATTTAATTATGTTTTGTTTTGTTTTGGAATGGCCTACAAAGTTAGCCCTTCCACCACTTGACGTCTGTGAAAACAAAGCATTGATTACATCTTCCATTTCAGATCTACTTGCGTTTGAATTTTAGGTGAATAACCCTGTACATGATATTCTATTCTCATCCTGTGTTGCGGAACAGGAAAAGTCATCTGTTTAAAATACTGATGAATTTTAACTTTCATTCTGCTATCCAGCCAAAATTATAAAATTAATTATTATTAGTGTTTCAAGATTTTAAATAATTTATGGGGTCATGATGATGAAACTGACAACATTTTAGTCATATTCGGATAGCCTTCTCTGTTTTATCAGTTGTTCCTCAAATCAATATATTTGCGCACAATCTGTAAAGAAGAATAACTGTTTACCCACAAGCAGCGACTGCAAGTGCCAAAAATTACAAGTAAAACTCATTTTTTTTATATATATATCACACCTAGGACATATTGATTTATTTTGGTTAGAAATAAGGACAATAGCTATGGATGTCAGATTTGTTAATAGTTTTGTTTCTAATGTAACTTTTCTCATTAATTAAAGGTCGAAATGTGTGCAACCTATATTTTGTTTTAATATTCAAGTTAATCAACAGTGAGCAAGGAGGGTTCCAAAGAGAATCCGTTCACCCGTACTTAGTGAGTGCTGGACTGTTATGAGAGGGGTTCTTTGCTTTATTAATACGAACACAAATTCAGATAGATTGACCATTAAATTGCCATGCATTTAGGCTAATAAATCTTGTAAAATATTATGAAATCATTTAAACATTCTGTATCCTCTAACATTATCTAACCCAGCGTTTCCCAACCTTTTTCAACTTGCGGCACACTACGGGTGTAACTTGAATTCTCGCGGCACACTCATAGATACTATTATAATTTGCAAATATAAAATACCATGATATTTTTTCCTATGATTACTGATCTGCTCACAGAGATGAAAGCTCGATTACTGTTTTCACCTATGCTAATTCATTATGCTTATTTTTTATTCTAATTTTAAAATAGGGAACAATTGCAATGAAATATAGGACTCAGTTTTTTTTTTAATATGCTTTCTTTTTCGAAACCTATATCCAACCTTTCACTAAGAACGAAGATCACTAAATAACGAACGAACAAACAAATGTCTTGTACTTTTAACTTTGCTGTTTTAACCAAAACCGGTGCATATTATTGCAATCACACAGCTTGCGATGCGTCGAAGTCAAAACACAGCTGTTGAATAAAGTGTTGTTCTGTCATTCACGTGCGAATGAGTGTTCTACGAACGTTCACATGACGCGTACCGTACAGGTGCTTCCATTTCTCGGTGTTAGTATGAATCTCAAATAAAGCGTAACATAGCAGTTAACCGTGGAAATGTGTACGAGCCGAAATACTGTCTGCTACACAGTAATAGATGTAGAATAATATATTACAATTACAGTAATTTTTTCCGTGGTAGAAATTCATGGTAATATGAAATACAAAAATATATATTTTCTTCCTATGTCTTGCAATTTGGTTGCTATAGAATTAATAATTTTGTTTCGATTTCCTCGCGGCACACTAGCGGTCCATTCGCGGCACACCAGCGGTCTATTCGCGGCACACCGGTTGGGAAACGCTGATCTAACCTCTTACTTTACAAATCGAAACACAATTATGCATTTCATGTATAAGTTCGATTACATATACATCTGTCCGTCCCTCTACAAAGGAAGTGTACAGCACGTGGTAGCTCAGTGCTGCCTCTAGTGGGAAAGTTCCATAGTTTGGTCGCACCGTACATGAATTTGAGTGGACATCGTACCCAACGTTTTTCTCGGGTATGATGTTCAACTCAATAGATTCATATACTGATACATTTGATGGTTCATTAAATTGGTCTTTGGCACTGCTTTCAGTAGCGAGGCTACATGAGACATGGACCTACAGCTTAACATGGGATCCGAATCACATGAACTCACACCGGGAATTGAACATACGAGTTTAACTTCAACATTACCATACTCGAAAGCTACTTTCCCATTCTCTATTTACCTTCAACATCTGAGTTTCAACTAATTTCTCCATTACTTGCACCTATTATTCCAAATCCTTTGTTCCAGCTACGAGGGTATTTACGTAGATTGAAGTAGATCATCTCTAGGGAATGAAAATGATAAACATGCTTACATTCCCTCGATGTAGTCTTCGTTTGCCTGAAGAGCACATTTTCAGATATCTAGCGAATGTTGGATACCATTGAGACTTCTGTTTGTGAGAGGATTTCGAAAGAGCATCGTAACATAAGCAAGAATAATGTAGGATATATCACGGAAATGTTGCCTTTAAAGTAGTTATTTCATTATTGGGGACAAATTAAAATCTCACGGGCTTGTATCCGGGGAATATGGCAGTTGATTCAGTAATACCCAGCCCATTGTCGTAACAGAGAGTGTGCCGCATTGGCAGTATGACATTTGGTGTTGCTGTGAAGTAGAATTGGTCTAGATTGCAAGAGAAGTGGCAGTTTCCGTCACAATGCTGGTTGTAAATGGTAATTCATGTAAATTACGAAACGTTTACGATAAGGCCTAGTGGAACATTATGTGAGAGGATAATCCAGTCGTCGTCATAGAACATTATCACCATGACCTTAAATTTTCTGGTTCTTGCCTACTGAGGTTACTGATCTTTCTGGGTCGTGGAGACGCCAGATAGTGCCGTTCAATGGACTCGCGCTTCAGTCTTGGCTTGTAGAATCTCTCCCAAAGTTTCATCAATCGCAATAATGTGGTGCAGAATCAACACACCTTCCTGTACGTAACGTGCAAGTTGTAAGTGTGTACAGTCCTATCAGTGCCACTTTTGCACACCCTTAAGGGCTGCAATATAACGCATACTAAGATCGTGTGTTAACTTGTGGTACACCGACCAGATTAAATACTCAGTTCACTAGCCAGTTCACTAAACGTTCATTGCCGATCACTTTTGAACAATACTCGTAGTGCTTCCATATGATGTTGATCCGTAACCGTTCAAATACGGCCCCACCATGTTCTTTGTCTGCTGACTGGTGCCTCGCCTCGAATGCCGCAGTCCATCTCGCGACTGTTCAATAAGGCAGAACTCTGATACACACGTCTCATGTAATCCTCTGTGAATCTGACTTGATTTTCGACCTTGAGCTACTTGAAACTTCATTTAACCCTTTCACTGGGGAAGGCGACGGAAAAAAAAATCCCTAACCTGCGAATGTCGATTATAGTCGACGTGTTAAAATTTGTCTGTATCTTGGTTTTGTCGATTGTAGTCGCCAAAGGTTTTCTGTGTGATTTCTATTGTTTATCGAAAACAATAGAACACAAACCAAAATGAACGGTACAACTTTGGCGACTACTCTCGACAAAGCCAAGATACGGACAAACAAATTTTAACACGTCGACTATAGTCGACATTCGCATGTTAAGGAAATTTTGTTTTTGATGACAAAAGTCGACTTCCTCTGTGAAAGGGTTAAATATATTGTTCTGCACGGGTAAAATTTAGGGTGGTATGTCACACGCACTTTACCGTAACGATATCCACTGACCACACAGCCGTACACAAACACTACAGTGCCCAGAAATTACGTTTGTCATTTGTACCCCGGACAAACGAAAATCGAATCACAGCAGTGTTGTCACTTCAATCAAAATTACTCTCATAACGTGATTTATCTTGTTTTGTGATGCTCAAGTTGGGCTTCACATATCCATCGTTAATTATAGAATTAATAATCCAGAATCTATTAAATTCCATGTAAGAGTTAGATAAATAATACAAGATATTTATTAAATCAACCACGCTGATTTCCAATGTAGTATCCATTCTGTAGTTTCTTCAGTATCGCCATAACCATAATCATCAAAATAAGTACAAGGTCATTTGTAATACTTTTATTCACTTAAAACAATAATGATTACTTACTCTCCGGCTCAAACCTCATGACGTTTAAGGCGTGTCTTCCTTTTCCGATATCAAATATAAGTTGGGGACGTTGTCTAATAGCTTTTTTCCCGGATTAGGAAACACCAATTTCAGTAGTACGTTCTTATGATATATGTAACTAAAGCGTTAACAAATTTGTAAGAACGAAATTTTTTTTCAATACCTTAATTTCTCGCGTTAATGTTTCACGTAGTGCCTGTACACGAAAGGATGGGAAATCCGACAACGTCGCAACTGCACATCATTGGATTTCAATAGACATCAAAAGATTTGAAGCGGAATTTAAGTGACTCTTGCAATTCAATATCATTTGGATGCCAGAATTTTAGAACATGCCATTACATTAGTCATAGTAATCATCATTATCGCCATTATAATATTTTCTATATCGGTTCTCGTTAGAAGTTTTCATATTGCAGTTCAGATTGTATTTGTAAATGTTTTCAGTTATCGAAAAATTTCTGTAACAGAAAAGTATTAAACTGAATAAGATGCCATGTTTCTTCGTTGCATCAAAACTAATATCATTTGAAGATCAGAGATAGACACCACAGTATTACAAAATATACGACACTACATTATATGACTTTATGGTATTGACACTATGTTGCAATGACGTTATGTAATGATTATGTAATAGTATAAATATTTCAGTTCACTTGTGAGTCATTTAACAGGTCTGCAATACACTTCAGTAATGAATCTTTTTTCGTGAAAGACTGGTTGATTTTCCGTTTGTAGATCTCTCCACTTTCCGCTCTCTTAATAGGCCAATAATGGTTTCCTGATGGGATCACACTCGAACAGTCTTGATAACGCTGCACCAAAATCTTCATCTCTTGGTGAAATATTTCACTACGCTCTTTACTTATGTCCTCAATATTTGTTCAAAAGTTCTCTAAATAGGAATATAATAAATATCTTGAGACTTACGTTGTATCCAAATTATAGGAAGATTTATCCGCATGGTTTCAGATGTTGTTTTCTGTATGTTGTTGCTTCATCAGCAAGTCTGAAATTACGTTTACGAGAGTGGACGTCATTTGACGAGAGAATGTAATTTGATCCAGTTGAAAAGAAAAGGAAATGTTGTTTCTTTCTTTCAAGAAGGAAAATATTTTATTTTAAATTCAAACAAACAAATCAACAAAATCTGTTCTATTTTGAGTATAACGGCAACAAAAATGTGGAATGGGACAGATTGGAAAACATATCTACGTGCAACGAGTTATAAATATAAAAACCTTTATATACAGTTCTATACTCAATATAATAAATTGGATTGCACTTAACTATAGCAGAGGTTTCATGTAGCCTCGGTACTGGCAACAAACGCTAAACCCCAACAAACAAAACCAAACATCATAACTTATAAGTTGACATTATTTTTCACAATGGCATAACAATTCTACGATTGTAAGGAACAAAATTCTTTTTGTTTCATTAAAAATTGTTAAGTATTAGAAAGTCAAAAACAATTTCCAATAGGTAGTTAATTCCCACCTACCCAGGTGCATGTATTAATACTTATCCTTACTTACGCTATATAGTTAGTTCAAACGCCTTTTGTGGGATAGAGATGAATGTGAATCGCGCGCGGTGGAAGTTTATGAAGTTCTGATTCAACGTTTCATATAGGAATGTTCTTGGTGTTAAAATATATGTTGAATCCAAATCAATGAAGGAACCTAACCCGTTTTAAAGCTAACAGGAATTCGTGATAACAAAACTGACAATGCAGTGTGGAAAACGAAGATGTCATAGAGAATGCTCAAACGTCATTTTCGTTTACAGTAGATTATCATTCTACTTATTAGCAGAGACGTTCGAACGGGCTGCGATGGCTCAGTGGTAGTGCGTACATTTCTGGTGTATGGGTAGTGGACAAACATCGTGTGCGTAGGTTTTCTCGGGATTCTCCCTTTTCACTCATTTTTTCCATTCCACCTTTTCATTTATTTCTCATATTCACCGTCTCCTTTAGCCTACCCGGCATAAGCGTGCGACTTAAAACTTAAAGATTTCATTTAATTTCAGAAAAGTTCAGGTATGACAAATTAATTGTAAAAGTTCAAAAAGTATATTTGTATGAAATAAGATGCTTCGGAAATACGTTCTCGTATCATCTTTTTCCTTTCTTCAATGAATGAAATGAGAATAACAATTAAAAGTTGAAAATGAAATGAAACCTTTAGTTTTGAGTCCCTTGTTTATGCTCTATAGACTAAGAGATTGATGATTAATGAAAATGAAAAATTATGAGGAAATTGATAGGTTCATAATTTGGGAGGAATCGGAGCAACCCCGACAAAACCCAAATACAATGTTTTTCAACAAAAAATTACATGACCTGGGATCGAACCATGGATCTCTCGCGCTAAAGGAGAGTGCTAAACTAGTTTAAAAAGAAATAAATTGATAGAACACTTTCTTATTGTTTTCTCATTTCTCGTAAAAAAAAAAAAAGAAAAAAAAGAAACGGAAGCTAACACTCAAATGCAACCCCAAGCGTCTTATTAAATACAAATACAGTATAAATGCAAAATTTTCCAACTTTTAAAATTATTTCATCATCCGAGATTAATTATGTCAAATTTCTTTAGGGGATAACGTTAGTTACGAGGGATTGGCATTTCCTTTATCTTATGTAAACAAGAATGGTGTCTTAGCACTTGTCATCACATTTTATTTAACCACGTTGCATTGGCAGCTTCATTAACCATATTTCTTTATTAGCTTTAAAATGTGTCAAATTCCTTGATCCTTTTGGACTTTAACAATCCTTTCAGATTCAAGAATATCTCTATATGAGACGTTGAATCTTTACATGAATTCCAATCGGGAATCAAGCCCATGTTTCCCACATCAAAGGGTCGTCTGCCAATCACATAGTCAAAAGGTAGTTTTCAAATATGATAGGATTTAAGTATCCACATTAGTTTGTTGACCATAAATAATGAAAATATATCTGTGTTTTCGTATTTATTTTTCTGTATTTCAATGTAGAGATTGATAAATTGCTCATTTATGTAACATCCAGTATAGCCCTCATATGATTATTTTAAAACCAAAACTTTTATCGTTAACATAAGCTATTTCGTTAGTTGTTAGTCGTTAGATATGACTGATCATTACCTGGTAGCAGTGATAATAAAAGAGGGATTAACATTCAATAAAGGATTTTTTCAATGTCCGAAAACGGAGAGATCTAATTTAAGGAACTTATAGGAGAGCCAGATGAGAGGGGAATAACCAGATTGAAGTTTCGAATAGATACTCGGATTTAGAAGGTTCGGAGTGCACTAGTGTTGAGAATACTTGGGTTGAAATCAAATATAGCATTAAAATTTCAACAAAACAAACTTTGGGACACGCGAAAATACGTAGGAACAAACCACACTAAACTGGCAGAGAAGAGAAAACAGGTAAAATAGCGTTGGCTACAAAACCTTAAATAACTATACAAAATTTCGTAGACATCAGATGAGAAACTTCCAAAACTTTTAGAATAAAGGAACGCGATTTTTTGAAAGCTAAAAGCAATGAACTTGAAGATAATTGTTAAAACAAAAACAATCGGGTCATATATGAGAGCATCAATGAATTTAAGAAAGGCTATAAACCTCGCGTTTATATATTAAAGAAAACCGACGGAATAGTTCTCACTGATATAGATAGCATCTTAAGCAGATAGAGAGATTTCTTTGACGATTTGCTTAACACGCAGCCAAAACCTAATGTGCGTGGAGAAAGGGAAACACACACAGCAGCACCGCGTATAATCTAGAGCCTAAAATCAAATAGAAGTAGAAAACGCTATAAAGTATTTTTAGAAAAAAACATACACACACATTTCCGAGTGTGTACGAAATTCCAGCGAGTTAATTTTAGCTGGAGGTGCGAAATTGTGGCACGAGATACACAAATTTATTCTCTTTATCTGGAACAACGAGGAATTACCACAAGAATGGAAAGAAACAATCATTGTTCCAATTCACAAGAAACGCAACAAAGCTGATTATAATAATTATCAAGACATTTCTCTTCTGCAACATCTTATAAAATCGTTCCAAACATTCTATTAGCAAGATTTGATCCCGTATACGCAGATAAAATTATTGAAAATCATCAGTATGTGTTTAGGCAAAATCTATCAAGTATCACGAGATCTTTAGCATTCGACAAATACTAGAAAAAATGGGACTAAAATATCCCAGTACATTAATTATTTATTGATTTTAGAAAGGCTTACGACTCAGTTAGGAGAGAAATGTTGTACAACATTCTTATAGAATTTCCCAAAGTAAAGTCCGGGTAGAAAATTCTTGTACACGAGCTTTCACGTCGAGAATGACCTGACACAAGGAGATGGGTTGTCGCAATTATTATTCAACTTTGTCATGAAATACACTATAAGGAAATCAAACATAGCAACCTTGGCCTAGAGCTGAATGGTATTCACAGGGTTATGGCGTATGCCGATGATGTAAATTTAATAGGAGATAGTAGGAAAACAACAGAAAGAAATGCAGAGGTCTTATTAAACACTTTCAGGGACATGTGTTTAGAAGTAAATGCAGAGAAAACTAAATACATGGAAGTTCGTCGGGACCATAATACTGCAAATTATGGATACGTTAAAATATCAAATAATATTTTTGGTAAAGTAGATACTTTGAAATATCTAGGATCAATATTAACATACCAAAACCATATTCACGAAGAAATTAAATATCGACTAAACGCAGGGAATTCGTGGTATTATTCAGTTCAAAATCTTTTGTCGTGGCGTATTTAGTCGAGGAATTTAGCTTAAAATATATAAAACGATAATCATGGCTGTTGTTCTTATGGTAGCGGAACATGATCGCTTACTCTGAGGGAAGAACATAGACTGAAAAAGTGTTTGAGAACAAGATCCTGAGACGAATATTCGAACCGAAGAGGAACGGAAATGAGGAATGGCGGAAATTTCATAACGAAGAACTACATAATTTGTACCGTTTACCAAACATTGTTAGGGTCATCAAATCTAGGAGGCTCAGGTGGGCAGGTCATGTAGTAGAGTGGAAGGAAGTAGAAAGCTGTCTAAGTTTAACTACAGTAGAAATCCAATTGGAAAACGACTATTAGTAAGACCTAGTCGCAGATGAGAGGACAGCATTAAGACGGATCTTGCAGAAATAGGAATACAAAGTAGTAAGTGGATCAATTTGGCTAAGGATAGAAGTCAATGGAGAGCTTTTGTGAACGTGGCATTGAACCTTCAGGCTCCAAAGGCCATAGAGTCAGTTGGATAGCTGTTTTACTTCAAAGAACGGGTGGCATTCTGAAGATTTCACGATCGTGCCAGTGTATACTGTTTTGCAGTACGTTCTCTGTTGTTTGCTCGAACATACTCACAGGAAACTGCCACGGTAACAACGTGTGAGGGGTGTTTCCCAGCCCGTAGCTAGACCAGTGATGCCAACCCGAGGGAAAAATCCCACATCGTGGGAGTTTTTGACCTTATTTTCTTGGAAAGGGCTAAAAAACAGCATATATGGGACTTTTCGAGAAGATCGAAATTTACGGCTTATTCATTTAGATATTGTAAAAAGTGACTAACAGAGAGAAATTTAATTTTTAATATTATAGCATACTTTTAAATATTATAACGTGGGAAATTCATACGTGAAATGGGGCTTTTTGCCTCTCGACATGAGATTTCATAATGTTTCGGGTTGGCATCACTGGCTAGAACTCAAAACTCTCTCGCTTGAATGTATACAGTAGTAGGAGGCTTAGTCCCATAGTTTACAGCAGTAATGGCTAATTTCTAACGCAAGGAGGGCCAGAACAAAAGAAGAAGTAAGTTTGGGACCATTGTCCAGATTTCTTCCCCCGCCTAAGGCTAAGGTTCTCTGAATACGCGTAGTTATGTATTATATGAATATTTGTTTTCTCCGTATCCTGCTTCTTATTTCATGTGTGGGCCCTGAGGTACGAATATTTGAAAGTAACTACATGAAATTTCATTTTTCTATATATATAAAAAAATAATTGGCCCAGTACCAATTGCATTACCTTGAGGAATGGGAGTTAGATCTGAGTTTAGCGTCCCTTTCGGCAGTGAGAAGATGTAAGACGTGGAATCCAAAACCATATAAGCTTCCGCTGGGGATCGAACCCGGGTCTTCCACGTCAAAGGCGTGTATGCTATCATATAGCCACGAGAGAACTCCCTTGAAGAATAGTCTTCGTAATCAAGTAACACTTAAAGATCAAATCTTGGTTGAAGTCTATGATGATTATTCAGGTATATCCTTTATATACGGAACAGTGATTTGAACGAAATTGTAGACTCTCACCTTGGGAACCCCGGTAACGCCCTTATTATCACATGGTAATAATTCATACTTTATTTGAAAGCTTATGAAACATTGATTTCAATGAGGTAATACTTGTGCAATTCTAACCCTATTTGTAGAAGAAGAAGAAACAAAAAATTATATGTAAAAAATATGAAAAATTAGAATTTGGGTGGCTCTGGCAACCCTTATATTCATTTTACGCTTATAAAATAAAGTTAATATGTAGGCAATACATTTGTGATAATACTGTAGAAAAATGATAGCCATTGCTGCAATACAAAGCGAGATAAAAATTCAGAACAAAATTCCTATAAAAAAGTCCCGTGTATCATTTTCAAAGGACTGTTGCAGACCTTCATGTTGTCGGCCCTGAATACCTCCCTAATTATAACAGAGTGTTGGTTGATACATCGCTAGAAAGCTCATAGAACACATGTTCCAACGAGGTAATATTTATGCAGACCAATTCAGTGAAAAGATATCTTGTATTATATAGAACCGTCCTGAAAATAAATGTAATTTATGTAAATAATAATAATAATAATAATAATAATAATAATAATAATAATAATAATAATAATAATAATAATAATAATAATAATAACAATAATAATAATAATAATAATAATAATAATAATAAGAAGAAGAAGAAGAAGAAGAAGAAGAAGAAGAAATTGGATAGTTCTACCCTTCCCCGATATAAACAACAAGTACTTTTGCAGGATATTAGCATGTAGTGGACTACTTCATTGCTTTACATACCAACTTTTATGATTGTATCCTCAAGTGGGAGGGAATGCCCTCCCAAAAAGCTGATGCAAAAAACACGAAACTTACTCTCCCCCTCTCCGATGTGGTACCTCCACAAACATAAAATGCATATCGGCGGAAATCTTCATTCTTCAGCAAGACGTTGATACCAAAATTAACTTCCTAGCTTAATTAGGGGCTGTGCTATTAAAGTTTAAAGCCTTTTCGCAGCAGTTGCGTCCTTCGGCATTTAAAGGGTATTCAGGTATTCACACTTCATGTTAAACCTAGAGTTAGGAAAAATCGGAACAAATCATATATTATTGAATTATATTCGTCTCTCTATCTCTACTGTTGAAACACGCTACAATCTCACGTGAAACAATAATTGAGTCAATTTAATTAACATGCTACGGTAATATTAACTATTACAATCATACTTCTGCTGCAGAAAACATTAGTATCAAGTAACCTATAGAGGCACATTACATTCACGTAATAACTTTGTACTAATGATCAGGGAGAATGTCACCAATCTTTGAAAAGCTCAAAAAAGCTTAAAGTAAGTTTCTTCAAATATGTGTTCCATGGTGAATGTTTCGAACATTTTTGTATCACTGTGCAGATGACTAAATATTTTATCCGTAATATCAACGTTTAGTGTATAACAAGCTTAAGTAGAAACTGTAATAATGTACTACGTACATCAATAATACATCAATAAATCAATGAAACTACGTACATCAATAATGTAAAGACAGTGCTGTTTTTGCCGGAAAGCCACACCGTGACCTTTACAAGATTGATTCATTATCTTTTTTTAAATATATATATATATATAAAAACTCACATGATGTTCCCAGTAAATTATTCTATTTTATATTGATTGGTGATATCTGTAATATATAAATTTAGAACACATATAATATAAATTGTACTAATCAATATCAAGACTATTACAGAATATTACCTTTATCCCAATGTTAACACTAGCATACTGGAGTGTCTCTGCTTCTCGTTCAAAAAAAAAAAAAAAGAAAAAGAAAAGAAAGAAAGAAAGAAAGAAAGAAAAAGAAAAAAGAAAACCTTTATGTAAAGAATACTTAAAATTATTAGTGTCCTTAGTGTTGCTTAGGAAGGCTCCCATCAATTGGATTATAAAGTACGTACTTTTGAAACTCAATGTCAACACATGACTATAACACAAATTCTCAGTAACTGTTTTTTCTAAGTAAGAAACAAAGTACTGTACTTTCCGCGGTTTCCTTCATGGTCCGCCTTCATAAGCGAGATACATATCCTCTTCCTTAACTGCTTTCAATGTGCGGCAAATGAAAGAGGCCTCTGTCTCTCTTACAAGATACATTCGCGAAGCGGCCCCTCGGGATTCGAGTAAAATTAATTCAAATGCAAAGTTCTCTGTGGCTCAATGTGTATTGTACCAATTTTAGTGGCTCATATCGGTAATTGGCATATTTTTGGGTCTTCATATATACGAAATTCAATCATACACTACTATAACGCACGTACACAAAATTACTTTTAGTTTCTTTGGATGTAACTGGAGATGAGTGTGTGAATATGCAAAACAAATTGGATCACGAACTGTTTCTCTGACACATGTTATAAACACTGGTAGTCATCTTGGATCCACCATATTGGAATCAACTTTCGGTTTTTCAAATGGGAAATGGTGCAAGTGGTACATCAAATTCATGTACAATTTTCTCGGAAATTCACTGGTGTAGTGAGTTTTAAAGTATCTTGTACCGTTTGCAAAGTACTGCATGTGAACTGCCAGGCACTTCTCGTATATTGGACCAAATAGAAAGTTGTGCAGGGCCCTGTGTGTATATGTAATATTTTACGTGTTTTATCGTTGACGAAATATTCTCTGAACCTACATACATACAGACACACAGACGTCAATACGAAAATAATAGATCTTTAGCCAAATCTAGTCGTATCTACATTTAAATTAGACATTTTGGCCTAATACAATTCTTTCTTGTTATAGTATAACGTGGAAGTAATAACAATTACTCACAGGTATGCAATAAAATTATGACACCAATGTTGTAAAGAGTTTGTTTAATCCTACAGTATTTTTTCAATTAGAAATTGTTTTGATTTGCAATGTCTATTCGCGAAGTGCCTGGAGGGATTTAACATGCAATACCTTCCAAACGGTACAAGCTACAGTAAAATACACTACACCAGTGAATTTCCGAGAAAATTGTACATGAACTTGATGTATCATTTGCACCTATTCCCATCTGAAATACCGAAAGTTGAATCCAATATGGCGGATCCAAGATGGCGGCCGGTGTGGGTAACATGAGACAGAGAAGAAGTACTTGATTTAATTTCTTTTGCATATGCCCACACATCTAAAGAAACTAAAAGTCATTTTTCGTCCGAGCTTTGTAGTAGGGTATGATTGAATTCCTTATATATGAAGGCCCATAAATATACAAATTACCGGTATGGGCCGCTAAAATTAGTACAATACACATTGGGCCGCATAGAACTTTGTATTTGAATCAATTTACAAGAATCTCGAGGGGACACTTTGCAAATGTACGTACCTTTGTCAGACATATCTCATCTATCTCAGATTAACAGCAGGGCAGCTTATCCAAGCCGAGGAGTAGTATATGCAGGAAACAACAATAGGATCATGCCTCGTGTCGCACACTCGAGCGAAAGCAGGAGGTCTCTCCCACTGAGTGTTACTGTGTCCTATAACTCAGATCCAGCAAAGAAGAGCTCTGTGTATGTGTGTGTGTGTGAGAGAGAGAAAATGTGGAAAAGTTGATTGTGGCTATGAGTGCATTCAGTGCTTTATAATAGTAGCCATGAACGTTCTATGAGAACCAAGTTAAATTATGAATTATGAACCAAAATGGCAGACGAGTTGAATTACGTCGTATGTTAATGGTAAGTACACTGGCAGAAATTATAATTCTCTCTAGAGGTTATGTATATGAAAAGTATCTACTCAAAAGTAGTAAATCTGCTATTAGCAACATCGCAGTTGTCCTTTTCTCCCTTTCCTCTTTTGCAAGCACAAAAGCTTTGAACGCAGACAAGGAGCGAAGAGCATCTCCCTGCTTGGCGATGATGGAATCTCAACGTCCGGGTAACTTTTGTATTCCATCAAGGATGCCATCTTTATGAAAATGTCGAATGCTCGGGTTACGACTGCAGAAACCGATGTTCACGCATACGTTGTTTCAACTTTGGAAAGAGATCGTAGTCTGGTGGACTCATACTCGGACTGTAGGAAGCATGAGGTAACATTTCTCAGCTGTATTTGGGAAGCTTTTAACGCATAGCATTATCGGTGTGCGGACGAGCGTTGTCGTGGAGAATCAGTAGACCCGCCCTGAGCAACTGCGGTAAGGTTTTGTGCACTTTTCTGCGTAGTTTCAGCAGGAATTCATAGTAATACATTGCTGTGACTTCTTCCACATAAAACTTTGTTCTCTATGATAATGCCTTGGTGATCGTAAGCAAAAATTATCATTTGCTTAATCTTTGATTGAGATCGGTGACACTTCTTTTGATCTTGGAGAAAATGCAACTCTCCATTCGTTGGATTGTGATTTCAACTCCGGCTCAAAGTCTCTGATTCACGTTTCATCAATAGCAATAACTTCACGCAGAAAGTTCTCATCTTCAAAGTTGAATCTTTTGTTTTAGCACCGTTGCATTATCCAGTTGTGTCTAATGAAAAACCGAAGTATATTGCAGCTAACGATACACCCTTTCTGTACCTTCTAGTTCAGTAATTTAAAATTAATTTCTCATTAATATTCTTTATTGCTGTGTAAGTAACTTTTAAGGAATGAAATCTTTTAGTTTTGTATCCTATGGTTACGCCGTTTAGCCTAAAAGGGACCGTGAGGATGAGAATGAATTAAATGCTAAAATAAAGAAAGTGAGAAAAAATGGAGGAACTCCGACAAAATGCACACACGTGATGTTTGTCTGCCTCAAAGCCCACTTGGTGCGAGCTGGGATGGAACTAGGAACTTCAAGTAATTCTGGATCTAAGAAATAACGTGTGGCGGTGAAATAATGGTACTGGAGATGTTGATAAAAATTTAATCAATACAAAAGTCTACATACTCTTTATATGATTAATTAGTGCCTTAATTTTGTTTTCACCTAATTGCCCGGTTTAAGACACTTTTACACTTAAGAATTAAAATGAAGACGATTCAATAGCGAAATGTACACGCAATGCACTTTACAGTATGGATAATAAATCAAATCAAATCAAATAAATAATAATAATAGAAAAAAGAAGCATACTACGATTGGAAGTATTAGATATTTTTATCTCGAAATATACTGTACTTGTCACTCAAAAGATAAATTTCTATATTCAGAGAAATTTCAGTATCAAACTCAATAGTTTTTCAATTCACGGTAACTCCTATTGATTCGAAACTGACAACTCACTCCAGATATTAATATTTATTAAATGATGTCTCGAAGGAAAAGAATCTTAAGATTTCATGCTTCTTTATAGTAACGCAGCAGACAAAAGTACGTACATAGCCACTGCAAATTGAATTTCTTTTCCCTATATTCATATATTAAAAAAATAGAAAGAAAACGCCGATCGTCAGAGGAGAGAAGTACTTATCTGCCCTCTCCCCCCCCCCCCCAAAAAAAAACATTCTTAGAAACACTATGACAGAATTATCTGACGTAGCGATCGTCTCTATTCAGAGAGATTTGGTGAACAGCATTCTAGGGTTCAATCAGCAGATAATACAAAAATTTGCAGCTCGAAAAGAACGAAGGATGGACTCACTTTTTAAGTAACGTATGATTTATTTAATTAAATAATTTTGTTTAACTTCCTTCTTGTGGGTATATGCTTTTTGCTTCGGTATATGCATTTTTCTTTCTTTCTTTTCTGTAACGCCCTCCTTTATACCTTACAGCACATGCTATATATATATATATATATTCTATTTATATTTTCTATTTCTAACAATCGGTATGGAAGTTTTGTATATAAATAACGTATAGAAAAATGAACCTACATTAACAGTGACTGTTCATTTTGTTTGGAAGAAAGTTAAGAGCCTATATATTAAATTAATATTAGTGAGTGTACTTATATCAATAAATAAAGTTAGAACTTGAGGAGACTTTCCTCTTCATATTTAATATTATTTGGATATGACTCAGAAGCATCAAAATAGGGGAACTCTCGTGCGTAAGAACATTCCTTTGATAATGCAACCACTGTTTCTGAAGACCACGACTCGCTACTACTGTACAAAAATAATCAACACTAAAGGAAATTTCCACCCAAAATTCGGAAAAGCAGGTTGCGAAAAGGCACCGTTGGACATTCCCTTCTAAATTGTGACGCTACCGACAGAGAAGGAAAATGCATCCTAGTCTCATAAATGTCTTAATAAGCCTGATTTTAAGATAATTTGTGTTTCGTCTGAATGGTGAAGCAATTTATGCAAGAAAACTAGAATTTTGGTTAGAAAGGAAATCTAAATGTTTCCGTACATTTCTATTTAGAAATGTATATAAGAAGATCCGGTACTTCCTTTAAAATATTACTACAACTGTATATTTGTTTCATAACCTAAGCGCAACTTTTGTAAATATTAACATAGGATTAATTTCGTAGTTGGTAAGTGTCGTCGTATGTGTTCAGCATCCGAAACAAGCTTTTCATGCAACTATAATTCACAGATGAGTGACTCTATACGAAACTTCTCGCTGAGCGTAGAAACAACCCTAGTAAGAGGTACGGGTTGTTTATTAAACGCAAGCCGTTATTACTACTGTTTGTAACATAGGTTGGTTTTGAAATTGCATAGATTAAATAAATTTCAGTAGTTGTTCACTTTGATTATGCATTCCCTCTTCTTAATGGTATTTTATTTTACTTAAAATAATTTTAGATTACTAACTGACAAAAGTGCACATGCCTTGTTGTATACACCAAAGTAACTCTGATTAAAATACGTTTTGTTAAAAATGCACAACGCTGAATCTACTGACGTAGCAATTAATGTCCTTGACGCAACATAAAAATCTAATACTTTCTTTAAAAATCTATACAAGAAAACACGTTCCGGACATATTTTGTTGACGAATTTCAGTGTACAGTTAACTTTAATTCTGTTCTTTTTCCTTAAACATATTGCACATTTTACAGTGATGTTTCATTATGTCATTACTAATAAATGTTGAAAGGAAAAATTACGCTTTTTGTAATAAAATTAGGAAGTATGTTTTCCTACATAAATTCGAATTTCAAGAGGATATTAAGTTTATTCTGTTGCTTTTGTCATAACAAAATATTAGTAATAAGTATAATAACGCGTTACCAATATTAAATTTTAGAAACACCTTTTTCCTCTTTGCTAGACTTCTCGACGCTTCAGAAAAGCAAATAAAGTTTTCTTACCTCCAGACATGTTTCCATGGAAACGTGCAAAATAGCTGATATTGCTTAACACTTCGCTAAAAATGGGAAACAGTGTTGTAAGATAGAGAAGGGAAAATCAAAAATTTGCTTCAGGCTTGACCTATGATTCGAGACAGTAAGTAGAGTTTTATTCGAAAAATAGCTTATATATTAAGTTCAGCTTGGTTCAATTCCGCAGCGAAACTTTTAGAATTCCTTTATTTAAGTCAAAAGTGAAATTTTACTCTCGTAACTATGAAACTAAAAGAGTGTACCTTATAACATTTAATATCTGTTCTAATGAAATTCGTCAAGCGAATGAATCCTCGAAAGATATTGCAATTTTTCCTCTTCCTTTCAGTGATTTTTCTTCAAGAGAAAACTGAAGAACAATAAGTTAATACAGTTGGTATTGTTAAAAGGATAAAGCATTTTTATATAATCTCTAAGATTATATATAAATGTACATAAATTGAACAAATGTGCAAATACTAAAAATATTAAATACACAATTAAAGTCGAAATAGAACTGAGCCTTTGCTTTTTCGAGTGTGTGATCACCTTGAATGGATTGGAAATGAATTCTATGAAGCTGCATAATTAGTGACATAAACTAAGCGTCCTACATGTACAATGCATAGACGCATGTAACATACAAAGAAATTCATGTTTTTTGCGTATGTATCTCCAAATTGAATTGGAATAACCTCACATTTGATTTGACTTGACTCGCACATAGGTTACATGGGTATTCAAGATTCGTTCTAAAATAATGCTGAAGTATTTCAGTGTATTACTATTATATCTAAATTGACAGTAAATACTGGTCATCTTAAATTTGAGATGTTTCTTGTATGCAATAGAATGGTCGAAGTATCATCTTAACGAGTTGCAGATTCGGTTAGTACCACCCGAGTGCTTTTACTGAGTTAATCCCGTCATTCTGAAGCAGGTTTCAAGTAATTAAGCATAGGATCTTTTCTTAATAATCATAATTCAAATTTCTACTCGTACTATTCAGTCTCTTCCATACCTCATTTAATCTGTCAATATTTGTGTACCAAGGGATGTTGTTCCCTGTGTTCTTTAAAGAGTGAAATAGGTTCTTTTCCTTACAACTTCGGAGAATTTTGGAAATAGATTAGTCTATCACTAAGATACTAAAAAGCTATTGCATAAAGCAAAAGGTAATAATTTGATTTATTGTTCATTGAAATTTTGAGATCGCAGATTAAAATTCGTTTCAACAACAATTTTGCTGGGTATACTGAACATTTTGCTAGTAAATGTTGAATTGTAATATTAACTGAAAGCAGAGCAGCAGAAAATAATAATCTGGTCTCGAAATTGTTTTCCTGGTTGCGTAACAAAATCTGACCAGACGTTTTCTGGATCAGAAATTCTAGCAATATGTTTCAATCTGAAATATTATTAATGATTATAAAATGCGAACAAACTTAAGTTCCAGAGCCTAAACCCATGAAAAACCTTTCCAACACATTTTTTTAATGTTCAATCTTCAATCTCACCTCGTGCAATAATTCTAATTCCTTTATGTTACATATTCATTTTTCTCTTCTTCATCGACGCAGAAACACGACCTTGCCATGAGATCATATTCTTTACGACATAACCTTGCTAGGGCTGTTGTATTGTTCCCTAAACTCCTGATGTATATTGTACTTCCATCTTTCTCTTAATTTGTCCAAAGTGCTACAGGACAAGACTTTCCAGCTGGAAATCTACATTCTACACGAATTGCTTATTCAAGTTGCATTTCTCGTTCATATCACTTTTCGCATTTAGTTTTCTGTATTTAGTGACCTATAGATGTTGTGTGTGTTGTGTGAAGTTATCGTTGTGTAACTTCTTTTCAACAAATTATGTATTATTTTACTTATTAATTTTTGTTTGTAAATGTTCATTTCTAAAACACCTCAGTATCTTTTCTGTCTGTAAATTAGAGTTCATCTTTTATATCTGTGAATGACTGTCAGAATTATGGTTTTATAAATTAATACTTATTTGTATATTATTATAATAAACATATGCGAGTAATGATTTTTACATACACACTTGTCTAGTTTATCTTGGATTAATTTTAGTATGTTGTACCGCAAATTTGATTCTACTACTTGTATAATTTATAAGCTTATGTAATATTGGTGTTAAGAAATTAATTAGTTCCCTTCGCCATGCTTAAAAAGTCAGTAAATAAATAAAATACATTTCAAAGCAAGTTACTATACATATTTAAACATTATAGTATCGTATTTGATAGATGTTCATTGGCAAATACAAGAATTAATATTTGATTATTGTTCATTATTTTTAGATAATTTAATAGTTACTTAAATACAAAACCAAATAATTGTAGTCCTAAAACTAAAATAAAGCCTATCTAATTTCAATGTACTAACTTCACAAGTTCTTTGTTTACACATTCTTTGTAGAATTAGAATTTATATTGGAATAGAGTAAAGTTAAGATATCAAAACAAACGTGAAATCTGTTTATCCTTCACTTTTAACATAGAAATAAACTATTTGCATACATTTAATCTACCATATTTACGTTCGTAATGTTGGATTAAAGTTTATGGTTATTTCACACAGACATGTATCCAACAAGATAACTACATAAACAAGAAAATTTTAGTATTGAAGCAGTGTGGACACGGAACATTTATCAACATTAGGGGCTCCTATTAAATGTGACACAATGCCTATTAACGGTTGTAATAGCCTGTCCAAAGCCAATAACTGAGACAAATGAAATTATGAAGTGTAACGTAGCTTTCAAGGCAATATCCAATACCGTTAACTTTTTAAGCCTGAAAGCACTTACCAAGTTAAACGAAGGCATTGGTCTAATGTAATTTTATAACCAAACGAAAAGGGACAGTTGCTGCAAAAAGTAAATGCATTTCCTAATTTATAGGAAGAGAAAACGAATTCATTTGCGCATAGAAATCCCATTAATTCATTGTGAGATAAAGATGGCATTAAAGCAAATTGATATTTCTATTTTGTTCTTTTATATCGTATTTTTGAAAAAGTATTTACCACACGAGTAAACGCTAATTACAACTGACTTTTTAATACTTTACCTGCGTTCACGTACATTAATACTAATGACTAAAGGAACAAAAAGAATAGAATTAACAAAGAATGTGCCTATCAATTAATTCAGAAGCTATAAGTATCAGTTCTTTTCTCTTGATCGTTTTATTTTCTTCTATAGTAGGTTAACTTAACTAACTGTCTCTATAGAAAGATACATGTGTAACCCATTACCTTCGACCGTTTCACAAAAAATATATATATATATATATATATATATATATATATATATATATATATATATATATATATATATATATATATATATATATATTTGGAAATATATGTTAATGTTATAACTACTATTTTGATTTAAAAAAAACTATCGTTTAGTAGCTAACAGTGATCCAAAATCAAAACTTCATTTTAACCTACAAAGTACCTTTTTATATTTGTTTGGAACTCTGAAGCATTTTTATCGACTAATTTAAATATTACTCTATTAAATGAACTTTTAGTAAAATACAATATCTGCCATCATAATAACAGATTTTAATTTCTTCTCAAGATTCCTGTCTTTGTTATAACCAAAGTTTGCATACCTATGAAAAGGTAAAATAAACTTTCACTAAAACTTCAGAAGTGTTTGATTTTTTCTTTTCAAGACGTTTCTTTTAGTCGTAGAAATTATCTTGGACTTTTACACAGCTTTCAATTTTTAATCTCAAATCTGTATTGTTTAGAACTTTTTTGTTTGACGAGAAGAGAGTAGAAAGTTGTTTTAAAAGCTGTCATGAAACGAAAGGCAAAATTTCATTAACACTATTCTATTGACTATTCATAATGGCTTTTCCCAATTTGGATAATGTAATAGGATTGAAATTTTCTTCTTTGTTAACCTCTTCTTCTGAGATTTTTAAAATTATTTATGCGCTTTGAAACCTGCATAACTTACATTTATTAAGAAATGGGTTTCTCAACAGATATATAGCTATCAACTAAGGTACTTTTAAAAGATGCATAAGTCGTTTCATAGCCGAAAATTGCGTTTTATCACTGCTTGTTGTCTTTGTTGAGCTTACTTAAAATATATTTCATAGCCAAGTAATCAGCTTTAGGCCCGATGTTTTCATTTCAAGTTTATGTACGAACTACATACAGTAAACAAAATTTTAATAATTTTAAAATGTATTTGTAACTGGTAGATTCCTTAACTATGTTTCAGCTGCAGCATTTTAGTGCTGGCTATCCTTTCGATGTATATGCCACCTCGTTCTATGTTATGAAGCTTACATATAGCAAGGGTGTGTCCATACTACGACATGTTCATGAACACTTTTTTCACGGACATTCTCATGTTAATAGTAACAATTGTCGATTTTACGACTTTACGATTAGATGGTTGCCAATACTAAAACGTTTCCTTTCTTCTAGTGTCTAATTTCATTGTTATTACTTCAATTTTCTTTGAATATGTTAGTTTACTTAAGAGAATTAGTTCAATTAATTATTAATTTCAATAAAAAATAAAAATACAAAATTTAGAAGCCTATGCTAACATAGGCCAATACTGCTAACATAGGCCCTGCCAATACTTTCATACTTACGCTTGATTTTATACACTCCATTATTCATCTGTTAACACTGGCAGGGCCAAGGGAAGGGAGCTATAGAATGTCTACACGTTTTAATTTTAGTTTTTTGATATTAAATATCCTTCTTCATATTTTTATTTTGTATAAATAAGTGTCTAAAATACAGGGTGTTCGTAAAGTCTCTAAATCAGACGGTGGATAAAAATACCCCCTGGTTCAATTATTGAGTGTTTAGTTACTGCATTTGGCTGACGACTGTGTTCATATGTAGTAGATAAATGGCTGTGAAGTAAATACAAGTAAATCAGCGAAAATGAAATGCCTAGTTTTATGTTTCATGAATATGCGTTTTAGGCTAAACGAGACGGGTGATTAATGGAACCGAATAATTATGAAATAATTTTTGGCATACGAATGTGGAAGATCCTGCAAAAACACTGGTAACCTTTGTTGGGTATGATCGTGAATTTGCTCCAGCGGGAATTTCGAATCTCGAAAAGAGAAATCCCTCGAACCACCCCCTAAAATAATCACTACAGTGCTTTCCGAATCAGTTCATTGCATAACGTAAACCACGTGCAAATGCAATTACACATTTTAAAGGAGAGAACTTTCTTGTAGCCATATCGTTACCATATACTAAGAAACTTAGTCGTTTGGTGAGTAAAGGTTAAGTGAAAACTCGATTGCTAATAGTCGAATTTTGTTTAAACTACACATTTAAATTATTCTCTGGGTTACTATTAACCAAGCAGTACTCGGTTAAAGCATACTTTGCTCATTTGACCTATTTCTAGGCTACTAGTTACCGAGAAACTTGCCAAAAATATTTTTAATCAATTTACTTAGCTACTTTCAGTAAGAAGAACGGCAATTTTTACCTTTTCTCGACAGCTATAACTGTGTTCTTAGTAAATGTGCATTGTCCTCGATGATTTCCGAGTACTTGAGCTCTTGTAGAGAATTAAATGGGCTATTTGAACTCTCTTCTTGAGTTGCAGTTACTATTTCTTCAGGGTAAATTGGCGTGTCCCACGTGCTTTTTTAAAACATTGCTGTTCTTACGAGTACAACTCTCTCGGTTAGATTAAACACTTAGGGAATAAAATTAACGACGTATAAACGGTACGAGAAAGAGTATTTGCGCTAGCGTCATAACTACCACTGTCATGCCCTCAACGCTGGTCTAGTGGTTAGCGCGTGCGCCTTTGGTGTAGGTTGTCTCGGATTCTACTCCCGATTGGCGTGCCTTTGGAATTTTAATTCTTATCGATATTTCTGAATTTGTGTCTCTATTGTGTTGCGTTAAGTAGAAAATAGCGAAAAAATAGGTAAATGAAGTAAACTGAGGGATGCCTGATTAATCAGTCAACTAGAAAAAATGATGACCAATTTGTTAAGTCTCTATCCTACTAATCCTATAATATTTGTGTAGTAACACAGAAGTTTATTTTAATTAAAAAGAAAAACACCATATTCTTGAGTTTTTCGGTGTTCTCCCGTTTCTTCCCACATCGTTCGTTCCATCTTTATCATGCAATTCATCATCGTCGCTTCCCTTAGCTTCGGTACATAATCATAGAACGTTAAAAATCCATGCAAAATAGAAAGAAACTTTCTTTTATTTAAAAAAATAATAACTTGAGGGAGCACTTTTCTTTTAAAGTTCGTGATTTCAAACAAATTCCCTTATATTTTACACTGTTTGTAACTGCGTGACATTTTTAATATTTACGATGCAGAAATTTTAATATTTTTCTAATTTATGATGTGATCTCATAAAACAGAAAACTATTTGATGTTAGAGAAAAAATTGTAAGTTAAATTTGAAAACCTTGTAATAGATAATCAGCCTTCATAATATTATTCCATGTTAAGGATCTTTCCGTACTAGACATTCAACAAAACCAAAAATGCTAATTAACGAATTTATAACAAAATTATAAAAGAATGAAACGAGAAACGAAAAAGTTGAAATATAAGAGACGAAATTAAGATAATTAAATGTCCCTTTATTTCATTTGTACTAAGCTAATTAGTTGAGAAATGTTTTGAGTCTTTGTCATTTGCTAAGCATCATGAATCTCCAGCTCAACGTCGCTAATTAATAAGATTCATCAACACAAGAGGATAAGGAAAGGATCTTTATAATACTTCGTGTGTAGTTGTATAATCCACCTACAGCTTATGTGCATGGCAGCATCATTTCATCCTCTGTTCAATCTAACTTGAACTTTTCTCAGCTGAAGCTTCGTGAAACTTTGATAGATTATCCTGCATACATAGAGCGCTTATCAACAGGCTGCCATACAGGGTCATCTTATTAGTCAGAAACATGCAACCTGGCTTAAAAGGGTGGTAGTAGAATTAATAAATAATAGAAGAAATTTGTATATATCATACATATGTCCGCGCACTGAGCCCTATTTATTTATTTATTTACCTCTTACTAATTCAATGAAAACTTTTGTTTGTTAACAAGAAAACTAATTTACTTTTTTGTTCACTTTTCCCTTAAATTTAACATTTGCATTTCTAGTCTCGTCTCAAAATTTGTATTTTAGCAATATTTCAACTATCTTCTACAAAATCATTTAGTAGTATAAACCTCTTGAATATTTCACATAGTAACAGCTTCAAGAATTTTATTAAAAACCATTTATCTTTGTAAAATATTGGAATGGATTTTCACATTATTTTGTGTATTACATAAAATGGTGTTGTTAAAGAAAACTTCATTGTTCCAAATGTACATAAGTTAATCGATTGGTTTCAAAATTATTGTATTTATACGTAAGTAAACTGAACTACAAATTGAGAATCGAAAGTATTTAATGTCACGCAATGAGTTCTTAGTTCATTTCATTTACACCCACACTCGTAGTTCAAGCAATACAAAATAATTTCCTTATTTTGATCTCTAATTTAATGTGTTATATGTACACTGATAGTACTTATCCTTATTCTAACAATTCTTTTCCTCGCAAGATTGCAAAACGATTTGAAATTATTCAGTTTATTAATAATCTGGTTACATCATTCGTAAGCACTCAAATAAATTAACTGCGTAGAAACAAGCACGATACCGTAGATACCTTCACAAATGGTCAGTGACGAAAAATTATTTACTTTGGTGTTTCACAATAAAACTGATAATGTTTCAAATAGTTACGAAGTCTAAAAATTAAATAAAGCGTATACAGCTAATGTGGCAATTAATATATGAAAGAGAATGACCGAAAATACCCTAAAACTCCTATTTTTAGACTTTAATTGTTTTTACTTAAAAAGTAATTGCCCAGAATTGAAACATGATATAATTTGCTCATATTATAAACTGCTGCAAGTAAACGATTTGCTGTTGTTGAGCGTTAATAAAATATTCAATTTTACTATTTAACTACCAATGTTCATATGACCATTGGTGTGTATGTCCAGGGGCTTTTATGATGAATTTTGTAATGATGTAACGTGTATGCCATGTGGATGTATGTTATGTGGGATTTGTGACCTAGAGCCTATTTAGTTCTTGGTTAATGTTATTAAACTGTTCACTTTATGGAAGCAGCGTTTTAATAGATGTTGTAGAATAGAAGAACTTCGCAAAGAATAGAAGAATAGAGGAACTTCGCAAAGAATTAATGTTGTAGAATAGAAGAACTTTGTCTCATATATGCTGTATCAAGCCAATACAAAACAAAAGACTCTACTAAGTCTTATCCAAAACATGCAATTTGTGTGGAAGTGAATTTAGTTCAAACTAAAATATGAACTGCAATCTATGTGAGTACTAGAATTTAAAGATGTAGTTTTTTTTTTTTTTTTTACCGTACTAAGGTACTCTATTTTCTATACTTACAAACTTCTAATACTTATTAACAAATCATCATATTTAGTTTTGAAACTTTCTCGCGCTATGAATCTTCAGCTTTCTCTTCCTAAATCTTTGAATCCTAAATCAGTGATAAATGTTACGCTTGTACTACAACTCTATATTCTTTTTTCTGTTGTCTCTTGTTACCTTTTGTTCTTGGGAATGTCAAATGTATGCACTTGTACATTTACATTGATGATTACTGTCCACGAAACGTTCCAAATTCGCGTTGAATTTATCATGTATGGACAATAAAATGTTTTGTTATACATCCATATAACTAACTAACTAAACTAACTAACTCTATGGCCTATGGAACCCGGAGGTTCAGTGCCGCGTTCACAAAAGCTCTCCACTGACTTCTATTCTTAGCCAATTGGATCCAGTTTCTACTTTGTATTCCTATCTCTGCGAGATCCATCTTAATATTATCCTCCCATCTGCGCCTAGGTCTTCCTAATGGTCGTTTTCCTATGTGTCTACCAGTCAAGACTTTAAAAGCGTTTCTACTTTCTTCCATTCTAGCTACATGACCTGCCCACCTAAGCCTCCTAGACTTGACGACCCTAACAATGTTGGGTAAACCGTATAAACTATGTAGTTCCTCGTTATGAAGCTTCCGCCATTCCCCATTCTCGTTCCTCTTGGGTCCGAATATTCTTCTCAGGATCCTGTTCTCAAATACTTTCAGTCTATGTTCTTCCCTCAGAGTAAGCGACCATGTTTCGCAACCATACAGAACAACAGGCATGATTATCGTTTTATATATTTTAAGCTTCAAATTCCTCGACAGAATTCGCGACGACAAGAGATTTTGAACCGAATAGTAACACGAATTCCCTGCTTTTAGTCGACATTTAATTTCTTCGTGAATATGATTTTCGTCTGTTAATATTGATCCTAAATATTTGAAAGTATTCACTTTATCAAAAGAATTATTTAATATTTTAACGCCTCCACAATTTGCCGTATTACGGTCCCGACGCACTTCCATGTATTTAGTTTTCTCTGCATTTACTTCTAAATCCATGTCCCTGCAAGCGTTTAATAATATCTCTGCATTTATTTCTACTGTTCTCCTATCATCCCCTATTAAATTTACATCATCAGCATATGCCATAACCTGGTGAATGCCGTTCAACTCTAGGCCCTGGTTGCTATCTTTGATTTTCCTTATAGCGTATTCCAGCACAAAGTTAAATAATAATGGCGACAACGCATCTCCTTGTTTCAGGCCATTTTCGACGTGGAAGCTCGTGGACAAAAATTTTCCTACCCGGACTTTACTTTGGGATGCACTTAAACATATCTTAATTAATCTAATTAGCTTTCTCGGTATTCCAAGCTCTGTAAGAACGTTGTATAATGTTTCTCTCCTAACCGAGTCGTACGCCTTTCTAAAATCAATAAATAGTTGATGTACCGGGGTATTGTATTCCCACTTCTTTTCGAGTATTTGGCGAATGGGTTATACATCCATATAGTGAAAATAATTATATTGTAATATACCAAAATTAACAATTGTATTTAGAAGTACACAAATCAATTAATGTCCCAGCAAGAACAATTTTACTTAGAAATGCACAAATCAATTTATATCCTAGCAAACTTCTCTGATAGCTATTTTCACAATCAAATTATGGAATTTGTTCCCAAATGCGTTTTAAATATACAATAAAGTGTGTACTTTAATTAAATCAATATCTGAAAGTCTAATTAAATAAATATGGCTGCAGGATCACACCCTAACAGTAAAGACCGGTTTTAGAATATGAACTGATCTTCACGACATCTGACTTTGAGTATTCTAAGACAAGGCTTCACCCTTCTACTAGTAAGTTTGTCACTGCTCGTTTGCATTTCTCATAGTTTATGCTAGTTGTCAAAGTAGTTTAAATTAAACTACTGCGTACGTACTGAAACTCAATAACACCTACCTACGTATTGCTCCTTTAGATTTCTTCCTTACATCAAATACACTATAATGATTAAAATATATAAGGACAGCAAATTTCAACGTTCACTCTCAAAAAGTAATCTCAATTCTTGAACGTCTACATTGACATGTTAAGTTACTATACTGTCTTTCCGTATATAACTTTACATTGAAATTCTACTCGCAATGTATAAATCCTATTTTGTTGTGTTTACTTCCTCCGCTTTGGTTATCCTTCAGTTTTTAAATGATCCCATTGTTCAGCTACAATTACCTTATTATATCTAAAATAGTTTTATTTGGATGTGTTCTTCATTAATAATTTTTAACTCGACTTTCGCACGTGTCAATTCCAAACGCAGTCCAATGTTCATATCATGTTTTCGTTTTTGTTTGTTTGTTTGTTGAAGTTTAGCGTTCCTTATCAGCACCAAGATAATATGGGAGGTAGACCTACAGTAGGGTGACCAGATGTAAAGAATTAGAAAATTGAACACGCAGCATACTGGCACAATTTAACAATGTAGCTAGGTATACCAATAGTAATTATTAGGTCGTTATTCATGCCAGTGACGAAGAATTCCAGCTTTTCAACATAATCAAATTTTTATTTATTTAACTTTAATCCAATTCTAAGTTTTTCATTAGTTTTTAACATTTAACAAGAACCAGGATTAGCGGCATCGATTGTGACTTGAATGGGATGTTTTTGATGACTGATTTTTTTTTTTTTTTTTTTTTTTTAGAAGGGTTGATCTTTCCTTGAAAAACATAAAGTCCATACAACAAACATGTTTATGAAATAGCATTTGGTAATTATACTAGATAACTACTAGCCGTAAACTGGACGCTCATTTTGTATACAAAAACGAGAGATTTTGCGTCCAGTTTGTATTTTTCCGCCACGCCAGACAACTTTCTGAAAAAAGGGTCAATCCCTCTCTAGCCACCCAACCTGCAGTGTAAGGTGGGATCCGAATCATCTTAACCCATTTAAATTTCAATGCTCTTCTACTGGGAATCGAACTTGGAAACGCGTGCACCAAAAGGCTCACGCGCTAGCCACTATTTTGTATTATAAACGTATATAGGTTTTGTATGTTTTGTGACATGTTACATAGTCTCTGTTTTCAGAATTTGATATACAATTCGAATTGCCACAATAGACGCGTTGTTGTCACAAGAATAACAAACACCATCATAGGCGAAAACAATATATACTCTTCCTCCTCCATTGAAAATGTAGTAAACCAATTGTGATACTGCAGAAAGGATGAATCGTGCGACAATGGCTGCAACTGTTTCAGCCATGAGGAAATCAGATCAGGAGACAAAATTAAAAGCGTTACTTTTTCATGCCAATGTTCACACACATCGTACATTTTAATTACTCCAATTGTTAAAACACGTCTCACAAATTGTAAATTTGCAATTTTACAGACCAAAGGTTTATTTTCGAAACAAAATGAAATCAATCAAGGTCGATGAAACAGTTAAGTAAAATCAAAGGATAGTATGAATTCAGACCAAGTAGGGTGGTAATGATTAATGGCGGAAACTTTATAGTGAGGAACTCCATAATTTATACTGCATACCAAACACTGTGAGGATCTACGTCTAGGTAGACCTAGGAGCAGTTAGGAGGACAATATTAAGAAGGACCTCGCAGAAATAGGAATACAAAGTGGAAACAGAACTTAATGAAGAGCCTTTGTTAATGCGACGTTGGAATTCCGTGTTCCATTGCCCACAGAGTTAGTTATCAGAACTTACGCCCGAAACAACAAGCAATAACTTGCATAACATCGTGACAGATTGGATTGCATGTTGCATCTAATCTTTATTTCAAAGCATCATGTGTTGAAAATCTTGTGATACATAGTCGAAATATGTAGAGAACTTTACGATAATATTTATTGCTGTCCGTAGTATTATTCGGACTGCAATAAATACGATTGTTTCTCTCTTTCACATTAGATTTAGGAAACCTCAAAGGTTAAGTATAACACTTCACGGATCCTCAGTACTGATCTATTTATAATTGATGCAAAACACTGCTTTATGCATTGGTGCGCAAAACTTAAGTACGAGATAGAAATAAAGTAACATAAGTGTCAATCCATATCAGACGGGCCAATTCCAATTATGGTCTCAGTTTGACCGTTTCCAAAGTTAATGAAATTTGGTGAGGAGGTTTTATATTGTCTGTGATGGTTATTTGTCAAATTTAAGTTGCATATCTCCTTTCGTTGCACTGACATAATCTTCAAAGAGAAGACAGTCACCTTCGCTCTGCGAGAGTAGGTGCAAATGTGCTAAGTTTACCCAGTATTTTTGAACGATGTAGTAAACTTAAAGACCTGATCTCTTGCACACTTAGACAACTTTCAATGCTAATTCAGAACATAAGCACACCTCAGTATAAATGTAACCCTTGAAAGTTGGCAAAAAAAATCTTTGCGCAATTCAGGGAGCTCACATTGAACACATCATAACTACGTTTTGAATACATTGGTTTAATCACAAAATGGAGGCATTAAATTCAGTTACCACTGTCCACATAGGTCTAAAGACATGCACTTGCAAAGTTGGCCAAAATCTTGTAGGTGCAAATTTTTAGGTAACTTGAAGGGTGTACCCTATCCAATCTTATATTTCTTGCCACAACTGGAGAAACACATTTCAGGCTTCAGAAATTGTATAGTTTAATTTTAGAACACTGTGTCTTAACTTTCCAAAAATTGAGAAACCTTTTATCATCAACAAAATGTTATTAGATCATTTTGAAATGAAAAAATATGAAACATTATAGAATGTGTTAGAACATTATAAAATATTTCAGTATATATTATAATGTTCTAGAAGAATGTGTTCCTCTAGTTCTTTATTTTCCGTGGTTTAAGACTAGAATAAAAATTTCTAGATCATTTTAGTAAGTTTGAAATATGTTAGAATGTGCTAGAATTTTCGTAAAGCAAATTGAAAACATGAATAAACGTTATGATTTTAAAACTGGCCGCGCTACGACCTATATTCTAATGATCTAATGATAATGATGAATGAGCTATTGTAGTGATCTAATGATAAGTTGCTTACTTGTGATAACGTTGTAGATAACACACTTGTATCTAATACTAAATATTTATTTATCGTTGTTGCAAATGAATCAAGAGACCCTTGCATCCTGTCGTTTTGAAAATAGAAAAAAATAAATAATTTAGTTATGAAATTTGAAGGAGTTCTGAGGGAGTGTCCTAAATGACATACTAAAAGTCCCTGAGGGTACGGGATCGGAGGTAGTAGATGGGTGTTTAAAGTTTGTCCTAAAAATCTCAAAAACTATGAGGTCTGGCGAGAAATATTTCAAGCACAAATTATACATCAAATTTCCTTTGAAAAATAACCCTATACACTTTTTCATATGATCAATAGTTTAGAAGATAGATACAAACAAAAAGAACATTAAAATATTATTGTAGTAATAAAATCAACTAAAAATGTTCAGGTAACTTTCAGACAAACATTATGCTTATACAACACACACAAAGGCTGAGGCCGCTTTTACACAAGTCACTTGCTAATAAAACTCGAATTGACCAAAGCAGTATATATATTTTAAGATTATATATTTGTGTTACAGTTTCAGCTATGTAACATAGCCTTCCTCAGAGAAAATGTAACACAAATATATAATCTTAAAATATATATATACTGCGTTATTGGTCAGTTGGAGTTTTATTAGCAATCTTGAACTTTCCAAAGCTGCAATGAATAATTTACAAAACAATTGCGTGTCGCATTTAACATCTTGCTTAGTTCCCCTACCGCTCCGAGCATGTGCAGACTTAGCTTATTTGTGCATTATATTGACATTATTAGTAACTACACAGCGATGATGGATGAAAAGTGTATGTGGCGAGGATATTGTGAGGAAGAAGTGTGATTTAGGTTAAAAAGGGATAGAGCTATAGAAAGATAGATGAAATTTTCGCAGCACATACAGCATCACATGGCAATTTGTTTTAAATGATTCCCGTTTAATGAAGACAAGTATATTGGAAGAAAGAATGGGAAACAGGGAATTCTTAGAAGGAAGAAAAATATTGCTTTTCAGTCTTTTTGCAGGAAACAATATATAGGACCTCTATCAGTCGCAAGAAACTTGAAGGTACTGTATTAGGACAACATCCTTGCACATTGTGTTCTACCCTCTGGATTTTTCAGCCGTTGCTGCTAGTAATATCTCTATAACGGACGAATACTAGATTCACAGACTACGCCTGCACATACCGCGCAAGTGACTCGTATAAAAATGGCCTAATTTCAACCGTGCAAGAGACAAGAGGCATGGCATTAAATGGTGGGAAGTCAAAATAAACAATGGAAATTAATAAGGAAACAGAAAGAGGCCAGGTTTATTGAAAAAGAACAAGACGATGTCATGAATTGGAACGTAGGTCTCAAAACTGATGAGTGGTGGGACAAGTTGTTGAATAAACTTAAATTGTAACTTATAGTTTGCATAGCTTTTTGAATATTTCTTACCGGATAAGGCGGAGGGGGAGAAGATGATTTATGGGATTCTGTTTTTCTTTTGAATCTCGATAGCGATTAGCAACAAGGAGCCAGTCAGTGTTCATGAAACGCTTTTGTATTGTAATATGTCTGATGAAGCCAGAAGTTTAGTTAGTTAGCGAAATTGTTACACATCAATATTTTAACAAAATATTGTGCTTTGCTAAAAAAAAAAAAAAAAAAAAAAAAAAACTTTGTATTATTTCTATTGTAAATTACTAAACCTAAGCTAACATGAACCAGAAATCTACTAAAATTATCAAAATCGGAATAGTGATGTAGGAGTTAACCGTCAAACATTTCTACTTTTCATTTATACATGTATATAGGTTACAGGTGAGAACAAGTTGTTGAAAAAATGCTTTTGTTAATTATGGATACACTGAAGAATGAAGGACATTCAGACGATAAAACCAAAAAAAAAGAAGAAGAAGAAGAAGTTATGATCAAGTGGCCTCCATATGTGAGATTTTGAAATATAGTAAAATACCACAAAGAATTACAATCGTACTTGACTGTTCTTCATGTTTACGTTGGATGTTTATCCCCAAGGATGTGAACGTAATATATTCAATAGCCCGAATAGCTGGGTAAGAAGAATGGCGATATGAACAAGTATTTCGAGCTACTGTTATAAACAATAGATTCTTTGGCTGCAGTGGTGATTTTAAAATGTCGCATTTATTATTTAGTGCTACAGACAAAGATGCTACAATATAACATACATTCATATTTTGGAAGCAACTACAATAGTAATAACACAAGTAGATGGACAGTGCAATTCATATCCAAAACATCTTAAGGGGATGTCTACCCACTTGCAAGTGTTTCAGGATCCCTATAAGATAACACGTAGATATTTATATGTGAATATTTAACAAGATATTGCACTTACCGTCTCAAAATTTTCCATGATATTTTCCAACAGCAATACCTATATGTTCATGGTTTCTGTTTTTGATTTAATGCCCCAGATCAATTTAGATTAATTATAATGTATACGTCCGTTTACACTTGGCAACGTAGAGGATAGAATTTCTCCAGGAATTGAGAGCTCTCTGCTGAACCTCTAGCCCTAATAGTTTTCGCGTCACGTGGTAGTGATTTATGAGCGCTTCTGACTAAAAACAAAATGTTATCTCTGTTTCTTCCTTTTTTTTTTTTTTGTCGTCAAAAACTTGTTTTGGGCAGCTTTGTCCTCAGTTTTGTCCACTGCCTCTATCGAGATAGCAGTTATACAATGGAGATCGTTTGCAGATCTCATAGCAGATAATGTAACATTCTTTGAAGAAACTCGAAGACTGACATACGAACCGCGTGACAATTTGGGTAGGGAATTTGGAGCGTTGCAATTTTGTGTTCTGAAGTCCGCCTTATCACACAAGACGAAATGACCATAAACAAGAGACTTGTGAAGGAAGAAGGAAAATGTTCTTAGTAATTGTATCCAATTGTTTCCACATTTTTCACCTTTCCCCCCGAAAGATCCCTTCGAAAAGGGAAAGAGGGGAGGGTGATTTTGTGACCCTTGAGTTTTAGAATAGTCTTGAAACGAACTGCAAAGTGCACTTACTGGAAATTCTACTGTCGTTGTGCTATAATATCTGTGTTGCAAGAAGTGTGACAAAATGAAGGAATCAAAGAGGAAAAGAATTTGGTACTCTCTCCTTCCAAAAAAGAAGTCTCGCCAAGCTAATTCATATGTGTGGTCGATCTCAGAGTATGGAGTTCAGAGACTGGATAGTTAATATTTACCATTCAGGATTACCTTACAACCAATTAAATTCCATTTTCACCTAGCTTGGGCTGGGTTTGGGCAACTCCCTCTTGTGCAGTCGCCTGGACCCAGATCAGGCTCGTATTTATGGACATGTGTCTATTTCCGGATCACTTCGGAATTGATCCTTCGTTAATAACCATTCAAGTTCATTACTATATTTCCTGAATTATCCAGTAATCCTTTCTCCTCCAATCCTTTATCTTTCTTCATTCTTTCTCTTTTTCTTTTCTTCTCTGCCTCCCTCTGCTACTCTTCTTTCTCACTCTTCTTTTTCCTAACACTAACAAAACTGAAAAACGGTGTCGTCACGGGGAGTAGTCGCTATCAGCACGGTCAATAAGTTGTTTCGATAGTTTTTTTTTCTTCGGGAGTCCGATATGGAATGATTAACTCGAAAATGAACATATACAGAAAGAATAATAATAATAAAATTTATTCATGATTTCAATTATCAGATAGGAGAGTATTGTATTTCTTCCTTACTTCGGGCGACTCCTCCTTCCACCCACGAATAAAATTACCCGTATACATGACAATAGGAAGGTATTTCGTTGAAAAATATGCTTTTTGTATGATCATTTTAATTTCAGGCATATAGTCATTTTACTCCTTTTCATAATGTAATTAATATAGATGTATGCACAGTATAAACTTAATGTGTTAGAGATGTAATAAACTATTTCGTTGATAATTGTTTTTGGTAGAATCATTTGAATTTCAAGCATAACGTCATACTAAGGGGTTCCATAGTCTTGTGGTTAGAACTTTTGACTCCTGTTCGCGTGATTCTAGGTTCGATTCCCTACTAGAATACTCAAATCATTGGCGTTTGCTCATCGTTGTGAGGCAAGCTGGGGAGCCACGTGATTAAAAGACGTGACAGTCTATAGAATTAATATAAATGTATACACAGTACAAATGTTGTTTGACAGTAGTAAGGTATTTCGTTGATATGTATATACTATTTCTAGGATGTATACATTTCTTTGTATACGACTTTTATAATGTATAATGTATTCTTATAATCAAGAACGAAATTTTAAAATTCTTCTTCTTATTATTATTATTATTAAGTATTCTGCCTTTTGGCCGGTCCTGGGACTGATGAGATTTTTTTCGTTTCTTCTTAATTTTCAGTTTGGACCTTGAAATATTTCTTCCATGTTTCTCGATTTTCAGCTTCTTCTTAATAATAATTAATTATTAATGCTTAATAATAATTAGGCATAACAATGTTAGAAAACTGAAATATTTTAACAGAGCAGTTGATTTCCACGAATGTCTAATAACAAATTTTACCACCCAAGTGAGATTTATACTACTTGACACTATGGTTCGGAACTCATGACTATCATATTTGTGTTACAAGGTTATTTTCTAAAGACAGCTGTTTATTAGTCTAAAATCTAAACTCAGCAATACAGCCCATAGGGGCCTGGACATGCCAGCTGGTAAACATTCACAACCTAGAAGATCGTGATCAGTGCAATGACATCAAACAATCCTTTCGTCTTTCTTGGCCAGAGATCGCTACCGCTTTATTCGGATAGTTCTCCATTTCTTTCACGATGTTGACTCAACTTCGGAAGTTGTGAGCTTACACTGGCAGTCGAATCCTATTCTACGTACAATGGAGACACAATATAACGAGATTCAGCTAAGGAAAAACTCCTAAATAGTCATTAGTAGGAAAAGAAGCTGAGTACTATTAAGGAATGAATTGTTGATCATCTCTTAGGGGGAGGATATTTTCGAGAAAATGTACGCATGAAAAAATAATAATAATAATAATAATAATAATAATAATAATAATAATAATAATAATAATAATAATAATAATAATAATAATAATAATAATAATAATAACACAGCTACACAAAAAGAATAAAAGTTCTGTGCACCAGACCCCAGGGTATGGATTCAAAATATTTTTGTACCCAGAATCCAAATTTCGAAACCCCAGGACGATTGACCGTGATATTTTTTTAAATGGGCGATAAACATAAGCAAACGTAAAACAGCAGTTACGTTCTTCGCCCATAAAACAAAGTTGACACGGTCAAATCGTCCTGGAGTTTCGAAATTTGGGTTCTGGGTACCAAAATACATCGAATCAATACCCTGGGGTCCAGTGCACAGAACTTTTATTTATTTTGTGTGGTTGTGTAATAATAATAATACTGTATAAGGATAAGGAATGAAGACGTACTAAAGGAAGCTAATGAAGGACGACAGATCATGAAGATAATAGGAAAAAAAAAGAAACAGCATGCTTGGACATCTTATTCGGCACTCCGATTGGATCACCATGTTGATAGGGAAAAAGGCAGAAGAAAAACCATGAAGTGGAAGATCAAGGATAGAAAAATCTATAAGTTTTACGTCCCACAGTTATGCCTGGTAGGTTAAAGGAGCTAGTGATGTTGTGAAAAGAAGGAAATGCTGGAATGCAGAAAGTGGAAGGAAACGGGAGAACCCCGAGAAAACCCCCACACATGGTGTTTGTCCTCCACAAAGTTCACTTGGTGCGAGCTGAGATCGAACTAAGGATGCCATGCATTAGAGGTGAACGCTCTACCACTGACCCACCGCGGCCCGATCAGGGATAGATGCAGTTACGAAGAAGAGACCTTATCAAATTATAAAACAGCTCTCCCAGGGGAGAGAAAAGTTTTAAAATTTCCTTCTTGCGCATCAACCTATGATTGAAGTGAGAAAGATTATTATTATTATTATTATTATTATTATTATTATTATTATTATTATTATTATTATTATTATTATATCGAGAATGTACTTCTGGGTTTCCTCCTTAAAAAATACACACACTATTTCCAATTATGGTTATCCTACTTTTTACAAATTTGTCTTTTTTTTTCCTCTGTCTTTCATTCCCATCATGCGATGGGTGGGCCATAGAAGGTGACGCCTTTTCTGTGGCCAGAGTAATCAAATTTGTCTAATTCAATATTGGTTTAAATAGTATTAGTTTTCAAGCTACATATATGAGTTCTTTGACTAACTGAATAGTGCACGCCCCTTCTGGCTCACTCGCCACTATTTAACATTAAATTTCAGATGCCTCGATATACTTGCATAAGTTTATTATTTCTAAAATAAATATTACGTAAAAGGTTATTCAAATTGATATCAAGTTTTTCTGACATTTGTATATTACGCATATCTTTCTTAATTTGCATTACTCACATTACCCCAGAGAACGAACAAATTTTAGAGTTCTGGTTAAAACTTCTCTTACAATAATAAGCAAATATACGAGGAACAAATTTACCATTATTGACGATGCGGAGGGGAGGAGATTTTCTGGACTAGGAAGGAATGTGTGCGGGTGCAGAGCAGAGGTCTGCACGGGCCGGAATTTTCAGCCCGGGCCCGGCCTGTGAATTTACAATGTGAGGCCCGACCCGAGTCCAAAATATGTCTTAGCATTTAGGCCCTAGCCCGGACTGAGCTCTGTGATAATCAAATGAGCCCGAAATAAGCCCGAATTGCAGAAACTTAATTATTAATGCAAAATTGTATTTTTATTTACAGCAATTCGAGGTTTGATTTTGCAGTTGTGTTTTAAAAGTCCTCCAGAAAGAACGGTGCAATTTGTATCGTTTTACACTATATTTACAAAGTTAGGCCCGAAAAAGTTCGAGAAATATGGTTGTATATTTAAAAATTCACAGCCCGAACCCAGGGGCGTCATTTAGGAGGACAGGGAGAGGCATTTGCCCCCCTCCCGAGTTTGAGATTTATATAATTTTATCAATAGCATAGTAGTAAATCAGTGAAAAACGCGAAATTTTACATATATCAACGGGTCTTGGCCCCCCAAGCCAAATCTGAAATGACGCTACTGCCCGAACCCCTCCCGGGCCCTAAGTGATACCTTCTTTGTAGGCCCGAGCACGTGCAGACTTCTAGTGCAGAGGCGTTTCAAGTGGTGGGCGACTGCCCACGGCCTTGCATCTTGAGGGACCTCGCAAAGACCAACGAGCCTAAATCGATTTAGCACTCACTTTTGTCGATGCAACAATAGAAACAAATATGAATTCGGACTTAATTACAGAAAAACAATACGCTTCAAACTAACTTTTCATCTGTTTGTACCGGTATATATTAGATCGCTAGCATACGCGACAGGCGGCGAGTTTATTTTAAAATTGCAATAATGAATGTGTATAAGTCTTTATCGTTGAGATGAATTGTTTTCGATAAATTTTATTATAATTAGCAATTTTTAAAAAAGGGGGCAGGAAGGACTCGTAAACCTTATTCGCCTTCTGTGCAGATGGTATGGTAAAAATCAATACTGGATAATGAAAGTGTAAGTGTAAAGGCTAATATGGAACAGAGAAACAAAAGAGAACTTCTTCAGAAGGGAATTGGGAGGGGAGGGGATGAGAGTACAATGCTGTGACACTTAAAATGCGTCTTGATTTGTATACTTCAACAAACTTTTCTTATTAGATTACGCAATTTCTAGTTTCTTACTCCGATTATTCAAAGTATTCAAATGTTCTCGGAGGGAGTGACCGCCCCTCCCTTTAATCCGTCCGTGGTGTCATTCAGTTTGGCTTTTCGCTATTAATTCAAAGTGCTTTCCGAAACAAGTTGTCTTCTTGTGACAGCAGGGGGTGGAAGAAACAAACAAACCGTGAAAGGAAGAAAGAAGAGGTTTTGGGCTCTTCCAGTCCAGACCATTCTAACCACTGAGAAGTGAGAATCACAACGTGATTTTTCTGGTAAGAGCGTCCTTTTAAAAGCAGCTAACAAGCACACAGATGGTCAGCCCTCTCCCCTCTGCAGCATACTTTTTATTCTCTGTTGCCAAACTTACTGAAGAATATATTGCAATTAATCTAACGCATGTAACGTAAATTGGAGACCGTGGTTGGTTTTATATGGGTCTTGTGTATTTGTATTAAAAATTTCAAGTTATTACCTGCAATACTTTCTTAGAAATTACCATATTAAATTTTACATGTTATCAAATGGAGAGTTAGAAACCTAAGCGGAGATGGTAGAAGATCCCCTTAATGTCGATTTCTATGATCATTGCATGACGTATTTTGAATAGATAGATATGAACAAAGTTACAGTGAATTGAATGTTTGACACTTCTTAAACTGCCATTCTGCTATTCTGTTTAGAGATTGCTACTGTGATTAAAATGTCGTGTTTGTGAGAGCTTTTCTTATGATTGTTGCTTTCCTGTTCTATAATATTACAGTAACAGTCTTTAGTGGTTGTAATTACTACATGTTTCAGCAATTACATAATTTTAAACTGTGTTAAGCACTTATTACTGAAGCATAATTAATTTAACACTAAATAATAATTGTAATATTGTAACTTTTCGTTCAATATGTAAGTGTGAATTGCAATTTACCCGCATCAAATATATATTATAAAATGTGCTAATTTAAACATTACAAAGACGTTTCAAGGTAAATGGTCCAACCTGTATGTTGATAGTACTTTTAGCTACATGTCGGTCACTATAATTCTGAGTGTGTTCCGTAAGAGAATTTAGTTCTTGTTCTTGCATTTTGTAAGTTTGTTTTGTTTTTATATTCAAATTCTTCAAACTATCAAAGATGTAGGTTGCATAGCCAATAATTCAGTGTGATCGTTCGTGAGAACCTCACTTGCAAAGTGTGTGTTTACTATAGTTGTTGTGAAATGTACATCCACTGTGGATCGTGATCGCTGCCAGTATAAATGAAATGAAATTTTTGAGTTTTACGTCCCATGGTTATGCCAGTTAGGCTAAAGGAGACGGTGATGATGAGAGATGAATAAAATGGTGGAATGAAGAAAGTGGGAGAATCCCGAGAAAAGCCACGCACACGGTGTTTGTCCACCACAAAGTTCACTTGGCGGGAGAGGGTTTGAATCCAGGACCCCAAGCACCAGAGGTGAACGTTTTATCACTGAGCCACCGCGGCCCCTCGCTGCCAGTAGAATCTGAGGTATTAAGATAAGAAGCGAGAACACAGGATGCAATAATTACATCACTAATTATATTCCTACTTTGTCGAGTTCCATGGAATATTGTACGATTTTCTTCTATGCATTTTCCTGCTTAGATTATTGTGTATTTGTTCGTTTTAATGTATTTTTATTCATTGACACATATAAATGCTTCAAACAGAAATAATTAAAATAAAATCAAAGTGTATTTAAAAAAAAAAAAAAACATTAACGTTTGTAACACTATATATTTCCAAACCACGTATATACTAATACATTAACCATTAGCTATCTGTACTAGGGGTGATAACGATCCTTTTAATTTATAATTTTGGAATCACAGTGGGCTTTTCTAATTTCAAATCATTGATTCTAAAACTCTCCACTAGGTGGAGTGACAGATGCGCAGAAGGTGTCAGTAGGTTCGTGAAGTCTCATCATTTTATTTTAGTTTCTGTAATTTTATTTTATTTTCAGATTAAGGCATGGATCCATAGACGATAGAACCCTGTAGTTTTACCTGTGACAGTTTCACAAGGAATAACTAATCTCTCGCAGCACTTCAGCGTGAATTTCTCCGGTATTTCAAAATCCACGAAAATCAAGCTGTTTCAACATATCGCTACAATGTTTTGGATTAAAACACTTCGTACACGAGGATACTAACGAATAAAAAAAAAAAAACACCAGAGGTACTCCAACGGCACTTACCCCCGAAAGTGCGGAAAGAGTCAGACAAGCCGTTTTACGCAGTCTGTGTCGGAAGCATGGACTAAATTTGGCCTCATCACTCATAAGCTCAGGTATATTTTACATTTAGACTTGCATTTCCACCCATACTAATTGGTCATTGTGCAGCAGTTGAAGCTAGCAATTATAGCAACCGAACTGCGAACATGAGATGGAAGCAATTTTTGAGCAAATTTACAACTTCCATTTGTTCACGAGTGATGAACTTATTTTCCTCTCAATGGTATTGTCAACCAACAGAACTGCTCTATTGGACCTCTCAAAATCCTAAAGAATAACACGAAAGATCTCCGCACAGCTCTAAAGTGACGGTTTGCTGTGCTATAGGCAAGATTTCTGTAATCGTTCCTTACATTTTCGGCAATGATAATGAAAATGTTGTTATCGTGAACTTGGGGCGCTATATTGAGATGATCAACTTCTTACTTGAATTACGACGAAAACGCGTTCTCCTTCACCATGTGTGGTTTCAACTGGACAACCCACAAAGCTAGATCATCAATAGCACTTCTTCACCCTCTCTTCCCTTGTCGTCTTGTTTCCTTGTTCATTGAAATCCTTGATACCATGACCTATCCAAGTGCAATTATTTCTTGTGAGGTTACCTCAAGGCACGTGAATACAACTGAGGAGCTTCTTTCGAAACTCCACCTAAGTCATTTTTTATAATTTTACAGGAGAAGCGAAAAACGTGTATCGCTCTGGTTCTACATTTAATGAAAAATATTTGAACGTTATCATTTATGTCTAGTGGTACCTTACAACATGCTAAATTTTAAGAAATGTCTGATTTTAGGTTTAGGCCTAAATGGCGGGAAAATGTTTAATTTCCGTCCAAAAACCACTTAAGTCATATGTTTTCTCCAGAAAAAAGTCAGCTACTGCTCAATGATTACACTCTACTATCATTATATCTTGTAAAATAAATACAATATTAAAATAATAATAATAATAATAATAATAATAATAATAATAATAATAATAATAATAATAATAATAATAATAAGAAGAAGAAGAAGAAGAAGAAGAAGAATTTATATTTGATTATACTATGTGCTTATTTACACTAACATGTAAGATTAACATGATTTGTGTGTTTTTAATGAATTTTTATTTATTTTAGTTCTAAGATTTATATTTTAAACTTTCATTTTTAAGTGTACTTTTATATTGATTATATTTTATTATTTCTTTACCCAGTTTCCGGAATATCTTGATCGCTTCCTTTCCTTCACAGGCTTAGTAATCCAATTTCCATTTTGCAGTACAGGTGTATTGTTTTCAGCCAGTCCTAATAACAACGTAGTAGTCTCTTGTATAGACAATATATACTTTTCTTTAAATATCTTCTTACTGGTTGTTAACTCTTACGATAACTAACTGTTTCTAAGCAAATTCTAAACAAAAGATTAATTTTCGCTCCAAATCTAAAAATAAACATCAATAAGAAACGGTAACAATGAATATCAAACTTTCAAAACAGATAAATAATACCGACGTGACTTAAGTGGAATTTGGAATTAATATTTTTAATGACTTGGGCGCATTTTGGAAAAAAGAATGTGATTTTTTACATTGCATTTAAAGACGACTTACGTGAGTTTTGAGAAGTTATATTGTCAGGCATGTGTATCTAGTCCTAATACACAAATAAAGCGCAAAAACCGAACATTGAAAAAAAAAGTGACTTAGGTGGTGTTTGGAAACAAGCTCCTCAACTATAGGCTCGCATATTGGAAGACATGAAAGAAGCTACTTTCGTGGAAGTCGTCCAAATCGACAGAGCTATGTCGGAAAGTGCGGATGCAAAATTCGAAGACCTCAGAAATCGTTCTCATGATCATCAGTAATAATGGACACTACTTGCCAGATGTTTTCCAGATTTGATTTTGTAAAATGTTATTTCAATACAGACTTCAATCTGTAAATATTTATGTTCTAGAAAATATTAACGATTATATGATTTTAAAAAAACGCTCGTCTTTTTGCCTCACCCTGCATATTGTTTTTATATTGCAAAATGTTATGACCATTGTCACCATTCATATCACTTTAATACCGAAAACGATTTCTAAGTAGAAAAACGCAATTTGAATGTTTATAAAATTATAAATTAAAGGATTCTTCACTATCCATTCTATGTTTATACAAATATATAAATGACTATAAAATAAAATATTCATTATCAGTTTTAGGAGGGACTTTTCTTTTTTATTTTTTTTTTTTTTTATTTTATGGATATTAAGGTAGCTAAATTATCCAATTGCCTCATGCTGAGAATCACAGCTTTAGTACGATGTAGAACCTGTTATACGATCCATTCTGTTTCAAACTTCTGCTAAGATACACCTTACATATTGTGGTTCTTCTTTCTCTTCATAAAGATACAATATGTGCCAAATAAGAATCGCTACCCGAAAACCGAAAATTGAAAGTAGCAAAGAAAAATTGTCCTTGAAATGAATTTATTCATTTAAGATTCATTTCGACAATGAAGTATTTACAACAGTTTACAATATTTACAATATTTGCAAGTACACACTACTTACATGAAGTAAAGAGTTCTTACATTTTTGTACATTATTATTATAGTAACTCAAATTACGTTAATTTTATATTATGTATATTTACTGATATGTTGTTATTGCACACTTTGAGTTAGTATTCTAAGCACAGAATATGCTATTTAAAAAACAAGAGAAAAAAACAAAGTATCAACACACATAATTACAGTTCAGTAAGGTACTATTTCACCTTTCACAAATGTCCACATTTTGGAATTTGACAACAAGACTTCCTATCAGCTAGACGCAAGCATGTTTTACAGTTAATTACCCTGTACCAAATGTTAACTAGTGCTCAATGAGTTAAGTTCTTGTTCAGGAGACGCTTAGCGATTCCATGCCACAGATTTTCTATGGGTTCATATAAGGTGAATTTAGTGACTAGCATAATGTTCAAATTCATCCCGTTTCCCTAAACTGTTTGACTCGTTTCACTGTGTGATATGTTGCTTTATCCTCCTGGAAAATCCAAAGTCCAGATTCTATTGAAAACAATGAACTGCTGCAGAGTTCCTTAGTTGTTTGTTCAATATAGAAATGTAGCCATCCTGATTCAAGCTACCCGTCAGAATAAGGAATCTTCCGAATACTTTTGAGATACCGAGATAATGTATTCGCGGTATTACTTTTAAAGTTAATAACACACTTTGTCCTTCAGTTTTTCACCATTTTCTATTCTTATTTTTACATCACTGTCAATCCCATACATACAAAGCTTTATTTCACCACTGAAAATGACATGTCCACTTTTATTCATTCCATTTGCTGACATTTCATAGAATTTACGACGAGCGTCCCTTTCTTACTCTGTTAGATGTGATTTCTTCTTCAGGGTTTTCTTCTGTTTCATCTCTACACACCTTCTTCTTGTTATTCATTCCAATACCTCTTTTCTGATTTGACTGCTCTAAATATTGCAGGCAGTTCATCTGCAGGTAGACAGTTTACACACATTCTTGTCATGTTTTGCTATGCACTTCAAATTTCGACCATCTTTAGGTATTGTAACCAATTTCATTTCACTGCCTTGTCTACGGTCTGTACTTCCAGTCTCTGCATTCTACCGAAATTTGTGACAGCTTTTGGATGCATATCTAGCCTTTGTGAACTTTTTTCCTTGGACACATGATTCTCGAACATTTGACGTACTCGTCCTTGCTCTTGGACTGAAATCTGATTTCTACCCATTTCGATCAACCTTCCATAAGCAAACTTTCTGTAGACTGAAGCAAAAGGACGACTTCTATAGAAGAATCTTTCAGTGAGGTAACGAATCTAATCCCTAAACAATTGTAACAATCAAACTTTACATTAGAAGAAAACTATAGTAACAGGCCATTCAAGCAATAAAGCTTAATGATTTTATTCAAATAACTACTTTCTTTCTACATTGTTACCTTCTTTGCTAGAGTCATCATAATACCGAAAACGGTTAAATGTTAAAAGTATGTACAGGAGATAGAGTGTGCAAGATTGCCAAATCATTCCAAGGAATGAATACATACTGATAAGACAATCACTAGGGGCGATTCCTTTTTGCCGAGGAGTTCTATCACTGATCGCTGCCTAAGGAAAAACATCATATTTGTTTTATGTACCTAGGTATAGCAGTGGCGTATTTAAGGGGTGGGCTTTCGGGCTTAAACCCCTCCCCATTTACTATTTTAAATCGAATGAAATATCTTGTAGAATTTTCACATTTCCAGGAATAAAGTTAGAAAAGCCCCCACCCCCGAAACAAAACATAAATGTGCCAATGCCTGCCACGATACGCTCTAGCGCGCCTTTCTAGCTACAGTTCCTTATTAGTCAATGTCCCAACCATTTTCTCTTCTTTGAAGCCAACAATACGTTAATACCTTATATTTTATTAGTTTCTAAGAAAATAACGGGAATTTCCAAACGTCAAATACCAAAGTTGTATTAAATTGTAAAAATGTTTTTTTTTTTTTTTTAACTCAATATGAAAGTATAGCTACAACAAAGTACTTAAGGCACTTCCTTACCTCTGGTAGATTCCCGAGTAAGAGATGTTCTGCCTCCTTTTTGGCGAAAAATTGATAAAGTGTTAAGATGAAAAACTTCAAATCTCCTACTCGTCTAAAATGTAAGGTTAATTCAACCGAACCCTATATCAACAAACTTTCTTCAATTTTTACGTGAAATAGTAGGCCGCATTTATTTAACTTTACCTTTCATTTTCATGTGGTACATTACTTACCAAGACAACAGGAGTTTCTGATACCCTTATTTCTAATTTATACATTACCAATTAAATTTCATCACTGTATGGTTAAATTTTAAGTCTTGCTAGCCTCCAATTAAACTTGGACAATACTTCTTTACTATTCCATTTTAACTTTTCAAGTTCGATTTAACTAAAAGTATCACATATTATAGGTTACAGGTCTGATAATGTTCTCTTCTGTTATCAGACAAGACAGTAAATGATGAAAATTGTTTGATAAATGTATATTGTTACGTAACAATGTGACAATTTTGTATTGGTGTGTTGTCAAAATAAATTAACAGTATAAATTCTATTTTTCGTCTTCTGAAAATTTCACTTCCGTGAGAACAAAGAAAGACAAGCGAAATATTTTTTCCGATTTTTATTCTATCAAACAACGCACTCTGATTCGTCCCTAGATGACCTGGGATTGAACATAATTCACGAGTATATATCTTTGTTATTTTATATGTTTGGTTGGTATATTCTATAAGTACAAGAATTTTGGAGTAACGCTAACAAAACATACAAACAGAATGATACACTCAAATTTAGAATTTTATTTTGCTGGTAACATCACTGCAAATATAAATTTCCTTTTTTAAAGTGTCATCACATTTCATGTTCTTATTTGTTAAGACAGTATAAAATATCTTTTTTCCAATTTAACCCACTGGAACTGTCAACATAATTTAAATCAACATCGACATCATCCTAAGTGAAGCCTACTCCTGGGGAAGGGAAGCAAAACGCCCCGAGTCACCATCTATGAGCTAAGTCTTGTTTTATCACTATATTGTCTCCAAAAACCGAAGAACTAAGGGATAAAATGAGTGAGAGCAGCAATGTCTTCAGTTAGAATATGCTGGAAATATCCAGGTGAAGGAAGGATAAAACCTTTGCCACAAACACTGAACACAGTTGTATTTCTCAGGAAGTGATTTCCAGGACAGCAGCCAGAAGATATGACAACTAAAATACTACTCTAGAACGTCCTTCTGATGACTACATGAGAAATGGTCCCGGGAGACCGCATGAGAAGATAAGGACATCCCGGACCACCAAAGTGAACAAAGGTTTCTCACGAAATTAGTTCCAGAACAGCAACCAAAATATGTGACAAAAAGTTCAAGTTCTGTACAATATACCTCAAACGTTCAAATTAGTGGTTCCAGGTGAGAACACTACGGACCACTAACAATAAACAAATTTTAGATTCCTCATAAATCAGCTACAATGCAAGAAACAGAAGACATAACTTAAAAAAAAAAACTCAAAATTAAAATCCTCTAGATCACTCCTGATGTGCTCAGGTGAGGCGTAGTCCCGGGGGAGGGGTGGAGGACGCCCCGGGCCATCAACAGCAAACTAACCTTACATTTCAAGAAGATAATTCCGATACGGAGCCAATAAGTGAAGACATCAAGAGCATTTAGAATATGTCTGACACCCTCAGATTAGGCGTGGTCCCGGGGCAGGGGAGGAGGACGCCCCGGGCCACCAACAGCAAAACCAAATTTTCATTTCAGAAGATAATAACTTAGAAGGAGAGCAATCAGGAGGAGCAACAAATTGTAAACGAAGATCCTCTGAAACATGACTCATATGCCTATGTGAGGACTAGTCCCGGAGTGGAGAAGGAGACTTCACTAGACCTGTCAATAATTGTAAATATTTGTACTGTACATTTGTATATATTTGTAAATATTATTGTGGAATATTTGTAAATAATGTACATATGTAGTTACGAGAATGTATATAGTACTTGTAAATATTTGTTATATTTCCATTAGGTATATTGGTTGAACCATGGGCCGAAGAAAACATGTGACCGAGTGGAGAAAGGGAGAATTTTCACATTTCCAGGAATAAAGTTAGCAAAGCCCCTCTCGAAACAAAATCGTAAATATGCCACTGATATGCAGGGTGGCCAGAAAATCCCTTTATACACGAAATAAATGCGTGCAACAATGTATGATGTTAAAATATTTACTCGTAAGATTTGAACCTCCCACCTGATCATTGATATGACAACAGTGCTCCTCATGTTAATTGCCACACGATTGCCTCGTAACTGCCACGCGACTTCCCGTGGAGGGGGAGAATAAAGTCTATAAGTTCACCAGTTCCTTGTCTCGCCTTTCCATGTTTGGTGAACAACAATGGCAGATATACCAGTGCCTTCACTTTGGAAAAGCGCTTGATGGCAAGTATTTTTGTCCATGAATGGAAGCACAATAACAAAAATATGCCGCAGGTAATGGATAGGTTTCGTGAACGATTCGGTAAGGAGCCTCGAAGAATCAGACTTTGATCACGTGGGACGAAAAAACTTTTTTTCGTCTGGTAAGTGTTTTGGATTTCCCTCATTCTGGTCTTCCATCAACCCGAAGGGAAATGTGTGCAGAAGTTAATGCGTCAGTAATGCATTGACTCTGCAAGTTAGCCATAACGCGTTTTACAAACCTTGGAATTATAAGGAGCACAATGGAGTTCTACATGAAAATGAAGTTGAAATAAGTACTGGTGTAAAGGGACCTTTCTGGCAGTCCTATATTTCTAAAATAAATTGAAAGCAAAGGATTAACTGAAATATCCTTTTCCAATGAATTGCTTAATTTTAATTTTGGTAAATTAATATATTATATTTGTTTACTTTTCCCTGTTGTTGATTCTCGGTATAATAATTATGTATTCCAAAAACTAGAATAAATTAAGAAAATTTGTAAATATGTACTAGTATTATTTATATATATATATATATATATATGTATATGTGTGTGTGTGTGTGTGTGTGTGTGTGTGTGTGTGTGTGTTTAGGTATTATGCGTAGAGCTACTCCAAATATATGTTCGTTTGCTTATTACGCCTACAGTCCTTCATCAAAGTTCTGTCTCTTCAAGGAAAGTAAAGTTCAAGCGTTTTCATGGCCTTCAAACAGTGTTCATGCTTTCTGGTGTGTCAGTAACAAATACTTAAGATGATAGTTTGCTACATAATATGAAAAATACATTTTGTATATATGAACTCTCCTAACAAGTTATTTTAAAAGATTTTCATGAAAGGCGAAGTTTATAGACAATCATCATAGTCACATGCTCATCCTGTGACTAAAAAACAGCCCAAAGGATGAACAAAAGATTGTTTTCAACGTTAAATCAAATGCCACAAAAATTATATGGACCATAAAACTGGCTTAACTTTTTTCTGTTACTTTTCATTTTTCATAGTCTTGTTATTTAGTGGTATAAAAGTATATTTTATCACGTAATTAAAATAAGTGATTACAGTTGAAAAAGTGTTTAGGAAAAACATGTCTTTTCATTTTAATCGAACATGTGCATAAGCTCGATTGCAATCTCATCTGACTTTCTACAATTAACTTGCTTTTATATTCATATTTACATATCATACCAAACATTAATGTTTCAATTTACTCACTTATATTAATGCAAGTGATGTAGCTATCCCTTCCCGCATCTCTGTTTATGATGTCAATCTATGGTATTGCAAATTTTTATTTGCAACATTGTTAACGCGTGTTACTACTGCATGTTTAGTTAGCTACATCACAAATAATAAAGATACCTTTTACGTAAATGATTCATGACCTTATCTTTTAATAGGTATACTGCATTCTTTTAAACTTAAAAAAACGTTCAGTTTATATTACATACAGGGGCTTCTGCAGATGACAAGGTAACGAGCCATAAATAATAACATGAGTGGCTTCCACTCACAATAAAAACACGCACTTATACATCTGTGTGTGTCAAATAGGTGCGAAAATGGAGAATCAAAACGCCTCATGCATACAGCTAATCTTCACAAACTCGTTGTCCAAGTGTGTTCCATAAATAGTGCTCAACGAATTTAACGAAATGTCATCTTAATTTCATTCACACATTCTTAAATCATTTGGTATAATGAATAAATGTCTTTCTTTATTTATAATATAAATGTGAATAACTATATTCTCACCGAATTTAAACTTGAAATAATTTAAAAATTGCTTTTAATCATGTACGAAAAGTGTATTATAAAGTTTCGTATCTGCTAGTGGCTGTTGTGAGTTAAATGTTGGATACTACTCAAAACTTGTGTAAAGTTGCTGCTTCTATTACATATACCATATATTAATTTAGTGCTGTATGAAAAACGTAATTCATATGCTGTAGCTATAAAAACGTACATTTATTGAGCTGAGCGAAGCGAAGCTCTTATACTCGGGTTAGCCGTTTGGTTGTCCGCGAACTCCTCCTAGACTGTTTGGCCGATCTCAACCAAACTTAGCACGCTGATAGAGTATGTCGTGCTGAGTGACAACATAGGTCGAAATCAAAAATCCGATGTACCATCGAGGAATAATCACCGAAAAACGCTTCCTGCTAGACCGTTTGGCCGATCTCAACCAAACTTAGCATGCTGATAGAGTATGTCGTGCTGAGTGACAACATAGGTCGAAATCAAAAATCCGATGTACCATCGAGGAATAATCACCGAAAAACGCTTCCTCCTAGACCGTTTGGCCGATCTCAACCAAACTTAGCACGCTGATAGAGTATGTCGTGTTGAGTGACAACATAGGTGGAAATCAAAAATCCGATGTACCATCGAGGAATAATCACCGAAAAACGCTTCCTGATTACGTAGTTTAAGCTCGCTCAGCTCATTTCATTGCAATCGGGTATATCCATTGCATTCCTAGCTTTATTTATTCCATATTATATGAACAATAGATAATTTACAAATAATATGTAACAGCACGCTAAATAAGTTTCTTTAACATATAATTTCCCAATATAAAAAGGCATTATAAAACAAATAATTAAATTTGTCAAAACTGCCAGCAATTCCGGCATCTATAAGCATAAACCGAAAACGGAAGAGTGCACAAGTTAATGCCTATTTGTTTTACAGTTAGTTTCTTTCCAATCAACATCCCAGGAACTAATTCTGTATTGGTTTTTGTAAAATGTGTAGATCGCTACGCAACTCAAAAAGCAATAAGCAATTGTAATTACTATCCTTATTATTGCAAACTAAGACACAAACAATACACAATGAGGCTTCCGGCACAACTTCCAATAACTTTGTGGAACTCACAATTATTGCCTTACTAGTATTTATACTTTCGGAGCCGCTCTGGTCCTTAGCTTGATCCTAGCTCGTACCAAGTAGACCTTGAGATGAGGGAACATCGTGCACGTGGATTTTCTCGAGGCTTTCGATTTCTCCAGTTTCTTCATTCCGCCAATTCGTTCATTATCATCATAGCCTTGGTGTATAAGAGTCGTTAAGGTAAAATGAGTCGATACTTCTAAATTATGAAATGGAAGGGCATTTATAGTAAGAAACAACACGTAATCTTCGAGCGCCTTCGTTTCGATTCTAGTAACTAATGGAGAGAGAGATGAGTAAATACGTGTATATCTGATTATGAATACAACTGTATTTGAGTATCGCAACTAGGATTAATAAATAATAAATATTAATAAATAATAAAAATTGGTATATCTAACCAATGCAGATATGATTTTAAATGTCATTTACAAAATTTAACTTTACGTTCAAAATTCATTGAGAAACATTAAAAGAGAAAATAGTACAGGAAGGAAAATGATTTATGGAAATATATTTTTTAAATAAAACTTTATTTAATGGAATGAATGTGTTAAATAATGTTAAAAGTTCGCTCACAAAACAATAGATTATTCCTTGAATAATCTAAATAATAATTTAGAATTTAAAGGAAATTAGTTAGTTGGTTACAGTAAATAATAACTCGTCAATTCCTGTAGTATACATTAGGGCAATGGGTCTCAACCTTTTTTGACTGACGACACATATTACTAAATATTTAGGACTCACATCACCTTTGGCACGTGAAGTCTGGTTCAATCCTAGCTCCCGTCAAGTGGGCTTTGGGGTGGACAAATACCGTGTGCGTAGGTTTTCTCGTGATTCTTCCGTTTCCTCTTGCTTTTGTCATTACACTATTACAATCCATTCAACACCATTGTCTCTCTTTTTCTCGATGTCTAATCGTGGGACATTAAACTAAAAAAATCGCGACACACATGTTTGATTTATTATTATTATTATTATTATTATTATTATTATTATTATTATTATTATTATTATTATTATTATTATTATTATTATTATTATTATTAACAAATTATAATAATGTACTTCATGTACCTTTTTCTAAGGTAATGACTCTGGAGATCGTTACTACCTCTGGAGGCGTTGACTACTAGTCTGTCTGATAATTGATTTTGATTATTAAATGCTTCATATGATTTTTTTAAATTCTAAAATTTCGCGATACACTCTATGGGACTGCGTGATACACGTATTTGAAACCCTGCATTACAGAATTGTACATCACTTTCAAAGCATACCTCTTCTTTAGTGGAAAATGCCAGAATGCTGACTTCACACCAAATAATCTTGGCTTAACTTGATTTGAAAAAATAAAATGAAATCTCTTAGTCTTACGTCTCAGGTTATGCCGGTTAGGCTAAAGGAGGCGGTGATTATGAGAAATGAATGAACTGGTGGAATGAAGAAAGTGGGAGGAAATGGGAGAATCCCGAGAAAACCCACGAGCACGGTGTTTATCCACCACAAAGTCCTCACAGCGCGAGCTGGGATCGAATCAGGGACCTCAAGCACCGGAGGTGAACGCTCTACCACTGAGCCACCGCGCCCCCTAACTTGATTTGAGTTTAGCGTCTCTTTCAGCAGCGGGGCTATATGAGACGTGGCCCTACAGTTTAATATGGAGTCCGAATAACATTAGCTCCTGCCGGGAATCCAAGCCGGGTCTCCCTCACCAAAGGCAAGTACGCTAGCCATATAGCCACGAGGGAGCTTACACCAAATAATAAATCATATTCTTAACAAATTTTAAATTGCAGTACATACAGCTGAATTACTATGGCACTTCTATAGCATTTCAGTAACATAACACTAAACTGACTTATCAGATCCATTTTCTGACTAGACTGCAATTAAATATTTACACAAGTGTATAGTTGTAATGATATTTTTATAGCTTCAAAAATATGACATTTAAAAGTATCAATTTTGTTTCTGTGCTGTCAATTCTTATTCACAGAATCTCTCACCCGGGTGGAGAGTGTTTAGGTATGAATACACACGTTTCTGAAATGGACAAGCAAAACAACCAACCGTGTCCACGTTTGCATTTCTTTTGAAATTACTTTTCATGAGGACGGTTCCAGTTCCATTGACTAAATTTTGCATCGAGGTAATGTTAAAGCCAAGTGGTTATGAGTTTTCAGTTACTCATGTCCTTCAAGAGCAGTGACCGAAATTTGTTCTTAATATTACCTTTAATTTCTATCAAGGTTCGTACAAAATAGAACAAATTTTGTATATTTGTATTGATAATAGAGTATGCTTTTCAAACTAAAGGGTTTTAATCTGTTATTTTCTTGAAGAACGTCATGGAACTTTCACTCTTTACGATTAATAGCTATTTTTTTTCTTGCTAGAACTAGTTGGAGAGGGTTTGAATATTAATTAACAAATTTGCACGTTGATAATGGTGATATCGCAAGTAGCCAAAAATCTACTTGACACATTGTGTAGTGTATTCTACTTTAGTATATATATCTGTTCAGTTCCGTTCAGTTTGTTACATTTTGCATTATTGGTTTACTGTTCTGGTACTGTTGAATACGATGGGACGTCATATCTAGCTCCGTAATTTGAATTCCTTCAGCCGTTTGTCAGATTGACTTCAAATCGGGTGCGTATTGGTTGGAGCTTGTTTTTAAAGTGTAAAATTGTGCCTTGCAATTCAATGGACAACGAGGGAATGGATGCTAGACGGAAGTGTTCACTTATTTAGTACTATAGTTTGTGTTTTATATAGTTGTTTCTTTTCCTCGTGTTTCTTCTTATATATATAATATGCTATTTTTGCTTTGAAAACTTCCTGCCAGCGTTCGCTCCCGAGTTGACCATTTTAAGTTGACCTTTTCTTCTAAAGGTAAAGGTAGTGTTAACTTACTGTATAATCAAATTCTATTATTTTGGTAATTTACTATAACCTACTGTTAGTACCGTGTCTATATAACTTAATTGAAATTAACATTTGAGGATAAATCTTGTTCTACATCATTGTTGTTGTTTACTTGTTTCTTATTATCTCGTTAATAAATTGTTCATTGGTATACCTTGTAAATGTGGAGAATGTTTTGATTTTGAAAAGCCTCGGGCTTATACTATATCTGCCTAAGGAGGGGGGGGGGTATTCAATCTAATAACATGCCTTTATGTATGTGTCGTATATGTATGATACATTACAATTGGCATTATTTTCTACAAGGTTATTCAAGGAAGAATGACCAAACTTTGATCGTGATAATTACTAGTAATGCTAATGCATATTTTTGAAGAACTAAGATGGTTATTATAACCGGTTATGCATTTGAAGGATGATGCTGAAATACTTTTTCATTTACTTAACACTATATAGTTCAAAATACTTCCATCTGTGCCTGATGAAGTCAGACTATCTCAGTCACATAATAAATTTTCTGATTAGATGATTTTGGAGCAATATACAGAACTTATCGTTAAGCGTGTCCTTGGAAAGCGATAAATAGAATTCGCTCGATTAGCTTAATTTTGCATCATAAAGCAGTTAAACGGTTGTTTAAATATCCCCCTAACTCTACTGAAGAGTTAGTAAATTCATAGTAAATAAAATCTATCAATTTCCATTGAGAGCGTTGAGAGAACTAATTCTAGAATGAGGTACGCTGGGACCGTCTCCGAACCGCTGCTGACTTCTCAAGGGACGTATAATATCTATAGACTCTGTACACAATATGTCCTATTTGCATCGCTAAATAGCTTAGTAGGTGCACACCAATGCTCATTAGAGTAGGAACAAGGAATGTACAGAGATTCCTACAGGTTTTATTTTGTGTACTAGATAACAATTCAGTAGGTGCCTATACTTAGTATTTGTCCATCGGTTTATAAATTCTGTAATTATAACACCATATCAATCATCACGAATGAGACTATATGAAACTATATGACTACGTAATCAAATCATACTTTACTGAGTTAAAACCTCAGATAACTAACTCGAGCCTAGAGTGTTCTAAACACAAATCATCTAGACACAAAGTTATCTTCGTTATCACGAATAATTGCGCAAAAAATAATTCAATGGTAACCACAAATATTTACACGGTAATTATCAATAAACTATACAAATTCTTTGCAGTAGTTCAAGTTAAGCTTTTCACAACCATCACGTGTTTTGTTAACGATTTCCCATAATTCCAAAAAGGTATCCTGAATTTTGAAAAGTGACCCAGTAAAATCTGACTTCAAAAGCTGAAAAAAATTATACTTACTCCACGAAAGTAACAAACTTCAAAAAGAAAAAACAAGTTACTGGAAATAATTTACTACTTCATATTTCCGCCTAGTTATAAAATAAACGAATTTTATATATAGGTAATTAAACAGTGACTAAAAGTTACTTCTTCTACTTTCATTACCCCACTAAACCGCTTACAGTTAACAAATTATAATTGATGCATATCATACATAAATTTAAAAACAAGCATGCATACGAACCTATAGCTCTCATTTAGCATCATTACTAAAAGGGAAGTTATATTGAATACAAATTCCGAAGGCGACAAACGCAATGTGCACAAAGCATTCTGGACATGTACCACAAGGGCAAGAATGTTTTCTAAATAGGTTAGTGACTGTGCTGAATGCTGGGTGTATTTATCTCGCTCTGAAACTGAAGAAATGAGTAAAACATGGAAACATGCCTATTCCCCCTCCCATAAAGTGAAGCATACATCCGCTAAAGGTTGTGTCCGCATTTTTGAACTATAAAAGTGTGATCTTAACTCCTTACAAAAGAGAGCTACAGTCAGTGTAATGTATAACATGAACTGCTACAAAAATTACGGGATGCTGTCAAAGCAAAAGAGAGGAATTTGCTCTCGAAAGATGTGTTGCTGCTAGCGGACAATCCACTCACTGCTCCACCGAACAGCACAAACACACCTTTTGTACCCCAGCGTGGCTACAATGTAACTCCACTCACCATGTTTAGCTGATCTAAATCCATCCAATTATTTTCTTTTCCAATATGAAACAATTGTCATTTCGCTAATGAGGAGGAAGTCATCAATGCGGTGTTAAACCGGTTTCCCTTTTACTTCTCAGACATTTGTGCAAATTGTGTTCAACTGATCCATTGATGTGAGAAATGTAAGGCAATACGAAGTGAATATGTAGAAAAGAACGCGTCCATCGACCAAGTTGCAGATTCCTAGATCATCTCTATTACGATGATGGCAAAAACTTCTCGATCCCCCTCGTAATAAGCGGCATGAATAGAATACTTACAAGTTACAATTTTAATCTGTCTGTTCAACTCTTCCAGTTAAGCCACTTAGGAATGATGTTGATGCTGATTGTCTATATAAGTAAATGTAAGCAATTTTATGTTACATAAATGAAATAATTTGCAGAACAGAGATTAATAGTAGAGTCTTCTCCATGTAAACCATGTAATATGCATTGTTGATTCTCGTAATATTTTCAATATTTGTATCTGGAACAACAATGAAAATTTATGCCGAATATCAATTATTTAACGTGAAACATTTTCTTATTTGACAATACTGTTGATAACAATGCGATGTCCAGAACGTTCCAGTAATAAAAAAAAATGTTTCCAGTCCAGGGGTGGAATACCTAAATTATCCAAACATATCTGCTTTCTGCAGCAGGATACCATTGTCTGGCACCACACATCTGTAAGGAGACGTTATCACAAACGAAATAGATGGAATAAGAGAGATCGACATTAGTCATGTCCACATTGAAACCAGTCCCGTTTTTGGAATATCAGTTGAAGTACCAAAATTAAACGAGTTGTACCGAATGTAAAAAGCAAAGTTACCAATTTAAATTGACAAGTAATTCAGTTATAACATCTTCTGTGTATTATTTTTAAATCACGTGCACTTTTATTTGGTGAATGATTTTCTGCAATACATTTTAGAATGGATTTAGTAAATGCTCGTAAAATAATAGACTGTGCATGTTGGTTCTATGTTGATAGTAATTCAACGTTTTGATAGCCTTTCTTCATCATCCCAATAGACCACACCCCAAATTCTCATAGAAAAAGAGTAAAAATTAAAATGAATGCGAAGTATCTCTGCTCGAAAAATATCCCTATTGTCAGTATGAAGATACAGTATAACTCCGCTTTTGTGTTCCCGGAATTCGAGAATTCTCGCAAGTCACAACATTGTTTCTTGATTTCTTCATTTTCCTTACGTTTACAATGCACTCCTGCACCACTCTTTACGGTACGGAAATTTTGAAATTTCCGCTTGATATGCACCTTGTCACACACACAGGTACATGTTCCAGTATATAAAATTTGGAGGTTCGGTGCGCAAATGAAGGAACTCCCACAATAAAGATCGTAAGATATCTTTCTATTAGTCATGCGTAAAAGTGCCCATTAAAACTCAAACTGTGCAGGAAACATCGTTTAAATGTCAACTAGGCTATGCAGCATTGAAAAACATACGAATAGTAGATTATATTTTAATAGGAGCCAGTTCTAAACTTTTCAACAGCCTTTTCTCCAAATTGCATATTATACTTATAACTTATTCATTATATATTATCATATTATCATCTTCCTTGTAAACATATATAATTCTTATAGATCATCAAATCATTAAACTCATTTTCATCTCCTCTTCAAGTTTATAGCAGCTGTATTCAAAATTAGAAATAATCTTCTCACTATATTTATAAACATAATCAAAATTATTAAATCGTTCATTCTGTTTTCTATAAAGCTGCACATCATCTGTGAACAAATAACAATATATTTGCAACAGCTTGAACTGATTTGATATTTCTAGACATTAAATATAAATACATACATAAGTTTACAGATGGATTAGCTTTTGACGAACGATCCGATGTTTTTACTTATTACAGCTTCATATTTTTAAGCTGAATTGGTAGTTACAATTCACAAACCCATACTTTGAAAACTATTTATAAAATTGAACTGTTAATTAACTTTTAAATTCGATTCGAAAAAGTTATTCTTTAAATTTTAATCTTAATATCACAAGATGTGGACCAGACACCCCATCATCAAATGAATTTTATGTAATGCGCTTCGAGACAGATAGATAATAGCAGCGCATTACATGCTATTTACTCTTTGTATACCAGATAACATTAAAAGATAATTTATTTTCTTTAATGGAATACAGAACGAACGAAATCTCGCTCCAAAAACGGATGATCGCTACTAAAATGAAGTCGAACTATACCGAAGGCTGGCGCAGGACCAAATCACGTACACTGGGAGACTTAGATATTTTCCATCGTATAGTACTTTTGGCAACTTGCTCAAGGGTAAGAACACTCAGAAGATTCTTCAAGTTAAGTAGCATATTGGTTATAGCTGTATTTGCGTTCCAGATAGCATATATTGAGCTGTGCTTTCTGTACCCCTTTTTGCCTCTGACTCTGCTTTTGATTTTTTTTCATACTTTCCATTGGACTTTTCATATTATAATCAGATTTATCTTCATCAAATGTATAAGTATGTTAACATAAAAAAATATGTCTAGTTACGAACAATCTGCTTTTTTTCTTGACTGATTAAAGAGGTTTGTCTTTTAGTTTCCTATAATTCTGGATGCGACCTTCGCTGGCAGCTTTGATTTGAGTTCTGTTTAGCTTTCCCTTCCTTATTCTTATAAGGCAAATAATGAGACTAATCATACTTAGTTCTTTAATAATTAGTTCTGGTACGATTAGAAATCCAGTAAAAATCGCGTGTTGGTCAATATGGTAACCACATATCACTTAACAATATTCATCTAGTTTTCCTAGAAACCCAGTAACAACGCGCTGGGGTCAATGTGCTGACTACAAGTCACTAAACTAAAGTTATCCTACTAGCTTTAGAAATCCAATGTCAATTCTGTCGGGAAGTCGATGTGTTGGCAACAAATAGCTCAACTAATAGCTGTCTGTTAGATATAGATACCCAGTAACAATCGTGTTGGGGTTAGCATGGTTAAGCACACATAACTTGAAGCCGTTTTGTAGACCATGTATGATAAAGAAAAAGAAGTAAGTTCAACATGGTGGCTTTACAAATAGTATGCCAAAAAGAATAAACTTCAAATGAACAAAGCTTCCTACCAATGATTTCCTACAGAGAGTCGAATCTGAAAGCATGAACACAGAAAACATGGGCTCCACTTGTCCCAAAGAGGGAGAGAAAGAGAGAGAGAGAGTATTTTTTGTGTCGATTCCATTAGTAATATTGATCATTGATATTACGAATGTGTGAAACTTTTAAAATATTATGGTGAACAAAATACCCACTGACACAATATTCGGATGTTATCCAAGAAATTTTGTATTGGATCTCCCTAAGTAGAAAAGAAAAAGTTATTTTTTTTTTCGCAATTTTCTTAAAATAATTATGAAAAAGCTAGGATTTCCTCCTGTAAGCAAACTCTGTTAGTATCACACTTCTGAGTGAATAGCTCTTTATGTAATAATCTCAGCTAGAAAAAATGTGTCTTTTTAAATGCTTTAAAAAATTATCAACTGCTGTTCACTCCTTGTAATTATGTTTGTCTGCGTTTTACGGTTGTTTGCTAGGCGAAAGAGAGCGAGAAGAGCAGCATAACTGAAAAGAAACGGTATTGCCAATAGTAGATTTACTAATTCTGAGCATATGTTCTTGAACCCTAGGGAGAATTATAAATTCCGTCAGTGTACCGCGTGGTGGCAGTGTTCGCTCAGCTTCAGTTTGTCAATTGCTTGCGTCTTAGCAGTCTTATCCCTCTTGCAGTCTACCCCACTGAGATGTTTTACACTGCATCACCAGGAAAGTTGTTTCTAATAAATGTGAACAACATTTTATTTGTCCAGATGTGGAAGAACATGTTTTCAAGGATATTTTACAAGTTGCGTACAAATTCTCAAACTAGCAATAAAATAATTTCCAATCACTTACACTTTCTCTGTTAAGTTTCTTGAAAAACGTAACAGCGGGTTATAGTATACATCAACGTATTATATGATAAATATTTACATTAAACATATCTCATACACCCTGCGGTTCTACTGTGTAAGAATTATAGTACAAAACTAAATTGCAATGAAATGTATTATACAATCACTTATACTCTAAACAGGACCAAAACTTGTGACTATTTTATGTTCTGTCTGCTCCAGTGCGTTATACTATCAACAACTCACTACAAAGAAAGATCTGTGACTTCACTGTTGTAACATCTTTCCCAACAAAATACATCAAAGCCACAAATGCGTTTTGCGAGCAATCTCTTAATTGACTTGTGTATATCGAAATATTCCATATATCGTTACGTATCATATTGTTTCTCTATTTGAAATTTACTAAAAAGAAATTCAGTAAAATAGAGGAGTTGAACTTCGTTTATATATGGAGTAGAAGATGGGAATATGGATTTTCATTTTCACTGTCAATCGAAAAGTTGATGACTGAATACTTTTACATATGGCACTGGTAAATTTATACTTTTATCCTTGTATTCTAAAACGTATATTCAAAATAGTATTCTGACTGTTGGATTACATAATTTTGAAAAATTCTTGCAGAGTTGCGCTTGGAAAATGGAGTGGTAATATAAAACAATGGTGAATTTTAAAATAAAAGCAGGGTTCTCTCACTTTCCCCAATTTATGATTCTTTATGTTACTTTCGGTGTCATATAACTGCGTTGTTTTAATAAAACTAAAAATATATCAAAACATGTACTATACTTACTTTACAACAGATATTTGATACTTTGAAACCTAACGCTCTTGTTCAGAAAGGAGATTCTTACTCAACTGAGCCCAACGTGCTTTAGTGTGTCATGATGAACATGTTTCAGGTGTTCCTAACATCCAACACGAGGTCCCGCTACTGAATAAAAATTTCTAGTGAATTTGGTGTTGCGACCCAGTTTGATATTTCTACCTTCTCTCCTATATAAAATACTGAACGATCATTGCATAAGGAACAAATGCCTAATTGCGTGTTGGTCCACATTTTTGGGCAATCACAGCATTCAAATGATCAGGAACAGATTGTATGATGTACTGAACATGCTGTATGTTCTGTCCAAGCCAGGCTTGCTCCAGCAGTTCTTCTAATTGGTGCTCATTTTGGGGAGGTAGGCCATTACGTTGCACAATATGTTCCAGCGTGTCCCCTAGGTGTTCAATGTGGTTACAGTCTGGCAAGTTTGAAGGCCAAAGTAGTGTTGAGAACTTACCATCTTCCTTCAAACGATCTGTAGTGATCGCATCCCAGTATCACATTACGTTATTTTGTTTGAATATGACACTGTTATTAAGGAACTTTGACCAGGCGATAGGAGTACAGATGATCAGCTAAGAGATTGTAATATCTTTCACCATTCTGCTGAATGATTCTAATGGCTCTAAGAAATGCCAAGATATTCCATATAATGAGACCACCGTCGCCAGTATGCTGAACTCCCACGGTGTAATCCGGATATCTGGAATCATACTGTTTACGCCACATTCGAGCTCGTCCATCGGCATAATTCAGTAAGAAGCAGGAATCATTACTCCAGACAGGATTCTTTCATTGATCTGTAGTTCAATGACGCCTTGCCTTTATCCATTCCAACTGTAATTGTCAATGCTGTTGTGTTTTTCTAGATATCCCTATTGCTCTACGGCTATGATATCCCAACCAATGTAAAGTTCGTACCATGGCCATTGTTGAAATTGGTTCTATTGTCCCACTATTGTACTAGTGGGTCAATTATTCTACTGTCTGAGATCATCTCACACCTTTTGTATCTACCATACGTGGATGGCCCAAATGTGATCGTCTAGTGAATTCCTGACCATTATGCAATCACTTTTGGTACAACCTTGACACTGTAGTTCATGAATCCCAGAAATGTGGCTGTTTCAGATAGACTGGCAGATAGACTGGAAATGACGGATGTCTACTGCGTTCGGTAGTGGTACATGTCTTCTCCGATACCTGCTAATTGCTTGACAGTCACTTGTAGTTGGCCTTTCCAGAACCAGCTCATTCCATGTCGGGTGTACCAGTCCATTCCATGCAATGACGATACAATGTAAAACATTGAAAGGTCGAAAGCAATTACATACGTACTTAAGAATGTGTGAGACCTCCTCTGGCATGGAGAAGTGTAGCGAACAGCCGATTTCAAAGGTCATTTATAGGTCTTTGAAAGCATTTGTCACAAAGATGTTTCAAACAAAGTTTCCTATTTTTTCACGTAGAATCCCAAACCATGATGGAAAGTACTATTCATTATAGTAACTATACTATAGCATTTAAAAAATTTAACTTCTGGTCTGAATAACATACTTCAGGTAAAAAACGGAATCTGAGAATGACAGAAGTTAATAAAGCGTAACCAAATACATGAAATATTGTTTCTAAAATTTTGTTTATTTTAATTATTCAGATTTCCAGAGAGGTGTACCGTTGGTCTAGAACACTAGGTACTGTATATTTGGATTACTTTTCCCATCATAAAAATAAAAACTTGACTCCAGCCTTCTTTAAAGATTTCGTATCATATTCGTATGAATACGTATGATTTACTATACTCTAAAAGGACTGTGACGGCTTTTACGAGGAATTAAATTTATAATTAATTCGAAAACTGGGTGCATGCATTTAGGTTTGGGGACAACTCCTTCGGGAAAATAGAAATCTCCGAATTTGAAAAAGTACTACGGCGAAGACTGCAAATAATTGGAAATTTTATAATGGGGTATGTAATAAGCCATCACCAATTGCCGAAATATTTTAGGTGTCCTATATTTAAGCCAGGGGATTTATTCCAATGTATGTACACTATTGTTCTCTGCATTACTACACCAATCAATTGTTATTTGTAATTAATTACATAATTCAATTTCAGCCAAATAGAATTCAAGTAGGATATTAAAGCAGCTCTTAATTATATGATTTCAAGTTGGCAACTAGAAATGAATATTTACTTTTGTTCTGTTGTGGATTTCCAATTTCTTTGAACGAAATTACATATTTTTGATTCAGCGCAGTCACAGAAGAGTTTTTCTTTTTACTTTCATTATTTCTATTTTGCACGCACTCACGTACATGCCCTGTGTACACAGCTAATAAATGCAGATCTTTGTTTATTAGAATTCTGAGGCACAGAGAAACAGAAACATTAATTTTCTGGTGTGAAATGACAACGTTGATATTTACTACCTTACCATTTCAGTATGCTCATTTCATAAGAATATTAGGTTTCAATTTTCATTACATCAACTTATAGCTGATTCTTGAAAGGATGTATCTTCATCAATTAAACCGTATAACTAAAATGACTCCCAACATTGAATTTTGACCACCTTCCGTTGCTTAAAAACTCAGCAACATTTACTTATAGTTAAGATTACTAGGTAGATTCCTGGCATTACCTAATATTGCTAGAAAAGTTGAAAGAGAATGATCTCATGCATGCGTGATTATTTTTATTTTTTTCGTAAAGTCGTTTAGGCACAATTGAGAACGGTCATCATTCTGGTTTGCAATCTATAATTTGAAGAGAATATTTACGTGCATAATACGTTGGAATCGATCCCCTGGCATAAACTAAAGGCCTAAAAATTTTTGTAATAACGGTTAGCCTCATAGAAAGTGGTGCGATTTAGTTTTTTTTTTTTTCTTTTTTGCAATATCATTTATGTGCAAGCAAAAACTGTGAAAATTCTGATTTGCAGTTAGTACTTAAAGAGGACACTAGTATGAGTCCGATACAGTTTTGATTGTCAAGATTGTAATGAGAGCCACCTAAGAGATGCGGGAAAACAATACTAAATTTGTTTGAAATAAAACACATGTTTAATGGGAGCGACATAACCAATAGTCTCTGGCGACTAGAACCATGTGCTAAGTTAGACAGAAAAATGAATATGAATTTAGTGTTAAAATAATTTGAGAATAACCAATACATTTTCATTGAGAATTGGTAGCAATAGAACACGTTAAGGAGTAGATGGTAGTAAAAAGGAATAGCAGCAAATTTGAAACAGTATCATCCTAATTCGAAGTACTTCCAATCTTCTCCCTCTTACTCATAGGTGATGTTTAGGCGATATTCTTGAAGTTCCAGTGATTTCCAGTGATATCATGATAAAGACTTGTCCGACAAACGATCATGGCATCGAATGTCGGACGAAAGGCAGGGAGACTTTGTTGTGTCCCGTGTCGTGGCTGAGATTCAAAGCCCCTTATAGTGCTCTCTGAATTGTTTTTAATCTTACTGCCTCTCTGACGTCACGCATTGAACAGGTGGAAGTGCCACCTACTGAATCACTTGAATTCGGTTAATTACCTCAATGGTGAAGTTGACAAAGTCCAAGTTTTACACATATAGTTGACTCAATACAAGCAGCTTAACTTCCTCAGCTTTGCAAACGTAGACAGGTACACGTACCAAAGATAACTAATCGATGTCGAAGTACTTACTTCCTAGTTCATTACTTTCTACTAGAGGCAATGGCAGGTAAATTGAAGAACGTACCGGACAATGTCTTAAGATGGTATGACTTGAGAGCCAATAGGACCAAAACAATTGAGAGAAATAAGATGATCTAGACCAAAGCAAATATGAAAACTTCGCGAGTAGGATTGATGTAGCGAAGGTATGAAGAAAAGCTAAGATTGTTTGTTACATTTTTTTGCATATACAGACTTCTTTATTAAACAGAAAAATAATGAATAATTATTTCCTCAATGTTCACATCAGCTGGTCGACGTGAAATAACATGTTAATGTGAATAATCAGCAGACAGTGAACTCTCCAAAGGCTGGTGGCATTCCATTCATGTAAGATAGAATTCCCAACATAAATAAAGGTGGCAGATCCAACTCTGGCAGATCCGAGTTCATATCGTTTCAATACGATAGAATCAGCCCACTGCCATGAACATAAAGTATCTAAAAGAATTAGGCAATGAATAACAGCTTCCAACATACCCCATCATAAAATTTTCAATGTTTTTGCACACTTCATCATGATATTTTTGCAATCTGGACATTTCTAGTTTTTCTAAAGGAGGTGTACACAAATCTAAATGACTGGACCCAATTTTGGAATAAATTCCAAATTTCGTGTTCCACCAAAACCCATCACGGTGTTCTACAGGCTATAAATACCTGGTGAAATGATAGAGAGAGGTGCACTTTGGGTCCTGACACTTCAGAAAAATCACATCACGTTTTATGTTTCAACTAGTGTGTTGAAAACCCTTCAGATGGCAAAGAAGGAAAACGTTTCTTCACATAATAGAATATGTTTTCAACTATCAGTGATGGGAACTGTTTTCACAAATTTTTACAAGTTTCTAATATTTCATTTTATAAGGTATTGTGATATTGAGGATGATGCGAAATTAGGTATACTTGCCCTAATTAGTCAAATGCGGAAGACAATAGATAAAAATAATTCATTCTCAAACAATTGTTTTAAGTAGATGTCAACACAATATTGTGTTAGTTAATTAATAACTTTCGGTAGTTTCAGCCTTTCAGCCAGGTATTAAGTCACTGGTAGTAGAATTTACAAAAATCTGATGATTGAGAATACTGGCGAAAGAACAGCATATGAATACTGAATGATAAATAATTAGGTACATAGCGTAAATCCTAGAAGATTTGTTAGTGACGTAAGTGTTATATACATCAAGTCAAAGACACTGACAAAACATTCATGGTAAAGAAGTTTTATTTTGATAGGATGTTATTAATTGTATCTACTACGATAAACTACGTTCTGTGCTTTTATTAAGTTTTTTGTTACTATAGTGATTTTACCCGATTACAGGTATACAAAATATGTTCACACATAATTTAAGGCCACACCAATATTCATAATGAGAGATTTTAGTAAATTTAGTGTTAATTATTGCATAACATCTTGAAAATATGCTATCAGCGTTTATGACATTTAAAATAATAATCTCTATCTTAACTCAAATAAGTAGCTTTTTGTGTTATTCTCTCCTTAATCATTCTACTACGCATAATTTAGGTGTTTTAAGCTGTTCAAGTTGTTCTTCATGAATCACTTTTTGAAACGTACCCTTAATGTTCACCAACTTAAGATCAATTAGGGATCTATTGTACAGTTAGAAAATGTGTATTTATAAGGGTCAGTTTATCAAATTCGACGGAAGAGTGTGAAAGAAAACAAACATACTCAGATATCAATACATTTTATCTTTGACAACACATTTGTCCCACTGTTATACCAAGCGACATATATCTCTGCTGAACAATTCTTCTGACTGTATGAATGGAGACAATATCTGGCAATCTTTTGCATTTCTTAGTCATGCTGAAAGTCTTGAAACTCCTAAAATCATTACAATTGTATAAGTACAATCCAGGGCTGTAGGCTGGATGAGCCAAGATCTCCCAATAGTGAAATATTGCCTTGTGAGACCTAGCGTTATGATGAAGAAAATAATGGTCCTCGTTAAGAGATCACATATCCTTGTTTTGATTTTGATGCAGTGATAAAAGGGCGTTGATATATTCATCCACACTGATCATAATTCACTTCAAGTATTCAATAAATGAGGATCCTTAGTGTTCGAATAACGGTAAAATTTTACCGGCTTCTGCTAAATTTTATTTGACTACCTTATCTACTTCAGATAACAAAAGTAAATGATGGTACCTAACATATTGAAAGTACGAAATTTATATGTGTGCCTGAGAAATTTCTTCATGAAGAAAAAGATCACTTTAAGGGTTGTTCTACTTAAAGTTACAAAGTACAGATCCCACGCGCTGGATTTAATTTCTGTCTATTGCCTTTTACTTCCTCTTCAAACGTATTTTAAACAATTATTTAAAGTCATGTTTGCATCGTCCCTTTGCATGTATTATTTCATATATATATATATATATATATATATATATATATATATATATATATATATATATATATATATATATACAAAGAAATTTAACTAATCACTACCATTTGAATTAAAACAAAATGCTGCTGTGAGCAAAGGGAATTTGAAGATATTTTGACGAAACGCTCTGCCTCAGAGATAAGGAATTAAGAATCTGAGGAGAGAGAAAATGAAGTCACAATAGAAACTCATTCGTCTCCTATTGTTCTTTCTCCTTGCTTCTTTACTCTGTGCGGTATAACGCAAATAACAATTGACGTGAAACAGAGAAAGAATAGACAGTCCTTGATTAAATCGCGGCTTTCCTACTCCTCCTTTGTAGCATCGTCGGTTTGAATCAACTTAATATCGTCAGAATCTTATAATCCATTGTCATAATAGTTGAAGTTCCAGAATAATAAGATGTGCATGGGTAACTATAAACACTCGGTTTATATGTATGAAGCTGATGCTTATAAAAAGTTCTTTTAAGACCCTCTGTTTGAAATCATGAATTTGTTCCGAAGTTTGCAAACGTAAAGGTGATAGTAGGTAGTAGTGATCCCAATGCTTGCATCAGTAAGATATCTCCAATATTTTGTATAGTATGTTCAACAAACATACAATATTTACCTTAATAAGATACTTAATCACACCAAGCAGTCATAGAAACAGTTGTTCTGGTAGATAGAAAAAAGTGTACATGCTAAATGTCTGTCTGGGATATGATATTCTACGCTCGCTGTAGATTATGGCTTAATTGGGTTATGGTCGTTTTCAAAGACCAGCTGGTGGTCACGCGTCGTCACGCAATTTCCCACACGTGTTTGATTGCCGGGTCTGGAGAGCAGGCAGGCGAGGGTAGAAAATGTATGCCGAGTGCAGTACTTTGAATTTGACTTGGGAATCTGTGGAATGGGACGTGTTATTTTCCTGAATAAATATTTCCCTGCTTCGATAAAGGCGAACATACTACATAGGCTTATGAAGAAATTTCTGCTATTTATGGATAAGATACATTATAGAAAGCAACAACCAAGAGATTAGTCAATCGATTTCGTTCTGGAAATTTCTACGTGCAAAATGCTCCTCGCATTTGGCGACCAAATAACAGTAAGAGTGGATGATATTCTGTCAAAAGCCGAGCAAGAGCGGCATGTAAGCAGTCGTTACATTGCCAATGAACTAAACATCCATTACCAGGTAACGTTAAACCATTTGGAGAAAGCTGACTGCAACTAGAAGCTCAACGTTTGGATACCAAATAATCTGAATCAAAAACATTTATTCGATCGAATTTCGATCTGTGAATCTCTACTGCAATGTAACGGACTCGCGCCATTTCTGAAGCGATTGATCACGAGTGTAGTTAAGTAAATAATCTACAATATACGAAAAAGATCATGTTACACGTGAGTACAAGCTCCACATTCTGGGGCAAAGCCTACACTGATGCCCTGGAAGTTTATACTGGGCATTTGGTTGGATTGAAAGTGCATCGTGCATCATGAGTTGCTGCTGCCGAGCAGAATGATAGACTTAAACTGTACTATTGACAACGTGAATGCATCCAGCGATTTAAAGGAAACGGTCGGCAATAATCAACAGAAATGCTGTCGTTATCTACGCTGACAACGCCAGAGCGCATTCTTCTTTAACGAGCAGTTAGAAATTAGCAGGATCTGGCTGGAAATGTTAATCCGTTCACCATATACATAGGACCTGTCACCAATATATTATTTGTTTCGGTCGGAACTTCCTAAATGTGCTATGCAAGTTTCAAAAGTGGCCTGTGAAAACCACATGTTAAAAATTTTGATCACAAACCACAGAAGTATTATAGTGTCCGAATTATACGCGTATCAGCGGATAATTGTCGGAAAAATGGCATACAGTCATCGAACAAAACGATGCATGTGTTTTTCGTAATATTATCTTCAAATGACAATAAATGTATTCTCAATTTTGATCTCGAAAGGCTCAATAAGTTTTATGGAAACCTGATATGGAAAATAGTATAAAACATTCAACTGAATGTATATAAAATAATAAATGTAGTTATAGTTTAGCACCAAATAGTACGAAATATATTTTAAAGTTATACATATCAACCGCTTACTGCAGAAAGCAAACGTGTCCAACATTTGCACATTTCCTTTTTTGTTACGATAATGGTGCCCCTCTCTATCCCCTTACGTCACATACAAATTTTGCATGTGTATTTTAATCACCTATACTTCTGTCATTAAAGAAAAAATGTTATGGTGGAAATATAACGATAGTTTTCTTTCCCCCTTTTTCTGCCTATCCTGCAAACCTTCTATAGGACATCTCGACAAATCTATCTTTGCTTTCTGCAATAGGTAGTCCATATATGAAAGAGTAAATTCACGGAAACACTCATTGATCCACTCAACATTGATCCAAATCTGATGAACAACGGATACACGTACTTCAAACTTTGTATAAATATTTTTTTGAACCCTAAGATGTAGATCAGACGGCTTTTTGAGAAATGCAAACTCTTCGGTGCAAAAGGAGGCTTGTAACATTTTTTTTCGGTAACTTTCGGAAGAAAACCTTAAACTTTTACTTGATATTCACTAAATCTCCGAAAGTATGGAAGACAGAAGTTGGTAATTTTTTCCTATATACCCTAAACTATCGGTAAGACATAGTTTTGGTAAATAATACTGCAACTGGTAGATAGGAGTATTAATAGATTTTTCAGTTACTGTTATTAGTAATTTCTTTTGAAAACCTTAGTATATGGTCAGTTATATAGGGCAGAGTTGGACAAAACAGGATAGTCTGACAAAACGGGATACGTCGCCTAGGGACCAGACTAGCGCTGCTATCTAGTAAATGACGACATAAACTTGTTCTCTGCCGTCATTACATCATTCTCAGTTCGTCTCGCCTCAAGAGCACCAGCTGATGGAAAGTTGTAGCCCTTAGAGCTTTGTTTTCTGCCACTTTCTACATTTACGTGCGTTGTTTTCTACTTATACTGCTTACATATATGGGAATAAAATTCCAGTGAGTATTATATTTGAATAAGCTTTTATTAACGAATATTCTCATGTGTAGTTAATCTAACTTTCCTTTCACGTTTATGCAGCAGCCATGTTTGTTTTGAAAAGTGGCGGAGTTTGACAAAACAGGACACTTATGAGTTGGATAAAACGGGACACAGTTGTTTTACGTCCCGTTTGATCCACCTATTTATTTGTTGGCCTATTATTTTTTAAATAGCCATATATTAATGTAGGCCTAGGCCTTTTGAACTGCTTACTCATCGCCTTCAGCCCCTGGATGTCGGTTTCATGGCTTCACTGAGCACGTATTATGAACAAGAAGTCCGAAAGTGGCTGTTCAACCATCCAGGTAGGTGCATTACAATTTACCAAGTTGGAAAACTGTTCAGAGCAGTGTATTCACGGGTAGCTGTTGCAGAAACTGCCGTTAAAGGTTTTAGCAAAACCGGCATACGTCCTTAAAATCCTGACGTTTTCCCAGATCGCATGTTTGCACCATCTGTCACCACAGACCACCCTACGCCAGACATGCATCAAGAACTTCCAGGAGTTGGGCACCAGTCTGCTGTAAGCAAAGACCAAAAGCAACCTGCAACTTCTTCAAAGGACATCGTAGGAGTAGATTAACCAACAAACCTGTCAGGAGACAGCCTACGGCCAGACCAACCTGCAGCATCCTCAGGGCAGAAAGGATTAGAACTCTCTTGTTATCGACCAAAGCTACCCTTTTAAATCTCTCCAAAGGTTGTTCCGCCTATACTTCAAGTAAAAGGACCTAGCCCAGAAAAAATGACTAATAAGAGAAAGAAGAAAACTGTCGTAATAACATCGTCTCCATATAAGAGTGAGTTAGAAATGGAAGAAAAAGAAAGGATGATTAAACTACAAGAAAGGACCAAGAAAATTGAAGAAAAGGCTGCTACGAAATCCCCCTTAAAACGTTCCAAAAAGAAGTTTGTTAGAAATGGAAATCGGCAAGAGGAAGAAACAGAGCTACCAGGTCCAGCCAAACCTGAAAGTAGGCCTACAAAAAAATCCAAAGGAACGCCTTGTCCTGATGTTAAAAGTCAACACATAGAAACGTTTAATAAACCTTCAGAAAGAAGCCAAGAATGCATGTCGTCATTGTCTGAAAATAATGCAGAGGGAGGAGAAACCTGCATTTCTTTACTGCGCTGTACGTCGACTATAAGCTGGTGAAGGTTGGATCCAGTGTTATGGATGCCAAGAATGGGCTCACGAAGCGTGTTCTAATGCCGGAGAAGATGACGACACCTTTGCATGCGTCTTTTGTTCTGCTATAGGCCTAAATAAAAGGTCTTCTTTTCTATTTTGTAAATAATAACATGAAAAACTCTTATTTTACTTCTCTGATTACTAATGACATTGTTCTTTCAAGCGGAAATTTTCTTCACAGTCGTTTTCTGTCAGTTAATAATGCTTTCCAGTTAGTTTCACACACAAATTCCACATTGTAATCCCTATCCCGTTTTGCCCAACCCAGGTATGCTAAAACGGGATATGTAATAGTTTGGGAACTACCTTTTTCTTTACAATTTCACAATCATTACAATTAGTTAACAATATGTGTTTTGTGTGCTTTAATAAATGTTGTAGTTAAAAAACAATTAATGTATGATTTCCTTGAACACATTTTCCGTAGTAAAGTAAAAATAAGAACGGTATCCAGTTTTGTCCAACTCTCCCGTACTATATATTTCGACGTATAGAATATGAATGTCCCATGTAAGAAGTTTCTCTAGAAAAGAGGAAAATTCTTCCATTTCATCTCCAATAAAGTGATTTATATTTGTTTCAACTTCAAAGGAAACCCACTTAACGTGCGTTTCTAAAAAAGAAAATAATTTAGGCTTAGTGGGAATCGACCAAAGATTTTGCCTAAAGATTTATACGAATTTGGGTGAGTCCATCACTTTTAGTGCAAGAAAAGACTTGACTTGGCTTTGGGTGCAAGAAAACGATTGGAAAATCATTTGGAAGCAGCTTTACGTAACCACATGAAGCCGAACTTGCATCAACAAATATATTGAGACAAAGTTTTTTCAAGTATTTTTCTATATTCTTTATTCTTTCCGTGTGAAGAAAGCGTACTTTTGCAAGATCTATATATAATAGAATATACAATACAGATTCGGAAACTAAGGTTACAATTGCTAGTATTCATTAAAGAAATGTGTTTCACTAAAATCTACTACTAATTATCGCCATTACCTAAACAGTTCTTAATTTTTGTATACCACATGCACAGAATTCTAGGGTTGCTGCTGCAATCAAAATTCAACTTTGGTTGTGATTTCTTCATCGACATGAATTTTGTTGTTGTTGTTGTTGTTGTTGATGTTGTTCTTGTTTTTGTTGTCCAGCAAGATTATCCCGTAAACGAGAACATGTGCTTCGTCAATATCCGCTGGGCGCTTACATTGTGTTAGGAGAGAACATATGACAGAGAGCACTTTCCATTTGTAGGGATTCTGAATTGGTGCATACGTTATAATCATATGCTACTCAAACTTAACTCCATTGCAATGTAAAACACACGCAAGAGGGAGGTGAAAGGCTGACAGTGAAAGCCAATTTATCCAAGTTATGTTCGAAAATATGACTTGTCCATCAACAGGGACTGTAACTTTACGGATACGTCTCGTATTAACACGATCGGTCAAACGTATTATACGACCTTTTCTCTCGCATTTCTGATTTTATGTCAACAAATAAAATATTGTGTAAATTTTTTATATTGTTCCAAAGACACAAGAGATCCTCTAGTCAAGTCCAAATTCTGTATTTTGAACAGTTTAACTAATTCAGACACGGTTTGTTTCTTTTTTCTTTTTTTACTTAAAGATAATACCCTTCTTTGAAAGAGAAAATAAAGAATGTTATAAAGAATTTTGTAAGATATTAACAAGAGAAACTATCTTGTAATTCATTTGGCAACTATATAGAAAGGTCTACTCCATACCTTTTACACTTTTATAATAAGATGTTTGAACCATCCACAATCACCTGAGCTCTCTTTCCGTAAACGTAATAAGGACTGATATATAATGTAAAATTAAACGAAATCTTTGAGTTCTACGTCTAACGGTTATATCATGTAAGCTAAAGGAAACGGTGATGATAAGAATGAATGGTAGAACAAAGAAAATGGAGGAAACAGGAAGATCTCGAGAAAGGACAAGCACACAGTGTTTGTCTACCACATAGCCCACTTGGCACGACCTGGGATCGAACCAGGGACTTCACGCACCGTCAGATTCAATTTAAAATCCTTCGGTTAATCGAAAACTGTAATACATCGAGATTCCTATAATAAAAATCTATAATATTCGAAATATAAAGAGTTTTGTCATCTTAATGATTATGAAGTATCTTACAAGGTTGAAGTATCTATCTTCAATAGTCTTTCATTAACCAATATTAGGACAATGTATTGTGCAACAGACGACATACTTCATTTGCAGCTGGTAATATAAATTAAATTAGGGACTCAAACAATCCTTATAAATTATTTATGAATATTTCTATAAAGTACTCAGTGCGACAAAAACACTTTTAATAATATTCACTCACTTGCCAAGATAAAATGCTTTGACGAAAGAAAGTACAATAATGTCAGAGTAAAGTAGGCAATCATCTGGCCAAGCCAGGCTTGAGAAACCTGCGGTCTTAAGGATGCATGAGACCTTTAGGGTCTGTTGTGAAAAATGCTAAGTGATAATAATTTAAATTATATATATTATATACCATTTTTCATAAGGGGTCCAGAAGGCCGCAAGCGGCTTTAATATAGTATGTTCCCTACCCCCTTAACTAGTTGTTCCTAATATCATCCAATATTATATTTTGGTTGTCCGTATCAACTATTATGTTATTTCTCGCTGTAATTACATGTTGCAGATATATTTCCATATTTCATATTATTCAAAGCTCTTTAGTTTTCAATTCTTTATTAATTGTGAATAGATCATTAAATTTTAGATTTATTGTGTAGCAGTTATTGATAACCTATTGCAAATAAGTATCATTAATAATCTATTAGACTATGTTCGCGAAATAAGTTTTGAATTCGTTTTAGTTACAAGTATGACACATTTTATTTACTTCACTAATATAGTTTAGTTCTTAGCACATAACATTTTATGTGTAAAGCAAATAATATATTTCGTCTTCTTTTGTTACTTTGCTTTTTAGACATGCTAAATCCACACAAATTACTTGTTTAAATCTCTGTCTGCCAACGTCTGAATCTAAGGAGAGTTTGTCACCAATGACAAGCAAATGTTCAGCTACGCTAGATCCATCTTCGTTAGGTAAAGTAAGAATGAATTAACGTATAAGAAATGTGTGTCCTGTAGCTTCAGTGGAGGACGTCCTACAATAGTTCCATCTATGTTTCATTATATTTGTGAAGTGTTGTTAGTCAAGTGTTGTTTGTCTATACACATCTCTATTATATATTGCACCAGCACATGTTGTATTTTAATATAAAACACTCTGTACATAGCACCACTTAAATTGAAAAGAAGTAGTTTTCATTTTGTGAATGAGTGTGTGATTTGATTTTACATTTGATAAAATGCTCCTTCGGTTAAGTTTTCATTAATCTTCATAATTACTGATAACAAATATATTAAACTGAATCGGTGACTATCTTTCATAATTTCTGTTATTAACTGTCTCTGATTAGCTAGTTCCTGCTTAGTATAATTCCATTGTCGTGAGTCTATCAACTCAAGCGTACCAAATTTGCTTCAGTTTGAAGTTTGTTCCTACAAAAACAAACTGCTTATAAAGCTAACTGCTTATATGGTCGTATCTACAATTTATCGTACAATGTCCTTTGGTTTTGTCTTATTATTTAACTCTAGTATACTTTTGCATACAAGCTGTATTATATTTATTTGTTGTATAGCTATTATCAAGTCTTAGAGACATAACCTCTTGTGTTGTTACGATTGTTTTCGACCAATAAAAGATTAAATTTTTAAAAAATAACAACTTATTTTCCTGTTCAAAGCGAAAGATGCATATAGCATAGTTATAAATAATACATAAGTAGTTGATGATTAGACACACACTGTTGATGAAAGTGACATCACGTCTATGACACTTTGCTTTCTAAACAAAGAATGCTATTCACGTTATTTCCATTATGTGATTACTAAAATATAAGAAAATTGTAAGAGGTAAAATTAAAAATCAAAGGGGTTCTCTCTTGCGTAATTTCGTATCATTCTGCATTGCATGGATGTGCCTACAAAGGTTTTCTGCCTGTTATATATATATATATATATATATATATATATATATATATATATAATGTGTGTGTGTGTGTGTGTGTGCGTGCGCGTAAAGCGAGTATGAGCGTGGAATGAACACGAGATACATTATACACAATTTGTATGATGAAAAAGTTTATATTTCTTACCCTCTTCCCTGTGGTTATAGATCAGTCCATTAAAGGTAAGACTATTACTTTGCACAGCAACCAGGGATAAAAGTGAGGAGGAACGCGGGGAGACGTTGTCCCCCACTTCCAGAATATATCTGAGACGTCCCCTCACTTTCTAAAAAAATACAATGGGGAAAGATAGGCAATGGAGACGACGGCGTGACCTTTTCAGATCCACTTTTACCCCTGACCGCAACCAACATTATGCTAGTTAAGTGTGGATAAATAAGGATGTTGCATATATTTATAAACAACGTAGAATCTTTTCGCTCCAAAATTTGTTTCATTAGGAAAAATCATAGCAAGTATTTTCTTGTTGCATAACATCTAGGAGTTAGCATAATGGAGAACCATACAATCAGAATATATATATACGCTGATTATATATACGCTTTTAATTATCATATCGAGATGGAAGAAAGATTGGCCGACCCAGCTGGACTTCTTCACCCTATATTATGTCATATAACCAACTTAATCGCTATCTAAAAGTGCCATTCCCTCTAAATTTTGGTGCTGAATTTAAATAAGCAGAAACAGCGTTCGATATATCTAAGTGCTTTGTAACATATAAACATAACCAAGAAATTTCTGTGGTTTTTTGTGGAGGTCTGTATTCAATTGGCCCTCACACCGTGAGTTGAATGTGAATGGAGATAAGGCGACGGTCAGTTGTTGGTGTGGGTATATCCAACGTACTACCTGGTTGTGGCAGTTCAGTTACACGGTGAACTTGCGTAAGGATACAGTCAACATGGGACATTAGGGCGTGTATGCTGTACGAGTTCAAACTGGGGTCAAACGTCGCTGCAGAGGAACGGAAGATATGCCAGGCCTTTAGTGAGGATGTCGTGGCTACGCGGACAGTACAGCGGTGGTTTAATAAGTTTAAGGACGGTAACAAAACACTCGAAGACCCACCACGTGCAGGACGACCAACACACGTGCAAAATGAAGATCTTCAGGCAGCAATTGAGGCGAACAGTGGCCAAACATGTGAGGAACTGGGACCAGAATTCAGTGTGAGTGGAGAAAGCATTCGATAGCGCCTCCATCAACTAAGAAAGCACTACAAGTTGGGTCAATGTGTTCCACATGATTTGATTCCCGACCAGGAGGCAACGCGAGCAGACACCTGTGTTTCTTTACTGTCTCGTCTGAGGAAAAAGCCATTTCTGGACAGGGTGTTGACATGCAATGAGAAGTGGATCCTGTACGAAGTTTCACGACGCCGTCATCATTGGTTAGCATTCCATGAACCGGTTCCAAAACAGCTGAAATCAGCACCGCACCAGAAGAAAGTCCTCCTGTGTGTTTGGTGGACTGCTCGCAGCATTATACATCAGAAACTGCTACCAGCTTGTCAGAGCATCAAATGCAGCTGTGTACTGTGAGCAGTTGAGCCGTGTTCAAGAAAAACTCAACTTTAGAACCAGCACTTCTGAATCGCAAAGAGATCCTCCTGTTACAGGACAACGCTAAGCTCCATTGAGCTAGGATGACCTAGGACGCCATTCTACGCTTTGGATGGGAATCACTATTGCATCCGCCGTACTCTCCGGACATTGCACCGTCCGATTATCACCTGTTCCTTTCCTTGGACAATCACCTTAGAGGACGCCAGTTCAAATCCCTAGTAGAGGTGCACAATGCACTTGATACTTTCTTCGCTTCGCGGCCCACCAATTTCTACCGCGATGGAATCCATGGTCTTCCAGAACGTTGGCAGAAGGTCGTCGATGATGATAGGGACTATTTTTTATCTTCCAGGTAAGTCTTAGGTGACATATCGATGTTTGAAGGTAGTGGATGAAAAGGCGACCGAACTTTCTTTGTTATCTTTATACAAATCTCATGTATAAAGAAATGTCTCCTCTTTATCTATTTGCAATGCAAAGTAAATAAATCTTAAGATTTGGATTATCCCTTGAATAACAAACACGCGGATTCGAAACTTCTACCTTAGGTTTCTGAGATATTATTCAATTTCAGGACCTGAATATATTTGTAGTTGTTCTACGTTGTAATTAATTTCCAATAATCTTACCAAGTGAATGTAAGAATTCAATGAGATCCTTTTTAAATGAAGGGCGCATACGAAAGAACTTAATACCTCAATGTTGTGAATATTTTGACTCATTGACGTCAAGCAATTCAGAACGGGCAGTTTAATTCAATCTATTGTGACGATCTGTCGCATTACCCATTTAAATATATAACAATAGTAAGTACATGGTTTCATCGAGTAAATATAATATATGCATAATTATAAAGCGGCTAAAAAAAATATTTATTACTCGTTCCATTTTGAAGAAAAGTGCCTTGAAAAATAAAGAAATGTAAGTTCTTATGGAGAAAATGAAAAGGAAGTATCAAAAGGAAATACACAGGGTAACTCCATCTTTGCATTTATTCAATTTGTATTGACAAAGTAAATTTCATACGCTTTTTGCGCGTACAGGTGAGTCCATCAGTATCAATCATTAGCACAAGTTCGTACCTTAAGACATAGTATTGAGAAGTTATATATCGATTTCTCTATAGTGAATTAGTGAAGAATTGAATTATCGTTTCTGGGCTGCATTAGTAACTACAGTCTAGGAGGGCAAGGTGGCTCAGTGGTAGAGCGGATACCTCTGGCGCATGTGATCCTTGGTTCGATCCCCGGACAAGTAGACCCCCTAAGGTTGTGGTGGACAACATCATGTCGGTGGGTTTTCTCGGTGCACTCCTGTTTCCTCCCACTTTCTCATTCCACAAATTCTTCCGTCATCGTTCACTTGATTTAATCATCGTCTCCTTTAGCTTAAAGAACATAATCGTAGGACGTTAGAAAGACTTCATTTCGTTTCATTTTAACTACAGTCTAATCACGCCACAATCTGAGGGATTACATTCTTGAGCAACATAGTGATTTGAGCTCCATACATACAATTACGATCCAGTTATGTTGTTAAATTTCGATTTTCAATAAACTTTCCGTTTTCGAGAAAGTATTTTCATATCACCACTTTGCCAAACATTTGTATATCAGTAGAATTATATATATCATTTTCTTTTTGTGAAATTTATCCAATGCGCCACCAAGAAATTAAATGATAACTTGAGTTTTACTCTCCACAATTACAGCTTGTGAAGGTACGGGGTACCATACTAAATTTTGCAGCTTCATTTTTAAAGCCAAATCATGTTATGCTCCATTTAGTAATAAATATTTATTGATGAAATACTTGTATATTTATTCTGATAACACAGATCGCTTGGAAATATTTGTCAATTAATCACTTGCTTTCAATCCAATAAAGACTCACTTATTTTCTTGTTTTACTGGTAGTAATTCGTTGTCGCATTATTCACAAATTCTTATAATTGACAACGTTAATTTTCTTTCTTTAAAAAAATCTATTAAAACTAATTTTGTGTTCTGTATGCTTCATTATTTCATATTACCTTTTTATATTGCGTGGATGTGGTGTGAATAAGCATTTGTAAATAGCAGATTGAAAATGTGAAGGTCAATGTCTAACTTCGGCATTATAAATAACATATTTTGATATCTCTCTTATTTTACAAGACACATTCCTAGAGTATTTCACTGTTTAGTGAAGAGCAAAGTAATATTTTGAAAGTGACTTTCTATCTTATTTTAACAATTGTAACAATTTACAACATATTCTAGGAATTATTCCAGAAAGTTTTGAATATGCTCTTTCTTCTAAAAGAAAGTAAATATATTGTTAGAATTAACAATAATTATGCTGTATACAGTATCCTTAATTTTCGATAGGATTACAACAAATACGACGTGTGTTCATAAAATATCGAACCTTATTTTCTCCCACGTAAACCAATGAAAGCGGGAGCCTTTCTTCAGTTTAGATGTAGAGGGGACACTCATACGCAGTTATGAAATTTTTCTCGTCCGCAGAAAGCATCAGTCGCTGGCAGTCGGCCAACGAGTGAAAACGTGTATTAAGCGGTCGTCGGATTTTTTTTTGGGGGGGGGGGTAAAACTACGGGAAAATATAAGCAGCGATATTCTATCAAATTTAGCCAAAAACAAGGCGATAACGAAGCGAAAACCTTTCATTCAATCGGATAGGTGCATTCAATTTTGAAGGAGAATTTCAGCATGAATAGAGTATCCACGAAATTTGATTCAGGTTTTCATTGCCAAACACAACATTTCTGTGTATCGTCAGGCTCCAAACTTACCCAACATGGCTTCATGAGACTTTTGGTTATTTCCCAAGCTGAAAATGCCGCTAAAAGGGACTCAATTTGAGTCAAGAGAAGACATTATGCGGAATACGACTGCACAATTGGTCACCATTTCAAAAACTGCGTTCCAGAAGTGTTTTCCACAATGGCGGGAGCGCTGGGAGAAGTGTGTAGTGTGTACATTACCAAGGATATTACTTTTAACGGGATTAGTTTTTCGGATTTCCAAATCAATAAATGTACTTTTGCTAAACCAAAGGCTCGATACTTTTCGAACACACTTCGTATATGCTATATACCATCTCTTTCAATTTGTCATTCTAAGTTACTAGCACCAAAAGACACTACGAGTTGCAAATGTGTCGAAAAGTAATCTTCGTTTTCAAAAAGTATCTTCACATATGTTAATTTTCTGAAATATACCTGCATTAATGTCTTTCTGAGCTGTAATGAGGAACCTCCTACCAACAGGTAGCTACGCGAACTTAATAGTGAACCACACATTTCTGAAAATACATACATTTCTTTTTATTTGAACATATCATCAACTGTTTCTTTCTTTTCACTTTTTAAAATCCTACATAAAAATATAAATGTGTAAAATTGAATTATTTAATTATTTACGTACATAGACAACCGGGTACAACATAGAATATAAAATTTACTAATTATTACTCAGAATCACATTTTATCACACAAATACTGAGTTTTAAACCGAAATAATAACCCGCTAGTATAAAAAGTAACGAATTTCACATCAGATAAAAGAAAATATGATAGGGTTACCTCTTTAAAGTAAAGCAACCCACTTCGTAATCAACATCTATTACCAAGTCTGTTGTATTGTCCAGGAAACAAAAATTTCTAAGAGAATAGAAAGTCAATGTAATCAATCCAAGATTGTATGTGATCCAATGAACTTAATACAGTAAAGTTATTGTGAGTAACCTTGCTATTTGCTTCTCAGATTTAAAGTTGATCATTTAAAAAGTTTCCTCTGAAGCCTGTATAGTTGACTTACATTTCCTTGGTATAGTGTACCTGGAAGCTTAGCGTAGGTATGTGCACAGAAACCAATGTTTTCTCTTAATATTTAGCGTTCTGAAAATATCTTAATGAACAACGTGTAATTCTAAACAAACTGAACACCCAATTTTATTTCGAATGGATTAGCTAAACTGAAAATTTCCTTCCTTTCCTCATCAGGTGATGTGCTCTTGCTTAGGAGTTGACTTTGTTATAACTGCAAATACCAATATAGAATTTGAAGTGTCATCGGGTTGATAAACCGTACAAGTTTCTGATATCTTGAAACTGCATTGCATCATGTAATTTTTATCTACAAATATCCTTATCATGGATATCATTTTTATTATTTTATGATAATAAAAATTCTTTTAAAAATTGGCTTTAATTAGTTCTCAATACATCGAGAACGGGAATTACCTTGTTCCGTAGTACATTCTAAGTACTTTGTTAATGCATTTAAAACTTTAGCCGTATTTCTCTCTATTTTTCCTTTGTTCAGAATTCTCCGTTATCTCCATCTTCCGTGTGCTGATTATTCAACTATTTAGAGACTTTTTATCGTTTGGTTTCAGTTTTTTGGCTACTTGGAGACTGAACGTTTACTTACACATTCTTTATTCTAATCAAGAACAAATTTCTCCAGGGATCAAGTTAGATATCATTCAAATCAAAATCATAAGGCACTAGTTCACTTCCAAAATACATGAATAGTTTGCATTAATATTATTTTGAATAGTGAAGATTAAGTAATACTATTTACCCTAATACTTTAAATTTATCAAAGCCATATTTCTAGATATATTTAAAGTGTTAATACCAAAGTAGGTATCAAATATTGTGAAATATGTCTTCGAATGTAAACGTGTAAGTCTTTTACCAGAATTTCAATTAGATTTCCTTTACGCATGATCTTTCGACAAAGATAGGAAGAGTAAATATAACCCTTAACAGCATTTTGCAGAAATAAAAGTTTGTTGTAAGAGTTTTTCAGGTTGTTGGCACTTTGCAAATTTAATTTGGCGAAGCCATTGATCTGATTTTCTTCTAGCCCTCATTCTAACGTTCAATATCCCTCGGGAACGTCAATTTCATTATGCTTTCTTTCTTTCTCTCTCTCTTATTTTTCAATATGTTATTACTATCTTCTACGTCCTTTTCGTTCAAAGTTTATTTCTTTCCGAGTTAAATTTAATTTACAAACGTTGTATCATTTCATCAAAGCTTAAAGTTATCTGCGTGAAAGGAAATATTTTTAAGTATTTTTCTTTGTTGTACGCAATACACGTTTCTTTGCTTGTGGTAACAGACTCTACAAGCTCGTTATCTAATTATGTGAGATATATATATATATATATATATATATATATATATATATATATATAGCAATTAAAGAGAAAATATTATTTAATAAATTAATTTTCCTAGAAAAATACATAACATAGCCTTTTTTAAAATTTCTAGCTGGAGGTTGTATGTGTATTACTGAGAATTTTTATTATATATGTATGAATTCCTTGTATAACTCTTGTTAGGGAAAAAGATACATTGCGAAAGTCGTACTACAAATACAAAAACTTTTTTTTTATATGGAACCCAAATACTACGCCTACTTTTCGATGTAATTTACTCAACTCCCTTAGAGCAATAGTCTCATGGCATTCTTTTACTTGCCATTATTTGTCTTAGTCTAATGATACTCACTCAATAAGATCAATACTTTTAGTCGCAAGTACGATCTTTTTACAATGACGTTTTAAATATATAACGAAACGGGCGCGAAATGAAATACTAAGAGGCGAATTAACACGACTTTAACATATGGCCACGGAATTAATAGATAACTTTACCTCGTTAACTTAAAATTCCGAAAAGGAGGGTAATAACATAACTTGTTAGCAGGGCTTGAAGTTAGGTTAGAGTAATATAGAAACGAGAGAATTCATTTCGATTAAGTTAGATTTCCATTTAATTTGATAGTATATTAAACGTGCACATATGTTCTTGTGTTTTATTACCATAACACAGAGTATTGGATATTAATAAAAATCTGGAGAAAACTTGTCTCTCTATATCTCTGTAGTGAAAATTATGTCTTTCTAGAGCTGAAAATTGGACTACAATGTTTGGTAAACCGAGAAGCAGCTTTAAGACTTTCAGACCAGTCCTCACTGTTACAAGCACTAGAAAGCCAGTCACAGATTAGAGGCTTATCAGCATTGTCGAATGAGTGTAATGATGACACAGTACTAACTTGGCTATTTGCAATACGTACTTTACTTTATGAATTTGGACTTTTTATTAGCTGTCGCTTTTTCAATACTGAACATGTCACTCAGAAGATTAAATATGATGAAACTTTTCGGTTTACCTCCCATGCATAGGCCGTGTACGCTAAAGGATCCGATGATGATGAGAGTGAATGAAATGATGGGATGAAGAAAGTAGGAGCAAACGAGAAAACCCAAAAGGTCATGTACATTGTGTTTGTTCACCACAAAGCCCACTTGATGAGACTGGGAACGAACAAACAACCTTACGAACCGAAAATGAACTTTCTACGACAGAGATGCCGTAGTCCCAGGTGTTGCTTTCAGAAAGTATCCTACATTAAGGAATTAATACTTCCCTAATGAATGTATTTGTATTCAAAGAGCATATGGTACTTAGTTTTTAGTTTAGAATAATGCAATTACTGGCTTAAATACACTTCTACCTATAACACTTTGCTGCTCGGAAAAGTATTTTCGTCTTGAAACTAGTACAAGCCTGAAATTTTCAATAAATACATCTGGAATACAATTAAATGTCACTTGTAGCACATGTCTAATGCAACAACCACTATCTCTTGTATGTTGCTCTTCACTAACTCTTCATATGTTAGACAATTACCAACAGTTTAAAACGTGAATAATGAAGTAACATCCATAATATGTCAATAAAAGAAGTCTTAAATGAATGAGTGAGTGGTTGACTAACTGATCAACACTCACGCCAAACCGCTTAAGCTAGAAATTTGAAAGTTTGAGATGCATGGGATTTGTGGCATGAAGTACCACTAAAGAATTTCTGGTAATTTGACGGGAAAAGCGGAATGGGCTGGCAATTATTACAGAAAAATGTCCATATCTCTGAATCTCTTAAGGGTAGAGACATGAAAGCTGTATGGTCTTCCCGTTGAAAATAAATAGATACTTGTTGTTTAACTGGTTTTCTACACATACATACATACATACATACATACATACATATTCTACAAAGGAAGAAGAAACACGAGAAGAAAAACAGGAATCGGGTTATAGGTTTTAGAGGCGGGAAGAAAAAGGGTGGGGATACATTCTGTACTGCCTATTATAATTGGAGCTATAGCTCTGCTATAGGTGAATGATAAATAAATAAATCTCGGGATCGCTTCAGATTAGAGACATGTTAAGAATATGAAACTTGGTATATAAACTCCTTATTGAATTTATAAACTACCTATTAGAAACAGTTGAGAATATGTCACAGATTTTCCGGAAATTACTATTTTAATTGGAGAAGGACGCAATTTTTAATGCTGTCTTCAATATATAAAAATAACTTCGAAATTGTCTCTCTCATCATCAGTGAAACACGGGTCAATCATTTGAAATGAATTTTTGAACACAGTTACTACTTGGACCGGGATGGATTTTTATCATTTCACTGATCGAAATGCCTATTGTATAGAAAGAAAGGATTTAAATTTTTAGCAAAGAAGAATGTCATAAGCAACTTCTCGACGTGCAAAGCACAGAAACGAAGGCTGAAAGATTAGGTGCGAGGCCCTACGCCGGGTAAATAGGGGATCTGAGGGTGAAGTCCGCTGCTAATCAAAGGCTAATCTCTCTATATAAAGAAGTCCTGAGTTGCTGATCAACGCCCAGGCCAAACTGCTCAAGTTAGAAACTTGAAATTTAGACAGTGTATATAATTTCTAACCTACAGTAAAATTTTGGAAGTTTAAAGAGGAAAGGGGTAAATAAAGGTTTCATTTATTACATTTAATTGTGCATTTCGTGGAACATCTTAATGTTAGAGACATGAAATTTGGTATATGAACATCTCATTTAAAATAATTCGACACGTGTTTCAGCGTTTCTCGAATTAGAAAGGGAAAAAAGGGATAAGAAGGAAAAGTGGAGGGTACCACAAATTATAATAAGAGGGTACCACAAATTATAATAAGAGACATGCCATAAAAGGCATGTCTCTTAATCTCTGAAGATTAGAGGTAAAAAATTAGTATATATAATTCTCATTTGAAATAATTTGAAACACGTTTCAGCGTTTCTTAATATTTGAGCTAGAAGTTAAGAAAAGAGAATGAGAAACAAAAGACAGATATTGCAATTATTATATAAGATGTCCATATCTCGTAATCACTTGAAGTTAGAGACATAAAATTCGGTATTTAGACTTCTCGTTTAAAATAATTAAACACGTGTTTAAGCGGTTTTTTTTTATATTTGATCTAAAAAAGTAGAAACAAGTGTGGGAATAAAAGGCATTGATTGCAAGTAATATAATAAGAGTCCATAACTCGGAATCTTAAGGTTAAAGGTTTAACATTTGTAACCTTTCACTTAAAATATTAAGACACATGTTTAAGATTAAGATATTTCACATATAAGGGAAGAAAGTGGGATAAGCAGAAAAATGGGTGCTAATATTATTATTATTTTGTAATATATGTCCCTGTTATAATAAAATGGCAATATCCCGGAATCCCTTAGCATTGGATTATGAAATTTGATGTTTGCACTTTTCGTCTAAAATAAACACGTATGTCAGAGTGTTTAGATATTCGACCTAGAATGGAAGTAAAAGGATGAGGGTGCTCCTCTAAAATGCCCATACGAGACGTTCGAATTTTGTGGGTGACTTTGAGTCGAATTCTATATAAAATATGCGTAAGGAAGAATGTAAAACGTTGCCCACAGTAACACTTGGAAAGATTGGCTAGTTTAATGTACAGTGAAACCTGTCTTTAGCGGAATCGAGCGGGACTTGCAAAAATTTCCGTTAAAGTCAGGTTTCCGCTTAGTGGAGGTAGACCTTTCCTTTCTTTTTTTTAAATACATGCTTATAAAGGGGCATACTGAGGAAATATATTGCTGTAAGTACATTGTTCGATTACAGTACTTCTTTATTCTACGAATAAATACACACACACACACACACAATGAATACAAAATATGCTATGCACACGTTTTTTTTAATTTTTCTAATAGCCAAGCAGGGTTTTCTGTGTACATTGCTGCTTGGCTGCTTGACTTTCCGCATACACTTTAGCCTGAGAAATTATACTAAATGAATCAGAATCATTTCTTCGTAAGGCAAATTTTTGCAGTTCCTTTAAACTTCTGAGAGAATCTTGATATGTATTTATTCTACACTCTTCTTGGAACTCGGTATCGTATTCCTCCTCTTCCTCTATCTCCTTTTCTTCTTTCCGACATTCCGTATGATTCTTCATTAAGTTGCGGGGATTATGGACAATTTGTGGGGTGAATATGAGTAGTGGTTGGGGAAGGTCAACACTGTCCAGAAATATTTAACAAAAGAACGAACATTTTATCGCAAACAGTGTAATGTTTATGTCTCACAGAATGTCTAAACATCTTCTAACGCTGTAGTCCGGAACTCAGAATTTTCCGTTAAATTTTTATTTTTCTTTCCGTTGTCCGCGTAACACAGTTTCCGCTTAATGAAGGGAGTTTTACACGTTTTGTTCTCCAAAATTCATGGGACCGTGAAATATTTCCGTTTAAGACAGTTTTCCGTTTAATAAAGGGTCCGTTGAAGACAGGTTTTACTGTATATTCACTGTATTTGCTGCACATAGTATATTTGTTTAATGACATAAAGCATCATTATGTACTAATATCAAGTAATTGATATTTTCCACCAAATATATATGTAATTTACGTATACTTCTCCCCATCTTCTTCAAACTTATATTAGATCGCTTAATTCCTAGAACTCCCTGATAATAGAATTGTACAGATCACTTATTTCTTCTTCCATCTTTTTTTACTATAAAATGTTCTATCAATATTATTCTTTATATGCTGCTAACAATTTCCTTCAGTTGATAAATGTGAAAGAAACAACTGTCATTCATATGATAATTTTAATACGGTATAGATTCTTTGGTGAAGAAATAAATAGAGTTGTACATTTCTCTATAATTAAGAAAACTATGTACAAGTTGGGCTATTCTTGATGAAGTAGATAAGTGTATACCTTGCTAATGCGTGCATAACAATAATTTATTATTAAAAACTATGGTGCACGTTTCCAAACGTTCTGACTGAAATAGAAGAGAAGATAAAAGTAACTGATGCTTTACCATAATGCTTTATATAAAATAAGCATAATTTGTGTCCCTGATTTTGGATGTGTGGGAAGGACAGATTGAATGCTGTACCGCCGATACTATAAACCTAGCTTAATATTGTTAACTTAAATAAGTTTCCAAAAATAATCCTTAAATATTAATTTAAACAATCTTTCATTTAACAATCGTTTAATAAGTATTGCGGATTCATACACCCAACGCAAACGTTGGAATCCCTTAAAATTAGAAAGTGTATTTAAAATATTGCTCGATATCGTGATTTAGAACGTAAGACTCTATCCATTTTCAAATATGATTCCAACGAATTAGTATCGCTTTACTGTAGTAAATTGCAGGTTCTTTAACTCGTGATCGATATTTGCCTGTGTAGGTTACATGTCTTATATCCGTAACAACTGTACAATTAACATGTTTTGCAACCCATTGTCTAGAAATCTAGTAACAAGTTTTACAACTGAGCTCCCTTCTAGCAAACTCAGAAAATATGATTAGCAAACTCGTCTTCGGCACGGGAGGGGTTCGATTTCAGACGTGGCTCATTTCGCTCGTATCCCACGTCAAGGTATAGGACTACTTTCATATAGTCTCGCTGCAGAACGAGGCGCTAAACCTCAGTTCCATCACAAAGTATTTCAACAGCGCTTTTCATATCTCTGGGCCCACTTTTTTTCATGTATTACTACTGTATTATTGTTAGTGAAAGAAAAATCAGAATTTTTAGAATTTTAAAGTAAAATCAGAAATCCAGTTGTACAATACGAAGCAAAAAACCTGCAACATGAAAGTTTAAGTTCATTGTGAAACTACGCCAACAACATAGGCAACCAACCTAACGTCTTTGTGGCACTGATCACGCCAGGATAACCTTCGGCTTCGTCCCCCTGCACACTTCGTTTGGAGCAAGAAATGCATAGACCACGTGACTACAAATCACAAATTTCTCACAAGATGGAGTAATAGATTGAGGTTCTTCTCATTTCTCTTCTCATTTTACATCCTCAGTTTTAAAGAGAGAGAAAGAGAAAAAGGTCAACGTGATAAAAACTAAATAAAGAGGAATATGCGAAATATAAAGGAAAAGAAAACGTGCGCATATATTGACAAATGACACATGCACTTCAAAGGAGACCACCTCAAATTTTGTTATGAACCATATATAATAACTGTGAGAATCAGCAAACCACAAAGACATAATTACACACAGTAAGTGTTATATAACACATATTTATTTAAACAAATAAAAATGCTTGCAGAAAGCTGAAAATATCTTTAAAATCTCAACCATAACTGAAACAAGATATTACTTCTCTATTGTTTTTCTTCGTAGCATCCATCTACGTGGAGAAATGAGAAAGAGAGAACATCTTAAGAGATTCGCACGTATACAATATCGGAAACTGCTAAATGGAAAAAATTACAGGCTTTGGATGGGATTCGAACCCAGAACCATAGTATTAGAAATCCCACACTCTACCGATGTAGCTAGTCTGACAATAATACCCTGTTCCTCCATCATTACCTATGAAAGATGGAATGGAGTCTGCAGAAAACTACGTCTAACATGTCCACGACAGACCGCCTATAACCTATGTCTAATTGGTACTTAAAAAAGCTAGTTCTATACGTGCATAGAAAAGTAAAATCAAATGAGTAGTTAGTACACATCACTTTGTCTGTCTCACTCTATCTCTGACTATAGAAATCGAGGAAGAAAAAAAAGTATAGAAGTGAGAACACAAGAAGAACAAGCAAAAATATAAGTTGCAGGAAACTGATTATCAAGGGGAGAGAGAGAGAGAGACATAGAGACAGAGAGAAAAATAGAGGAACGGAGCAAATGATTTAATATACATCGGAAAAGAAGGTTCACAACTGTGCTATACATTTAATGTATTGAATACTCTGCAGGCCCGTATCCACGGGGGGCTAGGGGGGCCGGGACCCCCCTAAACTTTGGCTGGCCCCAATAAAGGTTTCACGATAGGCTTGCAAATGAACTATAATATGGTGATGAAGTATAATATGATTGGGTCGGGCTCCCCCTAACTTCGGCCGCCCCCCTATATTTTTGGGCTGGCTACGGGCCTGATACTCTATTTCTTCTAAATTGCTTGCTAGATGACAAATATTAATTTGTAAAAACGTAGCAAATGCCCGCGTTGTCTTGTTTTCTTACTGTTTCAGTAATAGTGGAAAACGTGGTTTATGCAACATAATAAACTACTAATTTTCCCACAACAATCATGTAGATGTTGTTGATGATTTTGAGTTTAACGTCCGTTCAGCAGCGAGACTATATGAGACGTGGACCTACTTATTAACGTGGAATCCGAACCATATGAGCTGCTGCCGGGAATCGAAGCAACCATGTACTGTTGGTAAGAAATTTCTAAGCAAAAGAAAAACTGATCAGCAAAATACATAAAACGATAGTCCTGCAAACTATTACTTAAAGAGAATTTATTGTAAAATCAATACATCCATGTGGCGGTATATAGTCGTAAAGTGATTAGAAAACTTAATATTAAACTGTCGATCACATTGTTTTACTTATTTGAATTCAATGTCGTATAGATTCGGTTTTAGCTCTAGATTTCAGCGTTCTCACTTCGATTCTCAACTTGTTGGAAATATGCATTAATCGAAATTATAAAAGTATACGAAATTTAACTAGCTAAAAGAAGAGAATAACATAAAAATCCGGATTAGAGTACGTCGTCGCCAACATGTGCTTTTATTTTAGGGAGCATAAAGTCGAGAAGATCAACATTTTTTTTACCATTAAGTCGGCCTACAATTCGATGGATACCACCTCAACCTGCAGTCTCGCATATCCATCCCCAACAGTGAATCGTCACATGACCCATTCGCGCTGAACGGGCCATATATTGTGGATCAAACCGTCTTCCAGATGGGCGATACACACGTGTTGGCCCAAAGTTTCCAGTGGAAAATATTTTCTCATCTGTAAAGACAACAGTGTCCCAGTGACAAGTAATATTTAGCTCTGCAAACGCTAGTCTATCGACTTTGTGATCTTCTGTCAATCTCTCCTTAACAGCAGCCCGGAAGGACCTTAAGCCTGCGGACCGAAGTCGCCGTCGGACTGTAGTTACATCACCTGGAAAGGCGGTAGACTGCTGCAGTTGTCGGGCACACATGAAAGGCTGTCGACAGCATTGATCAACTAATCGTTGGTCTTGTGTCGGTGAGGACACTCGTGGCCGACCACTTCCAGATTTTCGAGTTAGACTTCCAGTTTCCTCATATTTTTTTCCACCATCTGAACGCTGTTGCACGATGCACGCCTAATCGAGCGCCTGCTTCAGGAACACTCAATCCCGCATGTTCAATAAGAGCGATAACACTCTCACGTACAGAATGATCATATTGCGCCATTCTTACACAAAAGTAAAAGTGCTAAAAGCGTCTTTGAATATAGGATAATGCACAATATTGCTATACGTGACGTCGTATTATGAAAAACATGCGCAGAAGAAGTAGATGTGCCTGTAATCCACTGTTGTTGCACGCAAAAATACTCACTCACTGTTAGTAACAAAATATTTTCCATTTTTTTTAAATCCAATACATTAGAATATAGTAGCAGTTACTATCTTTCAAGAACATAACTTCCATCGAGTGTTGGGCATAAACAAAAGCTCGTAACTATGCAACAGTTAACTTCCATCAAAACCCCCGAAGCACTTTACAGATTTAATCTGATTTATTTGTGCAATTTAGATACATATAAGATTACAACTTGTCTGGGAAATTTGTTCATACTCGTCTAAAACAGTTCTATTCTATTATTCGCCACTAGTATACATTATATGACAAACAACAAAACAGAAACAAGTAAAGTGCAAATACTCTAGACAATATTTTTCAAAACGTACTAGAGAATTAAGATATAGCCGAGCGGTTTAGTAGAGTAGTCTACTACCTTCGCCTTCTCGTGTTCAAACCCACCTGAGGTTTGTGTCTATTCTCTGCTTTTTTTCTTGTGCTTTCACAACGAACGTTTTTTCTATAATTCCTATAAGCTATGACTTGCAAACCCTAAACAAAATACACATATTTACTGTAATACTCTAATCCGGATTTTTATGTTATTCTCTTCTTTTAGCTAGTTAAATTTCGTATACTTTTATAATTTCGATTAATGCATATTTCCAACAAGTTGAGAATCGAAGTGAGAACGCTGAAATCTAGAGCTAAAACCGAATCTATACGACATTGAATTCAAATAAGTAAAACAATGTGATCGACAGTTTAATATTAAGTTTTCTAATCACTTTACGACTATATACCGCCACATGGATGTATTGATTTTACAATAAATTCTCTTTAAGTAATAGTTTGCAGGACTATCGTTTTATGTATTTTGCTGATCAGTTTTTCTTTTGCTTAGAAATTTCTTACCAACAGTACATGGTTGCTTCGATTCCCGGCAGCAGCTCATATGGTTCGGATTCCACGTTAATAAGTAGGTCCACGTCTCATATAGTCTCGCTGCTGAACGGACGTTAAACTCAAAATCATCAACAACATCTACATGATTGTTGTGGGAAAATTAGTAGTTTATTATGTTGCATAAACCACGTTTTCCACTATTACTGAAACAGTAAGAAAACAAGACAACGCGGGCATTTGCTACGTTTTTACAAATTAATATTTGTCATCTAGCAAGCAATTTAGAAGAAATAGAGTATCAGGCCCGTAGCCAGCCCAAAAATATAGGGGGGCGGCCGAAGTTAGGGGGAGCCCGACCCAATCATATTATACTTCATCACCATATTATAGTTCATTTGCAAGCCTATCGTGAAACCTTTATTGGGGCCAGCCAAAGTTTAGGGGGGTCCCGGCCCCCCTAGCCCCCCGTGGATACGGGCCTGCAGAGTATTCAATACATTAAATGTATAGCACAGTTGTGAACCTTCTTTTCCGATGTATATTAAATCATTTGCTCCGTTCCTCTATTTTTCTCTCTGTCTCTATGTCTCTCTCTCTCTCTCTCCTTGATATTCAGTTTCCTGCAACTTATATTTTTGTTTGTTCTTCCTGTGTTCTCACCTCTATACTTTTTTCTTCTTCCTCGATTTCTATAGTCAGAGATAGAGTGAGACAGACAAAGTGATGTGTACTAACTACTCATTTGATTTTACTTTTCTATGCACGTGTAGAACTAGCTTTTTTAAGTACCAATTAGACATAGGTTGTAGGCGGTCTGTCGTGGACATGTTAGATGTAGTTTTCTGCAGACTCCATTCCATCTTTCATAGGTAATGATGGAGGAACAGGGTATTACTGTCAGACTAGCTACATCGGTAGAGTGTGGGATTTCTATTACTATGGTTCTGGGTTCGAATCCCATCCAAAGCCTGTAATTTTTTCCATTTAGCAGTTTCCGATATTGTATACGTGCGAATCTCTTAAGATGTTCTCTCTTTCTCATTTCTCCATGTAGATGGATGCTACGAAGAAAAACAATAGAGAAGTAATATCTTGTTTCAGTTATGGTTGAGATTTTAAAGACATTTTCAGCTTTCTGCGAGCATTTTTATTTATTTAAATAAATATGTGTTATATAACACTTACTGTGTGTAATTATGTCTTTGTGGTTTGCTGATTCTCACAGTTATTATATATGGTTCATAACAAAATTTGAGGTGGTCTCCTTTGAAGTGCATGTGTCATTTGTCAATATATGCGCACGTTTTCTTTTCCTTTATATTTCGCATATTCCTCTTTATTTAGTTTTTATCACGTTGACCTTTTTCTCTTTCTCTCTCTTTAAAACTGAGGATGTAAAATGAGAAGAGAAATGAGAAGAACCTCAATCTATTACTCCATCTTGTGAGAAATTTGTGATTTGTAGTCACGTGGTCTATGCATTTCTTGCTCCAAACGAAGTGTGCAGGGGGACGAAGCCGAAGGTTATCCTGGCGTGATCAGTGCCACAAAGACGTTAGGTTGGTTGCCTATGTTGTTGGCGTAGTTTCACAATGAACTTAAACTTTCATGTTGCAGGTTTTTTGCTTCGTATTGTACAATTAAAAATCTATTCTTTATAAGATTAGAGTACAACCATATAATGTTAAGCTTTTACACTTATAATGTTTAGCTTTTACAACAGTCGGTTTATGGCACTTCTATTAAGATCCTCAGTTGGATAATAAACTTCATTGTGTCTTTCTTAATACTCAACTTTTAAAGCAATGTAAGGGAGCCATTTCATTTATTGGCCATATCATTGCATCAATTTTGTTTGACTGTTTTGAATTCTGTGTTGATTTTGTAAGAGAAGAACCATTACCAACGCTTATAAACCATTGTATAAACACAACTTAGTAAGCTAAATTTTAAAGAAATATATGATCAATTACGAATAACTTAAACCTATAGGAAGCCACACGTCTTAAAGGATTTAAATCCTTATACACACGACTAAGTTCAAATATATTTATCCTGGGTTAGTTCTAGATCTTAATAGACATTTTAAACTGAAGTTGAGCTTGGATTGTAGAACTAAACTTTCGCAATTGATGTTAAGGAAATATAAGTTCCCAGATTATGAAGTCCCATAACTAAACATTGATGTTGCAATTTTCTACTTCTTTGATGTAAATTCATCCATGAAGTGTACTTACAATGCTGAAAAATTGTGAATGAAAGTTGTTTCCCAATTAATAAAAAATCGATTTTCGTAAAATTTCAAAAGGAACAAAAACAAATTTTGTACGTTTGCGTTTTAAAATTGTAGATGCCTTAATTTAATTTTGAAATCAAACCAGAGACAAATTTGACACCCGAACTAAACCCTCTACCTCTAAGTCAACATAGTCCCTTTGTATACGTAATTCTATTAGTTGAATTAACAAACAGGTATTTCAACGTTGTTCGAATAATTTTTCTTTGCGTATTTCGTAAATATCTTTTGTTTCATTTTCTGAAAACACTTATTCCATACTAATTACCGAATCATAATACTAACTGGCGTCACTATACAGAAAGTTAATCTGTTTTTTACAAGAAAAGATAATAATAGCCTGTGCGAAGAACGAAGAGTCACTGAATGGTAATTACGATGAAACACATGAATGGAGGAAGGATGAAACCATGAAATAAATTTAATCCTGAACACTAGACTATAAGTGTTCCTTTATTTCTCTTCCCACAAAAATATGTTCATTACTGATTATGCCTATATGTGTGCATACAGTCTTAACACGGTGTAAAAAATTTCGGAACGCTGTTTTTGGTAAACTAGAAGCCTATAATGTTTAAATGGACCGTAGTCACTTTTCCTTACTATAACAATAATTTGAGAATAAATTACTTTATTGTGAATTTTGGCCGTTGGGCAGGCGGATTTTACCATTCTTCCTTATTTTTGTAATAAAATAGCTAGAAACTTTCGGCCAGTCTATTATTTATTTTATAAAACTATACACTTATGACAACAGAAACACTCTATGGAAACCATTTGTACACTTCTATATAGTTTTCATTATACAGGGTGTCTCATAAGTAACCTGACATAGGGTAATTCTGTTATTATCAGATTTGCAATAAAATGTAAGAGAGGAAACCGTCTCCAAATATAATGTTTTCAATCTAAAGTGAAGGAATTTTTAAATCGGTCGAGCAGTTTGGGCTGTACAGTCTTTATGCGCCCAATGTATAATTAAAATGCAACGTTGCCACTTATTTGGGGCTAGGGGAGAGAAGGATGAGACAAGAGGTGAACAAATTTTGTAAGAATATGTTGAATGGAGGCATGTTTGAAATGGGAGCTGGCCATTGACACGTTAGCGTAACAGACAGTAACTTCATTCACTTATAGAGTTACCCTATGTTAGGGGACTTTTGAGACACCTTGTATTATAAAAGTATATACTTTTCGCATTTTACACATAAACATAAACAGTTCGACGAACAATATAGACGAATGTTTGGACGAGTTTAGTTGCATTTGTTCTATATGAGAGCCTTTATGATGCTAAAGAAACAAGCATTAAATTTTCAAAAGTGTCAGGATGCATGGCTGTCAGTAACTCCATTTCAAAGAAAACAGATAAGCTTCCTGAGCATTTACATATTCTCGTTTTGCCTTTTTCTTTTGTCAATTATACTATTCGGTTAATCCTTTCTGTACTTCGAAACTGTTCGGACATGATGTTTTATGGTACTATAATTTCCGAAAGGAACAGTAGTATAATATCAATTCATATAAATGTATAACATGTGTCCCTTTTCCAAATATTCGATAGATAACCTGAACAGAACAGATTCTAGTACATTGTTATCTACATTTCGTAAAGAACGTGTATGTATCTCGTACTTCAACAAGCATATATCATGTTTCAGCGTCAGATAAAACATAAAACGTCCATGTTTGTTAGTTTATTATCTAGATATATCCTGAAAGAAATGCGACCGCGGAATTTAAAAATCTCTTCATTAATGCACTGCATACAATATTATCAAAAATGGACATTTTTGATAGGATCAAAATTTGCTCTATACCAGCAGAACTATCATCACGATGTCTTTTTTTCAAACACTAGGAGATCAACTCCATGACTGAGAAGTCGAAATACGCCAAAAGATAACGATGAAGCGCCAAACTAACAGAAAGTTTGTCACATCTAGTAGACGTGCACCATTCACTGAGGAATTAAAGTCATCACGCCTGTGTGACGTGAGAAAACTCGAATATGTTCATATTTGACGACTTTTTATAATGTTCTCTTTATTTACCATGTTAGGTAGATGACAAGCAACCCAACATGCCGTAAAGTTCTGCCGGTTGCCTAAACACGTAGGGTATTTTCAGACATCCATTTATTTCTACAATAAAAGCATGAGACTCCCTTCATTTCTCCAATAAAAACAAAGTATAGTTGCTGCAGCCTAACATAATCTTCACCGTCCGTTTCATGATCAATATATGCATTATCACCCACTTCACTAACCATACATTTTAAATAGGATATTCTCAATTGCAGAATCCCTTTCATGCTATGATTTTGCTTGCAATGATGTATACGATATGGTGTCAGAGTAAATGAGCAGTGAGTTTAATTCTTCTCTTTCTAATAATATCTATCACTTCTTTCTCTCTACGTTGCTCTTAGTACTTCTTTAGCAGTATTCTTACTAAACTAAAATATAGCATGTGGTTATTGTTTAATGTAAACCAAGATTTAAAAAAATAATTGTGTAGTTTTTATAATATGAAATAATTATAAATACTGTAATCAAGACGGACGTGAAAGGAATTAGTGGTAAACAACTCTAAAATACAGTCCTGACTTAAATGACAAATTGTATATTGCTATAGGTATTTTCTTATTTTACTTCTCAAGGCTTGAGTTCTAGATTATAATTGCCAATTTAGAACATTTCAATTCAAGACCTAAATTGTAAAACGCCCGAAGTCCACCGATTTTTTTTTTAGGAAGAACAAAAAACATTAACTAACTAACTAACTAACTCTATGGCCTATGGAACCCGGAGGTTCAGTGCCGCGTTCACAAAAGCTCTCCACTGACTTCTATCCTTAGCTAATTGCATCCAGTTTCTACTTTGTATTCCTATCTCTGCGAGATCCCTCTTAATATTGTCCTCCCATCTGCGCCTAGGTCTTCCTAATGGTCGTTTTCCTATGGGTCTACCAGTCAAGACTTTAAAAGCGTTTCTACTTTCTTCCATTCTAGCTACATGACCTGCCCACCTAAGCCTCCTAGACTTGACGACCCTAACAATGTTGGGTAAACCGTATAAACTATGTAGTTCCTCGTTATGAAGCTTCCGCCATTCCCCATTCTCGTTCCTCTTGGGTCCGAATATTCTTCTCAGGATCCTGTTCTCAAATACTTTCAGTCTATGTTCTTCCCTCAGAGTAAGCGACCATGTTTCACAACCATACAGAACAACAGGCATGATTATCGTTTTATATATTTTAAGCTTCAAATTCCTCGACAGAATTCGCGACGACAAGAGATTTTGAACCGAATAGTAACACGAATTCCCTGCTTTTAGTCGACATTTAATTTCTTCGTGAATATGATTTTCGTCTGTTAATATTGATCCTAAATATTTGAAAGTATCCACTTTATCAAAAGCATTATTTAATATTTTAACGCCTCCACAATTTGCCGTATTACGGTCCCGACGCACTTCCATGTATTTAGTTTTCTCTGCATTTACTTCTAAACCCATGTCCCTGCAAGCGTTTAATAAGATCTCTGCATTTATTTCTACTGTTCTCCTATCATCCCCTATTAAATTTACATCATCAGCATATGCCATACCTGGTGAATGCCGTTCAACTCTAGGCCCTGGTTGCTATCTTTGATTTTCCTTATGGCGTATTCCAGCACAAAGTTAAATAATAATGGCGACAACGCATCTCCTTGTTTCAGGCCATTTTCGACGTGGAAGCTCGTGGACAAAAATTTTCCTACCCGGACTTTACTTTGGGATTCACTTAAACATTTCTTAATTAATCTAATTAGCTTTCTCGGTATTCCAAGTTCTGTAAGAACGTTGTATAATGTTTCTCTCCTAACCGAGTCGTAAGCCTTTCTAAAATCAATAAATAGTTGATGTACCGGGGTATTGTATTCCCACTTCTTTTCGAGTATTTGGCGAATGGTAAATATTTGGTCGATAGTTGATCGATTTCGTCTATAATATTGAATTGTCTTATAAAAGTTCTTGTTTATGGTTTGTCTTATTAATTATGTTCCTTGTTGTCCCTCCTTAAAGTTCCAACTGCGTGGAATAGATATAACAACGTCAAAAAGAGGTATATATATATATATATATATATATATATATATATATATATATATATATATATATATATATATATATATATATATATATATATATATTCGTTGAGTTGGGATGTTTTTCAATTCAGGGCCTCAGTTCGAAATAATTTTATTGTTAAGTACTTACATGTTCAAAATGTGAAAATTGTCAACATTTTAATACAGTAATGAAAAACTTGAAACTCTACTAATTTTGGAGAGTCTTGTCCTCCCCCCCCCCCAAAGCAAATCTTCAACTGACGTAACTCTATTGACTTCTAATGTTGTTGAGTAATTGTCGTGATTTTACGTTTTGTTCTGTTATTACGTATAAAAATGTACCAAAATCAAATAGCTAGAAAAACAAGTATTGCCACACCAACTTGAGAAACAGCCGAAAGAGACCAATAATGTTATTAAATGCCTGGGAAAGGTGTTTACCATTATTTTCGATTACTTTCACAAACAGAATTTTGAAGAACCTCAATAACAACCAACCTTCAAATATGTTGAATATTTGTAAATAATAAGGTTAAATATTAGCTGTATTATGGTAATGACACTAAGAGTTCTATTACAAACTACCCATTTCAATCATTTAAATATAAAATACAAGAGAGGTAGAAAAAGTGAAAGAGAATGATCATATGAACTTTCGTTAGACTCCACCTACCAGGTCTACAGGCGACGTCATGGCAAAGACCTTTAATTTCTCTTTCCTCATGTTATTGGATAAAAAGTGATTTCTTTAACACGACCTACGCCCAGTGCCATTCCCGTTCGACGATATCCAAACTCATCTTCCTCCACTTCAAATCTCTCTCTCTCTTTCTTTCTTTCTTTCTTTCTTTCTTTCTTTCTTTCTCTGTCCTTTTCACCCTTGGGTGATTGATCAACCGCCTTCCTATCCTGTCGCTCACTACTTTTCTCTCAAACTCTTTCCTTTCTTCAAAAACCCAGAAGCTCCCACCCTGAAAATGCCAGATCATTGTCTTGTTGAAAGGTCATCCATTGAACTAAGGTGTGACAAACACTTTTAAATATTTGTAAAATATTATGTCTTCTTTACGAAAGCCATGCCTACCGTAACATTTATATGCCGTTACACTTCTTTCCTTTTGTACTACCTAGTTATTTGTACAGCCTCTGTGCAGTTTTTAGATGTTTAACCCATACATAATCAATATAGGCTGAGATTATATTCACAATAAGTCTATACAGAACTGTGCAATGAAGGATAGCGCTTTAAGAACTAGGTTACTCCATTAGTGCATAATGAATTTAGGCTGGTGGAAACGTTGATAAAATAAATCAATTATTATAAAACAATTGTGAAAAGTAGGACGTCACGAAAACACCAAGAATCACTGTTCTTGTGTTTATTTAATACCAAATCTAGCTGCTATAATCTGGAATCGACCTTACTACAGTATAACAGAGTAATGTTCTAGCACTAAGTTAATCGCAATCTTATAACTAGCATTCCGTTTAGTATTAAGAATTTTGTGTAGTGTAATAGTAGAAACTGCAGGAAAATAAATATTCTTATTAACTATTACAATTTTCGCCGAGCTGCAGAAATTAAGTTCAGCAATCAATACATATAATTCATAAGGTGACAATTGATTCTCATGATCGAATCATTGAACCAGTAAACAGTTTTTACCAATTCCTCTAGTATGAGTTATTCACAGAATATATAACTTAATTGATTTTTATATCTATTGTTTATCCAACTTCCAATCGTTAGCTCATACAATCTTTAGTATGGTTGTTGAAATGTATTATTAAGATGATAAGGGTTCAATTTACTATAAATAATTAACAATCTAGATCGTTTTCATAGTTGTTTTCATCTCTTTGACAACTATTGAAACATGTTGACAAAAAGGCTCAAATCTAATGCACGAGGCCCATCGCTGACGAACTTGTGTGTACATGAAAGCATACTCTGGTACTTTGTGGCTGCAACAGAGGTATGATTCTCAGTATGGAGTTGCGTACGTGCGAGCTATCGCTATAGGTAATTTCGCTAAACGAAAGGTGACGTATTTGATCTGATTTCTTAACAAAAGCAGAATGCAGCGGATACCAATCAGTAATCATGTATCGTTTGCGAACCAACAGCAATCCGTTAAGGGAAGGGAGGCAACGATGTTGTTCTTTTCGGAATGAGCGTTATTAAAATGTTTACGATGACGAGTGAAGTGGCAGACCTAATATTTAGATTGACGATTTTGTGCAATGTGTCGATAAGAAAATGTGATCCAATCACCGTTTCACCATTTACGGAACTAACAAAGGAGTTTCCAGAAGTATCTGTTGAAACAGTGCCCCGAATTATGACTGACAATCTTGCTTATCGTGAACTATGTATGAAGTGGGCACCTTGAATTGAATTTTAGCCCATTGGCGAAAAATGCGAAAGATTGTTTTTTCACATAGAGATTGGAGACAAAATCTGCATATCCTGCGCCTCTGGTAAGTCGAAGCAGCAATCAATGCGTAACCGAAGAAATTTAAGCATACACAATGAAGTCACTAAATCCTAGCAAACGTGTTTTGGAACCAAAAAGTGTAATCATCCTGGAATTCCTGGAATTAGGCAAAGAATATGTATTATATATGTATACCAGATATGTATTACCAAAAACTGTCTAAACTGCAATGTGCCATCCAAAACTGGTGAAGAGGAATGTTTAGTCTGTAATTGTTCTGATTCATGGCAATACCCACTCACAATAATCCCTCCCATTATTGAGACAATTTAAAAAATCCGAATCACTCCCTACATAGTCCCAATTGTACCCATTTTGATGTTTTGTTTCTTCACCTGAAAAATTGGCTTGTCTCGCAATGTTTCAGTGACAATGAAGTTCTCAAGACAGTGGTTCTCGACTACCTGAAATCTCAGGTGACAGATTTTCTAGAAGAATCTACGAAAGCTTGTGCCACGCTACTAAATATCCTTGGAGTTTTGTGGTGATTATGTAAAAATATATCCGGTACGCACTTGTATAGAGTCAACAATAAAATTTTCTTCTTTTCCAAACTCACGATACCTACAAAGAATACCACAATCGCTCTTCTTAATTCATGACGAGAGTAAGAGTTGTGAGATGAGTCAGGCCAACTCGATTACTGTGATAATTCATGAATGATGAGTGCGCACTTCCTCTTACTTCTTCTTCACTGTGTTGCCTTGTATTTGTTGATAATGTTGGCTGTGATATATGGAAACTAATTAAGATATTTATCATGCAAGCATACCTGGCCAAGATGTCGAATATAAGCCGGAAGTGTTTTAAGCTGCCTTTTGCAGTTTTGTATCTAGGTATTTATCCTGTCGTTATGACCTATAATTGTTGTCGTTCTTTTCTGATTTATTTTTGGATTTTTTATTTGATTTGAGTTTAGCGTCTCTTTCGGCAGCGAGACTATATGAGACTTGGAACTAAAGCTTAACATTGAAACCAAACTACATGAAATGCTGCCGGGAATCAAACTCGGATCTCCAGTACTAAAGGCGCTTATGCTAACTATATATCCACGAGGGAGCTCTTTTCTGAATCCTGTGAAAACGTCTTAAAAGCTAGACATATTGCGACATATTTTAGTTTTGCTGCTGTAACAAGCCGCTAAATAACATTACATATAAAGCGCAAATAGACACCAAAGATTGCAACAAAAAAGAATAGTGCTGAATAAAGATGCAAGGACTTAGAAAACGCCTTACTTTAAAACATTTGACACAATAGAACAGTAAAAAGAAGTTGTTTTGTGAATAATGAAGTTAAACTTACATCATAGCAAAAATAGCCGCTTATACCTTTCAATTTTGTAAATTGAACTCTCTGAAGCTCAGGTTAAAATGTTTCCCGAACAGAGAACGGAATGTAAACAAAGCTATAGAGGGTGTTGCATAAATGTGTCACAATATTTTCGGAACAGATTCCTTACATCAAAATAAGAAGAAAAGTTCATATGGACCTGTGCTTAAAAATGGATAGTTTCGGAGATATAGGGTGCCGAAAACGTGAAATAAGTGAACTGTAAATTTCGTATCGTAGTCGGGTCAAGACCTCAGTGAGGAACTGGTATGTGAACTAGGGAGGTAAGTGGAGAGTGATCAAGTACTCCCAAACATACTCTCTAAAAATTACTGTGCAAGTACCGGAGGTTCTGAAAATTGGATATTTGGATAGTTCATATGCTAGTCCCTCAGTGATGTCTTGACCCAACTACGATATGTCCCATAGTAGTGGAGCTATTAACTTCTAAAGTTCATTTATTTCATCTTTTCGGGATTCTGTACCTCCGAAACTATCCACTTTTAAGAACAGGTAAATATGAACTTTTTTCTTATTTCGATGTGAAGAATCCGTTCCCAATATGTTGTGACACATTTATGTAAAACCCTGTGTGTATATATAATGTTTTGTATCTGTTTCTTGATTTATGGTAATTTTATCTTACCTGACAGATTGTATTTAGACAACCATTATAACACCATCCAGACATATATATGTATGTATGTGTGTGTTTGTGTCTATATATTTTCATGGTTGCCTATATATACATACAACTTCCAGCAGCTTGATAATATAGTTAGGTAAGCAAAATGACGTGTGGGATATGGTGCTTGCATGACATGCATTTGTTAGAAACTACTGGAAAGCCAGTTGTAAAACCAATCACGACAGGCAGCCCCAGACTTACCATGGAATTCACAAGAACTGGATATTGTAAACTCACTTTCGTAATCGCAGAATCAACTACAGGGAGACAAAAGTGATATTTGAACAAGAAATCCGTAAGTCTAAAAATGCAGAACTTTCCGATTCCTCCTCTCAAAAGAAAAACTTCTTTTATGCGGAGAAAACTTCCGTCCCAAAAAAAAGCAGTTTTTCTTGCATCACCTATTTTATTGTTTTCTGTTACATACTGGTATTCAGCTTAACCCTGGTTTAAGTTGCATTCTACAAACTCTTCAGAATTATGAAAAATCAAGAATGAACTTATTGGAGAACAATACTTTATTGATGACCGAATCTTATCGCAGAACTCAGTCAGTGACGGAAAACTATTGTTCTCCTAGCATTTCTCCATTTACAGACTTTAACCATGAAAAATGTGCTGGTAGGTACATATCTAAATAACAAGTGCAAATTAATAAATATCTTACTAATAGACGTGAAGATCATTGGGGATAATGTATGTGTGACCAATTGCAAAACATAATTACTTGCTGCTATTGATCATACAACCACAATCCATTTTAGTTGAAGCATACCGCGAATCACATTTAGTTCCTGCATCACAATGCGACGTGGTAATGATTTAATTTGTCAGCCTGATGGGCAAATAGTGAGTTTGCAGAAACAAATTGGTAATGACATATTGCTCATAAGACTACAAAATGAGTTCCAAACTTGTCAAGTCACTAATGGAGGTTGTTATCCATCCTTTCCAGAATACATTGTTCTATTTAGAAACTTGCTCCTATCTGACCATGGATGGCTTCTTGTCATTTTATCTACATTTTAGCACGTGGTCAACTACCCAAAACAGTCATACATACACAATACAGTACATACACGGTCGCAGTACAAAATAAACCATAAGTAGACTGCTCTGAGTCATTATGAACTGGTATCTTTCACACATTAAATCTAATACTTATACATTGCTGGGAGCAGGAACAGTAGAACAAAACCATGAACCACTTCTTTGAAATCGATCATTCAATTGTTAAAGACTTTATGGTAACAAAGAAACTGAAAAATGGGAAACATGATACCTAATATGAAAATAAAATTCTCAACATTCTAAGAAACAAGAATAAAAGGCCTCGGGAGTCTGGCCTGGATACCCTATACAAATGAACATATGTATAAAAACTTTTCCAATATAAGATAGAATGCAAAAAGAGTAATGGAACACAAATATGTTTTGAGCATATTGTAATACAAGTGCGAACAGTTCCATACGATTCTCGACTTTATAAAAATATAGATCTAAAAGAATCTGCTATTGCTACAATCTAAAAATTCTACTATGCAAATTGATTCACTGATTATGGTAAAGGTTTTAATCACGTCAATGGCTAATATTACACCACATTTTTGATACACCTACGCCACTCACTTTTCTCTCGAACTAAGCCTTAGGTCGATTTTTAAGCTGTCTACTCTCAACTGTAGATTCAATCTTTTCTACTTTTTCTTTTGCTTGATACAACTTCACGTCCTGGAAATACTAGCATAGTTTCTCTATTTTTCATTGATTCTGTTATTTCCGTCCCACCCTCTCTCTCTCTCTCATTTTCACTAGACGTTTCTTTGAAGGCGTCTTTTCCTCTTCATGAAAGATGCTTGTGTAACATCTAGTTACAAATTTAGACCAAAGGACCAATGATGTCATTACTATTCAACTTCTCGATTGTCTGTGTAAAAATAATCAAAGTTAGGCTACTCAAATCATTCCCCTGAATTAACATATGACACATTTAATTAAGTTTTCGCACAATTTCGGTAATATATTTCGATTAAGCAAAAGTTTTCAAGTCCATCAGCCATACACACTATTCAAACCTTATCAACGGGCTTATTATTCATTGAATGTTTCTATCATTAATTGACTATTAACTGGAAGATCGTTCTTTTAAAAAGTTTATTTTAAATCGACATCCTCCCCTATATTAGTGACATACGTAGTTGGGCAAAGAAGCATACTTGGGCCTTTACTGTTTGTAATTTGATAGCTAGATGTTTATTTTAACCTACAATAAAATTTTACAATTACAGCAAACTATGCAGGTAAACCACCAACCTAAAGGAGTGTGAAATATTACGGTAGGATATTGACAAGTTTATAACCTGGTGTACCGAGTGGCATTAAAGTGTAAACTCTCGAAAGTGAAAATAATAACATTTTCTTATAAAAAGAAAAACAAACATTCAATGTGCACATATATTATTAATCAGGAAAATAAAGAATCATAACTCTAATATTATTATTATCTTTACATATCATATCTATCCCATTACGAAACAGTCTATGAGCATTATAAGTTTTATACAAACTGTAGACTCACTGAAGCTTAACGCCTCGCATAGATAGGCAGGTTTTATAAAGCAATATAATCTCTCTCAATACGTTCCTAAATTTGGACTATGGCTGCTTTCTTACATCTTTCTTGACTCATGCCGATTTTAATTTTTTCTTGCAATAGTATGCTAGAGGTTTCTGAATATATGCAAAATAATTCCTTATTAATTACTGTAAGTCATCAATATTCGAACACCAAATTCCCGTGTTAAGCTTATTGATTTTAAATATCTCTGTAAGATAATCCACACTATATTTAGGTCAGAAATATTACTTCTTTAACTATCTTTTCGAGTTCCATCCAGGCACTTCCGCAGTATGCAATTGTTCTACATAGAGCGGCTTAGATTCTTGATTGTACAGTAACCTTTGTATCAGAAACTCAAAAATGATACCATGAATTAAGACACATAAACATTGACATATTTAGAATGGAAATAGTCGTTAAGCCTTCTTTGCGAAGATACGTGTATTCAAATATTCGTGGTTTCCTGTCTCCTCTTTCGTTATGATTGCTGTTGCTGTTAGTTACTCTGACTGTGATTATTGTTGGCTGTTATAAATTCAAGTTTCCACAGGCTGTATCTCGATTTTTATTCATACATAAATATCTTCCTAAATAGGCTGAACGAAGTGTCTGTAGAATACAATCTACAATACTATACTTCAAAGGAGAACCTTAACCAACCACGTTATTCCGTAACTTGATGATTAGGATCTCATAAGTATGCCTTATGAGATTATACTGCTAGTACCTATCATACGTGTGTTACTTTATACGATAATTCTTGAATGATAACGAATTTTTGAATTCTGTTTTGCGCAATAGACGGCTAAAGTAATTATCTCGGATGAATTCGTTAATTGAGCCAATCCGTTAGTATCTTTACAGGTAAGGCTTACTTTAACATTGACTATTCATATTCCATACATGTATAATGCAAAATTCTCGTGATCTTCTTTATTGTCTTTACCATTGTTTAGTTAACATATATTTGATATTTTTTCCAACTTTCTCATGTTCTGGCTTGTCTGCATATACATATACTGTATCATGCTAAGAGAGAGAAAGAGGGAGGGAGATTGTACGATTATCACTCTCAATCCTTCCAACAACATTGTCCAGTATCTGGTCTTCATATCTTCCGGTATTCATTGTAGCCCTCTCTCTCCCTCCAAAATCTACGATCAATATTTCACTGGGTAGTCCATTTCGTCCTCTTCTCATCTCTGTAACAACCACCGCAGCTCACCCCACCCTCCTGTCGCAACTGGCCACAAGTTAATTATGCCCCGTTGTCTTTTCCTATCTATATTTTTCTCCTTCCTTCCCCTCCTCTTTGTGTTACTTCCTCCTGCTAATTATACAGGTTGCAATCTCATGTCATTAAAATTATCGCTACAACATACAAACAATCCCACTAGATGCTGCCATTTTCAATACTATCAAAACAATAGAATGTGTGCGAGTTTCCTTGAAAAAATCTAATTGTTTTTTTAATCGTGCATTTGTATGACGGTCCACATTTGCGTAAATGATTAATATTTGAAAATATTTGAAAACCTACGTTGGTTCAATGATAAATGTCATATGCCCAAACTTTCTTAATGACATATACGAAACAAATATTGGCTTGTGTCTTGCTTTGTCCTTTCATTTTTCATTATCATCATTAATTTTTCATTGTATCTTTTAGTCTAATGGGCAAACTGTACCTCGTAAAACTGCAGCACAAACAAGCATAAATACAATACCACAGTGCGTATCAGTACATACTGTTGGTTTTGTGCACATTAGAAGCCAGCCAGGAGTTTGGTTTTGCTAGATCTGAATGTATTCATTTATTATTGACTTATTTAAACCCAAAAGAATAGAAATTATTGGTAAGTCTCAGAAAAATACAGAGTGTGGCAAAAAACCAAATTGTTAGGGAAATTGAGATTAAAAAGCAAAGAAGATACAACTTTTTTAAATCTCTGGAAAACGTGCAGAATAAGTTTTAATGGGATTTGAACAATCACTCACTCAAGTGGCCTTCATTATTGATATAAAGCGTGAGTGGATGCGAAATGCATATTGCATTGCCACCCGTTATTTTCTTATAAACTCCCGAACATTAACGACGCATTATTCTCCAGACTACGCCATGGTGTCCACTGAAAACAACACATACATCGCTCTTCGACTACATGCTCTTCATCACTGAACACGTTCCTCATCCAAAGCTATGCCCCTCCCAAATAGGAGAATTCTTTGTGCCGCACCTGTTATATCATATTTGATTAAAATTGAACACATATTCCGAAAGTTAGAAAATATAACATTAATTACGTATATTCGCAAACTTTCAGACTGAGATTAATTTACCCACGTTCCCCTTTCCTCTTTATTCTTGATCAACTTAAGTCGCAAGTGGTAAGTGTGATTGGGAAGCCTTAAAGAACGGGACAACAAGCTCAGTCAAAAGAGGGTAGCTTTATAAAAGTAATCATAAACAGATATATAACACAATATCTATACGAATGTGTATCACACTGATTCATGAAAGCTTGATTTCGCTCGGTTTAATTAACCTTGGGGAGTTGAAATTTTAAGTATCCCAGTTTATCAATTTTCTGTATGAGTAGAATGGTTATTTTTTTCACGTGCTCCTCAAAAGATGATCAGATAAAACTTGGATAAATGGGATAAACTTGGATTCATTACTTGGATAAAACACTGGTATTACTCATGTGTTAGGAAATTTTACTTCAGAAAGGCTAGAAAGAAAGAAAAATATTAAATAGATAACATTTGTTTAGTATACTTGCTTCAGTAAATTCTTTCTAATGATATTCATAAACCATTATTAATTCCTCCAAAATCGGCTGTGTTGAAGTGACTGAAACTAAGTAAATATTCTTAATTTATTCTCTATTGTGGTATTTTCAGTCACAATTTTGTATATTAGTCATTGAAATTTATTTATTAGTATGGTTGATAACATGGTGAATATTTTGTGACATACTATATTAAAATACACTATTAATTTTTTTTACTTGCTTTGTAATATAGATGTTAAACGTGACAATGAAATTTGTACTTGCTACTTCTTTGTTATTAGCAAGTTTGTTACCTTTCTATTGTACCTTTACTATTGTTATTTTATAAGTTAATACTTAAAACGATAGTCATATCTGAGAGATTTATGAAGTTAGAAAGGAAAGCGAAACAGTAACACGCGTCATCAATATCCATCAATATTACGTTGTGGGAGCGAAATATAAATATAGGACGTTTCCAAGAAAACAAGGCAATGATATTGGTTATGTGATGGATTATGCATGAAATAAGACACAATAAGACACGTTGTTTTAGTAGATCAATATTTTTTTCTGTCTGATTTTCACATCTAGTTTCTGAGCTTATGTCCAAATCGTGTGATTACGTTAAACACGTAGCAGTAGTCACAAGTAAAACTCGCTAACTCTGTCTAACTTATCTTTCCTTAAAACCTAGAGGTACGTAGATCGTTTGAGTTAAGCATGAGGTAACTTCGAGAAAGAATTGACCTAGGCCGCCCAAAGGTGAAAGGAAGCATCTACATTTTGCTTCTTTTGAGAACAATAGCAAAAGAGGTGATTTTTGATAATTAACATTACTGTTAAAGACGTTGTTTTCTTTTCGGCGTCAATGATCACTAAGTGTTTATTGACGCCGAAAAGAAAACAAAGCCTTTAACAGTAATGTTAATTATCAAAAACACCTCTTTTGCTGTTGTTCTCAAAACAAGCAAAATGTAGATACTTCCTTTTACCTTTGGGCGGCCGACCTGTCCCTTTGCGTTACAGAAATATTCCTTCAAATTGTTTCAATCATTTCGACGATTATTCTACTTGCCTTTCCTTACATTATTTTTAGGTAATATTAATATAAATTCATATCATTGCCTACTTCTTACTTCTATTATCACTCTATGCCATGTATATAGTCTGTTGCAACCCATTGTTCCGATAATAATAAATATTATTTGTATTGTCTAACTATTAAATAAAGCATATTGAGAATTTTCTTTTAAATCTTTTCGGAACACCTTGCATTTTTTTTTATTTAAACGTCCCATAATTATGCCCTTTAGGCTAAGGGAGACGGATAATTAAGGTAAGTGACTGATAATAAAAGAATTGGTGGAATGAGTAAGTGCGAGAAAACGGGAGTACCTCGAGAAAATCAACGAACATAATGTTGTTTTCCACAAAATTAGTTAACCGGAAGATCAAACGAGGTTTCCCACGTACTAGAGTCTGTAACACACAGTGTATAAATTTAAAGAAGCGAGACATAAATCACAGCAAAAGATCCATTTATCTATTATTCGTTTCGAACAATGACACAAGTGAAAACGGCCTTGTGATGGTAAAAGATGTCATCGACCCAATTTCTACACTCGGCCCAATTTTACTAATTCTCCACCGATGTTCGATTTTTTCTAGAAGAGGAGGATTAATTTGAAAGTGAATATTAAAAATGCTATTTTTTTTAAAAAAATAACGATTTTATGTAGATTCACATACAAATAAATAGTTTATCAATAAATATATAGCGGATTTTGTGCAGCTTCGGTGGAGCTGAGGACATTTTAGTATGTGGTCCTTCATATTCTACAACATACTGCAGCCGGAAATTAAATACAGTAAGGTGGGTTGCATATAACCGAGGGGTTGAAACCTTTTTTTTTTTCTAGTCAGCCTTCTCCAAATGGTTTAAAATAGTTTGATGATTGTTGTTTAGGTCATTGATGATGTCATAACTGCTTACGTACCGGCTTTTCTTTGCCTTTGCCAGAATATTATCTACTTGTTTCAGTGATTGGTCGCCCACTGCGAGGAGCATCTTGAACATCGACATTTCCAGAATGAAACTATCTTTTGGTTGTTGCTTTTGATAACATATGTTGTCCATAAACAGTACAAATTTCTTCACAAACCTGAGCAGCATTTTGCCTTTATCGAAATAAAACTCTAAAATGCATATCTGTTTTGCCGAAAGTTCACTTACCTTCACAGCACAATACCTTATGGCTAGAGACGAAACTTTTTCGCAACAATTTTGATATTTTGTAACATTAATTATCACAATTTTCGCATTTATTTCGTATTTATTTTTCTATAGCACATTTGTTTTTAAATTATAGAACTTGTAAACATTATATATTTGGTAATAAGGTGTATATCTAATAAAAAAGTTAGAATATACCTTGATTAGGTGCGCATTTTAGCTAATGTATTCACTGAAATATTGAAATTAATGCAAAAATTTAAACACTTCCTCTAACCTCATTCTTAGTTAAAGGATAACATGCAGCAAAACATTACCAATTCTTCTTTTAAGTTTGTTCTCCTGTCAGTAACAATCACATTATACTTGGAAAAGAATTTCTCGGCATCAACACTTAAGACTGGCAATCATATTGAACATAACGAGCTGACAGCAAAAGACCTGTAGTTAGGTTTTAAACTGTTTTAAAGTGTTACAATGTCAACTTCCTTATCCTCACTGTTAAAAACTTCAGTAACCTTACTTTTAAATTCATGGTAAGCAACCAACAGATCATGAAGATTTTTCGCAACAAAACACAGTCAAGGATTTAAACAACAGGTCAGTTTTGCTGATATCTACATCTTCAGGAATTGAAACAGTTTCTGAATCAAATAACTCGCAGAACTTTTTCGTAAATGCAACGCTTTTTAAGTTAAGTAATATTGGAAATGCACTTTTTAGTTATTATTGGCAATAATTAAGTATAATTCCACTTTTTCGTTTTCATTCGCATTTATCGCAAGTAATGCCAAATTTCGCAAATATGCGCAACAATATAAACGTGATTTCTGGCTCTCAAACGCAAAGTTTGAGGTTTCCTGAAACGTATACGCATTTTTTAACGTTTCGTACATATCGCATTAACGAAAACGTTTCGTCTCTACTTATGGCTAATAATAAGACTTTCAACTTTTGTTGTACATCTACTACCTGAACTGCCAACTGTCAAAGGCATTAGGCCGGACCCGCTGTGACCGATATACACTGAGATTTGGGACACTAACGCCATGTCGTGCACAAAAATCTAACTACTTTATTTTATTTTATTTATTTTATTTTATTTATTTAACAATCACCAGATACAGCTCAGAGGCCATTTTACACTGGATATCCAACAACAACAATAACAATGGAAAGGATTTGGGGAGGTATCGGCCAGGGCCTTTTTAGTAGGTACCATCCCGGCATTTGCCTGGTAGGACTGAGGGAAACCCTGGAAAACCTCAGTCAGGATGGTCGGCAGCGGGGTTCGAACCCACGACCTCCCGAATGCGAAGCCAACGCTCTACCACTTGAGCTACTTCGCTCGGAGTTTTTATACTAGGTGATACTTTGATGTCATTTACACTCACTTAATAACCTGTTCCCAGAATTTCAATAAAAAAAGTAATTCAATAATTTGGTAATTAATTACTACAAATTTCTTGACGTATATTTCGTAAGGAGAGCCTTATGTTGGGAGCTAGTGTTCTTACATTAGTTTAGATATCTAGCTAAATTTCTGATGTAACGAAAAACAGGAAAAAAAAATTAAAACTTAAAAACTGACTCCAAAATCCACTAAAAAGCAAGATAATATATAAAATGTTTTATAATATAAACCGACCTCAGAAAATGAACTAAAAGACAAAGGATATAAACCTGCTAAAAGGCAGACAATAATAACAATAAACCCTTGAATGCAGTAAATATTTTGTTACCAATATCTATAAAAACTTTTTGAAATCGTGTCTAGCCAAACATAATAATGCCTCTTAAAATTACCATCGAAATAATTTTATATTAGGCATTAATTTGCCTTCCCTACAGTATAGGGTATATGGATAATCTTTATACAAAATTTCAAAGTTCTATATCTGATAGTTTCTGATATCTGACGAACGGGAAAAAATAATTCAAAGTCCCTTATCTTACTTTAGGTGATACATTTCGTAAAATTCTGGACTAGTATATATATAATCTGGAGTACAAAGAAAACATATACACAAAATTTCAAGATTCTATCCCTAAGGCCGGCGAAAGGCTAGTCAAGCCGAGAGAGACGGAGACAGAAGAGGATGAGGAGAGAGAGTCCTGAATGTATTGACTGTATGTCTCTATCACGACGTTGCGAAGGTCTCTGTATAGCACGTGCTGAAGTGAATGTGCGGTACGAGGCTTTGTTGCATTGTTCACAATACTCAACTTCGGCTCGGCTGTCCTGACATACGGTGAATATAGGCTGGTCTAATAGTTTCGGCGATCTGGCGATAGACAAAAGATTATTCAATCTGGCATATACTCCCTTAGGAGTCGCATTTGGCAAAGGTTTTTCTTATCTGCAACGTAGAGTTATACAAAATACAATACAAAATTTCAAGGTTCCTAACAATTGCGGAGAAGGGTGAATGAATGAATAAAGGTAGACTTACCTTTATGTGATAGATTAGGGTTACCAAACGTCCTCTTTTTCGGGCCCTAAAAACGGTCTGGGCGAGATTTTAGAAAAGTAGGGACTTTTTTTGGAGTAGGTGCGACAATTGCTTCAAGTTCAAGATAATATTGTTGCAATGTTCAGTTTACAAGGAAATACAATACATCTAGCTGTAAGTTCGAATGTAATAACTTCGAAGATGCAATCACTTAGTTTTTCCGTGAGACATTGTAAAAGTTAAGTTTTAATATATTAATATATATCAAAATGTTATAATGTAATAGATTATGTTAAAGAAATTATATTTTCAAGTAGTATAGATACTTAAATGAATTCTAAAAAGTCATCTTTTTAAGTTTGTCATATTTCAATCCTACAATATGAATTAAATACACTGAAAGTTTTGATTAAATAAACTCATAAATAATAGTATTGGTTTCAAAGTATTCATTGCTCCACTATTGAATAGCAAAATTAAATTCCATTGAGTTTTGTACCAGAGGGCATGTAATGAACTATTGATGCAGTATTTTAACTTTTGAAAGACAAGCAAACATACTTCTTTGGATTGTATGTAGTTTATGAAATGAATTTCTTCCATTTTTTCTTTTCAACTGGTTACGAAAACGAGTTTTTCTTATTTTAGGAAGAACGCTTGTCTCATTTATTTCCTTAATCCAATGGATAAATGGCTTCAGTATCCTATAAAAAAGAAAGAAAACTCCTGTAGTGTTTATATTTGAGCCGGGACAAACTTAACGAACCACTCATTCCATCGTTGTGCATGTATTGCCTGCACTATATTCTGTTTTTATCCAAAAACTAGTTTTTCATTGTAACAAGCGAGAGAAAGTAGGAGCTTGCCCCGGACGCCCCGCAAGTAAAGAGCCAGACGCATATCGACCATCGCCAGTCCAATTTCACTGCAGTAGCAAGCACAGAATAGAGCGGTGTTGACGCCACAACTAGAATATTCATGGGGAAATATTTTTGTGTCTTTTTCTTCTCCCACACTAGAGCGTTTCTCCCCGATGTTCACTATTACAACATTCTTTACTCAGAAGATGTTTCACACAAAGTGCTTCTATGTTAGGATGACGGGCCAGAGTTATTTTAAAGCAAGCCAGTGGCTCTAAAGGGAATTCCTTTGTATTATGTACAAGTTAGAAATACATAAATTTAAAATTGTTTATATAATCCCCTTATAATTAATGAATAAACTTTATTGTAGAACGTTGCCTGTTGGATTTCTTTGCTTAATCTTACTACGTGGTCTTGCAATATCTTTTGAAACATTTAGTACAAATATCTTATTTCTTACTTTCGAAAGAATATAGAAGAAGAGTCTTGAAATAAGTTTAAAAATAGAGATTTAAACGGATTTACACGATTTCTAGATGATGACAATCAAAAATTACTACATTCTCAAAATTTCTCTAACAATTTTATTAATTTTTAAGTAACTATTTTATTAATCTACAAGAATAGCATGGCACTATTTATTTATCTCCAAATTCCAACATACAGGGTTTGTATGATAAGTAATGAGACCAGGTCTGGAAACATTGTTTTATTGATCTGATCTGTACAGGGACTTAAAAGCTTTCGAAGTACTCTCCTCTTGCGTCGATGCACTTCTGCAATCGATGTTTCCACGCTGCAAACGCCCCCTGGAAGTCAGCAGCCGGCATGTCCTTTAGAAATGTGGTCACGGCTGCTTGGATGGCTGTGACGTCTGCAAAACGGGTTCCTTTCAAGCGTGGCTTCAGCTTCGGGAAGAGGAAGAAGTCGGCCGGGCTCACATCTGGGCTGTAGGGTGGTTGTGGAAGGACTTCCACCCCAATCCGGGTCAAAAAGGAGGTCACTAAGAAGGCGGTGTGGGCAGGGGCATTGTCGTGATGCAACTTCCACCGGCTAGCGATCGCCGGTCTTTTCCGCTTGACGCTCCTGTGCAGTCTCTCAAGGACTTGTTTGTAGAAGGCGGCGTTGACGGCTTGTCCTTGGGGTAGAAACTCCTTGTGGACCACCCCCACATTGTCAAAAAAAACAATCAACATTGTTTTCACCTTTGACTTCGACATTTTGGCCTTCTTGGGGCGCGGGGACGCAGGAGTGTGCCACTCCGCGCTTTGACGTTTCGTTTCAGGGTCGTACTGGAACACCCACGACTCGTCACCTGTTATGACGTCATCTTCAAAGTTAGGGTCACTGTTCATGAGGTTCAACAGTTCCTGACAACAATCAACACGTCGTTGCTTTTGTTCGTCAGTCAACACTCGCGGCACCAGTTTCGCACAGATTTTTCTCATTCCCAATTGTTCCGTCACAATCTTGTGCACTGTTGTGTGGTTCATATCGAGTTCATCAGCAATCAATCTCAACGATAATCGACGGTCTGAGTTCAGGAGATCCCTCACTTTTGCCACAGTTTCGTCCGTAGTCACTGTTGTCGGGCGTCCAGCCCTCTCCAGATCCTCAACGCTTTCCCGGCCGTTCCGGAACGCACTGTGCCAACGAAACACCTGGGCTTTGGATAGGGCTTCCTCTTTGTAGGCCTCCGTGATGAGAGAAAGCGTCTGAGTAGCCGTTTTCCCCAGGCGAACGCAAAATTTGATCGCATAACGCTGTTCGATGGAACCCTCCATGTTTGTTGATTTTCCGCCGTGACAAGAATGTTCACAAGGGCTTTGTCCAAGGCTTGTCCGCGCTCCACTAAGGCTCGGAGCCAACTGACGCGCGGTGCGTTGCTTTGCTCGGACCCCCCCCCCCTACATCCTCCATCACCGACAAACCCGCTCCAGCGACACGCGCGCCGCGGCGCGGCGAGTCTCATTACTTATCATACAGACCTTGTATATTACCGGAAATTCCACCGGTGTTGTTATTCCTGATTTATCTTATCTCATAATCAGAATGATTAACTAATAATCGGCGCATAAGCTAAGGGTTGCCAGATGGCTACATTATAACAATCAAATCCACTATATTTTAAAACGGAATGCATACAGACTGCGCAAAGACGTTTTTGGATGGTTGCGCTATCGGCTGTTAACGTTACAGTTATGTTTGTTAAAATTAATTTCAAGCACTCGAGGTAATCATTTCTATACTTAGAAGCCCGCCAAATGCGTTTTTGTAAGTTTAAATGTGTAACCTACCTTTAACATATTCATATCATTTGTACCGTTCATAAAGAGATAGGATAATTCCGATTGATGTCAGGGCCCGAACCTTTTCGAAGGGAGGCATAATAAAAAATTATTTTCCTTTAACTTTCATAACTTTTTGTATAGATTAAATTAAAACTAGATTGAAATATATGTATTTAACGATATTTTAAACACGGTTTGCTAACAAGAATAAAGTCTACTCCGTTGATGATACAAGAATTTAGTGACCTTTTTATTGTTTCTTGGCTATTTTCAAGCCTAGAGAAATTATTAGAAATATTAGTAAAGTCACTGGTCGGCGATCTTTTCATACACTTTCTGAAAAGGGATGGGGTGTGCATGAATTGAGGCAGTGAGGCCATAGCAAAAGAAGAACCAAAAGTATAAAACTTTACAAAATGCACAAAGTCAATGTAGTTTGTTTCGTGTTGAGATAGCAGAAGTAAACGCTTTCTAGCTGATTTATTATTTTTCTCAGTTTGAACGATTGATTTTTTTTATTATTATTATTTTAAGGAAAATTTTAGACTATATAAATGTAAGAAGTTTGATTCTGCAGTCAACAGACAACTCTTTTGGTACTGATATGAACAACGTTAAAGCTCTTAAAATACCACAGATAAAAATGTAAGAAGCCTATGATCTAACTTGTGAGTACTTAAGCAGAACTAAACAAATCTCAATACTCAAATTGAGGCAATATGTTCAAAATAGATGTGAAGAAAAGGGGTTTCTTCATTGAATTTGACTCTGGTAACAATGGAGTATCTGAAAAACTTCTTAAAGAAACTGAAGAATAACAATTTAAAATATTGGTTTTTGATGTAATCGTACACAAGATTGTATTTCCGACAGACTCTCCTTGTGAAGAAATGAGAAACCTTGTTTCTTGTACAACTTTTGAAATCATTCTCAGAACAAATATTTCGGATGGTAGCAATGCAATCAACAAATTAATTATAGTCTATTCTGATGACAATCTTGTCAGTGTGTTTGCCACTACCGATCTGACCAAATCAACAGAAAAATAGGGCTTTCATTTTTCTTCTTAATGAAATTTATAAATTGACGTTACGCTTTGTATTCTTTGAGCTTTGTATTGAACTCAAAATTTCGTTATTCTGTTGTGATTGTTCAGAAACTATTTGAGATCAAGAAGATAAACTTTGGGTTCATTTTTCTTGATGCTGTGAACAAATGTGTTTAAAACACAATCCCATTGCATTCAGCGTCTTCAAATTCGTTTAGAAAACGCTGTGAGAAATGTATCCGATTTGGGCACCTTTATCCTTGTCACAAGCGGGTATTGAAAGAGTATAACCTTGATGTCATTCTTCTCTTAATCTCATGAAAGGATATGTTTAAGAGAGTTTTATTGGATTCAGCATCCTCAAATTAGAAATATTATATCCATGCGTGGGTACTTTCAAAATTGACATAAGTGGTACTTCAAATATCCCAAGTTAGAAGTTATTTTTCTCGTGACCTCATGGACGGATACAAAGGCTGCTTGAAACTTTTCTGCAACTAATATGAAAAGATACAAGTGAAATTCTGAAAATGGCTATTCACTTCGGAAACAAAAAATTCTTTCGAGCAACAAGCCTATTATAACCTTGTTTGTTGAAAGCACAATTCAAACTAACATATCTGATTTGGCTGCTTCTGCCACCATCTGCGGAGCACTGATTCTTGGGTTCTCCTTAATTTCGTTCAGCAGTTTACGTTCACATTATCCAAAGATCTTCCGTGGACGTCCACTTCGCGGGATGTTTCTGACTGTATTTATTTCTCAGTATGATCCATGATTGACTGCACGATCGAATGTGGTCTTCCAATAATATCTAATATCGAATTTGCAGTTGTTATGAAGCCTTATAACTTTTTTCTTTCTGCTTCTGATTCTGTCCCGTTTGGACCCATTATGTCTTCCGTCTTAAATCAATCTTTGAATCTGAATGATGTTTCGCTAGCCTGTGGTTGTGTTTAGTTTTGCAAACCACCAGAGGGCGTGAACAACAGCTCGAGGAGCTGAACGCTTTTGTCTTTAATTTCAGTGTACGAATACTTTTGACACATCATTTTGGTTTCTTTTGCTATTATGTGTCTATGTTTTCGCATTCACGTATCGTTTGTTTTAGTGGAAAATGCAGTGCCGTTTGTTTCAATGCTCTATCTTCAACAAAGTCGGAGCTACAAGCATTTAATCAATGATAGCTTGCAGTCGGTGTACGAACACTTATGACTTTCACTGTATGTGCATTGAGTTCAATACAATAAATAGCAATTCTTCTAAAGAATGCTATAATAAATCTACAAAATGTTAGATGCAATGTCACTGTCCTGAGGAAAAAAATAAATGATCCACATGCTGATTTGGTTCAAATCTCAAGCTTTTTCCGAATAAGGTATGTTTCAGTACTGCTAATAACTTTATAAGGAAGCATTTACTCCAACATGCTTACTCTCTATGAATGATAGGTTTCCCGAAACTGTAGGAAGTTATAGTGCCTTTCGTTTAACAAATAATAATTAATTGATGTATGTACCTCGTCCAATAAATCCATAATTATAGAATACTTGTACACATTATGTCCCTAGTTGGGAATTTGTTCATCCCCTCCACCTCCTCATTTCCCAGTCATTTACATCAAAAGAGAGAGAAACTGTCCGCCTTCCTCTTGATTTATTAACTTTCTCTTCCATCTAGCAACGTCGGCGTAACTGTGCTAAGACCTCTCTCGTGACTATATCATTATCGCATGACTTCGCCGCAGTAGACTCAGGTTTCATTTCCTGTGGAAATTCGTATGGTTCGAATTCCATGTTAAGCTCCAGGTCCGTATCCAGGGGGTTCTAGGGGGGCCGGGACCCCCTAAATTTTTGCTGGCCCCCTCTAAAATTTTCACGGTAGGCTTGCAAATGAACTATAATAAGGTGATGAACTATAATATTGTTGGATCGGGCCCCCCCTAAATTTTTGGGCTGGCTACCGGCCTGTTAAGCTCTAGGTCCATGCCTTATACAGCCTTGGTGTTATAGGAAAGTTAAACTCCGATCGAACCTACCAAAGTGATCTACAACTTGAGTTCATGAAAATCGCTTAGAATAGAGACTTGCTTGTGTGCACTAAGCGAAATATGTTATAAGATTGAATATTATGTATGTTAAAACTGATATATTTTATATAATTCTCATTGATATTGGACATTTACGAGTATTACCAGCGTACATAAAAATAAAAGCAACAAGTTGAAAGTCATATTAATTTTAGTTAAAGTTTGATTCACTCAGTTTATTGTATTTTTCTTTTATGTAACAAGGCTACAATCGATTATTCTAGTCCTAAACGAATAAGGCATATTTTGTTGTACATAGGTAAACGCTAGAGCAATTTACTGTAACATTCACAGTTTTATACGGTAGTGTAACGATGCATTGTCATGATAAATGCTAGCATAAATGCTTCCGTCTGAAACAAACCTCATTCATACTTGCTGAATAATGAAGAAAATCAATGCAGCTTGACTTTCATTAAATTGAGCTTACGGTTTGACCATGCAAAATTACACAAAATTAAAGGGTTCTCTTACCAACAAGAACAAAATGTTACGACATTTGAATATATATATATATACATTTATAGGGTGTTCCGAAAGTTTGAAATTAAAGGAAATTTTACAGAGTTGGTTCGGAATGACTCCCGTTATTCGCAGCACACAGGTCATCTTACTCGGTGTTAAAGGACTGGTAAAACTGACTAGATAGAATCAAACTTCTAATAAACGCGCATGATTTTGGATATTAAACTGAAGGTCAATATTCCTCTCAACTGTATACCTCCTGTATACATATGCACCCTAGATACCCTGTATACATATGCATATAAGAATATACTCTGTGTAATACCATTCACACTAATGTTCCCTTATACAAATAGGGAAGCTATAGTTGCTAATATTAATCACGAAGAATCTAAACCCTCAAATTTCGACTCTCGTATGTTTTTAATTGTGGTAGATAATTCAATACTTGTATCTGTATGTATTAAGTGTCTCCATTAATCCCTCCAAATTTGTCTACCTTTATATATTGAAAGTCAATTTGAAATTAAGCATTTTTTTTCAATTTGTCCATCAACATGGCTTCATCTGTCAAGTAATGTTTCAAGTGAGAAGTTGCTGAAGTGAAGTTCCCTATATTACTTGTCTTTAATGCGAAGCAAATTCAAAATCAATGTGACGCGTGGAGAGTATTATTAACATTAGCAATGAGTTCCATCAAATTTTGAAACCTTGAAATAAAAGAATTTGTAATTCCCTTTTCGTAGTCATTTCAGAAAAAGCTATTATTAAAATAGACTCTGTATATATATATATATATATATATATATATATATATATATATATATATATAGATAGATAGATAGATAGATAGATAGATAGATAGATAGATATATAGATAGATAGATAGATAGATAGATAGATAGATAGATAGATAGATAGATAGATAGATAGGGGCAATACTTCGGCAAAAGATGGTATACATGGCTGATTCTAAGAATCTAAAGATTAAGGTTCGTATGAAAATGGGTCTTTATCTCAACGGTTTGAGAGCTACAGGTTATGAACCATTTTTAACTTTGTATTGCATATTGCCAACCCTGTACTTATTCCACAGAGGTAAGACATGTCGGATTTGAAAGGTGATGGATTGGCCTTTCCAACGGTAACTTTTGGAAGAGAAGTTATTGAGGGATATTTGGGAATCAGTGTTAACATCCAACTTCTTTAACCTTAACTTTCCCAAATTCCCTCAATAGCTACCCTTCCAAATATACCACTGCCACATGTTTCATACCGTTGAAAAGGTCATTTCATTGTCTTTCAAATCCGATAAATTTAACCTCTATAGAATATAAACAGTGTGAGCAACACGCAACATAAAGTCAAAAGTGGTTCACAACCTTTAGCTCTCAAACCGTTGAGATCAGGATCCGTATTCATATGAACTTTTTGCTTAGAATCACTATCATTTCTCAAAATATTGCCTCTTTCTTCTGGGACACCCTGTAGAAGCTAATAATAAATTTTGATTGCTTGGTAGTCAAATTTATGTGTGCGCTAGTTGAAATGTCCTTTCGTCACACGTGGAGAATAAGTTTATGGAAAGTATTTGACCCCTTCCCCTCTTATGATACGCATAGTGGTTGAAATTGGATTAAAACAGCATCGGAAGCGTCACTATTCATCTCAGTGTTGGCAGAGATGTGATGATATTTTTGAAAACAGCTTAAATTTAAGCACATGCCGAGACTTAAAGAAGAGAAAGAAGACAGATTTGATTATTACGTATGTATACTTAAAAATGAGTTTTGAACAGTTTGAAATGTGTTAACATATATTAAATAACTTAGACTAATGATCTAAAGTGAATTGTAACCGATACTAGTATAAGTAGTATAAGTGTGAATATATATATATATATATATATATATATATATATATATATATATATATATATATATATATATATATATATATATATATATATAAAAGGATGATCACAACTGGCGCAGTCGGTAGGATTCAGCTAGGATCGGTAGGATTATACGAGAGAATTACCTAAATCTATGAAGGGCCCTTTTCTGTGATTTCTATGTAACAACATTTTAGAAATGTTGTTGAATGGTACCATTCATAAGTATCAAAGACACCAGATGAGAATTCCTAAAGTGATGTCCAGTAAAGAAAATAAAGGAGGATTCTGAAGATTCGGCGAATTGAGGCTAAGAGACCAGAATTGCGAAGGAATTTCGAAATCAAAACACATAAGTCAATTAGTAGTTGATTGAAGGTTACAGAAACATTATTTCGATAACACTAATACAACCAGGTCTGAAGAAGGAGAGGATTGTAATGACACCATAACATAGCAGACTGAGCCTATTCGTACGAATACAGGATGTCACAAAGAAAACGAAGACCTTCCGGCAGATGGGAATATGATCAACAGAGAACGGGGGAAGGATGTTGGCAGTGATATGGTGATGTTGGCGAAAACAGCTTAAATTTAAGCACATGCCGAAACTTAAAGAAGAGAAAGAAGACACTTTTGATCATTACGTATGTGTACTTAAAATATAAGTTTTGAACAGTTTGAAATGTGTTAACATATATTAAATAATTTAGACTAATGATCTAAAGTGAATTGTAACCGATACTATTATAAGAAGTATAAGTTTGAATAAATAAAAAATAAGAATGATCACACTCAGACATCCCGAGAACTATGGAAGAAACACTAATATTGGTCGTCTTTTATTATCTTCATATCACATCGTCTTCCTACTCCTCACCTCCCATACCGATGAGACTGAAAGTGGAATTCAACGACTTCGGGAGTGTCACTATTCATCTTGGTGACCCCTGAAACATTGACCTCGGTGACCATCGGTGGCTCGATTGGACATTAATATGGGTCGTTTTCAGTTATTTCACATGTTATCTCCTTTCTACCGTCAACCTCACCTCTCATATTGATGCGGGATGAATTTGGATATAATCGACATCGGGTAGGTTGCTATTCATTTCAGTGACTTCAAACCATAGATTGGACACTATAGCGCTTTTCGAGTGACAAGCTATACGGCTTTCTGCTTTTTCCAATTGCAATTGCCCAGTGTTATCAATTTACGCAGACGATAGTATATATTGACTTTCTGCACTACTGCGAATGTTGTTAATAGTAGACACGGTACCTAGAAATATCATATTATTTGATTAATTGCTCTCTTTAGCAAGTATAAAAACATACATTATGAACATATACGTGCCAACTGCATGTTTGTATATCATCTGATTATCATGATAGAGACTACTGAATGTTTCGATACATAGCAATTGTGGAAACGTTTAGAGTAAGTCGTTTCGCATAAGTTTGAGTGGACCTTGACTAAAGCTTTTGTTTAAAACTTTCTTATTATGAGAAATCAAACCCTTAATCTATCACAGGATAATAATCAGAATAACTTACTAACTGTACTTTATTGTGTTGGATACATATGAAATTACATTTTTTTCGATTGTTAATCTGTGTTACAGTTCCAGCTATGTAACATAGCCTCTCTCAGACACATTATGAGAGAAATATCCAATTTTGACAGCTTATATACAATTTGAACACCATTAAAATATATATACTGCTTTGGTCAGCTGGAGTTTTATTAGCAAAATCTTTAATTTTTCAAAGCTACAATGAATAATTTACATTTTTTTCCTTTAAAAAATTCGATAATGTAAGAAAGCAGCTCAAAGCAAGAAAGTAGTAACGTCATTTCTTTTGTAAAATATTTTTAAATCAAATACTTCTTTATCCGATGTCAGTGTTTTCTTTGTTGTTTTTTTTTCGCATTCATGTTTGAATATTTCATCATCCACTTCTCCCTTCTACTCAACATATCAACTACTCAAGATTGTCGAACAAACGTGTAGGCATTCAAATGATACAATAAATTATTGCACTTCAAAACGAATTCGATTCTTTCGAGACACATAGAAGTCGAGGAGAGCTTATATAATCGGGCGGGAACATAACATGATATCTTGCCTTTACTCGTAAAACTCGAACGATTTTTTTGGCGAATAAAGTTTGTATTATGTTTCTTGTGAGTTGTGTTAAAATTTGAAGCTTCAGAAATCATTTGTGCATGCATTTGTGCTGAATGAAGGAAGACCTCTCTGAAACAACGAGAAGCTAACTACGTAACAGGAATACTGTGGATGATCCTTTGCATAGCATGTAGAAAGTTCCAAGAGAAAGATTTCAAGAAATAGTTAATAACAAAATTTGAAACATGTTATGCTATAGAATACTCACACTCAGACATCAACAAAATATAATGGGCGATGGTTATAGCCGGATGAGACAGACGACAGGCTTTTAGCAGTTCTAGTGAAATAAATTAAAATATAATTAATTTAGTTGATATTTATATTGCTAAAATACAAGTGAATATTCTAAACTTTATTAGAATATCTATTTTGGCATTATTGATGATGCTGTCAATTCATTTTCAATAACGCTAGATAGAGAAACAGCTAGAAGAGAAAAAGGAATCCGCAATCAGCCAAGGCTACGCCAAAGTTCACGTCCCATTGGGTACTGGGTACTGCCCATCTTGCTTTTCATCTGAAAAGAACAATATCGATTGGTTTCCATTATTTTTATATGTAACTCTTCACTCCTCCTTACCTCCTCTGTAAAATGTACTAGAAACCTAAGTTAGCCAAGGGTCCACTCATATACCAAAAAGCATGAAAACTGGTGAAGCGTTGTAGGAGGACTGAAGTGAAATGAAATCTTTAAGTTTTATGCCCCACGTTTATGCCGGCTAGGCTCAAGGGGGCGGTGATGATGAGAAATGAATGAAACGATGGAATGAAGAAAGTAGGAGGAAACGGGATAACCGTGAGAAAACACACGCACACGGTGTTTGCCCACCACAAAGTTCACTTGCCAAGACCTAAGATCAAACCAAGGGCCCAATCCACTAGAGGTGAACGTGCTGCCACTGAGCCATCACGCCCCCACTGTAGGAGGAGTTAGCGAGCTAAACATATTCATCTTTATTTACATAGATGGGCAAAATTAGAATAGAATACATAGAAGGTAAATGGGCTGTAAACTTTTGTAATCATAAGGAAAGTGAAGAACAAGAAAGGAATGAATACATTTTAACAATGCTCTTCAACCGACAAGTTGAGTTACTTTTATGCTTCACGCAGTTAATTCGTGCCACGTTGTAAATTAACGAAGGTGGAAATCTGTATTCATCGTTTGTCTCCGAATGTAGACAATAAACATCAGATGAGCTGTAACTTAAAATTATTGTATCAGGATAATAATATTGCTCACTTTAGCAAATAGAAAAGAAAATTTGGTCACACCCATGGAAACAGCATATTTCTATGTCAATGTGTTGCCTTGATACAGAGTCTTAAAGGATTTAAAATAAAATAATCATGAATACATGTAGCGTAAGCTTGGTCTCATACGTAATTAAAATAAATTCTGGTGCGAGCTTTTGTTCAATATATCCGTGTAGATAATCGACCCAAGACCATATTACAGAATTAAAAAATAAAAAAAAACTCACGGACTGCAGACGCTACTTGCAAGTAGATTAATGTAACACTGCATATCATTTAATAAACCAAAGTTAAGTAAAAGAAGACACTAATAGCGTTAAATGCATTCTAAACTGTTGTAATAGTTTCACAACTGTCATCAAATGATGAGTTTTGATTACTGTATGTTGCAACAGTTTCTTATGTTCGTGCCTTCAATTCCGCACAAAAAATCTTATCATATATTTTTTAAGTTATGTCTTCTCAACATTAGATTTGTGACTTTTAGGGTACCTTGTGTAAACAGCTACTGCACGATACTAGTACCAGATAAAACTACATGCTCTTTGAAGTTGACACTCAAATCAAAATAGATTTTGTAAGTAACTGATATCGCTAAACATGCCACAAATCATTTCAAAATCTATACTTTGACTAATGCGTGTGACAAGAATGGATGTAGGTAACGAACTTTTAAAATCAGGAAACATTATTTTAAAATAAGAAGTTTGAAAATCGTATAAAATGTTTTCATAAAAGAGAACAAAAATGAATTTATGAAATTTTGCATTCAGAAGAGACTAAGGTAATGTTCTTAAAGGCATTTTGACAGAGTAAATGTAAAAGCGACAACAGAGAGGCAAAACACAGGAAACATCTTAAAAGCATAGATAGAGTTCATATTTCCAAGTATACATTAAGATAGAAGTGAATATCAGAAAACATAGTCGGCTCTGAAAGAATAGCATGCACTCAGAACTCCTAAATTTAAAATAGATGAGAGAGAGAAAGAAAGAAAAAAAGATGCAAACTCTTTACTCAGTGATGATTGAAAAACATTTCAATCGATAATACTTGAACAAAAATTCAACTTCATTCCGTACTATCCTTCCGTTCAAAATATTTTGCTTCCAGCAGTTACGTATAAGAAAAGTCTGTTTTGCGGAGATTCGTGTAGTTATTATATGTAGTTTTACAAATACGAAACTTTACTTCTGATCATAGTTGAAATTCTCTCGTCAACTAGACTTTTTACTAATTTTCCTTTAACTTTTAACATCGTAATTATGCGTTATTTCTCTTCACTATCTTAGGAAATGTTGAACACAAATCAGAAAGATAAGTATACTTAAGGAAGTCAGTTCTTAATGGGAAATTTTTGAAGTGATTTTTAACTCAGGAACTTGATTAAAATTTGAATTTGACTGGAGCTTTGGATCCTGCCCCAAAGTCACTGCTAAAGCAAACACTATTAAAATTACTTTCTCACATCCGAAAAAAGTAAATTCAATCGATGTTATATACACTGACCACCCAGAACATTATGACTACCTACCTAATATCTGGTATGTAAATCTTTGGCTCGCAGGGCAGCACAAATGCAGTTTGGCATGGAAGTAATGGGGTAGGTGGCTTGAGGCATGTCACACAACATTTGCTTATAAATATCACTTAATCCAAATAAACTCCGCTGTGAGGGTCGATGAGCTCAGGTCTGACAGTCACTGACATCTCAGAAGTGTTCATTTCGTTGAGTTTGAAAGGCCATTGCAGCAATTGATTTTCTCTACTGCGCTCCTAAAAACCTCTCCAGCACAACGTTGACCTTGTTACAAGCAGCGTGGTCCCGCTGAAAGATTCGATTGACAACTGGTAATACGACCGACATGAATGGGTGTACATCATCAGAAATGACTTGTCGATAGTTAGAAGCTCTCATGAGACTATCCACCTGTACTATTGAGATCAGGAATGAATATAGAAAGGTTCCCAAAATCATATTGGAAACACATTGGGGTATACAGTTATCCTTTATTTAGCTTAAAGTCGACTAACGTAAAATTCGTAAATTGAACCCGTTTGGCCTCGTTTTCAAATTTTCAACTTTTTACAGTATAAAGTGTTTCCTAAAAGCACTGAATTTTCGAATTTCTAAAAGCATATGAAAAACAGTTGGTAATATCTTTATGATGAAAATCAAAATAATTACTTCCTTGCATTAAAATTTATGTATTACTATTATTCCTCTAAATATTCTGAAAGTGCCTACTGCGCTTCGTGAAAATTACATTGTATACCAATTTAAATATAGAATTATGGAACAGAGAGTATTTACTCGTCATTTAGTTAAAGAGAGAACTCGTTAATATTTCGTTTTTTGATGGGTTCATCTGGTGTTGGAGGTACTTGATTTCTCAGATGCGAGGGTTGTTGTGAAAAATATTGTTTCAAAACTGCAAATTGTAACCTGAAAAAAGTCATTATACCATACAAACTTTATTGTCGAAAAAGTAAGTACATCATCAACCTATGAACTTCACCGATCTTTTACATTGTCATAATATATCGTAAGGCAATGTACAACCGAGGATTGTTAAACCAGGTATCGTGTTCAAGATATTCATGAATGGTATAATGTCAATTGATCTTTATATTTAATAAATCAGCAGTCTATTTTGTCCATCTTTTTTCTTTTTCTTTTTCTTTTTTTCTTTTTTTTAATGTCTTTGCATCACATAGCACGAAATATTTGCTTAGTTTTATCTCATTTACAAGTGCTGGCTCATTTTAAAGAGAGAAATCTTGTTTCATCGGGAAGAGACATTGATTTGTTACTGGTGTGTATATGGGTGTGTGCGCTGTGCTGTGTAAGTGTACACCAGCCATTCCGTGTTCGCTTACTTTTAAAAACTTGCAAGGCGAATGCTCCTGTAGAGATATCCGAGAACAAAGTCAGTTCCTCGAAGGAACTTCATTATGCTATTCTGGGCTGGTACAGCTTCCTTCTTCTTCTCTTTCTCTATTCTCCTTTACAATAGAAGAAATTTATCTCTATCCAAGTTTCTGAATAACGAACAGAAGATGACTTGAACGGGCCCAAGCAACAGAATATAATAGAAGAAGAGAGTTAACAGAGAGTCGTGTGGAGGGAAAGGAGCATAATAGTACTGCTGTTACTATTATTATTATTACGGAAAAACAACCAACCTAAGTGACTACGTCAGCCATCTTATTTGCTAGTCATTAGTGGCACTGAAGTATTAAGGGAATGGAAATACCAAACTTTGTACTGTTAAGAAAGGCTTATTCATATGTAGATAGTGATGCAAAGGTAATCTTGTCTCGTTTTATCATGACGCACTGATTCTCTTTTCCTTTTATTCTATTTCCTTAAAACATTTTTGTATTGCTGTTGCAAAGGAGGTTTCGGAAGGTCTTAGTGAGATGCACTTTGCTTAATTGCCTAATAGCTGTTGCAACAGTTAAATTAATTCTGATTTCTTGAAGCCAAAAGCATTTTATTAAAAACGATTTTCAAGTTTTACTCATCCGAAATGCACTACTCAATCGTAATGTACATGATCGACTTCCTCCTTGAAAACTCGTTTATTATATTATTATTATTATTATTATTATTATTATTATTATTATTATTATTATTATTATTATTATTATTATCAAAATGTGTTTCTGATATCGGACGTTGTGATTATGTACCATAGATTGACTTTTCTTCCAAATGTCGCTCACTTTGCAACATGTTTGACGTTCTTACCCTTATAATAATGTTATTGTTTGACTCTCAGGGCTATATAACATCTCCCAAACGTAATACAGTAACGGGAAAATTAGTAGTAACTTTATGTAATTTTACGCGCAAAGGTTAATAAGAAGCTTCTACTTAAGTAAACATAAACAATGAAATATACAGGGTTGGCCATATTGATGGGACAATTATATTTTGAATACTGCAAGTAATTACAGTCATGCATGATTTTCATATAGCTTAACAGAAAGTGTAAGGATGGGAGTTACTGATACATTATTCTTTCATTGTTTCCGGGATTCATCGTTATATGGACCGCCGTTGATATTTCATACGTCGTGAAGGCATTCTTTAGTAGTGGAAGCTCCATCATCATAGCACAACGACGTTTCTAATATTTTAAGAAACAGGTAGCACCATCTCGCAAGGTCATAGTTCGTGCTGTTCATAACTTTCATGATATCGCAAACGCGAACAAAACACAATTCTCAGGAAGATATCGTTGCGTAGAGCAATAAACGTATCTCCAATGTTATGAACCAAAGTTAAAAAAACAATCAACTCTGCAATTGTGTCGTCAAGTGTATATTCCTGGTAACAGTGTTAGACAAATCCTTAAAGAAGACTTACAACGGTATCCATACTAGCTACAGGTGGCGCATAAATTGTCCGACAAAGATAAGGCACAACGAACAACATTCTATAACTTTAGCAGAGATGATGACTTTGTACAACATCTTATCACGTCCGACGAAGCTCATTTCCAGTTTAATGATTATGTCAATTAAGAAAACGGTAGATTCTGTGCTAGACGAAATTCGCAAATGTTGATTGAAACGCCATTGCAGAGTGCCAAGGTTACTGTGTGGTGTGCAGTGAGTCATGCATGTGTGATGGGTCCTAATTTTTTTTTTTTTTTTTTTTTTTTAGTACGAATATAATGACACCTCACAGTCACCTTTGAACGATACAACACAATGTTACGAAATTAAGTCATTCACGAAATGAGACAGCTTGGCCTAAGAGGCATGTAGATGCAGCAGGATGGCGTCACCAGTCATACTGCAGTTATGTCAATAACAACCCTTCGACAACATTTCCCTCAATGTTTCATCTCCAGATTCGGTAATCTCCATTGGTCACCCAAATTCTCCTACCTCCATCGGACTATTTCCTTTAAAGTTATATAAAGGAGAAGCTATATAAAGCCCATCCACCAGTGAACTGAAGGACAGCTGTCGAAGGAAAATAGCCCTGCCAGAACGCTCCACCAAACCATGCTGAACATAATTGTTAGAGCCAGAGAATGTTTTCGTCAAATGGCACTCATCTCAGGGATGTAATCTTCAAACACTGAGCACAGTGCAAAGTTCTTTAACAATGTGTTCCACACAGTTCGTAATAAATGTTGCGATTAACATACTCCACTAACGCATTTTAAATGTGGCCCATCAATGTGGCCCACCCTGTACATCAGTTTAAAAGAAATTTTATGCAGAATGCAAATTAGTTACAGGAGTTACATATATCTGCAACAATAGGTCATGCTTTACAAAATGTGACATAAATGAATAGACATAAATGAACAATTAAGGGGCTATAGCCCCGGGTCTCCAGGTGGACAGGAGCCTTCACTCTAATCAAAATCTCAACTGGCTTTATAAAAAAAAATAATGAAGATACAATCATCATCATAAAATAAAATATGATCAAAAATATGTAACATATTCTTCCCTTAACTTTTCTACTGTACTTTCATAGAAATGTTTAGGTGAAGTCAGCAAGGGTCACATGCATTTTCGCCCTGAGCCTCCAGATGGTTTAATCTAGCCCTGTAAATGAAACACGATCAGCTTTACCGAATGTTCACTTCAAGGCCAACCCCGTCTAACTTGCTGTGAGGTCCGCGCTTGACCATTTCAAATTAACCTCTAAATCGTTCAATATCATTCTTCTATCCATTCTCGTTGTGTAGATGTTCAGAATTACGCAGAAGTAGTGTTGAAGTTCTCAAGTGTGTAGTGAATCTTGTTGTCAGTTCTGAAATTCAAGCTGATAATCTAAAAATTATGTTATTATTTTATAAATGTTGATAAAAGAAAAGTTCATTTACATCGGATATATAATGGGAAAAAGGTGTGATATAACATTACAACAACTGGTAAAATTCAAACATTAAGTGAGTGTGGTGAAACCAGTGCTGAAACCAATTTTATGAAAGTACATAAAAACATAGTAAGTAGCCAGTTGACTAAGATTCGGTAAGCGAATTACATAAAATATATGAGAATTGGCAGATATGATCCAAAGTAAAATTCTCTCCTAGACAGAACAGCGCATTGCGGTTATTGTGTCTTGCAGATAGATTCTAGTCATCACAAGATCAAGATCTTGCAACGAGTTGACTGGAAACATCTGGTGTCAAGTCAATGTTTTTTATATACAGTGAAAAACAAGTTTTATGGGCTTGCGTTCACACAGGACTGTCAAAATTCATGCCTTACACAGAACAACGTAAAGGCATCTGCGATGTGCCCAGATTTACAAGGATTGTACTAGTAAACAACAGTGCCAATTACTGTCCAGTGATGAGAGAAAAATTTATGGGAATTATTCAAGTGCCAGGATGCATTGAATGTCTGGTGAAGCACTTAGTCCTTCATGTACAGTTAAAACCTCGAACTACCCTACAAGTGTCATGATCTGGGGACGTTTTCCTTCCAATGGACTCGATAGAATCTTTATTTGTGATGGGGTTGTTAATGCACAAACATACCAAATGATCCTTCAGACTAAAAATATACCTTCGGAAGACTGAACCTGCAGATTCAACGGTGAATCCTTTATTTTTCAAGACGATTCTGCCCCTTGTCCCCCCGCCAGAGTTGTAAAAGATTATATTCCGTCCTTATGGAAGGTTATAATACTTCTTTTTCCTGTTAATTCGCCGGACCTAAACCCTATGGAAAATTTATGCGTAATTTGAAGGTTATGGTTCTTGCAAAGATACCTACAACAAGGAAACAGTTAATTGTGGCAATAAACGTTGTCTAGCAACATTGCAGTCAAGTAGAGACACTGTAGAAATTAGTGAACTCCGTGCCAAAACAATGAAATCTAGTTACGAAACCGCGTCGATATCCCATTAAGTATTATCTAAAATCAGTCATTTTTGTACAAACCTAAATTAAAATTTTGTTAGCATTGACTGTCACATTTTGTAAATTATCACCAATTCTTGCACATATAGGTAACTTTTGTAACTTAATTTCCATTCTGCATAAAATTTTCTTTACATTGATGTATATTTCATTCTATGTTTATGCTACATATGTAGAAACTTTTTACTAAACCTTGTAAACACATAAAATTATATGGAGTTGCTCTTAACTTTTTCCATTAATGTACATATAGAATATTTATTCTCGTTGCCCGTTGGTATTTATTTACCGTGTCTAATTTCAATGAGTGCATTTCCCTTAAATAATGCCTAGTTTAGCTTACTAACGTAATCTTGATTAGTAGTATCGTTAGTTTTAATCCTGTTAGCAAACGTAACATGTTCCCTTGTTTGACATTAAGATATTTTTCTTGTTATTTTTACTACCTCTAGATGAAAGCAATAGTAAATTAAACATGTAAATTATGTACGCAGCAACGTGGAGATCAATAAACACTGATTTCCACGTGTTTCATTGTTTGAGGCACTTTGTTGTTTTTATTACTAAAACAATTTTTGCAATATCGAGAAATCTACATTTTCTTTTATTCACCATCATTCCTAGAATTTTCTTTCTTCATTTGTTAACGGTAGATTTGAAATTGTGTTAATTCAAGAAGTCAGTAACATCAGGAGACTCAATCATAATCATTCATGCTCGTTTGAGATAGTTTGTCCCTTATCTTATTATCCAGTATACTACCGTATAATATAAAGGTAGAAGAGAAATCTCAATCATACCATGTAGTATGTTTAAGATTTGATTGTAAAACAAGGAGAAACTTGTCGTTACAATAAAGTATAAATGTTTAGCGAAACTGGTACAAAAAATCTTCGAATCCCATTATGCTGATAGCTTACTTTCTTTAAGATATTTTGCTGTCAAGTGCATTGATAAAATATATTTTTAAAAAATAGAACAGAAAGAAGTAGTAAATCATTGAATGCATTCTTAACAGTATTCAACAGATTATTTTTATTCATTAATTCTTCCATTGTTTCTTCGCAGGATTCGTTTCTTCTTTAACTATGATTAAAGCTTTAACTGAAGTTGATCTAAAAAGATTCGAGGTACAAGGAAATTGGGTTTTGAGTATTTAAACGCGCCAATGATCTATTCATCTTTAAAATGACTCTGTACAACAACAACCAGAGGATATTACTTAATATTATTCATACGTTGTTTCACTAAGTGGAATCCTGAGTGATGAGTTTTAAATCAGCTATCCCTAAATAACAATTTTTAGGCTTTCTTATATACCCGTACACAGTAAATTACAGTTCTATCGTTCAATGCTACAAAGTTTTAAATGGCTTTATGAGGAACTAAAGGGAATAAGCTGTGTACAAGAGATTAATTTCCTCTGACGGAAGTGTCATCTAAAGAACCTGTTAAAAGTGCAGAACATGATAAATCAAAGTTCTAGAAGGAACAGAATGAGTTAAATACATGCATACACTACACACAAAAGATAGTTTTCTTTTTAACTTGTAGAGGTTACAATTAATTTTGCCCGTAAGTAGTTCAATAGTTCGCTGAACTTTTCTTAGCTCTCAATCTATAACGTAGCCTTCCCTATTATATACTTCTGTAATTGAGTATAAAATCTCTGTTTTAGATATTGAAAAAAGTATTCATTCATGTGTGCCTGATAGAGGATCAAGGCGACATTGATTTCCCCTGACTCTTTTCCATTACGCAAGTACACTGACAAGTATACACCTAGTCTGGCTGAAAGGATAATCTAATTTCCACAATGACAACTGTGATACAATACCTAGCTCTTCTAAATAATGAAAGATAGCATTAACATTAACTTAATATTTTCACGTAAACATGTAACACCTTTTCGCATCAATACACAAAAAGTATGTGATACACCATCCTTGGCCTGCCTGATACTCTTACTGCTCAGCAATACTTGTTGTCGTGATATTAGATTCTTGTTTTGCTGTAGCATGTGTATAGAAATAAATACAACATACACAAGCTACTGATATGAGAATAAAACAAATTCTGTTGTTTTCCTTTTGCAGAAGTAACTAGCAAATAAATCTCATTAGAATTTGATTAACTTTTATAGAAAGAATACAATTACTGTATATATGATATTATAGTCTTTTACCAAAATGAAATATATTGGTGGGATAGCACAATCTTAAGTAATTATTAATAGTGGTGGTAATAGTAGTCACGGGCGCCGATCCTTGGGGGCGGCGAGCTCTCCAAATCTCATGTAGGCCCCCCTTATTGTATTTATGAATATACAATATTTGGCATAATTTGAATGCAATTTGTCTTAAAATCCTCATATATATTCTTTCTGCATCTGAATGGGCCCCCAAATTTACAGAGAAAGCGACGCCCATGGTAGTAGTAGTAGTAGTAGTAGTACAACAGAATATTAACTGGGTTATATATTACTAATTTTCAAAGTAGTATACTTACCCTACAGAAAGCCGTGCCGCCACCATGTGCTGTGATCTATTGGACAACCAGCATTATGAGCTACCTCCCGACATCGTAATTTTCACTGCAACAATCCACTTTGGGGCACAGGCATACGAATTCCATCCAATTCCTTCCTGCAAGTTTACAATATGCCAGTGAGGGCATGTTGTAGACGTCGTTTTAAAAATTCAAATGCGCAGAAATATATTATACTGGAGTCAGAGCCTTTTACATGCAGTGAAGGGAATTGCACGGACTTCCATTTCCTTACGTTTCCTGTTCCATATTGTGATAAAGCGGGAGGGATGATCTGGTGGTATGGCCGAACACTTTGTACATGTAGATTTGTAGGTGTTTCTTGCCAAATAAAGGAGAGGTTGGGTGATAATAGATCCCTGGAAGTAGAGAAGATTCATTTTCATGTTTTTGTTCATCCTACATACATCCTCAACTTTCCCATGTAACAATATCTGGCGATAAACACGATTTCCTGCGTGAAAGCTTTCTCGGCACTGGCGGTAAAATTCGTAAATTGGAGAAATCACGACAGATAATTTCATGAATGTTGCCATTACGCGTGAGGTAAACGTAGACGTCATCCAGTGTGAGAAACGTAGTCCATTTTCACTCCGCCAAGTGTCTTTCGTACAATATGCTTTAAGTTAAACAAACTGATGAGGAAGGATTTTGCACAACTGGCCCTTACATATGTACCACAGGCTAAGAGGTGACGAATGACGTGGCTGAAACTAGACTGCGCCAGGTTTAATGTATGGGCCACATCATGTGTAATGTTGGGATTGTGGGTTCACTTAGGTTGCCAGTCAACGAATTCCACAAAGCACCTCAAAAGAGATTTTCATAACCTTGAATAGGCTTCTTTTGTTGCAAATGTTTTTGCATTCGTTCCATTTGCCTGGCCACGATGTTTTAGATGTGTTCTCTTTGATAACGAATGATTTTCCCATACTGTTTCACTATTCAGATGTAGAAAATGTAACTGTAAAAAATATATGTCATATCCTTCCCAACAACTTCTCATTTTCAAGATTATTTTATTAGGACAACACGATACCTTGGCATCTGCAAGGTGAGATACCAAACTGATGATGCCGCTGGTTTTATAATTGTATCTTAACTATACATGTCTCTATATCATGAAGGTTTTACTTGTATAATGTCCATATTAGCTTTGGATCTAGGAATAAATAACCCACTAAATAAATTTGAACGAAGCAATAACTTAGGCATATTAGCTAGTGTTACTGTTTCGGCAATTTATCATTGCGTTTATCACACACGTTATAAATATGCATTCTAGGAACATAATTTAACTATACTTTCATGTTGAAAGGTCACGCCTATAATCAATCATATTCTTTTCCCCTTACTTGCAAAAATTGTACTTTAAATTGGAACAAAAATAAACAACTTTTACCTTATATGCTTCAAATACTTGATTATGTCTAATACACTTGTTTACTGTTATATCCATCACTTGCCGACACTGCATCGATTTATAAACTCTTGCTTTCATTCTTTCTCATATATCACTTTTCTTACCTCCTTCTTCTTGTATTTGCTCTAATAGTTTATTCCGTTGATCGTTAATCATAAACCAGTAGCCTATTTTTTAAAAAATAAAACTGTCGTTCTACATTTGGTTAATCCTAAAAATCAATTAAAAGGTCACTCTGTATCATAGAGTTCAACGGAACTGATCCGATCTGGATGAAACTTGGCATAATTGTAGACTTACTATAAAACCTGAGAAATATTATGATGTCAGACATTTGGCTCCTAAATTATACGTAAAATAGAAATCAAATAAAGGACGATATTTTACAACTATGTATAGGTTTTATTAGTTTCTCTATCCATTGTAGCTCCTTCCATTCTCAATAACATTTCTTTTCCTCTTTCCAAACCTTCTATTTCTTTCCAATCTATTTCATGGTATCTTTCTCTTACATGCTTGTACACTCCATTGGTTTTTCACGTTATCTTTAGTTTTTTTTTATTTTTCATTTTAACTTCTTCCTTGTTTCTTTTCTGTATTATATATTGCATTCCTTATAATTAATTCTATGTACTACTCCTTTGTCTTATTGTCCTATTCAATATTTCATTTCATAGGTCGCATTTCCTTTTCTATTCTTAATTTTATTCCTTGTTTAAATTCTTTATAAGATCTTTTGCTCTCTTTTCTGTACGCTTACTCCTCTTTTTGTCAGTAGATTTTTAAGTATTAATGTCTTATCTCCAGTTCCTTCTATTTCATATAATCACATTTCTCTTTCTTTTACTTTCATATTTGTTCTTTTCTTTCCTCTTATTTCATTTTTCTTCAATATTTCTGTACTGTATCCATTTTCAACCACAAAGTGTAGAAATTTTTACATTCCATTTCCTTCCATTTTTCTCGCTGTCTATCAGTATCCTATTTCCATTTTTCTCATAGATTTCCTTTCAGTTGCTTCATATATACCTCTATATTTTACGGCGGCATAAATTTGCTGAGAATTCCTACCTGTACCACTTTGTTTTGAACCTCAGTCCTTCCTCTAAGAGCTCCTTCGTGGCTAATTGGTTAGTGTACGCGCCTTTGACGTGGGAGACCCGGGTTCGATTACCGGCGGAAGCTCATGTGGTTCGGATTTCACGTAATCAGAAGGTACCGTCTCATATAGCTTCGCTGCTGCAAGGGAAGTCAAACTCAAAATCAACTCCCTCTTTCTGTATGGTCATGTCCAAATTATTTATGGAACAATATTCTTCCACTTCCATTTCCAACATGAATATAACGTTGTTGAGTAGAATCAGGAGTATGAGATGCAAACAAGTGTTTGAAAAACGGGAAAGTAGGCCTATAAGTTGTTTATTTTGTACCAAATTAAAAAAAACAATTTTAGGGAGAAAATTAAAGTAAACGAAGGCTGATTCCTTATAGAAGTCAGTAGATATACTCCCTTTCAGTATAAAAATATGTCCTTACTGTTGTGCTTTCAAATTGTGTCTGATGACTTGTAAGATTTTGTTATTTATTCTTAGTTATAAAATGTATCCGATTTTATATTGATTGATATATTTTTATTTATGTCTTTTGCCAGCAGAGTTATATACAGTTGCTCAGATTAATATTCGTTTTTTATTAGGAATTGCCAAAAACAGATTGGATTTGGATAATAAAAGGACAAGTAAACATAATTTGTAAGGCAAAAGATACGTGGATATATATTGAACTCTGAAAGAAAAAAATGTGACACAAAATGCTAATTAATGCTTGGTAACAGGATGTGAAACAGATAATGGACCAAACATACCTCCCATTAATATTCGGTTTCGATAACACCAACGGTGTTCACTCGTTTCTGTACTATGTAGAGGGCATCGTATGGTGACAAGACATGTACTGGAGATGACAGCAGAAGAGAGGTCATGGCAGCACTGAACGTTGTGAATCAAACAGGTTACGTGGACTGTGGCGAATCTGGGTAGAAAAGGTAAAAACACAAGTCTCGAGCAGCGGCAATTGGTTATCTATCATCATGCGAAAGGGCGTAAATACACTAAAATAGCTGAAATATTATACATCCCCAAGAGTACCGTTGGAGACATTATCAGGATGTTTTATAAATGAAAATAGAATAGAATGCATACCACAAATTGGACAGCCCAGGAAATTGTCAGGTAGTGACGAACATGATATTCTTCGCAAAATTAAGAACAGTCCCAGGCTAAGTGCAGTGAGTAATGCGACATCCCTAAACTCCGAGTTAGGAAAGAACGTTACAGCAGAAACAGTCCGCAGAGTGTTGAAATATTCCGTGTTTCATGGTAGGGTACCAAGTAAAACACCGTACGTAAATAAAGTCAATAGAAGAAAAATTTAATTTCGCACGAAAAGATGTGAGTAAGGGACTAAGTCTTATTCGTGGACGAAAGTAAATTTGAGGTGTTTGGTTTAGACGTTTTCCCTCCAGTCTGCCGACTTACCCACAAGATTTTAGATGCTGGAGTGAATGATCAAAGTGGGACTAAAAAGATATGTAAGTTAAACACAAAAATCTCGTGCAATATAGATGCGCACGCACAATAAATTTCTGGAGTTTGCAAAACTGTAATAATGTAGAAAAAACTGGTCTTAGAAATTTGCCACTGCCAGGAGCCATGGCTCATTTTAGTCCATGTGTAAACATTGACCTGGGCACTATCAAGAACGAGAAGCTCCTCATCCAACGACCTAGTCATCTTTCATGTAAGTGGCAGATTTTTTCTTCCTACACGCGTTGTTTATGTTCAGTCGCAAACCGACACAGATAGTCGGCTCCAAAGCAGATTCCCTGATTCCTTTGTGTTCATACCCTTAGGTAAGGGCGCCCGAAGAAAATTTTCTAGGGGGATGGCATCTCCATGGTTGCTATATTACGTCTGGTATTTCTGGTATTTAACATACTGGTTTGCTATATTACGTATACATTTTCGTGAGCCAGGGAGGCTGGCCCCCCTGCCCCCAACTTCGGACACCCATACCCTTAGGCACGTAACTCTAAGACCAGAAGGTTAGAGAAAGTACATAGCGTGTGAAATCCACAATCTGCTACAAATAATCTGCCGTGGTGGCCTTTGGTAAATACAAATCGACAACACTTCTCATATTGCTGAAACTTATACACACTTAGAGATCACATGTAATATTTATTCGAATCTAATGTAAGCTTCTCCTATTGTGTTAAAACTTCGTTCTTCATTTATTTTAGCAAATTCTTATTATAAAGCAAAAACATATCAATCTGTAAATAAGGTAATATGCAAACTTCAAAACACTTAAGTGCTATGGGTTGTACTAGGCGAAAACATGTCATTATAAACGCAGGACGCCTGTCCTAATAGTTTACAATCTGACTAATCGTTGTCGCTAGCTGCAATGCTTTCTACCTGACGCCAAGAGATGTCGATAGCACGTAGACTATTTGTAGATAAGCCGAAGGCTTAGGGCAGCGTTTCCCAACCGGTGTGCTGCGGCACACTGGTGTGCCGCGAGGAAATTGAAACAAAATTATTAACTCCGTGGCAACCAAATTGGAAGCCATAGGAAAAATGTATATTTGTATTTCACATTACTATGAATCTCTATAATGGAAAAAATAACTGTAATTGTAATATATTATTGTACATATATTACTGTGTGAGGGACCCCTTTGCACATTCTGTCCCACACTCAGCAAAATTAAATGTCCAGGAAGAAAGTGAATTTGATTGATGTGAGGAATGACCGAGGTTTGTAGCTCCAGCACTAACAACAAGACATGGGATCATTCTGGATTTCTCTCTGAAGAGAATATCCAGCTATTTCTACAAAGGCTGCAAAAGTTCTCATTCCCTTTTCAATATTCTGCTTAAGTGAAGCAGGATTTTCTGAAATGAACATAATCAATTGTAAGAACAGGTCACAACTGTTAACTCCACGACACCATACGAGAGTGTGTTTATCACCTATCCGTCCGCAATTTTGCTTCGTGACTAACTTGTTTTACATATTTTTGAAAATTTAAAACTTTCATATATTATTATTAAACAATTGTAACCTTAAATAGATATTATTGAAAAATTGTTACATTACTAATATTCTTGAACAATTCTAACCTTCATATATTATTTAAAAATTATAACATATATTAACCATGTTAATAAATTACAAGTTTCATACTATGTTACCTTTCTGTACATTTTTAATGTTGTAAAAAAAAGTATTTGTTATCATTGTTATGACCATTATTGCTTCTTTATTATCAATAAGCATAATGATTTACCACAGGGAAGAAACAGTGATCGAGCTTTCTTCTTTGTGAGATCAGGAACCACAGAAAAAATACCACGGTATTTTATATTTATAAATAATAATAATAATAATAATAATAATAATAATAATAATAATAATAATAATAATAATAATAATAATAATAATAATAATAATCATTAATGTGCCGCGAGAATTGAAGTTACACCCGTAGTGTGCCGCAAGTTGGAAAAGATTGGGAAACGCTGGCCTAGGGGAACACTAGTTTTAATTATAAGTACACACTACATTTAGCACAGAGACAATCAACCATCTCATCATTTACTTTTTATGACTCAAATCCACGATTAACACAGATATTTCTTGTATTTTTTTCTAAATAGCTATTGGAGTTTTTATGAAAATTTTATTGTCATAAACCCATGTCTGAAAGCCCATAACTCTAAAAGAAATATCTCCACAGGAAAATATTTCACATGTGTACTTAACTGGTCAGGATCCACTACTATGTTAAGTTCGGTGAATATTGAATGAGTTCACCTGAGGACGTTTACTGTCCTTATTGATTTTTCAAGGAAAGATAAAATAAAGAAAGAGGTAACATATAGTTAAAAATTAATATGTTAGGTATATTAAAAGTAATTGCATTTTATTTTTAAAGAGTAATTTGGAAATAGTGTTGTTGTTTTTATTATCATGCACATAAATTGCGAATACACGTTAGCAAGTTCAAACGAAAGCTACTCAAAATTAATTCTGATTAAACTGAATTCAAAATAATATGCAGGTTAGAATGTTCATTGAAATAAAAATATTATTTTATTATTTTCCATTATATTTATCTGTCCTCGTTGGCATAGTTATCGATTCAATAGTTTTTTGGTGCAAAGAGTGTTATCAAAATTTACACTTCAGAGTGAGCTAATAACTACTATATTTTGTTAGCATCAAAATCCCATCGACAGATACATGAGTTGAAATTGCCCTTCAGGAAATTTATTATACGTAACTTTGATTTAAAAAATTGCGAAGTTGTGGTAAACCAATGTACTGGTTTATTATTCTTAACGAAAGTGCTTCATTGCTTGTTTTTTTCTGTGAATGCACTATGATGTTTCTGGGTCAAAAGGTACTCTATAAGGTCAAACATTATGCCACATTTGTGTATACGTATTCGGAATTCACGGTTGTGTGTATCACTTTTGACGTAGTATTACGTAGTGAAGGCGTTTACATGACGTCATTCGTACTTCCATGCAGTACAAAGCGGCAAAGCCCGCAAGGGAGCCAGTGTTCTATTGATCCAGCTCAAATGAAGCTATACTTTCTCCCCATTTGTTCGATAATACAATATTTCTAACTTCTATCGCAACAGGAAGGTGAGGATTCATAAAAGTGTCCTAATAGCGTTTTAAGAAATAATTTATTGTTATATGCACGAGAATCTGTAGAAGTAATACTACAATACACAATTAATATTATAATCTATAGATAATGTTTTTTAAATGTGCTTAAAAGTGTTCAACGTAGTTGAACTTGAATGAAATTAGATAAACTCTGGAACGATAGATGACCCTTATTGTATACTTATGAATATACAATATCTATTCTTTGTTATTGTACATGTCAAAAAGGATAAATTAAATAGGCTATATAATCTCATAGTCAGGTAAATTTTCATTTTGTACCTGGGGTTCCAAAATTGTGCTCCGCGGTATTTCGAAGCTTTGCGAAGGCAGAAACTTACAATGCCTAAGCTCAACGTGTATCCTTGAATTTATTTATTTTTTAATCGAAATTAATGAAAACACTTAAGTTGGTTGAGGGACAAGAATTCCCGGAATATGAGTCGACACATCTATCTAATACATCAATTTCGTATTTTACAATCTGCGGAACGACGACCACAGTATACGACTATGCGCGAAGACACCTAATTAGCACAAAAAGTGTTCTCTGGTGTCGTCCGGGCATTGCAGATACAGACCGTAATGCACACACAACTTGGCCGTACTTGACGTGCTATTCTACAACTTTCAAACTACTAGCACTATATACTTTATAGATTGTACAACTACTCTGCCCTCTACGATGGGAGGTATGTTGGGTCATTCAAACTAAAATCAGTAGTCCTCTGCAGGAATATATAGTACGTGTATAGTCCTCTGCAGAATATATTTCTTTCTAATTGGACGTTCTATATCGGGTGTTCTTAAAGGTGTATTTATCAACGTACGAGAACTATTTTTTCCAATCTCTCGCTAACCTACTAGAAGAACACCTCGTGATATGCTGAAATAAGGATAATGGGGTTATAGGTGTCCATTGATCGTACCCTACTCCTCTCACCAATAGATAAACTCAGTCATTCAATCATTAACGAATATGGAAGCATATTGAGCGCAATCGAAGCGCCCGCCAAGTGTGAATTGCATAATGTAATTTGATTTCTCCAAGCGGAAGGACATAATACAGTCACAAGTCATCGTAGCAAATAAGGATTACGGTAGGAATTTTAAAAGTGATGACTGTGTGTAAGACTGCTGCAGAGATTTTGAAGAAGGACTGATCAATGTACTGTACAAAAGTATCCAAGGGAAGAAATCTGTGACGAGAGATGACTCTATGCCGGCTAGGCTAAAGGAGACGGTGATAATGAGAAATGAATAAAATAGTGGAATGAAGAAAGTGAAGGAAATGGGAAAACCCAGACAAAACTCACGGACACGATCTTTGTCCACCACAAGGTTCACTTGGTGCTAGCTGGGATCGAGCCAAGGACCCCATGTACCAGAGGTGAACACTCTACTACTGAACAACCGCGGTCCCATGACTCTGATGAATGCGTGGTTCATGAAAACGCAGACTATGATTTCTGAACTGTTTGATCTTTAATTTCAGGAAACTCAGCATCTGTCTAGAGAAATAGATAATATCACGTAGTTCATACTTGGTGAGTGCTTCAATTACACTCGATGTTTTCATTCTTGTTACTTTATATTAATTGAATGGCTGAATCTGTTTTTCAGTGTGGATGATGGATAATGTACAATGAGTATCTTTGTCTTATTCCCGTTTCGTCATCTTACGTGGTTCTCCTCTTGTAGCTTAACCTATATACGTGAGTCAATACGAAAACGCTTACTGCACTTTTTTTCTAATATAGACTATTAACCAAGTAGAGACCAATGTTTCTGTTTCTTATCTTTCAGACTACTCACAAGGAGACTTACGGAAGTGTCACTCTCCGATTTGAATAAAATTTCGCATACTTGTAGAACATCGAAAAATAATTGACATGTATTTTTTTTATTTCGGCAGTGGTGCGGGTTTAAGGGAAGGAACCACCCTTTGAACGTTAGGGGTGGTATCCAAGCATAGAGAGAAAACTATCATTTAACGTAGAAGAAAACATACTTCCAGGGGAGGGTTAGGAGAGCTGATTCAGAATCTGATGTAAGGGCCGCGGTGGCTCAGTGGTAGATCGTTGACCTCTGGTGCATGGGTTCCTCGGCTCGATCCCAGCTCGCGCCAAGTGAACTTTGTTAAGGACAAACACCGTGTGCGTGGATTTTCTCGTAGTTCTCCTGTTTCCTCCCACTTTCTTCACTCCACCATTTCATTCATTTCTCAACATCGCTATCTCCTTTAGCCTAGCCGGCATAACCATGGGACTTAAAACTTATAATTTCATTTCATTTCATTGCAGAATCTGATGTCAAAATGGCGGATCCAATTTGGTAATTACAATTACTAAAAGTCTTCTGGTTTGAAATGCTCTGCAGTTAGCCAAGAACAATTATAGTTTGCAGAGGTTACTGCAAGAAGGTTGCAGACCGATTTGAAACCTCTTACTGTACTTATTTTAACGGAATGCTTGATTCAAGTGCATCTCTGTACCTCTCACGGAGGTGCTCATTTATAGTGAGTCCTTTCACCTCTCACTATTCGAGGTGCTTATTTAAAGGGAGTTCCATCGCCTCTCACTAGGCGGGGTGCTTATTGATAGTGATTTTAGTATATTTGGGTCCCGTGTTAAACCTCGAAGAACGCATGAGGGGAAAGATTTAGCCTCTTGATGTGTTCTTCTATAGCCCTTGGGAAAACTTCTTGAGACATTTTTCTGACATTGTCCTTCTCTACAACTATAACATAAATTTACATCTCCGTAATAATATAATTAAGATCCAATCACTGATTCATATCCACTATTCTTCTCCCAGATTTGCAAATCTTATTAGGTATGCGTCGTACAAAGCGGCTATTTGGAAGAAAAGTCACCTGCGTTTGAAAATTCCGTAATAATTTGTTTCAAAGATTGTGCAGTAAACTCATAATTATAAGAATTGAGGATATATGAAGTTCTGACATAGTGACAGGTGAGGGAACTCACTATAGACAAGCACTCCGAATAGTAAGATGCAAGGGGACTCACTGTAAATAAGAACCCCAAATAGTTAGAGATGCAGAGACTAACTTTGATCAAGTAACCCGTTAAAATAAATACGGAAAGAAGTTTCAAATTGGTCTGCAACCTTCTCGCAGTAACCTCTGCTAACAATAATTGTTCTTGGCTAACTGCAGAGCATTTCAAACCAGAAGACTTTTAGTAATTGTAATAATTACCATATTGGATCCGCCATTTTAAATTTTGTAATTTTGACGTCAGATTCTGAATTAGCTCTCCTAACCCTCCTCCTAGTAGTATGTTTTCTTCTAAATTAAATGATTGTTTTCTCTCTATGCTTGGAGACCACCCCTAACGTTCAAAGGGTGGTTTCTTCCCTTAAACTCGCACCATTATCGAAATAAAAAAACGTGTCAATTATTTTTCGATGTTCTACAAGTATGCAAAGTTTCATTCAAATCGGAGAGTGACACTTCCGTAAGTCTCCTTGTCAGAGATGAAAGATTAGATTTGAACAAAGTTCCAATGTATGTACACTCTCCAAAACAAATGTAAATCATTCCACGTTTAAAGCGTTCTCTATACTTAAAAATCTCGCTTTTTTAGGGTTAATGAAGGTTGAAAAAATAGCGCTCGTATTTCAGATGTCTTCAGTTTTTTGTCGCAATTTTAAAATTCAAAAGGAATACATTCCGATCAATCTTACGATGTAGTTTGATTACCACATACTTGGATGCATATCGTTGATTTTTCAGTGCCAAGTATGTATATAAATATTAATATGTATGAGACCCTGTAAATTAACCTCACAGAAGTTGAGTGAGTACATGCCTTACATTGCATTTTGAGATTTCAAACATTTCATGTACCATACTCATGTTTCTCGCCATTTTCCAATATTCTCTCCAACAGAAAACATTAGCGATTATTGTAATATTCATTTTCCATTAGAAAAAACTGCAACTTACGAAAAGTTTTAAATGAATGCTTGGTCATAGGCTTCACAAATATGTTTGACATTATATTCAGTAGGTTACTTTGTTGAGCATTGCCCTAGAAATCAGTTAATTAGAAGCAGTGTCCTCATTAATTTACATTCGTCTTTTTGGCGCCCAATAATTCCTTATATGAGAGTTTATTGAAAGATAATATCTCCGTAGTCATACGCAATAAACCAATGGAAGAGCAAAGATAGCACGTAACGAATACCCAATGCCTCATGTTGATAAGTTGGTTCACGATGTTGCTTATCGATGAAATTCTTCAGCACTTACCGAAGACAATCTGTAAAAAGCTCGTGGTTCAATAAAATACATCATGACGACCGTGAACAATCATCGAAATGTTCTGAGATCATAAAATAAAACAAAGTTTATAGAGTACAGGCATAATGACTCACAACAGAGGCAATTAAAACCCTTTCCATCCAGACAGATAATACTGATTAGGTTATAGTATTCTGTAATTATGATATCACTTTTCGTTTAGAATTCCTGAAACGCGACAATTATAGATTATTTATTTACATTCCAACAAATTTGAAATTACATTGCGTAGGTTTCGTCTGATGAGATGCCAACCATTGATCATAACTACACTTAGACTTAAGCATGCAGAAACAGGCACAACGCTAGAAAAGTTTCAGTTCAACAATTTCTCTCCTGTGTTCTGTAATAGTTTTATGTATCCAAAGGTTAAAGAAACTAATCACTTCCACTAAGACCGTTAGCGTAAATACGAAAGTGGTGTTGCGGAAAATTTCATAAATTTTGGCGAACAGATGTACACAACTTGTCTTAAGTTAGTGTGTGTTGATGAGTGCTAGTGAATATGTTATAACATTTATGGATAGAGAACACTTACTTTCAATTCACTCTTGAATTATGAATTACGCATAGGCTATTAATTTTTAAAAACGTAATGACCAGTGAATGACACGAAACATAAGCAAGCATAATCGCTGTGATGCCTCAATTGGTAAATCGGTAGTAAAAGCATGTACGTATGTTATCATTATGGATAACAATATATTATCAGTAGAAATTATACTAATATACCATATGTGCGAGCGGTCCCAAACTGGATTCTCGGTGGGAACACTCGGTCGAAAAAGTGTAAAAATAACTTTTTCAGGTGAGCCATCCTGAATAAGGTTTTCCTGCGTTTTCCTAATCCACACCAGACAAATGCCGCGGTGGTACCTAACTATAGATCCCAGGCCTCTTCCTTCCTTCCCCAATCCTTTTTCCCTTCCCCTTTCCCAAATAGTGTGATCGCCGAGGGACGTCATCCCTCATACGTGACGGGCTAACATGGACATAGATGCCGAAAGCTCAGAAATCTAAATCCTAATATACTATATAGCAGAAAAGCGTAATTACTAAAACGATAACGCTTAAAATCACGAAACAACTCTGGTATATTTTATCGTACGAGTAATTCTCCTATGCGCTCATTTGATTTGATATATATTTATTTGGGCCATGTATTTCAAATTCAACACTAGCGGCATCATGACAGCATCAGGTGATATTTTTATTATAAATTATAATCAATACTGAATATAAATAGCACGAGCTACCCATTTCTCCTTCTACGGTAGATATTTATTTTCAGAACTTAAAATAAACTAACTTTAAGCAAAGGAGAATAAATTTACTTTGTTTCCAGTCACTTTATCTTATGGGCTAGAAACAGAGCTATATTCGTAATACAATGTATGCCTTATCTAGTGCAAAATTGAAATGAACAGGAAACATTTACTTCAGCTAGAAATAATACAAAACTCTCTGTAAGACTTACTTCGTATCTTATAATTATAGTTGAAAATTTTTAATTACACAGTATGAAACTACTAAGTTTTCCTCCGTAATCATTTCTAATGTAAGAATAATAACTGACAGGTTTCTAAAACTAACTAGAAAGGTATCTAGGAGCTACACTTTTAAATTCTTAAGCTTAAAAATTAAACTCTATACCTTTTAATATATATTCGAAAAGCGTACTTTTAAATGTATGACTTTTAATAGTCCCGAATGGAGCAAAAAGATTCGAAGCTTTAATGAATGAGAATATCTCTGTTGCTGATGTTTCTAGAAAGCAATTATCTTATAAAAAATATCTAGGCTTGAATCCAGGCTTTTAATTATTTGTTATATCGCCACTACTTCTAACTATTGCCATAAGACAAGATGGACATCTCAGTAATCTTTTAGAGTATTTTTTTCGAATAAAAATTTTCAGTGTCATAAGACTATGATAAAAGTTAACTTATTATAGTAGAGAATTCCTATGCTTATATTCTGTTTCAAAAATGTTGGAGGGACCATAAATTCTTCCCTCGCTTCGGAACGTACGTAATTTAGGACACCGATAATCATATTGTTCAGTGAAGCTCGTGTCTAAGAGTACATATTTGTGGAGTACTTTTTTTCTATAGAGTGCATTTTATAGTTTGTTTTCAGTTGATCATTGCACCAATTTGATATGAATCTCGTTCAACAGAAAATGCACGTTGTATGAAATTATGACAAATCACGAGTATTATGTTGTGGATTTTTTAAATCAATTTTGTAAACAGCAAACTAGACAGAATTCCAATAATAAATTAAGTTGTGAAGTTAATTTTGTAAAGAACGTTTCAAAATCATACCATGCAACTATTAGTTGGACAACCAAGTTATCCTACCCGTAAGTATGGAAAGTCATATAAAACGACTCTATCCATTCTACGTATGTAGACAGACAACACAACAAAAGGGAACTGTTTTCTCAAATGGATTCAGTGTCTTAATAGAATTCTAATATTTGTCTTTGTCCCTCTATTGAAATCGGAAGTGGTAGAAATATGTCATTTCCACCGTCAACATTGATGTCTATAGGGCACAAGCTGTAAAAGATATCGAGAAATTGTTTTCCAGTATGGATTCAGCATCCAAAAGTAGGTTTTATCTCTACTCTTATTTCTTTATTAAAACCAGAAGCTGTAGTGATCTACTATCTCTGTTTTCAGTAGTGGATTCCCATGGTACGAAAACAGTAAGTCATAGATATTCTAAAAATGTTCTTGATTTGAATTCCGCAACCAAAATTAAAGTACCTTGTTACTACTTTGAACCTGAAAGTAGTACCGGTAACCAATTCTAGTTTCAATATGGATTCCCATACAGAAAACTGTAAGAGATAACCAAAAATATTATATATACCAATTGCGTATCTCAACGATTGGCTCCATTCTAACCTTATCCTTTATTGAAACCGAAGGTGGTAATCTATCACTTCTGAATTCAATATTGATCTTTACAGTTTGGATGTCTACCGCAACCCCACAATCCCACTTGCTTCCATTCTGAAATCGAGTGATAATAGAAAATACAATTTTATATACATACCTACATATATAATACATATATGTGTGTGTGTATGACTTCACGTGTATGATTTCACGCGTGTGTAAATCACGCATATGAGGAAATTTTATGCACTGGTGCCATTTTCAATGAATTATTTGAAGAAAGGTGCCTAATATGAGTTTTTTTTTAAATCTTAATAACACTTAAATTGACAAGGTTTTATTTATTATATAGTAAATTCGGTTTTTTCATTTTTATCTATCTCCCAAACAACAATAGTTATAATATATATCATGATTTAGCATTTCTTGCAAAATAAATGTAGAATGAAGAGCAGAGATAAGAATGTAGATTTATTTCGAAAATAAATCTACGAAAAATGCCTCTTAATGGTATATAATAAATTCTTCTCATGTAGAACAATATAAATTCGTTTGTTATTGTCGCAGTTCCTATTGTAGTATGGAAATCAAATGGAAATCAAATTTAAAATTTCTATAGTTCTCACTCTATCTAGTCTATTAACTTTCTAACAAAAGACAAAAACAAAATAATTGGTTAGAATGAGAACTAATATATATATGCATGATTTGACCTGAGAATCTTGAGAGCCATTCTCTCTAATTGTAACTTGGGTAGAACGTTTCCTTAATATGAAATTTAAAATAAACAAGGAAACAACTTCAAAAGTAATATAAAAATCAATGATGTAGCATCTAATGGAGAAAGTTTACGCATAAATTATACATGTTTTGTTGATGTAAGAGCAACTCTTTTACTAATGCCTTTTCTTCATTATACCTAGTACGGTAAATTAATTTAATATTCTGGATTGGCTTTTTACATTGTAGCCTAGTTGCTAATGCGTATTATTTCTGGACACGTGGACCCACATTATATCCCGGGTGAGAATATAATATTTCAGACAAAATTCAAGAGGTAGTTTGTTCGGGTCCAACTTTAACTATTAGATATCATTCTATGTTCCTCACAAGTTGAAAAAGTATGTTCAACTCCAGTCAATTCTTTTATGACAAACATATCCATCGTAACTTTAGTACACTCTATTCTTTGTAAACCACACAGATAGAGCAAGAAGAAAACAGCAAGGCTAGTGTTGCTGGAAAACAATGAGGACAAATAAAAAGGTAAACTCCACGATTTTGCAAGTACACCACTCGTGGATTTATGATTTAATATTGCACTGCAAACATTACTTTTATTATGTACCATTCCACGTACTTCGTTCCCTTCCTGTCTTTACTCAATCTGTGCTTTCTGTTCTATCTTTCGAAGTAAAAGCCCTCTCCTTCGTCGTAAGTCGGCCAGTTCAAAGTGACTGGTTTCGAAGTTTATTTTAAAAACAGCAGATAGGTCTCTCTTCTGAGTATATAGTTAAAATACGTGCTTTGGATGCGGGAGATTAGCATTTGATCTCATGTGGTTCGAATGCCATTTTAAACTAAGTTCATGTTTATCATATAGCTTGTACTGGAAAAGGATTATATTCCAGCCATAAATTCCAAATATATCATTCACCTTCAAATCTACCTTTCTATTCACATTGTTGGTGCTCAACTTCATATATAGTGCCTCTCTTATTAACATTTTCTGCTTAAGTCCTTAAATAGCTTCCGTGATTTTCATCCAGTGTATGTTCTTTGTTGTTCACATTTCATAATTGTGCTCAGAGGATGAAAGTACCGGTATATTAAATTTATGGGATAGTCCTCATATGTAACTGATTTCTTACTTAAATTATGGATCATTCTCTATGAGCACGTAGCCTTTTCAGTTCATGATAGAGAGTTGTCCTAACTATATTTTCCCAAAATTTTCTTGATTCATACCAATTAATGTCGGAATGGTACGTTGTTATATAAAACACTTAAGATTCCTTCCAGCCTTCCGTCATTATTTCAATTATAAAATAGATTCAGAGTGCTTATATTTGTCACATAGTTAAATAGTGGTTTAATTATATTTTATCTAAACTAAAAAAAGTGCAAAAACATACATAGGATACGACAGACAACTTAATATTATTGTTATTAGTATTAGATATAATAATTAAATAGCATCTGTGCAATTCACGTGTTGGTACACCCATGGGAGCCCGTACTGGGGGTCAGAGGGGATAATTGCCACCTCTGGACTTTAGGGTTGTGGTCAATTCTTCGAAATACTAATCAAAACTTACTAGATTTGCTTACTCACATACTACAGTATTTTATATATTTACTGTAGTTAATAAAATTATGCAATTTGAATTAATAATAATTGTTTTACATGAAGTACCTAGGTATTATGTGCATTAAGGTGTGTATATTCGCGACTTTGCTTGTTTGTGGCCCATCTCCCCTTCTTGGAAAAAAACCTTCGGACGTTCCTGGGTACAGCATAAATTTTATACATTTGATACTTGATAATCAATTTCTCTCTGTGTGACAGAAATATATTCTCTTTTCATGGAATTCTACATCTTAAAAAAACAGACGAGGCGCATGTACTATCGAATATTTCATTGTTCTTGCTAGTAGCTTATCATCGATTTATTCACGACGAGTAAAATTAATTATTCACTTCTGGAGGCTAATGAAAAATCTCATCAGCAGTAGAATCCAAAAGAACGAAAAGAAAAGAGTGTAATGTATGCTATTGTAGTAAACTTGCTTCTGTATAGTTTTCAAGTTAAGTTCTTTAATGTAGCAGGTACTTCATAAAATGATCAGTTTGTGGCTATTGCCAATATTCATTCTCAAAGACTTCACAAAAATTGATTTCATATGCGCAGTTTGTACTTTCATTATCTTATACAATAAAAAATTATCAAACTTCTGTGTATTGTATGTATTGTTGGTTCAATATGAAAGTTACCTTAGAGATTTTTTAGAACGAGTCAGATATTGGTCATGTGATGTATTTACAAAATACAGAGTATGTGAAAATTATTTGAACGATAAAAGCACTTTGCACGAGGTATATCATTGCGAATCAAATATAGGATGCAATACACTCAAACATATCCTCCAGTTTAGTTAGAACGCTTCCAAATTACTTCATAATACTACAGGTGGCAGGCTGATTAATTACACAGTTGCTTGATGTCACTGATTATTTCAGAAAGTAACCCGAAGTTTAAAATTCTCCCCGGGACAAATCTCCGACTGTGCTGGACGTAGTATTTCCACCCCGGGAAAATCTGAAATCACCCACTGCTGGATGTTCTTAGGGAAGACATTTTACATCTTACGATTTCACGAGCATAAATTGGTTTTGAACGTGCATCATAAGTTTCGTAAACCATTTAAAAAAGAACCACAGTGAAGTTCAAAATCGGTCTGGTAATTTTCAGTGAATAGACTGTCTTTGTAAGCGTAAATCGTCAAATAGGACTTACACTTCTAAGGCAAGTGAGGAAAGAATTAGAGTGAGTTTTCAACGTAACCTGTAGAAGACTATGCTTTACTGTACGGATAGACGAGACCTGTCTGAAAATTATCCGACCATTTATACATCTTTATATATAGGATCATTCCATGTCAAATCAACAAGTCATCAGACTTGACCATCTCAGATTTCTATAAAAATTGGTACACCGCTTTATTACAGTGGGAGATGAAAAAATCTCAAATATTACCTCTCTCCTCCTGAAAGTGTTCCATATAGGGTGTTCAAAAATTGCGAAAAAGGGCTTTTTTTTTAGTTACAGTGAATATTAAAAATTGTCATAAAATTGTTAAAATAAGCACTAGAGACATGAAACAAACATCATTGGAAAACTTAAAAATTGCTCTATAAGTTGTATTATGTTGAAAAGACCTGCACAATAGAAAAATAACTCTTCAAAAATTAAAATTAAAAATAGTAAATTTTGCATAAAAATTTCCCTGTGAATTTGTTCAAAACTGTCCAGATTGTAGTCTCATATGTGTACTAAAATATCACAAAGTTGCATTTTGGGCACTCAATGGGATCTGATTCAAAACTCAACATAAACCAAACATTGCAAGATATTGACCATGCGAATATCTGGGCTCAGATTGATAACCATTTTCCTGTAGCTACTTATCTGCAGCATCAAAGGAGTTTATATTCAACTTCATTTGTTTCTTGATGTATTCATTTGAATTTACACAATTATTCAGCTTTCGAGTTATTTAGAGAGGTATTACGTTTCCAAACAGTACTCATTGCAGATCATTATACTTGTTAATCAGTATGGATGTTTCTAAATTTATATTGGCTATATTGATACATGTTATTTTCATTCATTTGTTTCAGGAATGATGTTACAGACATGTGGAAGTGCATGATTGAAATAGGAAAAATAATTTATTAACTAATTGTTTGTGCTGAAAGTGTGTGAAGTGATTGTGTTTCATAACACATTTTATACAAATATTGTGAAAGCGAGAGAAATATATCCCTCTCTTCCACAATAAGTCAGATCAGATTTTGTCATTTCATTGGTTGATTTCACATGGAATGTCCCATATAGATTATTAAAAATGGCTCCCCTGCCCCTAAAAAAGAAAGGACACCGTTTAAAAAGTTTTGCATTTCCTCGTCTGTCCGATTTGGGTGATTTTTGGATATGTTGTAGCTGAAGAGCCCCCGGTCAATTGTTTATATGGACCAACTCCCTATGACCAATGCTGTGACCTCCAGAGGTCTCCAAATGTCGCACAACGGGTTTTGCGGAACTGTCGTAAACTTGGAATACAAAACGCAGCACTGGTGGAATAGAAAGTCACAAATCGAAACGTTTGTGGGAGACGTTAGCCGGCAGATCAGTCCTACCGTTGGTCGGAGCAGAGAATTTGGACCCCTCTCCCCACGCTGCTCCAGTACTTTCCATACCCCCGGCATCCGAGCCAACAAGTGACTTTCTCCTTCTGGTACATGTGTGGAAAGCAAGCAACGATGACTCTAGTCGTCAAATTCGAACTCTATACCTTCGAAACCGGAACTTTCAACCTCGCCTCTTTAAAAAATAACAGGCTAGTCACGTTGTGCAGCATCAAGGAACGTAGATGGAAGTCTGTTGCTGGTATAGAGAATACTTGATACATGTCGAGCGTAACCCATGTACCACAGCACACTAGCAACGTGTGCGCAACAACCAACAGTTCTGGTTCCGCTTTTGCATGTGCAGTACCAACCTTATATTGGATCTTCGAATAATTCCCCGATGTCATCTTCGGGGTGCATCTAGTTAGGTTCTTTAAATGCAATCCAAAGTTGATGTTTAATGGACCCTGAGAACGGGAGAACATTCGCGCACGCAGAATACCAGCCTCCTCTAATTGAACCTCAAACGTATATGGCGCGCCACGTTTTACCTTGTCTACAACGGGTTTCGAGCCCTTTGGTGACCTTTGGAGATCAACGGTTAGTTACGTGGATAATCCTCATTTGCCGTAGGCCAGTATAACCCATAAATATTTTTTTCTATGCCTAATTTGAACCAGTTCTGCCAACTCCCACTGTGTAACTTTTGGTGACCTCTGGAGGTCACGAGGTTGGTCATAGAGAGTTGGTCCCGTATAAACAACTGACCGGGGAGTCCTCAGCTACAACATATCCAAAAATCACCCAAATCAGACAGACGAGGAAGTGGAATGCTTTTTGTACGGTGTCCTTTTGAAAAACGCTACGGGAATATTTTTAGCTACGCCTTCTTGTTTTTCATTGGAATTGTCGAAGAAATTGTTCAGTTTACAACTTTCAGAACTGAAAAATGACCTGGATTGGACCGTAATGTAAGTTAGGAAATTAACACTATGTGTCAAATTAAGATATTCTGTTTTTGTCATAAAAATGAAAATTCACATCGTGGGCTAGGTAATGTGAATTTCCCCTTTTTTGACAGCATTGTGGACTCAGTAGTTTAAAGAAATCTCAATATGGACACATTTAAAATCAGCTACGATCTTAAGCAATCTGTAGAATGAGAAACTTATTGACTTAAATATATAGTTATTATATTTCCTCTGTTTTGCTTTTCACACTTGTGATTGTTATATACAAAAATTGTTCACTTTTGTTATTCCATCACCGCGTAAAAGACAATGAATTAAATAAAAAAATCCATTGCTACAGAAAATTCAATACAAAACTATGAATTTCTTAAATTTGTCTCTCAAATTGCTACGCAAAAAGCAAAATCAGAAATAAAAACACTGAATGTATCGAGCAATCTAGCTTTTTGTGTGCGAGATGGCATTGGTGTCCCAGACCTCACGGTACATGACTTGCAACGGGTTAGGCCTAACATTTGACAGTTGAAGCTAGTAGATGTGAAGAAAAATGTTGAAATTCTTATAAGTAGACGTAAGGTATTGCGTCGTGAAGATGAGTGAACTTTCCGCAAAACTGCGTTACATTTTACAAATTTTATTCTGATGAAGATCCAAATGCAATGCAAGCCCGTGAAAAATGTATGTTGTATACGAGCAAGAAACGTTATCAGAAGCAACGGCTAAAAGACGATTCAATCGCTTTTGTTCTGGAATTTTAAATGTCTAAGATGCTCCTTACACTGGGCGATCGATCAGAGACACCGTGGGTAATGTTCTGATAACAGTCAAGCAAGATATGTATGTAAGCAGTTATGACAACAAAAATCTAAATATACATCACCAAACAGTATTAAAGCACTGGAAAAAGCTGGCTACAGAAATAAGCTCGACGTGTTCGTGCGACATGATCTGATTCTCAAACAATCACTCGATTGAATTTCAATCTGTTAATCTCTGCTGAACAAATTAGGGCCATTTTTGAAGAGGTTAGTCACGAGAGATAGGAAGTAGATAACTTACGACAATAATGTGCAGAAAAGATCGCGGTCGAAGCAAGCAAAGCCCACACCGAAGCCCAGGAAGATTGTGCTGTGCTTTTCTTGCAATTGTAAGCGCATCCTGCATCACGAGCTGTTGCTTCCGAGCAGAACTATGGAGTCAGACTTACCAATTCAGATCGGAACTGGTCTACACAGACTGTGTCGTATACCTCTCTGACATTACCAGACTGCATATATCTTTAGCAACCCTTCAAATATTGATAAAACTTGGCTGAGATGTTTTAATGCATCCACCTTATAGCTCGGACCTATCACCATTAGATTGTTATTTAGTTTGGTCTTTGCAGAACTATTTAAATAGTCTTAAATTAGTTTCCAAAGCTACCTGAGGAAACCAGTTGTCATTTGTTGACCAGAAATTACATTAGTTCTATAGCAATTGGATTATGGTGTTGCGGAAGAAAATAGCAGGTCATTGAATCAAAATGACATATTTAGTTTCATAATGTCATTTTCAAAGCACAATAAATGTGTTCTCAATTTCGAGCTCTAAAGGCTCAACAGTTTCTGGACAACCTGGCATTAGTCGCCCCTACAGTTTTCTGAAATCGACAATTATTCTGATGCCTATGTTTTAAAATTACTTAAATCATAATTTCCATTTCGTGGAGCCAATATCTTCACATTGTGCTTAAGAAATGTGAAATACACACCAATCTTAAAAACATGCTTATATCTGCTGATAAAAGCCAAAAATAAATTCATTCCTGAACAATATTCCCCAGATAGCAAACTTGCAGCAGACTTGTGATGCAAGTCAGGGATTTTGATGCAAATTTAATGCAAACTTCCTAGTTGACGCTCTTCGAACTTGCAGCATGCCTGCAGAGCAAGTGTATGGTAAGTTTGCAAAGCAAGTTTCTGCAAGGGGTTTACTTGCACAGCAAGCCTACTGCAAGTTTCCACTTGCACTGCAAGTGCACAGCAAGTCGAGACAAGTTAGTGCAGGTTTGACGCAAGTCTCTGCAAGGGTACCACTTGCACTGCACGTCTACAGCAAGTTTGTAGTGAGTCTTCTGCAAGTATATACTTGCATTGCAAGTCTACAGCACGTCTTCAGCAAGTGAGTGTAGTAAGTCTTCTGCAGGTATATACTTGTATTGCATTGTATGCCTTTTACAAACCGAACATTTACTGTATACGAACAATCACACAGTATATTTTTCTCAACAACTTTGTCAAACAATACACGTTTAAAATACAAATTATCTCTACATACTTGATACTTACGTAATTATCTTAATTGTCCACTTGTTTTAATGCTTCACCCACTTCGCACCTACTACAAATGGCGGCCTGGCGGGGAGATTTCTAAGATTAGACTTTTGTACCACCTGTTGGTAGAAACTAGAATTGACACACTTGCTACAAAGTTGCAGCAAGCCTCGGAGGCAAGTAAAAACTGGCAAGTGAAAATCAAATTACGACATTTGCGGGTAATTCTTTCAAAACGCCTGCAGCAGGTGTACAGTGCACGGAAAGTCTAGCAAGTTAAAATCAAATATAGTGAAAGACTTACTGCAAACCGACATGCTATTAGGGTCAGTAGTCATACAAATCAAAAACTGCTTGTAAAGATTCTGCAGGCAATGCATCTATGTCTCTGATAGCAACAGAGACATAGATGCATTGCCTGCAGAAAATAAAACAGTGGAAGCTATGAAAAGAAAGAAATAAAGAGATGAATTGTGGAAGAAAAGAGGAAAGCAAAGAAAGGAACAAGGGAGTTGAGTTGTCTGGTCTTCTCACTCCATGGCATTTCATAATTAATTTTCTGCTGTGCTTCCCAAGTGTATGGGAGAGAAGCTGTCGGCGGCTGCTCATTAACTTGGAATCACGAGAGCTCAGAGTTAGCTGTGGAATGTCATGTCAGTCAGCAGATGCCTTCCCTGAAACTTCAACGGATTGTAAACACCTAATTTTGTCTGTAATCAATCAGTTAAAACCTACAAAGCTTATCAACTGAGGTTACGGAACAGGAGAAAACCTCCATGCAAAAATAAAAAGAGATTAGGAAGGCGTACTTTCATTTTCGTTCGTAATATTTGCGCATGATTGTCTTACGTCACTTTTGTTTGGATTAATGAATTATGGATGAATTAATTATATTCATTACCTATTACTATCTCCAAATTCATTCATTTTATATTTAAACCTGCGAAAATATTATAGAAAATCAGCAGTTAGAGATCTATACTCTAGAAGATTTGAATTACTGCTTATGATGCCCATGAATTTTATCATTAGAAAGTAAAATGATGATTCACTTAGCTCACAAAAAAGTGTATTTTATAATGCATAAGATGTTCCTTATGAAGAAAATCTTAAATGTAACTCCTTTAATACAGAACAATGCCCTACAGTACTTGTGCTATCAACAATACAAAATATCTAAATAAGGCAATGCCCACGCTTTCTTTCGTTTCTCGTAGTCCTTAGCCCTTCGCAACTACGACACTTTGTGTCACGAAGACGCGCGACAGGCTGTCGTCGCGTCGCTGATACTCGACACATAATCGCGACGCAACAGAGATCTTACTGCGCGTGAATGAGACACTTTTTTAGCCAGAACAAGGGGATAATGCACTTTATGTAGTTTGTATGCAATTTTTAAATTGACGTAATCTGTTATATTCTTTAACGACAAAGTGCAAGCACATCCATAAAGAGTACGTATGTAGCCTGGAGTTGGCGGTCCCCCTTGACAAGCGGACTAAATCCGGGGAATAGTCAGTATATTGCTAAATCCGCCTCTGACTAGATGAGGTATTATCTTCATTCCTTACAAATCTCCTTATAAATTTCATTATGGAGTGCCACGAGACATCAACGTTGTGCCTACGTGCTTATAAAACATTATTTATCATATTTTCGTATACATATTAAATACACAGAATATACAAACAAAATAACGAAATGTTATAAAATTACATATTGCCCTCGGGGATCGCAGTTTGTGAATGTGTAAAATATGTATATTTGGAAATATCTGATCATTTGTGCTATTTTTTAAAGTCTAAATTGAAATAGTAAAATGAATCGATAAACAATATAGTTTTACGTTGCAATTTCTACCAAACATTTCATTGGCTTGATACCAATTTTGGAAAATGTTAGAAAGAACAAAATGGCAATCCAGTGTACTTACCGATACGATTCTTCTCTAGGTTAGGTGATAGAGCAGCAATATGCTGAACCTCACCCGCTTGAATAAAGCATTTTTTTTTTTAATTCAATTCTCTTTCGATGGAATATCCATGAATCCACTATGGAATGCACAACACATTTTCCCCACTATTTTCGTCTTTCCAATTCTGTTGCTACAGGAATCACTGTTGAAGTTCCGTATACAAGGTTGCGCCTGAGTTTCTGCAATGAAAGCATCTGTATCGAAAGCCTAAGGGCCATCGCACACTACGCGACTTCGTGTGTAGAAGACGCACGACAGTTTTTTTTTTTTTTCGCAGGCTTTTCGTTGGGTAATAAATTCCCATTTGTTACTATGGATGTGGTGCGGAATCTTCGCACACTACGTTACACACGAAGTCGCATAGTGTGCGATGGCCCTTAGGCTTTCGATACAGACGCTTTCATTGCAGAAACTCAGGCGGAACCTTGTACACGGAACTCCAGCAGTGATTCCTGTAGCAACAGAATTGAAAAGACGAAAATAGTGGGGAAAAGTGTGTTGTGCATTCCATAGTGGATTCATGGATATGCCATCGAAAGAGAATTGAATTAAAAAAATAGGCTTTATTCAAAAGGCTTTAGCTTTATTAAAACTGCTTTTTTTTCTTCATCCATCTATGCTCCTTTACGTATATCAACAAAAGAAAGTAAAACTACCTTGGCATAGAACATTCATCTATGTTAGCTAAGTATCGCAAAACAACAAAACTGACAACAGCTTTCAGCATACAAGATCTCCAAAATGCCATTACTAGATGTCAAGTAAATAATGTTTTCTTTTCTATATGAGATCGAATTAAGTTTATCATAGCCTACTATTGAGAACCGAGCACCAACCGGGCAAGGTATCTGAGAGAGATATAGATGTTGATCTTCCGATCTCTGCCCACTGCCTAAAGATTCTGAGATTTACCCACTGAAGACTCTGAAAGTAACTTTAAGTGTCGGAGAGAGAATTACTAATAAAAATCCCTCAAATATAAATATACTGATTTTTTGAAATTGAGCAAAATGGAAATTTCCGTTCTGCCTACAGATAAGATTAGGCCAAGTATGTGATATAAAGTGGTAAATAATTAGGCAGAATGGGGAGGAACCGTATAATATACAGCCACTTTCAAAATGTAGTCATTTCGTGTGCCATTTTCTTAAGCTGATGCTTTATCAATAATTTTTAAAAAATGGAAAGAGATTGAAAAAGAAATTTGAAATAATCGATCAACTTCTGCAACTTTTATGTAATATGTAAAAATGCCCTGTGTTAAAAGATAAATTTCTAAAACTTCCCCTCATAATATGTTCAAATTTTGTGACTTTGTAACCCCATAATAGTCTACTTGTAAATATTCATGGAAAAATCTAGACGGGACACTCAAGCAGTCAGTAGATATTGAAGCCGATAATGAAAGCCATACTAACATGTCGAAGTAAAATGCATTGTATATCAGTAGTTTACATTATGAGGGAATATTATCAGCCCAAGTTACGGCAATTTTCAATTGATATTTTTATATGGATGTGTAACACCAAAGTACGTTGTTAAATTGTCAGTATTTATATTTTTAACCTGAATATTTTAAGAAATAAGTAATATATTTTTAAGTGAGGAGATTCGTAATATCTTTTTTCCCTAGTGTGTACCCATTAAAAACTACTTTTACGGTAGTAAGGAAATATGTCTTTTATAGAGAATGTGTTAGATTCTGGCTACTCCAGTAGCTGTAATACCTGGCCAGTTACTCCAATATTTCTTATCAGACGGCTCTAAATTAGTCTCAGCTACCCTATTCTTCTTCTTTTTCCTTAACCATACGTAAAATTCGTAAAATTCAAAAATACTACACGGAAAATGTATTAACTCATTACACAACATCTATTAAAATGATACTTAACACCCTACCACGATACTCTTATGCGTACGCATCTGGTGTTAAGTGTGGTGATGGCAATAATTGTGCCGATAAATATTTTATTTGATGTTAACATGGCACTGTGTGTCCATGATGTGACTTGCTTCAGTGTAATTAATAATATCGCAAATATTCTGTACTATTTTCATTGAATTTGCCAACTTTGTGTCCATGATGTGACTTGCTTCAGTGTAATTAATAATATCGCAAATTAAGGGTAAGGGGAAAAAAGAAGGAATGTCACAAAACTGCATTTACGAGAAAACGGCGTTTTAATATTGAAAACCACGTAAAAAGAATAGGGTTAGTTACATTATTTGCCACTTTTAACATGGACATTTTTACATCTACGCATGCATGGCATATACAGTCAAATAGTACCAAGAGTCACCAACAGATAGAACAAAGCACCCGAAAAATCTCATAAATGGACATTCCTTGTTTTTTTCCCTTACCCTTCAAATATTCTGTACTATTTTCATTGAACTTGCGAACTTTGTTTTGGGACAATATTCCATTTTTCATCCGTGCTTTGATTAAAGTATGAGAATTTCAGACTCAATATATTCGCTGGCATACGTAGGAATAAGTAAAAAATTATTCAATTTCTCTCTTCTCATACAAATAGAGAAAGTCCTCTCTGGTTCTTAATCCTTAATACATAAGATGACTATGCAGAATAAGACCAATAAATTTAATTTCTTACTCTTTATTTTTAGCTATTGATTAAGATAAAATGAAATAGTTTCAATAATGTCAGTGCAGATTTCATAAAAAAAAATCTGTGTAAGGTTTGCAGTGAATGCATTTACCTTTGACTTTACTATAAATAACGCTTGTTTTCTTTTAAAGTAAAAATTTAGAATTTAAAGAGCTTACTAAAATGAACGCGCAAACACAAACACAAATAACAGTACAAAAGTATTTTCAAATGAGTTTTGCATTAAGTCTAGTCTTTAAACTTGAATTTCACTTAAATGTATGCATTAGTTTATTCATTTACGAATATACACTTTATTGCTTATCGTTAGTTTGAAATCACCAGGACATCAGATATTTCAGAATTTTTTTCATTTCGGAAAGCAACAAACCAATTTAGAAAAACCTTCGAAAACGTTTTTGTATTGTTCTTGTGCACTTTGACTTTGTTTTTTATTATTATTATTATTCACAACGACAGGTCACATGACATATATAGAACAAAACGTCTGTAAGAACCTTTTAATCCACTTTTGTGCTTTGTTTTGGTTTCGTTCCAGACATCGATCCGAACGACCCCCAGGCGCAGGCCGCCGCAACTAAGATCCAAGCTGTCTTCAGAGGCCACAAGACAAGGAAAAGTATGAAGAGCGACGACAACGAGAAAACTAACCTCGAACAGGAGTTTGACCCCAACGACCAAGGTGAGTCACTTACAATGACCGAAACATAATGCCTTTCCTTTTTTGAACTGTTAGTGTTTCGCAGTAAGTAAGATTGGTTCATTTTAAACTAATATTTTTTGCACTAAATAAATCACACACGTTTGCTGCAGTTGAAATTACTGTTTGTTGTTGCTTTCGTATTCAGTAATTTGACTTATTTTAAATAACACTGTGTGTACAGACACCCAATAAATTTTAAAGTATGTCTCCGAATTATAGTTTTCCTGCACAATTTGTTTCTTTGATATTGGTATTGGGTGCGCGTATGGTAGTTCGTCCACGTATACTTTTTTGTAAGACACATTTAGTAGCTTACATTTTGCTCATAAATATTTATTGTATTAACCAGATTTCCAACTTAATATAAGCTACGATTGGATCTAAAGCAATATGCTGATCCAGATATTGTTACTCTTTTCTAAACTAAGCTTAAAACACAATGGAAACTGGAAGCAAGATTGAGGTTCAACTAGAGACAGAAAGAAAGAATGTTTTATATCGATTGTAGTATGTTTGTCTATAGAAATTGTAATAGATATTTACGTTTAATTTTAAACATTGTTTTTACATTACACTATTCAGTCTATTCCAAATCCCAATACTAGTTACAATTGGACTCACATGAGGCAAGATTGATCTAAGTCATATTTATTTATTATTGTTTTCTCGAAGTTAATGCGTGAAGTCCCTTGTAAACGATTAAATTATACCTTGAAAGAAGAAACTGATCTTGTTCTGAGTAACGTATCTTTTTACCATGTTCAATTTGTTAGCTTTATTGCCAAATTCGACTCGTTTATAGTTTACTAGTCTAATTCCTTAGACTAGAGTTTCTCAACCTGGAGATCGGGAGAGGATTTCATGGAGGTCGTGAAAATAAGCGGAAGAGATAGATATAATTAGAATCTAATATCGGAAAATAATTTTAAATATTATTTTAAATTTTGTTTTGATAGGCATATTTTTATTTTTATATATACTGTTAAGAACAACAAAAATAGGTCTACTGATCATTTTGAATAGGTGCATAGTTGTTTAAAATTAAATTTAAATATAGAAGGCACGATGTGAAACAAATGAGAACTGCATACTGAAATACCAGAAAAATACAAATGCAACGAAACGTGCATATTGAAATACAATTAAAAGTGAAAGTAAATGAGATACCTGAGCATTGTGTGATTTCACTAGTGCGGCAATGTCCGGTTCAATCTTCGTGACACACATTATCAAGTCATTTAAAATGCTCAATAACTTTCTTAATCTAAGTTTTTCTTAACCAAAATTAGAATTCACTTTATTTTTTATCATATGACCCAAAATTAAGGGATTTCTGAAGTTTTAAAATTTTCTAACGGCCTCCATTTTGAAACAATATGACAGATCGGATTCTATATTTGTAATATGACTGAATGACCAAATTTCTTTTAAATTCATTTGCTTTTAGGGAAGTTATAGTATCCACTATATACAAGAAATGGATTATACTATAATAGAAATAGTTGGATATCATGAGATCTCCGCAATAGGTATATTAAGAATTTCTACACAAACTTATTACAAACCAGAAATTATAAGAGGGTCACTGGCAATAGGATATGATAAAATGAGTGTCGTGATAGGAATTAGGTTCAGAACCACTGCCTTAGACTGAAGCCACAAAGTCCTGGCTTTTGTTACAAAAGACATGGAACACTTCTCTCCAAGTTTATCAAGCATATGGTAACGAAAAGTTAATGGTCACAATAATTTTGTAAGCAAGATTGAGAAGTTTGTTTACAAATATATATATGATATATAAATTTGGGAACTTTGTGTTAACATTGATACCGTGATCAATAATCTAGGGTTACTTAAGGGTCACCCCCTCTAATTTTGGCAGGGGTGCCTTGGCCCAAATATTAAATTTCGAAAGGGGTACATAGTATCCCCCCTTATGTATTGGAAATTCGCAAATTTAAAAATTTGACATAGTAATACAAAACTGTGGCAATATAGGACTATATATATATATATATATATATATATATATATATATATATATATATATATATATATATATATATATATATATATATATATATATATATATCTGTAAGCTTGGTTGGCCCGTCTTGTTCACTTTATGGGTATAATATTTCAAAAAAATATTCAATGGAGTTATTTGATCTAATTCATTCGCTTTGATGTGGGTTTATCATGTGGTAGGCTGCATAGTTGAATATAGAAATTCATTCTCTTCTGTAAGACAGTATACATTGATGTACTCCTTTCAAATTTTGGAAGCAGTACATCGGCCCACCGTTTAAATGTAGGAATTATCAAAAACTAAAATTTGGTGAAGTTCATTGGGTCTTGAATATATAACTGGAAACTTAGGTGTTCTACTTATCCCCTTCTGTGGATAAAAAATTGTGAAACATTGCGACGTGTTCGTCACGTGATCGGTTATTGACCTAATGTATCTTCTTTGATTAGCCTTTAACATGGTATATGGTTACATGACTGAGTACAGGGTTCATTCTCTTTCATAATGCATGGGTGCACTAATGCTTTCCTCTCAAAATTGAGTAGGTATGATGACTGACTCTTTAAATTTGGCAATTGTCCAAAAAATGTGGTAAATGTTTTCTAGGATCCAAATATATAACTGTAAATTTGAGTAGTCCGACTTATCCCTTTCTAAGGCTTAAAAATTGGCAAAAAAAATTAAACGTAAGCAATACGTCTTACCACGTGGTGAGTTATTGAACCAATTTTTTCTTTGATGTTTTATCACGTTATGTTGTTATATGATTGAATACGTATCCATTCTGTTTTATAAGATACGGATAAAACGATGCACCTCTTTCAAATTTTCAGAGGGACCATTAACTCACTTCTTAATTTTGAAAATTTTCAAAAAACAAATTTTGATAAATGTTCTCTAGGAATCAAAAGGAAACATAATATTTTATGGCGAATACAATTTTGAACGATAGTTATACATAAAAAAAAATATACATGTCATTATGGTTAAAATAATTCTGTGGACAGAAACTTGTTTTGATGTATAAGATTGAATCATGATAAAATTTTTATGATCAGTGTTGCCAGATATTTTTTGTTGTAAACAATTCCGATTCTTTTCTTTATTTGGAAGAATTCTTTCAATGATTACAAATTGTTAGGTCGTGAAAAAAAATTAACAAAATTTTCAAACTAAAAAACGTTTCGAAAAGTGCAAACATTTTTCAAACAATATCTTAATCAAAAATATTCGAAGTTGAAAACCCTTAAATAAAAATGTGCAAAGTTTGAAACAAAAGTTTTCAAACTAAAATTTTCAAATCAAAACTTCTAAAACCAAAATTTTAAAACTAAAATTCTCAAATCAAAATTTTCAAACTAAACATTTAAATCTTCAAATAGTGATCGAAAACTTTTGAGGAAAATTCCAAGCCCTTTTAAAAATTTAAATAAAATTTCAAAGTGATAGGCCAATCAGTTTGCATTAAGAATAATTTTGCACCAATGACAGACTATAAGTCGTAACTAAAATATTAGAATTCAAATATTTTCAAACTAAAATTTTAAATAAAAGCTATAATTAACCAATTGCGTCAAAAATAACCTTCCGTCAATTGTTTTAGAATATGAGTTGTAAGTAAAGTTTGAATTGTCAAATTGTTGTTGCGTATCAATTGATTTTGATAACTACCTAATACGCACTACAAAAACTTTCAAGTCAAAAAGCGCAACTATATTATTGAACAAAATAAAAATTGACAAGCAAAGATACTGTAATAAGAAAACATTTCATGGTTACCAATCAAACTATATTAGGTTTTCAACTATTCGATTAATATATAAACAATTTCCAATTATTAAACTACATTTATGATCTTAGATTGTATATCATGACTACAAATTCTAAGATACAAGATGTGAAATTGGCGATGTATTTCAATAGGTTAAAATAATTAGATATCAGATTTCAAAACCCACATTTTGAAGTTAGAGATAGGTATCAACAATCAGAATTCAATAGAAAAAAGTTCCAACAACTACCTTTCACTGTCCTGTACTCACCTATATCATTGTATGATATAATAAAAATTCCTTACCTTAGATAAAGTCAAAATCCCCAAAATTTAAATTTTGGTAATGTGTTACCCTTGCAAGGGATGAACGTGAACCATTTAAATTTAGAAAAGTATAGGCCAAAGTCATAGATAATATTTACCAAATTTTGCTTTTTCACAATTCCCAAATTAAGGGGGTAGGCCAGTGTACCTCTCACAAAATTTAAGACACCTGCATCACACACCAATAAAAAGAGATTTGATCCTATACTCAACCCTATATGTTGTAGTAAAATCTCATCTAAGAAGATAAATTAGATTACTATCCTACCGCATGGTAATATGAACACTTTGGCAACTTTCTACCCATTGAAGGGGTAAGTATAACCACCCAAAGTCACAAGGTTATTTGAGCCCTAGAACGTTTACCAATTTTTTGACAATTCCCAAATTAAAGAGATGGTCCTATGTACCCTTCCCAAAGTTTGAAAGGGATCATCATTGTACGTATCCATGTCTTGTGAAAGAGAATAGACCCCTGTAGTCATTTACAGTATATGAAGCAATAGTACACTAATCCCTTATCAAAGACGATGTGATAGGTCAAAAACCTCAAAAATTGTGAATTTTTGACAACTTTTTATCCATAGAAAGAGATAGGCTGGACCATCCAAATTTACAAATATATATTCGAATCCTAGAAAATATTCACCATTTTTTTCACAATTCATAAATTTAAGGGTGAGCCAATGTACATCTCTCAAAAATTAAGAGGTATACATCAATGTACCGATGTCTTATGAAAGAGAATCGACTTCTCTACTCAACCATGTACTTATACATGTTAAATCCTCTTTGCAGCGAACACGTTGCAATACTAATATTTGACAGCTTTTTACCCAGAGAGGGGGATAAGCAGGTCCACTTAAATTTACTGTTATATATTTGGATCCTAGAAAACATCAAATTTTACTTTTTGAAAATTCTCAAATTTAAGAGCTGAGCCAACACATATTTCTACTACCTAATTTTGAGAAGAAAGCATTAACGTACCCATATCTTGTGAAAGAGAATGGAGCCTATACTCAACCATGTAACCATATAATATGTTAAATGCTAATCAATGAAGATACATTAAATCAATAACCGACCACGTAACGAACACTTCTCAATACTAATATTTCACATTTTTTTACCCGTAGAAGAGGATAAGCATTACCACTCAAATTTACAGATATATATTCGAATTTTTTTTGTTGATAATTCCCAAATTTAAAGTTAGGGCGAATGTACAGCTCTCAAAATTTTAAAGAGGTGTTTCAATGTACCCATGTCTTATAGAATACAATGAAATTCTGTACTTAACTATATAGCCTATAACGGGATAAACTCACATCCAAGGGAATAAAATAGGTCAGAAACCTCCAATTTTTTATTTATTTATTGCAATTTTATACAGATAAAAGGGAATATGATCGATAATATAAATACAGTGGTATATAGTAGGATTCTAGAGAACACTTATCAACATTTTTTTTCACAATTCCCAATTTTAAGGAGTGGTTCTGTGTACCAATCCCAAAATTTAAACTGTGAGTATGAATGTATGAAAGAGAACGGACCCCGCATACTCACCCATTTAGCTATATAAGTTAATAATATCTCATCAAAGGGGATAAAATTGGTCAAATATTTCCTAAATTTGGACTTTTTTGAGTTTTTACTCATAAAAGGGAACGAGAGTCACCAACCGAACTTTCAGAGGTATATACTCTGTTCCTATACTACCATACCAAATTTTTAAATTTGGCCATTCTCAAAATTTAAGAGGAGTCCTATGTATCTCTCCCGAAATTTAATTGATTGGTCAAATTAACTCTACCAAAAATTTAATGGTTGGCCCTAGGTACTCCCAGATCATTGACCCCGGGCTAAAGCACCCTAAGTTTTTGTCGACTCAGTTAGCAGTGTGCCCCCTGTATACTAAGATCTAAATATTGTCAATAAAATCAACTGAAATATCTAAATGTGATCAATGTAATCAATAATGAAAAATCTTTATTAAAATAAATTTTTTGCTACTATAGTAAACTTATTTCTTCTTGTTTATTACTCAGGCTGTTAAAATTGACATAGAATGTTGCAATGCTTAATAATATTAATTTGAGCTACTTAGGTGTTATTTTAATTTATTAAGGGATGATAAAATATTACCATTAGCTGCTCCCTTTTGAAATAGATACAGCGAAACTCATTAGCAATGCAAATATTCTTACTTAGGAAGATAGGAAGTAAGAAAGAAAAAGCGTAAAAGAAAAATCATATTGCATATAGGAATCTCATTTCTATAAATTTTAATAAACATGTTTAATAAAAATAAATTAAGACTTTGATCAAACTCATGAGTAGCTTCTTGATTATCACTTTTTTGTTATTATTCTTATGTAATTGTTGTCGTTAAGAATCAAAGTGATACTACACAAAGGAGGATTTCCATGTTTGAATTTTTAAAGAAGAATATAAAGATTCAATTAAAGGTAAGCTTCACGCGTACTTGCCGAGGAAATATAAGATTATTCCTAATTAGAAATTGCCATTAATAGTAAAGTAGATTTGTAAACCCTGTATCTAGTTACTATAGTACTTGAAATTATAGATTGAAATTATGTACGTGATCTAACAGCAGCGCCATTTACTAACAATAATAAATTACCTTCTGACGCAGTTATTTCTGGGTTTCTTGAGCCACAGTCCCCTGTCTCGCTATTTACATTTTCTTTGTTTGCATGAAAACTTAGAGTCTTTAAGAGTTCAACCAAACGCCGAACCCACGGCTTACATACTACTAATCCACGCGGAAGCTCTAAATTCGCATGCAACAAAAATATCATTTTCTGGTTATGACTAATTTAGAATTGAAGATACTAAGATGCTCAAAATGCAAGAAATGTTCTTATTTTGAAACCTATTTAAACATATTGAGTTAATAGGCTAGCAAATGAGAAAATGAATACTGGGGTAAAAGTAAGATTTCCGCAAGGAAATCAAATCGCTATCTCTTTGTGTTAAAGTGGTCATTAATTTGTCACGTTGAAAAAGGAAAAGAAGTCAGAGTGGTTCTTTTCTGGCTGGTAGATTCAGTATGTAGTTGAAACTAAAAATGGGAAAACAAAAGAAGGAAAATTTTCAAATTTTGTTTAACTCGAAAGAAGCAACAACGTACGCCTAAGCTCAACAAATTCTAGAAACAAGAAGAAAGAAAATACAATTTCGAGCATTGTGAATTCAGGTAATTTTTCTATGGCATGTTTTATAAATGTCACACAATACAATCATCATGTTTTGTCGAAGACTGTACATTTGGACACGATCTAAAATTACACTATGCGTATCATAATTACGGTCCAGCTAGCAGTTCTGCAGGTTATGTAACAAAAGGCACAGGCTTCTAAATGACACAGAAGAAGTAGAAGTTAGATTTAACTTACACCAGAGTACTTGAAGTTGTAGGAAGTAAATCTGTGAAATATCAGGTTAAAGAATTTTATTATTTATATGTAATGAGGGTATATCTCTGCGTAATAAATTTTTGTAAGTTGATTTAAGAAAACACTTTTAACGTATGTGAGTGCGAACTTCAGCTAGTCGAATCCAATAGCACTAAAGCGCTATCTGTATATCTTCCTGGTTACTTAGAGGTACTGCAAAAATAATACTGTGAATGAAGAAAGGAATTTATCTTCGTTTAGCATTTCAAATTGTTTCTTCGTGTTTTATTTGACCTAGACAATTTCTCTATCTTTATCATAGACTTTGTTTCACATTTGAGTAATCTAAAGACTCAAATGCGAAACATAATCTCATAAAGACTGTGAGTGCTCGTTCGTATTCCAGAATGATGGCTGAAAGAGGAAAGGACACATTAGATTACTGGTAGCCATCATGAAGTAATATAATTCTATCGCGGCTTTATGTGGTTACAGAATTGGAATTATTCTCCATTCATGTCTCGCCCAAGAAATGCGTAACCCTTAGTGTCAATAATTTTGAATATAATCAGAATTGTATTGTGATGTGGAAAATGCATAGTACCCCTAGTTATAGTTTTTTTTAAGCAAAGTTTAACGTTAAAGGATATCATATTTAACAGCTTACATTGTTTTCACAGAACTCAAAATATTCGTGAAGACCTTAGTCTTAACTATTAACAGTTTCAATGAAGTCAATGTATACTTTGTAAGTTTGATATACCTGAGTTTTGATCAGTTATCTTCTATAAGGTGATTAAGAATTAACGCCTATTAAAAATTGAATATATTTCGTATAAGCATTACAGTACTTCTATTAAGTAAAACATATTATGGTTCTTCCAAAAACAAGTTTTTAAAAACGGGTCGTTGTTTGTGTCTAAAGATGACGAGAGCAATCCTAATGCTCCAACGTTTTACACTGGCCTCCATATGGCGTTGCATTCCGTGAAGAGAGTACACAGATAACAATGAAGTATTTAAGACTTCATGTTGCTGTGAGTCCTAGACCATCAGAAGCTCCTAATCTAAGCTTATGACATGATCTGTTTTAGATAAGCACAATAGTTTGTCGATAGAAGTAAAATGCTCAATGGTTTAGATCATCTTCACGGCTGGCCAGACATGATTTCTTTATAGGACTCAAATGAAAATTTCCTATTATAGTTGAAGTTATTTTGAAAAAGAAATTTGAAGTTTGTCTTCGGAATTGGCATTATTGTCAGAAGCTATTGCTTGATAATTGTAAACGTCACAGAGAATATGGAGATACTGCTTGATTGGTAATAAGTTTGCATCCAGTCTGTGGAAAAATTAAGCTTGTTTTATATGGGATAAATTTGTAAAATTGGCGTTGCTGAACATGAAGGAAATCTATAGTCGTTGTTGAAAAATTTCGCATTACACGCAGAGAAAATTGTCTTGTAATCTGAAAGAACTCTACGTTAATTTGATAACTTCCAGGTCGAGCGGGCGACAGTAGAATGCGAACGTAGAGAGTCAGTTGGAGAACACGTACATACTCACGCCTGTAAGGAATAAACTGTCGTCTGGAGAGTGTGGATACAGCGTGGCGTATACATTGTACGTACGTGTAAGAAAAAATGTTGTTGTGAGCTGGGATCGAATCAGAGACTCCCACCAAGAGAGGTTCACACTCTACCATGAAGCAACCGCATATCACAATGAGGAAAGTAAAGAAGCAAGTAGTTATAGGCTACCATGATAAATGTCGAAGATAGACTAAGAAAGGAACACGGTACTGGAAAGAGTAGAAATCATATTTATATTATTTGTCAAAGAACATTGTACGGGAAATAGACACTCGAACAGGCAAGCATCGATTGGTGAGCTGTGTTAAGGGCAACCTCACGATCATAAGTAGAAAAGGGGTGTGGGATATATCTAAGACGCATGTTGATAAATCTAAGAATCGGGACAGGGGTAGCTGTCTGTAGACTACTGCCATCAAAGCCATTGCATATAGCGATTACACAAAATACGAATGTTGTCTGCGTTTTTCCTGTCCAATCACATTTTCGCATTCCTTGTTGATCTGACCAAATATTTCACTTTTTGTGTGCTACAGTGCTACGAATGCATATCCCACCTTATTAATTTTCTGAAGTAAGACTAACTAACTATCTGAGTCATATTCACACCTACTTTTAATTATACTAGTATCAAATTAAATTCGTCATACAAGCATTTATTGCTTTCTATATTAAGAAAATTTTCCAAATACTTACAGTGATATTCGGCATGCTAAGCTCCTGTAATCAAGTAAAATAGTCATGTGCAATGATGTGGCCTTTAAATAGAAGTTGCAACATCATTATAACTACATAATAAAGAGGGTCGTTCAAGATTGACCGGGACTTTTATTTTGAGGATACAGATGGCACAAGAAGCACCAAACTATGTCAGCTTTCCAAAGTATTCTCCGTGCGCGTCGAGGCACCGTTGCCATCGTTGTGGCAGCTCCCTGATTCCTTTGGCGTAAAAAGAACTTGGCTGTTGTCGTAGCCACTGGAGGTAATCGTTCCGCAGTGCTTCATTTGTAGTGAATTTCTTTCCTCCCAGATGGTCTTTAAGGGGTGCAAACAAATGATAATCACTGGGGGCTATATCTGGACTGTAGGGGAGATGAGGCAGAACTTCCCAGCGCATTTCGGCCAGAGTTGTTGTCACATTGGCCGTGTGAGGGCGGGCATTGTCATGGAGAAGAATGACATTTCCAAACAACATCCCAGGTCTTCTCTCGCGAATGGACTTTTGTACAGCACCACTCAAGAATGTGGAGTAATACTGGACATTAGTTGTGCTCAACACGTGCGGTCGGGCGAATGTGTTCATGCTCTTCATTTGTTAGCAGCTCTCGTCCTTCGCGAAACTGTTCATACCATTCGTACACTCTTGTCCGTGACATCGTTTGTTCACCATACTGTGCTTACAATCTTCTGAAAATTTCAGCTGGTTTAACTTTCTCCTTCACAAGAAATTTGATTACACACGGCTGCTTCACAGCCACAGACACACTGCTTGCTGCCATGTTCGCTGCAACTGCTGCACATGCGCCAAATACGTCATGCCGGGCTCTAGTTAGTCGAGAAGGAATACATTACGTCACTCGCAGTTTTATCATGATCCGGCTATTCATCGATTATTTACGTATGAAAATCCCGGTCAGCCTTGAATGATCCTTGTATGTTTGAATTTCCAAGCAGATTGCTTACAAAATATACCACTTGTAACTTAAAATATTACATTTGAAAGACCAATTGTGCAGAGAAGCCATCTATTAAGCATACATTTCAAGCATAAAAATTCTGAAAATCAAATTGATTTTAACCAACTCTAAATAATGCGTTTGTGATTAATCTACAAACAAATTGTTTTTCATGTTGGACGTACATAAATGCTAAAATGCTATTAAATTGCACATATATATTAATGAAGTATAAAGTTTATCTTGCAAAAGCTGAAATAAACAAACTTGCGCTCTACTTAATTTCGTTTTGGTGGGAGGGAGTTAAAAATGATTGTATTACTTCTGTACTCAGAAAAAGTTTCTCTTTGATTTTCTCTCTGTTTATTGTTTTACATAAATTTTCCATTAAAAATACGTAGAATAGCAGAAAAAACTCCATAGTATTTTCATGAAATGAAATTAAATGAAATCTTTCAGTTTAACGTCCCACGATTATGCCTGTTATGCTAATCGAGACGGATGAATAAGGCAAGTGAATGATGACGGAAGAATTGGTGGAATGAGAATGTGAAGGGAAACAAGAATATCCCGAAAAAAACACACGGGCACGATGTTGTCCACCAGAAACTTACTTGGCCGGAATTCGAACCAGGGGCCTCACACGCCAGAGGTAAGTGCTCTACCACTGAGTCACCATGCCCCATAGTATTTTCAACATCTAACTGTCTGAGATTATACTCTACGGAAAATATGATAGACTTGGATTATGCAGCGTGTTCTAGAAGTCACTCTGATTGGAAACATTGTAAGTCTGCAATTATATGGGATGAAAAGAAGCTCTTTCCTCAAAAATAAGCTCTGTATTCTGAGAAGAAACATTTTCATCAGAATGTTAAATATCGTTAAATTTTAATTACAATTGAAAATATCTAGAAAAACAAACTCCGAATAAATTTCGCAAGAGATTAAAATCAAACATTTTACTACATATAAATAGATCTAATGATTCTTGAAATTTTTTACTCAATATTTTGTTTTCCTTCACAATTTACAATGTATATATGTTTTCAGAAACCCTTATTATAGTAGTAGCATTAATATTTTGAATTTCCCGAATTTCAATGTTTACATATCACATCGGATTCAAGATTAGTAATTGCATGTAAGTTAATGAAGTCTTGAAACAATGAACTTTGGTCCTGGTCTTCAAATGATTAATATTTTTAACTTCTGTATGTCTTCATATGTAGGGTTTGATCTTTGCGTGAAAAGTTCCTTTCCATTCTATATAGTTTCTAAGTCTTGTGATTCGAAACAACGTTCAGTAGCTGTTCTGACACAGAACTATAGAAAAACTAATAACAGCAAATAGAATCATAAAAAAACTCCCTCATAGCCGAAGATTTACCAGATTGTTTTCACTACTTCCGTGTTCGATCCGGTAGATGCTAAAGTAAATGTATCATTTAGCGTAAGACAACTTCTGATATTAGAATTTCTACACTTAGTGGGCTCCCTATTTATACCATGGAAATGTCGTAAACAGGTGAAGTCATGGTGAAGCCACTTTTGCTACTAATTATACATACTACTAATAATACTACTAATACTACTAATACTACTACTTTTGCTACTAAGACACAAACTTCCATGTTAGAAACACTTTTACTTTAATATTAATTTAACACTAAAACATATTCCCTCCTAACCTTAGCATATGTCTGGTCTAAAGGAACCATTACGTCTTCGTAAAGCGAAATGTATCCATTAAGGTTATTCATTACGTCCAAATAGTTTGTTTCTAAAACGGTAGATGGCGCCACCGTCACCAATGTTAACATATGCAACTAATAAAATTAAAACAATCAAAAATAAAATGAACAATTCAAAAATTAAGCAAAAACGGATATAATCTGGTTAATGGACGTTACAAAATCTAGGGAATGGTACGTGTCGATTTCACTTATTGTTATTAGTTTCATTGTTAGAGGCCACCATTGTTAAGTAAACAATCAGCTTTATCTGCCGTACTTTCTACCAGAAACTGACCAAACTTTACACACCCATTTAAGATTGAAATATCTAGGGAATGGTACGTGTCGATTTCACATATTGTTGTTAGTTTCATTGTTGAAGATCACCATTGTTAAATAAACAATCAACTTTATGTGCCACACTTTCTAAAACAAACTGACCAAACTTGGCACACCCATCCGATTAGCACAGAGACATCTAGCGAATGGTACCTGTTGATTTCACATATTGTAGTTAGTTTCATTGTTCGAGGAAACCATTGTTAAACAAACAATTGCTGGATTTTTCCATTGTTAAATAAACAATTAACTTTATCTGCCATACTTTATACTACAAACTAACCAAACTTGGCATACTCATTTACAATTGAGACATCTATGGAACCGTACGTGTCTATTTCACTTATTGTTGTTAGTTTCATTGTTAGAGGACATCATTGTTAAATAAAGAATCAACTTTATCTGCCATACTTTCTACCAGAAACTGACAAAACCTTGCACACTCATTTAAGATTGAAATATCTAGGGAAAGATATGTGTCGATTTCTCATATTGTTGTTAGTTTCATTGTTCAAGACCATCATTGTTAAATATACAAGCGTTGGATTTCTACATTGTTAAATAAACGATCATCTTCATCTGCCATACTTTCTAACACAAACTGACCAAACTTGGCGCACCCATCGGATTACCACAGAGATATATACTGAATGGTACCAATCAATTTCTCATATTGTTGTTAGCTTCATTCTTCGAGGCCACCATTGTTAAACAATCGTTGGATTTCTCCATTATTAAATAAACAATCAACTTTATCTGCCATACTATCTACCACAAACTGACCAAACTTGCATAATCATTTACGATTGAGATGTCGATGGAACGGTACGTGCCGATTTCACTTATTGTTGTTATTTTCATTTTTAGAGGCCACCATTTTTTTAAAAAAAACAATCAACTTTGTCTGCCACACGTTCTACCAGAAACTGACCAAACTTTGCACACGCATTTAAGATTGAAATATTTAGGGAATGGTACGTGTCGATTTCACATATTGTTCTTTCATTGTTAGATGCCACCATTGTTAAATAAACAATCAAGTTTTTCTCCCACACTTTCTACCACAAACTAACCAAACTTGCACAATCATTTACGATTGAGATATCTATGGAATGGTATGGGTCGATTTCACATATTGTTGTTAGTTTCATTGTTAGAGGACACCATTTTAAGTAAAGAATCAACTTTTTCTGCCGTACTTTCTACCACAAATTGACCAAACTTTATACATCCATTTAAGATTGAGATATCTAAAGAATGGTACGTGTCGATTCCACATATTCTTGTTAGTTTCATTACTGAAGGCCTACATTGTTTAAACAGTCAACTTTATCTAACACACTTTCTAACACAAACTGATCAAACTTGGCACACCCATCGGATTACCACAGAGATGTCTACTGAATGGTACCAATCGATTTCACATGTTGTTAGTTTCGCTGTTCGAGGCCACCATTTTAAAACAATCGTTGGATTTCTCCATTATTAAATATACTATCAACTTTGTCTGCCATACTTTCAACCACAAACTAACCAAACTTAGCACACTCATTTACAATTGAGATATCTATGGAATGGTACGTGTCGATTTCACTTATTGTTGTTACTTTCATTGTTAGAGGCCAGCTTTGTTAAATGAACAATCAACTATATGTGCCATACTTTCTACCAGAAATTGGCCAAACCTTGCACACACATTTAAGATTGAAATATCTAGGGAAACATATGTGTCGATTTCTCATATTGTTGTTAGTTTCATTGTAAAGATCACCATTGTTAAATAAACATTCGTTGGATTTCTCCATTGTTAAATAAACGATCAACTTTATCTGCCATACTTTCTACCACAAACTAAGCAAACTTTGCACACTCATGAACGATTGAGATATCTATGTAATGGTATGTGTCGATTTCACATATTGTTGTTCTTTCATTGTTGAAGACCACCATTGTTAAATACACAATCCTTGGATTTCTACATTGTGAAATAAACGATCAACTTTATCTGCCATACTTTCTACCACAGACTAACCAAACTTTGCACACCCATTTAAGATTGAAATATGTAGGAAATAGTACGTGTTGATTTCACATATTGTTGTTAGTTTCATTGTTGGAGGCCTCCATTTTTAAATAAACAGTAAACTATTTTCCGTACTTGCTACCAGAAACTAAGCAAACTTTGCTTACCTATTTACGATTGAAATATCTATGGAATGATACATGTCGATTATCAAGGGCTAACAAGCCCTAGCCAAATTGTGTGTAATACATCAGTATGCGTTGGGATCAAATGATAATTATTCGTGATCAAACAAGCTGGCCAAATTCCGATTGAATTTGTTTTCATGGTGGCTGTGGTGGAGGGGCTAACAGGTCATCGGTAAATGTTATTGTTCGGAAAATGGAATAGTAAAAAAAATAAATAAAAAAATAAACATATTTCATTCAGAACTTTGTTGCGACCGTTTTATAACCAGTGTGAACTAGTTGTGTGCCTCCAGATTTTTTTTTCTCAGGTGGAGCGGGATGGCCCCCTACAGCGTTCCTAGAATTACACTCTAAAAGCCCACAGTGTTCCTAGAATTGCACTCTGAAAGCCCCTCCCATACAACTGACCTGTGCTTTCCAGCAGACACCTCACATTTGAACTCTGTTGAGATTCTATGTAAGTTTGTTGGCTGTACGTACAAATTCAGAGAATAAACATGTATTAGGGAATGAGAAGTTCTCGACATAAATTTGCAAGCTGAGTATTTTTTCGCGACATAAGTGAAGAGTAATTATATACCCTTGAAGAGTACCCTGGAGAGTAAGAAAGCTCTAAGCAAAATAATCATTGAATAAATAGCAATGTAATCACAGTAATGTGTATATATGGCGTGTTGTATTTCTACTAGATTGTCAGAGCATTTTTTGATGTGAGCGGTCTCGCTATCGAATTTCCAGAAGAACATTAAAAAAAAAGTTGTATTTAGGTCTATTCCATTTTAAACAAACGAAATACGTTGCGTAAAAGAACTTTCCATGTTAAAATATTTGATGGGTAGAGTAGTTTGTATGGGATTTGATTGTTATTGCATGTATCTATTGCATGCTGAATGGGTAGCTGGGAAAGCAGCCAGGATATTCATTCTGACGGTTGCAAGCCCGTGAAAATACAGAGCAACAGTTACTCCAAGGGAGTAGATAATAGATAAAAATTCTTAAAACTACCGTGGGGGAGAGAGCCGAAAGAGGGTATAGTGTGAAATTTTGGGCCGGAACTAGGGAAGTTTCGCCAGGAACGAAGAATCACCTGTATACAGCTCTCATTGTTGAGACACTAAAATTTTTCAATTACTCGTATACGGAAGATAAACATTACGAAACTATTTTTATTTATTTATTTACTTATTCCTCGGGGGGTAGTCTATCTCAGAAAATTACGATTAGCATAATTCTATGTTTCAGGAGTGCGCTTCGAACCCACCCCTCAGAGGCTGTGTTTTGGGCGGGCGAACTATACCTTGTCCGCAGGTCCACACTAAAGTATATGTAACACACATGTACGTGTGTGTGTGTGTGTGTGTGTGTGTGTGTGTGTGTGTGTGTATGTATATATATGTGTGTGTATATATGTATGCTAAATGTAAAATACTTTTGAATCAATGTTTCCAATCCAAATAATAGAGCCCCACGGCTCCAACTCGCCAAGGGCTCCATAAGAACAAATTCCGCCTGTGTCACCTTCTACACATCAGTGGCTATGCCCATAGTATATTCTATGATAACAATTGACTGAATGTGCTTTTCAAGTTTCACTTTCTTGGAAAGAGAATGCGTAAGACTCTCTTAGTGTTGAAACGAGACGAGACAGGACTCTTTGAAGCGAGACACGATACAATACGAAACGTTTTGTGAAATGTCTCGTCTCGTGTCTCGAAAAATACAAACACAGTTTCTGAATTTGCTTAAAAATTTATTAACTCGGAATAAATTATTTGCCTTCGAAATGTATACCATCTTTTATTATTTCAAATGATCGAAATGATTCAATGTTTCAAATCCTACAAAGAACAGGGAATACCTAAAGAATTTTTTTAAAAATGATTCTTACAAACAGGTTTCACTTCCATTTTTCAATCGATTCAAGTTTAATTATTTTGTGATAGTGCTCCAGATTCAAATACAAATGTAAAGCGTTCATTGAGATCAGTGTTTCAGAAGATTTTATTCCGGGGGCTGGTGGAGATATCTACATATAAAAATCCTGTTATAGAAGTACAAGTAGAAGTGGCAATTTTATCAGTAAATAACTATTGTTTCATGGTCTTTCTCGTTCCGAACCAAGACAGAAACGTGTCAGCCTTTCTCGATACTGAATTTTGAAAAGATGCTGATTTGACAACAAAATTTATCTTTTTTATTGTTTTATGATGTTATTCGAAGCTAAACCATTTTTTAAATGGGAAAGTTACATAGGCTTCCTTATTTGTTGAAGTGGCGCCAGGGGTTCTGAAAAAAGGATATCAGAATAAATGGGGAAATCTTGCCTTTCGACGTTACTGACGGTATTGAAAAATGTTCCTATCGAAGTAATTACTGGTTCAGTCGAATCTAAGCTGTCGTTGCTGGAAGATTGCAGTCGTATTGTGTGTTGTGCTACCAAACAAAACTTGGTTAAAAGTTGTAATTTTAACCACTTGGTATAACAGCTCTTTTTGTGGGCCTCAGCCTTTCTGGTGTTGCCACGAGACGAGACAGAACCATTCGATACGAGACGAGACGGGCACATTTTTACAAACGAGACGACACAGCCAGAAATCTCGTCTTGTCTCGTGGCAACACTAGACTCTCTAGATATATCAGTAAAAGGAATGACAACGTTCCTCACGGAGCACGTGTTAGCTCTCAGCCTCTTTCTTTCACTGATGTTTGTTTACATAGTAAATGAATATATAGAGAGTAACAAAAGGATGAGATATGCAGATTCTCCTGAAACCACATTAAAATTGTAGCAGTATTTGGAGCTTGTTATAAATGGATTTACCGGGCAACTAAAATAATTCTTGGAATTGATCATACAGTATCGATAAAAAAAAATAAAAAAAAAAACATGGAGACAAGTAAAGACAAAGAACTGAAATCGTGAATTTGTTTTCAAAATACAGAAATATCGAAGGAATATCTGTTTAGCCGACTTTAATTGTAAACGAATTTTGAATAAATTTGCATTCCCTGAATTCTTATACATAAAAAATTGAAATCTTTCTTTTAGCGTACGAATGAGAGGCTTTAGGAAATTAGGCCAATATAATTAAAATGATACTGTCCTTTACAAAATTTAAGGGGAAGACCATGATCGAAAAAGCATCAGACAAACTATAAAGGTCAATGGTAGTTTTTGTCATTTCTTACGACCACTATATGCACCTTATTGCGAAAAATTTATTCGTATTATAAAACCGCTATCGTTCAATAAATGTCAAATTTAAAAGATCTTAGAGATGAAATTGTCATTACCTCTGTCGCATAATATTCTAGCTTTGGGACCCATGTCATTATATGACATTCACGATAAGTGACAAGGAGAATATAAATCCCAAGTTCAAAACGTAAGGAAAGAAACCGGCTGTTCGCCCTTCAAATTGTGAAAAATGTACCAAAATGGTTGAAATTATGATTTTGTATTTCTTTACGAGAAAGAAGAATAAAAATAAAAATTGGAGCAATTATGTATGTATAAGGCCACTATCTTCTTCAAGTTACTAAACTAACTTCAAGTGTTTCAACCATTTTTGACACATATCTCGAAAACTTTTAGTGATATTAGAAGCAAGAATACGTGGTTGATAATGAGCTTTTTAATTATGTCACAATACTTTTGAATTTTACCTTATGAGAAATGGCATATTCCAAAAATAATTTAGTACCACCCTAAACGAATTTTACCAAAAGATTAGCGAAAGTGATACGGTGTGCGTCGTCCAGGGTTTAATTCCCGGTGTGGCATTCAAACATTGCTGTGTTGACCAAACATCGAGAGAAAAGTTGGGAAACTAAAAGATAGCGGACTTCAATCTAGACAGCCGGCTACGTTGGGTGTAGTTGTGCTGACCACTAACATAAGCCCGCTGCAGACTCAGTTCACAAGGGACTGTTGCGCCAGGAGTTTATATATAGCGTAAGTAAGGACGAATGGGCCTCCCCGTAAAAATGTTAAACGGACCCCCTCTATCCACATCCATGAGTCACGTAAAATTTGTAGAGAACAGTTTTGACTTTCTATGTTCTATCTAGTGAGTCACAACTTGCTCATATGCAAAAAAAAAGCACATTATTATTATTATTTTTATTATTATTATTATTATTATTATTATTATTATATTATTGTGCTATAGTTTTCGTCTATTTTGTTGTACCAACCTCGAGAGTCTACGACATCCGACATTTTTAATGAGGTGTAGTCGCCCCACTTTTTGTTGTTTGGTTCGATGCTGGTTTCACTGTATTTTTCCCACCTTTGAAATACATAAGCACGGCAGATCGCGAAAACTCGACAAGTCGCGCTGTTTCCGAAATGAAGCTCCCAGCCATTTACTCACCCTGATATATCGTCGTCCTTCCCCATTCAAGGCACAAGCACCACACTGACTAATCGAGTGAGATGCTTGTCACGTTTGGCGCGCGGTTGTGTTATGCCTTGTAGCTCTTATCTCTGCACAATGATTTCGTTCAAAAAGTAGCGAGTGGTCATAATGTTTTCGCTGGTCAGTATAAGTTTTGTTGGCATTTAATTTACTAAATAATCGCTCAGGTGTTACCGTCTTCACAGGTAAAAATGAGATATAGTTGGAAGATCACATAATTTTTAACATCCTAACATTATAAAGTTTAACTTCGAAACTGAAATGGGCCTCTTTCTGTTCTGGGCCTCTCAATGTTGCGGGCCCTGCAGGCCCTTTAGTTGCGTCACAGCATTCTCTCTACTCAGAAGGATAGGGACAAATAGAAAAATCAAAATTCATTCTGTCCATTTTTCAAGCATCATACACTTCAGAAAAAAAAATCATATAATACTGATATGTAAGAAAATATTGGTATTGTTTGTTTTCTGTATACAAAGAACCATTTAGGTTTTTTATCTCATATTCTGGTAATAATCAAAAAAAAAAAAAAAAAAGAAAAGAGCTTCATGTGATAAACGGACGAAAGAAAATTTGTCAACGCGATGCGAATGACGTTCTCTGCAACCTAATTCACGTTTTTCGTACAAAATCTATTCCTACCTGCAAAAAGAAAATATTTCTGTTACCCGCCAATGGTTGAGATTTTGCCCTGCGGCTGAACAATACGGCTTGTAAAACTAGACTCTGACTGACTGCAGTTGCACGAAGGAAAAAAAAAACTGTTGGATTCCTCTCCCCGCCCACTTCAATTGTGGATATCCTGGACACATTTAAACTGAGCGGTACGATCTTTCAGTTCTTCCCAGTAGAGGTGCCAGCAGTGGTTGCTAAATGAAAAAGTGAGCATCTGGTGGCGAAAAGGCGAAGTGCTCGGACAAGGGGGTGGGCACAGTAACCTTAAAACATTTCTTTAGTATGCTATATATAACATCAGTTGTTATGAGATTATTTTCCGATTACATGTTATTCATTAAGGAAGATTTGTTTTTTAAATAATAAATAAATAAATAAAGCCATATAAGTTTTCAATATTGTAACTCAAACCTTTACCACTTTGAATAGATTGTTCACATTGTTTGTAAAACTAGACAGTCAATGCATAAAAATATGCGTAGAGTATATCCACTTTTTCAGTAATAGGTTTCTGCTACTTTCAATAAATTTTATTTCTTTCCAAGTATGAACGAAACATTCCTATCCATGTTTAGACGACTACGTAATGGTTAAATTGTTTTTTATTTATTGTTTTTGTTCGTATACCTAACTTATAAGTAACTGCGATGTTCAATATGCAATTTAGTAGTAGAATAATATAGCCACAAGGTATTTTATAGGTTCGTTCAACAAATATATAATATACGTATATTGTATATGCATGGAAAGTTTGTCTAGTGGAAATCCAGGCTGATGGAAAAGGGAAATCGAAGTTTTCGCGAGGCGTGAAGACGACCGGTATAAACCACTTTTGGCATTCAATAACCGCCCTGCCAGGCAGCTTTAGTGCCAAAAGAAGGAAGATATTTCGTGACTGCAGAGGAGACGACTTCGCCCTCATAATGGGTGGGGACCATGAGTGGGTCCTAATTCTGTCTTCCTTACTTGACGTCACACACAAAATATTCTTTTTCTTTCTTCCTTTCTCTCTCTCTCTTTCCTCTTTGAATGTTGTGCAACACAGAGTATGTTGTGCAAAATGAGAAAAATATACTTAAAAACTTTTCTCCTTTGGCATTTGAGAGTTCTTTGCAAACCTAACTGATGTATGTAGTAATCAACTACATCAATGCTTTGTAATTACAATATGCGGTTTGATTCTGAAAGTAAGACTTTGGAAATGCTGGCATGCCTTCCTCTTACGCTCTTCTTTAAAATGCATACATCTAATGCGCATGCCTAATATAAGAAGCGTCACAAATTCCACAAATCACAACAATGAATATAAATATTCCTAAATTTTATTTCATGGCATGCTTAAATGAAAACCATAAATCTTGAATTTAATACACAAATTTAAAAAATATATATTTCCGGACAATAAAGACTTACTGTAACTGTCCCAAGATGGCTTCAGTAACTAGTATTCCAAAGTTAAACAGAGTCCTCAGCATCAATGTTTCTACTTCGAGTGTCACAGGTAACAACACATGTTTCTACGTTCGACATAATACTTTTGTGGTATTTTCACATCTCGTTGGTAGTGCAATGTTTCTAGTAATAAACAATTTCCTTACGATTCTTGTGATCTTTCCTGTTACTAACATTAATGTAATAGAAATTAACAAAGATTATCAAATTTATTTTCAAAATATATTTGTTGACACTTTTGGTCGCTTACAATATGCTAAATCTTACCAAATTTCGCAGCGTATCATTAACATAGTACTTTAACATATAGATATTGGTGTGAGTGGGTGCAAATTTGGAAAAGTAATAGATGATGTCAAATTAAAAATATTTTTTCTTATAAATTAATATCCGAACACGACTCATTCCAAGTCTAGAGGCCTTTCAACTCGCCAGTATGAAATAGATTTTGCCATTCAGATTACAGCAAAGCGCCTACAATTTCCGCCAACTTGCTATATGTAGCTCTTCTACTGGTTTCCTAACATAAAAATATCAACTATCGCAAACGCTTTGCGAGATTGTTAATCTTATGAGCTAGAAACAACAACTAAAACATTGAATAGGAAACTAGCGGCACACTTTAACTAACGGTCAAAATTTTAATGAAAACTGGTAAATCAATATAAAATTTGGAATCAACTAACAAAAACGGCATATTTTTAAACTTGTGGTTTCCGAGATCTCATTGGCAAAAAGAATTGGGCACAAATATAACTATATAGTTCCTTTACAGATACAAACAAAAGACGGGATTTCACAAAAAGAATCAATTGCTATAATCATGTGAACGTAGCACTTTAACATACAGATATTGGGAGAATTTATGACAAATTTGAAGAAGTGATAGATGATGCTTTTGGAATTTTTTCTTATAAATCCGTATCCGAGTACGCTTCATTGTGGCCTTTGAAGTTGCCATCATGCAGTAAATTTTGCCATCCAGATAAAAGCAAACCACTTGAAATGTCCGTCAACCCACTATATGTAGTTGCTCTATCGGTTGTCTACCACAAGGATACCATTCTTAGCAACGTCCTAGCTACAATGTTATCCTCATTGGCTCAAAATGACTTCTAAAACATTGAATAGAAAAATAACGGCGCATTTTTTTAAAATTTCAATAAGAACTGGCAAATCTGCACGAAGTTTGAAATCAACCAGCGAAAACGGCACGTTTGTCTTTAGGTATAGCTTGTGGTTTCCGAGATCTCATTGTTGAAAGGAGTTAGCCTCAAACGCATAAAGATAGCATTTTACTATGTATAAAGGTAATCAAGAAAGTTCTGTCGATTTTTCACCCACCACGTTCGAACATCGATATGTCACCTAAGACGTACCTGGTAGATCAACAATAGTCCCCATCACCATCGACGACCTGCCAACGTTCTGGAAGGCCATGGATTCCATCGCGGTAGAATTTGGTAGTCTGTGTAGCGACAAAGGTATTAAGTGCATTTTGCACCTCTGATAGGGATTTGAACTGCTGTCCCCTAAAGTGATTGTCCAAGGAATGGAGCAGGTATTAAACTGACGGTACTGTGTCCAGGGAGTATGGAGAACTCAATAGTGTTTCCCGTCCAAGGCGTAGAATTGCATCCCGGGTCATCCCAGCCACGTGGGGCTTAGCGTTGTTCTGTAACAGGAGGACTCCTTTGCGATTCAGAAGTGCTGGCTCAAGAGTTTTGTGTTTTTCTTGAACACGGCAAAACTGCTCACAGTACACAGTTGCATTATTGCTCTGACAAGCTGATAGCAGTTCCCGATGCACGATGCCGCGGACAGTCCACCAAATACACAGGAGGACCTTCTTCTGGTGCAATGCTGGTTTCGGCTGTTTTGGAACGGGTTCATGGGATGCTAACCAATGGTGATGGTGCCGTGAAGCTTCATTCAGGACCCACTTCTCATTACATGTCAACACCCTGTCCAAAAATGGTTCCATCCTCAGACGAGACAGCAAATTAACACAAGTGTCTGCTCGCGTTGTCTTCTGGTCCGGAGTCAAATCATATGGGACCCATCGACCCAACTTGTAGTGCTTCCCAAGTTGATGGAGGTGCTGCCGAATGGTTTCTCGACTCGTACTGAATTGTAGTCCCAGTTCCTCCATGTCTGGCCACTGCTAACCCGCTGCTTGAAGATCTTCATTTTGCACATGTGTTGTTCTTCTGGTACGTGGTGCGTCTTCAAGTGTTTCGTCATCGTCCTTAAACTTGTTAAACCACTGCTGCACCGTGCGCGTAGTCACGACTCCCTCACCAAAGGCCTGGCATATCCTCCGCCCCGCTGCAGCGGCGTTTGACCCCAGTTTGAACTCGTATAGCATACACGCCCTTATGACGCTCCCTGGTGGTCCTATGTTCACTCGTCCTTACGCAAGTTCACGGTATAACTGAACTGCAACAACCAAATAGTATGTTGGATATACCCACACCAATAATTGGCCTTCGTTTTTTCTCCATTCGCATTCAACTCATGGTTTGAGGACCAATGGAACACAGACCTCCAGAAAAAGCGATAGAACTTTCTTGGTTACCTTTATAGATAAACATATTAAGAATTCTCGCTAGACTCAGAAACACAGAAATTTGAATGCACTGGTTAAGGCTATTCTAAAAAGCAACAGTTATTACCTGTTTGTATAACGTAAAATACAATCAAGTTGCAAATTTAAAAATTAATACCTAAGTGACAAATAAATAAGTATTTGATTAATCGAAGTAACAAACAAATACATCAATCCTTCAACAACAAAAGTCTAAACTTCCCAGGAAAATTAATATTTCATTTTTTTATCTGTAAATGAGTATTAGTTTTTAAATGATGATCATTTGATTAAGCATGATGTGATATACAGAATTTACCTAATTACACTTTTCGCAAATAAACATTACTTGGCTAAAATGTGGCTATTTCCACCTCCATGATCGATTTCAGACCCATGGAATTTCATTATATATACAAGCTGTTTATGTATTGCTGATACATCCATAAACAGTATTGCTATTTTTCTAGCCGCGTTTTGCAGGTGAATCTTCATGTTTCCTTACATACTTTTTTTTTAAATTTAGGGTCAATAAAGTTCCTTTTTAATAAAGTGAGTCATTGGCCTTCTCATCTTTATAAAAATATCTACTAAAAGCTTTCTCTATAAATTATTTTAATTATTTTTAAATCTCTTTAGATAAAATGAAATAGAGCAAACCATTAGCTACTATACCAAAGCTCTTTTTCCTACAAGGGTATATTAAGTATCTTTATATTCATGACCTTTTAGCTTCCTTGATGAGAGAAATGTTAAGTACTCCTTCGGGGTCTTCGTTTGTTTCACTCCTGACTTTTAAGAATTTCAACATATGATGAAGTAAACACCTTGGAAGATTCAAATACGTTTGTTATTCTGTTGTAGCCTTACAATAGGCAGAATTACAATATTTTTCCAACAGATTCAGGGTATATTTAAGATATTATTCATAATTGTATTTTTAACAGTTAATTTAATTTGAAATTTGCAACTTTGTTCATCACTCCAATGTAAGTGAAAGAGATAATTAGAGGAAAGAAACATTTGACTGTCACTCGTTATCCAGTTTTCTAGACTTTTGAACTATGTTATATATACTAATAAATATCGGAAGTCCTATAGAATGCCTATATCTGTCTGTTGACAGATATCACAATAGAAACGGTAAGATTTATCAAGAAGTGGTTTTCTGGAATCGATTCAGCATCCCAAGAATAAGATCAATCTCAGCCGGTAATCCTCCATTCAATCCGAAAGCTGCAAAAATAAACCCTTTCTTGTTTTAATGTTGATCTCCAGAGAACAAAAATAGTACTACGTAACGACAAGCGTAATTCAGGGTCTTAAAGAGAGATACCATATTTACCTACATACTGTATCTCTAGTAAACCCGGTAGTGATAGAAATTTACTACTACTTCCGGTTTCAATATTGGTCTGTGTAGATTAAAAATGGAACAAATAACTAGAAGCGTTTTCGAAATAGATTTCGCATCCCACAAAAAGTTACATCTCTCCCATAACTCACTGTTGAAATGGAAATCATAGAAATTAACAATTTCCAGTTTCAATAGAGCAAGAGCGATAAAAAAAAATAGCGAGAAGTGGTTTTGTAGAATCGATTGATCGTCCAACAGTAAGTGTCATCTTCTTTGTTAACCCTCTATTCAACCGAAAGTGCTGGGAATTAACCATTTCCGGTTTCAACATTGATCCTCATATATATAGGGTGTTAATGAACTATACCGACAAACTGTAAGAGCTGATTCCTCAAAGTTCATATGCACCTATGGCGAAAAGTGCATAGTTTCAGAGCTAGGGCTGTCCAAAATCGCGAAAAAGGCAAAATTCAAGAGTCCATATTTCGAATTCCAGACACTGCGGAGAGTGGTCCTTATCAGGGTAAAGGGAGCCACGCATGCACCAATCAAAAGTGTATATTTCGTCAATTTTCAACAGGTATAGGGTATTCCCTACAGGGAGTAATTCTCATATATGCTCTCAATAGAGTTTTCAGATATACCCTGATTTCAAGGAGGATCCAAAGCAAGCAAGAAGTAAGCCTTGGCAACAATGAACATCAAGTGGTTCGAAGGGAAGTCGGAAGTGTTAGGAACCGGTAGCTCCATGTTTTTTGAGTCTGTGTCTGTGTTCGGAATAATGTGTGGTGCGATGTATTTCTTCACGGTATATTTCACGTTCTCTTCATTTATAAGCGTGAAAGGAAACATGCAAACAAGCGTTTTCCAGAGTACGCGAAACAGTGCTGCTGACGATCCTTAACTCTTCCGACATCGCGCCAAAAGATTCCGACTTCTCTACTATCAAGGCTTATCGTTTGCCTACTTTAGATCAATCATAAAGTCAGAGCATATCTCAAAGTCGGTTAATGGCATGTCTGGGAATTTCGCCTTGCATGTAATACTCTGTACACATATTGAACATTAATGAAATATGCATTTTTGGATTGAATATCCTTGACCCCTTTTACGCTGATAAGGACCACCATCCACAGTTTCTCGAATTCGAAATAGAGCCACTTGAAATTTGGCGTTTCCGCGATTTTGGATAGCCCTAGCTCTGAAACTATGCACTTTATCCCACAGGTCCATATGAACTTTTTCTCTTATTTTGACGTAAGGAATCACCTCTTACAGTTTCCGGTATAGTTCATTAACACCCTATATATATATCAAAAACGGACATAGCGGAAAGTGGAACACGAAGTTTATACTTTTTTTTAAATATTGAAGAGCAACACTTTCGCCAACTAAACATTTGTCTTCAGAAAATTGTCTGATAAACCCAAATGTTAAATTAGTTGGCGAAACTGTTGCACATCAATATCTTAATTAAAAATTTTGTGTTTTGATGAGAGATTATTCTTCTATGTTGATTTATTAAAGCAAAACTCATGAATCGCATAGCCAGAAGCGGTCTTTTGGAATCAATTCAGTGTTCCGAGAGTAGTTCCTATTTCTTCCGTTATCTCTATTTAAACCGAAAGTGTTCGAAGTAAATCGTTTCCGGTTTCAACGTTTATTTTTCTAGAAGTAGAACGATAATAGATAACGACTGACAGTTTGTTTTAAAATGATTCAACGTCTGAAGAAAAGGTACCATCTTTATGTTTATCTCTATGCTAAAAGCGGGAAGCGGTATAAGTGTACTAATAATTCTGGTTTCAATATTGATCCTTCATAATTAAAAGTGATAAGTGGTAACTAGAAATGGCATTTTGATATAGATTGAAGTGCGAACAATAACTCTTATTTCTACTTTCTCCCTCTAAATGACGAAAATATATGGTATCTAGTCCCAGTGATCGTCATAGTAAAAAAATGGTAATGGTGAACGAGAAGGATCTATTTGAGGATCTAAAGCATTTCTTGGAAATTCAAGTGAACTATCTTACAGAAGCATTCATAAACATTTTATGTGAACTTGAAGTCAGAAAATTGTGTGTGTGTACATATTAGAATTAGATTTTTCAAAAAGAAAATTTAAATAAAGCAAATTTCATTCTTATTAAGTAATGTTTCCCACAATTAATTGATCAAATTCAAAATATATATATATATACAGGGTGTTTCAAACTAACACCGACAATGTTTGGGAAGTGATTCCTGACATCAAGATAAGACAAAAAGTATAGACCAACCTGGGTACATAAATGCTTCCTTTCGGAGTTATTGAAGCCGAGAATATGAAAAAAATAAACTTTAAAGGTCCATGGCTCCTTATTAGTTATTTTATGGACCATAGCTTATTTTTAAACTTTTCTCCATACTAATAACGTATATCAAAACATATATTGCAATCCTCCAATTAATTATTTCATTTTAAATCGATGTATTATTGGATCCCATGTTTGAAACCAGATAATATTATTTCTCTTACATTTTCTTTCATCAACAATTATTTCATGTCGTTTTCTTACTTCTTTTGAAGTTTTTAAAATACACTTTTAATAAAGTATCCTGTTACAATTATGTAACCCCATATTCTATATCATACATGGATTATACTATTAGGATTGAGAAGTAAATAATTCTCTCTGAAAAGCAAGAAGGAAAATAATTTTTAAACAATTAAATGTTACACAACTTTGAAAACGTTAACAATATTTCTCTTAGTTGTAATTTTTTGTTGTGTGTGTGTTTTACTTAATTTTCTCCCTTTTCACTGTTTTGTTTCAATGTAGTTTAACGTCTTTATGATTTCATATTTAAAATATTGTGAAAGCATTTGCATAGGAACAGACAAAAATATTTTAATAAAAATTAAATGATAAGGATTATTAAGAGTTCAGGATTATTAAAAGCTTCACTTTACTATTTCCATAAAGTTAAATTCTTTAATTTACATTTTCAAATAGCATAGCAAATGCTCTTAATTCCATACATTTTGTCAAATTGACTTTGAAATAGGTATCTATTTCTTTTATTTGTTCTTCGGTGATTACACAAAAATGTTTAATTTATTTTTTTTAAGTAGAAATAGGAATGGTGCTTAGAATTTATAAAATGTAATTGCTACATTCCTCTCTCTCTCTCTCTCTCTCTCTCTCTCTCTCTCTCTCTGACCCTCTATCCCTCTCCCTTCCCTCTCTTTTTCAAATGTTATGTAGGCTCTATATCAGATATTTTTAAACTCTGCAGCGCACCGCCCTGGGGAGACGCCGAAGGTTGCCAGGGAAGGCGCGAAAATTAAAAAAAAAAGATCCTACAAAGGAACATATGTATTATGCAACACGCATACTTAAGTCTGCAACCTTCTTCTTTAGTAATACAAGTCTTTGTATCACCTCTGTTCCACATACGATCAGGGATGACCCTTTCACCTTTGTCTTAAACGTGTATAATGCTTGTTAGATGGCCACTCACGATCTTCTACTTTCTCTTTGTAGGATAGTATGTCTTCTTAAATGTCTCTGGAATTTCGCGCGACGCCATGAGAGCTGAATTTTTCTTTCTCTTAATTTTCTGTTATTATTTTTGGGACAATTCTTAAGTTTTAATCTTTTCAAAAGTACTACTGCCATTCACAAATAGTGTTATTTCTACTGCCGTCTTTTACTACTGCCATTTCAAAATATGTACCGAGATTTAATAAATTGTGTGACCCAAACAAGATCATACATCCCATTGACTTTCTCAACATTGAAATATGGCGGTTTTTATTATTTAAATTCCCTCTCTGCTCGTATTTTTCAATTTTAACATAAATATCTGTTTTACCACAATTTACAATTATTAACACCGGCCAGTAACATTAAAAGGTGTAGTCAGTGTGTACAATATAGACCACCTGTGTCAATGAGATATTTCCATTAGTGATAAACATAGTTCATCATAGTGATACTCTTTCTTTTATGGACATATGTATTTATGTTGGTGACACATTTCATTTTGGCAGTCGAGGCGCGTTCAGATTTTCAGTCTGGAGCTTCAACTGCAAAAAATTTGAAAACCCATCCATTGGACGCTTTCCATGAAAAGAATGAAGTCAATTTAATGTTACCGCTTCGATGGAACAATGAATATGCTGCCAGTGTAGGAAAGGAAAATGTTCCAAAATCTTATATCGTGGGTACTATGTTCCTTAAAATGTAAACTTATGGTGTTCAAGAAAGTCTAGATTATATTCTGACCTCAAGAAGATGACTTAAAAAGTGGCAAATCATTCACTCATCTACAAGTGCAATGAACCTCTTATGAATAAGTATAATTCAGAAATAGTGACAACAAAGGTCAAATTTGAAAATTATACTTTTGGAACTGGTATTTATGACTGGAGAAGCAAAGGATGGAAGTGATCAACATTATATGAGATGGAAGTAGTATTGTATCATCAGCATTTTTTGTCCTCTTAGCTTCTGAATTCATGAGTTGTTCAGTATTATCTATTACAAGTTATCTCTATTTTATGATGAATATTTTAAGATCTTGTACTAAAGCAAGAGAAATTATTTCCAAAGATAAGCTCAACAATTTAACAAAGAAAATTAAAACATTATAAAACATAGTAATTATTCGTGTATTTCAAGACTCAAAGAGTAACAAACAAGTATTTTCAAATGTAATGTAACAAATTTTAACATAGGCCTATATCATCTTTGCTAGAATACTGACGTGGTAGGTAAATTATCTTCTTTATTTACTATCTCCTATGGTGCAGTTAAAAGACTTCAAAAAAGGTTTTTGGAACCCATGAGCAAAACACGAATCTAGTCTTATGCAGAAAGGCTGTGTAACTATTAGTCTTCAAAGATTTCTAATTCTTATTTGTGTTTCCTTCTTCGCTGCAACCAGACCACTGAGTTTTATACTAACAAAGAAAACAAATAATGTAATATATACTTTAATTAGTAACGTTTTCTCTATATCGTTTTTGGACTTAAATAAGGTAATGTTAATGAATTGTTACTATTTACGTTGATTAGTAATATTTAAAAAAAGAAAGAAGAGAGAAGTAATCGTTAAGACGATAATGGCTTATACGTATTTGCAATATTCCAATTATAAGCCATGAATCGTAGTAATTCAACACAATATCACATGTAATGCAGAATATCCAGCGTCTGTCACAATCTTCAGACTCCAAATACCGAGAAACGAACGTAGTATTGGCGACTCGCCATCAATCATATCATGTCGTACACCTATATTCTACCTATGTCACATTAGTGCTATTCTACACTGGAATCATATCAGTCACCAATCCATACATAATAAAGAAACTGATATTCCAATTCCTATTCATAAACTCTTACTAAACATCAGAATCAATAATTCTACAACAGGTTTGCTTTTTAAAACCATTTCGAGCCAAACAATTTACTATATATTCCCTAAAGATATAAATTAGTCACAATCAGTCATAATTTAGCGGGAACATAGTGCCTTGATTTTCCATATGCAAATAAAAAAGGAACAAACATTGATGGTTTTACTTACTGTGTAAGTCGCTTACATGGTGCACACTACTCGCCTTTTACTATACCATTTTTTGTTTTGTTTTTCAATTTATTTTTTAATTAAAGATAACAAGAGGGAAGCTATAATGACTGTACTTATCAGCAGTACTTTTCTTGGAACGCTAGATCTACATCTTTTTGCGTATAAAGCTTAAATTATTTCGTGACAGCAAAATCCTATCTTTCTATGTCTTTCCTGAATCTCTGCTTCTATCTTTCTCTCTGTAGAGAGGAACAGAGGGTGATTATATAGTTATATTTACCATCTCCATATATAAGCTACTTTTATAATACGAAAAAATTATCTTCTCCAGTCTACATAAAATACTCAAATCCTTCAGCAGATCACCTTGTAATGTCACTGAAAGTGACGTTTTTGTTTCCAACTCAATATATACACCATATGTTACACTATAGACGATCTCTTTAAATAAACTACCGCTAACATAAGCCTACCTCTTTAATTTTCTTTCAGCCTGATTCTTGTATGTATCTACGAGGACAATCCTTTGTATATTCTTTTGTTAGGTAACAATAATCTTCTTTCATGTACAAAATATTTTAATTTAAACTGAATTTATATTTTTTGCTGAATTAAACAGTAGTTATGTATTAAACATATGAAATTCAACAGTGAAAATTCTTAATATTGCATTTATTGCTGAATCGATGTGGTCTTAATGTAAGAACTTTCTATTAAAGAGTTTTGTCATGTTGTCCAAATGCTTACACACTCCTCTATCTAATCCAGACTTGCAACAAAAATGACACTGACTGAACCTCGAGATCAGAAAGTCGATGATGAGTAACTTTTAGGATCAGAAGAAACAATTTGAATGTCATTGACGTTCCACTTATATTAAATCCATAGAAAAAATACAGTGGGCTTCTTTAAAAAAATATAAAGTCAATATAGGCTAATTTGAAATTAAAATGCCATTTCACAATTCATGGAATAATAAAGTACTGCTCTTAATTTGCTGTACTTTTCGCTAGTTTTGCTATTCGTTATATACTTACTTTTTACATAGTTTTACTAATATAAAAGAACTAATATAAAAGGAGATAGTATAAGCAACAAATATACAATGTAACTTCAACTTTTATATCTATATTTACAAATTAGAGATTGGTATTATCAATCCATTAGATATCGTAATCTTCTCTTAATTCCTGCTGATAGTTTCTCAAGTAGTTGAATGGATGGTGCAACCCCATTCTGTACATATGTCCCAGAGTTCGGTTTCCTTCGGAATGTCTCGTTGATTTAAAGAACATTATGGAAGGTCATGAAATTTAAGTAGGTAAACACTTTTTAAAATTAAATTTACCACAGATACCGTCCAGTGAAGATGAGCCATAAAGAAAGAGAAAAGCTAATGAACACATCTTAAGTTAAATGACTTATTTGGGAGATTACAATTGCTCCATTTAGTGTCAAATTAAGTTAATGGAAAGATCTTTTATATGAGTAGTAATATTACTGTCACATATGAATAGCAAAATTAGTTACTCTAAATATTCCCTACTACGATATAGATGTGCAGTAAAGATGTTACCTATTACGTATATTAAATAAGTACTTGATATGGTGAGTACTTATACAAAACTAATTCATATAAAAGGAAAATTACCTTAAGCTGTATTATTTATTAAACATATAAGGGAAACATTGTCCGTTGTTTTGCAACGATAAGACTCAAGTAGTAAATCATAATTATTTAAACTCTCACTATTTTTTTTAAGAAAGAATTTTTTGAAGAGACACGCGTAGTGTTAGATGTAATAAATTTTGTTAGCAATTGATCAAAAGTTGAGAGGCGGTACTAAAAGAGACAAGTTAACACTGTGAATTAAAACATTCGTTAAGGTAGGAACAAGTGTATTACTCAAAACAAAATGTTGCACGTCATACTGTTTTAATTACCTGCCATAAAATACTGTTTTCTTGCACGGTTATTTTAATAGTTATAAGCTCTTTTCTTTGGCTCAGTAAATACGCTTCAAAATAAATTTCCCTTTAGATTTAAATTACATCTATTTTCTACACTAATCAATTACGCACATATTAAAAGATATGCAAAACACTTTCACAATATAGTTCTAGGTGACAAGTTTCTACTCAAATCCAAATTAATGTAACATAACTAATATGTAAATGATTCAAATCTACAGAAGCAGTTAAATGCCTGTCTACTATTCTGGTAAATTTTCTTCAGGCTGGAATATTAAGATCTTAGTACTCAAATCAGTAATTTCCCATTTTACCTCGAATCTCTCTTAAGATGGACACACAGTCACCGACATTTCACTTTCAATAAAAATTTCAACAGCTTCCATCGTGTCACATTCTAAAGCATGTGTAAACAACGAAGATTGGTGTACAATTTAATATTTTATGTTATATGAATAAGGAGTTATCAAAAATATAATCTAGCACAGGTTACTTATCATTCTGCTTAAGTCTGATTCGCATGTACAAATATATTATTGACCCTGCACACACGGATTAAGATATATATTTTGAGTTTTGAATAATTCAAAAATTCTAAAAAAAATAATTTAGCAAGTTCCAGCTTAATTTATTCGTGTATGACAACTCTAATTTTTTCTTCCTATTATTAGCTTGTTGAAATGAAACTTCAAAAAATTAACTTACTAGTAAACACGGAAATACAAATTATCTTTGTCCTCCATTGATCAAAGACAATTGAAGCAAATTCGTGTCCAAGTCGTCTTCTGTGTATATATAATAAATGTACACTGCTTCACTGTAGAGGGGCCTTAGTCTTCATTTTGAAATATAAATCTTACATTCATAAACTTGAGTCATATGAAGATATTCTTATGTTCCATAAAGCTATTTTATATTCACAAATTTACTGAAATTTTAAATATTTAAATTTTCCATTATATTAGTTTATCCTTGTGTATAGCATTCACTAAACTTGGCTTTGTAGATATAGATCTTGCTCTTTTTTCTTTGCTATAAGTAAATCTACATTCTCAGAGTCGGTATTGTCACACATGAAATATCATTACTTATATATTATACATAGCCACCTTCGAAATTGGATATCCTCTGATGAAACTTTTTGTTATTTCTTTTCAAACGAAATGATTTCGTATTCCTTTTAAGGTATAGAAAGCATGACTATTTATTTCAAAATCAATAGTTAAAAAAAATGTTAACATGAATCAACTCTGAACATGAATTTATAATACATATGTATAAATATACAAATATAAATTTTTGTCTTGATCTAAGAATAATAAGCTTCCACATCACAAGTTTCCTGACAATGTAATCAAATTTTATCTTTTTCTCGTTCAAGTAAACCAAAATCGATAATTTTGTGTTCTGTAAGCTATTGTTATTCAGTATATAGAAAAACACAGATCACAAAATGTATCTACAGAACAAAAAATGTATCATACAGATATTTGACCCATTGATAAGCGTCACATGGCACATTTTACTGTATAAAACTTGAAAATTACTGTTTGTTCCAGGTGCAAAATTGTATTTCCGTGAAACCGAAAAGTTGCGTTTTGAAATGTCCCTAATATACGAAAGTTCAATTATCAATCGACTAATATTTTTATTACATTAAGTATCCTATACTAACAAAAACACAGCAATGCTGTGATATGCTTTGATTACATTATTTATTGATTTTCGGCAGAACTATGGTGTACCGGAGTACTTGTTTTTTGTGTTCGTGTTATCATACTGTATGTGATAAGCTGTATAAAAGTATTAACGAAAATTATGTTTGAAAATGTACTTAATTTTATGCATAAAAATAAAAACTGATTGTATTGATTTAATTTAGTTGTGCATGATTGATTTCACCGTTTCTGACAAATTTGTATCTTACAAAGACCAGTTTAAATATTAATTTCCATAATTCACTTGCACAAGAATGCTACAACGACACCAATTTCATAGCATGAACACGCGATGCACTCATATTAGGCTTAAGATACTAGGAGGTTTTACAAGCTTATGCTGGTTTTTTATTATTCGTTTGTTTGCTCGACAGCTTTGATGCATTTTAGTTAGATTCTAAAATCTCATCCAAAAATGTAATTCTAAAATTATTTTGATTCTGAAAGAGTGTCTAGAAGTCACGCAACAATTTGTTTTAAATTATTGCGAATTAAATTCTAGAGGCCCCAAGTCTTTAAAATATTTTCTTGAATGTCTAACAATGATAGAAGTATAAGATCACTGTAGCCACAATATGCACTAAAATTTTAGGTATGTATTCAAAAGGTATCCGAACTTTGGCAGTGAAAAATACGATTACTCATCTAAAGGGCTCAAACTCATTGCTTATCAAGTAGTCACTGGGCATAGCACATATTTCTCACTATTTCTTATTTAAAATTTTGGGATGTCCCGTTGAAAATTGCTCAATTGGAAATTTATGCTCCATCATTACAACCAAAAAATATCTCACCATCTGACATCGGCTAAACTGTTTACGAGACAACACAAAAAAGATCTTTGAACCATCAGTACAGCAAGCAGAAGCTAACACGTCGACGATTGATGCAAAATAGTTGGTTTTCTTAAAATGCTACACTAAAACAATGGACAAAACGCAACATACGCATTTTTATCCTTCTTCCTTTCCAAGGCGGAGTGGAGAAATATTTTAATGTGATGTAGACACACTTCCTTATAACCTTTCCAGATTCATACTGTATTCATTCTGTCCATACAAACTAACTCCCCTTCAAATTTTACGTATACAAAGAAAAAGCGGAGATTAGACAGCGGTCGTATATCTCCATCATATAGCTCATCAAAAAATCAAAATGAAATGAAATCTTTAAGTTTTATGTCCCATGGTTATACCGGTTAGGCTAAACGAGACGATGAAATGGTGAATGAAGAAAGTGGGAGGAAACGGGAGAACCTCGAGGAAACCCACAAACACGGTGTTTGTCCGCCATAAAGTGCACTTGGTGGGGGATTTCTAATCAAGTTCGCATATTACAAACGATTTCATCGTTTTTATCATTCTTATTGGCAAAATAAAACTGAGCAAGATTAAGTAGTATTCGTTTCCGAAATATCCTCCTTGCTCGATAGAGCACATCGGGATTATTGCTATGAAAAAGACTAGCATCGGTCCTTTACCTTAATCTTGCATTACAGAAATAAATAGAATATACAGTTAATATATTGCATGTTCATAAATGTTCGTTACAAAACATTACTAAAGTTATTTATTTATGATCTCTTAATTTCAAAATGGTTTCAGGGCTTAAGTATACCCAACTTTACAAATACCTGATGGTGATGTCTTCCGATTCGTAAAAATATGTGAATCATTGTTGCTGACTTCTAGAACATTCTACAATAATATATTTTTTAACAGATGATATATAGAACTTAATAAAATATTCAGTAAATAAAGAGCATGAAAATTATAAATATATATCACGACACATTTGTTAATTCGATATCGTATTTTTCTTATTTTGATGAAGCATGCTGTATATTTTAGCTTCAAAATGTTAGATACCTCCTCATAGCGTTCCAGAAAACAAAATATTCTTGGTAGTCATTGAGAAATATGAAATATTCGTTAAATAACATCCAAATATGGAGTATCTTCATAATAATGTACATACTTTAAATACCTACTCCACAATGAAACGTCACATCTGAGTAATTTTTAAGCATAAGAAAATAACCTTGCTAACTGATGTCTGTTAAAATCAAGTTTGAGTTCTAAAATCTATATTTAAATAACTTTTTGATAAATATTAGTAATAAGCATTATCGGTATATTGTAATACAGATCTATACATGTTATATACTGCAATAAAAATATTAATTATAGTATCAATGTATATTTAACAAATCGGTAATTATGCAGGTTTCAGCAAATTTAATAGAAAAAATATAGATACGTGAGCTTTTAAACGTGGTACTGCAAAATATCTTGAGAAATAAGCATCAGACGAAAGATACTGATCTAATTGTTTAAAATATTTGTTTATCAATCTCTTAATTTCTTTATATTGTATTACTTTTGAAGTGTGTTTTATTTCATATTGTGGATACTACTGATATCACATACAATCGGATATTATTACTATATTCGTTGAGTTGCTTCATTTGTACTCATTTGTTGTTTCTAAGCCAGTTGTGTTTCCCAACTGTGGAGACATGTAACTTTTAAAAGCTTGGCAGCCAAGTATAATTACCACCGCACAATGCATCTATTACTTAAATTCACCCCGAATGCAGAGCAAATTTCCATGGTACCTATCACAAGACGAGAGAACGTTGAAGACAAAACATTTGGTACTGTTAATCGCAGATTTATTCTGGAATGAACTTTTCTACTCCCAATTGAAGAAACCTTAGTAAAATTAGTTCTCACTGATTGCAGCATCCTTTATCACGGATCGAGAAACAATTCTAATAAAATGTACTTATTTTTTCTCGTAGATTCCGAATCTGCATTTTATAAAATGGGGGTCCCCGTTTAAGTTTCTAAATTTGTCCTACCTCACTTCCAGAAGGGGGAGGGGCTAATTTTATGAATTTTCCCCTCGAAAATACTAAATTTTTATTTCTGATATTTTTTTATCTGATGACTATTTTTCCAATATTATTTTTATACAGCATTGTCGTGGACTCACTAATTAATTTGCATATTAATGTTTTACATGACTATCACAATGTATAGATTTGTTAGACAATCTATTAGAAAACTAAACACAACATTAAAATCAAGTGTGATAATTTTCAGTGGAGTATTGCAAAGGTGTGTTTTATGACATTATGTTTTTCAGTACAAGACACAAACTTGATTCTAACAAGTCACCAATTAGAAACTTGTACATATATATATAGTATAGCTTAGAATAATCATTATTTTTCATCATAGCACTTTTTCTATGTTCTCTTGAAGTATCATTCTTGCATTAGCTGTTTTCTTTGTTATATTATTAGTGAATGACTACTTTTTTTAAAAAAAATGTGGTTACTTATATGATAGAAACAAATCCTGTTATTGTTTCTTTTAGTATAAAATGATACAAAAGAGCAGAAATTGTATATTTATATTTTATAGAACCCGAGACTCTCCGGGGCCCATCGTGGACCCCCCTTGCGCTACGGCAATTCACGTCTCGCTGCTATGGAGGTAAGTTTCTTCAATAACCTCTTCCCATTTTTCCATTTTTATTGATATTTATTTTTTTCTGGAAGAAGAAATAAGTGTTAAAATAGTATGGTTCTGATCCAAAATATAAATTGACGTATTATCATAGTTTTATAAAAAGATGATGTAGTTCAATATTGCCGTACTAGAAAATCTACAGTATTTTTATTTAGTTGATAATAAATTGCACAAGGGGTTCATTCTTTGCTCAACTAGATGCAAAATTCTAAAATTAAAAAGATCATATACACACACTATATATTTCCCCAGGCTGCACGAAATTGTTTTCTGTTATATTAAGTGTTTAGTTATAAATAGAATAGTTTCAAAACATAGGAACAAATATCGGGAGTTGGTTCATTACTTCAAGCAGAACAAAATAATTCTAATAAACAAACATCGACAAACGTCTTTTCACTCAGAAGTTACGAAAAACGTTAATAAACTATTTCTTTAACTGAAGTTATCTCAACGAGAATGATACATTGTAAAAGTAGTTCGAGAAAAAATACTCAAGACTATTTACACTATTAAAAATCTATAAATCAAATTACATTTCTACTTAACAAATTCTGTAAGAAGAATCTTAGGTATATTTTGAAATCCTTTCGATACTGATCTATAATTCATTTAGGTTTTAAATAGCTTTTACTATCCCTTAAATTTTCAAGATTTATTTTTTCGCAGTTTCAGCAAGATATAGTTCTGAACTGATACTTTATTTAAAATATGTTTATTGGAACAATTTTGTTCCGTTTGATGTTATGAATCACCTCACATTTGTTTCCATCATTTGTAATATCTCCATTTGTCAATTACTTTCAGAACGAAAAAAATTTGAAATACATAAATTTCGAACAAAATGTGTTGAATTAAATTTAAAAATTATTTTTTGTTTGTAGAACTTATATAAGCAAAAGATGTATTTCTACTCACTTGATTACATTAAACGTATGCATTTTTTATTTTACTTGTGTATAAACATAATTTTGACTGCGAAAAAAAGTAACAAAGCCTTTAAAGGAACTCAGTACTTAATCAATGATTTGATCTCGTAGAATTATAAAACAAAAATCAATTATATAAAATACATAACTTCTAAAACATAAAAAACAAATTGCTGAAGTTTTGCCACTATTTCGTCAGAAAAAATGACTTGAATTAAGCTATCTAACCAAAAAGTAATTATTAGTAAGCTCGACAACAAACAATAAACACTTCATACAAGATATAGCACGAAATGGTCTGGCATTTATGTTTTGCAAATAAAATGGCGACCAGCGTAATTTCAATTCAAGTAAAATATGCTGTGGACTTTATTAGGTTGAAATGTTTCTTCTAGTAGGCTTTTGTAAATAACATACGTGATGAAGAGAGGTTATCTATTCAATAATTTTGTTAATAGTGTGACTTTTTCACGTCAAAAGAACTATTTTGATAATTCACGTGAGGTTGATTTCGTTCTCATTTGAAGACGAAATGGCTAACTTCCGACAAAACATTTCTTACATATTATATAAACTTTCCTAATGAATGTTTATTTTCGGAACCAAAGCGTCTTATTGTTTGGACAACATGGAATCTATGCACGGTGTCCTATGGCCTCAAAATAATCTCAATTTAAATTAATGCTGCTATTTTCTTTGACTGTTTCTCAAGGCAAAGATTTGCCCTAAGTAGTGACAATTTGATGGAACTTGAAACTATTCCTGTTCAAGCATCCAAAGAAATTAATAAAAACATGCACCTCCAGTCCATACATGTTCATTTTTAGGATGTTATCGGATAACATGGTGAACAAATCGAACATTTACAGCAGTAATATTCATTTTCCAACCATTGCTTTCCGTTACGTTAAAAATATAATTTTAGGTTAAAAAGTGCGTATGTGATTATTTCGTGGATCACTCCAAGAATTGCCTTAAATCCATTTGGAATCAAATTTTCTTTATGAATTTGTCTTTAAAGTTTATACAAATATTATCTTTCACATACGTTACCATGTATTACAGTATTAATGCAGGGAAGAATATTCTACAGTTAAACAAAAGTAACTGTTATTTATGGCATGATTTATGTAAAATAATTGTTTATTAATACAAAATATTTACAACTACAAAGGAACTAATAGATCATTCCAAAAATAGCTCATAATAGTGGCAGTTAAGAAAAAAGAATGAGGAGATTATTGTTAAAAATACACTAATTAACGTTTACGATACAAATTTAAACAAAGTAGATAGTTTTCAAAAGAATATGATCTCTCATATTTGTGTAAAATCCTATATATGTACTTATAAACACAAAAATGTATAAACTAAATTATCATAGTTTTAATAAGTTTTAGTTTGGAGAAAATAAGTTCTAACAAGTGTCAGTGTCAAGTGAGGAAATAAGTTGAGTTCTTAGCACAGAAACAACATGACATGAAACACTCCACTCAGTTGAAATTCAATATGGTGGTATTATATGTCAAAGAGTGTACATTGTGTACTGTAGAATATGAAACAGGATTTGTGTAAAAAGAACCTTCTTGAATACTAATAAAATGTAATTCATGGCCAGGAGGAAAGATTCTTTAAAATTCTAATTCATATTTAAGAAGTCATCTTGTAGATATAGGTCAAAAGAATTGCCAAACTAGAATATTATGTAAGAACAGCATATAATGAGATTTTAGAAACATCAGTATAACATTGCCTCCAATGTTATAGATAAAGTTATGTAACATTTAACTTTTCTTATTAAATTATAGTTAATGAACAGATACAAATTACGAAACGTTACAGTTGTCCTCAATTATTCAACAAATCTCTAGAATGTATCTCAAACTTGATTTATTGCTATATTGTTCAGTGTTTAAGAAGTCAGTTACAATGGTTAGATTAATTTGGGAAGACACTTCTGGTGCATGGGGTCCTTGGTTTGAACCTAGCTCGCGTCAAGTGGTCTTTGTTCTGGAAAAACACCGTGAGCGTGCGTTTCCTTGGAGTTCTCCCGTTTTCTCCCATTTTCTTAATTCCACCATTTCATTCATTTATCATCATCACCGTCTCATTTAGCCTAGCCGGCATAATCGTGGAACGTAAAACTTAGAGTTCATTTCATTTTTCTAATTTGGAAAGAATAAATTGACTATTATATAAGATAGGCTCTCAAGATGGTCCTGATACGAAATGTGTCACTGAAATTTTAATGAAATAGTTGAAACATTTAAATTAGATCGAAACTAAAATTTATATTTAAAAAGCTAATTTATATAAGTAAAACCTGCTCTAATCAAGACCATATCGGGAATGGAGGTGTTGGCGGTGAGAATATTGAGCAAAATTAAAAGAAAAAAAATTAGGGGTAGATATTAAGGCAATTTATGAGAAACACGTCTTAAATTTTGCGGCGATGCTTACACTTGATTATGTTGTTGAAATTTTTCTGCAAAAAGTGTGAATTGATGAGTAAAGAAAGTTCCACTGCAATTCATTTCAAATAAATCTTCCTAGTAACATTTAAACGTTGTATCACTGGTTGATACTGAGAAAAAAGGTACACAGTACAAGCTGTTTGAGTTAGAAAACATATTCTGTAAGATACAAATCCCCATTCTTTTTAATATTGCATTTAATTATATGATCAGTAGTCAGTATTCGTACAATGTTCTGAGGAGATCCATTTGTTAACATTAGATTCATATATACTATGAGAGAAATACTGTAATTTCTATAATCAAGGTATATTTAAAAACTCTGAAGTGTAAGTTAAAACAGTTTGGCGGTTATTCGACCAAACAAACACATGAAAGTATTGAATAGGTCTTCTTCAATTTATTGTAACTTTATAATGCAGGAACTGACTAATACTTCCATTTCGCATCTAGTGTACTTACGATAAAAAGGCAAATGCTTAGCTCTCAAAAAAAAAATGCATTTGATGTCATCTAGCCATCCCATCCGTTTTTCCGTATTCCCATCATTTGTACTTGAATCTACATTCAAGAAATAAAACTATGTTCTTGTTTGTCATTCAATAATAGTCTTAGATTTATTAAAAAAGGAACTCAGTTATTTTTTAAGGTAGACATGGGCATTTATTTAGGAAGTTTCCAGATATACGATTCTTACTTTTGCATGTGAATTGCGTCTTTACTTTTACTGTAAAGTTTGAATCAGGTGTTCATCTTATTACAGAAAACCTAACTGTTACCATAGTAAATTTTCTTCCTCTATTACTCTTACAACGTTTCTTTTTATTTTCAACGTTGTAAATTCCATTTCCATGACTTTATCAATGTTTTGAAATCTAATTGTACAGAGATACATATTTTTTTTATATTTGCACCATATAAGTCTAAAGTTGACTGTACTATCATATTATGTCTCGATCTGTTTGAATAATTCAATATAAGGGAATGGAAAAGGTTATAGTTATTTAGATCTGAGCAAAGTACATGAAACAGTGTTGCGTTTATTCTAACATTCTTGCAGAACTGGAAGACTGTAACCAATGTTGGTAGAAGGAAAACAACATGTAACCAAATTTATTTTGCTCCAGATTATGAACATTGTGTTATGCAACTACAGTGTTAATATTTTAAAATGTACATATAAATAGACTAAAGTAGTATTCACTTTCAATACGTCTGTAGTATAAATTGGGAATACTGATGTACGATAATATTCGCAACAAACTTCTTACAGTAGAATCGAAAGTACATGTTCTTGCCCTATTTCAAACACTGAATTGAAACCCATACATTCGCATTTGAATTTACTTTTAAAATGTGCCAGTTTAAATATCACACTAACGTGAAAAGTTTAAATAACACTATTAAATAAATGAAATTTTAGTGTAAATTAAATTTGGGCATTTTTTAATTTCGGCAATTTGGCTTTTGTAGCTAAGATCTAAAAGCTTGACAACGATTTGCAAAAGATTGTAAATGGCTTGTTATACATTACTGGCGAAAGGTTTGCACCAACTCTGTTTAGCAAGGCCTGCTAGGAATGAGGTCAATCTTAGAATGACTACACGAGTGGTTTTCAATGAAAGATATCCAGAAGACAGATACAACCAGCTAGAGTGTATTTCAACTTTGACCATTGGAAATATGTGTTCTAGTTTGCGTCAAATATAATAGCAATATAGTGTACCAGTATCAGTTCCATGTGAGTATTAGACACACTTTTTATCAATACTAGAAATGAAACAATTTGACACTCATCTGTGTGACTACTTGCAATTTAGCAACAGAATGCAGATTTGTAGTCAATGATCACTGCTTAACAATTCTCTCTCTTAGAGGTCGGGCTCTCCAAGCCAATTTTTTCCCTGTCTTTCTTAACTTAATTCTGATTATCATCTTTTGTGTTATGTTAATACTCTAGTTCGGCGAATAGTTCACATGATCAGAGTGGGACAAGAGATCTTGAATATAGTTACTCGTAATTTACTTGAACTTAGTACTACTTTAGTAAAGTCTTTTAGTACTACTTATGGATAAATATAAGAAAATGCCAAACTGTTACGAGTTTATTGTACGTTATAAGCAATTGACCTTAATGCAACAATAAATGAAATTTATTTCTTTGTGCAATTGAAAAAAATGAACGAAAATTGTTTTAAGCGTATGATATAGCACTATATTATTTCCGTATCACATAATTTCTCGCAAGACTGTCCACTCTTGCAGTTTCATTCATTATATTCAAACCAGGTAAGAACACGTACTTTCATTCAAAATATAAATTGGTTTTTAAAGAAATGTGGTGTAACAAGAAAAGCTATTATTTTGTATCATGTATTATTTAATTCGAAATCATCGCAGCAATTGTTGATAAAAATAAATGTTTTATAACTCAAAAAATAACCAATAAAGTAAGAGATTTAAAATATGTCTTTTTGTGTGACAGATCATTTTCCTTTATAGAAAGTTTTTGATTAAAATAAAGTATGATCTGAATTTAAACTTAATACTTTAGTTAGCATTTGAAACAATCTTGTTTATTATTTTTAATATGTGATACTCAAAGTATGTTAATTGGGATCTATAATCTTTACATTTTCGGAGTAAAGTTTAGAAAATATTTTTCATCAATAATCAAAATCACATTTACTAACTCATTAAATAAATTATGAATAATATCATTTGATAATAAATATTATGGTAATAAATTGAATAGGTGTAGTAAGAACCTTACGAATAGAAAATGTTGAATTTCATTATAATTTCTAATAGTTTTGGATCAGAACCTTTTCCTTTTAGCATGATATTGCTTGCAGAGGTTTTACATTAGTAGAATAGATATTTTTATACGATTAAATGACTTTTTCTCGTTTAGTGCATACCTTCCTAAATAGTTCTTTTTAAAAAAAAATAAAAAGAGAAACTGAAATAATTTCATATATGCAGAATAGCTTAATTTACCCCTGGATGTTTCGAGGGACTTCAATTTCTCTGGTACGTATAAATACAGTATAAGCCTATAAAAAGAAAACTGTGAGCGGTAATGAACTTCAAACATATTAAATATTTATATTATATATTTAATTTATTTTTCCGTGTTTTTATATTCAACTTTCTCCCTTTTTACCCCGAAGTGCTAGTAATGTTTGTACCTTGCCCAGGATATAAACAGGATTAACTGTGTGGAAAAATGTACAGTTAATACGCGGAAAAGATTAGATCAAAATCCTTAGCGAAATATAACGATAAATAAGACTTAGCAAAGATATTGTGTAAGTACTACTATTTATAGGATGTTCTGAATAAATTGCTACATTTTTGACTTAGCTTATTGGAAATAACAGCTTGACAGTTTGTGCTGTATGTTACAGAGTCAAACGTTATATATCCAATTAGTATCTATATGTAGGTCAGAACTGCACAAACCTGTTGTGACTGCTGAGCTAACTATATTTCAATTTATCTTACCAGTATAATTTTAAACGAATGCCACTATAAATTTTCTTTCAAATGTATTTTCTAAAAGAATATTCACAAGTAACATGAGTTCAGACTTTTTTGTTTGCAATTTATGAACCTGGTTATTACCATCCCCATGTTTAAGCGAATGCCACTATAAATTTTCTTTCAAATGTATTTTCTAAAAAAATATTCACAAGTAACATTAGTTCAGACTTTTTTGTTTGCAATTTATGAACCTGGTACCATCCCCATGTTTCAATTGTTTTCTTTCATTTAAAAATAGCATCACTACCTCGGCTCACATGCCTTAGTATTTTTACACTCTCTTTCTACATTTTCTCTCTCTTTCTTCTTGTATACCATTGGGGTTCTTCGCAAAATTAATTATTTAAGAAATTGGAACTTGTGAAAAAGTTCAATAATATAACTTCCGTTTTCCTACACTTACCATCGACAAACAAGTCTGGATAGAAGAAATGATTCGATATTTTGTCCCTTTCTTGAGTATGTAACGCCTAAAAGTCACGTAAAATCACGAATAAAATATTGACTTTCAAAGAAACTCTTGATCGCAAGAATTGAAAATTCTTTATGACATTTATTACGAGGAAACTTTATAAACTTTTTAATAAACTATGATTTAGATTTACAGCTTGCATACAAGAAAAGTTTAGGACACTGATAAAAGGTTTTCAAAACTTCCAATTTCGTCCTCCCATCTAGTGAAGAGCCAGCTTCCCACGCTATGAACATTCTATGTTTTCAGTTACGATTTTTAAGTTGCTGACTGCTGACTACAAGACTGGCGGGCTTCTATAAAAACAAAACGCAAAGGGCTTGATACAGCAACTTCGCAACGCTAAAACGTGAAAGTTGTATCACTACATCAGTACTGTTTGATGTGCCTCGTAGTAAAATAGTCGTATTGTGCAAAGTCGAATGGCATTGAAAGTGAATCGATTCTGGGAAGAGTACATTGTAGCATTTTCTGTTGCATGCTTCAGTTTTCTCATGATATTTATATAACACATCGAACCCGGATTTGCTGTTGGAAGCTCCAATGTGAGCGAAGTAAAACCACGATCGTTCCCAGACTGTATCGCCGACTAAGCTACATCCAAAGCGGACCCAACTGAAGCGAATGCCATCGGTGTTGTGCAGACCTAAAAGATTGACGACGTCGGAAATCCACCAACACAGCGTGCTATAATCACCCTGTTCCGTGAGTCCCAACCAAATATCAACCATGGCATTTAAAACTTTATGGTGAAAGTGCATGTGCTGAATGCCAGTCATGTCGTCCAACGGAAAGTCAGCAGATATACAAATATCACTGCCGAGAGTTCGGTGGAAGTTTCTAGTCATTGTAGACAAGATGAAGATACTTGTGACTGATTGGGGAAAGGTTTGAGCAATTACGTACAGAATAAATGAAAAAGAATGCGCTATTTTGTTGGTCAGTGCCCTTTAAATTATGCTTGTGGTTTCATGATTATGGCTGGATTTTATTAAGGGGAAATTAAAACTACGTCCCGTTGTCATCACTGTGAAGATCAATACTGAGGATATTTACAACAACAAAAACGCCAACTGTATCGAGCGGAGAGCTCCCTCGTGGATATATGTTATCATACACGTCTTCAATGTAGGACCTACACCCTCCATTCCAAAAGAAACCGAACGTTTAAAAAAAACAAAAAAGCAATGTACATTTTGGAACAAATCATTTTTATTAATCAATGTATTCCCCTTCTGCATCGATACACATATTTACACGCTCCAACAAGTTGTCAAACGACTTCTCCATGTCCTTTATTGGAATGGTCTTTAGGACGGCGGTCGTCGCCTTCTCAATGGCATCAATCGATGCGTGCCACTTTCCTTTCATCGCCAAATGCAGTTTCGGGAACAGATAGAAATCGTACGGAGCGAGATCTGGTGAATAGGGCGGATGATGCAACCGAATAATGTGATTTTTGACCAAAAATTCAGTTACAAGTCGCGAACGATGTGATGGTGCATTATCGTCCAAAAGAATCCAACTGCCGATTTCGCGATATTCGGGCCGAATACGACGAATTCTTGCCAGCAAACGCTTCATGACGCCCAAGTAAAACTCTCCAGTGACTGTCTGGCCGGGCTGAACAAATTCTTTGTGGATAATTCCTTTTGAATCGTAAAAACAAATCAGCATCACCTTAACTTTTGACTTCACCAAGCGACTTTTTTTGGGTGTTCCTTCATCCGGCGCTCTCCATTCAGCACTTTGCCGCTTTGTTTCGGGCTCATATTCAAAACACCACGTCTCGTCACCAGTTACAATCGATTTCAAGAAGTTTCGATCCTGCCGAGCACTTTTAAGATGTCTTTGCAATGCGCAATTCGATCAACTTTTTGGTCTTCGGAGAGTTTGTGTGGTACAATCCGCGAATTAACCTTCTTAAGGCCCAAAACTTCGGTCAAAATGCGGTATGCGGTTGTTTGAGGAATGCCTAATTCCATTTCAATAACTTTCACCGACGATTTTTTGTTATGTTTGATGAATTCATGCACTTTTTCGATGTTTTCTTCCGATAATCCGGTTCTGGGACGGCCTGATCTTTCGTCATCATCCAGCATCTCTCTACCCGATTTGAATCGCCTGAACCACTCGTAAACTTGCGTACGGGATAGACACTCATCACCATATGCATTTTGTAGCATTTGGTGCGTTTCACTAAAAGTTTTACCCAGTTTAACACAAAACTCAATTGCAGCTCGTTGTTTGAAACTCATTTTCCGACCGATGTACACAACACACTGACAGTTGAAACGCAATAACTTTGTTGCCGTGCATCCAAATGTCATGACATTTATACCAGTTGTCAATGAGGGACTACGCCATCTACCGGTAAAATATTACAACAGATGGCACTAGTGGTACTATTTGTTTTCAAAAGTTCGGTTTCTTTTGGAATGGAGGGTGTACCTTCGAGAACTTGTGGGAGTTAATATAGTTCTGACCGACGATAAGCTGTAGGTCCAAGTCTCATACAGCCTCTGTTCTGAAAGGACACCAAACTCCAATTCATTAATCAATGTATCGAGTGAGCACCAGTTGGGTGGAACTACATCAGCACAAGGCCTTCAGCTACACAGCCAAGTTATCGTTACACAACTGATGATAGAAGGGTGGACTTTCGTAGGTGAAGGAACAACAGATCCATTCATATTGAAGTCTATCAGCCTCTGCACTTATTTCAAAGCAATTTGCAACGGGAAACAAGATTAAGTAAGCTAGTTTTGAAAATGTGAAATAAGAAAGTAAAGATTTACGGTGCTTTCAATGTGCAGTTCCTTCTTTCGATGGCGTACAGTACCTCAGATATATTTAATACATTACTCAATACACTTGTAAAGACAATAATTTAATAAATGCTAAAATACGACTGTCATATATGTTTAATATTGTTAACATACGAAAGGTCTCATATCCTTTCAAAAGTAGCGTTCAAGGAAAATAGAGCTGTGGTACTTTGACTAGAATTTCCTTTCCTTTCAAAATGTCAAAAAGCATTTCTCTCTTCTATTTTATGTTCACATTTCATAAGGATAATATTTGAGTATACTACTGAATCGTATTTATTTCTCCCATATTCCCAAAATTATTTTTAAATATTGTATCTACATGTCTTGATTGAAAGTAGTTCGTTTTATCTAGCGTAGATACTATGTCAATATAGATGAGGCGATTGACCAGTTTTTCTTTTTCTCTTACCGAGTAGATCGAAAACTATAAAATAAGGTTAAGAACATTCTGTAACTAAATTATGCGTGTGACTGAATAACGTAATAACATTACGACGAACCGACAAAATGATATTGCGACCGTATGACAATGAAATGCAACTTGAACAGCGAATCTGGGAAATGACATATCGGCGAAACTCGAAATCATAGCTTGACTCACAATTCTGCTTTGAATAAAATCAAAAACATTTTCAATATTCAACAATGAAGCTAAACAATTTCTAAATATAACTTGCAATAAATAAGTAAAAATTTGTTAAGAATATGAAAAGTAACTTCAAACTGATTTTCCTATAACTAGATAGCATAATAAGTAGGAGCGTAATTTTATATACAGAGAACCTTTGTGAAGCCATACATACTACATTTTCACCGTTCGTAGTATACTTGAAGTCCGAGAAGTTACCCATATCATATATGAATAGATAAAGAGTTAATACAATATACATCAAAACCGTTGCTACTTTAACACCTGTATTACAATGCCACCAACATTCTAACGTTGTATTGGATTCAAATAATGCCTTTCAAATTGATCTCTGATACGCTGTTTTAGTAGTGAAATATGTAGTCCAAACAGAATTTGTGTCTCATTCGAGAAGACATCACTGACAAGCTTTCGAAGGCGAAATCCTTAATTCTATTGTAAAGAAAGCACTTCGTACGTGAATGAGAAGTTACGCTTACAATCAGAGACAAAATTAACTTCGAAAAAATGCAAATTTCTTACGTAAAATATCCAGAACCGTAACTAGTTTCTATGATTAAGTTTTGTTTTTGATTTTTGGACCTCCATTTGTAGCTAGATAAATATCCGAGTATGGTAATTTAAAAATAGATTTCTTTCCGTGATTATGTCTTCTAGTAACGGATTTTTCCTGTGTTTTACAGGGTAGTTTATCATTAAATGCTGTTGAAGTCATACGAGCAATCAGAACTAATATTTATTTCATTTCTTCTGCCAACCATAAACCATTATTCATTTATTTTTACTTTTTGCATTTTCTTTCCAGGGAAGGATAAAATTTGATTCCTTCAATCTCTTTAAACAGACAGAACACTATAGAGGTAGAGACCGGTTTATTTCTACCTTTTTTACTTATTTTTTTCAATTTTGCCAATATTTGAAATGCTCTCTATTGTCCATATTCTTTACAATGCATGTACAGATATTTTACAGTAATATATGCTATTCAGACTGTTACTCAATATCATATTAGGAGCCACTGTTCTACAAATACAGCATCAGTCACTGTACTAGATAACAAGTCATTCATATTTCATACTGCAGTTCTCCGTATTTTTCCAGATCATAAAATTCATGAATTTAATCAACACTATACCCATCTCAGATATTGAGTGTCCATTCTCACAAGTAGCTTGGCGTGTCATTTGTCATTATCCACGATTATCCTGTTGTTCTTATGTTTACAACTTACCCAGTTACCATTGATTTTGGTGTGGCAGTTTCCGATCGTGTTTGTATGAAATGTGGCATATTTGCCATAAACATTTCGGCACTTCTAAGGCACAATAAACGACACAATTCAAACTTGAAAGCCATCTGACCACGACCATACAAAACAGTTTTCGCCTTATTCATGTTACAGAACACTGATGAAAAGTACCCTAGCACTAAAGGAAAGAAGACCACCAATAATTAACAGAACTACGTACATGGTAATCAAAAATGTTCTTGCCGTTTATCATTGTTAGATAGACATACAGTACATGCTACTTAACGTGAGATCTAGAAGTAATTTCAAGAAATTCAACCAGCATTCAGTATTCTTTGCTAACGTTCTTGCGGCTATGCAATGGTATGGCGATGGACTAAGGTGGGTGAAGAGGTGGTCTTGATATTTTATGGGTGAAGAGGTGGTCTTGAAGTGTGAGGCAGAGGGTCATGTGATAACGTGGTGATTACGCTTGGCAGTATCATACTGAATCCACTTTGTCACTCATGAGCACTCGACCATATATGTTGCGGTGCCGAGACAGAAATTATAATGCACTGTCATTCGCTATTCCCTATTGGCTGGCCACAATGTGTGGGATACACCACTCACTTAACTTATACGCCTTCCCTATGCGGTGCAGATGAACTCTATTTCCTCGAAATCCTGGAAGCATTCGACAAGTTCACCATATGTTTGGCCGCTGTCCTCCTCTATAGCTGCATTTAGGATCTCGTCATCCAATACCTGTAGTCGCCTACTACGAGGTTCCTCACAAAGGATCAGATCTCCTAACCTGAACTTCTGGAACCATTGCCTGACAATGCGTTCGTTCCCGACAGCCTCCTCAAATGTCTGACGTATTCGACATGATGAGGCTGCTGATAGGCACACCTTAGTCATGCAGTAAACAACTCCAAACGAGCTGCTTCGGTACTTACAGTACATTTCTTTTCCGTTCTGGATAAGCCGTGATGGCTGTGAATGTCCAAGGTTCCTGCATTGGCGCAGTTCGATAGTTATACTACTCTTCCCTTCATCGCTTTTCCGACGTGTAGGTCACTTAGTTTCCTCTCTTTGAGCACTTCGTCAAACGCGTCACCAAAAATGGAAAGAGCATTTTTGATTTTCCTTGTCTATTACGGATATTTAAAATCAGAAAACTAGTTAATTTTAGCTGGAGAGATTCATCGATTTGTATATAGTCTTCAATCAACGATATTTTGTGCAAGAAGATCATTAACACATGGTTTATGAGTACAGGTAGTGTAAATTTGGACATCTAAATTCAGATTGACTGAACACTGGAACGTCACTGCAAACTATACGGGATAGGAATCTCATTTAAAAGGTATGTAAAATATTCAAAAATCATGTTATATTTAGATTATAGGAGAACCTTATGCCTTAACAATCTCGTATTCCATGAGAGAAAAATCTCGAATGTTAAGAATGTGTAACTTTTAAAGTGTTTGTTTCTAGAAAATAAAACGGGAGATTAGTTTTTTTTTTATTGTCATCACACATTTCGTTTTTCGTAGTTCCCTGTTAGCGCTAAGAGAAGTTCTTCCGTTTTAATTTCCGTTGTTACTCTGTCAGCCGAATTTTAAAAGGATCAACTCTGGAGAAGGACTCCTTCTGTTTTATTCTTTACTCGATTGTTGTACGTGAATCGACAAACTAATAGCTTGATATTCCTTCCTCAATCGTTCTGTTTGAAAGTTATCAGATATCAAACAAAGTAAATTGTCAACTTTTATTGACTTTTGTGGGTTTGGATGTTTCCAAACCATTTCTCATACTCTCCACATAGTTTTAATTCGTTCCGAAATTATAACGTCTAATCCGTTTCAGAGTAATACATTTCTGGAGACTATAAGGGAAGGTTGATGGAAACGTGAAGACGAATTGATAATACTTTTGACCATAGAATCACATTCTCCTCCGGGTAATTGATCGAATTATTATATGAAGCGTAAACGAAAGTCATGAAATAAGCAACCATTAATTCGAACATAGATTCATGAAAACGTTCGAGGCTTAACGGATCTGTTCGTTCAGTAATGCACATCAGTAAATCAACACTAAATTAATAAAATATTACCATATATTTCTGAATGTAATGTTGACTTGTAAATATTAATGAAACACACACTAACACATTTAATAGATCAAGGTTTCTCAACCTGGTAGTCGAGATCCCAAGGGATATCATGAGAAGAACACATAGGACAGGTACAGAAGATAAAGAAATTAGGATGTGGTAGGGGGATATACTTTAAAATAAAAAAAATATTATACTAGTTCTCTTATTTTGGCTCGCATGGAAAAGTAGCAATATATATGCAGATAAATTTTATTGATTGATTGGGATGTTGATTGTTGACATCAGCTGCAAGGCCATTTGTCACCATCACTAGAAGACCAAAGGGACATACAGGCTTATGAAAACAATAATTTTAAACATCACTTCTGATAGAAACACGCCTTTAAGGGCGCTGACACTACATCCACTCCTTAGTATAAAACGCCCCAGACCTCAACTTTTATTGTTTATTCGTCTACAGTGACGGCATCAAAATAATGGCCACGAAGGAAAATATTATTTGAATAAAGTTACTTCTTACGCTTATTAGACTTCGTATTTTCGTACAAGTTGAAGTTCAAGACTTTGTTAATAATAATAATAATAATAATAATAATAATAATAATAATATGTATTTATTCATTCATTTATTTGTTCAATTTCCAGACATTTTCTAGGAAATCATTATTCACATCAGCGTTCATATTTTGCCATCTTATTCTGCGGAAAAACTTGTAAGCTAAACGGTTTATCAAGAAACAAACGATTAATCCTGTAAGTCATGTCGAGGAGCTAACGCGTTATACTGCAACCTTTACTTCATACAGATACCAAACCAAAAATCGCAGCTAACAAGAAATTAAAATTAATATTTTTGGACAAATAAGTTGTATGTAAATTCTCCAAGTTTCTTTTAAATTCTAAGTTTATAACTAAATTACAATGCAATTTTAAAACGTCAATCATAGCACTAGTATTGGATCACTGATCACTGCTTTCGTAAGCATCTTTCCCTGAATAATGCCCTTCGCATGAACATAATTCTGAACGTCCTAGTCCGTTTCTAGTGCATTTGCATGAAGAACACTCTTGTTTGCAGATACATGAGACCAGCTCTTCAGAGCTTCTTGCTACATCCGAAATAGCTGTCCATAGTGGCACATAACTCTCTTCAGCTTTTGTCCATTTCCAAGTATCTGGTACTGGCAGTTTGAAGTTTTTTACAAGACAGCGTTCCCAACACGTCTTGAAAATACAATTTTGTTCTCAGCCAAAGACCCAATCAGTTTTTCTTTCTCTTTATAATGACATCTAATATTGTTATTTCCTCTCATATTACTGTTAACAGTTCGTCATTGGTTTTCCATTCGCTTCTTCTAATTTTATATATTCTTCTCCATTCATATATTTCAAAATCCTCTAGTTCCTTTTGTCGTTTTCACTTAGCGTCCATGTTTCTGCATCATAAAGTTTAGTACTCCAGACGAAACATATGATTCTTTTTCTTAATCCTTTATTCAAAGGCTTACAAATATCTTTCCTCTTTCTAAATGCTTCTTTCACCATTTTATACTCACTTTAACTTAATGTTCGCAGTTCATGCCTTCACTGATTATACAACAAAGGTCTAAAATAGTCGTTTGTTCTATTTTCCCTATATTTGGTACAGATCACTTCGTTCTTATCACCATTGCTTTTGACGCTCTTACGTTTATTTTCATTTCAGCTTTTCCTCAAGCTTTCTAACATCTTATTAATTTTCTTTTCAGATTCCGCAGGAAGCATCATATCATCTACAAATCGTATGTATCTAATCGTTCTGCCTCCTACCAAAATCCTTAAGAAGTACCCTCTTCACTAACTGTTTTCTATTAGATAACTTGCTGAGAGGCTACGAGAAGTACATCTTGTACTTTCCTTCGATTTGAACTCTCCTCTGTCATGTCTTCTATTTCTAACGTTTATTTGTTGATTCAGATATTTCCGTGTAGACTTTCAAAACATTAAATTTCGGAATATCATTTCAAAATTTTCAGGTCGTGAAAACAACCCCACAAGACCAATTATCATCACGCAAAAGTTTTGTTTCAGTCAGGGAAACAGTTTTCGATAATAATATAGTTAACAAAATGTATTCTACAGTAAATTTTACGTAATAGAATTTTCTACATCTCCTCATTTTACGAAAATAAATTTTCAAGTATTCAATACGATATAAACTATCATGAATTGATGACATATGATAGTACGAAATATCACAAAATAATATTTGAATTCACAAAATGCTTTGTATTAATCTGCTACATATGCAAGTAAAGCAATTGAAAATTCTTTCTCCTTTTCTCCGTGTATTCACTATGTTGCGATGTCCCTATATGTCAAATTTCGTGCCTGTATGTCCTGCGGTTCTAACTTAAATCTGTGGGTCATAAAAGGCACTCCTGTCCACTGCAACTTCTTCATGAACTGATTGAAAAACACTTCTTTTTGTAAGCTCTCAGCAGTCAAGAATTACAAGCATGCCATATTTAATCTCATTCGGTCAAGAAATTGAGCGGATATTGTCATTATTCCGTCAGCCACTTGTATTGCATTATGCAATAGTACCATATAAGGCATTCATCACAGTTCAAATACAAGAATCTTTTTGAGTAGTCCGTACTCATAGCTCCATATTTGTGGAGAATTATATTATTACATTCCTTCATATTGATCTCCGGTTGTGTGCAGCAGATGTTATCAGACTGCTGGCAACTCTCTCATGCTTTCCATATGCTCTTATCACTGAAGGAGCGCCACGATCCCGTAATGGATCTTGAAGCGTCCAAAACAAATCATATTTGCAACAGGATGGTGTGAGTAGTACACGGGTGGTACCGGTCATTAGTCATAGAGAATAATTTATTGTTACTCTAACCAGAACCAATAATCATAACTAATAATACAATACTAATAATACTAATAATCATAACTTAATAACTACGTGCAGATTTACCTCTCCACTGCAGACTACTTGTATTATAGTCCTATTCGCTGTCATTGAAATTCGGTTTTTTACTTCAAGAGGAACGATTTTTGTGAGTCTATGTTCTCGATGACTATTTCGCTTATACATATGTATATCCCTCTCCCAGAGCGGATCTTCTGAAAGAAACTCAGAAATTAGCAGTCTTGCTAAAGTTGACTTCTAAGCCCTTTTCAATGAAAGTCTCACCAAAATGTATTCAATATTTCTAGGTTGTTAAATGTAATATAATTTACTACAGTATCAGGTACTTAAAAAATTAACAATTGTGATAACGTTGCACCTCGGAATCTACTTTGAAAATCACGCGATTCCTAGTGCCTAAATGAAATGATCTTCCCCTTTTGAGTGAAGGGGATTGCAGGGACATATATGGTACAACCACATTATAGATTTTGTCGTGGTGAACATGTAAAACACTATTTTTGTATTTAGTGGCAATTAGGTAAGTTACTGAAAGAACGTATGCGAGCCCTTAGAATGCGTAAGCAATGAAATTTTCATACCGCATTCAAAGCAAAATTGTGATTTTGCCGTTCAGCTTAGAAGAAACAGGCCTCTGAGTAAACGTTATGTTTTGACTAGTGACAGAGCCATGGAACGACAAGAGTCAATATCCTTTATCAAGTTAGTTGTTACAATTCTTCTCGTCCCCATTCTCCATTGACCCACACATCAGTCCGTTCAAAAAAAGCAAGTGAAAATATTGCTCTTATTAATATATTTTTTTCAAATGTTGTTATGAGTTATATAAACTGTTGTGAACTTCAATTATTTTATTTTACTTTTAATGGTGCCCACCTGTAACACCAGTTGTAGAACCCCACATCCCAGTATAGTTGTGTGTTTAGCCTCTAGGAGGAAGTGTTCTTGCGCTTCTCGAAACCGATGCTAAAGCAGTTACCCCTCTGTATTTGCAATATAGAACCTGCACTTGTCATGTAACACGATTGAATAACGCACCAGAACTGTTGGTCTTTTCCGTCTAATCGCCGGACGAATGTGATATTCCAAAAAAGCAACAGTTGTACATACTATTCACAGTTTCTTTAAGTACTGTTGCAAAAGAAAGTGTCTTCTTAGTCCTAAGCAACATTTAGCATCACTTTACTGTTGTTTGTCATTTGTTGAAAATTCGCAATCATAAATGAATTGTGTGGCGCTACTCTGTTGATTACTTTTTTCCCTCTCGGGCTCGTAACTTCCTCCTTACGCCTCATCAATTGCTACTATTCGAATAAGCAAGGGTTCTCCATCCTCTCCATCCAGCCAAACGATTATTTCCAAACTCATATCGGTGGCAGTTTACGACTTGAGTCAAATTATGACTAAGCTCTATGAACTATGTTTGTCACTTTCCGCATTTTTAGTTCCCTTGTAAGGATTCTAAACACTGATGTGAAGAAATACCCAATTCCTGTGTCACTTTTCCCACGTCTACAAACTATCCTCCTTCATCACTTCTTTTTACTTTTGTTTTGTTTAGGTCAACCAGATCCACTGTGTTAGTCGGTACTGGTACAAGAACTTGTGAAACAATTAACACCACTGAACTACCATTGGACATGGAAGTGTCTCATCACAACAAACTTATACAATTGGTAGTTTATAAACTTCTACCAAAAAGGTTTTTAAACTTGTTTCCGTAGACTCTATCGTTTCAAACATATATCGACAGATATTTACCACTCGAAAAGAAATGGAAATACATACTCCAGTACATCAATTATTTATTGGCCTATTATTCTGTTAGCAGGGAAACATTGTACCTAGGTATAATATTCTTACCGAATTTGGAATACCGAAAAAGTTGGTTAGATTGATATGTGTTTAAATGAATCCCCAAATCAAGTCCTTGTGGGAAAATACTTGTCCACGAGCCTTCACGTCGAGAATGACTTGAAACAAGGAGATACATCGTCTCCATTTTATTTCAATTTTGTTCTAGAATACGCTATAAGAAAAAACCAAAGATAGCAACGACGGCCCAGAGCTGAATGGTACTCGCCAGGTTATGGCTTAAATTGATGATGTAAGTCTGATTGCAGATGATATGAGGACAATAGAAAGAAATGAAGAGGTTTTATTAAATGATTGTAGGGACATGAGTTTAGAAGCAAATGCAGAGAAAACTAAATACATAGAAGTTTGTCGGGATTGTAATACTGCAAATTATGGAAATGAAATGAAATGAAATCTTTAAGTTTTACGTCCCACGGTTTGGCGGTTAGACTAAAGGAGACGATGATGATGTGAAGTATATAGTTGGCTAAGAACAGAAATCAATGGAGAGCGTTTGTGAATGCAGCATTAGTTAGTTAGACTGAATTTTGTCTTTTTTTAATGTCCAGTATGCAAATCCAAATAGTTTGCTTGGTATACTTCTAAATTAAGTAACTTTAAAAAAAGAGATCATAGTTTGGACTATACCGTATGCTATTTACAATATTCTGATGCATGTCCAAAAAGAGCCGGAGGGAAACTAAGTGTCGAAGATAGTTTATATATAAAAATGAATGTTCATTTGTTTGTTTATTTGTTTGGAATACATACTCACACTGTTTGCTTGACATACTTCTAAGTAACTTTATCGAAGAAAACATAGTCTGGGAGAGACTGTGAACTATTTAAAGCTTTTTGTTCATATCCTAAGGAAGGAGGAGGATTTCATAGGAAAGAAGAAATTTAAGACTCATGCCAAAAATACAGTACCTATGAGCTCCTCATGTTCAGAAGATGAAATTCGGTTAGTAAACTCAATACTAAAAACAAGTGGACATACACATATGACTTACAGTTTAAAATAGTATTATGAGGAAAAGACACCCCCCAGTACCGAGGAAAGTAGAAAGAGTGTAACGTAAAAATAAGCGAATCGAGAACAACCGATATTAATGTTGAATCCATAGTTTATGGGGTCACTGAGATGAATAGTGACACGATGCAATTTAAGTCCAAGTTTAGCCCCAATCTCCATGGGAGATAAGAAGCAATGAAAATATTTAAAAAATCAATCCGTCCACCCCCCCCCCAATCTCACTTTTTAAAAAAAAATCCTGGGCTAGGAAGATCCCAATTGAAGACACTTTAGTTAGACTAATTTTCATTAATTACAGAGTCATCTACTACGAATCGAGTGAAAGGTTTCGAATAACATTTGTTTTCTCATAGAATCTGAATCTACAAAAAAAAAAAAAAGAGACTCAATTTGAATTTTCAAAGTTGCCTCCATCCTGCTCGCAGGGAGCGGAAACTGGCTAATTTTATCACAGGTGAATTTTCCTCTTCAAAATATTAAGTTTTCATTGCCGACATTTCCCCCAGGTGTCTTACAGTCTCCACGTAAAAACTTCAATCTATTTTAGGTCAGATATAACTGAATCTATATCTGTGAAACGATTGATTATATCAAAACAAGTCTAATGACATTTTCTATGTAGAATTTTCTAAACTATAACTTTCGTCCGAACTTCTGTCTTCGAAACTGTATAGTTTTCGATATAAACGCCAAAAAAAAAAAAAAAAAAATAGAATCTCCCTTTCCTTCGTGAAAAAAACGGGTCAAATTAAGGGTACTTTTCATAATATGCTACGGACACGAAAATAAAGATCTAGACAAAAATTCACCTTGTTCGGAATTTTTGTGGATTCTCTTTTCCGAGCTTCCTGACAGTTATATGGTTAGAATACGCGCCTCCGGCGCGGGAGATTGCGTCTGATTGCCGTTGGGAGCTCATGTGGTTCGAATTCAACGTTAAGCCGTAGCTCTACGCCTATGAGGTTGGTGCTGAAAAAGGCGCTAAAATCTAAACCAAATGCTTTTTCTGTATTGTGTTTTGATGCATTCCTGCAACAAAGAATCTCCTTGTAAGAGAACTTGGACATCATGCTTCGAACCGACCTATGACACACACATTATGTAAGAACCACCTCTTACAGTTTGTCGGCATAGTTCATTAACACCCTGGAAGTGTATATATATATATATATATATATATATATATATATATATATATATATATATATATATATATATATATATGGGGGGGGTAAAATTAATAGAATAGTATATGATTATAAAGTATTCTATTTGATACAAGAACATGTATATTAATATATGGATTCAGATCTATGCTATAACTTTGTACATGTTTTACTTACAAATGTCCCTCAGCGACTATAATAGCGGAACGAAGAGCTTTCCTTTGCGAAATACCAGCAGGCCCAAAGTTGAAAAGGTGGCAGAGGTGGGTAATAGATAGGGGAAGAAACGAGTTGCTGTACCCCGCTCATCTAATTAATTCTACTCTTGGTGATTCTGGGCCACTCATTGGTTCGTGACTCTTCTGGGATATTGGGTTTCTGGCAGTCTTCCAGGAAAACCACAGAGTCAGCAATGGAAAGGAAAGGTAGCTAGAAAAGGAAACTCTTCCTTTGCTTGCTAGACTTGAAGTGAAATTGTTAGTGAACTCATTTCTCTCCCTTTCCATCTCTTCCCATTTTGTCTATATTTTTTGGGTATTGTCAGTAGAAAATGTGAGATTAAAATAGGAGAATTTTTTGTGCAAGTACCAATGAATTTCTTATATAATTGTCTCCTTATACTGCTGAGAAATTCCCATACTCGAGTTGACCCACACGAATCTCCTTAGCTTATTCATGCTTCATAAGTTTCATCTCTTTTTCTTGAACTTCTAAGTCTGATCTTCATAAATCGAAGAAAATAATGATGAACCTGAAGCTATCTTGATGTAACTTTCTTCTAAACTTCCTGAATATTTTACTCATTAAATCAATGATGATCCTTCTCGTTCCTGTTTCCCATCTCCTTCTCTTCTTAAAATAGAGAAGGTTAAAGAGACAGTACTGCTCTGTTTGCATTCCTTAGACTAAGGTCAAATCTTAATAGACTACCACAAGCGTACTTAAATGTTAGAAATATTCTTTTCATAATACTGCACATATACCACACATAATATTTCCATGAGTAAAAGTATATGTGGAAGAAAGAAAAAATATAGTTTATATTATAGAACTCTAGAAACTGAACGTTCATTTTCTTGGAAAATGCACCGAATGCACCGGTAGACTAACTTTTAAATATACTTTTGTAGTATATTTTTATTTTGACAGCTTCATTTCAGGTGTAAATCTGCTTATATAATACTCTCTCTCTCTCTCTCTCTCTCTATCTATCTATCTATCTATCTATCTATCTATCTATCTATCTATCTCTATCTCTCTCTCCCTCTCTCTCTCTCTCTCTCTCTCTCTCTCTCTCTCTCGCTCTTATTTTCTATCCTCGGTGCTTGTATACCAAATTACACTGCAAAATCCAATAGAAGACCATATATGCCTACCACCGAAAGAAAACTCGTAAACTTCTTGAAGTGACGATGGTTCAGTGGTAGGGTGGCCATGTCTGATGCAAGGGGTCCCTGGTTGGAAACCAGTACATGTAAGTAGTGAACGTCGTGTCCGTGGGTTCTTCCGTTTTACCCACATTTTCATTCCACCATTTCTTTAATGATCGTTGATTTCCATTAATCACTTTCATTTCATTAACCTTGAATCGAAAAATTAAAGATTGCATCTCAATTTTATTTTCTTAAACTTCTGTTTCTACTCGAGCAAATAACGGAATGCATGGTATATTTTGACAATCTTTCTTCCTACAATATCAGTGTTGATTCAGGAACGTTACGTTTCATTAAAATGGAAGTGTGGCTCACGCACTCCTTTATTTCTGATGTTTGCCGAGATTTCTCTCACATGGCATATACGGAGAACTAAAGTACGTACTCGTCTACACTTAATACCGCAAAGTGGAATTGCAATGTGTGAAATAGAAAGAGTATTTTATCTATTTTTTTGCAAATATCTATATTGATTTCGTTTCAAGATAATAATTGTCTCCAGGATCTTATAGCAAAAATTTTGTCATATGACACGAAATCGAGAAAAATTATTCACCAGCACACGACAATAGTCAAAACAACTCGGCATGTTGCAGTGTACTAAGTCAATTTCACGAACTCGAGAAACCCACCAGGAATTGACGCATTGTGCCATATGAGTTGACTCCAGGTCAGGTCGAGAGGAGAGGAGATATATGCCGAGAATTGATACAAAATCCGCGTGCGTTGTTATGCGTTTCTTACAACGAATTGTCACATGCAACGAAAAGTGCAGGTTTTTCCTAAATCCGAATGAACAAAAACAGTAGTTATTGAGCAAAGGCCAACTTCCAGGGTCGATCGTCAAGCAGGGTTAATACTCTGTATGTAGTGAAACTATGAGGGGTAATGCACTTCGAGTTCGTTTCTAACGGCCATACCATCAGTGCTGACCCTTATTCCGAACAGTTGGTGCAACTGTATGCTGCATTACACCAAAAATATCCTTCATTGGTGATCAGAAAGTGCGCCCTGTTGCAACAGAATAACACAAAACCACACTTGGCTTGAAAAACTAATGGTACACCCAACATATAGTCCTGACCTTGCCCATTCGGATTACTATCTGTTTCCCTCCATGGTGCACTTCCTGAAATCACGATACTTCCCGATGCTTTTAGTAAGTGGAAACAATACTGGCTGACTTCTTTCCCCTGAGGTCAAGACTTGATATCGACATGAACTGGCAGAAAAGTGATTGCGGACAGTCAAATACGAGCTTGCTTATAAAGACCAATGTTCATCTCTGCCGAAAGAAAGCTTTTCTACAGGATTATGCCTTGTAATAAACCAACCCACAATAGGTTTTATTACGTATTTTTCGAATATTCTTTTATTTTCTTCATTCTATCCTTTCATGTTCCTTTTTAGTTTATTAAAAATTAAATACCTTTTGCTTCTCAACTAGGACTTTAGGCACTCCGCGCATATTATCTATGCGAACATGTCTTATCTATCTTAAACGTACTGACTTTATTATCTGTATGGTGTCTGGTGTTAGCTGTGTGATGAAGTTCAGCGTCTTGTAACTTATTTTAAAATTTCCGGGTTTGTTTACCCCTTTCGGTCTAACACACTTTTCTTGAATTTTCGAAACTTTCTAGTTTCTGCTTTTCTTTGTGCGTCGGCTTTCAAATTTATTAGTAGTAGGAGGTTAATATTCTATAATTATTTATACAGTAGGAGGTTAATTCTATCATTTAAAAGAATTAAAACTAAATAATAAATTAAAACTAATATTTGAATTAGCAGATAGAAAGCGCAACTAAGGAAATCATATTTTAAACCTCTAAATTTTCAGAGAGTTATAAATTTACGACAGGATTTTATCGTTAATTAGTCGCATACGACAAACCTTGCAAATGTTGTAAAGTATTATCTACTATCCTTAAACTATGACAAATGAAATAAACAGAATCCATCAAACTTGGCTTCAATTCTTTAGTGAATTTCACTACCACTCATACTTTTTTTTAGACAGAAACTTGAAAATTAGTCGCTGTTGCACTGACACCGGTATACACTCACTTCACATTTTCTTCCTGTAGTGCAATGGTTGTTGCCATGCAATTAAAAGAACTACATTTTCTTAAAATAAGATTTCAGTATTGCGAAATACACACACAAAAATAGATATTTATTTTAAACTAAAATTAGCAGAATCAAAATTGAATTCAAATAGCTCTCGCATCAAAGTTCTAGATTCCTGTTGGCTGCAATAAAAACTAAAAGTGGGGGTCACTCATCAATGAATATGACAGGCTCTGTCTTCAGTCAAACTTTGGTATCATAGATACAAGATTCTATCGTTAGAGACTGCTTACTATAACTGCTATATGAACCATCCTCCTACTTGCGGAAAGGAAACAACAAAAAAGCTGATAATACGTGTCTTTTTCCTTACGAGCGACGGTACGGAATGAGGAGTGTTATGCTTGTAAAAAATAATAGAATTCAAGAGTTCAATGCATTTACATATTTAATGAACTCTGTAGAAAGAGGGACTCTTGAATTTTATTCGTCTGCTCATCCATTCATCCGTCCGTATATGCAGAGATCATACCATTTAACGCATGAAGACTAAATTTTCTACTTAAGATTTTGTTTGTTTTACTAGATCCTTATTCTCTTCGAGATTTTCCCCTACCTCAAGAAAGTAAGTTTTTAAAGGGTAAAAATCGAAAATTGACTTTTGTTTTTTGGGGGGAACGGCACGATTCATTTTTTCATACTTCTCAAATAAATATTTTATTCATAAGTTTAGTTTCATTAAAAACGGTATAGTATTAATTTTGTAAGAAAAAATCATAAAGAAAAGCTTCTGCTGGGGGTGGGTTTTGTCAGTGTGTTTTCAGCGAACAGATAGCAATTGTGTTTATGTATCCTAAATAAATATGACAACTCATGGTATAGCTCAATTATTTTCACAAAATAGCAGTAAATACAGTTCCCATAACTGTGAATTTTCTTCGAAAGTTTTATCAAAAAAAAAAGTTCTAATGATGAAAGCAAGCGTAGCGCAGCTTCTTCCATTCGACTCAAGCTCCATTTGCATGTCTGTCTATCTCTTCCATGATAACTCTCGCAATACGTAGCCGATTTTAATGAAACTTAGTTTATGCCTTCCTTCAACATGCAGAAACAACTTTATTATTTGGGGTTGCAATCCATCAAGAAAATAGGATAAATTCCCTACATTGCAAGTTTACACACATATACATACAAAGTAGTTATCCAGTAAAAAACTAATAAAAATTACGCAATTGTAATAAAACAAAGTGTGCATTTTCTTCAGCATATCCAGATCATCATCCTTAGCTGCGATTAAAATTGATCAACAGGGGTAAAAGGGAATGAGTTTCCCAGACTTCGAAGTTTCTTTATGTAGAACAATATGATGAGAGAATAATTTTCCTCCATAACCTTTCCCAAAATGATTCCATTTTAGTGCAGTATGGCATATATTTCCCTTGAGGCTTCCTAAATGTTCGCGGAGTTAAAAGTGAGTCTTGAATGAGACATATTTAGAAAAGAACTTTCGCGATAACTTATTATATAAAAAAATTATTGGATTTTTATATAATATGGTGTATATGTTCTTACTAGGGAAGTACTAGAAGTGGCACAGGAGGATATGCATGTGTTATATATCGTTGGAAAGGTCGCACCGAGTAGACATCACATGTGAAATATCTCGCTTGAATGGGACATTTAGAGGGCGTGGCGACCATTTAAAAGTCAGAACAAGGCACGCTCCGAAACACCATTAAACGTGGACGAAATAAAAAGCTATGATGGAATTGTTTTCAGACATGATATATATAGTTTTAAAAGGTAGCTGAATACGAATCTGTCATCAAATGTTTACAAATCAAAATGGCGGATCCAACATGGCGGACACAAATTTCAGAAAACAAGCTATAAATCTGAAATTGAGTATATAGAGATACGACGTCGCTATGTATGAATCGGATACCAAAAGTGTAAAATTCAAAATGGCCGATTCAATACGGAATACAAAATGCAAAACACTGCTATGGGACTGAAAGCGGGTAGGTGGAGGTTTTCGTGGTCGCTGAGTACGAATTTAATGTTAAAAGTGCTAAAAGCAATATGACGGATCCAATGTGGCGGACGAAGGGTTTAAAAAAATATACAGAATGGACATATGTTATTCTTACACATATAGTAGAAAAATACCTATAGTACATAACGGGGCAAGTAGGGGCAGATGATGTTTCACAATAAACAGGGGCGTGTTTTGCTATACAATCATGTCAAAATTGAGGCACAGAATACAGGGCAGGTCTTCTAGCGCAAATGAAAGTTTTAAGATACTTACAGATTGCGATAATAGACTCTAATTATTTTACTACCAACTCCTTCCCCCGCCCCCGAAGAGATATGCGGGGATCAGCATGTGTTATATATCGTTGAAAAGCTTACACCGAATACACTTTACATGTGTGTCGCTTGAATGGCGCCTGTAGGGTACGTTGCGATTAATTGCAGATACCATCTAAAGATCTGAATAAGGCAGTGAAAAGTGAACGTTTGAGTTTAAAACATCGTTACACTTTTATAACTGTCTTTCTGGTTTCACATTATGCCATGTACACTTGCGAGTTTATATATATATATATATATATATGATAAATGTCCACTCTCATGGGTAGGTGATGGTACTGACACCGAGACTAGTCTCGATCACGTCCCTAATTCGAAATCGAGATGTGCTTTTCTAAATCGAGATGAGATTCAGACGGAGCCCAGGCTCGTCTCAATACACATACGTTCATTCTGTACTTTTGCACCTCTTGTCCGAAATATTTGATCCGTCATATTGCATTTTGCACTTTTAACATTAAATTCGTACTCAGCGACCACGAAAACCTCTATCTACGCGCTTTCATTTCCATAGCGGTATTTTGCAATTTGTCCGCCATATTGGATCCGCAGATTTGAATTTTACACTTTTGGTATCCGATTCATAAATAGCGGCATCGAGTATCTCTATATATCCAATTTCAGATCCTTTGCTTGTTTTCTGTAATTTGCGTCCGCCATATTGGATAAGCCATTTTGGTTTGTAAACATTTGATATCAGATTTGTATTCAGCTGCCTTTAATCCTATAGCCTATACCACGTCTCAAATCATTTACTTCATAGCTTCATATTTTGCTTATGTTTACTTATGTTTGAGCGTGGCTTGTTCTGATTTTCAAATGGTCGCCACCCTCCCCTTCCTGGATATCCCATTCAAGGAGATATTTCATATGTGAAGTCTACTCGTTGTGTCCTTTCCAACAATATATAACATATGCAGATCCCCGCGTAACACTGCAAGTACTTAGAGTCTCCTAGTACCTATTCTCTGTTTCACATAAAAGGATAGGAAAAAGAAGTTTTTTCCCCCCACCACGCTCAAGTACAGGTGAATGTTGGTGTTCCGTCTTCCACCATCAGCCCCCGCACACGGAGGTATAGAGTGTATTTAAATATGTCTAGGCCTAAATAATAAATTACAACTTTCATAATAACATTGAGTATTTTAAAACACTTAATGACATTTACCTGCATTAGTGAGTAAGTAGTACATGTGTCATTTTAATGGAAATTTTATTGAACAGTTCTATTGTTTATTTTCCTTCTTTTTTGGCAGTCGGGGTTATGACATAATGTTGGAATGGCAAGGGATGTCAGGGTTGGTAATTGAATTGGTATTTGCTGCTTTGATACATGAATTATATACCTCTATAATCGGAAACACACTTAATTGTTTGCATACTTACACAAAACATACAAACACCAAATTTTGCATACTTGTTCGTCATGGGATGTGAGTAATGGGAAAATTCCGATATCACGAAAAAGGCGACATTTTCCATGTAAATGAAGTGTCCAAATTTTTCGTCGTTTCGAAATGCTGGTTTTTAGAGTAGTTCCACACACCATAGGAACGTCATATTTTGTCAGGCAGTGAAGCTAGGAACATAGTTTATGATAGAAAAAAGAGCATTAAAATTCGTTTTCGTTTCGTGGCGCAAATCGAAAAAATGTGAAATTTGTAATGGCTGTATGTAGGACGTTGAAATTTCGAGGTGATGTTTATTCTGATGCGTAGTTTGCGAATCCGCCCTTAAACTTGAAAAAAATAGTCATGTTCGGTGTAAGAAAGTGCTAGGAATGTTATAAGGGGGCGTCTAATTCTACACAACTTGTAGATATGGTGGAATCACGAAATTGCGTTCAAGTGTGTAGATTACAGCGCATGTGAGGGGAAAATTCCGACATGTTGGAAAAGTCGTCGTCTTCGATTCAAAATGGCGGCTCAAAAATTTCTAACCATGAAAATTGTAAGTTGTGCTCTTGGTAGGTAAGCCAGGTTTCGCTATGTTATTAAGGACATAGTTTAGTTTAAGTGAAGAAACAAATCATTGGAGAAGTCGCCATCTTGAATGCAAAATTGCTATATTTTTGAATTGCCTTCATTTGGACTCTTATGTGGTATATCGAGGAGAATAAATGAAACAGAATTCAACGTAGTAAGTTAGCTCCGCGGTAAAGTGTCTGCTTTCTGAGTAGCAGGTCTGGGTTCGAATCCTCGCAGACCGTTTTATCTTGCATTTTTTTCTTATCACGTTGCTTCATTTTACCAAATAGTTTCTGTTGGCATTGCGTGAACAAAATATTTTCGTTATTACAGACAGACGGAAAGGATATATTTATACGCTAACTGTTGAGATGGTCTCGAAACTAGGCAGTATGTTTGTGTAAAGTTTCGAGACGATACTGAAGTATTTAAAATCAAACATATGTAGCTTTGGAAATGGAGCATCACCAGTGTCTCTATCGGAAACAATGTTCGGGGGGGGGGATTATAACCCCGGGGGCACTGCTGATAACATTCTATTTGCTATTGTATTATAAACGTATTATTTTGATCTCGCCAGGGGCGCTCTGAGGAGGCAATGTCCCCCGAAAAGAGTCTGAAAGAAACATTGGGCATCATTTTCACGATATAGTGTCCATACAAGACAACAATACATTTTGTCTCGCGACAACAGTGTCTGCTTCAAACCGGAAACGATTGCAAAATATATCTCTCCCCTTTTAGGTTCCTCGTTAAGATACATGCGTATACCAAATTTGAAGTGAATACCACAAATGGAAAGTATAAAATATTAATTTTAAGCAAATACACACACACACAGGGACGTACGCAGGAGGTGGGTCCTGGGGGTCCGGACCACCACCGAAATTCCAACTTTTGAGTAAATTTAGCCTAAATTTAGGGACAAGTTTAGGAATTTCAATATTAAATACACTGATATTGAGTTTGGGCCTTCCCGAAATAAATTCCTGCGTACGCAACTGCGCACACACGCTCATACACGCACACACACACACACAAATGGGCACCTTTGAAAATTGTCTCGTCGGCAGCGTACATAATTTTAATATATAAGATACGTGGAAAAGTGCCTCTTTCGATTTAATAGTTTTAGTTGCGGGTCCGGTTGGAATGAAATGCCGTATATAATAAAGTCAAGCTTATTTTCAATCACCTATGCTATAAAAATAAACTTTCAAAGAAAGAAAAAGTGAGAGATAAACTTGTTGGGGATCGAACCCAGGTCTTTTGCACAGTAGGCTCACGTCGTTCCCCTACACTACTCAATTCCTTAGATTTTGGATTTCCTACTTACTGCTCACATAGTACTGGTACGTAGCGGGCCCGCGTCCGTGGAATTACACCTCTAAAATCGAAATAGTAATCGTGTTATATATGTGTTTTTAGGATGATTAAGGAAATGATCTCTTGTTATTTGATTGTAATAAGAAATTTGAAAGACACGATTCTAGTACAATGTTTTACTACAGTGTAGAAAGTGGTGTTGTTTAAGTTGCTATAAACAATTTTTTTAAAAGCCTCCAATAATATTCATATTTTAAATTACCTAGTAAATAAACGTCTTCATTGAAACTATAAGAGTAAAGATACAGGAAGACTGTATGTAATTGTCCAGTATAAATAATCATTTCAACAAGTCCTGCTGCCCAATATTTACTTTTGTAGCAAAGGACAGCATTGTAATACAGTGTACTTCGTTACTGTGCAAAAACTGGTGTTCAATCAAATGTTATGAACTAATGTTTAAAAAGCCTTAACAAAATTCATATTTGTAAATTACGAACAAATTTAGTCTTCATAAAAATACAAGACGAGAGATACAGGTAGACTGCAAGAAATTGTCCAGTAAATATGAAATATTTCAAAAAGTCTTGCTGCAGGTAATATGTACTACTATGCCGAAGGGTTCTTTTATAAGGGACTTTTCTATATTACAGTGCAAAATAGTGTTTTCTCAAATGATACCAACAAATATTTAAAAAGCCTCCAACAATAATCATATTTGTAAATCACCTACAAATGGTAGTCTTCATTGAAAATACATGAATAAATATACAGGGAGACTGCAAGAATTTGTGCAGTATATATGAAACTTTTCAAGAAATCTTGCTGAGGTAATATGTACAACTATGCCCAAGGTTTCCATTATAATCCACTGTACTACATTATAGTACAAAAGTAGTGTTCACTCAAATGCTATGAAAAAAATTTAAACAATCTCCAACAATATTCATATTTGTAAATTATCTAGTAAATTGTAGTCTTCAGTGTAAATACAAGAATAAATGTGCTGGAAGACTGAAATATTTTCCCACCCTTATATCACAGATATGAATTACTTTTCCTGCTGGTAATATGTACAATTAACTACAAGGACACTATTATATTACATTGTACTAAATTACACTGCAAAAAATAATATTAAAAAATCCTACGAATAAATATTTGAAAGGTTGCAAAAATCACATTTGTAAACAGTGAGTGTTTTCGCAAAATGCAAGGTTTAATAGGTAGGCTATTGGAAGAGAGTGTCCGCTGTTTATGTTTGAGAAAATAAATTCTGTTATTGTCTCTAACATGTATAGGTGTGTGAAAAAAAGTGTACATAATAAGCCATGCACATGATTGCCAGAGTAGAAGTAGTAATAGGGTTCTTTCTAATAAATTGTGTGTTTGGTTTTCAAAGTTACATGGAAGGAATAATACCGGTTGAATTGAAGTATGTGTTGGTAACAGGTGTCTGCTGTACAGGAAACTGAATTCCTGAAGGAATAGTCTTCTAGAACATGACACCTCATGGCAAAAGCCTGACCGGGGGCCTGGGGGCGGAGCCCCCAGCGAGCCTTAGCGAGTTTCATAATATAAAATCGGAAACCAAGTACAATATGTATGGGTAAATTATCAGTGCGTTAAGATAATAACAATAGAACCTGAAATAATAATAATAATAATAATAATAATAATAATACACTTCTTGTTTCCTCTCTTATATACATGTGTTCTTACATTAAAAAGAACCAGAAGAAAAATAACCATATGTATACACACTGATAATAGTGAATAAATGCGTCTCGCCCCGGGCGCCTAAACTCAGGCAAATGCCCTGGTTTCTATTGATTATTTTTCAATGAAATCATTTTCCTACGTTTTTCTCTTCGTACGTACACCTGATGTGATGGTGGCAAAGTATCTTTTTTTGTTTGTTGTTTATTAATACGCGGCGATAAATTTACGGTAAAGCATCATACATACAAGATTCATCAACATTGAAGTCTTCTGAGTTTATTAAGGGGGAAAATTTGTTATGGTGGACTTAGAAAAACAATCCCAGATTGATTGAAGCCTGACACGAAATAGTAACTACAGATGCTACGTAATTTGAACAGGCCCATGTCTGAGTCTGTCGTTTCAAGCAAAATTATAATATTGGAGCTTAACCATCATAGTGAATTTGACGCCCCTAAAATCCCCTAAAATTTGGCGCCTTGTGTGGTTGCACTTCTCACCCGGCCCTTTCGTTGGCCTTGAGTTTAGCCAATTGATAATAGAGGAAACTGATTTTTGAATTGTTACTTGACTATTTTAATAAAAACGGAGTTGTCAACAGTCCTGACGACCGTTGAGGGGGAGGGAGAGTAACAGATGTTTGGAAATGAAATTAAATCTTTGAGTTTTACGTATCGCAGTTATGCCGGGTAGGCTAAAGGAGACTGTGATGAGAATGAATGAAACAGTGCAAAGAAAAAAGTAGGAGGAAACAGGAGAACTCCGAGAAAATCTGCAAAAACAGTGCTTGTCCACCACAAAGCCCACTAAGCATGAGCTGGGATCGAACCAGGGCCTTATGCTCCAGAGGTGAACGCTCTACCACGGAGCCACCACGGCCCCAACAAAACTTTTTAGTTCTCACAGAACTCTTGTCTGGAGGTCAATGCAATTAATGGGTTCTATACATACTTGAATTTCATTATTTTCAACAGTCTATGGAGAGTTGAGTGAGAAAAGCAGGGCAGCTCATCATCGGTATTTATAGCTATCAGAATTTTATTTAACGTTGGCAATTCATTACGGGAAAAGACCTGATGAACCTTTGATCGAATTGCCGATTTCGTGAAGTCGTCATAGTTTTCCGAGAGGGGAAATACTCGTACGCGTATTTTTGGGACTTCTTAATTTATTTTCATTAAATTTAGCCTCCCGCCTACTTCTATAAACAGTTGCCTTTCCTACACTTGTCTGTTTCCCAGTCATGTCGGCGAATTCTTCAACAGTTAAATTAGGGTGTTGTTCTCTTAAAGCATGGAAGATATTCAAAATGCAACGCTTCTCACCACTTCGTAACGCTGTCCCGGGCTCATGTTTTATCGCAGAACTACTGCAAGCATCATGAATTGTCGCTTCACAAAGCACTAAATACGCAATTATTTACAATTTAATATGCACTAAAGTTTGTTTCAGATAATATAAACTATACAAAACATAATGGATACAGAATACAATCTAATATGCACTAATTTCACACGACACTATATATAATAGTCTATAGTTACCACACACGCTAAATTCATATAATATTTGCACAGGTCGATAGTCTGCGCACTCGATACTCAGACAGCCAGAAGATTACCTTCCTTGAAATTGTAAATAAAGACAGAATGTCGACAGGATTGGTTTGCTTTCTCTCCCGATTCTTAAGTGAAACAATGATGGAAATTAACTTTATAACGAATTAGTTCTTATTTCTAGAAATGCAATTTAATAAATAGGACTAAAGCCAAAACTTTAATACATAAATAGTAAAAAATACTTTTCTTAAAGACAACAATTAAAAACAGTAATTGTTTGTTTTTCGGGGTTGACAGGTAAAAACAGCAGTCAGTGCTTTCTCACCATCAGGTGCGAGCGAATTGACGTACGAATTTAGTGTGTACACGATTTTGTTTATTAGAAAAGCTTCCCTCCCTGTGAAGGTCAACGGCTTGATTTCCCCTCCGTACTGGAGAGTGGTGGGAGGAAGGGGAGTTTCCTATCAGGTTGCCTGGAATAGATCTTAGTTAGAGTCTCCTACAATTTTCACTTATGTGGTTGAAACTAGTCGAGAGCGAGGGATAAAAAGCCTCTCCCCCAATTAAGGGTAAAGACATACCGAAGTGATCTCGCGATCGAGGTTGAGGTTTAAGTCGCGTTTACTACCTCGATGTCTAGGTCTAGATGGATGAAGGGCGCACATAGCGAAGAGGTCGCACCCTCGTTGTACGTTCTCAATTTGAGGAGAAATATTACTGTGACGCGTGTGAAATTATTGCATAAAAACCACTGCAAAAAGAACATTTTGAAATTGAAAGGACCAAACAGTTTATAAATAGAGATGGACGCGAGACGAGACATAAGAAATGCAAAAGTCTTGTCTCTTGTTTCGCAAAAATATTCGAGTCTCATCTTTTGTTCATCCCTATCAATAAATCAAAGAATTTTGCGTTTTTTTTTTAATTTTATATGTAAAAAGATGCCCTCTTTCAGCACTCTGGCGAGAAATCATTTCCCTGTAATTTTTTTTCTTTTAAAAGGCATGTCTTCAGGTTTCAAGGTGAGGGGGTATTATTAACTTCAGCCAATGAAGTTTCATCACTGCAGCTCCATTATTCATCGTTTCCTCCCTATTGATACGTGCGTCTTTATAAGTATTTCTTTACCTTATATCAATAACGAATTTAGAAGAAACACTTCTTTATTAATCTCGGAATTTGCGGAGGGGGGCGTGGAGTTTTTAAGTATAGATATGATTAACAGTAGCTTCTTTTTTTCTTTAGAAATTCCACAATTTACGGACTTCAGCCCGAAAGCCCTCTCCCTTTTACCGCCACTGCCTTATATAATGATAAGCTACAGTACAATTCTCATATGAATATAAATAACTTATCTGACATTCCCATTTCAGTTGCTACTTTCTTCCATTCTCTATTTAAAACGTGACTATTGTAATGTTTGTGTTACTTATTCCATATTGTTGGAACATTCCTCGCTAATTCTGTTAATATGCCTTTCTTAATCAAATTTAATAGTGCAGTAAAACCTCTCGAGCATAGGCACACAAAATTCTCTGCTGACGAAATTCTAAACAAATGAAGATTTTATTGCGCGCAGTGCTTCAGGGAGAACCAATGAGAACACGAGCCACAGCGATGATTCCGCTAAACATCGATGTAAAAATAAACTCAGTTGTTTATCATCGCGACCACTAATTCACCCTCGCGGTCGACCTCTAGGTCGCGATGTAGCGTACATCTTCGGCATGCGCTTACTCATTTGAATCCATGGGCTTGTGCCAGTATCGAGGGTGCGACTGCGACTTAAACCTCGACCTCGATCGCGAGGTCTGTTCGGCATGTTCATACCCTAAGAAAACTCCATTGCAACTTTCGTTAAAACAATCCATTTTTGTCCATTTAGTACATATTTTTCTGATCCTTCTCAGTCATTCTCACTATTCGGTTTAACATCAATCAAGAATGAAGAAGTAAATTTATAATCCTTATCGACCCATCTTACAATACAGGAAATATATTTCTCGATAGCTTCAGTAAATATTATTCTATTTTGACATAATAGTTCATACGATCTTGATGTTTCCCCACAATCTCTAATGCTTGGGATTGGAATTAACTTCATAATGAGAATGCGAATTTACCCCAACTCCACCGATTAAAGAAAGACATGTTACGTGAAAGTTTCGTCAAAATTCTCTGACTTTTATGAAACAGTTGAATTAGTGAAGGGTAAGGCAATGTAATTCTCTAATTTGAAAAAACTAAAAGTTTCGCTCGCTTCTACAATGGACAGCATCATTAGTATTCTTCCCATTTTCTAAATAAATCTCTCTTAATAATTATTGAAAATCGCATGTTTTTTTTTAATTTAAAAAATCGAAACGCCTACAACTGTTTGAATCATGCTTTATAAATATTCGTATTAATACATTTTTATTTACAGTTTTATAAAATAGTATAATAATTCAGAGACAAATTCAGAACACAGGTAATCAAATGAAAATTACTATTACTATTAATAGTAATATTATATTAAATATTTCATAAGTAAATGCTAACCCTACAACACATCGAAGTCCATTTCTTCCAGAAAGAAAGGGGAAGGCTGATTTACTAATGGAGTGAATTTCCTGTGGATTCAAACAGAAAAATTTTAACAAATATTTTAGTAATAACTACAGTTAGGCATGATTCATAATACAGTTTTAAAATGTAGACAAGAAAATCTATTTTAATTCTCTCTTAATAATTTGTAACGTTAGAACTCTTATCTCACTATTAATCACAAGTTTCTTATGAAGACATTTATTCTATCTAATAAGGAAGAAGTGAAGAAATAAAAAAAATCCTATATTTCTATGTAGATAATTATTGTTATTAAATTTAACATGAACCTCAAATTGTGTAGTTAAGCCTTTTACTAACAAATCTCTTAGATCTCAAATTTGGAACTCAAGCAAAGCATAGGAACTCATGATTAGTTTTTGTAACAAAGATCAGAAAGCAGAAAGAATTAGGGTATACTAAATTTTTAGTCAGCAGAAATACTCAATTTCCAACATAAATTTGAAAAGTTATAATGTAAGAAATCAAATTGTCACAAAGATATTATTTTGTTTTGTATTTAAATGTGCCGTAATATTTTCTTTATTTGCTATTTATCTATTGTGAATGCTACATCTGAAAATAATCTCAATTAGTCCTTCAATGGTATGTGTGATTAGTTTTATCATAGCGATACCAGCTAGACCATAAATTTCGTATCGTCAGAGAAGGCAAAACGATTCCAAGGACCAATTCTTAAGTTTTCTTTCCTCTCCTCCTCCCTCCACCACCACCGTGTCGTTTCCACAGCTTCTGATCTGAAAACTAGCAGATACCACCAGCACCAAGACATACCACCACATTCGCGGGATTTCTTTATTAGCTTCCGTTGAAAGATTTATTAAAAGTAAGAAAAAAGCGGTCAGTGAACGCTAAGTGTTATCGATACCCGAATAGCGAATCGAAGGGAATATTCACTTGTGTAGTATGAGTGTGTGACCATGGCTGTAAGGGAACCTGAATAGTCAGGATATGATAGGGCCAAAAAAGTTTTAAGAAAAGGAAAAAAAGAAAAAGAATGATATGGTCGTTTGTAAAAAGCAGTTCGCTCAATAGAAAAATCAAGAAAAATAATGGAGTGGAATAAATTGTCAGCTTGGATAGTTCCTGCTGAATTGCACCTACTTAAAATCTTGAATACTTTCCAAGAGAACTTGGATTCATTTTTACTTTATTCAAAGAAAAAACGAAGAATACTTCATCTGACTTTACCTAACTAACTTATTTTATTATAGTTTACATACATGTGTAAGGCCACAATATAGTAAATAAAGAAAAAGATAGTAGAAACACTCGAATCAGAAAATGTATGTATTTCTGGTTCTTCACTTTTACGGAATACTTTATACTTCTTTCTTTTCTATTTGTAATCTACAAATGAAAAAAATATGTCAAGCGTGACCGGCTTATAGATGCTGGAATTTTTTTCACATCCCTGACTTTCGTTTTTACCTGTAGAGAGCTGTGAGAGAGAAGAAAGAATATTAATAGAGTACCAGAGGGAGATTTATCTATTGATTTCTCTTCATTGTAGGCCTGCCTCATGAATGATGGAACACAGCGTGCGAAAATATCAAGAAAATAGTCTCATTTTTGGAACAGAACTAAAAATTGTCATATGCTCATAGACTGATCAATAGCTGAATTTTACTTTTAAAAAAGTAAATACGACAATTCATCATCAAAAGTAAATACAATATTTAATGTTCAGACTGCATATAAAATATTTTGACTACTTTATTTTTACAGGATATTCATAGGAGGATGTCATTTTTTTTACCGAAAACTTAGAAACTTCGATGTTAGAAACTTCTACCGTATTTTACAGACTATAAGACGCTACGGACTATAAGACATACCTTAATTTTTAAGCATTTAAAAAAATATCGTAACATTTTTACCATTTTTATTATTAGATCTCTGGGCGGGAGGGTAAATCCCTGCAACTCATGTTCGTCGCATTGGTGCACTGCTGCTGCCAGTTGAATCCAATGTTGCCAGATAGAGATAGGTTTCCCCCGGCATCGAATATATGTCCCTTTTTAAGACTGGTGGGAATTTTAAATCAAAGACTGGACATTTTTATATTAATTTCGAGTATAAAACGCGCCTGGATTTTGGAAGCAATTTTTCGAAGGCCTTAAAATACGGCAATACTCATTATCCTTGCCAATTGCCAATAACAAAATATAAACTCGATGCATTTATTCATTTAGACAAGTAGCAAACTCAAGTTACAAAATCTTTACTCTACCTATATTCGTTAATTAAATCAGTTAATAATACATTTATCTATAAGAAGGAGTAAGTGTCAAAGATCGTATTTAATTTGGACGGCGGCACGAGAATAAATGATTTATTTGACAATTGAATTCCTTAATTTTGTGTAATTACTGTAAATACAATAGTTATTTCTTGACATGACCCACGGTTAACGAGCCCTTCGTTTCGCGAACAAATCGGTTTACGAATAAATTTTGTGAGTATTTTTTTTAAAATCTTTGTTTACGAACAATATTTCGGTGTTACGAACACACACATGTTTAAACATACATTTCTACTCGCCCAGTAATGCTTTTGCACGGTTTATCCTGAACATTATCTGCCATTGTGCTGTGTTCGAAAACTACCTTTTCTTTTTTGTGCTTTAACCTCTCATCTGTTTTGTTTAATTTACCTTACAAATACTGCTTATTTGTCTACGAGAGAAAGGATAATGTTATTTTTATTCTACATTTTAATCACAGGAAAGCACTTTAAAAGACGTTATTTCTTTTTCAAGAATGGATTAATTGTATTTGCAGTAATTTCAATGGGAAAAAATCTACAATATCATTACCGATTGACGGGAAAAAGTTTGTCCAAAGATGAAATATATACCAAACAATATATCTTATTGAGTAGAACAAAGTTATACGAGTAATGTAAAAATGTATGCGTAGATTTCGAGAAAATGGAGATAAACGAAATTCTCTGTAAATCTAAAAATTGATGATGGCCATATTCTCACTTATTGAGGTGAAATTGATCATGAAGTATAACCATACTATACACTATCGTGTTACTAGTGTCATAGTGAGGAGCTTAATGACGGCAATGACATACAACCCAGAATTATGATTTACTCTTAAACTTTAATTTTTGTTTAAGTCAGGGGGCGGTTGGTAATTAGTCATAAAGTCACGTGCCTTCTCAATTAATACGAGAAATAATAATTAATAGAAAATATTATGGACATTTATTCCTGTTAGGGAATAAAGAGCGGCCGAATAAAAATTGTAGTTATTTTAATATGAAGTATACAATCCTGATTGATGTTCATGACAGATTTCATAACATAACCTAAGTCACAACACTTGATGTTACCATCTGTTCATCTGTTCTGGCTGAGCTCTTTCTTGCGTTAGCCTACCTCAGAGAACAGCCCTTTAAACGCCTGCCCTTACCCACAATGTAATCAAACTTTTAACGTGACTGAAAGGAAAGTACTTTCTACTTACTATCTTGCAGGCAGCGGGAGAAGAGAAGAGGGGGTGGAAGAGGAAAGAAAGTTGGGGAAGAGTTGAGTCTTTCAGCTCAGTGTTGGATTCGTAAGCTTCACACGATGAAGATGGGAGGAAAAAGATCTGGTTGTTGCGGGAAGAGACTGACTCATATTGTTCCAAGGATGTGAGAATTTGCCGTTGAAAGAATTGTTTTTCAAGCATTCTTCGCGACGCTCATATATCGCACTTTAGAATATCGAAATTGAATAACACATGATGTATGTTAACTTTTTTCAAGTATTCAAAGGCATAACTATATTTTAAATGTATTTCCTTCTGAAATTTTACTCTGAGCTAGCATGTGAAGCCGCAGAGAAATATGTTGATATTAGAGTTATAATTCAAATAAATAATTATAAGATACCAATAAGTAGAGAATAAATAATTATCAAGTCGTGTAGAGTGGGTTCATGGTGAAGAATATTCACAAGGAGTATAGTAAATTCGGTTCCCGCTAGACTTACGGAATTCATGAATATTTTGGTGCTTCTCGTAAATATGTGGTTAGTAAACGCGTCTTTTGAATAGGATACCAGGTGCGAGCACACGTGATTTACCGGTAAATTCTACGTAAAATAGTAGATCTGTATCTTGGGGCTGGAAATGAATGTCCATTAAACTACATATTCGCTTTAGCAACGATCGGAATCGAATGTATATCAGTACTTAAATTTCAATGAATAATGAAAATATTATTATTTTCATATTTTACAGTTAATAAATACTTATACATATACGAGAAATGATATTAGCTACGTGTGTCTGTCAAGCGGTCTGGAGTTAGTCTGAACACCGACCTTCAATAATACAGACACGTTACGCAAATACACCAGCCACAGCTCTTCCAGAGTAGAAAAGAAATGGAAGTATCGAAGCAGCTTGTTCATGTGTATTTATTGTATGACTTAAAGTGAGCCTGTCACATGCCGCATCAAGTCCCCACATATGCCAGGCATTTGGGGAGAATGGCGTGAACAAACGTACCGCCAGACATTGGTTCGAGAAATCACGAGATGTCAGACTTTCGGATGAACCTCGCAGTGAACGACCACATGTATTGGATGACGAGGCCCTGAAAGCAGCCAGGACAATGGTCTGAAGTGTGATGAACTTGCAGAAAGGTTCCATGTTTCCCGTGAAACAGTCAGATTGTACCTGTATGGGATAGGAAAGTCAAGTAACTTAAGCAAGTGGGTACTCCACACATTTTCGGCGACCAACAAGGAACAAGAGTGACAGTCTGTTTGTTCTTGCTCCCTCGGCACCTGAAAACAGACATCTTTGATCGATTGCTCATTAATAACGAAAAGTGGATCCTCTATGGCCTCCCAAGTGTACCAGACATTGGTTGTTGCCACGTGACCCTGTTCTCATACCTCAAGACCACCTCTGCACTCAAGAAAGGTTATGACCTCTGTATGATGAAATTGTCGGCAAGTGGTGCATTACGAGTTCATTCCACCTGGTGAGATCATCACTGCTGACCTCTACACTCAGCACTGCAAAGGATTCAACATGCATTGCAGCAGAAAGAAACGGCATTGGTGAATTGGTGAATCTCTGTTCCTGCACGACTAAGCTGATGAAGATTACATCGAAATCTAAACGTACGTAAGGTTCACAGTATTACTCTTTGCTTATCATTGCTCTAGAACGGCAAGAACATTTTGGTTACCTTGTAATTATGTATGTTAATGGGCATACAAAGATTTTTACAGAATCGATTGTAAAATTCAAATTGAATAAATAGTTTAAGTATGTTGACAACATAAATTATTTTCCACTTCTTGAAAACCTTGAACTCCTTGTGCTGGATAAGGTATTTAAAAATAATTTAAATAATTCTGTGTGTAAGATAGATGCTGGATGTATGATTATGCAATATCAAATTCATTGTCATTTTTTCTGTTATATTTGTACCCCACAACAGAATTTAAAGAATACCTTCAATATAAAACAATCATTGGTGTCCCTGAAGCCAAGAGTTGGAGGAAGCAAAGATAGTTTCGCCACTATTGCCGATGTAACTTCCCACTTGAACTCTGGAGCCGCTACTGTTTAATTATATTATGCAAAGATAAGACCTATACTAATCGATAGAGAGCATTAAAATTAACAAAATTGTACCCTGAGAGTAAATTCTGATACTTAGTTTTCTAGAAATGGAGAAAAATATTTTTATTACTCTAAAAAGTATGTCGTTAGTTGCCAGCAATAATTCGTAGATTACATCCTGCTTCAAGAGATTGTCTATTCACTTATGGGCTTTATATGTACACGGTAAAACATACACTGTTGGCTAACAGGTGGTTTGTTTTCTAATAGTGACACACATAGCCTACTCCTAAACAGTGACACACATACAAGGGCTATAAAGTTCCTGCAAACTACCACTAACAGTGGCGCTAGTTTTCCAATATCATAAAATTCGGAAGAATAGACCTTTCTATGTTTAAATTATATTTGGTTGCTCAAGCCTATTCGTTTATTTTTCATAACAGTTTGAAGAAGTGCCTCAGAAACCGCTGTTCGAAATGCGTCAATAGCCGCCTCAGGCGACGCAAATCACCCGCCACGCATCTTATTTTACATGCGTGGGAAGAAAGAGAAGATATTAGTGGATAAATCAGGTGAGTCAGGTGTGAAAAAGAGGTATTTTGACTAAACGTCATTTACAGGATACTCGACATTTTTTTTCAACATAGTAGTACAATAAATACAAAGCTCATACACTCATCACCGAGCTGTACATTCAATTTAAGCCTTCATCGCACTATGCGCCATTTTCACCACAAACCGAAGTTATTTCAAAAGTTATCTCGAAGTTTGAAAGTTGTCATCTATATAGTTGTCATCCTTTTAAAATCTATAAACCTGTACATCAAAGCTGAGATCTCGAATTCGTCCTGTAAAGTTATTAGAACTAGTATTATTTAATTTACAGAAGGAAAATTAACTATGATCAAAATGAAAGGGAACATATAGTGTCAGTACAACGGAATAGCCCACGCTAATGGGTTTGTTGTCCGTAAGTAACGTAGATGTACAATATTTATATGGTTTTATATTAATTATCTCAGTTCGAAGACATATATCCTGTGCTTGAAGCTAACATATTTTTTAAGTCATGCTCACCCTAGTCTGAATTTGTCTTCAGTAAGGAAATGCTTGAATTCACATTAGATTCTTCTTTGCTTGACTTGCAAACATAGTAATCAGTACCTGCTTTGAAATTTGCTTTCTTACTTAACTTTTACGTAGGTGTACTGGTTGAAAGAACTTGTATATAACTTTAAATTAGATCAGTAATAATACATGAATGTTTCCCGGAGTGGTGTAAGGTGTTTCCAGCATTTATTCTCGTTATGTTAGTTAGTGTAATATAATTCGCATTTCACATACTAGCTGTTTCCACCAAGTGGATTGCTAAGATTATTTCCACTCTGTACCTTCTTCCGTGAGAATAAACTGCTCTTTCAAGTTCTATATTCTAGCTTTCAGCGCTCTGATCTCACGTGGGGAGAAAGATATTCCTCTGAAGACGCGTTGTGTGTTGTTTTGCTCAAGTAAGTAAAACTGGGTTGTAGCAGTGACTTGTTCACCTTTGCAAGGTTGATGAAAATTGCCTTTTCTGTGAGCTTGTGTCCCTTTGAAACGAAAGCGACGAGAAAGATGAAAATGGACCTAGTATGTAAACAACGTTCCTCTGTTTCCCTCTGCCTCCTATGATGTAGAGTGTACTTTGTAGTTAAATTTACATTAATGTCAGCGAATGATTAATCTTGTTGATAGATTCTGGGCTGTAGGGTTGCAGTCACGAGTAAAATTGTCAACAACACACATTTCCAACAATAGATCAGAAACAGTTACATACAGAGCAACCCAAAAGTAAGGGGGCGCAAAATTCAGGGGGAAAATGAAAAGAAAAGAAGGAAAGAAAAAGAGGAAAAGTTACTTGAAATTAATAGGATGTACTTAAATCCTTTTCCTGCTTTAAGAAGTGGTCCTATAATGTTACTCATGTTAGAAAAATGCATGTGCACACATATAAAATGGAAGGGAAAAAAGTAATAAAAAGTGCTCAAAATTAAGTAAAAGTAGGGTTTAGTTTTGAAAGTTTTCTTACGCTTCGCAGCTGGTCTGTCGACCTCACTCATAAGTGTGCGGGGGCACCGTCGTATACTCTCGCCCCAGGCGCTGATTTTCTACGGTATTGCACTGGTCATAGCGTTTTTCACCTACTTTCCTCTGTCGCTGATGATCTAGGGCCTCAAGATTCGGGTGAATTTCCAACTGAACCTCTTGCATTAAACTTGTCTCTGATGCTATAAATGACCATTCGTGTTGCTAGAGAAATATTTAATGCACTTACTAATGTTGTGTGTACCTATAAGTATTTTCAGTTTCCTAATATGTTTTGAATATTCTCTTCCCTTAGTCTTCACTTAAGTTCCCTACCGTTAGTTACAATACTTGAAAACAAAAAGGTTAAAATTAACAACTCAGAGTGCATTAATGAATTACTGCATATATACTTGTGGCCCATGATATACCTATCATTTACAATACAAGTTAAGCAAGAATAAAATAAACCAAATAAAATACATTAATGAATTTCTATATACCTACATTTGGTCACTCGGTATATGAGGAGGTGCCTTAAAACTAAGCCTAAGAAGACAGAAAAAAATTATAGAGTAGGTCTAAATATATTTGAGAGGCCATTTGATCACTTCTTTAAAGTGAGAACGACTAAACTATTACGTAATTATTTTACTCATCATTGCTTTTTCCTGGTTTCCTTTTACAAATAACGTATAAAAAAATTGTTAAGTTTTATGAATTTATTTTTCATAAATATTTATTAATTTACTTTATGACTTTTCTGTTGGAGAAACGAATTTGTGTTGTTCATACATTGAGCGTAAGATGTTATTATGCGCAATTGTAATTGTATTAAAGTTCATAAAAAATGAGTCGAGTTTATAGTTACATTGTATTTGGTGTTTAATATAAGAATGGCAAGATTGGATTCAACACAAGATCGCTGGAGCAATGGAATGTATTGAAGAATTAATTACTGTTTCTAATGTGAAGTTTGTGTTGTGTACATTATCTCGGCTTGTGGGTATTTGATTTGAAGTCGTACAGACAATGAACATTTCTCCCTGTTACTAGCTTGCAGTCATATTTTCTCTGTTTATAGTACTTAAGTTTCAAACTATGTAGAGTGAATTGCAATTAAATCAGGATTTTATTTTAAATTTACGTGCATTTGCTTCCTTGATAGAATATTTTTCTAGATTTAAAGTCCCGTGATTGTTAAATCGCAAGTATAAATAGAAACAGTCTTCAGAACATGAAGTAAGACACAGTCTAGTGGACAGCGCGGGCGTCGTCTGTGCAGAGGGTCCCAGGTTCAATTTCTGATGGGAGATCCTTCGAAAATATGAACGCATTATGGTGGTTCGGATTCCACATTAAATTATATTTCCACGTCTCGTGTAGCCTCGCTGCTGAAATGAACGCTAAACTTCAATGCAGCCAACCAACAAATGAGACCAGACATATTGGTATCAGATCTCTGTAACAGAGGTCCTTGCTTTTCGATTTTTTATATTATGCATTGCTCCGAAATTTCGCTAGCGCTAATTGTTCTGTTAAGCGTATAGCAGAATTTTGTAAGATGTAACTAATGTTGTTATGGAAAAATATTCTGTTGTGTCTATCAATAGTTAATAATTGCCTTTATTTCTGCTGTTTACAGAAAGTTCTATAGAACATACTAAAGATACATTATACAGGTAGGTACAATGAATTACAATATGGATGAAGTGGATATGTAAAAGAAATAATTAAAACTTGTAATATTATCTGAAGGAAGAAGAGGGGAGTATCAGAAGTGGCGATAGGCTTAAAAATGTTAAGCACAAATAATCAAAAGAAAGCTTACGAAAAATATTGAGTTAGGACCAAAACTAAAAAAAAAAGAAAAAAAATCAGACACCCATGTAAGGCTTAATCACGCCGGAACGCACAACACGATAATGCAAAATCCGAAACTTCACAAATAAGGACTATAGAAATTTTTAGAAGAATCAGGGTGTTGTATGAGCATCAGGACACTATAGAAACTTGTCAATGACTCGGGATTTTCAACTTATCATAACCAGGAAGTTCAAAAATCTACATATACAAAGAGGAAGAAACGTCCATCATAAACACACCAGCGCAAGTCCAGTGCTGTAGGTGACTGGTCAGAGTTATATCTTTTAAATTGGTATTTCCATCCAAAAAATATACCCGATAATCACATAACTAATCATGAAAAATTATTTGAAAAGTGCTATAAGTGAAGCCCCGTAAAGTGCTACCTTTTATTTCAGAGTTTCCTTTTCTAAGGAATCAACTGTGAAGTTAACAGTTAAACTACAAAGGACAGAAAAGTTTTTATCTGATTGTATGAAATGACCATTGAACTATCCAACCAAACTCTATGATATGAGTGTATACTTGTTAAATAACTCAAACTAATTTTGTGGATGACATAAGAAAAGAGCTACGCCCGGAAATGCTACAGAGGGAACTGATTCCACAGATGAGAAAATTATTTCCTATGAATTACTTTTTCCATGCAAGATATGATTCCTACCATAAATCCAAGTACTTACAGCAATGTGGTTACATTTTCATATTATAATTGGTCAGAAAATGTTAACTCTGTTCAGATCCTCGAAGATTAAGGGATTCGCGAGATTCTCGAACTTAATAAAGCGTACAAAAAATAAACAAAATAGTGGACCTTCAGAGTACAAACAATATGGGTTAGGATCTTGATCTGGGAAGGAAAACAGCTCAGTCAATGCGAGGTATGTCAAATCGTATTCTAGTTGTAGTAACTTTTAATAGTACCGTACTAGAAAGCATTGAAAGCTGTGTCATATTGTTAAGGGTAACTTTTAATAAGAGTTATGTATACTTACAACTACTGTCTTAATGCTAAAGTGATTGTACAACTACTGTCTTAATGCTAAAGTGATTGTACGTTGTTGAAGTTATAGTAGTCAGAGGCAAGGAATTGACTCGTTTAAACTTAATGCATGCCATGTTACACGTGGATCGCACATTCATTTGGTATGTAAAGAAATACATTCACATTTCTTTTTCTATAAATTATGAATATCTGTGATTGAACTGAAATAATCGAGAGCACAATTTGGACCTGAGCTCCTTCGTAGCTAAATAGGGTGAGAAAACATTTGTTTGTTTTGTTGCATATTCTTGTTAAGAAAGTTCTAATCATCCACTTCTCTAAAGGGGCACATATTCTTTAAACTGATAGTATATTAAACAAAAATGGGTACTTTTGTCTTTTAAACTCCTTATTTCAAGTTAAAATGCAAACCTGTCCTACATATAGTTGTGAGAATCCCGACCTTTTAAACAGTGGTGGGTGATCAGTATGTCTTAAATAAGAGTGCACATAAAATATTAGACATACAGAATATGCAAGAGAAATGTAGCAGTCTTCCAGAATGCACTCCCTGGGGTCATCCTTGTATTCATTATTGAACTAATGTCGAAATACAATAATGTCAAAGAATATTTTCTCGATGGGAATTTATCTGGGCTCGATCGCGAGGATTGAAATGAAAACATGTGGATAATGTATAAATCGACGAACACAAAACGGATCTAGAAAGGAGGTTGTGTTAATCATTTCCATTTAAAACACTGCTTCTGACAAGAGGCGATATCTTACGATGGTATGTAAGAAGTATATTGCAGAATAGTACAGTGCGTGCAGGATGTTCTAACGGAATGAACCCATCCTTTGAGTAGTTTAGTTGTGTGCAATAGTGATAATAGTGAGGAGTGGCACAATGGGAGGCATTAATCCCCATGAACGTCGACGTTCAAAGTTACGACGTCTCAAATATGGCAACGTTCCCGGAGTGGAGGAAATAAATGATATCAAGTTTGCAAATGATGAAATAAATGATATAATAAAATAGAAATGCAATAGGGACGATACATAGATGCATGGAAAGACGTTGAAGATGTGAACTGATTGTGAAGAACAGTAACAGCTCTAGACGAGTGGGATGTAGACCTGTCGAGGAGTACAAAACATACGCTCTACAAAAGGAACAGACACCGAAACGGAAAGTGAATATAAATTATCACCACTGTCACCCTGGAAATTTATGACACCTACTACAATATAACCATGGCCTCAACTACTGTATAAACTGACGAGACGATAGAGGTACGTTAAAACTAAATCTAATTCCTAAGTAATTTTAAATTACATCACTAACAAACGATAGAAAGTGCGCTCTTCAAGGGCAATAGACAGTCATAACTACTGCAAGGTTCTACACGCGCACATCCTCCACTATTGGTGCATGAAATGTCGGACTCTAAGCCTCGAAACTTGTTGGATTTGGCAAGTTCAAAGCGTCCATTTTGTTCACCAACAAACTTAAGGCTGAACACGAGATAGCTGCCCGATACATTGCCATGTTTGTTACAAGTATGGATAGAACAAATACATTATTCGCCAGAATGCAGGAGGGTTTGTAGAAGACATAAGAAGATGTATTACACAGGAGGTTTTGGTGGAAAATAATATATGGAACAGTAATCCAAGTTAGTTTTATTATGAGGTGTCGTCATCGCCTACACTATCATATAGGGGAGAGAAACACACTTGGCCTGTTGCAGTCTGTGCATAGCTCTACCCACAGTTACACAGTTAGTGTGGCTATGTCAGTGGACATATTAACCAGGAAGATATAAGTATGCTTTCAAGAGCCAAAAAACATAAACATGAATATATCAAGGACAGCCGTTAGAAAACTTTTTATATGAATTTCCGTCATCTTGTCACTTTAATTTACCTTCATGTAATTCTTACGAGGACATTTTTCTTCAAATTTATGAACATATCAGTGATGAGAAATACTTGTTGTTATGTAATTTCTGGTCCGGACATAAAGAACGTTCCCTATTACAAGGATCTTTCCCGAAGGATGATGTTACTTTGAAGACAATACCACCCAAGACAACGAAATACTGCGAACCTCTTGATATCTGGTCTTTTGCCGATACAAGTTCTGCTCCGGTGGATCTTTGATTTGGTACACTACCATGTGACAATCCTCAGGTGAGTTTCCACGATCGCTATTTTGTTGTCAAAATACAAACCGTAATCTGCAATTAATTTTAACCACAACATTCAAATCTATGATGCAGTATACATTGCAATAGGCCAGGTATGACATTAGGTAAGTCATGTCATTTGATAATGCCTTTAGTGTAGAATTTAAATAGGAGTGTCACAATGGAGAGGTGATGCTGAGTGTAAGCTCGTTGCGATTGTCAGATATGCATATTGTACACTTTTACGCAGCTTTGACCACTTCCTTGACATCCCACATCTGCGCTTTGAGGACTAACTGGTTCTTGCACACTCTCAGGTCAATGTAGAAACCTAATGTTTTATTTTCACTTTATTCCGGATTGTATCACTTTACTTGTATCATCGTTGCCTTGATGGTTACATGTGTATGTTGGTCCTTAATATCATTATTTCTTGTCTAGGTACATCTCTGTTACTGTCAATGTCCGTACGAAGATGGCATCTGTCGCCAGACACAGTGTTTTGCGTCAGAATGATAAACACGAACGTTTCTTTGCCCACCGATTTCTATTCATTTGAGTCTTCGCGTTCGAGTTCAGATACATCCTTTGTCAATGCAGATTCTGTAATTTAACAAACTTCATTACCAGAAATGCATTTCATTGTTTGTATTTTTTATAAGGCTGTCTGTCTTAACTAAGGAGGATGTTACTACATTTCTCCTTTTCCTTTTCCTTCTTCTTCTTATTATTATTATCACTATTATTATTATTATTATTATTATTATTATTATTATTAGTAGTAGTAGTAGTAGTAGTAGTAGTAGTAGTAGTAGTAGTAGTAATGTAATCTAGGAATTATTATTTTAGCTATTTTTATAATTTCGTTTACGATTTAGAATATTGTCAACCCAGAGATATCATTTCAAATTGGGTCAATCCATATGAAGTGGTCCAAAGATGGGGAAAACGATTGCTCGATCATCTCCAAAAATTATAAAACTTTGAGTGTAACGAACCTTGTGTATGAGAAGGTCAATAACACTATTCACGTTGTCGTGTGTACAAGTGTTCCTGAATGGCGGCCATCTTTGTTGTCGCTGGAGTGCCATTTTTTGCATTTGCAAGCGTTTACGAAAACTACAGTTGCTTAGGACGTACGTATCAGATGAACTCCAAATAAAAACGAATGTTTAGAGGAGAGACTGGAGTATACGGAGAATATATACTCTTGTTTCTAAATAAATATGAAGTTTTGGAAACCAATACATGAAATCGCTAGAAAAAGTACAGAAAATTACACTTTTAAAGGGGCTGTAATTTGGAATGGCATAAAGTGGGGTGTTCATAAGTTTTGTGCTGAATACTATTGCATGTTAAGTGTTTGCATAAGTATGCCCAGCTATGATACTACTCGCGTCGTAGACTTATGGGGATCCAAAATTTGAAGTTTGTGATTTTGATGCCATGTTTGGGGCGTAATATCTCAGGAGGGCAAGGTGCAAAAAATTGCTGCTTAGGCCACAAATAAATTCTGTATGTGAATAAACTATTGCAAAAACATCATGACATATTACGTGGAGAAAAAAGTGAGGACATGGTAAAAACGCGAAAAAAGTATGCGCGTGACGATAATCGCAGCCTGAAAAATATTAAATGTTAAGATTTATTTCATGCTATATCTCAAAAACTACACATGGTTCAGCAATTAGGCCCGTTTTTGTTTGTGTTCGGTTGTGCAAAAGCTTGTGAGTGGCGTTTGTTCCATTTCTCTAGCTCCATTATCATTGCCACGTATATACGGTAAGAGGGTTAGCTTGTCCTTGCACCCATGACACCCATCGTGGAACTGGACCGCGGTAAAAAAAAAAAAAAAAACGCCGTCGCACGCGCCGTGGAGTCACACTCCGCGGATAGAAAAATTTTAGTTTTCTTAGAACTGTTAAAAGAGTTTGTGCTGTAAAATATACATGCGCAATTGTCAGAAACGTTGCAAAGGAAATATGAAACAGTTTAATATCACTTGAAAACAAAATACGCATTAAAATTAAGATATAGGCCTATAAATAAATATTGCAGAGTGAGACTCCGCGCGCGTGCCTTGATGTTATAATTGACCACGCGTGGTATGGAGGATTAAGGCACTTAATATATTAGCAAGGTATCATTGAAATCCAATCCCAGTTACCGAAGTTAATGTGCTCACAAGGTTGCATTACACTTATCTGCAAGTATCCTATCCTGCTGAAAATGGCGTATTTGTGGAAAATATTTAAAATGATTGTTGTTTCCCTTTTCTTCTATAGCATTACAGCAATAGCTTTTAGTAGGTGTAATTACAAGTTCTCGCAATTACACGATTTAAGCAGTGTTGCAAACTTCAGCAATGTTTATCATATCTCCGGGACGGTTTGAGATATCGATGTGCTGTAAACGGCAAAATGATTTACACATTCATTACAAACCATACAAGTAACTAGATACGATACTTATCTCAGCATTTTTTTCGAAATAAATGCTTTCAAAAAATAAAATTTTCAAGCCCTAGTAACTTTGTGCCTATTCATTGGAAACAAGTCATACCATCAACATGGTATCCAACACTAAAGTACTTTCGATTGTGGAACTTCGTTATGCTGTATTTGCGTTAAAGGCTTCGGAACTTTGGATGTTTTGATAATATAATATCCTCAGTTTGAAACACTGAATAATAAACGTGGTATTTTAGGTTACGCTTGACACGTTGATTTGAAATCGTAATAATCTGACGTAGTGCCATTTGAAATAATATAACTTTATATTGGGTTTGCAACACTGTTTGTTGAGTCTTTCTGTTTAACATATACAAAGATGTCCCTCTTCTAATAGTTGCTTCGTGCAGAGTTTCACTTTTCTCTCTTGTCCGTTACAGCAGATAGTCAAGATAAATTGTCCACCCTCTAGACGTAGCAGTGATAATCGAGCTAGAAAGACGGAACAAACGCCACTCACAAGCTTTTGCACAACTAAACACAAACAAAAAGGGCCTAATGTGTAGTTTTTGAAATTTAGCATGAAATATATCAAAACATTTAAATTTTTTCAGGCTACGACCTTCGTCATGCGCGTGCTTTTTTCGCATTTTTACCATGTCCTCACTTTTTTCTCCATGTAATATCTGTCATGATTTTTCTTTAATAGTTTATTTACATACAGAATTATTTTGTGGCTTAAGCAGCAATTTTTTGCACCTTGCTCTCCTGAGATATTACGCACCAAACATGGCATCAAAATCACAAACTTCAAATTTCGGATCCCCATAAGTCTACGACACCAGTAGTATCATAGCTGGGCATACTTATGCAAACTCTTTACATGTAATAATATTCAGCTCAAAACTTATGAACTCCCACTTTATGCCATTCCAAATTACAGCCCCTTTAAAAGTGTAATTTTCTGTACTTTTTCTAGCGATTTCATGTATTGGTTTCCAAAATTTCATATTTATTTAGAAACAAGAGTATATATTCTCCGTATACTCCAGTCTCTCCTCTAAACATTCGTTTTTATTTGGAGTTCATCTGATACGTACGTCCTAAGCAACTGTAGTTTTCGTAAATGCTTGCAAATACAAAAAGTGGCACTCCAGCGACAACAAAGATGGCCGCCACTCAGGAACACTTGTACATACGACAACGTGAATAGTGTTATTGACCTTTTCATACACAAGGTTCGTTACACTCAAAGTTTTATATTTTTTGGAGATGGTAGAGCAACCACCTCTGGACCACTTCGTATGGATTGACCCTTTTTGAAAAGGGGCAATTTTTAGAACATTATTTGTATGACACTTTTCATATAGTTTTCGCTACCTCTAATTTCCTTCATGAAATCTCTCTTAGATATGGTACTTTGTATAAATATAAAGAATATTTTGTTTATACAGAAGCGACGAAATGTCTTCTGTTCCTACTGAACATACATACTCGTATAGATGTATTTAATGTAGAACGTGTAATGACTACAGGCGTAGTCTAAAACTGAAGAAATGATTATTTGTATGAAGCAGGAAGTTGAAGATTAAGTCGTATGTTCAGTTATGTCCTGGCCTTATCATTGCATTTGGCAATGTCTGGAAAGAAGGACGAGAAAGAGTCTAGTTTAGTCACTTTGATCATCCTTAAACTAGTTGAAACGGAATGACTTCTATTTTGGCTATCTTGGCCTATGGCTATTTTGTCCTGTGTAATGGTATGTATATGTACATGTGCTTATATTTTTTAAAGAAATACTGAACCATTAGATGGCATGTCTTTTGTGCCTTCATATCTACTTGTTCTTCTTCGTTTCTGTCATTATACATTGAGTCTCATTTGTAATCTCTAGAAAGCAAAGAGGTTAAAATGAGCCGTGTACAGCAAGCAAAGGATGCAATCGTTTCTTAGGGCTAAACCGTGAACTAGAAGCGTGATTAGAATTTTAGAAAAACATTCTTTGATATTTTCGTATACGTATTCAGGAGCTCTACTGTGAAAAATTGACGTTGAAAACAATATTGAAAGTCATGTTTCTGTAAAGGTTCCGACACTTCCTAATAGAATCGTTAAAGAGAAGATGCATGTACTTTTACTGCACGACCGATATCCCATTGTACTCATTACGTTAAAGACAAATTTGGTTCGTTGACATTTTTCAAAACGGCCTCTCCTTCACCTAAATAAAGGTTAATTGTTCCCACATCACATGGCGCCATTTTCACAATCGACGTATTAGACTATATTGACATTTTTTTGCACTTTTAATCATATTTTTATGTTCTCGCTCTTTTTTCACTTCCGTGCTACATAATAGAAAACAAAAAGGGAAATGAATACATAGGATAAAAATAGAACAATATGACTCCTGTTTATAACGTTAGATGTTAAGTTTAAGTCAAATCTTTCTCTTTTTATAAGATTCTACTAACATGAGTCTAAATAATAACCACTGTTAATATTTATACGAGTCAAAACTCTTAGTATCTCTTGTTCACGTCACTGTTTTAGTGACTAGCATGCATGCCTTTGATGAACGAGGTTCCGTATTTGATTACGGTGGCAGAACATTGAAAGTAATACAGCAGTTCAAATTCTTCTTTAGGTCTTGTGCCATATAGCTTCACTGTTGACAAAGGACAGAAATGCATATTAGTCAAACAACCCATAATGTTAGGATCTCTTTGTGCTATCAGTGGAATGGAAGTAATCATGGAGAATATTCTTATGGTTCACATGAGTCAATGTTTATGTTTCTTTATCACATTTCTCCTGTTTACTGTGCGAAAGTTATCAAATGAACACTGATTTATTTTGAGAAATTATTCCTATTCTTCATTTAAATGGCTGCTTTAAAAATTTCAAGTTACCTAGTGATATTGGTAGCTCACATTTCAGTCTCTCTCTCTTGATTCTGGATCACCTGTGTAGTCTCTTCACAGTTGATACGTTTTACATCGAAAATGTTTTGTAGAACTATTAAAATTGCCTTGTTAGGTGACTCATAAATATAAGTTCAGTAAAAAAAGGCTTTAGATGTGAAAGGTGTTTTATTCATCAATTTGGAATTGTCTAAATCCCTTCAGGAAGTATCCAGATTACTGAGTGATTACTGATCTCTACACTATTTTGGTATATATATATATATATATATATATATATATATATATATATATATATATATATATATATATATATATATATATATATATATATATGAATAGCACTTCCAACAAATATTCAAGTGCTACCCAACTACCTTTTTAGTAAGAAGAATCCCCATGCCGTAAACGTCGCCAATACCTAGTGGCCAACTTGCCTGTAAATGTCGATCGTCGCTATAGCGACACGTCGAAGGATTGCCGCTAGTGTGATACTGGCGGCAGGGTTTCATCGAATCGAAAGAGATAACTAGAGTCGGGTTATTGAAATTACCATCGCGTAGCATCGAGGACTTTATTTTGGTCCACGCTAGTTCGATTTGTCGCGGAGAATCGCGAAGGGACCAACACGAATTATCGCCAGTCATGTGCATGCGGTTATTACTATATATTATTTTTTCCTGACGAATTGTTCCTAAAGTGAGCTCTACTGGTCAAGAATAACCCCAGCCTCTACATCATGAAGTGAAAAATGTTAAGATGAGTGCGTATAATTGTATGAATTTAGATGGCAATTGTCACCGATCGTTTGAAAGTAAATATGGAAGAACCATGAAATAAAGTAAATAGACATTCGTCATTTTGTTATAAAATTACATGGCAAGCGGATTTTATCTTATCCCAAACGGTTATCCTCGAATATACACGGTTACAAGAGCACTCTGATTAGCCAAATTAAAAAGACCTCAAGGATTTATCCCTTTACAAGCGACGTTCTCTTCATCGCCTCCGTGGCCACCAAGTCGGAGGAGCATGCGTCTAGTAATTAAAAGGTTGGTGGTTCGCGCCCACTCCGGATTAAACTTTTTTTTAGTGTTTTTAGACACACCTTAATGTAAATAAATTACTCATATAGGCGATTTAACATATTTTGGGGAAGTAATTTTGTTCTTCATTGGCGTTTCGTCGCGTCTCTGCCGCTGGTGGTATAATTTTCAACATGGAAGTGGGGCCATCGCGGATCGTAGCTACGGGGTCGCCAATTTTTGGGGGAACTCGCTAGTTGTCCATCGGTGGTCCACCGATGCTTATGGCATGGGGCTAATTACCACATTTCTTTGTACATTATGTGTAAATGATAAGAAGTTTAAAAAATAGCTGAAAATATACAGACTAGGGATGGTCCATCCAAGGTACGTACAGAATCAAATATATTTTATGCAGGTAAATAATTTAGAACAATATAATTCTAAAGTTCTTGATTAACATTTTCAAAATTTGGGCATAACGTGGATTGTCCGCCTCTTATGTTAAGACACAGAAAAACAAGTACAACCAAGAAAGGAACAGGCAATGCTTAGTAAAAGTTGCAGAAGAGTTTGGACAGTGTACTAGTTGTTCAAAATTCACGAGTGATGTACCTGTAAAATCATCGACTCTGCTATCATTTGTCTGCCACCACTGCCATTATGAACGAAAGCTTCACTTTTGCTCCTTACGCATCTTCGCCTGTTTTAAAGATAAGAGAGTAAGTTCTTACTTTTTAAATACATATTTTTTATATTAGTAGTTAATATTATTAATTAAATTAGTAGTACACGTGATGATAATTTTTTTTTTTTTTTTTTTTTTGTTATAGGAATACGTGCTAGTGCGGGTGATTGGTCTCCGCACGTTCTTCTAGTTTACGCGGTTCCACTTTTGATTATTCATGGGTGCACAAAGTCTTTAGTGTTGAGCTAGTGTCATGGAACAGCTCTTTAAACTGAGCTAACTGAGCTAACAAGCTCAGCTCAAAAAAAAAATTCGTCTTTAGTTATACTCTGACATGCATGCCATGCATGAATTATATTTAAATGTATTATTTTTAGAATGTATTATTTTTAGAACAAAAATTGAAAATCAACTAACAAGCCGTAGTATTCCAAGTTCCTATAAGTACATTTCGATAAACAGAATTAGTGAATTGGGTAATAACTGAAGTAAGACTAAGCAGCTTCTTCCACGTGATATAACATCCAGTTTTGGTTTGCTGTCTGTCTATTCAAGATAACTTCCTTGAAATTTATATGATTGGAACCTTTCACGCATGACCACATTAATTATGCCAAATAGTTGAGTGGAAATGTTTGCTTCGCCTTGAATGAGAAAATTTCCTGTGCCAATAGTAATTCTTAGTACTCCCTCAAGATCCCATTGCTTTTCTTTCTGTATTGCATTCTTATGCTTGCTTGTTTCATGTTGGATTATGCAGTCGGCTTAGAGATTAATGAAGAGGTTTACATAAAGCTTGAATAAATAAAGCTTATACATACTTTCTTTGAGATTTCCAAATAGTCATATCACTTGGTCGAATCGGTTAAATAAGAGGTGAATTTATGTCTAATTCGGAAGTTTGCGCATATACGTAATATTAAATAACACAATAACTTTCCCAAAAATAATCCGATTATCATTAAACATGGCACGTTACTTCGCGTCAGGTTTCCCAATGGAGCCTTTTGTTGCCATTAGGAATTAGATTTCTTGGCTTTCGTCATCTATAGCCATGTTAGCTTGTCACATATGAGGGATGAAGTCTATCGGTGAGAAACTTGGCAGGAAGGAAGGAAGGGCCTGGAACCATTATGTGAGGTACCATCCAAGCATCTGTCTGGCGTGAATGAGAAAAACCCAGGAAAACCTCACTCAGGTTGCCTGGCCTGAAAAACCTTTTGCACTTAGTGTCCCGTCTGGGAATTGACCTCGGGACCGTTCGCACCAAAAGAAGCCTTTTGTGTCATTAAAATCACTCAAGAAAAGGCGTTTTAGAGAAACATATTTAACGATAACTTCTATGTACGTTTTTTCTGACTTTCATTAAATATTACGTCTGGTTTCTTTTAGGCGCTTTTCAGTGGCATATTACTGGAGTTTAAAAATCACCTATGAATAAGAGAGTGCATCGCCACAAGTTTAAGAAATTATTTCAGGGTATTTTTGTTAATCCGATTTTCATTGATGTTGTTGACAGATTTCATTTTTGACAAAGGAGGCGCGTTAAGATTCTGGTGGTTGAGGGGAGCCTCAACTACAAAAAGTTTGAAAATCCCTGACATACAACGTGAATATCCACGGGCTCTAATTAATGCCCCAATAATAACATAGCCATGCTTAAGATCAACGAGTAGCATTATTCTTAGTTTTGTAGTAGGAATAAAGATTTTATTCCTTATATTAGACTGATAACACTGGTCTACATTCTACATATGAAAACTTTTTTTTCTGCTGACTGAGATATTTGACTTGTTTTTTTAAAAATCGAGGTCGCTGATTCCAGTGGTGTAGTTAGTAGTTAGTTTTTGCCTATCACGTCAGAATTTTACACAATCTGATCATACTTACACTGACAGAATTTCTTATTTGTTCCATATATCTTAGTAAGAAACTTACATTAAATATTGTACTATTGCCTTGATATTAATATAAATACGGAACAAGTTACGATAAAGTTACTGACACCCACCTACACATATTATATATATATATATATATATATATATATATATATATATATATATATATATATATATATATATATATATATATATATATATATATATAGTATACGATTTGATGTTTATGCTTCCAGAATATTACGTGTGGAGTAGTTTTACGAACCTATTTGTCATAATGAATTTAGACTTGATAGAAAGTTAAGCAAATCCAATACATTTTTTAATTTCATTTACGACCTCAAGCTGTTAAATGCACACAACAAAATAACACAACTTGCTTACCTACTTAGGCAAAAATCTTCATTTCTTTATCTGGAGTAAGTGGCCTCCGGAACGTCACGCTGCAAGCACCAGCAATAGTCCGCCATTTTGTTTTCGTTCCACCTTCTCTGGTACCGGTTCTTCATGGTTTTAATATCCTGGTGAAATCGTTCACCCTATTCTTCACTAAGGGCACCAAGATTGGAAGGAAAATAGTCTAGATGGCTGTGTAGGAAGTAAAGCTTCACACTCATATTTACTCCTAACTTCTTAAATATGGCCAACAAATTGTCAACAAGTTCCTCGTAGTCGTCCGCTTTAAAATTTCCAAGAAAATTTGAAACAACGGCAAAAAAAAAGCATCCCATACATCTCTTTCTGTGGGATTCATGGTTTGCAAGAACTCTTTATCTTTCATTAGCAACCTTGACAGAGGTTGACAGAGCAATCGCCATCATCACTGGAACTTGCAAACGTGCTGCATGTAGGGATAGGAATTTCATTACTGTGAGGAACAGGTCTTCTACCAGAGTAAAGATCAGAATACTGAATAGTATGTTTAGATTTCCTGCTCATACCAGATACATTTACCATACAGAAATAGCAGTCATTTACATGATTTTGCTGCTCTTGCCACACCATTGGGACTCCAAAACTAAGGCTTGTTCTTCGACCCTTACTCTATTGTCTGAGATTTTCTACACAAGTCCTGCATACTTTATGTGTTGCCCATGGTTTATTTTGGTCGCCCATGTGAATTCCGAAATATGCATGATACACTTTTCCGAAATATTTGTTCGTTGTTTCGGGGTTGTGAAAGAACCACAAATATAACAAAATATATCCGGATCGTTCTTACACTTTCTACGAATAGATGTAATGTTATTTAAACTCGGTACAACTGCCAACTTCATCAGAATGTGTGTAGTCTACACTATAGTAGTTGTAATCCTGTAGATATCACTACACCAATACAGCGCACCAATATTAGAAATAACCAGATCAGTAAATGTTTGCAAAACTTCTACAAAATTCTAGTATACCTTTCGCAATCTGTTAACTCGCCGTGTTTTCCATAAACAAAGAGTGTCGCGTAATTCGTCACCCTGCATAAAAATTCAGCTGCGAGTGCCCCCTTATTTCAAACTATTACATACGTAATATCTTCTTCAATTTTAATTCAACATGATTTTGAATTACCTATACTTTATTTAATATATTCTTTAATTCTTACGTCATAACTCATAAAATTAAATTAAACGTAACAGTGTATGTGCTGCCATCTTGTGACATCTTGTAGAACTACGTTACGATTAATGGTTCTAAAGCATACATGAAATATTAGATAAAATTTCATTTTGTGAAAATACCTGACGTGATAGAGAAAAACGGATTTCATTTTTGGATTTAGCATACTCGAATTATTAAAGAACAGCTGATAGCCTCCAGTCAGCAAAATTGATGTAGACCAGTGTAATTTTTACTTGTACTTTTAGCTCAAAATAAGGATCTATCTTTTCCAACTGAATATTTTATTATGTACCATTATTTAGTCTGGAGGATCCGTAACAAAATCTCAAACAATCGTGCAATTTATGATACACGCGTCAAATTTTACACATGGTTTATAGACATCATAAGAAACAATTCTAGGGGTGGAGCCAAAAAAAAATCACGTAATTTCGTCGAGATAGCCGCCATATTAAAAATGGCCGCTCAGTACATATAAAATAACATTTAATTGTATTGTTTAATATGTTAATGCATTTTAATTTTAAAATTATAATCTATTTCTCACTTTTATGCTTTTGATAAAGGTCATTTGACACTTGGCGTGGTAAAATGTTGAATTTAAATGTTTGATTTTGATTTATTTATTTATTTTTATTAGTTGTTTTACAGTTATTTTGCCTGCTATTTCTTTCGTCTTTCAGTGTAACTTAAATTTTGTTTTCGATTTATCTCAGAACTGAACTGCAGCTAAAGTAAAACGAAATTTCAAACTAATAGACACATAAAGATGGCCTTTCTTAAATGTCTTGGAGACATTATCAAAGGAAGTGGCTGGAAACTGCTCTAGAACAAGCTAGAGTTTCAACTCCCGGGTCTGCGGATACGTTTCTGAAAGTCGTACACATAAAGAAGACGCTTCGTGCATATCAAGTAACAGCATGCACACTTTTCAAATTGAAGAGCGACGTCTACAAGCAATATCTTGAATCGAGAGAGGACAGCAATGAGCTCTTTTCTTTTAATGAGTGGTCAGAAATTAGATGCAAGGAAAATCCCCAATTTTTATTCTGGAACTTTATAATGAAAGTCATCCTTGACATATTAACATGGGATCAATCTGTCCATGAAGAAAATTTTCAGTGCTATGTGAGTTCTTTATCAAATATTGTGTGGTTGTTCTTTGCTTTGGATCATACTAACGCCAGAGCTGTTTCAGTTCATCTCAGAGATATGAGAAGACTTAAAGAAACTCACGCTACTATTCTTCAAGAATTCTCCAAGGGGAAGTTCACAGTAAATAAAACTTCGAGACCTTTTTCTTTCATGCCTCTTGACAAAGCACATGAACATAATAATGCGCTTGTTAAGGGCAAGGGAGGAGCTGTAGGAATTACAGAGAATCCAGAAGCACTTCGTAGATGGATGGTCTCAGGGCCAGAAATGTTAAGGATAGTGGAGAATTCTTAAAAATTATTAGCCTGTCAAGTTCCTCAGATTCAACTATTCATCATGAACAAGTGTCATCAAATCAGATTCGATTTATCAAGGATGTTAGAAATGTGGCGGAAACAATAAATGGGAGATCCTTTTCTGGACAGTACGCAAGATTTAGTTACTTTGGATTCACGTGTGGTTGCTGAAGAAAATTATACAAAATCATATAGAAACATGGAAGCACTTGGAAGAGAACAGAGCACACAATTCTTCATTGATCGTCTATTAAACTGTGAAGTTAATATGAATGATACTCTGACAAAGAATAAATTTCCGCTTTTCAGTTATCCAATTAGGTCGAAATGTACAACCACCCACCCAATAAATTGTAGCCGTCAAACAAGACCGCAATCTTTTTCTTAGAATGTACATAGGATGTCAAGTTCGAGATGGCGACCGTTATCAGTTTTTCAGTCATGAGCATCAATCATTTCCTCCATCACTAGCAGAGTGCAATGGAAGCATTCGGTATGGAGGTAAATCAGACATAGTACCCTTCCTGGAAAAAAATATTTCTTGCAGTGAAGAAGATAGTGATGAAACTCATCAAGCTGGACCTGATGTTGAAATGATTATTCTTGATGGTGCAGTCATTGTGCACTTTCTGACACCCGAAGCTACAGATTTGTTTGCTGACTATGCCGAAAAGTTCATAAACATGATTAGAAATCGATTTAAAGGACAAGTGAAACGTGTTGACGTAGTGTTTGATACCTATAAACCAGAAAGCTTGAAGAGTTGTGTTCATGAGAAGAGAGGAACAGGCATTCGAAGAAAAGTTGAAGCGGATAAAAAGGTGCCTAAAAACTGGAAGGACTCTCTTAAAGTTGATGAAAACAAAACAGAATTATTTCTTTTATTGGCAAAATTTGTAAGTTTAGCAGAATATCCAGGAAAAGTTGTTGTCACTCAAGGAAACAGTGCTGATAGTTCACAACCTGCGGATTTAAGTCGAATAATACCATGTTCTCAAGATGAAGCAGACAGAAGGATATTTTTACATGCATCAGATGGTATAATAGAAGGGTATCGAAATATACAAGTTTCTACGGTTAATTCAGATGTGGTTGTGTTGGCAGGGTTGTGGTTATGTTGGTTTCTGGGTATTGTATGGATCAGGAAAACATATGCGTTACATCAATGCTACAGCAATATCAAAGGCACTGGGAAGTGAGAAAAGCTCTGCAATACTTGCTTTTTATGCTTTGACGGGAAGTGACACTACATCTAAATTTGCGGGTAAAGGTAAAATATTAGCTTGGACAGCCTGGAAAGCTTATGATGAGGTTACATCGGAATTTCAAGTATTATCAAGTGCTCCAGATGTAGAGGCCGTGAAGACAGTGTTTCCAATTGTTGAAAAATTTGTTGTATCGCTATATGACCATTGCAGCATAGATAATGACATAAATATAGTAAGGCAAAAGATGTTTACACGAAAGAATTGTGAGCTTGAGCTTATACCTCCAACTCAAAATGCTTTACTACAGCATTTACTTCGAACAGCTTATCAAGCAGGACAGATTTGGGGAAGATCACTTGAAAAAGAACCTGAACTTCCATCTCCGGTATTTACGGATGGACACAAACCGAGGAAGGAAGATGGATACCTCGTTGGATAACAACTCCACTAGTCAGTGAGTCTTCAAAAGAGAAATTGAATTGTAATTGTTTTAAAGTGTGTTCTGGAAAGTGTGGCTGTTTCAAAGCTGACTTACCATGTATAGCTCTTTACCATATGAAGGATGTGAACGCTGAATATATGTACACGAAGAAAGACTGTAAATTCCAATTTTACTTTCCTTCATGTTTTAACATGAAGTAAAATTCTCAATTTTGTTGCTATGTGATATGTTTTATTGTACACTTTTGGTATTGCAGAAATCTTATATTCAAACTTCAATTTCCACAACCTTGATGTGTAAAGTTAGAAAGATAAACTTAAAATACTTAATAGTGCTATGAATTCCATTCTCTTAAATCAAGAACAAACCGTCTGATAGTACTTCTACGCGTACATTTGCAATTAGTTACCTCAAGAACATATATTTTGATACCGATAACTATAGTTATGGCATTATGTTAAATTTGGTCACATTGGGCGCCATGTTGAAAAACAGCTAACTAAATAACAAACTAAAATATACAAATGTGTAAATTGTTCATTATTTGGTCAACAGTAATTAAAATAATATTGTCACTCGCACATAAAGAGAAAATATAAGCTATTTTCAAGAAAAAACACCTTTACGAGATTAATTTTTCAATATGGCCGCCATTATGACAAGAGCGCCAATTTCGATTGGCTCCACCCCTAATATTGTTGTTTACACATCAATTATTGTGTACTGTAAATTTCATACTTGTATCAAAAAGTGCACGATATGACCGATCCTCCAGACTATATTGTAATTCAAAGTTTCCATATACTGTATAAAATTCAATATCAGTAGACTAAAATCTTTTTTTTTTTTTCTTTTAATAATCGAAGGAACGTCAGAATGCTCGATTATTACTTCATTTTCAGATTCTGTTAACTAAATAATAGAAAAATATATGTTGAAGATTTTAAGAGCTTTAAAATTTTAAAATAGGTAACGTCTTTTAGGATATGTATTTGATTTCAATGGTGTGTATATTTCTTTTAGTTTAGCGTCCCTTTCAGCAGCGAGGCTATATGAGAGGTGTGTATTCGCCTTGTATGTCATCACAAAAGAGAATATAACACGTACAATAGCCACTAATTTGAAGGTCTAACCAGAACCTAGTCAAGTTTCAAGTTAGTTTGTAGAGATGACGTTAAAATCTCACAGTAACAGTGTACGTTACAACTAATAAGTTGTACTCAATCATAATAAAATAGTATGTAATCACGTATACCTGCTAAAATTTGCAATTTAACACTGATTAGATGGTGGGAAAAGGACAAAAATATTTTTTAAAAAAGTAAAAAGTTAAATTTATCACTCTACAAATAGAAACTTTGAGTCTTCCAAGAGGACCTTTGTTTTAATCACACTGGAGCACACTTGCAAAATTTATCACCTCGTAAAGTTAGATTAGTGAACAAACCTTTAACCACGCCCTTTTGGTAACTTCCTTCTTTTTAGTTCTTTTTGAGTACTAAAGCGCGAGTTACAAAAAGAAAAGAAGAGAAAACTGCAATCTGAACCTTTAAAAAATTGAGGTTTTATCTCATCTAGAGATACTCTCCTTGTCATTGAAAGAACGTGCTGCTGTAGAAAGGAATACTCCTCTTTCTTAATTCTGGCATGCAATTCAACTTTCTTTGTTTATACTATTAAAAAAATAATGATATAAAACAGAAATGTAATATTTCATAAAACAAAGACTTTCGGAGCTACCACCATCCTCGTACATCTATTCATGTCTTAATCCATTTCAAAATATGGAGGCACTGTAAATCTATATTATTTTGCCTTAGTTTCTATACATATGGAAATTGTGCCATACTTAAGGCTCTTCGTAAACTCTCCCTCATTTTTTTAAATTTAGTAAATAACTTTCATAAATAATTAAATAGAGAACGAAAAATATAAAAAATATAGAAAGTGCGGTAGATAGTATTTACAAAATGGTATATAAACCAGTGATCGCTAAACCGTCGATCGCGAGCTACTAGTAGCGCGTGGGAACATTTATGGTGGATCGCATTAACGCTCCCGTTGGCTAACCTTGATTCCTCCAAGCTGACATTAACGACAGAGGGCGCTGACGACAACTGCTTGTTTCTCCCGCGCAACTGCCATTGTCAGCCTCTCAAAGTTGATTGTATATGCGTGGGTTTGGACACGTTATGCTTTTCGTGTGTATATCAGACATTTGCTAACTTTGATAGTGCTGCTGTGGGTATGATAAGACAGTGTTACAACTAGAAGAAATAAAAATCTTGAAAGCATTGACTGGACTAACCATTCATCCTACTTTATTTTACTTCACAACAAAATTCCAGTTGAATTTCTGAACAAAACACCTCCTAGAGTATGACGTCATTAATTAATACTTTGACCCCCTTCTGCTCCAAAACACAAAACGCGCTTTGTTGTGTGTTATGGTATACTCGAGGACTAATTATTCCCAAAATTTCAGATTTTTTCATCCAGGCCCATTAGAGATATTGGACAGTGTAACTTGCCAAATTGGCATAATTCCCCAACTTTACTTTTATTTTTTATTTTTTTAGACCTTTGGAAGCAGCTACAGGTCTGTTAATTTTTATGCATTAACTTATGACCCCAGACTATATGCACACACAAGTTCAGACCTCTACGTCAGTTATTTCCTCTTCCCAAACATGTTTTCAATCCAAAAATGTTGCTATGTAGGCCTTGAAGAGTGGTTTTAGAAAAAAATGTTAAGAGATCAAAGTTTTAGGTCTGCATGAGTTGGAGACGTCCAACAATTTTGAATTTGGTAGGACAAATACATACTGACAAGTAAACCTTACGTTTGGGTGAATCGAATTGCTGACGGAGACACATATGAGAAAGTAGTACTAAATATGGTCAGTATTTCAGTGAAGTTATAGGTGCGAAGCTCAAGGGGTTTAGGAGATACAGCTACCAGAACATCACATGGAAGTACAGAATAGTCTTCATACAGTTGGAGGTAAAAGCTCTATAAGACCTCTTGTAGCGACAAAAGGTGAATAGCAAATATATGGATACATATTAGGACTAGGGATAAGTCATATAGTAAGGGTATATCTGACGACGGCCATCTTGAAATCCGCCATTTTGAATTAAGGTTAAGTTTTTAAAATAGGAATAGGGTCATGTGATACATGATTTAAGGCGCAAATTTAATCAGAAGAACAATAGTGACGTTAATTTTGATTTACGGGCAATTGGTAAAAAGTTATAGGAAAATTAAATATTGTTGCAGCATATGTATTAGTCCTTTACCCCACCTTGTAAATTTTGTGTTAATGATAATAATTAAATAAAAAGCAGGTGGATAAATATTAGGTCTATGGTAAGAGTTGCCTTGATGGCGGCCATGTTCAAATCCGCCATTTTGAATCAGACAAAGTTTTAAATAGCGAACGAGAAATAGATGTGAACAGGATACAAGAAAAACAACGAAATGGCGTGCAAGTACAGCATCAAACAACTAACATTGTAACGCCAACATTCTATTTTTGATTAACTTCTAGCCCGAAGTCATCTATTGCATTACTCTATTCCCATTTAATTTTGTGCTGAATAATGATAAAGCAAAAATGGTTATACCGTTGGAGTTATGGCAAATTTGCTATTAATAAGATGTCACTGTTATGCGTTTTGTTTAAAACTTTTGTCTGATTCAAAATGGCGGATTTGAACATGGCCGCCATCAAGGCAACTCTTACCATAGACCTAATATTTATCCACCTGCTTTTTATTTAATTATTATCATTAACACAAAATTTACAAGGTGGGGTAAAGGACTAATACATATGCTGCAACAATATTTAATTTCCCTGTAACTTTTTACCAATTGCGCGTAAATCAAAATTAACGTCACCATTGTTCTTCTGATTAAATTCGAGTCTTAAATCATGTATCACATGACCCTATTCCTATTTTAAAAACTTAACCTTAATTCAAAATGGCGGATTTCAAGATGGCCGCCGTCAGGTATACCCTTACTATATGACTTCCCCCTAGTCCTAATATGTACCCATATATTTGTTATTCATCTTTTGTCGTTACAAGAGGTCTTATAGAGCTTTTACCTCCAACTGTATGAAGACTATTCTGTACTTCCATGTAATGTTCTGGTAGCTATATCTCCTAAACCCCTGGAGCTTCGCACCTATAACTTCACTGAAATACTGACCACATTTAGTACTACTTTCTCATATGTGTCTCCGTCAGCAACTCGATTCACCCAAACGTAAGGTTTACTTGTGAGATATTCAAAACAACGTAAACGCCTAAAATCGAAAAAAAAAAAAAAAGCAAAATGGCGGCAGCCGCTGGGTCACCATAGAGTTGTAAAAAAATAATTAATTGTGGTTTTGAAATACCTTGATATAGGATAAAGAGCAAATTTATATTTCTCGGAGCTTTTTCTTTTACGAAACCGAATTACTTCTGCACTAGGACACTTATTCCGGTAAAAAAAATGATAATTACCACTGATTTCAAGATTATTGAGGAGTCATTGGTCCACTACTTCCGCCCATAGAGAATTTTGTTGTTGTCGATGAAAAATCCCATATTCGCAGCCAATAGCGATGAAAATTCCCTTTATCCCTTTTCAATAAATTAATGTTAAAAGTTCCCACAAAATGGGATTTTTCCCACTGGATGGCATCACTGCACACCACTCTGCTACTGTATAATGTGATATGTGCTGTTGTCGACAAAAGCTAATAATGTACTTGCAGTATTCTGTTTTGTTGACTTAGAATGCACAAGTATTTTTTTCTTATTACTCTAGTCATCATCATCATAGGTATTCTGCCCTTCCTGGCAGGTCACTTGCAGCAGCCACTTGCAGCAGCTTCCATGCTCCACGGTCCTCCGCTAACCTCTTCGTCTTCACGTATAATCTTTCTGTTTTTATATCAGTACTGATGACATATATACTGATGATGACTCTAGTAAAGTCTTTCTGTGCATTTACAAGAAAAATACACATAAGGTCAGTAGGTGTTCTTTGCTTGGTCGCAAGTAGTAGCAAAATCCAAGATAAACATTGAAGAACATTCTTATTTTTATATTTCTTTCTGTACACAAAAGAGAGAAATATCTTCCTTTCTCTTCTTTTTGATTTCTCTTTTATTTTGTATTTAAACTTCTCAAAAGACAAATTCAGTTTTATATCAATATTTTCAGAAATTATCGTAATATGTTGATAGTTTCGATATTTCAATATGTTTCGATATTTTATCGATATTGATCTCGATATCCTGATCCGGATGTCGCACTGCCCTATCGCCATGCTTCTAATCGCTTACCAAAGATTCGTTACTTTCATGCCAAATAGCATTGCTGCTATCGTGCGAAGCCGAAGGTAAACATACTTGATATTAGATAGGTGTTCATAATATTTTAGCTAGTCAGTACATGCATAGTGCAGTATTTGTAATTTAACACTTTTTTATTATTATTGGAACAGATATCTTTTATTACGAAGTGTTGAAGTTTGATGTTCATCTGCTGTATAAATTTTTAACAGCTGTAGCATTAAGAGAAGTATCTCTGCATACACGTTTCACAGTTCTATAATAATAGCTGGGATGATTTTTTTTAAGATTCTGAATATAACATGTAATAACCAGCATTTTAGAAAACAGATCAAGAAAACAAATACAACTTGGCTTTATTGTTCCCTACAGAGCTATTGAACAAAAGACAATCGATATTTGAACTTATGCCAACATTCTCAACACATAACATAACACACACACATAACGAACAACAGAATTTGGAATCCTGCACATTCAATGTGAAGTCTGCACTGAAACGTGGTGAGGTGTTTGTTCTGGAATATAAATTACACATAATTATAATAACAACTATGACCCACTTAAGCCTGTATATAGCTTACATTTATAAATTAGCTATTATTATTTATTTCTCTCTCTCTCTCTTCAATTGTATCAGCTTACAACCAGTAATTTAACATTATTTAACTTTAACCACATTTACTATTGATTTTTCTCTTACAAAAAGTTTCTGCGTACGATGCTCAAGTACGGTCATATAAGACATTTGAACAAACTTCAAAGAATTTGTCTATTTATTCGTTAACAATGTTAAAGATATAGCCCCTTCCGACTGGAGTGGATAGACCGCGTGCCTTAATGTACGAAGTCCTGTGTTCAACTCTCGGTGGGATATTAACGTATAACCGCCACCAGGTTATAGAAGTATTTTTTGTGGACGCCCTGTATATTTCGTGAAGACGGTGATTATTATTTTCGATTTATACTTTATTCTGCAACGCATATAAGTTCTTTCTTTGGTGGGAATTGCTTCTTTCCCACACAATTGGACAAAGAAGTCTTTCATCGTTTTTTCATATATATATTTAAAACGTTGTTTTCGCTGAGAACATTTCAGTTAGTGACTAACCATTTCAGTGTTTCTCCCTGACTCATTATATGCATAGTATATATTCTATAGTTAATGGGAACTGAATTAAGTGTTTTCTTTAATCGCTTATGGAAACATTATAATAGATTGGAGAAATACGGGCTGACCAGATGTTTGAGTAACCAAAGTGGCACCAACTGTGTTGTTTCGTAGCCCGTTATCTGTACTTTCTCACGCCAGTGTTATCGCCGTGTCTAGTGCATTATAGGCAGTTGACTAAAATTAACATAAATTGTTTTCTATATTCTGTTTGTATGTGCATACAGGTGAGTTAACTGAGTAATTTTTGAAATGAACTGCCAACACTTTTCTGTTGACCATTGCAATCCGTAGCTTGAGCTTGGACGCTCAAGGAGTTTGACTCCAGGTCTGGAAGATGCAACCACGCATCTCGCGTTGAACTTCAAACATAAGTTGTGTTAAGGGGCACAAGCTATTTAGCCGGTGAAGGACGATTTCTTACGGCTAGCCCCAACTAGTGAAATCCCAGGTCCTCAGACCTTGTGCGTTTAAAAAGTTATATACGCGCCCACCAATATCAGTATTCCACCGTGCAGATCTTCTTTTCGAAGATTCACCTTTACGCTGCAGGACTGTTCAGCGTAACAACTGGATTCATCGTGGGACGATCCAGACAACTTTTCCCCAGTGCTAATTCCCCAAGTGTGTTACTGGTGTGAGCAAAGTATTTATAGTGATACCTGAATTATAATCATATATACATAGAAAGGGCTATATTTCCCGAATAGGGCAAAACGTAATTTCAGCGGCAAAATTTATTAGTGTCCAGTGTTGTATTCATTTCTCTTCGTTATTTTTTTTCAAAATAGTGTTCTAATAAATAAGTATAGTGTCAATTAATCCAGTGTGTTTTCGTTGTTTGTATGAGTGATGTTGGTGTGCGTTATGGTCTGGATGACCGTCTGATCGTCCGTGAGGTTTTCGAGACGAGACACCCGAACCTCTCGGCGCCTAATGCTCATCTCATTATTGAGACCGACGAGCTTTGTGGGAAACAGTTTGTAACCTTTCTTGGAGAGGTCTTCATCATCCTGTCCAGGTAAGTTAAAGTATCAGGAGTATACTTATTGGTAATACCACGAGCCGAGGACAGCGAACAGAACCACGCCGGTTACAAATAAATGGACCACGATCTCTAGTTGGTTACATATAAATGGAAGCCCGAACAGTGACATGAACACTCAATCGATTACAAATAAATGGCCGCCCGAACAGCGACTAGAACACCTGGCGATTACAAATAAATGACGCCCGAACTACCGACCCGAATCGAGACCGTTGGTGCTCGAATACTTATAAGATCAATATTTTAATATACGATTTCTCTTTCAGCTTAGTACCAGTAATCTGAAAAAAAAAAAAAATCTCTTTCAGGTGATTTTAATCATGTTTTTGTGATAGCCTAGTTTATTTTTGTCCAAGATGGCAGAGCAGGAAGTAGATTTTCTTACTAAGATAGATATAAATTTTGATAAATTAAGGGAAAATATTATACAGGAACTTGAGAGATACTTAATAGAATGTAAAGAGTCCCGTGCTGAGAATAAAGAAAACCTAGCTAGATTAGAACGAAAACTAGATAAAAATAATGAAAAAATTGAGAGATACATAAAGGAAAGTAAAGTTGAGTTTAAAGAGAATTGTGCTCGCTTGAAAGAGAATCTCGTTGAGTCAAAGAGTGGATTAGGTCAAAAGATGGACGTTTTACGGGACGTGTTTCGTGAAAATAGTCAGCAAACGGAGAATGCTGAAAACAAAACATCGGAATGCGAACCCCAGTTACAGTCAGACGTTCCCACTGGATACGAAACACCGGAATTTGAACCTCAGTTAGTGACTCATATTCCTAGCGTAAACAAAACATTGGAATTGAAACCTGAGCTAGAAACTAACACTGCTAATGAAAAGGAAACGCAGGAATCTGAACTCCAACCAGAGACAGGTAGTCTAAACCAACCTCGTAACAAATCCGATAATGATTTTATTCATTCAGTATATAGCAACACCACTTGTAGTAGTAGTAGTGAAATCCACGAACATATGATTGTAGACGACAGAGGTCGTAAGCGCACAAGAATAACTACCATAAACCACAGAGAGAAAAGGCGCAAACGAGATTACAGTTATAGCAATAGGCAAAGATACGCAGACCGGAGCGTAAACAATACGAAATTTAAAGGGAATCAGAACCAAGACCGCACACGAAAAGGTAGTAACAGAAACAGAAGGAGTCGTAAATCACGGCCACGTAGCCTGAGTTATCACAAACGAGATAGGAAACGCAACTTGTGTGAGAACATTAAGAGTATTTCTGTACGTAGTAGTAATCACTGTAAGAATAGACGAACAAATCGTGATTATCAAAGTCGAAATAGTAATCATAGGAAAAGAAAAAAAAAAAAAAAAAAAAGGTAACCAAGACTGTATGTTGATACAAATTTTTCTCCCAGGATTAGCGACTCATTTCTAAGCGATAAACATGTATTCATTTTCTTTCCTTTTGCTTTTAGTTTTTGATAGAACACCTGGATACGAAAGGAAGAATTACGCATTTCTTTTAATACTCCTTTTTGCTTCCAGCTTTTAACCGTTCGGCAATGAGCAGGTAACAGGTTTTTCTTTCTTTTTCTTGTTTCGATAAGGCAGTCGCCAGACTGTAGAACCACTTGTGTTTATGGTTACGAATAACGGGTGATATACAGCTGATTAATTCTTTTCCTCTTTTTGTCTTTGCTCCGTGTAGCACTTCATACCTCAGTCAGCTGTGTATGAGTGTTGCAAATCTTATCACTGACTTACTATTAGTTTAATGTCATTAATTTTTTCTTGTTTTCATTTTAGATGTCTGAATTTAGATCTTTTAGTAAATAATTAACGTATCATATACGTAGGGAGATTGCATTTATCCAAAAGCAATTTGAACTAGTGGCGCAGTTCCGTATTCCTAGCTAGTGGGAAGATATTTTGGCCTTATAACATATTTTTATTAAATGTTTTAAATTTTAAATCCCTTTCTAGGATCCCTTCCCACTTTCGAAATTCTTAAATAGGTTATTACATGTTATTCACAATTAATGTTTGATTTTCTTTTAGAAAAAAGAGAATAATGTATCCAGATGCGCAGAATCAGAAAAATTTTAGTTGTTACTAATATATATGTATATAGTTGTATGTTTATAATTAAAATTTAGTATGTAATCACATACGTAGGGGAATTGCATTTTAAAAGCAATTTGAAATCTTGGCGCGATTTCCGTACCCCCAGCTAGTGGGAAGATATTTTGGCGTTATAATATATATTTTTATTGTGTCTTAAAATTTAAAAAAAAAAATCTTTTAGGATTTCTTCCCACTTTCGAAATTCTTAAATATGTTATTACATGTTATTTAGAATTAATGTTTGATTTTCTTTTAGAAAAAAAAAATGTATCGAGATGCCCAGGATAAGAAAATTTTTAGTTGTTAGTTATGTATATATTTCTGTATTTGTAAATGAAACTTAGTATGTAATCTCATGCGTAGAATATGAAACTTTACATTTATAATCAACGTTAAATTTCTTTTCAGTGTTAATCTTAGATTTTCGTTTTCATTTTGAAGTGTTTACTGTAATTTTATTGAACCTCATTTACGTCATTTACCCGATTTTGACTTATTTGAATTTCCAGGATGTGACATGATATAATTCGTTCGAAGAGAAAAGTTTAGAACGGAAAGTAGGCTAAGCCTTAAACAAGTGATAACAGACATTTCCTTGTTGGTAATAGAGTGTGCAGGAATGTCGTGTGAATAGTATAATTCTCCGAACGAAAGCAGTAATCTTTTTATTGTAGAAGGAACTATATGAACAGATATTCTGATGGTGAACGGTCGTTTTTCCCCTCATATTAATATATATGCGGAAATATGTTTAACTTCTATATTTTCTTGTAATTTCTAATTAACATTTTTTTCGTCTTCTCTAGACCACTGAACGACCGTAGGGAAACTTCTTCGGGTAGGATATTTTATGGGGATAAATATAAATATTTTTTTTTTCAGGGAGGCAATTTTTCCTGGAATTGCAGATCTGTTGCAAAAATGGATGTGGCTAATCCATTGGATATTCCATAGCTAACTGTATTTTCGCCATCAATCGCAAAATATAGTTTTTATTTCTCTTCTTCCTTTATAGTAACCCGTAACTAACCATGTGTATTCTTAGGTTAGATTTTTTTTTTAGTGTATGTTATTGTCTAGTAACATTTCAGTGAATATTTTAACGTTTATGAATCGTAACTATATTGTGTACTTGTATGCTAATGAGTTGTAATGTTTATTTTTCATGTTAATTTTGAGAAAATTGTATTTTAGTTCTAGTATGTCCTAGAAACTATTCGAATTCGATATAGATCCCGAAAATTAAACTTATTTTCTTTCTTTCCAACAGCATGAAGCCATAACGTTTTATGAAAATTAATTTGTCAATTATTTCATATGCTCGATGACTGAATTTTAATATGTTAATAAGACCATTTTGAAAATTTTGTAGCGAAGATGCCTAAGGAAGCTTGTTACAGCTGTTTTGTAGGGAATTTAATTGGATGTTTCAGACCAACCAGAAAGTTGTAATGTCGTTGGCTATATTCTTGTTTGTATCTCATGTTTTTCTCTTAGTAGGTCTCATGTATTTTGTCTTATAGAGACATATCTTTACGATGCTACGAGAGCATTTGTATTTTGTGTGTTTACACATTTTTTCTAGGTGGAAGACGTATGTTATGTTCCAGGGAACATACGTGTATTTTACTGAATATTAGTGTTGATATTTCAGTTATGTATAGAAACATTTTGTAAGTGCCTAGGGTTGCAGGCCTTCCTCGTTTCTAGTTTTTTTGCCTCGCAGGTGTCGATGGCATATTTTGTGTGTAAGTACGTGTAGTATTACACATTTTTCCCACCTATGGTTTTGGTCAATTCATGGCGTAATGACCATTTATTTTCAGGAATGTTTGGACTAGTGAGTCAACTTCCTTGATTCAGACCTTTGAGAAACTTGGATCAACACCGTATAGTTTTCAACACTTTATTAATAAGTTCTCTTGCAGATAATACCCTATGTTCTGGTAACCCTACAATGTTTACGTTTTGGAAGTGTACAACGACCATTATTCTAGGCCTAAGCTAATAATAACTTTGTTTCAGAATGAAACCATTTGTTGTATTGAGCATTATCGAACTAAAGTCTCGACGAGCAGATGGCATTTGATCTTATGGCGTGCCGAATTTTCTTCATACATGTCAACGAAATCACGATCTTTTCTTTGATATGCAGAATCATGCTTATTTCTTGGAATTACTATGAACGTCAATTTTGACACTTAAGTTTATTTCTTTTTATTTTTGAAAAACGATTTTCGTTCTTTTCTGCCAAACAACACGAGGCACAGTTAAAAAAAAAAAAAAAAAAAAGGGACATACAGGTGAAAATCTTATTTTGTTTATATATTGTCAGTTTATCATGTGTTTACATTTCCATTCATTTTACTTTTTCAATGATTTTCATATTTTTCAAATATATTATAGTAATATTGAAACTGTGACAATAATTTTAATATTTTAAATACAGATATCAGTATATTTACTAATTTTTATTGAGATATTTGATAATTCTTTAAGTCGATGTTTTCATGAATAGTTATTGTGTGTGTATATTTATTTCATATTACACAAAATAAAGTGATCGAAACGGAACACTTAAACATTTTACGAAAAGAATTTATTAGTGTTAAAACAAAAAAAAGCATTTAAATAGCCCTATAACGTATTTACTTCATATTATATCAAATAAAGTGATCGAAACGGAACACTTAAACATTTTACAAAAAGTATTTGTGTTTTTTTTTTTTTTTAATAAGAATTTTAATAGCCCTACAAACGCTTTCTGCGAACTTAAAAAAAAAAAAGTTATCATACAGGTGTTATAACTATGTCTCGTTTCTCACACCAGTGTTAAAAAAAAAACTCCCCTTCTCCCCTCATCAACTCATCGTTGGAGAATCGCGGAGGATAGATACTCAACACAGGAAGACAGCATGGTTTCAACATGTGAAGAAACGGAAGATAAGGAAACCCAACTGCACCAACTGTTCAAGAGGATCTTATTACTTTATGGAACATTTGGATTGGACATTGCTCATGCAGGAACCTCATCATGTTGTAGTGAGTGAACAAGTTCTTTAACTATTTTAAATAGCCCTTTTTCAGGTGAAAAACCATTCATCGTCTATGCACGTAAGTCTCACACCATATGACAGTGTTGCCAACTAAATTATTTTAAATTTTCAGGTGAAAGACCTAATTTTATTCATACTTCGTCAGACGGCCAAGGGTTCTCAACCTGTCTACGTGTGCACTTGACAGGTCGTTCCACTTCCGGACACCAATCTATAACCGCCACCAGGTTATAGAAGTATTTTTTGTGGACGCCCTGTATATTTCGTGAAGACGGTGATTATTATTTTCGATTTATACTTTATTCTGCAACGCATATAAGTTCTTTCTTTGGTGGGAATTGCTTCTTTCCCACACAATTGGACAAAGAAGTCTTTCATCGTTTTTTCATATATATATTTAAAACGTTGTTTTCGCTGAGAACATTTCAGTTAGTGACTAACCATTTCAGTGTTTCTCCCTGACTCATTATATGCATAGTATATATTCTATAGTTAATGGGAACTGAATTAAGTGTTTTCTTTAATCGCTTATGGAAACATTATAATAGATTGGAGAAATACGGGCTGACCAGATGTTTGAGTAACCAAAGTGGCACCAACTGTGTTGTTTCGTAGCCCGTTATCTGTACTTTCTCACGCCAGTGTTATCGCCGTGTCTAGTGCATTATAGGCAGTTGACTAAAATTAACATAAATTGTTTTCTATATTCTGTTTGTATGTGCATACAGGTGAGTTAACTGAGTAATTTTTGAAATGAACTGCCAACACTTTTCTGTTGACCATTGCAATCCGTAGCTTGAGCTTGGACGCTCAAGGAGTTTGACTCCAGGTCTGGAAGATGCAACCACGCATCTCGCGTTGAACTTCAAACATAAGTTGTGTTAAGGGGCACAAGCTATTTAGCCGGTGAAGGACGATTTCTTACGGCTAGCCCCAACTAGTGAAATCCCAGGTCCTCAGACCTTGTGCGTTTAAAAAGTTATATACGCGCCCACCAATATCAGTATTCCACCGTGCAGATCTTCTTTTCGAAGATTCACCTTTACGCTGCAGGACTGTTCAGCGTAACAACTGGATTCATCGTGGGACGATCCAGACAACTTTTCCCCAGTGCTAATTCCCCAAGTGTGTTACTGGTGTGAGCAAAGTATTTATAGTGATACCTGAATTATAATCATATATACATAGAAAGGGCTATATTTCCCGAATAGGGCAAAACGTAATTTCAGCGGCAAAATTTATTAGTGTCCAGTGTTGTATTCATTTCTCTTCGTTATTTTTTTCAAAATAGTGTTCTAATAAATAAGTATAGTGTCAATTAATCCAGTGTGTTTTCGTTGTTTGTATGAGTGATGTTGGTGTGCGTTATGGTCTGGATGACCGTCTGATCGTCCGTGAGGTTTTCGAGACGAGACACCCGAACCTCTCGGCGCCTAATGCTCATCTCATTATTGAGACCGACGAGCTTTGTGGGAAACAGTTTGTAACCTTTCTTGGAGAGGTCTTCATCATCCTGTCCAGGTAAGTTAAAGTATCAGGAGTATACTTATTGGTAATACCACGAGCCGAGGACAGCGAACAGAACCACGCCGGTTACAAATAAATGGACCACGATCTCTAGTTGGTTACATATAAATGGAAGCCCGAACAGTGACATGAACACTCAATCGATTACAAACGAATACACTATAGTGGCACAGATACATCTTTAAAATGTAAGTCGTGTGCTATATAACTTCGCTGCTGTCAAAATACGAAATACAGTGAAACCTCTACTAACGGACACCTCTATAAAACGGACACCTCCCGTAACGGACATATTTTGTAATTCCCAAACACTATAATAGGAAAATACATATTGGCAAGCCCCTCTAAAGCGGACACACTCTAGTACGGACACGGACAGTCTTTTCTTTCTTTAATAGGTACTATTTACCTAAGTATTACGGACACTTTCTCTAGAAACAAGTTGAAAAGTACTGTAAAAATACATTTTTAGTAATTCATACATGTGTCACCAAGGAAGCATTTTGACATTTTGCTTCCTCAACTGTCTACTCAGCAACCCAGACGAAGCTTCTCTGTTGAACAACACTCTCATGTCCTTTGCTTGCATTCCATTCCCGCCCAACCTATTTTACATAAAAAAGTGATTGACAGTTGCCCCCTGTTTGGGATGGCACATTATTCTGCTGTCCCGCTGGAATTTGTAATCAAGTAGAAGACAAGTTCGATAGTTTTTGCCCGTGAGTACGCATATTGTCTCAAAAAAGACACTACTGGACTGCAATTAATCCACAAATTAAAGAACATACTGAAAATGTAGTAAGTAATGATAAATATAAAGATCAGAGAACTATAACATCTTATTTCCATGTTGTGCCTCGAACATAGAGTATTGAATGGTGAATAATGCAGGTACAGTAACATTTTGGTAATATTCGTGAATACATGATTCATGCAAAAATATTTTTTCTAATTGCATATTATGTTGTTTACTAATTTAAGTAAGAAAATATTGAAACCTCTTTAAGGCGGACACCTCTCTATAGCGGACAATTTTTTATTCCCCACGCCTGTCCGCTTTAGAGAGGTTTCACTGTATAAAATAACCATGCAAGTTTTCGAACTATATAGTCAATGTCCCATTGAGATAGTCTTTTTATATGCCCAAAAAACAGTTCCGAACGTCATCTTTGTAATGAGTTGGTGTATCATCCTGCTCAAAAATCAAATTATCTCTATCTTTCATGTGGGTGTATCGATTGAATTTGCATATCTAAATAAGCAGTATCCATTATAATGGTTTCACAAAAAACAAACATCCATGAACCTCTCGATTCAAAATAACACCAAAAAGTATTAATTTTGGGAGAAATAACGCTCGCGTTACAAAACTGTCGCAGAAATTTTAGTACGTTAAACCTCCACATTATGTCCATTCACTTTTCAAGAAATTTGAACCATTGCAGGATGCTCTGCGAAGCTCCCACAGACACGCGATACTTTTCCTTCTACCAATGGTCGTAGATTTTCCTATTGCAAATGCAGCTAGTCTTTTAAATTTGGATACACATCTATCTAGTTGACTTAACGGGTGAGTCGATTGCAAAAATAGTACTAAATGCCAACAACAGCGTTAGATTTTTAAAAAACTAGAAGTCAAGAATACAAAATGCTTTACGTTACCAATTAGATACAATTTTCCTTACTTCTACCAAACTGCCTCCTGAAACGAAACTGGAAATGGGGAAATTTGCTATTATTTTCCGAATCAAAAAAAAAAAAAAAAAAAAGCTCATTACATTCGTATACCAATTAATTGGTATTAGAGGTGTAGTCAGGTACTTGATTTGGGAAGGAGAGGGAGAGACATGACTTTTTCAATGAGGCCGGCTTTTTACGTAGTAAAAGCAAACCAAAAGTAGTCTTTCATAATATGAAAGCATTAATAACTCATCATTCATACATGCATGCATGTTACATATGTATACACAGGAGTGAGTCATAAATCTTGCAATATTCTGGTACACAACATACCCGCATTTGTTACAGTACAATAAATGTGGTTAAATATTCAAAACATATCCCCTGGGGTTTGGACTATCTATAGTCACCTTCCTGTCAGTTTCTCGATTCCACGTTGATATCATGTTTTGTCCTTACAAGTTAGAGTAAAGAAAAAAGTCACTGCTGTTTCTACCTTCTAGTTGTGAAGCATCTTGATTTCAGGAGTGCGCCATTGACCAAAACCGGTAGCAATCCGAAGGGGCAAGGTCAGGACTATATGCCAGGTGTGGTATCCGTTCGATGCTATCAAGTTCCTGAATTTTAAGTTGAGTTTACCAAGCTGAGTGTGGTTTTGCGTTATCCTAGTATAGCAGGGTTAGTTTTCGGTTTACCAATGCAGAATATTTTTGGCGTAGTGTAATAATTAAGGCCCGGATTTTTATGTAGTCCAAAGTACCGAAATATGTACATAAATATGTAGCAAAAATCAATGAAATATGTAAGAAATATATTAAAAATATGAAAATATGTAAAAATATTTTTTCGTGTTTATTTTGTGTCTGTGCTATTCTCTTAGCTAATTAATATACTGTAACATTTTTATGTAATAAAAGCTTAACAAGTGTAAATAACTTCCTACAGATACGTACAAATTTTCAGAAGAAACAAATGAAAATATGTATAAAGAAATTAAAAAATCAGATTATTGAACATATAAAAACAAAAAAATATTTATTTAAACAAAAGGCACTTACTTTTGGGACGAACAATGAATCACTAAATAATTTTACGCAATGGAAAAACTTTGTCACTAACTTGTCACTGATACGTTCAAATTTTCACTAAGAACAAATAAAATTGTCTCGTGGAGAAATGAAAATCACACTATTGAATATCAAAAGAGAAAAAATATTTAAAATAACGATTGCTTACTTTCGGAGCGCACCATGAACCACTAAGTATTTTATATGATGGATTCGAAAAATTCTCTAACTTGCCACAGATACTTCAAGCTTTTACTAGTAACAAACGAAATTGTCTCAGAAAAAATGAAAACCACATTATTGTATATGATGAAAAAAATCTTAGAAAAAAAGCGCTTACTTTGCTGATGCTCAATGAACCACTACATACTTTTCCAATTGTTCAGGAGCTAAAGAGAGTCGTTGGTCAGTCAGGATCCTTTTATAGGCTGAGAAAGACCTCTCCACGTCGCAGGAAGTAACAGGCGCGAACTTCAGCAAATGACATTTTCCAGGACTGATTTCCTCAAGGGCCTCAGTTTCTTCTCCATCTAATATCCTGCATGCAGTCCTCAATGTTAGGTATCCTGGATGCCTCTTCAAAACTGACTGGAACTTTCGGGCAATTTTCGCACCTGTTTCTCCCTGCACAATGTTGAGTTTCTTGTGTTTCCGTAGAGGTTGCACATACAAAAAAGGTGAGAAAGCCAGCCAACTGTATGCGTTTTAGTTTGTTTTGTCGGCACACATCCGAGTGGCGTCTGCTTGCAAAGACGATAAGCACAAAAATCCTTATATTGTTTTCTTTATTTATATATAAGAAAACAGATTTTTTTCAGGATTGGAAGCGATAACTGACGACTTTTTTTTTTCATATTGTAGAGTGTACGATTTGGTTTAACCCAGCTTTCTCTCAATGCAAATCGGTTGAACAAAGTGAGAGAAAAAAAATACAGATATTTAAATAAAGTACTTTTTGAGTTGTTATTACATATATTATAGGCCTATTTTTATTTGCGTATTATTTAAAGAAAATTAGTGAAAAGGATCCAGAAAACTGAATTTATTTAAAAATATGTACAGTAGATGGAAAATATGTAACAGACTTCAAAATATGTAAAAATATGTAACGTGATTTTGGTTTATATGGCTCCTTACTTCGTAATTTGCGAACATTTCATATTTTCACCAGCGTACATACAAAGGAAAAAATATGTAAAAACATAAAAATCCGGGCCTTAGTAATAATAATAATAATAATAATAATAATAATAATAATAATAATAATAATAATAATAATAATAATAATAATAATAATAATAATAATAATAATATAATCAGGCCCGTACCCAATACACTAAGACAGGGGAGACCGAGATATTTGGGGAGTTACTTGAGTTCACCTTACATTCCTACATACACACAAAGAAGAACTGAAAGTTTCAGGGTGCTCACCCCCTCCAGCCATTTCCAGCTTTGGCTTATCAGAAATACGATGATGATTATAAAGGAAACTATGAAATTATTTCCCGATAGTCATTTGTGTCTTTCTATCTATTAGTCAACTTGGTGTCTTCATTTGTGTAAAGCAACATCATGAGTTACTTCAAAGTTACCTCCGTCTGCTTTAGTCTTTCTTCCCTTCATCATATCCTACTCGGAATTTCTTTTTACTTTCTTTCTTAACGTTAAATTTACATCTAAAAAATTGGGCTCCTTGGAACACTTTAATCCCCATAATCCAAATAAAAAATGACTTTGGGGTTTATTAGCGGTAAAAAGAAAGGCTGCGTTTACGTCATGACTTACTAAAAAACAAAGAAAAGATAGAATGAGAGAGAAAATGTATGAATCTTCACGTGCATTAAACATGTGGCTGCAGAAATTGAGACAAAATGGCCTATAAAATAGCAGGCATTTATTTAACGCACTGCGTATTCTGTGCCCCATATAACCACTCCATCTGCTTCTATGTAATATAAAATGAACACATACAGAAGTTTCGTGCAGAAATGAAAAATTCTACATATAAAGAAATTACAAAAGATATTGTTATTATAAAATTCGGTTCATTTTCTTTCCTTTCTTATTGTTCATAAAAGAACTTCTTCCTGCTGAATTTATACTATTGTGTAAAATGATGCAGAATCATGCATATGCATTACATATAGGTGAAATGGGCGGATATAATTTTCCATAATCATCTCATTACCGTTTTATCACAGTGTCGTGAAACTGTCCGTCTGTTGTTATGTTCGCTGTTGCAGTCTAGCATTTTTACACTTGATCCTACAACATGAATCTGACGATTTCTTAGAGACCGTGATAAACTACAGTGAACAAAATAGTTAGAATGGTGAATAGTTAGTAATTTTATATATTGTAAAGAGAGCAACTTTTGTTGTTTAACATTTACGTCGACTTACATGCTTTACTTCATACAATGCATTATTATTATTATTATCATTATTATTATTATTATTATTATTATTATTATTATTATTATTATTATTATTATTATTATTATTATATTTAGGAATTATTTCTACTTAAATGTGACTACTGAGACTGCTAAGTGTGACTTTTATCTACATTGTGTTTTATATTAGTACTCTTCTTTTTATTATTTTATTATTTATTATTATTATTAGTATTCCATCGCAATGTAATGCTCTGATACCACATGCTGTATTTTTGCCAAAAGCTGTTCGCGGCACTAAAATAAAGATTATTATTATTATTATTATTATTATTATTATTATTATTATTATTATTATTATTATTATTATTATTATTATTTATGAAAGTTACCCTTAAACATGAACTTAATATTTGGGTGAATTTGCCTCTTGTCCTTGAGTGATGTCAACTATAAATGATAAATCTTACTAAGGAGCCTGATTGAAAGTATACCCAATGGTTCATAAAAAAAGACTACTTTTTAAGAACCGTTATCACTAAAATGCTTTCATAAGATGTCATCTGAATAATTTCAACCCTAAACAATTGCAGTAAGTTTGTGATTTTAAACAAGACAGACATTTGTCCATAAAATTCTCATCACTTTGTAAAATTTTGGTGAACCCCATTTTTCAATCAAGGGGAGCATATAAATACACTCTTTCGTCACTGACCCATTTCAATTCCAGTGGCGATGATTGAGAATCCTCGGAAGAGTATTCATCAAATCCGATCTTTTTTTTAAAAAAAAAAAAAATGTTATCGTAAAACATACTTTTATAGAGGAGGTTAAATTCGTCTCTTATTCTTGACTGATTTCAGCTCCAAGCAAGCCCGTATTTAGGTAAATGCTAATTTGTGCTCGAGCACAGGACGGGCAGAATTAAGGGGGCAGCAAAATTTTAGATTTTTTAAAAACCCTTTTAGGATTTATGTTATATTTATATACCATGGCATAGTATCGCCTTTGACCGCTTATTTAGCTTCTATAACAGGTATTTAAGCCGTTTTTTTTTTCTATTGGTCAAGTCAAGGCTTGACAAAAGAATACCCCACATGCGTTTTAGAACCGGATGTTCAACTTGGCAGCGCCAGGTGGGGGCGGAGGGGTTGACTTTTCTCTTTTTTCTTAAGACAAATTTGAAAATTTTTTGACACATTTAGTTTTCAAGATATCAGATTCAAACTTTGCATACTGATTGCATGTACCTTTGAGTATTTCTCAAATTTCTTTGAGATCCCTGTGTGAAACCAGGGTTTGGCTCGAGGGGCACAAGTATTCCGAGGGGGTGATTTTTTTCGAAAAAATTCCGGTTCTCCCGATTTTTCCTGTTCAGGTGTATGATAGGGACATATGAGTGGTACCGTTGGAAAGGGCTAGTTATAGTGAAGAAAATGACGTTCGAACCATGACTCTAGGCCAAATAGTAATTTTCATATATATATATATATATATATATATATATATATATATATATATATATATATATATATATATATATATATATATATATATATATATATATACGGCCTCAATTCAGACTTTTTCCGCCCTTTGTTTTCAAGATACAAGATTGAAATTTTGTACACGCATTGTGTACATAACAACGTATTTTTTTTAAAGAATTCAGATCCATACGTGAACCCAGTCCCGAGCCAAAGGGGCAAAGTGTTCTGGCGGAAATTTTGAAAAAAAAAATCTGAGTTTTCCCCGATTTTTCCGGTACTGATGTGTGATACACACATGTGCGTGGTACCGTTGGAAAGGGTTTATGAACTCATTATACTGAAGAAAATAGCTTTTAAACTAATACTTTAGGTCAGAAAGTAGACACAGTACATTTTTTAAATATTTTTATATATACATGTATACTCATGTCCAAAATGTTTGTCTCATATCTATAACTGTCTTTTTGTAAGAATATAATTTGATAATGATTTTGTAGGGTACTTTACCACAAATATACATTTCCCGATTATACATATAGTATCAGTATTAAAATTTCATAGGAAAAGAATTATAAATACGAAAATTTGAATTAATAAAACAAAATGCTGCTAAATAAATAAGAAAGTTTTGTTTTTGTTTTGTTGTTCATATTTACTGCTCTTTTGACATGAAATTTGCCACATACGTGTCTTTGCCGATTAACGCATATTAACACTATAAAAATACCGGGTGAGTTCGTTATCAAATTATGTTCCTATAACAACGTATTTATAGACATCCGACAATAATTTTGGACATGAGTGTACATATATATAATATGAAAAATGGGTCACCTTCAGACTCAAAAAATTTTCCCGACCATAGTTTTCACGACAGAAGATTGAAATTCTGCACAAGTATTATGTACATAACAACGTATTTAAAAAAAAATAAAAAAAGAATTCGGATCCCACGTGAACCCAGGCGCGGGCAGAGGGGCGCAAAAATTTCAACTTTTTTTTTCGAAAAATCTCCCGGTTTCTCCCAATTTTTTTATTTTTGGTGTACAATACGGACAAACAAGTGATACCGTTGGAAAGTATGATTTATCCTAAAAGCAACGATTTATCATAGGAATCATGATCCTATGATAAATAGTAAGGAAGTAGTAGCTGTTTGAGAAAAAGTCTAAAATTTACCTCAAAAAGTGGAAATCCTAAAAGGGTTAAGGATTCACAATAAAGTAATATGTAAAATTAGTAACTCGCAAGAGTCCCACGCAAGCGCAAGAAAATATGTTAATGTGTTTACTTCGCTCTAATTACAGTAGTTACTAATTAGCTAACTTGTCTGATTATTATTAAAAGTCATCCTCTCCGACCCCCATCCCAAGGAGTGAGGATGAACTTGAACATCATGAAAGCTGATACCGTTAAACTCAGCGACCTCGAAAACTACGAATTCAACACTAATATCTGTCTTTTCGATTACTCTTAAAATCTCGCCCCTCCCTGGAATTGAATTGGATTAAAACTGTCACCATTCATCTTAGCAACCGCAAAAACTATGAATTCAACTCTAATATTGATCGTTTTGTGCGGGAGCGGCAAATTATTTAGAGCACAAGGTACACAATATAGTATAAATATGGACCTGACTCTAAGCAATAGAAATTGTGGGAAAAACTCAGAAAATGAGTACACCATACTGTATGAAAATCTGATTAGTTTTATAATACTTAATTTTAAATTGTGCAATTTAGTTTTAAATTTTGTTTGTGAGAGGGTGTTTAAATTCTCTCCCTCATTCTTGAATATTTTAAATACAACCAATGGTGATGATGATAAGTCTAAAATAATATACTTCATAATCAAATCAAATACACTAAAATCAAATGTTTTACGGAAGTTATCATGGTGTATACTTGTTAAAACGCACGGGGGTAATTAACCCCGATTTGGGTAAATTCACCCCCATTCTTGACTGATCTTAATCGCAAGTAGAAAAGTCTCAAAAGCATATAGACACCATATTTTTAAAAATAGAATAATTTTCGCGAACGTTATTACGTAATTATTTTGAAACTTTCAATAGGGTGCGTAAATGCACCTCTTCACTTCCGACCAAATTTAACTCCGTGAAACGGAGATTATTGGAAACATCGAAGAAAATATACGGTTATTATATCCAAAACGAATCATATTGACGACCGTTATCGAAAACAGTGTTCTTTTACCACACGATTTAAATAACGATTTTGGTGGATATAGTCCACACTTTCCTCCGCTAATCTTTGACTGATTTAAACTGCAGCCAGTGAGAAGATTGCAAAACAATAATGGAAACATACATTGTTTTCACCAAAATCGAATAATTTTACGTAAGTTATACTGGAAAATTTAATTTTAATCCCTATATAAACTTGCAATATGAGGCGGATTTTATTGATTGAAATTCATATAATAGGGTTATATCTGCATGTTGAAGAAATACAGTTACCAAGTTTCATTGAAATCGAATAAGATTTAGTAGAATTACCTTGGAATAAACAGTGGACGGACACATACACACACACACACACACACACACACACACACACACACACACACACACACACACATACATACAAATGCGTCGCTTCAACTACTCATTGTCAAAGGAAACACTATTTTCGTAATATTGTACTTTACATGTGAAATTCGTTTGGAGCTGTTTTAAACTAATTTATTATCTTATAAAAGTTTTGACATCACCATCTTAAACACCTGAAATTGAATAATTAGCATCCACTATGGTCCTTCTGTTTACCTATTCACCTTAAGTAAATTCTATTTCGCATTTTAAAACAGCGAAAAGAACACGTTTTTCAGATTTATATTCAAAGTGCTTTCCAGTATTACGAGATAGAACTTTTCCTTCCACTGAAGTATAGTGTGTTCCTCTCTCATTATTAAAAGGCACTCTCTTAGCCTCCGAGTATAATCGTGGGACGTCAAACTTTTTTTTTTTTTTTTTTAAGTATATACTGTTGTGAAAGTGTAAGATCACTTTGTATTATCCTTTCACATGGATATCTATAATCAGTTTAAGGGTCATCAGCTCAGAATAAATTACAGAAAGTTTATATTAGTTCAGTGAAAGTATTTGTGTTACGTTAAAAAATAAAAAAGTCTAGAATACGTAAGTAGAAATGTGTATGACGCACATAAGAAGATAGAGGTAGGCGCGGTGTTTCATTGGTTTTATCGCTTGCGGTTGTTGATTTGAGAGTAATTAGAATGTAACCAGCGCACGGGAATGAGTGTCCTTTACTCCCTCTAATATTGCTTAGGTGTGAGTGGGGTGTTGTTTCGCAATGCACTCACACACACCACTTGCTAGTACTGTATTGATTAACGTGGGGAGCTGTTGTTACGTGCTTCATTTGAGTTCAGCAGTGTATATAGAACTGCCAGGTGGCGTGTGAATCGAGCTGCGATCGGCTGGTGTTCCATCCTCCTGTTCGTTTTCTGTTCGCATGCATAAAATAAAACATTAAAAAGAGAGAAAGAAAAAGAGAAAAATGTTTGCAGCCCGAGTTGTCTTCACAGCTGACTGAAATTCAAAACTGCACGTCGCTAGATTTACTTCCACTTTCCTCGAGTTAGGTGTTTTAATTAGGGGGGAGTATAAGTTACGCAATAATAATTTACAATTCTTCATATTCGATATGCGGAATTTAAGTAAGTTTAATTCTTTACAGTGATAGACGACATACGTAAGTTCATTTACTACGCTGTAGCAATAATACACGTATTACGTAGATCTATTATAATATTAGCACAAGGGACTAGAAGTTCAATGAAAAGTATTCAACATATACATTAATTGGTATTTTTCAACATGTAGTATATTGCAAGTAAAGTGCAATGCAGTTTAGAGCAACATTAATGTACTCTTCATGCATTGTATGTAATGTATTCTTTACACTTTAAAATTCAAATCTTAATTCAAATGCTAGATGCATGTGTTAAATCGGGCAGACAGTGGTGATGAAAAATGGGAGACACTATAATTTCTAAATATGTGCGTATGCGGTTCGTTTGGGCAAGTATATGTTAGGTAGATCGTGACAGTGTCTAAAGCGATGATGACCTACAGAACTCATAAGAGAACATAGGCAGAAGAGAAGCCTCAGTGACAGGGATATTGAAGAGCATTGTCACAAGAACAGAAGAGTGAATGCGACAGAAGTAGCTGTGGAATTCGATCAGTATACCTGAAACAGCCTATTCTGACAATCAAAATCCGACTTGACCTGCACAATTTGAACATCCTGGTCTGGATGCAATTTTCAAACTGTTGATCACAGCCGAAGAGCATGGGTTTAAGAGTCTACAAAATGGACAACCGATAATTAGAAACGCATACATGAATCCTCTTTCGCCTTATTTCCAACAACAGACCGTGTTTGTGTATAACGGAGGCCAAAGAAACTTGTGTTCCGAAATGTCATTCCTACATCAAATTTGACTGTGGCTCTGTAATCTGCGGACCAATGATTCCTGGTATTCTCTAGTGTCTGTAATTATGCAATTGAACGCATTATTGCAAAGATAATATAGTAACTTTAAGTGTCTACTTGCATCCAAATATTGTTTCCGGCCAATGTGAAATTTTCCAAGATAACTGTGTGCCAATAGCCATACATACTGATGGAGCTGTTGAGGTGTGTTTCACCTATTTCAGACACCATACTTGGACCGTCCAGTCCCCATACTTCCAACACTATTGAATGTATGTGGTCAGTTTTTGAGCTCATACTTTGGAATAGGTACCTCCTTATTTCTTACAAAATTTTGTTCATAATTTTAATATTTAAATTATGCTTTAATTACGTTTAACATATCTAAAAGACATCCTAACATTTCGTGTGGCAGAATTTTCAATAGTTATGAAATTAGAAGATTATTTTGGTTAAAAGTTAACATTCATTCTTTTGACTAGAAGAGGGTATCATCTTCATTGTCAGAACGAAAACAGCATGTAAATTTAACGTTTAAAATTTTGCTAGAGCGACGAAGTATTTGGATTTTATATTGAAGGTAAGGCTCAATAGCAATATTATATGCAAATGCACATGTGGTGCAAATTGTGATCAATTCTTAAAAATATTTATTTGAAAAAGAACAGTAAGTTTGCGTGCAACTTTGTTATAAAGTACAGCCATGTTGTCAATGTAAATTCGTATCTGATTGCATAAACAGTGTCATATTTGGACTAAACATATACGGCCTTATGCAGAGTCGTTCTGACGCGTTATTAGTGTCATACTAAAGAGTTCGACTAACAGGTATCCTGCAGTATTCAGGCCTTTAGTATGACGCTAATCATACGTCGAAACGACTCTGCATAAGGCCCTTTATAACTTGCCAATCTAATACGCCGCTAGAAAAATCTCAGTTATTGTAAAACACAGTTTAAAGTAAATATGTAGATAGCGAGTGTCATCAAAATATCTTGAGGACGCAGTTCCTTAATTACATTTCCTTCCAAATCTTTTGTTAATAAAATAATTCGTATACTAGGAAAAAAAATTTCAGTAAACAATTGTTAGTAGGAAAGTTTTTTTTGCTGAAATTTATAGTTTGCAATTAGATTCCACTCAACATGTGTCAATTCTAGATCAATTGTGCATAGTTTTACGATACACATACAAAACTTTTGTTTGTGAAAGGTTATTTAAGCTAATTAATCTTCAGAAGACCACAGGAAAAGACATGCTGGAAGTTATAAAACAAGAACTCAGCTATATTGGACTATTTATTGACTAGCCTGTTGGATGTTCATTTGATGGGGCAGCTAATAGGAAGGGCAAATATAATAGTTTGCAAGCCATACTAAAACAGAAAAATCCTAGAGAGGTCTGTACTTATTGTATATCATATGTTCTTAAGCTTGTTGTCACTGATGCAACACTGTACTGCAAAGAGGCAGAAAATTTGTTTCGATTACTTCAGTCTACGGGAACTTTCATTTGCGAATGTCGGTTTGGATGGAAACAAACGTAAAGGAACATCAGTATCACGCAAAGTTAAAAGGGTTCAAAAGCTAGGAATAACATGATGCTGGGCGAAACGTTGAACTCTTTCACCCATGTTCTGTAAGAACGAAGATTCTGTTTATGATATCAAGAAGTACAATAATGAGTGTATTGCAAGAAATAAGTACATCCAGTGACTTTGATGGAAATACAGTCAGAACAAGAACTTTACGATACAAATGGTTAAAATTCGAAACTCTAATGAAAGAAGCTCTTTACACAGAGCTACAGAGGTTGTTCAATCTACATTTGGCCAATTTTGACTTACCTAAAAATTTAGAAGAATCCATGGCGCCAGGTCCATAAGTGCTCGATGTGTTTCCCTTGGTTCCTAACAATAACCCGACAGCGTAATTTCCACTGTAATAGGCTTCTCTGAAGAACTGGGAGGGGAATCTTGTCCTATTCCCTTTGCACAGCTTTCCAAAGTTGTCACACGCCGTTTTCCCAAAGCCCGCTTCAGCAATCCAAATCCACAATAGTCCATAGGACTTGCATCTGAAGACTTAACAGGTACCTCATTGAAAGGTATCACCTGTATACAACTTGCCACCATCACCTTGTAGAATGCGAGGGACGATCGTGAGGTATGTGATGAGGCCTTGTCCATGTGAATGTGCATCAGATTGGCGTCATTTCCGTACGTTGTTGGAATCTCATGCTCGTAGATCGGCCGCATGATCTGCTCCTGAAAATACTGCGAATTTATTTTGCAGTTCTTCGCCACCCTACGAATCTTCAGTTTACCTCGGTAACAGTAGCCAGTAACGACTACGAACCCTTTTGTGAAGGATTCTTTCCAGACACGGACCCACTTTCTGAAGTTCTTGGCGCCTTTCTCTCGGTACATGATGGCTCTCGGTTTGCCGCAGTCGGAAAGGTAAATCTATGCTTCATCGAGCGTTATGACGTATCTACCTTTGTTTTGCCAGATGCCGTTCGTACAGCTTCCGGGCGTTACACTTTCGTTCATTTTGGTGGGCATGCGTGAGAAGATGGCCGCGAGCTTTCATAACTTTTTCCAGCTTGAGTTGATGGTGTAACGTCCGGCTCACAGTCCCCAAAGACACGTCAAGACGATTAGCCATACACCTTTGTGTTAGCGGATTTTCTTGCATAGCCATTTTGCGAATTTTCTTCTGCATAGTGGAGGTGGCCTGGTGCATTCCCGCTTCCTAGGCAACTTCGTTGGTGATCCAAATGGTGGAGCTTCGTTGCCCTTGTACTTTTTAATAACATTTTTTTATTTCACTTTATTTCACTTGAAGGAATAAAGAAAAATGGATTATGAGATGGAGCTCTGAAAACATTAGCAGAAAATACAGACGTGTGTAAAGAAACCCTGTCACGCGAACTCAAATAATTTGGGACCCATTACAAAGATTACTTCAAGAATCTGAGGGATACTTCTACTAGTGACTTCGATGTGATTCAATGCCCAGTTGATTCTGGAAACGAATACGAACAGGATGGAAACAAAACATAATATCTGGATCATCTCAATCCTCTCCGTTGTAAACAGGGTTGTATACACTGTGCGTATACACTCTTATATGAGCTAACTTTAAATGAAAGCACTTAATAGCAATTTACATTGTGTATACAAATATGTTATGACTTTTCCAACTACTCCGGTAACATGTGAACACATTTTTTTAAGTTGAATATCATTACTGAGGTCACATTTGGGGCCAAGTCTACTGGAAAATTTAATGCTCCTTAATAGTAAACTACCAAACCTGCACGTCCTGCGCAAGCGCAGGAAACTATTGTTGTCTGAATGATTGAATATGATACAAAATTAAAAATATTTATGGCTAGCAAACTAGTTTTAATAACACGTTAATAATATCTTTAATTAAGAATTTCTCGATAATTACTCGAATTTAAGACGTCCTCAACTCTATGACGCAACCCGATTTCGCTGGGTCAAATTAAGAAAAAATAGTAATATGTCCCGTTTTTACTATTAATAAAGCGCTCTTTGATATTGGTCATTTTCGGTGATTTTTATATATCCCTCTCCCCTTCCCATGTTGCGGGGCACGGCATGATGAAAATTACCCCAGGCCCGAATGTTACGTATGTTGAAAATTTGATCGAAATCGGTTGGGTGGTTCAAGAGTTAAGTTCTATTTATTTTTATATATTAATCTCTCCTTCCCCTTCCCCTCCCCTAGATTTTCCCGTCAAAGTGAAAATATTTGTAAAAAAAACTTTCCAGGCTCGAACGTCATCTATGTTGAAAATTTGATCGAGATCGGTCAGGTGATTCAAGAGTTAAGTTTTATTTATTTTTATACATGTATATATCTCCCCTCCCCTCCTCCTACCCTAAGTTCTACCGTCAAAGGGATATGATAAAAACCACTTAAGGTCCAAACCTCATCTATATTGATAATTTGATTAAGATCGGTTCGCTAGTTTAAGCGTGATGAAGTCACAAAGACAGTCACTTTTATTTTTATTTTTTTATATACATGTCCTCCTTCCTCCCCTCCGTGTGCCGTCAAAGTAAAATGTCGAAAACATCCCAGATCCGAACCTTACCTATGTTGAAAGTTTGATCGAGATCGGTCGGGTGGTTCAAGAGATTAAGAGTCACAAACATATAACTTTCAATTTGGATCTGAAGTTTTTTGTTCACAGACACGGCTATTTATATATAGATTAGTCCAGAATTATCCCATTACTCGATATTGTTGGAAGTGAAATATCAGAACACTCAAGAGATCTTAAACTAATGCTCGTGCTGTGGAATTTAATGCATTCAAACATCTGTACCTAATGGTATTTTTCCTTCTGTTTGTGCTGGAATCGGTAGGCTACTGCTAATTTATCTATCCTATATTCATATTTTTGTTCGATGTAATTATAATATTCTGTGCTGTGCAACATTTACGGTTCATAGTCGTTTTGTGTGTAACTGTATATGCTTAATACACGGCCAAAATGTTTACATAATTTTTTCCATGAAACGCCCCTCGAATTTTCCATCTCCGTCTAAATCTGACGGCTCCAGTCCGACACTGGGTACCTCCCTTCATATGTGCTGACGGAACTGAGTGCTGCACTACATAATGGATGGTGCAATATTCCTCTTCAAACCATTCATGATTTATATGCCTTCATTCCATGCAAATCACTGCTGATCCGTTCTTCAAGAGTTTCCAATATAGTCAATACACATATAAGTAGCAAAATGGTTTAGAAAGAAAAGTGTATAGAGTTACCTGATAAAATTGAGTCTATTTCTCCTAGTAATTATCTTATATACATTTCGGCACTTGTCCCAGCGTTTCACGAGTCAGCAGCACTCAGTTCCTATATTTTGGAGCCGGTGACCACCTAGGTGATTCTTCAGTAGTCCGAGGAGTTGGAAGTCTGATGGTGGAAAACCCGAGTTTTATGGCGAATGTAGCAGTTGTTCCTGACTAAAGGCTATATGTGAACCTCTGTGGTATTGCTGAACTATTTTGTGAACAAGCGCTGTCATCCAATAGAACATCTCTAGCTCTCAAAGCACCTGGACGTTTTCTGAAAATGATTGACTGTAACTTTGTCAGAGTTTGGCAATACATGGCTGTAGTGACAGTATGACCCGGGGACAGAAATTCCACTAGTACCATCCCTTGACTGTCCCAAAAGACTGTTAGCATCATCGTCCATACAGACTGGATGATGAGAAATATTTCCATTCCATACTGGCGTCCTTTGTTTCCTATTCAAACTGATGAGTGATGATTTCGTCACCAGTAGGCTGAGGTTCAGAAACTCATTATCCATTCTTACGTACTTCATGAGATATTGTAATGACAGGGACATTTTAGTTTCTTTGTATTGGTCAGTGAGCTTACAGAGATCTCATTGTCCACACAATTTGTGAAAGTTCATTTTGTCATGCACAAAGTTGCTCGCTGTTCCATGCGGGTATTTCAACTGTAAAGCCTCCTCGTCCATAGTCAGGCTTCGATTGGTCCAGATCCTGTCTTCAAATTTCCTCAGAATAGCATTACTATGAATTTCTGTCGGACGGACGGGATGATCGCTATCACTGATGCTGGTTTGATCATCCTCGGAATGTTTCACCTAGTTGTAAATGGCTTTCCTGTAGAAATATCTGTTAAACAGATATAATTTCCTATTGCACTTCCTAAGATTTGCTCCTGAATCATAGAATATAATTACATCCCATTGCTCGACACACGTAAAATCAGCTAAAACACTTGCCATCTTAACCCACCTGACACTCAAATGACTTCACGCCGCACGAGTCATTGATCACTAGCACCGTCTACGATAAACGATGGTTCTGCAATTTACATCTACAATTGCGGACAAAATCAGACGACGAGTGATGTTCATACTTCAATTTCACATTACATCAATTCGAACATTATATATATTCCGTTTTATTAGTAGCTTTTATATTTGGTTCCTCAAATATTAATGTTTGCTCATCATTATTGCAAACTATAATATTTCCTTCACCTACTACACGACATATAATGCTTCATATTTAGTTATTTTGTGTTGAGGTTCGTGATATTTTGCTCCTATAGAGCTCTTCTTAACTTCTCTAGCAATTCTGTGCAATTATCTATACAAAAAAAACAAAAATTACAAGAAAACATTACTCGTGGTCTTAGATTCGTTACTCTATAACTAATTTATCTTACACTGTGAAAAATATTAATACATTTTATTACTAATTTAAATTGTCATTCACTTAAATATTTTACTTTAAGCGCTTTAAAAGAAAATTTTTAACCATTCATCTTTAGGTACGATTTCATTAAATTGAGTTGAGTATTCTCCGTTCCTCTTGGTTATTACCGCATTTTTATAAACATGTTGGTTACATATTTGAATCGAATGATTCTCAAAATAAGGAGATTGTTTTTTTTCTAACATGACTCTAAGCTATTTCATTCCCTTCCATATTAATATCACCTTATGCTTCAATATTTTTGTGTTTTAATTCCATGAAACAGGAACGTAGTTATTTTTAAAGTATTTTCAAAGTAAACTATGTGTCATTTTAACGTCAAATTGCCTAATGACGCATCCCTGTTGCCATAGTAACGTTTGTTCAAACTTAGACGATCTTTCTATAGGACATGGAAGCAATGAGTGACACCAGCTATTCCCACATACAAATTAGCTTTATTTAGACTTGCGCAAAGCTCTTAATTATTCGAGTACAAATTGATTTTGTCCCATATTTCTGGTCTTTTTGTTTTCCCTTAATTGATGGAAACTTGTTTGTTAATCCACCCAGAACTAACCAATTGCACTCTGTCTGTCTTTCATAATACAGGATATATTTTTAGATGGGAGTACAACCCTGTGTAGCTTTTTAATTTCCATTTTTTATTATTATTATTTCTTCAATACAATAAGTAGGTAACATGAAAATCAATTGATTTTGGAGGTCAACTACTGAACTGCAACTGTGTTTGTGATTTATGAGTGGCCATGAATTTTTCAATTAAGTTTTGTTTACAATTTGACCTGCCGCCATTTTGCACAGGGTTGTCGTAAAGAGTCGAGACTTGCTCCTCTTTCTTTCATTTTACAACAGCTTTCAAACGATGTGCTACTTAACCCCCCTTGCCATTTGAAACTTTTGAGTTGGACCCCGTCTGGGACCCTGCGGGGGAGCTTGGGGCAAAGTTTTTTTTTAACCCAAAATGTGTGCCCTTGAAAATGATGGGATACGTATTCGCTGAGCTTTCCATTTACCCAACCGTTTCCGAACAAATGACCCGCTTCAAACTATTCTGCCATGTAATTTTTTTTTTTTTTTTTTTTTTTTTTTTTTTTTTTTTTGTAGCTTTTACGTTACAAAATATGTTGTAAGTCACGATATTCCGCCCGATGGCACGTATAATTTTGGGATGCGTCTAGTTACAACATATCAAATGCAAACATAATTGTCTCGTTCGAATCTCAGCGGAGCCACTTCGTGACCCTGCCTTGTAAGTATGGTGAAACCTGTAAATAATGGACACCAATGGGACATGATTATTTGTCCATAATTGAGAGGCTACATAAATTTTAATTACTTACAGCTCTGCGGTAATTGTATACAGTATATATTAATTTGTATAATAGTTGTGTGGCTTGGAACTAAACAGGCCAATGTCACTTTTTGGCAAAAATAAGATATTCTTCAATTTTAACGTCTATAAATGGATGTTTTCTTGTGCAAGAAGAGCAAATGTCAATACGAAATATTTTGGAATATATACCATTTATATTAACATTTGCCTTTCTTGCATATGAAAATATCCATTTATAGGCGTTAAAATTGATCTCATTTTTGCCAAAAAGTGACATTGGCCCTTTTAGATCCAAACCACAGAGTTACAATGTAAATAAGGCTCATATCAAACTACTATATTCAATGTTCGAATTACAGGAGTGGAATTTTCGACAAAGGATAAAGGGGAAGTGTTCCTCTTTGAAGTTGTATCGCAAAACAAACGGCATCTCTTCCTTTATCTTTGAAGCTGCAGAAGATAATGTAAGCCCCAAGGAAAAGAGGAGTAAATTTGTCAGAGAAGGGAGGTTCCGCATACAATTCTTGTCCGTACGACTGGCTTTTTACACATTAAAATTTCCACTACAAAGCAGTTTATTGTGGACAGATAAAATAAAATTTAAAGCGTGATGATTCAACAGTCTCTGACTTACGATAGAGACATTTTGTTGGAACGGGATTTCCTGTCTACAGAACTGTATCGAAATTTTATAAACATTTTCAAATTGAAGGAAATATATTCTGAGTTATATACGTATGAACTGAGAATGATTTCTGTCCGTTGTGCAGAGATTACTCAAACATTGAGAAAAAAGAAGACTGTCCGTGTCCGTGTCTGAGAGTATCCATAAAAAGAGGGTTGTGTTCCTTAATAATGCATATATTTTTAGCGAAACACAAAAAAAAGCATTGTCCCTATTCTGGAAGTTTCCGCTATTAAACAGGATCCATTAAGGAACGTTTCAATGTATCCGTTTTAATACCATCCACTAATTGAAGCTTCTCTCTCTTCTACTCTCTTTTCTTTCCACTATAACTCTGTCACAATCCTTTGGTTGCAGTTTCTGTTTTAACCAATGTCACAACCAGGGTTGCTTTAAAAGTCAAAGATTCAGTTTGGTAAACACGTTCATAATGAGTCATTTTCCTATCTTGAAACTTCAATAGGTATTCTCACTTCCAAATATATTTGGACATCAAAGGCCCAATGGTTAGGTCGCGTATTTAATTACAAATAATGGTAATTTACTAATCTCTATCTTTTCATTAATTTGATCTTTCGAGTCCATTGAATATGATTTCCACCCATGTTTCATTGACGATCATACAAGTATACATCGTTTCTTTGTAATTTTGACAGTACTGGTACGTACGTAGTCACGCAAGAAAGAATTCTGCCTTTCAAGTCATACGACAGAGGGAAAATATCCCCAATCCTGTGCACGTGATCTAACTTTATTGAAAGTCTTTCTGCTTTCACATTAGGTCCGCAAGAAGATTTCTTTCCAACCACATCCAGTTTTTGCTTTTTAAAAAAATCTTAATTTCGATTCTAAGCTTAGTGTTTTCAGACAAAGAAGGAAAACAGTCCTTAAATTATTTTTGAATTATTTTTGACGAAAACGGCAAAAGACTTAATATGCAATAGTTTACAACTGTTTTATTACTTATTATAATAAATTTATATATGGAAATATTCACGTTCTAGCCCAGCAGTGCCCATCTTCCACAAATGCTTGTGGGCAGTCCCCCCAAATTTACCATTCTTTCCCCAAAAAATACGTAGGAAACTACTTCGCTTGGTAGTCTCTTCTCCCTTCTTTTTAAACAAACCAAGTCTATGCCTGCTTACCCTTCCGCCACACTTACGTGCTTTCGATCTAAAGAGATTATTTTTCTTTAGCTTAGCGTCCCAGCAGTCGTGCACCGAGGCTAAGAGAAAGAGAGATGATGGTATGAATTAAATAGTGGATTGAAGAAAGAAAGTGGGAGGAAACGGAAAACTCTGAGAAAACCAACGCATACGATGTTTGTCCACCACAAAGCCCAGTTGGCGCGAGGAGCTGGAATCGAACCAGATGTCTTACGCACTCCAGGTGTTTGGCTCCAAGAAAATGCATTCTTTGCTATGACAATTAATTATTTTAAATTGTTATTCATTCCTGCACAGTTAATGTTCTTTAAAAATTCATTGTGATACAATTTAGTTCAATTGTGTCACTTTTTCATGAAACATTGTGCGGAAGGCATAAAAACTTCATAGGCGGTACCAAAGCTTTACAACTCGCCTGTTGGCACCTCTGTTCTTTTCATAAATTTTACCAGTCCCCAAGATGTGAACAGTTAAAAGTTATTTTGGAAATTAACCAAACCTTCTTCCAGAAAATTTTGTTCGCAGGAAATATTCAAAATATGAGGAGGATACAATCGGACACTATTCGTTAAAGAATGTACTCTTTACAGAAGTGACATATGATCGCAATTAAATACATTAGCTTCATGGAAGGGAGCGGTTGACCATTCGCGGGAAGGTTTGACCCCGCCAGAGGTATGCTTCGAAGTAACACTAATTTTTGCACACAATAAGATATACATACACAAGACATAGGAAAATGATAAGTGTGGGCATACTATTAGTCTGAAAGTGTTTAAAAATTATTCTTTTAAATTAGAAACTTGTTTTGTTTTAACCTAATACTAGAATAAAGATATGAATTGTTCCCGCGTAGAACGGAAAAAGAAATTTTATATTCAACTTGTATGCAACTGCCAAGATGGAATAAAACGTTCTGTTATATTTGTGAAAGTAGTATTAGGCAATTTCCTTTATTCTTTTATGGGTATTAAAAGTAGATGTTCCGAAAGATTGGGTTTTCAAATGCTAAGATCCAAGTATCACTTCAATATATTTTATTTTCTCTGCGTAAATATATTTTATTTTCTCTCTTTCTCTATCTTCACGAGAACGTAAGCAGAACCATCATGACTATCCACTCATTCGCCTGTGGTTGGTTCGCCTGAAGGCCAAACAACGCACTGCAAACAAGAGCTTTCAATATATGCTGATAGACCAGCCTTGGGAATATCTTCCCTCTCTTCTGTGACTTGAAAGGCAGTATTCTCTCTTGCGTTACTTACTAACTAATAAGTAACATTTCGTTCATAGATAGAAGCATTTTTTTGAACAGCAATGTGTAATACTTTTGCCCTTAAGTATATAACTAGTATAATAATTTGGTTTTTCTGTTTTGTATATACATCAGAACTAACATTTTCAATGGATTCCCACTGGAAACAGGGAACATGCGTTTATTAAACCACATTTTTCTTTTCGTTCTGTAGTATAATGAGAACTCCTGTTCTGGATGCTAGAACACAGCCCTATTCTAGAAACACTTCAGTACTGGGAACATTTTGCTTCCTGACCTTTCCCTATTTGTATATATTAAAGAAGTGATCGCATCAAATTAGAAACACTGTAGTAAATAGAAAACTCAGATTCTAGAAGAACGGTTACAGAAAATAAATAATGAATATCAACTCTTAATCAGTTAGATTTATAAGTATATAAAGACATTTCACTTTATTGAAATAACTTTCCGCATGGTAGATATAACGAATGTATTGGAATATAGTTAGAAACCAAAGTTTCATAGAACACTAACCATATCTAAGTTTTCTCGTAACAAGTGATGTACCTCAGGAAATCCAAAAGTATCAAAGTTTTTCCTTTGTTTTTAGAAACAGAAAAGAAAATTCTATCAGAACCGAGAATACGAGCTTTTCTTGTCCTGTAAGAAATTTTCGCTGTGCCGGGTAGAATCAATTTCCACGTCAAAACTAAAGCTTTCGTCTCAATCTCGTGGCTCAGGAGCACCGGTGTTCAGGAGGAAAGCAGAGAGTGGAAAACAAGAACAAATAGCCCTCTCAACGCTCTAAATATAACCTCCCAACGCTTCCTCCTGCTTATCAAGCGAAGCTTCTTAATTTGGTAGAGATTTGGTCTGGTCCACGGATATGCTGTATATAGAGATATTTTTCCTTCTTCTCTCTTCTAAATACAGAAATGGAATCTTTTTTCCAGAACAGTTATTCGCGTGAGGATTACAACTACATAGAAGATAATTTCAGAGCACCTGGAGACTTCCTTCTTTTCTGTCTCTCTCTCTCTCTTCTTTTCTATTCTATCTTCTCAAATTCAACTACTCATTTACTCTTACGCACACACACAATATATATATATATATATATATATATATATATATATATATATATATATATATATATATATATATATATATATATATATATATATTATTGAGGAGGAGGAAGGGAGTTTAGAAATTTCAGATGTCTATTTAAACCCGAAGACGAATCTGATTAAACAAATCGGTTTAAATTCGTAATTTAATTGGATTTCTAGATTTTCGATAACAATCTATTTGAAAACAATTCTCAATTTTAATAAAATGTGGCTGTTTTCAATATTATATATTATCCCTGTACTTTATATTGTTGCGTTTCGGGATTTGTTTTATATTCAAGCATCAAATTGTGCAAGGTTTGCCCTATATGTCAACAAATAAACTAATCAAGATCTATACTTTTCTATATGAATTGACACTAATATACGTTTGGAAAGAACTAATAATATAAATTTGTAGAACTGTTACAACTGATTTATTCTATTATAGCATGTTTCTTAAAAGCTCTTTCGCCACCTAAAGAAGCTTCTTTTAAACAGAGAGGAATAGTATGAATTTAAATAACAAAGCCTGCAAAAAAGAAAGCAAAATTACAGAAGTTAGTTTCATGTAATATATTGATAAGGGGACACTGTAATCATCGAATCCGATAAAAGCAGACTTTAGCTCCTAAATATTGTTTTATTGATTGAGTTTGAAGTATTTTGCATCATGGGTTATGAAACTTGAATCTGTTGTTTAACGCAGAATCTAAAACTTCACAAAGTAAATTGAATATACTATGTTACCAGACTACAAAGTACATTTTACGACTTTTGGAATGTATATATTTTAATTCTGTAATACTAATGGATGCATCATCAGACTGGAAATTTGCTGTTTTGTTTCAACAATTAAAACTACCTATATACAATAATTTTTCCAAATTATACAATATGCATGATTAAGACGTTTCTCAAAAATTTGTGCTCAAATTATGTGGTGAGGAATTTTTCAATTCAAACCATCTAACGAGTTTTTAAATGTTAGATTTTGCTTTTTCAAAGTCAACTGAGAGCACAGAATTTCCGTAGAATACTCTCAATACACTATAATATTCTTAGCCTCCGAGTCTAACACAAGAAAATCTAACATTAACTATTTCTTTACTCTCGATTTTAGAATTTAAGGTATTTTCAACTTAAAAAATGATTCGGTCATTTTCGAAGGGACCACTATTTCAACAATTTCAGTGAATATTGCTAAACCTTAATTTTAAAAAAATGTTTGACACAACATACAAACAATATCATTGTTGATTTTTTAAAAGAAATAGCTAGTTAATGCATGTGCTTGATTGCTGTCTCGTGCTATTGTGATAGATTAGTGCCAATTGCAATATCACATAAGTTGATCAATACTTAATGATAAAGTTCTCTAATAATTTCAAGTTCTCTGTCTGAGAATTGTGTTCGGAAATGTAAGAAATGAGGTAATTTAGTAGTTCATACATTGAATACAAAGTACAAAACGAAATCCAACTGAAAATTGGATGCAAAATTATGCAAACAGAGCAAGACTCACAAGATTGTACAACTTAGAGGTATTAAGATTCAAACGATATTTCGAAAATGTATCGACATCGTAATGGCACTAACAATTAAATTTATTAAATATTAATTATTAATTAAATATATTAAATTTCTTAGATGGGAAGAAACCTAGCGACATTCATTTTCTTACGCCAGAAATTACAAGTTTTATGGAGAAACCAATACAAATAAACTACAAAACGAACGATGACATTATAATAAAACAAAGTTTCCTGGTTTTATTTTATGATTACTAATATTAATGGGCTGGAGACCGGAATAATTTCAATTCAATTTTCTTTATTTCACCTTAATGTGCATTCGTCTGTAAACTAGCAATAAATGATATACATTTTATCGTGCACTTCTATTCAAAATGTACACTTAAAATTTTGACTTCAGGAATCCTTAGTATTGTGTAAGATTACGAGGGAGAAAGTATGCAAATAAATTTAGACTAACATGCAATTACAGTCTGATAATGGAAATATGTTTATGAATTTTAATGCAATATGAATAAATTAATGCAATTATGTTTCACATTTAACTTGACAGAATTGAAAGTGTTAACATAAATAAAATGAAGAATAATATAAGCTCCAGTGAGAATTGAGGTGTCATAGCAATTCAAATGGACAAAACCGAGACTATGAAGGGTATTATGTATTAGTATAAACCTCTCAGACATCTTCCGTAGGTGGAAATATATTGTCAGATCATCCGGTGCAAAAAAAAAAAAAAAAAACAAAAACAAAAACATAATGCACATAGGAACAGCAAATGGCAGGACTTCTACTCATGTAAATATCAAAAAGTTCATACCTCACAAAACTATTTTCGTAAATGATTATATAAAATGTCATACGTTGTTTGTTACTTCGTATAAATGTCAAATGTACAGCATAAAATTTTGGTCATAGCAAATAACAAGTGAGTATCGTTTCACAGTGTGAAACTAAGACTTCCAATGGTTGAAACTAAAATTCGTTTAATTTAACCATTCTGGTTTAAAGAAAATGTTTTAAAAATAGACATAATCTATTCTTGGGAAGCTGAATCGATTGCAAAGAACCACTTCTCGATATCTGTGACAGTTTCTACTCTATAAATGTCTGAGAGCAGAAGTACTGATAAATTCAACCTAATTCGATATAAAGTTGCGGGTTGTGATAATATATATTGGAAGCAGGTAAAAACCGTTGAAAACGGATTGGTTAATTTAAACCACTTCCAATTTGAATATATGGTTAACTGAGGAGACGGACCCTGTTTTTGTGACGCTGAATCGATTGCAAGAAACCATCTTGATAGCATTTACAGTTTTTGGTCTATGGAAATCAGTATTGAAACCAGAAGTAATAGTAACCAGAACCATTTCTGGTTTTTCGTAAAGTGTTGTCTGCAATCATGTTATGTTGCTTTGAGACTTTGAATCGCTTGCAAAACCCACTTCTTGCTGTCTGTTCTATGACAATAAACTGTGAAACTGAAAATGGCTAATTTGAACCACTTAATAAAGGGTCAACGTAGCAGATGCAACAAATTTGCAGGAAATCATCTCCATATCTCTTATCATTTTTGCTCTGATACCTGTCCATGGACGGACGGACGGCAAAGCGTTCTATAAGAGCATAGTTTGGAAGTCTAATAACAAGAAAAATCAAATTTTCGCTTCAGTTACTACGTATTCATGTTACCCCAGGAAGACAATGGGCATAAGATTTTTCTGCAAACCGGCGCACCTTAAACTTTGCCTTTCACCGCTTTTATGTCGCTGATATACTACCATTACCTCCTAATGTCGATATTTTTCAGTATGCCCGCTTTTCTAGCTTTGGCGAAAACTATTTTCCAAATTAATAACATAATGAATGAAGCTATTCATAGGTTTAGCAACTGATGTAGGATGTGGCGCTTAACTATCAACGCCGCAAAAACTCAATCCGAAGTTTCCATTCCACTGAAATGACAATAATTTACATAAAAGTCTCACAGGTACAATATGGGGCTACATGCCTCTTAACATGTACAAGGTTTTTCTCTGCCTTGTTCTTACGTATGGTTTCACTGCATGGATACCAGCTAGCACAAATTATTATCAAAGGTTGCAGATTATGGAAAGACATGTTATCCTCTTACGTTTTTCGATTAAATTCCCAAGTCGAATCCATAAATTGTTCCACCACATCACCTTCCTTCATCTTCTATACCATCTAGGAGCTCTACACTTCAAGTACCTCACCGACGCTATGAATGGAAGTTAACATCCTCTCTTCTCTGAAACGGTATATAGCGAACTCCATCTCAACTTCACACTCCTACACCACTCGTCATGCTTTTCACACTCTGTAAATAGTTCCTCTTAATCACTCCACTTATAATATCATCTGAACTCTAAGCACACCCCACACCCTGACTCATATCTCACCTTCATACCATGCACAGGAAATCTACTTGAATCGCTGATTTGAGAAACGTCAGCCATATGCCAAAAGTGAGTTTATATGCAGCTTTGATTCTTCAAAGGTAGCTACACCGTTGCGTTGTGATATGTCAGAAGTCACGCTAATAGGTCGTGCAATGTTGAGCTGCAGCAAGTGTCCCTGAGTTGAGAAACGTCACAAATCATTGATTTACGACATTATTGATGTTATTGACTTATGACGTTTCTTAAATCAGCGATTCATTTGTAATTAATAGAACCTCTTCTTATATATTCCATGACGTCCAGTCTTATCTGGCTAGAAAATTATAACAACAGTCATCTTGCTAACAAATTCCTTTGTTTACAACACTTCATCCTCATTTTCATTCATCTTCATCTCATTCAAGGCAACTATCCACTGAAACAGGAGCTGTTTCCAATATCATACGAATAGTGTGGTAATAAACAAAGACTATTTATGTCCTGTTGCCCACCAAATTCAAGATTATCTTACAGTTCTTTCCCTAGTAAAGCGTGTAGCCTTCAACAATCTACAATCTACTACTAAAAGAAACTTGATGTTGAAATAACATGTTAACAGAGATAGACAAATTGAATTGTTTTAACATCGTTTTTTTTTTTTTTGTGTGTGTGTGTGTGTGTACTGATATGAAGATACGTTCGCTGCAAACTGAAGTGACGAAGAACGAAAATTTATGGTCTTAAATTTAACCCGTAAGTAAGTGCGTGGGAGACGATATACCTTCAGCTGTTGTTTCCTCCAGTTAGGTAATTTTCTTCAATACACTATTAGCTATACACTTGTGACATTCAGTGTATTTTTTAAATAAAATAAATATTCCACTAATGTCTAATACGTCATTATTCGGGAAGCTGTTAAAGTGTGAAAGCACCTTAAAGTAGCATGACACATTTTATTTGTTATAATAAGATTTAATAGCATTAATTTTTGTGGACTGCTGTGTTGTACACTGTTGTGCTTTTCGTTAGTATCAGAGTTTTTATACAGAAATATATGAAATAGAACAAGTTCGTATTCAAAAACTTCATGATGCTCTTGATTATGGTGAAACTGCGCGTTGTATGGGGACTAGATTGGGTCGAGAAGTCTAACCAAAGCAAAGATGAGATGAATAAATACATAACGAAAATGAAAACACTTTATTGTACGTGCCGAAGAAATGTGATTGTCTCACATGAAAATTGTTTGTGATATTTCTCTGGAAAAATGGAAAAGAGGATTTCTGGAATCACATATCAGTTTCAAAGATTACTCAAGTACAACTACTCGTCTTGATTGTTTAATTTATTTTTGCAGCGTTCCTTGGGTTGCTAAATGTGAAGTTCTTGCATAAAACTTCGTGTTTTAATTATTGAAATTGTTTGTAACAAATATAATGGAAACACAATATTATATATAAGTTCGGCTTCTTACAATAGATATCATTACTTCTGCTACTACTATTGCTTTTAGACTACTATAACAGCAGCTGTTAATAATAATAATAATAATAATAATAATAATAATAATAATAATAATAATAATAATAATAATAATAATAAATGCATATATTAAAAATAAGATTTTAGATTTATACTACAAACGTAGTGTGAAATTAACTGTAAAACTGAAAAAAGAAAACTCATTCATTCTGATATTTGAAATTTCTGTAAAATTAACGTTTAAAAGACATATTCAGGTAAAAGTTTACTGATTTTTCCTACTTTGATAGCTCGTCCATATATGTAGAGTTAATGATTTCCAAAATAAATATATTTTTATATTTCCAAAATAAGTATATTTTTGTATATTGCTTTTATCTTATTTGTATGAACTAAATAGTGAAACCGTTCAGAAATGTGAAATATTTACATTTTGATTTTTAGATGACAAATTATTAAAATTTTAAGTTTTGTTAGTCATTCACTTAAAGAGAAATGCTTTAAAGATTACGCTTCAGAAAGGTCTCATATGAAGTATTATTAGTAATTTAAGAAATGCAAAATATTTAACGGGGGTATCTGATACTCCCATGCGCCTACTTACATTAATAAAATATGGCGCCTATTTAAATAATTGCTTTTTCATCCTAATTATCATTAATCTTTTTCCATTTCTATCATTAGTAAATACCTAGGTAATTGAAGTGGGAGAAAAACTTATTACTCTTAGAATTCGTATTGTTAATATCAGTAGGTGTAATATAGAATTAATGGCATTCTACTCAAGTTCAAGACAATGTTACTTTTGTGTTCTGTACGAATGAGGCCCATAAATAATGGACCCTTAGCTTCCTATCCTTCTATTTGAAAATGAATTCTGGAGGATTACTGTTACATATCTTTGCATATCACAAAGTAACTTTGAATGTCCATTTTATGGTTCACAGGGCTAAAATTAATAGCGGCGCATATAGGTTTCGCTTCAAGTGTTGATGTTGTACGACAGTACAGACAAGGAGTTAATGAACGTGATTTGTCTATTCTTACCTCCCTTTCCTGTTTAGGTTTTCTTGTTCCTAATATAAAGAACTTCCCTCCTGTTTGTGAAGCACGTACTTTTCGAACACTGACAAGTTTAGAGTCTCGAGGGTAATATTAGCCGAATAGGAGGCCGATGTATGTTAGCTCATGTTTCACAAGTGCGCATAATTGGGTCTCGCTATTTATAGCTCCTACGAGGAAAACCAAAGCTCTCTTTACCAGTTTTTCTTCAGTTTATTCCCTCGTGAAGTAGCATATTTATCTGGCACCCAAATTGAAGGAAAACATTTGAAATTTGTTAAATATTTTAAATTCAAGAGAATGTATCAGACTAAAGAAACCTAAGAATTAAAAGTTACCTTTGTCAGTTGTATTAGGTGAAGAAATTGTACACTTATACTTGTATTTAAAGAAAGAGTCTTTTTAATAATCTCTCTTTGAAAATTATCACACATTCATATTGAATAATATGTTTCTAGATATTTTTAATGGAAATTTAAAGATGAAAATGAAGAGTCAACCGGACGGCAATTTTGTAATGCAGTCTCTGTATCACTCTTATTGTATTTTTAAATACAAGAGATATTTGTCACAGGTATGTCATTATTTTAACATTAATTCATCTCAGGAACTTCTGAAGAAGTAAATGACTAGGGGTTTGAATTTATATTTCGAATTTGGTGCATTTTTTAAACGGAGTAGCTGGAAGCCCTCTATAAACAGTCTTTGAATTTATGTTTGTGGATTGCAACTTTGCTGAAAGTGCATTAAACTGAATAGTTGGAAACTCTCTTTAAACTATAGTGAATGATCTTATTGCTTAGTCTTATTGCGAGAGTCCTGGGTTCAATTCCCGACTGGAGTTCATGTAGTTAGGATCCCACATTAAACTGTAGACCCACGTCTCACATAACGTCGGAGTTGAAAGGAACCCTGAGCTTCAATCAACCAACCACCTTATTCATTGCATATACCGCAAAAATATCTTAGGCATTAGGACATCACTGATACACCTCTTATCGCAAATGTCCATACACTGCAATCTTCCTAATGTATTGGTTTTGGAGTAGAAATTATTCACTTTAATGATGTCAATCAGTTCCAAGTTTCTAGTTCCCAGTTGGTCTGCAGCATGGGGAAAGTTGCCCCGGGTATTTTATAGGATAATGTACTTCCACGTTTTATTATATAAAATGAATACATATTAAGAAGACTAGTTAAAAATAGAGAGTTGAACTTGTGCTCTCGCCCATCTCAAAATTTAGATTTGTTTCATCTTTCTTCCTTTCTTTTCCTTCATCGTGCCTGCTATTGCGTTACTATGTATACAATTTCTTCTCAAACAGTGTTCTAATTAATTTATTTTACCTTTTGTTTTAGTTGGTAAAATTAGAAAGGAAATGAGCTATGTCGAAAGCAACACTTTCTCATTGTTTTTAGGTAGTTTTCTACACTTTTCTCCATACTCGTAATTTCAAGGCTTAGTGGTCGTTTGGTAGTATTTCTTTGATTTAATTACGCTGATATAACAAAGTGCTGGAGGATAACTGAGACAGTGGTGAAAGTCATTTCAAGATGTAATCCTAACTAAATCAGTAAATATGTTATTTGTAAATAATTCTATGTAGATACTGCTGTACATAAAACAGAATAAAACAAATACTAATTAATTTAAGCTACCACAGAACAAACGTAGTTATCAAATCATTTAGTGAAGAAAGGAACCAAGTCAAAAAATCGAGTTTTACATTATAGCAGATTTTTACTCTTACCTGGATGATACATCATTAAGAGATGAAAGAAACTGCATTTCCGAACGTGAAATATGACGAATGGGTCTCTTTCATTTTTATTCGAGTTGAAAATGATCGAAGAGATACAGTGAAATTATTTTCTTCGCCTGCCCGCTCTGTTGTTCTAACCTGCAAATACAAGCCCGAATTCAAGCTTACCTCCAAACATACTAATAACTTATTCCCCGACTGATCCACTGCAAGAGTATCATATTTAATATTTATATATTGAGTGCAATCTTAGTTTCAGTCAAGATGACACTGTGTTTAGGTATTTTATCCATGTAGATAGACTTTATTGTGTTCGTACTGAATTTTATTGAATATTGACCGTATTTTATTGAATATAATTAGTCCTAAACTTAAGAAAGGTGAAGAGGAAACAAAGCTGACTAATGTGAGAAAATCAAACTGTGAACACAAAATATAGTTTTCTCTACCTCTAGTCTAATAACCTTAAACTTTTGAAAAATATTTTACGTTGATCTTTCTCCAATTAATAACTATGTTTATTAGTACTTAAAAATTTACTATGTATTGATATATGTTTGTTTCCATTATATGTTAACTTGAAATGAAATGAAATGAAATTTTTAGTTTGAAGTCCAATGCTTTTGCCCTTTAAATAACAAGAGATTAATTAACAAACGAGAATGACTTAGAAGAACCTGTGAAATAACAATGTGAGAGGAAACTGATGAACTATATAAAGTATTATGATGAACTATATGATAATATATATAAAGTATTTTGCACCAACGCAACGGTGTTATGAGATATATATAGTTACACTAAACCGCTGTTTAGTACCCCTGAATGGTGAATACGTTATGTAAAAACGGAACGTGCATAATTTTGAGGCATAATATAATACTTAGTGTAGTAAAGAAAAATTTGTTTATAAATTGATTCAATTTATTATTAGTAATAATGTTACAATTAAATTTTAATAAATTCAATACATCATTTGGGGTTCTGAATGAATACTCTGTACAGCACAAAGTTATCCTATTTCTTAAAAATAATGTTTTTCTAATGCAATTTTTGCAAGTTAAACTGAATCTGCAGTTAGTTCCTTCGTATAACGTACAGTTTCCAGAAAAATACGTTTTTATACATTACGTGAATTACGTAAGAAACAATTGTGAATTCGTTTAATGGTTTGTCTCCAGCGCTTAATACAAGTGTTATCGCTGTTAGTCTAGTATTGTTATAAAAAGAAACGTAATGCTGGATCATGTAGTGATTTTGTTATATAATTATTACCGTGCTGGCACTGACAAACAAATGCTGTCTGTCATCTATTTTGTACTATACAACATGAAGATTGTGCTTTGTAATTGCAGATGTTTATAATGTTTTATCGTTTGTGTTGTGTTTCTGCCAGTGACCTGTATATGAAAAGGAGACTGTGTTCAGTGTATCCCGTCAGTGTAAGAATAACCCTGATGTGTTTTGTTATAAATGCAGTGAACTGACGTTGAAGAATCACAGAGGTAGCTTTGCCCCTGTTGTTTAAAAAAAAAAAAAAAAACCTTATGAACTGTATTTTGAATGCCGAGTAGGAGAACAAAATAAGCTAGGGCTTCATATATCTATTGCAATTGTTCTTCCAGAAACTTATGAAACTGGATGCAAGGAAAGCGAAGTGGGCTAAAATTTGCCGTACCTATAGTATAGAGGGAACCCAGAGACCATGTAGGTGACTGTTACTTTTGCTTGATAAATGTAAAGAGCTTTCCTTCAAAATCAAAACATCGTATCCAATATCCTCATTTGGAGTGAGCAAGATGTCCAGTGTTCCATAGTAAAGAGCTACCAGTGCCGAAAGCTCTCAAAAAATGTACATTTGATGTACAAGAAGGATGTTCAGGCAACAAGGACGTTGACTTTGATCCACCATCCCTCTCATTTGCACTACATATAATCACACAAGAAAAGTTAAACGATTTGGTATGGGACTTAAATCTATCCAAAAGAGAATCAAAAATCTTGGACTCTCGACTTCAAGAGTGGAATCTAGTGAAGAAAAATTTTAAAATCAAAAATTTTCGAAGGCGACAGAGTAACTTCTCATCTTACTTTTTGGAGAATTGTGTTCTGTAACAATGTTAATGATTTATTTCAGGATTTTGGCCATGAACACACCCAGAAGAATGGCGATTGTTCATTGATTCGTCAAAGATAAGTCTGAAGGCAGTGCTACTCCATATTGGTAATGCTTGTCCATCTGCCTCAGTGGTGTGTGCTGTTTATAGAATGGAAATATATGAGGTAATGAGTAACACATTGCAGTACTTTTAATGCAATACATTCAATTGGCGAATCTGTGGAGATTTTAAAGTTACTGGAATCCTTGGGAATTGCAACAAGGGTATAATTTGCTGCCTTCTGTGTGAATGGATCAACCAGGACAGAGCGAAAACCATTACGTGCGAAAAACATGACCTACACGATAGGAATAAGTCCCAGGAATCACATCAACGTCTCGTGAACCCTGAAGTTTTTCTCTTCCCCGATTGCACATCAAACTTGGTTTGATAAAAATCTTCGTCAAAGCAATAAATCGAGATGGGTCTGCTTTGAAGCACCCGAAAACAAAATTCCTAAGCCTAAGTGGTGAAAGACAAACGAAGACATGTTCATTGGCTCACAAATAAGAACTGTCATGCAGGATAGTCAGTTTGAATGTACACTGTCTACATGCAATACATTGCAATTTAAAAGCGATTCAGTGGGCGATGTAACAGCAACATGCTTGCTGAATATAGCTGGTCTATCATCAGAGAGACTCCTTCAGATAGATTCAAGGGAAGGATGACAATTATCATTTCCGTAGAAATTTTTATAGACCTTTCTTGTATACGAAATATGGCTATCATATGTTTGTCTAACAAAATGTTGTGTCTGCACAATATAAGTGGTACTTTTTATGGAAAAAAATGGATATCACATATCGATCTAGCCCCTCTAACTTATTTAAAGTCATATGTTTTCAACTAAAGAACATTTTCGTACAAATTTGTTTAGTATTTTACGTGTACATGTAAAATACCTATATCATGTCTGTGTAACAAAATGTTATGTTCCTGTACAATAAAAATAGTTTGTGTTAAGAGAAAATAGAGTTCACATCAATTTAGTACCTCTAACTTACTAGTTAGTTAAAATCACCTGTTTTCAACTAAAGAACAGAATATGACCTCAAATTTGCTGAACAGTGTTATTTGAATGATCATAAGTTGGAAAATATAACACCTGTCAAACATTAGTTAGGTTATCCTCTTCGTAACTGAATTCTCTATCGTCAGGTAAATAGGCAAGTTACCGCAGTAAATTGGATTATTCAGTAACTTAATAACCAAATGTATTACTTTCCAAAAGTAAGATTAGAACATACAGTATATATAATTAAATTAAATATACCTTACTGATATAATCTGAAACATGATTTTCATTGTATAGTTTTGTGTTATTATATTTACTTATACTTTCTTAGTGGTGTACGTCTATAAGCAACAAAAATTTTATTTTCCTTTTGTTAATATGTAGAGGTGATAGTTTTTAAAAAAAAAACCTTTTGTAAGCGCATTTACTCGCAATGATTCCAATTAAAGTTTAGCGAATGGTTTTGCTTTTATTTGAAGGGGGAGAACTTGATAACAGTCACAATGTATCTATTGTGAATGAGAACATATTTTGTATGCTTTCTAACAGTAACAGGTAATAACATTCCCCGATGTATACGACCCCAACAACAATCGAAGATGTGCTTACTTCCAAAGATTTATTCTATAAATAATATTTTATTTTACTTCGATATTAGCTTAACTAAGAACAAACTTAGTTATATAAAGACAAGATATAACTGTAATATTTTAGGCAGACCATAATCAATATAATGTTGAGAAAATTTACTCTTCAACTGACCTCAAGATCATATGAAATGAAAGTCGAATTTACCATAAAGATAACTAGATTATTTTTAATTACCTAGATCAGCGTTTCCCAACCGGCATGCCATGAACGAGCCGCGGGTGTGCCGCGAGGAATCGAAACAAAATTGTTAATTTTATAGCAATCAAATTGCAAAACGTAGGGAAAAATGTATATTTGTATTTCACATTACTGTGAAACTCTACTATGAATCTACAATTTTAAGTTTCATACCGGGTTACTGTTCTGTACATTTCTAATGTTGAAAAAACATTATTGTTGTATTGTTATGGCCATTATTGCTTCTTTATTGTTGCAGACTATTTCGTAACTTTGCAGACTATTTCGCAACTAAAGGTTGGATACAGTTTTTAAAAAGAAAGCGTATTTTTAAAAACCCGAGTCCAATATTAATTGCAATTGTTTTCTATTTTTAAATTAGAATGAAAAATAAGCATAATGATTTACTACGGAGAAAAACCAGTGATAGAGCTTTCTTCTCTGTGAGAAGGAGATGAATAATCACAGAAAAAATACCACTGTGTTTTATATTTACAAATAATATCTATAAGTGTGCCGCGAGAATTCAAGTAACACCCGTAGTGTGCCGCAAGTTGAGAAAGGTTGGGAAACACAGACCTAGATTAATGAAAAAGGAAAAACGAATTGAATTGGAATTAAAGTGTTTAGTGTAACGTTTCATTGTTATACCCTATAGGCTAAAGAAGCCTATCATTCATCTAAGCCTAAGATTCATCATTATTATTCTGCCTTTAATAACTCGTCTTTTGCTTCGAATTAAGAACCTCCCATGCTTCGAGCCTTCCTTATGCTATACTCTCCGATAAAGATATTGGTGATAGAAATAAATGAATGATAGCGGAATGAATAGTTAACGAGAAACAGAAAAGAAACAAAAGAACCCTTTAAAAACACATAAACAAGATATTACCAACCACAGATTCACATATGTTGCAGTAGAACTAGGGAGCCTGGGTTTTCGACGTGGGAAATAATTAAATTTTGAATTGATTAGATTGAAACACTGCAGTTTTAAAGTTGCAATTAAATCACCATAATAGTTTTAAATCTGCAAATTGCCTGCACAGTAGCGGCATCTTTTGGCATCAGGCAGACTGATGCCTCATTGCGTTGTGTTGATTTTGAGTTTAACGTCCCGTTCAGCAGCAAGGCTATATAAAACGTGGAACTACTGATTAACGTGGAATTCGAAGCACATGAGCTCCCACCAGGAATCGAACCCGAGTATTCCACGCCAAAGGCGCGTATGCTACCCGCTTAGCTACGAAGGAGCTTACTGATGCTTCATGTAGCGACATCTATTAGCTTGACTGTGTAGTAGTAAGAATTAGCATTACACGTAGACTGACATCTTTTTAGTAGCTACTATAAATACGTAGAATGTGAGGGCACAATGGTCACGTGATGTGTTTTCTACAAAAATATCAAAAACTAAAGATGAATAAGATGCAGAACGTCTAATAAGGTTATTTACAATATATTATTTATAATTTTTTACACTGGATATGTATTTTCCTGTTTTAGCAAATGTACGGTACTTCAGTCCTGTAAAAGAGAGATTTATGAAAATATGAAGCCAACTGCAATTTATGAAATCGGTATTAGTATTTAAAATTGTTGTCTTTTGTATTTGTGTTAGATGTGTTTGTATTGTTCATAAATCAAACATTACACTGAGCAATGAGACAGTTAAGTGTATGAATATGTTGACTTTCGTTCAGAACTGTAATTGTAAGCTTTGTGTCAAACTCTGATGAATAAATTATGAGTTTTTGTAATCAAGGTAGAATAGAGTTTTTTCAAGTACTTACTTCGTATCAATAGAAACACTGGAAATACATAATATAACGAATTTCTATCACAAATAAATTTTCGCTTCTGTGTGTTACATGACATCCCACTTGACGTACAAATAGGCTATTTTACTAAAGATTTTCAAGCAGGTCCGTGAAAGACATAGCGCGGACATTATAGTCCTGGATCCACAGTACATGCCCGTAGAAATTTGTGGGTGCACGGAGTTTTATTGTTGTATCGTCTTCTTCGACCTATCGTTGTCTGCTTTTTCTTGGGTAGACATCTCAATTATAGTCGCTTATCTCCACAGACGCCATTTTCCAATATGGCCGAAAAATAAGCAATCAGCATACATAACTAAGGAACTAAGTCACCTAGGAAAGTCATCTTGGTGTCAAATCATAGGTTTTCTAGGTCATGGAATTCAAATATTACCACAAAATTGCTATACATTGAAATATTTTATATATTACTGACAAAAATACATGTTATATGTAAAGGGTGGACCATTTTAATTCATCCACGGGAATATGTCGAAAACTACACATCGAATCAAGGAAAGCTTTCAATTATATTTGTTCGCCACAAAGAGAGACATATTTTGGCTTACTCTTTAAAACCACCAGATTAACAGTATTGCCAATTCAACATAAAGTTCTATTTTTTTCAAATGTCACTACTTCAGGTTATTACAAATTTCAAATCTACATTTAAAAAGAAAACAAGTCATACCACACTTATTGTTAGTATTGTAAACTAACGACGCTACAGTATCACAAACATTTAAAACAACCAAACTTTGAAGGCTTCTAAAACAATATTAACGCAAGTGAGGAGTGGGAGTGCGAGGGAAGGCACATTGAATGTACCTTAGTGTTGAATACTATATATAGTCATGATATGACATATTTCGAATAAATGTGAACAAAATTATATGAAATTAAAAATTTGACTTTTTCAAAAGGCGTTATTTCGAAAAATTGTATAGATAACTATCACATCTAATTATGTAAGTTGTCTACAAAAAGCATGAAGATCATAATTTTGGTTATTTTTAATGTTTGTGATACTGTAGCGTCGTCAGTTTACAATCCTGAACAATCTGTTGTATTACTTGTTCTCTTTTTAATTGTAGATTTGAAATTTGTAATAACTTGGCGTAGTGACATTTGAAAAAATACAACTTTGTGTTGGAATGCAACAGTGTTAATCTGGTGATATAAAGAGCACGCCAAAAATGTCCCCCTTTGTGACAAACAAATTTCATTGTAATGTTCTTTTGATCCGGCGTATAGTTTCCAAAATATTTCCGTGGATGATTCCAAATAGTCCACCCTGTATATGTGGTATATTGTATTTATTACAGACATTAAAGCCCTGTCTATGTTAACTTAAAAGTATGCGAAACAAAGTTGATATACAAAATGGCTTATGGTTTACAATATATGTAAAAGCAGTATATCAAATATTGTACTATTAGTATCGTTATGAATTATTATTTGTTACTGGTTCAAAATATCATTAATACAAGCAAATTAAACCATTAGAAAAATTGCTGATGTGACTAAACAACTGAGTATTCTTACAATATTTCCCACTTATAAACGACATTATACACAACAGTTGAGCAACCACAATATTTACAGTCTCTAATATTACTTTGTCATTTTGTTGAGGTAACTGCAAAAGTTCTGATTTCTCACTACATTCGTTCACAAATCTTAAATAGCAGTCTCTTAGTTGTTGACTTGAAACTAACAGTTGAGTGTGGAGGAATTTACATTTTCCGTTTTCTTTATTTTACAAGGCCAGTCGAAACTGATTTACTTCTTTAAGCAAATTGTTATATACTTCCTTTTCGTAATCGCCTCAGAAAGCATCCCAAATCATTTTCTAGAGTGTTTCAGAGACAATTAACATTCCTTGAAACGTCCGAAAACAATGTTTTCCATTTAGTACACTCTTAACTGAATTCCCTCCGAAGCTCTCTGTTTCAACCAGAGCACAATCGAAACCGTTACCAAGGAATTACCTCCCAGCACACCGTAGAGCACTTTTGTACAATGAAACATTCCAAGCATTGGCAATATGATATGAAATTCCTCCGGGTTACTGAGAACTGTGTCTACAACTGTACAGAATACTGCTTTGTCACAGAAGACCGGAAGATTAGGTTGTCTCAATTGTTGTTTCATAGATTAACAGTTTTCAAGGGCAGTACAATCAGCAGAGTAATCAGTAACTGGGGAAGAAATAACTGGCAGAAACCCAACTTATTTAATTAGTACAATCTCGTATGAAACTAAAAAGTGTATACTGCTCCACTTTGGTGATAAATGCTGAATGTTGCCTAAAAACATCGAGTAAGAGAAATAACAAACTCAGTTTTTAGAGCACATATGATACATAAAGGCCAACATCTTCAGCAACTTTAAAGTTGTTTGGAAGACCAGGTTTGGTTGTATTCTTTCTTTGGTTTAGTATTTTTTTAACACCATAGCTCACACTTACAAGAGAAGTTTACAAGTTCTCTTCACCAGTACAGTTTGTGAAATCTTTTTCTTTCTGTGGATCTCTTCTGATGTCTTATGTTGAAAAAAGAACCATGGCAATATGATGGCTTCCAAACGTACCTCAGACCGATGACTTGTCTTCAAAGTCGAAGTTGTCAAGAGCTCCTGTTGTAAAATCTCTTAAGTTAAAATGACTTGATATTGGTGTGTAACGAACTTCACAGGTTTTTACAGAGTACGCAGAGAGTAAATTTATGTTTCTTATTAAATCTTAGTAGCTAATGGAAACACCAATCCGATTTAAAGAAGTTATTAACGTTTTACTTTTGCATCGGTCATAAAATATATGCACCATCATCATATTGAAGTGGTGTTTTCTTCATGCCATCATGACATACCTGATAATACATTATTTGAAATAGAGAGAATAGTGGCAAAGATCTGCGTTCTAGAAATATCATCTTCCAGTTCAGTATCATTATCAATGTTTGCATATCATGGGTAAGTCTCCTGCCGCTTTCATGGATAAGTGTATTTTGCTCATATTGAGTAGGGATAAAAAGAATGATAATACAATATTAGACATCGTCGTCATCTTACAGGATTCTAGGTCTGTGGAATCACAGAATTTGTCGCTTAAGTTAAAATCTACTTCCTTAATAGCATTACATAGAAGTATCTCTGCAGTCTTTACGACATTGTGAGATCTAATCATTTGGGCTGAAACTTCTGAACTCAGGTCAGAAGAAAATACAAGCAAAGGTTTGTTTCGGTTTTTTGATGGACAAAACTTGATTTCGTCCTCATATTCTCTAACCAAAAACATCTATCTTCACCTCATTGTTATAAATTGGAATACTGTCATCGAAGTTGTTCGTCAGCTCCCTAATTTTAGAAAGTGTGAAGCCATAATCCTTACTGAGCAAAGGGTCAATAACTATTTTGCTTGCTTGAATAACTGGAATTTCTGTAACAATTTTGTATTTTTCGGCTCTTTAACATTTGACAGGCAGTCATATTTTCTAAGATAAGCTTTCATGCAGTATATCGGCTGCAAACAACTTGTGATAACTATCTAAATCTGCGATTGTAGCCGAAATGTTTACGCAGATAATGCATGGAAGGTTATCTTGGAATTCTTTCTGATTAGGAACTCGGCTGGAAGTGGTTAATGACGGATTTTAATACAATTTGTCATATTGAACTTGGACTCCCCGAAAATCTTTGGACTCCCTACGAAATAAATTTCTGCGTACGCCCTTGGCTATATTATGCATCAGACTTCAATATATTGCTAATTTAAGATAATATTTGAATTCTTTGATCCCGAAAACCTACGATTTGACACCAAGATTACATTCCTAGGTGGCTTAGTTCCTTAGTTATGTATATTGATTGCTTATTTGGCGGCCATATTGGAAAATGGCGTCTGTGGAGATAAGTGACCATAATTGAGATGTCTACCCAAGAAAAAATAGTAAGTGATAGATCAAAGAACATGATGCAAATATAAAACTTCGTGCACCCACAAATTTTTACGGGCATGTACTGTGGATCCCGGCCTATTAAGTAAAGGTTCGAATAAATCCGGTTAAGTATATGAACATAGAATGAACGTGAGGTGTTAATGTGGATCCTACACGGACGTCATGTGCTGTATGGGAGTGTAGACTTTAAACATTGAAAATTTTTATTTCGGAAAATAATAAATGAATCAAAAAAGTCGTAAAGACAGGAAAAAGAATATCACAAAACTAAAAGCTAATAAACTTTTTGCAGTAAGAAAAGCTACATATCCTCCTATCATAGGCAACCAACAATGTTGTGCTGCAGTACAGTCTGGATGGATGTTAGGAAATGCATGGATCGACTCCAGTAACGAACTGGCCGAAATAATCGCTCTAACAAACTATTGCAAAAACAGAAATCAAAAATTCGCTTTCGTTCATCAATTCCTCGTGTGAAGTAACGGACGCACGGGTGTACTAATATTCTAGTTTTGTAAGGGCTACTTAGCGTGATCCTTATAAATGGCATTAACCCTAAAGGAAACTCCGTCTTACTCTGCAAGGGTAAAACCATAGAACTAAGGAAAAGAGAGAGAAGCTTTCTGAAATTGTATCTACATTCTTTCCTTGGTTTGTAGGATAAAATTTGTTTTTATCGGTGTTAAGTCCTCAAAAGCCACCACTAAAATGAGCCACGGTAACCATAGCAAAATATCCTAGTTATATCAATTTCTTACTCCCTCAAAACTAATAGTATACAATTATTACATTTGTATTACAAGATGCATGTTCAAATACTAAATGTGGAAAGCTACACTAGCCATAATTTAATTTACTTTGCAATTACCGCATCGTTTGATGATTAAGGGCTTCTTCTGTACATTAAGTAAAGCCATCGTTGTGACTTGTTTGAAACGATAATCAGGTGTAACTTCTTTCATTACTTTTCCACTGCTATATTGAAAGCTGAGATTTAAAACAGTATTTGCGTTTGCTGTACTAAAACGTGCCTTCTAATTATGCAACAGTACCTTCAAGTTACCCTCTTAAGACTATAATTATTTGCTAGTTTCAGACGAAACATTGAAAATTAAAGCCTGTATGTGCTGAACAGATCAACCAACGAAGAGGCCTCTCCATAAATTGGTTCGTATTGTGAAGAAATGAGAATTTGGTATCGCTAATATCGATCTTCGTGTTACCTTTTGAGGTAAACGCTCTCCCGCCGCATTCCCTTTGGTAAACTGAATGCCTGCTTTATTTTTGCGTGAGAGGCAGCTGGCTGTTCGTGATGCTGTATATCCACTCATTTGTAGGCAACGGCGGAGACAAGGGTAGGTACGAATGAATAGAGTGGAATAAATAAACAGGGAACAAAGGGATTGTAGATCGAAAGGTACTTCGTAGAAGAGCTTCCACGTAATGACGGTTAAATGAACATAAATTTAATTATAACGATGGTTGTTGTGAAAAGAATAGAAATAAATGTTCATTTGAAATACCTTCTCACTCTCTCGTTTGTACATTCACTTCATAGCAACACAATGTTGAATAATGTACCCGTATTGTTTTGGAAAATTCAACTACTCTAATACCAGTATTATCAAATTATCCGGCAATGTAGCTATAAATTTAATAGCTCCCTCAGTAGTAAGTCATACTTCACGTAGAATTGTTATTTTAAAATGGCTGTTAGATTTTCCTGAGTATTTTATTTCATATAGTTTATTTTAATTTTATGCAGGTTGAGAAGTTTCATTGGACAGTGTTGTAAAACTGGGATGTGTTAAGTTTCAAAAGCATAAGTAAAGAAGGACTGTCAGTATTAAGAAAACAACAGTTTATTATAATTTTGTAATAAGATGTATTCCTAAAGTTTCGTACTAAAGTATGTATATTTTTAGACAAGAACTTTTATTCAGAGTGGGATTTTCACATTGATATTGAGGCAATAATCACAAATAATATTTCACACTCGCATCACGTCTCTGTCAAACACTAAAGTCTATACTCCAATTGGAAACAGAGAGGGGAACGGTCTAGCCGAAATCCAATTTGTAGACTTCGAAATAGGAATTGATAATAACATTGTACAGTATGGTGATCGCTCCACAACAGCAGTGTAATGAAGCGATGCTGAATACATATACGCCCTACTATTTTTTATAGTCCATTGTATACTCACTTTATGAAGTAGACCATTATACGCTAGAAATAATGTTACTCGCTTTTAATTTATGAAGTAGATGGCTATACACTAGAAATTATTATGTTCCTTGTTTGCTTAGTAGTCAGTTTTATCCGCACCTACAATAAAAAAAAACATTACATGTGTATGTGTGATGATTTAACTTATCCTTTGGAACAGTTTATTTCTGAGAGTATGCCTACCAAAAATTCTAGCATGACATCATTTGGTATTAGATAGAAAATCATCATGCGATTGGTGTATTTGTAAGAAATGAAACAAAATATGATTGCCGTTCTAGCAGCATAAAAACATTCTTAAGTTGCTTTTGGAATAACGTTGTTCACAACGGCGATGGAGGCGTAAATATACAACTGAATCATTAGCATGACTATCAATTGCTCACATTCGCGATAATTTCGAAAGTGTGTGACGTAGAGAAGATTCAGTCTAGCAGGCCTCGAACAATTCCTGCTTCCTGAGCTGTTATGGTATAGAAACATTTCACACACTTGCCACTAATAAGTGTTTTTTTTTTCTTTCTTTCTTCTCACATGCAAATTATAGTGATCAATCTTGAAATGGAGAATCTCTTCGTGCTTTCCCTGTACAGCAAGAGTATGTTTCAATTATCCACAGACGTACCAATTGTCGTCTGCTGGTTGAAAATGTAGGTGTAAATTTGGTTGCATCTGTCCAGGCGTTTGCGATAGCAGCAAAACTACTGGACCCGACCAAATGGAGTTACCAAATGGGCGGAGATTCTTTTGCTGCTGACTGTACCATGGACAACCAGCTACAATGTAGAACTTTGGGGAAAAGTTGATATCGCTTGCTCAGTGACAACACCAGCTTTACTTTCTGGAGTGGGGGGGAGCAAGTGCAGAAATAGACAATTTTGGGTGGGCAGCTATCATTTTCTATATCGAGAATGATAGTGACATGTTATTGATCTGTCTTACAAGATATCTAAGGGCAGTCAAGGGGCAGACGATGCTACCGGGTCTTCCGTCCCCTTTACACTCTAGCATCGTCACTGCTTGCGCAGCAATCCCAACGGCAACTTGGTAACGTATGTATACATTTTAGTGGCCCTGCACTTAGAAAAATCCGTTCTCCGGACAGCGGTATATTTACAAATATACGGAACCCTCTTACTTACTACAGAAATCAGTACGGAGCATACGTTATCCGTATGCTATATAGGCACTGCCCTTAGATGTTACATCATGCCGTTGAACGATGTCTGATATTTAACATTCTTCCTTATATTATATACATATATGTACTGTATGTCAACTATATGTTATATACGTCCATTTGTATGTGAGATCCTGACCGCCTATATGGTTTCATACGGAAAGCACGTAGTACAGATGGAACACTTACAGAAAGTATTATAAAACATGCGTTTTCAGTTATACGTTTACTGTACGTTAAGTCCAAAAACTACAGGATTTACAAATGTAACATACGATTTTACGTACGCCACATACATTTTTTTCTCAGTGTATATATATTCTTCCACTTTTTAGTAGCTACGTAAACCTAAGCGAAATTAAACTTCTTGACCCTTTACTCTTGCATTCTTTTATTCACGTGTTTGCATTTTACCGGACAATTTGGAGATTGCCAGAGGGGTGAAGAAGTGTTGGTGCTAAAGGAGTTGTATATTGGACAAAAATTAATCTTCCTCCCCCGTCTAATGCACGAACTTTGACATTCTTTTTTCCGCCATCATAGCACCTATCGTTCCGGAAACATGAGTCATAGAAAGAAATTCAAAATCGAAGGTGATGCAGTAGAGGAGTCAAAATATGAATTATAAGGCGACAGCTTCATAAGTGTACGCCTAAAACAGTCAATTTGAATTTCCGATAAACTAGTCTTGTGATGATTTAATTTCTATGTTATTTTTCTTCATTTGACAAGTATGGAATCTAGCAATACCTTCGAACACGGCAATTATATTACAATTCGCACTACCTAACTCCCACTCTAAAGAAAAGATTTAATTACGTATTTTTAAAGTTGAAATTAAAGTGGGTAGGGAATACTTTATTAATGATGAACAGAAATAGGTAAAAATTCTGAACTAAAGAATATCTCGAATAGATATGGAATGTCGTTTAAGTCTAAATTCATCGTCCATCGTTGTGGTTGTGAGGAATCGAAAGGGAGTTGATATTGCATATTTTTATCATTAAAGTTCCATTAAAATATGTATCCTAACGGGAAAATGAGCTCAAATACTTCCCATAAACCTATTTTCTCCGAGCGAAGAACATGCATTTCAGGTAATATGAAGTTATAAAATGATTTAAACTAAGACCTATTGTCCTTTTTTTTTAAAAAAAAAAAAAAAAAACATATTTCAGAGATTAGAAACTATCCAGATTCTAATTGATTTTATAAAATATGGAAATTTTAGTTTCCATTAACCAAATCAGTGAAATAATTTTTTATATATGTGTACGTTCCTTTGTTGGGTGAAGTTTAGCGTTCCTTATCAGCGTACGAAACGGGAACTTACTGTTTAAAGCAAACTCCGAACTACCGTGATGCGTTCAACTTTTATAATGCTCTCCTACCACGTGTGTATTGCAATAGGTATTTCATTATATCTTCCTTCACTACTTGTATGAATATATTTTAAGTGATTAATTTTCTTTACGTTCAGGAGGAATTTTATTTTGGATTATAAATTGATATAAGAAGAAAGTTTGAATAGAAATTATGAACACAATAAATTTGCTTTTAAACAATCTTCTTTTCTGACAAATTGCACAGTCATCCTTTGTTTTTTGTTCGACATACATATATATGAATATATGTATATGTCTTTCAATATTCGGATTGACTGTGGACTCACCCGACGAAGCTTTATGACAATTTGCAGAAATATTCAGGGAACACCTTAAATTTTCCTTTGCCCAGGTTAATGTTATATTCAAATTCTGCAATTATGTGATGAAGAGAGTTAACATATAAATGGCTGAAAATTATAAATCCTGTAATCTATCTTCCTTCGTAGTCTTGTATAGTTAAATTGGTTGTTTGAGAGAAGTGAACAGTAAATTAACTTAATCAAAAACAAAATGTCGAACTACTTCAGTTGATTAAGTTGTTGTATGGGATGTTGTTACATTATTGGGCTGAGCGAAGTAAATTTCTTCTGTATCCACTTTGTGTTTCTTCTTAAGCTAATTTTTCCAAGACTATTTGATGTAAATCGTCTAAATATTCCATGTTTATCATGGTTATGATGTAGGCGGTTTCAAAACAAGACTGTTACAATCGATCATGTTCTTGAGTAATGTTGGTTGAATACACTTAACATTATTAATTCAGTATAATACACTTTCCTTAATCCGGTTCTCAGTACTCTGAACTCTCAGTAATCCGAACGTAAAAACTTTTTCTGTACATCGTCGTTATCGCTAAAACAGTGTTGTAACTCTACGTCAACAAATTCACGAAATTTTAAATTGGTATGTGAGATTTTGAAGAATAGAAAAGTGATTATCTTGAAATGATAAGTTTAGTCATTATCTAAGAGAAAACAATTTACTCTAGATCTGTGCAAGAAATTGAAGACCACTGAATTTTTCGGTTAGGTTAAAATAAAAAGAGATCTTCTGAGAAAGTCATTGCTGTTGACTAGAACATAGCATGTAATGTAAATACAATATTTTAAGCTCTCTCAGTAGTCCGGTACTTCGCTACATCGGCACCCCTATTTTGCAAGAAATAGTCGAATTAGCGAAAGTAAAATATATGGAGTATTTTGCTCCTTCGGTATCGAAGTAGTGAGACACCGTATAAGCTACATTAAGGGAACCGGGCATTGATATGGATTGTAGTATAGATGATCGAGACTGATCGTGCCCTTGAAGAATGGTAGACGATAAACTGTTTCATATATATTAGCACTGATCTCACAAAGACTATTTGAGCTACTTTGAGGAAAATTTACATACAATACTGGTTATAATTTTATAATTGCAGCTAAATTTTCTGTTTTAAATGGGTTTATTCCTCATTTTTATTTCATAGTCTTTAAGAGAAAAATATTTTTGTAAATACTGTTGTGTTCATTTCATTAAACTGAATTATTAATGAAATGACGATATGGTCGAAATAATATCAAAGTAAATGGAATTTATCACAAATAATGACAACTAATTCCTCCTAGTAAAAAATCGGCCAATGAAGAATATATGAAAATTGCGATCTGTGCAATTACGATTGTATCAAGAATCGAAATAATTCAGATCCCTTTCGTTTGAAGGTCATTTCAACAATATGAATTGTGATAATTGCCACCAATATGAGTTGTGTTAATAATTTTATACGTTCGTGTCAAATTTAGGATTCATATTTTATATTACCTAAATTAAGCAAATACAGGTAATACAGCCATTAGCCAAATACAGGTGCATGAACTTGGCCCCCCGACTTCAAACACAAATGATGGGATTAGTGTCTTTGGTTACTACATCGTTTATGCACGAAACCTCATCCTTTGTGCTTTATTAGTTCCGGAGATATAAGCAAAAAGCTGGTAGGGGAGAAGGTCACGCTTGTGCTCCGACTTCAAACACAAACGATTAAAGTAGTGCCGTTTGTTAGTGCATCGTTTGTGCTCGTTTGTGCACGAAACCCCACCGTTTATGTTTTAATAGTTCCTGAGTTATAAGCCAAAAACTGAAAACAACTGGAAACAGGATACAAATTTTTGCTATTCTATTAAATAAAGTGCTTGTATTTCTCCCATACATGAAGCACAAATAATGGGGTTAGTGCTATTGGTTAGTGCATCGTTTGTGCTCTTTTTTGCAAGGAACCCTATCGTTTGTGCTTCATTAATTTCGGAGAAATGAGCGAAAACTGACAGGAGGCCGCCTGAACTTCACCCTCCGACTTCAAGTATAAATGTTGAAAATAGTGTCACTGGTTAGTACATCGTTTGTGCACGAAACCCCATCGTTTGTGTTTTATTAGTTCTATAGATATAAGGGAAAAGCTGGTAAGGGACAAGCTTACCCTGTCCCCCCGACTTGCCGTTCTTTAGTGCATCGTTTGTGTTCGTTTGTTCACGAAACCCCATCGTTTATGCTTTATTAGTTCTGGAGAAATAAGCGAAAAACTGGTATGGGGGCCAAGTTCATGCTGCCCCCTCGACTTCACGTATAAACGATGAAAATAGTGCCATTCGTTAGTGCATCGTTTATATTCATTTGTACACGAAACCCTATCGTTTATTCTTCAAAAGTTCCTGAGTTATAAGCCAAAAACTGAAAACGGAATTTGTAATTAATATTACCATGTCTATATACATAATAGTAATAATTTCTTTAAACTGTGGAATCCCAATAACAAATATTTTGACACTTTCAGTAGATCGCAATTCTCGCGATCATAAAGAAGTCTCAAACAGACTCGTGCGAAATATAACACCCGAAACAAAGAGCCCAAAGATGTTTGCAGAGTATGAATTGAACTATTTAACGAGTAATTTCCACTATTTATCACATATACGTCACTGTGATCCATCTTCATTCTTGTATTTTGTGGTATTGACAAATTGTAGTATGTAATGGAAAATACACTAGAAACCATAAGTATGTAACAGTAAAGTAAACCAACAATAGTGGCATATGGTTTATTATGATTAGTGATTGGATATTATGACACTAGTGTGAGTATATTGAAATACTAAGGCATGAAAAGAAATAAGAGCGAATTGAATTAATTTTGGAAGGAATGAATGAGGACTCTATGTATATGTATAAACATATAAAGACTATATCTCCGAACCTTCTAATTGTCCCATCACTCGTAGAACTTCCGTTTACTTCGGTTAATATTACAGATGCTCATTGCTGTGCCGACTGAAAAAACAAATGTAATTAAATAAACAAAATACAATTTCAACGCAAGAATGTTGCAATATTTGAAGGAGGTTTCATTTCGTTATTACCTAAATCCTGTCAATTCACTTTATCTATTAAGTAGTCGTGAGTATTAAATTCCTTTCATTTTAAATATGTCTGTTATTCCATTAGTTGATACCACTGTTTTGCAGATATCCTCTAATGTGTTATATTTGTGAGTGAAAATTTTAAAATATCATAGTGTTCCTGAGTATAATTCCCATTGTACAGTTGTGCTTACATGTTTTCTTTGAGATTATAAAAAAATAAATACATCTTCAACTCAGGGCGGATTTTGGAAACCAAGGCTTTCCTGTAGTATCAGTCAGTTCAATCTTATCGTATTTATGTATTAACAAATACTCATAAAAAATTTTGATAATTAAAATAGCTAATTTTACATTAATTCAATCATAGAGACTTACAGAAATGACTTTGTCTTCTTCTTCAGAAGGATTACATGAAGTCCAAGAAGCAACATCTCTTGACAGCATGGAAAAATAAAATGGAAAGAAAACGATAGAGATTTCTGATCCCGTGAAAAAGTTTTGTTCAGGACTTTCTTGGTTTACAAAAGAGTGCATAGCTTTTAAGTAGAATTTTTTCGTTCATTCTTATCTATGGCCAATGTCGTTACGTCTCCCTTCCCCCTGCCTTTGAGAAAAGAATAACAGTCAAGACATTTCCCAATCTTTTTCTGAAGATCTTAATGTTGCTTTTTTTCATTCTTTGTTGGCTTTCTTTTTACATCAGAGGATTCCTCTACTATTGTTTCTTTTCATTGTTTACGATAGTAGTATCTCAGCTCGCACTATCTCAGAAGACCACAGCACTTTCATCAACAGATACTTTTTGTTTGAAGTGTTCTTATGACCTAGAAAGAATGGTTCATCTTATCTAGACAAAATAGTGAGAATAAAGAGCTCTTTCCAGTTTAATGTAGAAAATTGCGATTAATTAAATTTATTTGAATTTTTACATTGTTTCCTTTCTGTTTAACCATGTATGCTAGAAGTGATCACCGCATCGACCGCGGTCTACTAGTCGACCGGTAAGTCTTGAGAGGTAGCGAGAGGTAGCCCGGGTGGTCTGGGTCATACTGTCTGCATCGGTTATTATTAGTTTTATGATTCCCTCTCCCTATATCAGGTTAGTGAACAAATAAGTGGACTACCAGTGATTTCTGAAATGACAAGTAGCCTACTTTTCAATCTCAAAAGGGTTGGCCATGCCTGGCCTATAGCTACCTACAGACCCTAGTTCAAAACCCAGAATGTGAAACATATACTGTAAATACAAGTAAATTTTCTAGTTGTATTCTAGTAAATTTTGAATAACGGTTTTCTATAACGGAAAACCTACGAAGAATTGAAATTGCAAAGGAATTATATATGCTATAATCTTACTTATACAAGCCTTTACGTACAATCTATATAACCAATAGACAAACAGACAAAGTATATTGCAAAGCAAGGAAAAAAGAAAAAGAAAGAAGGGGAAAATCATATTCAGTGAATATGAAACAGAAACTTCATCGAAATCTAGAATTCGAATTTTCCCGATCACCAAAATTTTTTGATTGCTATGGACTTTCAATAGGTAAAAATATAATATAGTATTTCAAGTATAAATTTGGGCAGATTTAGGAGTGCTTCTAAATTTAGCAATAAATAATGCATTTTAACATTTGCTTGCTTTCCTCACATTAAATTCAGTGGCGGCCGGTGGATTGTGGTTTCGGGTGTTGCAGTACGAGCGATAAGAGACAGAAGATATAAAGTTGACTCATTGACTAATCAGCATAACTTTAGATGCAAATGCTATGTGGCATGTTAAATTATAAAATTCTGTTTTTAAAAAAATAAAAAATGCAGAACATTTTATCCGATTAATCGCCTTAATTAATTAGTAAGTTCATTCTCCTCTCTTTATTTGGAGCAAATCTGTCTAATACATGCTGGTTGAACTCTGGTATTCTTATTGTCAGGTCTTTTTCGATGGAAAGCATAACCAATCGTGATAACCTTTCTTGGGACATTCAATTCCTTGAAAGTGTCAATTCTTTCTCATGTGGAAAAAAACTTTTCGTCTTTTGTTGACGCCATAGGTACTGTTAATATTCTTAGTTAATTTCAAAGCTTTGTAGATTTACTAAATATTTTTTCTAGATTATTGCGAACGATTCATTCTAGCAAACTCAGTCCTTGACAGTGATCCGAATTCCTCTTCAGCGTTGACTGAAGAGAGTTCGTAGCAGAGAGTAGTGTTATAAGAAAAATGAACATTGAACATACTTTATTCACAGTTTATCCAGGAAAATTTAAAATAAATTGAGGAAATGTATCTGGTGCAAACAACACTACTGCATAAGATATCCTGTAAATTTAAACTGGATTTCTTTTTTTTTTTTTTTTCGAACACTCTCCTGAATTGCCCTTTGCTTGTTTTGTCTAAGCCTTAACTGCAAATTTTTCCTCAGTTGAAAGCTGGTCAATGTTTTTTGTAAGTTATTTATAGAAGTCATGGTATGCAATTCATTCAGAATTTGTAGGTTATTTACAGAATTAAAGCATACACAATAAAATTAAACCTAATAATTAAAAACCAAAACAGCTGATACAAAATAGGTACTGGTATATGAATTCCGAATGTCACATATTCATACATCAACACACACACATGTGCGTAAAAGAAGAAACTACATTACAAATCATCCGTCTTGCTTCTTACGCAATGCACGATGAACACAATATACTTCCACATGAGGCGAAACAATGCCTACCAATGTGATATGTTCTGGAAAGGAAACCTCGAAACCCGCCAGATGAAGGATCAGCATGTAACAGAAGCCAAAAAAATCAAAGAACATCAAAACAAACAGCACTGCCAGTTCTACACCCAGAAATGTTAACTGGGAGGGGTCCAAAGTATTTGAGGGAGGTCCAATACGTCTACATAATATGGAACCTGTCTTATACTGCACCCGAAAAGACGATAAGTAATTCTTACTTACTTCACCTATATTTTTAGAAAAAATGATAGAACGATTATTTTTATAAGAAAAGAAGAGTACATGATGAGGCGTAAAATAAAATATTTAGCCTACATCAATCGTTTCTGTGTTAGAAAAGTATAGTTTATTAAGAAAGTCTACAAATGTTAGTCAAGTTTCGAAATTTTTGGGAGGTCCGGACCCGGTGAACCCTCTCTAAACTACGCCCCTGAGCAGTGCTAATTAGTCCCAAATTCAATGTGGCGTTCCCCATCATACAGTTTTATGTGGAAATTACCAAGAGTATAAAATATACTTATTTTATAAAAGAAATATGTTTATACTAAAATACTATCCACAGAGGGGGGGAGCGATTCTACATACTGACTTATTAATATTTGATTCACAAATTACTTTAGAAGAAGCCTTCATTATCAAAGTAAACTAAGAATTAACTTGTAAATGTGGGTCTACTTTCATTTGTTTACTCCTCTACTAGATATTTTCTTTCTTATTTTGTAATTTTGCAATCATTTTTTTTAATTGTCATTATATTGATTTGCTTCAGTATGGTCCCGTAATTTAAAAATATGATTGCATAAAAACAAATTCCATTTGTTAATTGCTAGTGAAAGAAAATTCAGAAATCTTATTTAGCGTGAAAAACCTTCTCGTTCACTGGAAATCGTACTGTGTTGCAGAAGCACTGCAACGACCAGTCCCTTTAACTTCTAAGATAGGGGAAAGGAGACTTAACATTTGCTCCAATTCCTGCGCTGAAGGAATCTGGTCGTTGCATGCTTGCTGCAACACAATGTAAATTAGAGACTCTGTGACGGATTATTTTTCGCTTTTTAAAATGGATTAACGGAACGGACAGTTACAGAAGTAAAAAATATGTTATTTAAAGTGTATATATGCAAGTATTAAAAAGTATTTTTTCTGTTCTTTACTACTATTGATAATAATATTTATTTCTTGAATACTTTGGTCGTTGCGCAACGCTGCAACACTAACATTAGCCGCCACTGATTAAATTCTTCCCTTTCTCGTTCTTTCAAACTGAGCCTGTGAGTTACAAAATAATTGACTTATCACCTTTAATTTCAAGCTCAGTTTTGCAAACACAACTTACGAAGATATATGTTTACAATTTAACACAGCGTAATATTCTGTAAACACATTTAACCAAAGGATCATTAATTACATAGCAGCACAATATGACATAGAAATCCATCTACTGCAGTTGCGTATATGTGATAACTAAACCGTTGCTTAACTGGGTTAAACTGTTAATAGCTATTGCACAGCATGAGGTTGCAGGATCAAAGATAATATTCTATTGCAGTGAAATAATTGAGAACATGGTGAACAAGATATGTGAAAAGAAACGTAATTTCTTCGAATAAAAACTATACTATCGAGAACTACTCTAGCTTAAAAAAAGAAAAGAAAAACATTCAAAGCTTTCGTTCTTTCATTAAAACTAAATTTCGAGAATACGTTCTTCGCTATAAGCAGCACTTTTACCTTCCGAAATAGAAACTACTTTTTTGGTATTTTTTTAAAAAAAATAATACCTTAATAAGTGTCATATATGGCATTCATAATTATAAGTGTATATATGACATCCATAATTAAATAGGAGAGTTTTAGATCTCTAGTGTGTAAAATACATTATTTATATCCCTATAAATTTCCTTAATTGCGTATTCCACACTAGAAGGTTGTAACCGCTTTCCTGATCTGTCCCCCTGCTGTCCCGCCAACGAGTACTTTCAGCAGACCTGAACTTACCTGGTTAAGACATCAAAGAACATTTCCAAAAAGGGATTACAGAACTTTTCCCGGATTCTCCTCAGGTCTCAACACTGAGATGATCATCAAGCACCGATAAGTTCGGATATCTCGTCTCGAAATCCTCACTGACATCCAGATGATCGCTCAGATCGCGACACACAAGAATATCATTTACACATGCAACGAAAACACATAAAATAAAATGATACTATGCTTACTTATTAAATATAATATTATATATATATATATATATATATATATATATATATATATATATATATATATATATATATATATATATATATATATATATATATATATATATATATAAGAAAAACAATCACAACACTAAACACTGATATAAACACTTGACTATTTCTACAAACAAAATTACACTTTACATTTCACGAGATAATAGCTCTTTACAGAGCGCGAGAGATAGCATGAGCTATGAGAAGCGGGAGGTAGGAAGAACGCTAATCGCTGCGACGGTGACAGTGGAGAGAGAGGTAAGATTTTTTGGTAGTGTTTCTAACCCATGCCGATACAGTACTAACCTCCAACATAAGTAACAACAATGGATAAGAACTACTTAATGCAACTTATATGTATTATGATACGCTTACTTGTAGCTTCAGGTATTTATAAAGGTTCAATACCGTCCATACAATCCATCTCATCATCATCGTCTTCCGTCTCGTCGTCACTTTCTTCAGAAAAGTCACTATTACCGTCACTGTCCTCGGCTAAGTTTATTGTAACGTTTTCAGTAAGAACGTCTAACTGAGGTTCCATTTGCAAATATGCTCGTTCATATCTTCGTACTTTATCACACCTAGCCTTCCACTCTTCCGCTGTTATCATTGTAAATTTCTCTTCGGCGAGTTTCATCGCATCAATAATGGAAAAAGTGGTATTTCTTGCTGCTACATATTCTTTGACTGCAGCCCAAATCAACTCTATCAGGTTTAGATCAGGATGATACGGGGGCAAACGAAGAACTGTATGTCCATATTCAGCAAGGAGCGAATCTACTTTAAATGTCCGAATACGAGCTTTATTGGCTTTGATTTAATTATAAAGTTTTGGTTTGTACATATTTTCTCTGAAAGGAATATTGTGTCTTACAAGCCAATCGATCGTTACAGCTTTACGAGATGATGATGTCGGTGAAGGATTTGAACAGACATTGTGATGTGGTGCATTGTCCATCACAAGAACTGAATTACTTGGCAAGTTAGGAATTAGCCGTGACTTCAACCACTTTTTATAGTTTTCGTTCCAGATTTGAACATTACTAACGCGTCTGGAATGAAACCGTTTTCTCCGCCAGCATGCATGATTATTACGCGTTGTCCTTTAGAAATTGGTGTGAGTAAACCTGTATTTTCTTATCGGTCCATGCGTGTTGTTTTGTGTGCGATGAATGCAAGTACGTCTCATCCATGTAAATTATGGGGCGGTTCTGCGTTCTGTAATGATCTATAGCTCGCAAATAAGCCAACCTCTTTGACCGAAATTCATCTTTTTCAATAAGTAGTCGTCTATTGTTTTCAGCCTTAATCCATCTAAATCCTAAGGAACGGATTATTTTCCGTAAAGACCAAGTGCTTCCATTAAAATTAATCTTTTCTCGAAGTACTCGCAACAGTGATTTTACAGAAGGTCCTTGACCGTGAACAATATGAAATTTATTAATTGTTCGACGAATAACGCATTTGTCAAAATCATCCACTGAGATTTTTGTTTTTCTTTGTGCTCGCTTCTTATTCGGAGTAGAAAAGCTCGTTCCCGTAATTTTGTCTTTTCCCGCTCACTCAAAACACGTTTTAGTGTACTTACTGAAACACCGGTAGCTTCAGATACTCGCTTTTGTACTTGTTTTACATTAATTGCATTTCCACTGTCAGCCTCTCTCTTCATAAAATCATAAACATTAACCAAAATCCCTCTGCTTTGGCTGTGAATTACTTTCGATCCTCCAAGTTTTCCGCTCTTCTTACCCTCCATTATGATTTAAAAAAAGGAACAAACCAGCACATAACACAGACTAAAACAACACAGAACTATGCACAAAGAACTACTCTTCACTGAATACAAGAACACTGTGTCCAGTTCGGCTTCTGCATGTGTCTCTTAAAACGCCTCCATCTGTGTCATATATAACCACCCCGGGAAGGAGGGTACCAATAGGACCACTTTGTTTTACCAGAGAAAATGACAAACTTCCCTGTATGAGAGGGGAAGGAGTTGACAGGTCTGTAGCCACGATTTCCCTAAGGCTAGGACATGAGTCGTGGTCCCCAGAATGAATGGATTGCAAATATAGGTGGTGTTATGTGATATAATTTTTAGTTATTTTAGCTTACTTTACGATCATCATGTATTAAAAAAAATAAACGAGTAAGGAAACCTTTAACGGACCGAGTGCACTTTTACATCTTATTAAATAAATATGCTACTTTATTGTTCAGATTTGTCTAAATGAAGATGAGAAATGCAGGCTGCAGACTTATTCAAAGTGTTTTTGTCATCCCTTCCCAGAAATGCTTCAAATCGCCAAATTCTAATTCACCGCTGTGGCAGTTAGCGACACTATTACGATTGCCTGATCCTTTCAAATGTGTTGGTGGCGGATTTCAAGGTCATAGCTCATGCTATCCCACGAGCCCTGTACTTTTGTATCACATATGTATGTGGATAAAATATATTTGGGGGTTCACCACAAACACTTTTCTCACACCACTCACTAATTAACGTGGGGGTTAATACTGTGGGGTATCACTAAAGTAATCCCACGATGTAAGTTCCTGGCTGATGCGAGAAAAATCCGTATCCAGCAGAATACATACAGGTAGTTACAATGTAGAATTTGGACATTGGAGGACTCGTTTCTACTTATACGCACAGGGTCAGCGGACCCGGGACTTGACTAAGTAAGGGCTAACCGTGATACCAGTCCTTGATCAGCTATGAGACGTGTGCCCCTTTACTTACTTGTATGGCGAATTTCACGAACATATTCGCTAAATCGACGCGTGGAAAAACTCCTAGAGTTGAAGTGTTCCAGGTGTAAACTGGATTGACCGATTGGTCAATGTTGGCAGTTCATTTTAAAATGTAATTTTAAAATGCCAGTAGCCAGCAGTATGCATATGCAAATTAAATGTTAAAAGAATTTGTGTTAATTCACAGTTCACTGGCCACGATGCAGGAAAACACGAAAACTTGTCGTGGGAACGTGGAGACAAAAAGTGGCTGAGTGATATGTTGGCGCCGGTGAGTCGTTCGAGCCTGAGAACTTCTAGATAAAACTGGCTGAACGACATTACTTGTCGACGGTCTGACTAACAAGGAGAAAGCAGACTTTGTTAAATGAACTTCGGAGCCATTTTTTGCAAGGTGATAGTGCACATTTAAAGTGTTCATATTACAAACTGGGAGAGCGCAATGGCCTAATAAAGCAGAAAAAAAGCGTCTTAAAATTTTCGACTCGCCACATGTTTCGTACGTTGCACAAATTTATCAAGTGACGGCGTGGCAGAATCAGTAGCATCTGTGACTCACGTGCCAAGGGCTACGGGTTCTATTCCCCTGAGGTCAACTTTTTTTGTTTTTTGCTTGAACCAATAAAGTATCCACTTGTAGCTACAAGTAAAATATTAATTCACCATATGTTTATAATGAATTAAAAGAATAGAAATATTCAAATTAGTTGTAAAATCTTTTAATGTTCCATGTTAACTACCAACGAAATGTAATCTATTTCGTAAATATTTTGATATCACGAGTTATGTTATGGTTATCAAAGTCGTTGTGTAAAAAATGTTCTTGACGCTTCGTGTCTACATCTGTTGACAGTGTGTGTATTACAAGCACTGGCCCAAATGGCACGGGAGCATGAGAGGGACATGTCCCCTCCAATCTTGGAACTGAGCGACTGTCCTCCTAATAATCCGATTTGAAATGTGAGTTTTGGGGAGAAATGCGATGATTTGTGTCCGATTGCCACAAATGAAAATGAGTTGAAATTAATATCCCCCCAGAATAACCCTCAAATCTGCCCGCCTAGCAATTTCGAAGACAACTCTGCTCCCCTGATCCTCCACAGTACTGTTTTCCAACTTCATAAATATTTTGAACATCGCTTTAAAAAATATGGAAACGGTCTTACCAGTTCTGTCCCCAATGTTGGAAACAAATTTTCCACGCTTATTGCAAGGGAAATAAGGGGAAAATATCCTTTGGTTATAGGAACATCCAGTATTACCAAATGGAATTTCCTTCTCATCCCCCTTGTAATTCTCACACTGTCTACAGATTTGTATACAAGAACATTTTTTACATAACGACAGTGGTAACCATAAATATCTCGTGATATCAATATATTTACGAAATAGATTACATTTCGTTGCTAGTTAAGTGGAACATTGAAAGATTTTACAACTGATTTGAATATTTCATTTTTTTGATTCATTATGGCGAATTAACATTTTACTTCTAACTACAAGTAACTACTTTATTGGTTCAAGCAAAAAACGAAAAAGTTGACTACAGCGGGAATCGAACCCGGTACCCTTGACACGTGAAATACAGGTTCTTCTGATTCTGCCACGCCGTCACATGGTATACTTGCGCAACGTACGACATGGGACGACTCGAAAACTTTAATGCTTTTTCTCTGCTATATTAGGTCACTGCGCTCTCCCAGTTTGTAATATTAGTGCAGTAAATGAAGCTCAAATTTTAATGAAGAAAGGAACAAATTAGTAATAAGCTGAAAATTGGTACAGATGTTGGGAATAGTGTTCTAAACAACATACTAAAAGTCCCATGAAATCTCAGGTGACCTTTGCCGCCATATTGGAAAATGGCCGCCGGAAGTGTCAAAGGAACAATACCCAGATAAAAATAGCAATATCTTATTTATGGTTGAACATAAAGAGATAAACTTAGTGCTTTTTTATAGAACATAAATAACACAATAGTTTTAAAGAGAAACAATTTTTCATTTAAAAAATGCGCTCATACTTTTAGAAATATTTAGCTCTAAATTCTAAAATTCCGAAAACTACCGCCAAACTCATTTAAAATTTTATTGAACGTCGGATGTAATTATTAACAAGTTACAATTTGACATAGATGTTGATAAAGATTATTTAAATGACATACTAAAATCCCACTTCTTTGTTCGCCATATTGGAAAATGTGCAAATGTCCGAAGTAATTGAAAGATAATATTTTGTTAAGTGAAATACAAAATCTGGACCGGACTAAATATATGAGAAATTGTAAGTGCAGTTGATCCGAAGCCCATTGGGACCAATGGCGGTGCAAAGAGAAAACGTTACGACGTGTTTAAAGTTTCCTCCGCCATCTTGGTGACCGCCATCTTGGAATGCATTTGTTTATTTTAAATGGCAACATGGTCGTGTGGCACATCAAGCAACATCCCCGTTCAAAGAGAAACCCAATGTTAAGGTTATTATTCCAAAACCTACAACTGTTTTGAAGTTGTGAATAGATTTAGCATATGTTATATGTGAAATGCTGTGAAATGTGCTGTGCGAAGTTTCGAATTGAAGGATAAAGGTAAAGCAAAAAGCAAGCTTTGTGACATCTCACATTACGTATTCTTTAATAACCAGGAAAAGAGAGAGCTAACACACATGAGACAATTACAATCACATGACATTTTCAGCATGCCCACCGTTCTGTTCTATGCATATCCTTAACGTTGAGACACAGTGCTTGTGCACTCTGCGAAGCATAGTTGGTGATATTTGTTCACAGACAGTAATGATTATCCTTTTCAGGTAGCCAATGTCAATAATTTTACACTGGTAGACAATAGTATCTTTAAAGTGCCCCAAAGATAGAAATCCAACGGAGGTAGGTCGTGGGACCTTGCTGGCCACTCAACTGGTCCATGCCGACCTACTCAACAACTGGCAAAGTGTTCATTGAACCATCGATTACATTAAAACCATTATGTCGCGGTGCCCCATCTTGTTGACAATATTGATGAAATCACCCTTCCTCTTCCAACAAAAGTGGCATAAAGTGTTTTCAAGCATATCTCCATATTGTGCAGCATCCAAGGTCCCATCAATGAAAACACGTCCAATAAGTTTTCGCCCCATGTTCCACACAACACCATTACCTTACCTGCATCCTGCATCTTTGATGCATCTATCCAATTAAGATTTGTATTATCCCAGTACCGGACATTTTGGTTGTTAATCTCACCTGTTACATAGAAATTTGCCTCATCACTAGAAATAATGTTATGAGGAAACACTAGGTTACGAGCTATCTGGGCTAACGCCTACTCACAAAACTCCATTGGTCTATCTAAATCATCCTCTGGCAGTGTTTGTTTCAACTTTAGTTTTTAGGGGTGATATTTTTTCCTTTTTAACATTCTTTGAACACTTTTGGCACTAACATTATGTTTACTTGATAGACGTCGCACACTCTTCGTAGGACTTTTCACCAATACACCCAACACAGCTGCTGATGTGTCTGGATCAGTTGCATTTCGTGGTCGTCCTGATCGAGGTAAATCATTAACATTTCCCTTTGCCATGAATTTGTTTTAGTTTTTGTTTTTGTACAGCACTGTCTGTCACCGGCTCGCGATTAGGGTGTCGCTTTTTAAAGACGGATATTATTGCTGAACTGCGTTCTCCAGCCAAAAGAAAGATTTCGATTCTTCCCTCTCGAGTTAGTATCCTCTCCTACCTACGAGAAAAAAATAGAGAGTCAGTCATTTAAGTCTAAATGATAACATATTCTAGCCTAAATCCATTCACAACTTCAAAACCGTTGCAGATTTTGAAAAAAAAAAAACTTTACCGGAGGATTTCTCGGTATGGGGCAAAATGTTAGGTACAGAGCTAATACAAATCTTAACTGGATAGATGCATCAAAGATGCAGGATGCAGGTAAGGTAATGGTGTTGTGTAGAACATGGGGCGAAAACTTATTGGACGTGTTTTCATTGATGGGACCTTGGATGCTGCACAATATGGAGATATGCTTGAAAACGCTTTATGCCACTTTTGTTGGAAGAGGAAGGGTGATTTCATCAATATTGTCAACAAGATGGGGCACCGCGACATTATGGTTTTAATGTAATCGATGGTTCAATGAACACTTTGCCAGTTGTTGGGTAGGTCGGCATGGACCAGTTGAGTGGCCAGCAAGGTCCCACGACCTACCTCCGTTGGATTTCTATCTTTGGGGCACTTTAAAGATACTATTGTCTACCAGTGTAAAATTATTGACATTGGCTACCTGAAAAGGATAATTATTTCTGTCTGTGAACAAATATCACCAACTATGCTTCGAGGAGTGCTAAGCACAGGGTCACACGGTTAAGGATGTGCATAGAGCAGAACGATGGGCATGCTGAACATTTCATGTGATTGTAATTGTCTCATGTGTGTTATCTTTCTCTTTTCCTGGTTATTAAAGAATACGTAATGTGAGATGTTACAAAGCTTGCTTTTTGCTTTATCTTTATCCTTCAATTCGAAACTTCGCACAGCACATTTCACAGCATTTCACATATAACATATCTTAATCTATGCACAACTTCAAAACAGTTGTAGGTTTTGGAAAAATAACCTTACCATTGGGTTTCTCTTTGAACGGGGATGTTGTTTGATATGTCACACGACCATGTTGCCATTTAAAATAAACAAGTTGGTTGCAAGATGGCGGAGGAAACCTTAAACACGTCGTAATGTTTCCTCTTTGCACCGCCATTGATCCCAATGGGCTTCGGATCGACTGCACTTACAGTTTCTCAAATATTTAGTCCAGTCCAGATTTTGTATTTCACTTAACAAAATATTATCTTTTAATTACTTAGGAAATTTGTACATTTTTTAATATGGTGAACAAAGAAGTTGTGGGATTTTAGTATGTCATTTAAATAATCTTTATCAACATCTATGTCAAATTGTAACTTGTTAATAATTACATCCGACGTTCAATAAAATTTTAAATGAGTTTGGCGGTAGTTTTCGGAATTTTAGAATTTAGAGCTAAATATTTCTAAAAGTATGCGCGGAATTTTTTATGAGAAATTGCTGCTCTTTAAAAGCTATTGTGTTATCTATGTTCTATAAAAAGGCACTAAGTTTATCTCTTTATGTTCAACCATAAATAAGATATTGTTATTTTTATCTGGGTATTGTTCATTTGACACTTCCGGCGGCCATTTCCCAGTATGGCTGCGAAGGTCACCTGGGATTTCATGGGACTTTTAGTATGTTGTTTAGAACACTATTCCCAACATCTGTACCAATTTTCAGGTTGTTACTAATTTGTTCCTTACTTCTTGCATTGTTACAAAACTCAAGTGGCAATGAGGTCGAACCAAATTTAAGCTTTGTATTTTTTCTTAAGAAAATACTTTTAAAAAGATAGTATTAATATGTTGAACTGGTGATTTTAATAAATGTCTAGAATAAGGGTTCTCAGACTTTAGCACTGGCGTAGACCATAAGTCGTATATTTCACCCAGCGATATCGGCTTGCGTATCACAGTTTGAGAAGCCCTCATCTAAAGTACAATATCACTAAAAGTTATAATTTTTAAACCATTTTTCTTAGAAGTAAGCAGTAGTATACCGTCAAGATGTAAATAATATAATGTGTATATACGAGGATTACTGTGAAAGTTACTGCAAACTATTACTAACAGTGGGACTAGTGTTCTGCTATTGTAACAATTCGAAAAAAAAAAAAAGACCTTTCTATGTTTAACTTATATTCGATTGTTTGTTTAAATCCATTCGTTTATTTTTTACAGCAGTGTGAAGATCTAATTTTGTGTGAGAAATGGAATTTACTCGTGGACAGTTTGCGGCAATAACTTTTTTACGATTTCAAAACAATTTGTAAAATAATGCATCGAGCAAATTTATTTGGCTTTTGGAATGAAATACCATCCTATAAAGCTATGTACAATTGGTCTTCCTAATTTCAACTTGGTCCCACGTTTCTTAGTCATAAATTTCGTGATGGTCTTCCATTCACGTCTGTTATTACCAGTAATGTTGATACTGTATGAGAAATGATTGAGAGAGATCGGTACGAGGGCGGGCTGGAAAATTCAAGAAATCACCAAGAAGAAATAAAAATTGAAGCATATCATTGTAGTTATTAGAAAGGCCATATATTGTGAACCTCTCATCCCGTATATGATCATTTTATCATTGTTATTTCCTTTGTTACAGGTTCTGTAAGAAGATATAGCGGAGGATCTATGGAAATTCGAGAAGAATGAGCTTTGCAGTGTCATCAAGTTTTTTGTGCTGCAACGCAGATCCTCTATGGAAATTCATAGAACTTTGCAGAACACTTTGGGGGAACACGCTCCTGGATATACAACAGTAGCGAAGTGGGTGAGGCGTTTTAAGACTGGTCATCGTGAGACTGAAGATGAACCTCGCTCAGGCAGGCCTTCAAGTGCAGCGACCACGGAAAACATCGACAAAGTGCATGACATGATAAATGGAGCATAGGCGCATATCAATCAAAAACATTGGTTTGTGTGTGGGGATATCGCGTGAGCGTGTGGGTGTCAAAATAGCAGAATATTTGAACATGCAGAAGGTCAATGGATCCCAAAATGTTTGAATGCTGACCAGAAGAAAACACGGGTGCAGATGTCACAGGAAATTTTGCAAAAGTTTCAAAACCCTGGTAAGTTCTTGCGCAGTCTGGTGACAGAAGATGAAACATGGCTGCACTACTATGATCTAGAGACTAAACAGCAATCCATGGAGTGGCGCCACAGTGACTCTCATCGACCGAATAAGTTCCGAAGCCAAAGATCAGCTGGGAAGGTGCTTGCATCGGTGTTTTAGGATAAGGACGGTGTCATCCTTATCAAATATCTTAAAAATTGTGAAATCATCAATGCTGGAGTTTATTCTAACTATTTGATTGAGCCGAAGAAGGCATTGAAGAAAAAACGTCAGGGAAAAATGAGCAGTGGTGTTGTTTGTCCTGGACAATGTACCCTCCCACAAGGCTCATCCAACTATGCAATTGCTGGTGGATCTGGGCTTCACTTGTGTACCTCACCCACTCTACTCACTTGATCTGGCCCCCTCCGACTATCACCTCTTCCCACATCTAAAAAAAAAAAAAAAAACATCTCAAAGGCAAACATTTTCCATCGGATGAGGCACTCATTGGGGAGGTGGAGGGTTGGTTTGCACAGTAGGACAAGACCTTCTATTTGCAAGAGTTAGAAATGTTGCAACATCGTTGTGAAAAGTGTATTGAGCTTCGGTGGGAATACGTTGAATAGTGTATTAAAATGGTCCTTCCAGGTAAATTTCCTCTCGGTGATTTCATGAACTTTCCAGCCTCCCCTCGTATATGACATACCGTAAGATTCTGGGATTCTTGAACATTATCATAAAAGCAGACGCTTTTGCATAGTCACCTGAACATACGGGAACTTTTCAAGCCGTTGAATTTCATACAATTTGACCGATGCTCAAAAATAGACGTATCGATTGATGTAAAAGAATACTCAAAACATTCACCTGAGGTAAGTCAAATTTGGTGCACTACATCATTACAGGGAACAAAACTTGAATATAGACTTATTCATAGGAAACCGAAACTAAACTGCAATCCATTGTTTGGGTGTTTCAAAGTAAGTTGTTCGTTCGAGGAGTTATCCCAAGTAATGATAGTTTGTTTCTTCGATTATGCCGAACATGTGACAACCAAACCTTTATCTAAGAACTGTAAATGCTGAGTGGTATACAACAATTTATTTACCAGAGGTCATTAATGAATTGCGTAAAACAATCCTAAATCACGTGAGCCGTGTCGGATTATTCTGCACCACCACAATGCCGGTTCCAGAAAGCACCAAACTATTATTTTTTTTTCAGTAAAAATGTGGATTTAATGACTCATTGTCCATTCTTTCCTGATTTATCCACTAATAACTTCGTTTTGTTCCCATAAATGAAAAATAAGATAATGAGGTTATATATATATATATATATATATATATATATATATATATATATATATATATATATATATATATATATATATATATATATATATATATATATATATATAATTCGTTTCAGTAAAAGAATTTCTAATGATAAGAAAATGTGGCATTATATGGCAATACTGTTTCTAGCATACATTTCCCCATAGACTGAATTCCCAGTGCCACGTGTGTATCGATCAAAATTCATCGATCCACCGTCTTCAAGTTAATTCAGAAAATGTTACGAAAAGCTCTTATCTTTCCACCATGTTCCATTATGTTTTTCAGTTGTGTTATTTTAAACAATACGAATAACTTAACAAACAGGAGACAAAACATGGCAAAGAAGAAGTAGTGACACAAGTGATATTTTGTCATTTTTCATTAAGACTAATGCTTGTTATCACCTGATGACACACAATTGTCAATTACAAAGTACACTACAATATGTTCTTTACAGTATGTTAATTACTGTACTCTTGTATTTATATATTATGTTCTTTTATTTGTTTGTAAGTAGGCCTACAATGTGTTCCTTTATTCGTGTGAATACTCGTGTTTGGTTTTGAATTATATATCAGTTCATTTAACAACTGGGTATATGAGTAATATTTAACAGTTGGTTCTAACAATCAGTTCTATGATTAGATTTAACAACTGGTTCTATGCTTAGTACAGTAAGTTGACTTAATGTTATATTATTATATTATATTAGTATATTTTTATATTATTATAATTATTATTATTATATATTCAATTAATACCTAAAAATAATTCCTAACATTAAGTCAAACAGTGTGCTTCATACTTTGTATATAGATTCTCAAAACTAGTACAAGAGATTTTTTTCGTATTCCGAGAACTTAAGAAACTTTAACAACCGATTCAGACGAACCACCGCTGAATGACATCACTGGTTTAAAGTATCAAGATGAATGTATATATTTGCCGTTACAGAGAAAAAGGGTTTTCTTCGAGCAAAGATATCTGTATACTAGTTTTTAAACTCGGATAAACTAGAAATTTTAATCACTGTTGCAATTTAAGCATTTAGTGCAGGGTTTCTCAACCTTTCGTCGCGACCCCTAGGGGGGCGCGAAGATAAGCAGAAGAGATAAATATAATTAGAATCTTTTGCTCTAATAACCATATTTTTTATTTTTATACGTACTGTTAAGAACAACAACAAAAATAGGTCTAAGATACGATATGAAAATAATGAGCTCATATTGAAATACCAGAAAAATACAAATGCAACAAAATCTGCATATTGAAATACAATTAAACTTGAAAGCTAATGAGATACCTGAGCATTCTGTGATTTTACTAGTGTGGCAATGTTCGGTTCAAACTTCGTGACTCACTTTACCAAGTCGTTTAAAATATGCAATTACTGTTTTTAACAACTGTCCAGGTTTCTTAAAACCAAAATTAGAAATCACTTTATTTTTTTATCATATGATCCAAAATTAAGGGCGTTACGAAGTTTTAAAATTTTCAAACTCCATCCATTTTGAAACAGTATGACGGATCGGATTCGATATTTGTAATATGAATGAATTGACAAAATTTCGTTTTAATCTATTCGTTTTAGGGAAGTTACTGTATCCACTATATACAAGAAATGGATTCTACTACTATAGAAATAGATGGATATCGTGAGATCTTTGCAATAGGTATATTAAAAATCCCACACAAGCTTATTATAAACCAGAAATTATAAGAGGGTCGCTGGCAAGAGGAAGTGATAAAATGGGGATCGTGATAGGAATTAGGTTGAGAACCACTGATCTAGTGAATATGCAAATTGGTTCTTTATATAAAATACCACATAATGATTCTTAAAACGTTTTATAGATAATGGATAAAAAAATTACGGTGGGTATACCTATATCATTGATTACTGCCGGAAACGGCATAATTCTTTATATATATAGTTGCTGAGAAAATCACTTTTAAATTTAGTTCCTCTCGTCATGTCAGAATCGTGTGTAACCTGAGGAAAAACCTATTAAGAGGAATGGCAAAAGGCCTTCTTGCTAAAAGAGGAGTCTGCTACAGTGCATTTACTCCGGCGTAGCAGTGAACACATAAAGTGAACAAGTTCCGTGGCATAGCTTTATCTGAACATTTTAGAGTACTAAATTTAGCTATTTGTAATCTTAATTTTGTAACTGTAGTTACTAATTTATTAATTTATCTTTATTTTAATGTACAAATAAGATTTAATCTTTTTCGTAAGGTTAAAATTACATGTGTTATTCCTAAATGTTAAAATGCAACTTCTTCTATTTTGGGTGGGAAACTTAGTAACCAAATGCGTGTGATCTATCTCTGATATCTATAGAAAGTATAATGGTACGTTACAAATATTGTACTAACATGCGTATTTATAATCGCGTTCGTTCATATTGTCACGTAACTAATAAGAAATTTCATTTCTCACAATAAGATGTCGCATTAAAGTTAGACTTCTAATAACGAATAGAGTGATTTATGATAAAGTTATTTCTGACTTGCTCACGCTATTTCAGAAGCCTCACACTCAATGTTCAGTATGTTATTTTAACTATCTATACGTAAATCTATACGTGTGTATCTATACGTAAATTAGCTATTCAAACTGATTCAAAGACAATTCCTTTATACTTATGGCCAAGATGTCCTTCTATATTGTTCGAACGAACACATATTAGCTTAAATATCAACATGCAAAAGTCACTTTGAGATAAGCGTTTAAATGAAATTAAATCAGCCCCATAGATTTATATTAATTAGCCTAATCGTGCCGTAATTGGTGGTATCTATTTGGTGACATGTGTGTGGAAAAAGTAAATTAGAAGATGAACTTAACTTTTAATACTTTCAATACTTTTAACACTTTAACACTTTCAACAGTACATAGAAATATGGCATTAAACATAGTTGATATCTGGAATTGAACCTAGAACCATTTAATTACACTAAACGAATTACTGCTTCTATCGTTATGCTCTGTAAGGTCATCTTTAAGATCATACTCTTTAAAGGCCAAACACACACATTCGAGATTAATTGATCCAAAATTAAGCTTTAGTTTGTTTGGCATTCTGAACTAGAGGGACAAATAGCATCACCAGAAGTTATTTCAGGAACTCGATAGGTAATGTCAGGAACTTCGTAATCTCAGCTATAGAAAGACTGCAAGACAAGAATGACGAGATAAGGAGGGAGAGGGAAAGAGATTTATGCGCACAATCACAGCAGGTTTTATGAGATGAAGTTGGCGGCGTCGCACACGGAACCTCCAGTCTCCCGCGGGATGCTACTGAAAAAACTTCTCCCGCACTTGCAGAAAGTTACAGCATGCGGGCTGTGGTTCTGGATTAAGACAAACTTTTAAGTTTGAAGCAGGATTTTTACACACACACTTGCATACTTCCATGTATATATGCATATAATATTTGACGTACCAATAAACTTTTTCACGGGAAAATCCATTATGAAAAATAAGAATACTGAACGATATTCGATTTTTCTTTTTTTTTTTTTTAAAAAAAAAAAAAGTTGCTTGCCTAATCTTTATTACTTTCCTCAGTAAGTTGTTAAAGCCATAACTAAAATTATAGCACATTCCCGAGTGGATTATAAATTTTTATACCTTATTCTCTCCCTTCTCTTTCTCTTTTTCATTTTTTCTTCTCCCTCCTTGTATCTTTCCTTCTCTTCCATTTATCTATATTCACTTTCTGTGTTCCTTTAGTAATCAACATTGAAGGAGTATAGATATGAAAAATATGAGTAGGGAAAAGCGGGTTAGAATTGGGTATCCTCTTCAAGGTGAAGGAACGCTCTGCCTCTACCTCCAACTAGATACTCCTACTAGAGAATAACAAAAAGGATGTAGCTAGAACATTAGAACAGAGGCGCTAAGATCATTTTAGAGGGTTTAACTTGAGTTAATCTTACATTCATTCATACATAACAACAAATAACTGAAAGTTTCAGGAGGACTGAAAGGGTCACAGGAGTCTGAGCCCTTCCTGGCCACGCTTTTTTGTAAACTACAATCCAAATGTACGTTCATTAAAGAAAAATGTTATTTTTCACTTTTACATAAGATTTACATGTACACTCACTTTTACCCCATTGGTTTTACCTCATTTGACTTCTTTTATTTATAGGGGGGCACGGTGGCTCAGTGGTAGAGGGTTCACCTCCGGTGCTTGGGGTCCCTGGTTCGATCCCAGCTCGCGCCGTGTGGACCTTGTGGTGGACAAACATCGTGCTCGTGGGTTTTCTCGGGGTTCTCCCGTTTCCTCCCACTTTCTTAATTCCACCATTTCATTCATTTCTCATCTTCACCGTCTCCTTTAACCTAACCGGCATAACCGTGGGACGTAAAACTTAAAGATTTAATTTCATTTTTTCTTTTATTTATAAGGTGGCTCCGCGTGGCGTAGTCGCTAACGCTCGCGAATTTGGTGTGAGCTTTCCCGGGTTCGATTCGCGGTGGGGACACTCGGTTGAAAAAAGTGTGTAACAACTTTTCCAGGTCAGCCATCCTGAGTGAGTTTTTTCCTGGGTTTCCCTTATTCACACAAAGCGAATACCGGGAAGGTACAAGGGCGCCCAACAGGGGAGGCAAGGTGGGACGCTCGCCCCCCTAGAGGAAATTATGTTTCGGAAAATCGAAAACTCAATAGAATTTTTAGAATAGTTACATCAAAATTTGAAACTATATTTGAAATGTCGATTATACTTGCCCCCACTTGGAAACCACAACATGGGCGCCCTTGGGAAGGAACCTAACATAATGGTCCCAGGCCGCTTTCTTCTTTCCCCAATCCTTTCTTCCTTCCCTTTCCTCGGATAGAATGCTCGCCGAGGGACGTCATCCCTTATATACGTGACGGGTTAAAATGGCATTAGATGCCGGCAGATCAGAAATCTAATTCCTATTCTTGTTCCTACAATAAAGATACTAATCACTAGAGCCACAGTTGGCGCTACAAACGCGTTGCCCTTCCAAAAACTATGACAAAACCACGCTCTTGTGCCACTGTGTGTTATGAATGATGTTTGTTTCGAAAATGAAAATCCCAATCCTGTGCGGTTTATGGTTGCATATAAGGATTTAAAAGAAAAAATGATACACCGTTTCACGTTTAAGTTAAAGATGTCTTTGGATATATTATTTATTTGTGAAAATATTTAAATGTGGAAAATCAAAGGTATTGTCGTGGCCCATTTACTGGTTCCTTAATTGCAGCTGCCTTGCTCAGTTCGTGACTCATATAGACTCACTACTCAAAGAGACGCTAGAATCAAGTCTAGATTCAATAATAACTAAACACTTCGGCCACTTGCCCCCAAAGATGAATGTTTTCAACTGCCATGAGTACTTTAATGAATTGTTATAACTTATGAAACGTTTTCAGTGTATTAATTTATGATTTTACTAAAGTAATCTGTCACTGAAATAAAAAAAAATGTATTCATAGATTGATTTGGCGTCTGTTAACGATAATGATCTCTATATTAACTTTTAAGTGAATCTACTGTACAATTACGAATCATTAATTTATTTAGACTACATCTTATAAAGGAATAATTTTAAACAGGAATGATTTCAGGGGTGGACCTGTATAACCAGAATAGAGATACCGTCTATTTTATTAAAAAAGATATTGATCCCCTCATCGTGAAAATTTTGGATCACTCTGTATAACTTGCATACATATTGTGAATGTGTAAGGGTATAAATCGTTTATATTCTAAATATAAATCTTCGTTTTAATTTAAATAGAAAATTTTGGGGATTTGTAGAATTTTTAAACTTTCAAGTTATTAAGAATAATTTATTTTCATTTATTTATTTATTTACATGCCCTTGCCATATATGGACATCTCAATTACAAAATCATGACTTATGTATTGTTTTCAAGTTAAATTATATTTCATGTCTAGAACTGGATCTAGACTTCCTAAAATTATTTGCTAATACCGTGTCAAGTAGGATACTTATAACACCCCTCAACTGGATGAGATACCCATTTGTTGGCTGAAACCAGTTTATTCCGGTTTATACTACTTTTTATTCGATTTTATTTCGCTCCGCGCAAAAATTCTGTTTTACGATTGGCAACTTGGCCTGACATCAGTAGTTTGCGCCTTATAAACGAGTAAATTCAGGTCAAAAAAGGGGGTAGCCTAGAGGTAATTGTAATAAAAGGTATTTTTATTGTTTCTGGTCTCATTGAGTGTCCTGAATAACATATTAAAAGTCTACCAAAATTTGACTATGGCAAGCCGCCATCTTAAATATTTTCATAAACCATTTTGATATACTTTTCTTGTAATATCTTCGCAGTGGATCAAGCTAGAGACTTGGTTCTTGTCTCAAATCGAAGCTAATAAACAATACAATCACGAAAATGTACAATTGGTATAATTGTATACAGAATTATTTAAATATGGTTACTGTTAGGCTGAAAGTGTTGTTGAGTTCGTCTTACTTTGTCATTTTCATGGAGCCTTTGGCGCGGGAGACCCGGGTTCGATTCCCGGCGGGAGCTCATGTGGTTCGGATTCCACGTTAATCAGTAGGTCCACGTCTCACATAGCCTCGCTGCTGAAAGGGGCGCTAAACTGAAATTCAACTCAACTCATTTTCATGGATAATAACTATGAAATCCTCACAGATACTGGAAAACACTCAGAAATGAAATTAATAGATCCCAGTCTTACCTTTCCATTGACACCAAAACTGTTTACCTATGTCTGAAAGTAAAGGAGCTACGTTGTTTTATGTGATGCAGGTTGTTGTATTTTGAATCACTCATACGCAATTCAGGTACTGTGGTTAAACATCAAAAAAAGAAGGACGTTGGCAGAAACAACAAATGACATTTTGGATTGCTGGGTAAAACGTAACTATCACTCCGCTTCCATAAGGCCGATATTCATCAAGTTCTTAATAATTTTCACCATATTTTCAATTTCATCATTCCTATCACTCATTATCGCTTACAGGCCAGTGGACTGCGATTTATAAAATACAAACCAATCAGAGGTGTAGAATAGCATGATTCAACAAAAAACGTCGACATAGTGTGGAACATTTCACATCTTTTAAAGACAAGTGTACCTGACTGGCAGGGCGTGAGTCAACTGGATAACCAGAGTAAACGTCATACTGTATCATCTGTTGTTTTCCTCCCTGTTATCGACATGGATCCAACCAATGAGCTTTGCCTTCTGTCAGCACTGTTATTTATAGCAAAGCATGCAGCACGTTACAACCAAGTTCTCATAGTAACCTTTGATCAACCGTTGTACTTGAAAGCAGTTGGAATCGTAAGCAACGAATCATAAGGTCGTCAGTCCATTAAAGAAATGTATCCTTAGACTAGGAGGTCTGCACACGATTATGAATTTCCTTATGTGCATTGGTTTTGTGATGACATGATCCGGTTTGGCTGAAATTTTGGAAGTTGTGTATGCAGGGAACACAGTCAAGCATATACTGTCGGGCAAAGCAATTGCCAGAGCTATTCGTGGGCATTGCTGTCATCAGTCCTTAATACTAATCTAGCTAAGGAAGTAGTAAGTACAGGACCTGAAAGAATTGATATAGCCTAACCATAGCATTTGAAGGACTTCTGAAAGTAGAAATGATGGCTTCCGAAGTTCCTAATGACTTAATCTGCAGGATTTACAAAAAAGTACGGGATAAAAAATTGAACTGAAAACTAGGTGAGTTGCTGCACTGTGGATGGTGTACATTAAAATGGCGGATATTCTGAAATAATTTATTAAAGCTGAAAGCACAGGCAATTGAGAAATGCATTTGCATACGGTAAATGAAAGGTTTTATTTTCTCACAGCATGTAGCCATAATTCGTATGCATGTTCAGCATGAACATACTTACAAAGCATGTTAGAACTTAAAAACGTACACACTGCTTTCATGAATGGACTGCATGTTGTAAGGCGTAGTAATAGGTTTCGCGCCGGTCTCTCCAAGGATTTGATAATTGAGCAGATCTAATGAGGAACATAAAATGCATTAGCAGTGGGTTAACACATGGTATAGGAATGACACAAGAGCAGCAGGTCGTGTGGATAATGTCGCGACCCACTTGTGCACTCCCTGACCAGGGGACGCAAGAGCTTGCTGGGATTCAACAGGCGATGACTGAGCAACATGTAACTCTGACAAAATTCCGCATGAAGAGGGACAACGCTGACACACAAAAAATTATTGAATTTACGGAACAACTCAGCGTTTTCCATCCTGACCAAAATATAAGAAACGTAATTACAGGCATCACATATTCTCCATAAACAAATTCTGAAATGGCTGGTGAAGTAGGGAGAAGAATTCTTGTTGATATGAATGATAAATTGGTTATACAATTTTCATTCGAGAAACAAAATTGTGAAACAAATAAGGGCAGTACATGTAGTTAAATCGAAGGATGAATCATTTTACATAGACCCTCAACTGCTTTTCCAGCGTCTCCTCATTTGCGCAAAAAGCAGTGAATTCGATTTGAGACATGTTTTCCATTACGAACTATGTACATGTATATACACAACTTCGATATTTGACACACATGGACTTACAAGAGAGTCTGGAAAATCCCGACTTACAACGTACTTATGCATCAATGCCAGGCAACCCCTACAACACCAGAAAATCTGTACTATGTCATGATTGTGGGTGGTTGCTTCACCGTTTGCCTTGGAGTAAGCTACAAACATTTGAAACACTCTTCCTTTCATATGCACAGTATGTTAAGTCAAAGTTCGGGCAAGCAACTATTATATTTGATACCAACGAGAACAACTTATCAACAAAGCCTGAGGTTCACCGCAAACGAAACAAAGGTCTGGAGGGACCAAAGGTGCATTAACTTAGTCAACGGTTCTCGTCATCAGCAAGGACATATTCTTGAGCAACAAAGTGAACAGACATTTTTTTAACACTGTTGTCTGAAAAGTTTACAGAAGTTGGGTATGGTATCTAACATGCTCCTGGTGACGCAGATGTCCTGATTGTATAGCAAGCTATTAAAAGATCGCTGATGTGCCCGACAACAGTTATTGATGAAGACTCTGATCTTCTAGTCCTGTTAATTCACTATTTCGACAACACACTCGATTATGTCTTCCTGTCTCCTAAACCAAAGAAAAGTTCCAAAAGTATGATGCTTTACGACATTAGGGCAATGAAACAAACATGGTGATGCCGTGTGCTCCATATCAGTTAGAAAACGGAATTCCATTCTACTCTTACGGAAGAATTAATGTTGCCGAGAACAGGCCATAATCTTCAGAACTGCAGGAGGAACTCAAAAACAAATAGACATCTGGTAATAAAGCTATGGCTTGTCTATATGGGGGCCGAATTGGTCAAATTCTCAATGATATTCGCTATCACAAGTTTATCTCCTAAACAGTTAAACCGAAAGCTCAAGTGACGCCTGAAGTACTACCGCCTACTGAAAATGCATAACACTATACTCTCTACATGTATATCTACAAATCCAGGCCTGGCTTTCCAACGACCTCGATCCGCTTCAATGGAACCCCGTGATGGACATTTGGCACCAGTGAAGACAGCCAAACTCCCCGCACCAGAGCAGTTGTTGAAGTTCGTAAAATATGGCTGCTCTAAAACTCTGTGTTCTACCATGCAGTGCAACTGCAAGAAACATTGCCTTGATTGCTCAAGTGCCTGCTCTGAATGCCATGGAATCACATGCCATAATGTCATAATGTAGATGCGACAGAAGTGGAACCGGAAAGCGATGATGGCCAATTCTGGTGCAGTGCTTCACATGCTGCTTCGTGTAATTCTGATTGAAGAAAGATAATTTCGCATGATTGCGCTTTTTCATTTTCGATCATGATTAATTATGAAAAGAGTGTATGTTATTCTTCCTGGTGTTCACTGAGTTACTTTCGTAATTTTTGGTTCATTTAAAAACAACCATAAAAACTGGTTTGTTCATTTGAACATATTTCTAACTCAAATAAGAAAGCTCTCTTGTTGTTAATCTATATTTGTTATAACAACTTTGTATGTTAATAAAAAAATATTCTGTATATAAATTCATTAATAGTGATAATGTTGGTGATTTTGATAAACGTACGTTATCGTTGGACTAGTCAGCTTTGTAGCGCAATATATTTTTTACAAGAACAATGATAACAGTTAATTTTTACATGTTTCTCGTATTTTGTCTTACACGAAATGCGCAAAACATGTAAAAACTAACTGTTACCATTAAGGCATATAAGATTCGTACATGATGTTTCGTAACAAATAATGTAAATAAAACATATTTAACTTATTGAAAATCCAGGTTTATTTCTTTCATCTATAGCTTTTGCCTTTTACCTCGGTACCAACTTGATGCAAATCGACTTTATGGAAGCGGAGTGATAGTTACTTTTTTTACTCAGAGATACAAAATATAATTTGTTGTTTCTACCAACTTCTTTCTCGTTTTGATTTCTAATCACAGTACCTGAACTGCGTGTGTGAGTGACTCAAAATACAATACCCTGCATCACATAAAACAACGTAGCTCCTTTACTTTCAGGCATAGGTAAACAGTTTTGGTGTCGATGGAAAAATAAGACTGGGGTCTATTAATTTTCTTTCGGTGTTGTTTTCCAATATCTGTGAGGATTTCATAGTTATTATCCATGAAAGTGACAAGATTAGACGAATTCAACAATGCTTTCAGCCTAACAGTAACCATATCTAAATAATTCTGTATACAATTATACCAATTGTACATTTTCGTGATTGTATTGTTTATTAGCTTCGATTTGGGATAAGAACCAAGTCTCTGGCTTGATTCACGGCGAAGATATTACAAGAAAAGTACTGTATATCAAAATGATTTTTAAAAGTATCCAATATGGCGGCCCAAAATGGCGGTTTTCCGTAGTCAAATTTTGGTAGACTTTTGATATGTTATTCAGGACACTCAATGAGATCAGAAACAATAAAAATACCTTTTATTACAATTATTTCTAGGTTCAACCGCAATTCTACTCGTCTATTAACGATAGCATCTTTTTACTAGAGTGCAGGAAGTATACAGACGTACAGTACGTAATTCGTGTTCCGAAAGTCATGGACAATAGTAAAGGAATACGAAGAAATAAGGTAATCTAGATTTAGTACAAATGAAATTAAATATCCAGTGACGATATTGGATCGAAAAATTCCACGGATAAACGCGAATTCGAAGCAGGAGCTAAATCGAAAATTTCAACCTGTTGAACAGCCGCCATGTTTAGGAATCGTGTTATTTCAACTACATGTCTATGTGTTAACGCGATTGTGTTAAAATATAACGCAAACAGGTGGTTAGAACAATTCACTCTCCATTCGGAGCTGTGTGTCAAATGTCGGTAGTTGAAATGACACACAGCTTGTGTGTTGAATTAACACAAGGGTAGAATCTTCGGTGTTGTTTTCTGCGTGATTGCTAAATATGTTGGACAACTAACTATAAAGACTTATGTACTTAAACTACAGACAAACACAGTAGCTTATGTACTTAAGCTACAGAAATAAATACTGGAAGGAAACAAATCCTGATATTCACAAATTTTCAACATGTAAACCGCGCAATGTGTTCTCAATTGTTTTACATAATGTTTCTGAATAAACATGTCAACATCGAGAAACAATGCCGTATTACTGTGTCACTTCTACATTACACCAGAGTTCACCAGTCAACACCGGGGCTATTTCAAAAATGGCGGGAAACAAGTAGAAACACTATTAAGAAGCAATCATATTATAAGGATATAGGTAAGAGTTTCCTATTATTCTTGAACAAGATGTTCGTGAAGGTTGTGTTTCGCACCATCATGAAATACACAACAATGAATTATGGGGAGGACGACAAAAGAAATATGAAGATTTTCTAAATGATGTGTTCTGTTGTTTACTATTCCTATTTTAAAATTAGAATTTGTTTCCGTCTTCTTCCTGATAACATTTTAGCAGGGTGTTTCAAGAAAGGGCTCGTTCGAAAACACTTAACGAAATTGACGATGTTCACGAATTAATCTGTTGCAGTTCTTTTCGTTAACTTCGTTTGTTTCGTTATTTCCGAACGCGATGAATTGGTTGTCATGTTAACTAGCTAGTATTCAAAGATGGCGAACCATGTAAGTGTAAACATGCACACCACAAGCTTTTGAACACAGAAAAAGGGTTACATCAACACCGCACACGTAACGGAGTTATTTCAACACCGAAATATGTGTCGTAGTAACACAAAAGTGGAGTCGAACTAACATCAAAAACGGTGTTCGTGTGGTGGTCTGACCTTAAATTTAACACAGGGAGTATTGAATTAATACCAAAACAGTATTACTTATATGGCTTTCACCTTGAATTATGACACAGTCCCTGTGTTATTTCAACACACCATCTGTGTTATATTGATCCTTGATATGGTGTAATACTAGAACAAAATAATTAACACACTACACACCGTGTTACTTTCTTCGTGTTAGTGCAACACCGCCAGAAAGTAACACTCAACACACTTCCCCACCATGAGATGGTGTCGAATTGTCGCCTCGAACGGGACTTCCATAATAGTTCTACTATGAAGGAAAGAACCCTGGGTTCCCATTACCTTTATGTGTATTATTATGTATAGATATATTTATGTGTATTTATATACATGTGGTAGTTAGTATTTTTAGTGTAAATGTTGAGTGAGTGTGAGGATATGTTTATTAGCAATGTGACATTTATTTAGTTCAGAAAATTCTTCATCTCTGCATATAGAGTACTTTACTACGTGTGTGAATGTATGTAGTGCTTACTATATTACCGGCATACGTTTATATTCCAATAGCTATCCAACTGTTGAACAGGAAGTGTGAATGCAGTATATGGATCAAATCTGATTGGAAACAATAATTACAGAAACTAATATAATCTTTCTCATCAGCTGGGCTGGGTTTGAGTAAATCCACATTGAGTAGCATTTACTTGGATCCAGGTCAGTTTTGTATGAGTTGACATATGTCTAACTGCAAAAGGCTTAACATTAATAATGTATTGCATATGTGGTGTGTTCCTGTTGATCCTCATGAGAGAAAAAAATCAGACTTTCGACTATATTTCGGCAATTATCCCATATTTTTCATCTTTCCCTTCCTCCTTACCCCCTTTTCTATATTATTCTATCTTCTCCATATCTTACTAGAAATCTTTTCTCTGCATTGTTTCTTTTATCTACTATTCTTCCGTGACAAACTATTTCTTTGAAAATTCATTCTACTTTAGTTCTTTCTTCTTCTTCTTCTCCCTCTTCTTCCTTCTCCCAGCCCTTTTTCTCTCTTCCTAATTTCAAATGTAAAAAGAAATGTAATTGAGTCGTTATTGTCGTGCACTGCAATACATGGTCTTTTAATTTAAATTAAATAAGAATCTTCAGAAGCCTGATGATTAATTTGAGAGAATAACTATAAAACAGAATCAATGATTGACATTGAAATTTAATTTTATGTTAAATTTCCTTTTAAATAGCGACAAGTTTATTTATTTTTATTTTTCCTAACAACTTCGTACACGACCCCAAGATCATTAACGACCCAATTCTATTCTTTTTACACCTGGGAGAAATTTGCCTTCCGGAGCGAGGAAATTCACCGGGGCATTTCTCAGATCGGGCTTAACCCGAGTTAATAGTATCTTCACAGTACTAACTTTATTTCCTCTTTATTTTAAGTCCCCTCCAAAGGAAATATACTGAAATCATCACTGATTGTACGTGTTTTAATTAGTTATAAAGAGAAAGAGTTTGAGCAAGTTATGAAATAATCCACCTCCGATCAAGACTTCGAACACAAAATTTAAATTAATGTTTTAAGAATAATCAGCAGTCCTATTTTTGTAGTCTAAATGACCATGCACTTGATAGTGAATTTCCTGAAAATCATGTGTATATATATTAGCCATACTTGTAGTTAATTACCATCCATCTACCTATACATTAATTAAACTTCTAATTAATGCCCCCAATCAATCAAAACGGAAGAGTCCTTCCTTCATGAACTCCCGTCCCAACTTTGTTTTCTGACAACACCGAGACCCTAAAATATTGATGTGGTTTTGTTAGTATGCATCAAGATATTTCTTTTCTTGCTATTCGTAATAACTAAATTACGAATAAGTAAATTAATATTTTTATGTGTTATTTACTCTTATTTCAACGACGTAATTCATTTTCTAAAGAAGATATCATTACTATTTAGGAAAGGAAATACTGTTAATTTGTAGAACTCTTTTGGGAACTGTATTAATTACAAAGGGATTACCCCTTATTCCGCAGATAATTTGCACATTAAGTTTCAATTTGTGGAACACTTCTGAAAATCAGATTTCAACAGTAGTGTATAACATAATCGTTTATTTATTTATCCACCGAAAGTTTTCAATAAGACACCATAACACTGCACTAACATAGTTGACAGTTAAAACATGCTAAAAAGACGCTCTTTTAATGAATATATCTTTTATTGGTAGAATGTTTTTTTTCGCTTATACGCAATTAAGTGTATTGTTTCTTCGTTCATCAAGATTAACATCACAACTGGAATTAAATCTAAATAGGTTATTTTAAAGTGGCAACATGTATGATGTGTACAGATGTCTGATATACTACATTTATTATATCGTTATATCATTTTACTCTGTTTGTTTATATGCATAGTTTTCCTACTAAAGTCAATGAAAACACAATATTATTGAACGCTCCGAAAATATGATGCTCTTTTAATTTATTGATAATATTCTGTTTCTAAATAATTGATACGTTTTGAGTTCTAGTCACAAATCTTGCTTGGAGCTTCACTTGAAAGCATCGCTTACACATCATAACAAATAGTAGATGGCTGCTTTCTGTCATAAACTGGAAAACAAATTACTGTTCAATTGGTAACGCGCTAGTAGCTACAATCACATAGATAGTAGAGCCAATTGTCCCCCCAGGATAAACTTTATTGACCCTATGATTATTACGCAATAAATAATAGAGCTTCGCAATTTATAAGGTTATAATAGTAAACATCAATCTATACTTGTCCTATATATAATTTTACAGCACTATACTAGCACAACTTTAACACTCTGCGGCCATCAAACCTTAGCTACCTGTTTCTACGCCAGTTTACAGTTCTTGATATTTCAGAGGCTCTCAAATACAGGGTGACCGAATTAAACCTCTCACATTTTAAAGGCTAATAAAAGAAAAAGTATTGCATGTGAAAATTTGTGTATTCAAAAATATAAAATGGTATTGAAAACCGTTTATAATGACTTTGTTATGACTTTAATTACTCTGTTCTGATGTATGTTGAAATGACAGCAATTATTGTCAATAATACCCAATAAAACACCCTACTTTTTGATCAGCAGTAGCACTGTAGCTATATGGAATGGAAATCATGTCAAGTATCTGGGAAACATTTTGACGAGACACACTTACTGCTCCAAAGAGATCAAGTCAAGAATAGCCATAGTCAAAGAATAATTCGACAAGAAAAGATCATTCTCAACTAGCAGGCTCAATATTGGACTTAAGAAGAAATTGGTCAAGTATTATGGATCATTGGTTTAGAGACTTGAACATTACTGAAGTTAGAGAAGAAATATTTAGAGGGCTTCGAAATTTGGTGTTGGAGGAAGATGGAAAAGATAAAATGGACAGAGAGAGTAACAAATGCAAATATTTTAAAACGCATAGGAAAAAAGAGGATGCTTCTAGGGAGCATCCTTCGTAGGAAGGGGAATAGAATTGGACACATCTTGCGAAGAAATTGGCTTCTTCATACCGCCGAAAGAAAGCCAGGAATAGAAAGAAGAACACAACTGATCGATGATTTGAAAAATTTGGAGTTAAGAGAGGAAGGTAAAAATGAGGAAACGTGGAAGAAATATTTCTAGGCCCAAATCTAAAATAGCAAAAAAATTCATTAGTCCCAGGACCTACCAAAAGGCAAAATAATAATAATAATAATAATAATAATAATAATAATAATAATAATAATAATAATAATAATAATAATAATAATAATAATAATAGCATTGTCAGTGGAGGGGCTAGAGGAGTGGGGATCGTCACTTCCGCTCACCACTTTCCTACTGTTTTCAGTCGTCATTATGGTTTGGTCAGAAGCTCATACGCAATCGAAATGTTTTTTTCAAAAGCACCAGTTCTATGATTACAGTACAAACGATTTTTCGTTTAAAGTTTGTTATTTCACGTAATGAAAATGTTCCTGATCGGAAGAGTGGGTCGAGAATTTTTGAACAAGAGGTTCAGCGATGGAAAATATGATCTGGTTGACCTAAAAGTGCTCATACACCTAAGAATATTGAGGTTGTGAGATAGTCTTGTTTGCGGGTCCCCAAAACGTTCTGCAAAGAATAATGCTGCAGCTGTTAGGCTTCCTAAGAAAAGTATAAGAATTTTAGTAATTACAAACTGTTTTCAATACAATTTTGAATTTTTGAGTAAACAACTCTGTATCTGCAATGCTTTTTTATTTTATGAGCCTTCAAATTGTGGAATGTTTTATTGGGTCACCCTGTAGTTTTGTAGTTAGCAAGCTCGTTTTCTATGTTCGTAGTCTGGTTTGGTTTTTGGTGGGAGTTAAGTTTGTTACGCGTATAAACCCGACAAGGGGTAAAATTGTGGTACTAAGATTACTCAAAATAAATCAATAATTCAGGTCTCCTGTATAAGGAAGGCATGAGTAGTTGCAACATTTTTAAAATTTTGAATTTCAAAAATGTATAATGCTTGGTTTTCAGCACACTTTCATGAAACTTTGTAGTTGCAAGACGGGGTAGATTTGACTTGCACAGAAAATTTGAGAAATTCGACCTCATATGCTTTCCTGAGTAATTCAAAATTTCGAAAAACTTAATTTCTCATATAATAAATTACATCGTGTGCTTGGGTTTTCTCTGGGTTCTCCCGTTTCTTCGCACTTTCATCATTCCACCTTTTCATTCATTTCTCATCATCACCGTCTCCTTTAGCCTAGCCGGTATATCCGTGGGACGTAAAACTTAAAGATTTCATTTTTTATATAATAAATTATACAAAATACAAAATGAATTATGTTAGACACTGTTCGACATATGGTGACATTGTAGGTAGCGCCTACAACACAAATTGTATTTTCTAACATAAGGGGAAAAGTAAACTAAAGAACAAACTGTAATACTATTTCGCTAATCCGCTGTGAATTTAATACTCGTAAGTGGTGCTGTTATCTTATATATAGGCTTACCAGGAAGATTGCATATTTTAAACTTCAAGTAGCCTAAGACCTAAATTTTAGTAGATCTGTAGCTGTAGGTTACAAATATAATAAAGGAATATATAAATATAAACAAAAGAAATACTTTCTTAAATCGGAGGAACAATGATGCCAGACATAAAACGCATTTTCTTTCGCATATTTCTTTAAATATGCCCTCTTGTCACACTGCACATACTCACCCACTCCCTTCCATTATCTTCATATCCTTGGAGACGTACTAAACAAAAATACTCATCACCATCCGATCAACTATCAGTGCTCTCACTATACTGTGCGGTGGTTTCTGTCCTGTTTCTCTTCTGGGTATCTTTCCTGCTCGTCTTTTGGGTTTGCCCCTTAGTTTCTTCAAACTGCTTTTGTTTAACTTTTATCTATGTACTCTGAATCATTCGCTCAAGACAATCATGATTGAAATAGTAAGCCTACTAATCTTTTTCATTATTATTATTATTATTATTATTATTATTATTATTATTATTATTATTATTATTATTATTATTATTAGTAGTAGTAGTAGTAGTAGTAGTAGTAGTAGTAGTAGTAGTAGTAGTAGGCGGCTTATCATTTTTTTAGTATCTTATCCTCTAATGATTAAAAAATATTATTAGTATTTCTTTCACTGTAATGTTGTAGGAACAAGCAGCATTACGTGGTTGAATTAACATTTACTCCATAAACTATGAAGTACGGTACATTATCTTCTATTGTGAATATAAAATAGTTTAGGGTCTATATGAAAGCAGTGTTTCGATGAAACTGTTCGTAATTTTGTTTCACTGTACCGGAACATGTTGCAACACCTGTTCTAACTTACCCTTTACCCACTTTACTTAACAAAAGGAAGAAAATATCTACATCTCCAACATAAATCTCATTTCAAACATGGCTGGTATGCTTTTACAGGTGAAGATATATGAAGATATTGCAAGGTACGTCTTGCAACCTTGCTAATATTATATTCAAATATAAATGATATAATTTAAATATTGCTCTATTTAATAATTGTGTTTAATTATAGGTTAGAAATCCAGGCCTGGAGTATATTAATTATTGGTATATATTTATTCATTTATTTTATTATTATTAGTGTAAGGAAATATTTAATCAATTTATGTTGTATATTTATGTATATACATATTAGAGCATCATCCCCTATTATTTAAGAATTATTCATATTATTACTTACAGTTTAGCTAGTGCTAATCGTTGCTTTTTTCCATGCTAACTTTTTCTCTTGAAGCCTGTCGAGGAGGCTAGCTGCTAAATCCATTGTATTTCAGTCTCCCTTACTGGGAATTTTCCATTTCGAGTAGTTGGCGCTAAAAAACTTTCTAAAGATTTTTTGTTGCTATTTTTTTTAGCAGGCCAAACCGTATAAAAAGGCTGCCTCCCCTATCTTCGTGGCTGTGCGTTTTGAGGATTCCTGAATGCAGGATCTTGGCCAGCCAGTCCGCTGCACTGTAAGAGAATAGTGCAGTTTGGAGAGAGTCCCCTCTAGTTAGAGACTGTATGTAGAGAGAATAGTGATTCTACTACATTACAGATGCCCGCTTAAGCAATTGAGCTTTGGCCGTTTAGATAGGATATTCAAATGATAGGGATTTAGGAAATAAGTTGTTATTTTTAGATGCTTAATCCTACGCCTATAACAGAGGCTATTGGATTACTATTGCTTGTTTAGAATGGGAGTATATAAGCTTCCTAAGGGTCTATGGCGGAGGTGAGTGACGCACGTATAGACTCGAGGTTTTGGTTCCGTCCTAGTGGTGGAGGAACATTAATTATAAAATCCAAATGCGTTTGGGTTCGATCCCTGCTTATGTAATTATAGCATAATTAGGTGCTGTAAGAGATTAGAGATTTCTCACTGCAACTTTCATTTAAGAGAGTGTTAGAGTGAGTATTTAACCAAATTCCTTTATTTCCTTGAGCGAAAGGAAATTTAGAGCCGTGAGCAAAGGCTGACAATCCTATCCCTAAAACCAACCTATCCTATATGATTATTTGCTTAAGCTAGATAGAATCCTTTTGTGGACTTATCTTGGAGTCCCAGAGACAGGTTTAGGCCAGACAGTGACCTATGAGTCAAGGTCCCGTCTTTAAAAGTAAGGAGTACGGTCCAGGAATAACTGAATTATGTAAACCGTATTTCCACAGGTCCCTGCTATAATAGAGAGTAATTTGATTAATAAGGAAATTAGGAATTCTAGAGTTTAGATTAAAATACTTCCTTTCTCCATTAGTTATTGGGGAAGGGTAAGAAGGAAGATAGAGTGCATATAGGGCGGAGTGGCGTCCTGAGATAAAGTTAGTACCCTACCTTTAAATTAGAGAATTCTATTTGTAAATAAACGAATAATCACCTAGTTAATTTCTCGAAAAATTCATTTAATATTCTTTGATATGAACATATACCCTAGACATTACGAGCAAGTACTTTGTAAGGACGTAGATAGAAAGTTATGAATATTTAGAGAGTTGTTATCGTAAATTATACGGAATTGATATTCATACTTGGAAGATTATTAGCCTAAGAGAATAGGAGGACAAAAAAAAAATTTTCTTTTCTTCCAAAAGTGGGGAATTCTCGTCCGGCATAGAAATTAAATGAAACCGAGAAACAGACGTAGGAGGAAAATGGAGAACGTAATTGAATTAGACTTGTTAAAATCCGCTTTAGGGATAGATTCGGATGTTGAGCTAGGAATAGACCAAATAGTAGAGGAAATACGTAAGCTTAGAGAGGGGAATCAAGAAAATAATGAGCACAGAAATTGTAAATGTAGTAATTTGGATGAAATAAAACTACCGTTACCGAAGTTCTCAGGACAAGTATCGGAGAATCCATTCGATTTCCTCGATGAGTTGACAGATTTTGCCAAGAGCAAAAATATGACAATGAATGAATTGCTAGAGAAAGTTATTCCAAATGCCTTAGTTTCTGACGCCCGTAAATGGTTTAATTTCAAGTCGAAATTTACAGATTTTACTGCATTTAGGCATAGTCTACTGCAGGAATATTTTAGCTTTAATTATGAAAGCGAAATAGAAGCTCAATTGGCGACACGAATTCAGAGACCGGACGAATCGTTCTCAAGATTTATTAGAGAAATGGCATTGCTTTTCTCTCGTATGAAAAATCCAGTTGAGGAGATAGAACAGATAGCCAAGATTGTAAGTAAAGCACACCCTAAGTATAAACAATTTCTTCATGATAGGAAATTTGCTAACTTAAGGGAGTTGGAAGAATACGCCTTGAAAATTCAAGCGTATTTATTAGAAGATTATAACTATGCTAAGCAGCATAGCGCAGGGAAGGAAGAAAGTATCCAATTGGCTGCAGTGAGTAGTAGAGAGATAGGCACTGAGTCAGTCCCCCCGATTAGGCCGCAAGCATTAAATCCAGCATATTTTAGCAGGCAAACAAATGAAAAGAGAGAAAGTAAAAAAGAGGGACCAAGTAAGGCTGAAATTAAATGTCATGCGTGTAGAGGTTTTGGACACAAAAGCTATGTTTGCCCCAGCAAGAAAAAGGTTGAGAACCACGGGAAAAGGGAAAATATTGCAGCTACGGTCACTAGATTTCCTAGAAAACTTGCTAGAGGGAAAAATGCACCTCCTTATCTTTTTGGGAAATTTTACGGACAGATTAAAGACTGTTACTTGGACAGTGGATCATTTATTTCATTAATTGATATTAAGACCGCGAAAAAATGGATTGAGAAAGGAGCGAAGTCGGAAAAAGTAAATGAAAAGATTTTGTTAGCTACAGGTGAAGCTAGCTGTAGTCTTGTGGTTATGCCAACTTTTTTCATAAAAAGGAGGAAATTTACGCATAAATTCTATGCTCTTTCTCACGCTTCTATTGAATTAGTGCTTGGTGCTGATTTTCTATCAGAAGCAAAGATAGATCTTTACCTTGCGAAAAATTCATGGTGCTTTAGCGATGAGTCGTTTCTTACGAGATTCGTAATTCCAGAGGATCGAGAGAGAACTTCAAAAAGTTTGTCAACATCAATGAGGGATAACGGTACTCTTTGTAAAGAGGGAAACGATGGTGCGTCAGGAAAAAGAAAGAATTCTTTTTTATTGCATCGAAAGCAAAAAAGGAATCTCAAGGGTGGAGAACAGAGCCACTAATAAAAGCGACAATATTAAATAGAGAGGTATTCTTGTTTTGCGACTCTGGCAGCCTACTGAGCTTTGTTGACGAAAACGAAGCAAATTTGTGGAGAGAGAGAGGGGCGAAGTTTAAGAAAGATCCATTGTATTTAAGTCTAGCGAGTGGGTCAGCGACTTCCTTAGAGAGTGTGCTCGTAGAAGTTGAATTTTACGGCCATAAAATTAAGCAGCGGTTCCACGTGGTATCTTCCCTTCTGAAACCCATAATTGCAGGAAGAGATTACCTGGCGAGGGCAAAGATTGTTTTGTGTACATCGCTCCGAGGATGGTGTATTGAGAACGGAGGGATGGCGGTATGCGAGTATGACAAACCTCCTAAAAGTAGAGGGGAGGGAAATGTCCCTTGTGCGGCCATTGAGAATGCCCCCAGTCAGCTTATAGAAAAGATGTTAAACAATGTTAGTTTAGACCCACAGAGAAAAAATAAAATGAGAAATATTTTGGGAAAATATAAGAACGTTTTTTCAGACAAACCAGGAGTTACACATTTAATGAAACATCATATAAATATTAAAAACCCCAAACCTTTTTCTTGTCGGCTTAGACCTATGTCTATAGAGAAAAGACAGATTATGGAGAAAGTGTTAGATCAAATGGAAAAAGATAGAATTATAAAAAAGGCGAGTACTCCGTACGTAAGCTGCCCGATTTTGCATAAGAAAAAGGATGGTAGTTTCAAGGTCATTTTAGACAGTCGAAAAGTTAACGAACTAACAGAGAAGGAAAAAGTAGGTTTGCCAAGTATAATGGAAGCGCTAACTCACTTAGGAAAGATGAATTTCTATGCATGTTTTGATTTATCATATGCTTTCGCTCAGATTGAATTAGATGAAGAAAGTCAACCGTATACAGGTTTTATAACTCATTTGGGCACGTATCAGTTCATTAGAGGAGTTTATGGATTATGTAATTACCCATTTGCTTTAGCCAGGTTGATGCAAATGGTTTTAAAAGAACTATATTATACTAAGGTCATCTCATTCTATGATGATATAGTGGTGGGCGGTCAAACACCTGATGAGTTAATTGAAACTCTTGAAGAAACGTTAAAGAGAATTAGCGATGCAGGACTTACCCTTAACCCTGATAAAGCAGTTCTTTTTACGCAGAAAATAGAATTTCTGGGATATACTATTACTCCCGGTAGAATAACATGCACTCCGGAGAAATTAAAGATGGCGCAGCAAATCGCTAGGCCGAAGAATGTAAAACAGCTTCAAGCGATCTTGGGATTTTTCCAGTTTTTTCACTTTCGGATACCAAATATGGCTATGATAGTTTCACCGCTTACAGATTTGTTGAAGCGAGATGCAAAATTTAAATGGGAAGAAAAGCACGAGAAAGCGTTATTGCAACTAAAGGAGGAATTAGCCAAAGATCCTGAATTACTTCTACCGAAGTTAGATGACCCGTTCTACTTATATGTGGACGGAAGTTCGGTGGCTACTGGGTACACCCTCTGCCAAAAGGATGATAAGGGCCGTTTAGCAGTAGTAGCGTATGGATCTAGAAAGTTATCTCCCACTCAAAGTAAATATAGTTCTACGTATCTAGAGCTTTTATCCATTGTTATTGCACTTGAGAAGTTCGAGTTATATTTGATTCATGCTCCTGTCATTTATGTATATACAGATCATAGACCGATTTTATCACTAATAAAATCTATGAAAGTACCAGCGCTTGTACAGAGGTGGTTAACAAGAATAATGAGATTTCCAGTTGTGCTGAAATTTCAGCAAGGAAAGACAAATCCCGTAGATTTTCTGTCTCGTCTCGAAAACTCGCACACTGAAGGTCCAGAGTTTGAGGGGAGCAAAGAGGCTAATGAATTATTACCGTTAGAAGCTGAAAACGATTCTGGTTTTCTAAAGATAGAGACAAGCGAAGGAAAAGTAGTAGACGTTCAGGAGCTACCAACGTCTGAGGTTTTACTCATTGATTATAATAGTTTTAGGGAAGTAAAACTATTAAAGAAACAAATGAAGGAAAAGAAGAGAAAAAGGAACTTAAACGTAAGCAAAGTTAGAAATTTTTCTCTAGAAGAAAAGAGAGAAATGCTATCGGAATTACCTTACTGCATGTTAGTAGAAGAAGAGGAAGAAAATAATTTTGCAGACTTCTCGCAAATCAGTGATTTAGATAAACTTAGAGAAAATCAAAATGGAGATTCTTTTATTTCGAAATTCATTGCTTTCTTAAAGGGAGATAAGGTGTCAGTTTCAAGTAAGCTGAGACAAAAATTTAAGAGACTGAAGAGAAATTGTTTTATAGACGAGAATGGAATTCTGAAAAGAAGATTGAGAGTAAATGATGAAGTTAGGGATGTGGTTTGGATCCCAAATTCATTGAGAGCAACTCTCTGTGTGATGGCTCATATAATTAAAGAATCAGGTCATCCTTCGTGGATAGAAACGCTAAGAAAATTGCGGGAAGCTTACTTCTGGCCAAGTATGCGTGACGATGTACGAAATTTTTGCAAAGCTTGTGTTCCCTGTAGTTTATACAAGGAAAATACTAATACTAAATATGGGTTTATGGAATCTTCATTAGCTGTTAGGCCTAACCAAATCTTGTATGTCGATAATTTTGGATCCTTAGTGCCGAGTAAAATAGGAGGATATAGATATGGATTAGTCCTTGTTGATGGATTTTCAAGATTGGTAAAGATTTATCCTGTCAGAAGACTTACTGCAAAGACAATGGTAGACTGTCTTTTAACTTTTTTCTCGGAGTTTGGACCTTATTCTCAAATATCTAGTGACAATCACTCAATATTTTCAGGAAAATTGTGGAGAGAAACAATGAGTCTGCTTAAGACAAGATGTCATTTTATTAGCGCTTATAGGCCAAAGGGAAATAAAAGCGAAAAAATGATAAAAGATGTAAAGACAATACTTGGCATGTATGCTAACAAGCATGAAAATTGGGCGAGAGATATTAAACTTATTGAATTTGCAATAAATTCCAGAGTTTGTTCGGCTACGGGATACAGCCCAGCATTTCTATTCTTTGGAAGGTCTTTTAAACACCCGTTATATGAAACCCAAGAAGAGAAAGAAGAAGTTCAAGAGGAACCAGATTATTGTAAATATGTTCGGGAAATCCAACTGAGAATGGAGACTGCTTACAAACGCGCGAATGAGGTACAGAGACGAAAACATGCTGATAGAAAACAAATTTACAATAGAGGTCGACGACCGAATCCATTCAAACCCGGTCAGATGGTATGGTGGCGGATAATACGGCTTTCTTCCCCCACTAATAAAGTGAGTGCAGGCCTCTTACCGAGGTACAGCGGTCCTTGGAAGATCGAAAAGCAGTTAGCTGCAAATACTTATATAATTCGGAATCAAGACAGTGGTAGAACAGTCAAGACAAACGCTGATATGATCAAACCTGTTTTTATGGCCCCAGAATTTTGTAAGAAGGTCCGTGAACTACAGCCAGAGTTTGCCAAAACACTATTTCCAGACGAAAGAGAAAGTAAAGTTGGGGGGAAAATAAAACATCCCACAGACGTAGTAATATAAGCTTAAAAAAGATTTTTTGTGCTGTTATTTTTTTTCTTTCTTAGAGAAATTTAGCTAGTTTAGGGAACAAGCCTGGCCAAGATCACAGTTTCTCGTCTCGTCGTTTTCTGTAAACATCGTTGTCTGTAGTCTCAAAGCTTTGAAAAAAATGTCGAACGGATTTAAGAAACCTACACGTAGTGTGTACGTTGCTGCTCGTCCTAAAGCAGATGCAAGTTTTGAACTTGAATTATTGTGTCACGTAGATGCTTCACGAAACAATAAGCGTCGTATGCGTTTTTCACAGTTAAATAACAGCAGTACTAAGAAAGTTCGAGTAGCTGACCCAGGCTATACTCTGAAGGACATTAGAGCACTTCAATATCAAAAATCGTTGCAAAAGTTTAATTTCACGAAAGAGGACTCCAACCTTGGTGGACCGAGTTCGAAAGATTCTTCCAGTAATCCAGATGCTATTGTCGAGGATGGTTGTTTCTTGGATCTAATCACTGATGGTGAGGGATTAGATAACCTTCCCTTAACACCAGGTAAGGACTTAGACTTATCAGGTACTGTGAACGGAGTCGAGACGGCAAAAAGGAAGTTGGACTTCTAGTGAACAGCAATCTGCAAGTCGGTAGTGCAGATAAACCGAAAATCAGTACAAGTGAGTGAACAAGTGAAGTGAACAAATACTGAATTAAATGGGAAATTATTAATTTTTTGCTTATGTTTTTTTTAAAAAAAAAGACGGTCACGAGACTAAGAACTGAAGGGAAATTCTCCCTAAAAAAAAATTTTAAGTCGTTACGAAATTAAATGAAAAATTTGTTTGTTTTTGTTTTTTTGTGATTGTGATAGTGTTGTGATGAAAATTTTTTTGAAATATAAGACTGATCCGGACTATAAACTGAATACTCAAAGTAACAAGTGAGAATAATATTCTTTTTTCTTTCTTTTTTTTGTGATGGGGTTATATGCAAGGTACGTCTTGCAACCTTGCTAATATTATATTCAAATATAAATGATATAATTTAAATATTGCTCTATTTAATAATTGTGTTTAATTATAGGTTAGAAATCCAGGCCTGGAGTATATTAATTATTGGTATATATTTATTCATTTATTTTATTATTATTAGTGTAAGGAAATATTTAATCAATTTATGTTGTATATTTATGTATATACATATTAGAGCATCATCCCCTATTATTTAAGAATTATTCATATTATTACTTACAGTTTAGCTAGTGCTAATCGTTGCTTTTTTCCATGCTAACTTTTTCTCTTGAAGCCTGTCGAGGAGGCTAGCTGCTAAATCCATTGTATTTCAGTCTCCCTTACTGGGAATTTTCCATTTCGAGTAGTTGGCGCTAAAAAACTTTCTAAAGATTTTTTGTTGCTATTTTTTTTAGCAGGCCAAACCGTATAAAAAGGCTGCCTCCCCTATCTTCGTGGCTGTGCGTTTTGAGGATTCCTGAATGCAGGATCTTGGCCAGCCAGTCCGCTGCACTGTAAGAGAATAGTGCAGTTTGGAGAGAGTCCCCTCTAGTTAGAGACTGTATGTAGAGAGAATAGTGATTCTACTACATTACAGATGCCCGCTTAAGCAATTGAGCTTTGGCCGTTTAGATAGGATATTCAAATGATAGGGATTTAGGAAATAAGTTGTTATTTTTAGATGCTTAATCCTACGCCTATAACAGAGGCTATTGGATTACTATTGCTTGTTTAGAATGGGAGTATATAAGCTTCCTAAGGGTCTATGGCGGAGGTGAGTGACGCACGTATAGACTCGAGGTTTTGGTTCCGTCCTAGTGGTGGAGGAACATTAATTATAAAATCCAAATGCGTTTGGGTTCGATCCCTGCTTATGTAATTATAGCATAATTAGGTGCTGTAAGAGATTAGAGATTTCTCACTGCAACTTTCATTTAAGAGAGTGTTAGAGTGAGTATTTAACCAAATTCCTTTATTTCCTTGAGCGAAAGGAAATTTAGAGCCGTGAGCAAAGGCTGACAATCCTATCCCTAAAACCAACCTATCCTATATGATTATTTGCTTAAGCTAGATAGAATCCTTTTGTGGACTTATCTTGGAGTCCCAGAGACAGGTTTAGGCCAGACAGTGACCTATGAGTCAAGGTCCCGTCTTTAAAAGTAAGGAGTACGGTCCAGGAATAACTGAATTATGTAAACCGTATTTCCACAGGTCCCTGCTATAATAGAGAGTAATTTGATTAATAAGGAAATTAGGAATTCTAGAGTTTAGATTAAAATACTTCCTTTCTCCATTAGTTATTGGGGAAGGGTAAGAAGGAAGATAGAGTGCATATAGGGCGGAGTGGCGTCCTGAGATAAAGTTAGTACCCTACCTTTAAATTAGAGAATTCTATTTGTAAATAAACGAATAATCACCTAGTTAATTTCTCGAAAAATTCATTTAATATTCTTTGATATGAACATATACCCTAGACATTACGAGCAAGTACTTTGTAAGGACGTAGATAGAAAGTTATGAATATTTAGAGAGTTGTTATCGTAAATTATACGGAATTGATATTCATACTTGGAAGATTATTAGCCTAAGAGAATAGGAGGACAAAAAAAAATTTTTCTTTTCTTCCAATATATGTGTTTCATTAATAACACCATAATCAGTGATAGTTACTTGTACTAGTCGCCAGTCCCTTCACAATAAACTCTTCAAATTTTACTCATCTGGCCTGAAACCAGCAATCCTTTTTTCCTGTAAGTGGGATCAACTTCCGTAAATCAACAATCTACTACGTCTCTTCCTCCACGAGATGTGCATATGTGAAGACTAAATTCATTCTTGTAGCTCTTCGCATTGAAGTTAAATTAATAGTGCTAATGGTGTTGCAAACTACCACTGTTGCAACTACCCCCCGCTAACCGTACTACGTATAAGGATATAGTTAGGAAAGTCGTTGGAAAAGTGCTGTGATTGATAATAACACCATCACTGGAACCATTACACTGCTAGACTATAGTACTAACATAGCAGAGGAAAGCACGGGCATTCAGCTAATATATTTGATTTCAGTTTAACGTCCCTTTCAACAGCGAGGCTTATGAGACGTGGACCTACATACGGTATATATCTAGGGTGGACCATTTATCTTGATACGCCCCTGTAACTTTTAAACTAATAGACAAAAAACATTAAAACTTTGTACCATGAAAATATCGAAAGAGAAACTTTATTTGACATATTCTGCAATACCACCAGGTTAACAGTATTGTCAACCCAACATGCATTTTTTAAATGTCACTACGTCAAGTTATTACACATTTAAAATGTTGGTGACTTCTACTGCATTAATAACGCAAGTAAGAAGGACAAAGCAGTGCACAGCTAAAGTACTTTGGTGTCTAATATTATGATCACGAAATGGTGGATTTCGAATGAATAGGATTAAAGTTACAAAAGTGATTGAAAGTTTTATTTTTTCAAAAGCTTTCATTTCGAAACAACGCATAAATAAGTACCTCGTCTAATTGCAGAGATGTGTTTCAATAGATTTTAAGATCATAATAGATCTACTGTTTACAACAATTTTACATCTCAAACCGTTCTGGAGATATGACAAACAATAATAAAGTTTGCAACACTGCTCAAAATTATGTAATTCCAAGAATTTGTAATTACACCTGCCAGACACTATTGTTGGGATGTTATAGAAACAAAGGAAAGAACCAAGAGTTTTAAAATATTTCTACAAATACGCCATTTTAAGCAATATATCAATTTTTACATTTTTATATCTCACCAGGGCCGTGCCGGGGGGAAGGCGAGCGGGGCGACGGCCCCGGGCGCCGAAGTAAGGGAGCGAAAATATCGAGAGAAAAAGGAGCAAAAGAAAGGAAAAATTACTTGGAATATACGTATGGGGGCGCCGTCGTATACTCTCGCCCCGGGCGCTGGTTTTCCACTGCACGGCACTGTACCTCACGAACGGTTTGATTCACATCGCAGATACTAAATTGTTATAAACAGCATTATGATATTTATTCAAAAGCATCTACGTAATTGGATGTGATACTCATCTAAGCACTTTTTAGAATTAAGTCCTTCTAAAGAAAGTCAAATTGTCAATTTTTTGTAACTTTGCATTTACTTGTTCGAAATACTTCATATGATGACCGTAGTATTCGAAACTAAGGTATCTTGGATATGCATTATCCTGTCTGTTTCACTTGGGTTGTTAAAATTTGGTTGGTTTTTGATGTTTGTAATACTGTAAAGTCCTTACTTTGCAATAGTGCATAACAAGTGCTATTGCAAATTTTCATCTAATATGTAGTCTAGATTTGAAATGTGTAATCACCTGGCGTAGAAAAATAAAACTTTATGTTGAATTGGCAACACTGTTAATTTGGCTGTATTGTAGTGTATGTCAAACAATGTCACCCTGTCTATATTTACATGGTACGAAATTCCGCTGTTTTGTATCTATTAGTTTAAAGGTCCACCCTGGATACGATAACATAAGGTAAATTACATTATAGTGCCTACCAGCATTAAAATGAGATCTTTTCGTATCCTAAATCGTTCAATGTTCGTACTTACATCACATGCAGGGTTTGTCCGTAAAGTAATAAGACTGGCTGCCGCGTAGCGCTCTAGTCGCCCGGCGAGGGGTCCAAGTTAAGTAACGCACTGGGTGGTAGTCGCGTCTGAGCTTTGATGCAGTGAGGATCACGCGTGGCGCAAAAGCTATTTTTGAGTTTTTGTCACGCGCACGGCAAAGAACGTGAGAAATGGAGCGTTCGCTGGAGCAGCGCTACGCGATTACAGGTCGGAGTCCAGGAGATTTTTCACTTTGGTCAAATTTTTGTCAAACCACTCGTTGAAGGGCGTCCAGATCGCATCATCAGTCTCGCTTCCGTTTTTGAATTCACTGAACCACCGGAAAACTTGGACTCTTGACAAGGCGTCTTGGAAGCGGTTTTGCCCATGTGAAAGCAAAATTTAAATGAAGCATTCTCTGGAGCAGCGCTACGCAATTCTCATGTTATCGCTACTAAAAACTCAAAAACAGCTTTTGCGCCACGCGTAATCCTCACAGCGTCAGAGCTCGGACGCGATTGCCGGCCAGAACGTTGTTTAGGTTAGACCCCCAATACAAATCCCTGGGGAGCGAGCTGCTGGAAACTGGAGCGCAGCGCGGCGGCCAGTCTCATTATTTTAGAGACAAACCCTGTATAACCATACACAATGAAGATTTAAAAGGTAGCTAATGAGAGAAATTCTTCCACCTCCACCCAGAATTATTTAATACCCAACAGAGACATATCTCTGATCATGTTCAACAAGGGTTCCGTTAACCGTGTTTTTGCAGTATTACTTTAACCTTCTGTGTATTGTAGTTCCACTCCCATCCCCCGAGGGGAATCGTCTGAAATTATCATTGACCCATAATAGTAGCTTAACTAGACTAAGTTAAATTAGTCCTTTGATGAACTGATAACAAGATAATAGTATTTATGAGTCGAAATTATTAAAAGCAGTGGTAATGTTTATAGTGACAGTAACGTCTGTGAAATTCTGTCCTAATATTTGAAGAAATGTCACAACTAAAAAGCTACAGCTAAAACTGGGAGCAGGCGTTTCATTCCAAAGAACAGGCATATACAGAAAACATTTCTATTCTCTTCCTTGTAGTAGAAATAGATTGAAACACGTGCGTCTCTCCTGAGAGAAACCATTCAACGATTCACATGGGAAGAAAGAAATGGCAAGTCGCAGTCTCAATTGAACTGTCGGAAAACACCATTTGATGTTGACAGAATTCACGAGTGACTTCCAAAGGAAAGAGAATAAGGTAGGATGGGGAAAAAAAGGCCAGACTGTCTTTGGAAATGTTACCTTGTTCCTCTGCATGGAAACACATGCAGAAAAAATTTGATTCAAAAGGGACGCACAACGTTGCACTTTGAGCCTATCTGATCACACTTTCAGCTGAAAATTTCAATACTGTGGAGCTGTCACTAGTGCCAGTACTCTATCAAATGGTTTTCTAACACGCGTTATTTGTTCACGTTTATTTGCTTTTCATTTCAACATGGTAACATCTGCCAAAGTAACTTTAAAAAAGTCATGCTATCCCATGAAATAAACTTCTGTTGGCACCAGTGGCGACTCGTGAGGGAAGTCATATTGGTAAAAGTTAAGAATTTATCGCTACAAACTGAGAGAAGAAAACACATCTAATGTCCCAGTTTTTGTTTGTAAGTATCAGGACATTAAATAAGGTTCTTGCAGCGATGTACGTTTGTGGAAAAAAAGAAAACCCCGATATCTATAAGAATCACGTACTAGTTTCTAAACACTTTTTTCATCGCATTCTAGTGTAAATCATGAAATTAGAGTATAGGAGAAAATGAGAAAACCCTGAGAAAACACACGGACACAATGTTGTTCATCATAAACTTTCAGGGTCTGGGATCGAACGAGAGACCCCTCGCACTAGAAATGAATACTCTATCTCCGAGCCATTGTATTTTCTTTTGGAGGAAGAACTACGATTCTGATAGATGTTTTGATCGAGTAAATAATTATGTGATAAGTTAATGTACTGTACAAAAAATATTGATGCTCAGTGTGAAATTCGTATAGTTTCGTTCGGAAATAAAAGTACGTCTATAGGTCATTTATTCTCAACTGATGAGCCGTGTCCCTCCAGGATCGCTGCCAAATTCTTGATGGATTGACATTAAAGTTGTTTCTAATACATTTTTATTACTTTTTATTATTTGTAAGGAAGAAGTGGTATATGTAGCTAGCAAAAAGGCAGTGTTACTGTAAGTGTTCAAAAGGCTGAAAACTACTGTTCTAGGTTAATTGTAAGAAAATGCAAGTTGAATGAATAGAGTATAAAGACATCAAGGAGATTTGATTTATGAGTCTTAAGCGTTAATTATTGATCGTATCATGTGATTCAGGCAGTTTTCTAATAGTCGAGAGATGGAAGATCAGATTTCCACGATGTCAAAGTAAAGAAGCTCAAAGCCAAATGGCAAAATATATTGTGATGACAGAGGACTGCGTGGAGACATAACATTTCAATTCATATCGGTAACATCTAGACATTAATATGTGAGAATGTGTACTATATATCCTCCGTATTAGGGTATTTCACATTATGATGCACAACATTTGACATGTGTTTTAAGATCAATTAACATTACTGAACTAACTTGTATAGACTGCTTCACTAAATCACAATAACCGAAATTTCTTAACCTGTAATATATTTAGTAAAAAGTATTTAGTGAAAATGCCAGCTTTAATTTATTGGAGGAGTAAGCAGAGGAGCAGAAAAATTTGGGGGAGCAGCAAATTTTCGTATACCGAAAATATTACTTGACCAACATTACAATACAACATGTCTGGGGCAGGCGTCCTCATCGGGCGCGGACACTCGCTCTCCTGCCTTTCCTCAGGCATTGTCACTGATTCTTAACTTTGTAATGGTTCAATGCATATTAAACTTATTAGGGCATAGAAAGTAGAAGGACAATAAGCAGGAAACGTGGCTATGAAACTTGAATTAGGGAACTTCGAGTAAAAGGGGAAGAGATTATCAGGTAATAGTGAAGATAAAAATGTCTCATAATAGGAGGTTCAATAATGCATTAGTTCAGGAATATAAACACAACAAGGACAGATTCTACTTTTTTTTTAGAAAGTGAAAAAAATAACTAAAGTGGTAGAGTGTTCGTAAAGTACAAGACATTCTAAGAAATTACACTTACTAAAGCTGCAAATTTCCGCGCATCATACACATTTCAATATCCTTCGTAAATAGGAAGTTATACACTCAAAGGTTGCATCAATCGGAGGAAAAGTTCTTCCTCCGAGAGTTTATTCTGTACTGTGACAAATAGCTGCTTCTTCCGCATTTTAATAGTATTCTTCTAACATGAATGATGTATAGATATTGTATTTGATTGTTGTTTATTATTCTCATTCAACGTTTGATAAAATACCCCAGAAATTTTTCAATTTCTTTGAAGGTTACTCTTGCGACGCCTCTGCGACGCGTTTAATTGTGGATTAATGGAATCTACGATTTAAAATAATGGACATTTCTTTTTACCCCACTTTGATCCGACATTTTGTTCTCAAGTTATCGCTCTTTTTGCATTTTCCGACAAATTTTCGGCTGGTCACAGCGCCGAAAGGAAACATATTTACACCCGGATTTGTTTACACTTTTCGTCTTATCTTTGTGTCAAAAACCACCTCCCAATCATGGTCGGTGTTGTTTTGAAACATCTTGTATATAGATAGATGTACTAGTGGTGATAAGAAAGTAAAGTTACAAAGCCTACAGTGCAACGTGTATATATTATTTCATACAAAAAATACGGCCAACAGATAGTGCATTATTTTTCGACGTCGGTTGAGACACTTGTCCCATCGTGTCATGAGGTTGAAGATTCCCTCCTGGTAAAAATTCTGTCCTTGCGTGGAATCCATCGGAAACAAACTTTCCGGTATTGCACAATATCGTTCACAACGTGAGGAACGCTTCCGAATGACATTCCCAATTCTGCCATCAGATGTCATAGCGTGATCCTACTGTTCTCCTGAATCAGCTTCTACACGCGAGCTGTGTTCAAATCTATTGATGCCATACTGGGTCGGCCACTGCGCGCCTGGTCAGTGACGTTTTCTCTACCAGCTGCAAACTTTCAATCCTATTCTGCGAAATGCTGACAAGAGATTACAGTCTCTCTGTAAACCTCTTCCAGTTGCCAGTAAATTTTAGCCGCGGTTACATGTTTCTCCCACAGAAATTGAATAACTGAACGCACATCTTCGCGAGACTAATTATCCAAATGAATCACCATATGTCTTTACTTACAACTAGGCCGTAGGTGACAGGTGACTAAAATTCTGCACAGTTGCCAACTCCAAGTATTATAATTACTGAACACTACTTATTCCTCTATAACAGACGAAACTTCAGAAATATCGGCCTTGTAACCATAGTTTCTGATGTATATAAGTATATAGTATACCTGGTGTTACCATAAATGCTGTCCCAAAGTTTTAAGTATACTGACACAAAATGGTTAGAAATATTTTAATAACCTAATAACATGAGTTACATGGATGCATTGTGAACTAAAATCACAAATAATTATTCTAAATGGCCACTATTATCAGTCCTTAAGTTTTTGTGTCCACTCATCAATTTCATTATGCAACACATCAACTAAAAAAAATCTGCAGATGCCTTCTTAAACTTTCAATATTTGAACATCTCTTCTTGCAAAGCATTGCCTGAAGCTTGGATCACAATTTGTAGTCCAAAGGGTTTAGCTCCGGATCTGCAGAAGACCAATCTAAAAATTAAATGAAGTCCGGAACATTTTTCTCCAGCTACTGCTGAGTTGTCCGTGCCTTGTGTGCTGGGGATGAGTCCATTTGGAAGCTCCAGTTCTCTTCATGGAAGAGGATGTTGATGAGATTCTTGACTAGTCTCTCAAGCACCGCCTCCTGGTACACTTTGGCTGTTGTTTAGACTCCCTTTTCATAGAAATGGAGTTCCATTGCACCCTCATAGCTCACACCCCACTATGACCGAGGCAGGATCTGACCCCTGTGGATCCTTGTAGCCTTTCACCACCTTTTCTAGAGAATATGGCATATATTCTGTCAGTTTGGGCATTGAAAGTCTCCTCAATACTGAAAATCTTTTCATCAGTGAAAAGGATTCGACGGTGCCCATTTGCTGCCTAATGCTTAAATAATTGCTTTAATTTTAGGAGCCACTGGCGCTTCAGTTCATTTGTCAGGAAATGTCCTCTGCGTTGTTTGTTAGCACGGAGTCCCAGGTCACAGCTTAACATTTTCGAAATCTTTAGCTCATGATCCATAGCTGACTGTTTTACTAACTGGATTTCGTCGAACACGTGCCACCACTGCTTTCACAAGTTCCTGTGTTCGTATTGTGCGTGGTTTTCATTGGTATCATTGGACACTGAAATCACATATCCATATTTGCACATATAAATATTGGTTTAATAGTTTCCACGTTTTCTTTACAAGTTAAAACAATGAGACCTGAATACTAAGCAACTTTTTCTTGAAAACTGATTGAAAGATTACCGCTTGTCTCCCATGATAATATCTCGATAACAATACTTTTATTTTACACTCAAACAAAACTTCAGTATTACTTTAGTACACTCTTATATAAAAGTTTCAATAATAACGATTAGAACAAATTCAGAAAAACATTCGCCTCATCATCAATTGCGCTTGTGTGTTGTAGTTCTATCATAACTGAGCATTTTTAACCTTCCCTACAAAGGAAGGGAAAGTTATTCAATGGGGTAGTTTCATAAGTTTGCTAATAATTCCATCAAGTTTTCACGTTTTGAGGTTTCCTGGATACGTTTATGTAGTTTTCTTCTTTTTTTTTTAAAAAAAAAAAGAAGAAACATGATGTACACTCATGTCCAAAATTATTGTCGCATGTCTATAAATATGTTGTTGTAGGAATATAATTTGATAACGAATTCGCCCGCTATTCCTTATAATGTTAGTATGTGTATAAGCAGCAAAGACATGTATCTGGCAAATTTTATGTCAAAAGAGCAGTAAATTAGAACAATAAAACGAAAATAAAACTTCCTTGCCTTTCTTGCCGAAAATAAAACTTGATTTTTCTAGCGTTGTACATTGCACTGGTGGATGCCAATTAACTTCATGTTTGTAGATGCAGGCTCTCAAGGCCGAATTTCAGACGGGGGGATTTTCGCAAACACAGAATTGTATAGAAAACTGGAAGCAAAACCTTACGTCTACCAGAACCTGAACCACTTTCTATGGGTTCCGGAAAGAACATTCCATATTTTTTTATAGGCGATGAAGCGTTTGCTCTTACAGAGTATCTGATGAAAGTGTACCCCGGATTCCATCCAAGAGGTTCTAAAAAACGAATTTATAACTACAGACTTTGCAGAGCACACAAACTTGTGGAAAACGTGTTTGGCTTGTATCATCAGTTTTTCGAGTTCTAAGAAAACTAATTCTTTTACAAACTGACAAGGCTGCACTTGTCGTTATGACAGTTTGTTGCCTCCATAATTTCCTGCGAAGGGAACCTCATTCGACATCGACCTACACTCCTCCTGGAACTTTCGACCATGAAGAAAACGGCCAAGTAATTCAGGGAACTTGGAGATCACTTGAGGGAGAAGCTGCTACTTCCTTACTGCCTATCAGCCGAGTCCCCAGATCATCTTTAAAAGCAAATGAAACCAGGCAGGAACTAACTGAGTATTTTGTCATTACCGGAAGAGTAGAATGGCAAGACAGATATGCGTGAAAGGACACGACACTGTGAAGCATAATAGTCATTTATATCTCGAAAGAAAAAAAAAGAAAAGAAAGAGTATCCATATTTGTTTATACTTACAGTGTTCAACGTAGAACGAGGAGTTTCTGTCCAGGAGAAAACTCATAGCATCGAATGCATACCATTTGCTTCTGTAAACCTCATCTGCACTTGTGAGCAAAATGCAAGAGCAAATTAGTTTAGCTTGTGCAAGGTCCTTACTCATACATTAAATATATACTAGCAATAACCTAAAACTATCTGTACTTGATAGGTGGAGCTAGAAACGCATTGAGCTTCAAAGAACCTAACCAATCAATACTTGCCAAATCGTTTCTTTTTTTTAAATGTGTAACATTTTTAGGCGATAAATCAATCACCTTCAGGTGGTGCACTCTGAAGAAAGTTTGTCTATCTGTACATATAAATATATATATCTATACATGCGAAACTCTAAAATTTTGGAAAACACTCCATCATGGATCTCCTTACTTTTAGTAAGGGTCTTATATATCGAGCTTTAACTTCCTACCTTGATTGTCTCGTGAGATCACATCAATTTAATTTTCATGTGATCACATCAATGACAATTATTCACATACTTTTCTCCTGCCCGGTCCTCCATACGCCTTTGCTTAGGGGTCGAATTTAGGAAAATCCGTTCTTATTACGTCCATAAAAGGAAATTTTACACATTATTTTACAAATACGATTTGGAAGCTATTGATTAGTCAAGCACTTTGCAATTCATTTTTTTTTTTTCACTCCACCCTGCGTAACATTATTGCAAAGAAACAATGATTGAACGCTATTATTTATTTCAGCATACTTTTCAAGGGTGTCAAAGAAATTTGTATATGCTTATGCAACTGTCATGAATAATTAAAAAAAAAAAGTTGAAGTGAGTTTTTAGGAACATATCAAAAATTTATACGGGGCAGTAATGAGTTAGTAGCTAGTAAGTCGGTATTTTTTCAAAGGGATGTTCCCTGTTTAGCCTGCTTTCAGGAAAATTGAAAATAAAAACTTAAAGGTACGGTAATTAACGGTATGCATTCGCTGTTCTCTTCTATACACAGGACGTTTGTGGCCAGGACTATTAGTACTTCTTTTATGTATGTAAATAAACAGTAGAAAGTATTTTTTTTTAATCAATAAGGTAGTTTTGTATTTGTTGGTTATATTATCTACTATAGTACGTATATAAAAGTACATGCAGATGTTACAATGTAACTATTTTTCCTTTTAAGAAACGCTATTTGAAAGTAAACACCAAAATGAATTTGAATCTTGCAAACATTTTACAACATAAGGTTCTGTAAGTCACAGGTTAAGTTAATTTCTCTTGTAATGAAGTAATTATTTAATGTTGATCCGTAAATAACGTATGTAGCTAATAATGTTGTAGTAACAGAAGCACGAATCCATATTTTGAATAATAAAAGGAAAGATTTTTTTCTTTTCGACTGGAAATGTAATCCTTGATAATGTCTATGTAATTTTAAATTCATTTTTAAATTTATATGAAAAATATGTGCTTTTTTTGTGAACTTTGTCAATTTCCGTTGTTTAGATTTGTTTCATTGGGAGAAGATAAGAAACCAGTTTTTGTACTTTAGTAATTAGGGCGTACCTGCGATTAAGTATAAAGGTTTCTTAATGTTTGATAACACAGTTTCATTGTATTGTACTACACTTTACAAGCCTTTAGATAATAACAACACGGCCATTATTAAGAGTTTTCCAAACTGCGAGATTAAACTACAGCTAATTTTACAGTTTTCCTGTAATATTTTCAAAATGGAAAAAATAATCGAAAAGGTGCTAGGTAGGACGACTAGACAATACTATTTTGTACGAGATATCGTTATCACGAGTCACCTAACTGCTTTTGCTTATCAGCCATTTGTACAACTGCAAATGCGAATTCTACATATGACTGCTTAGCGAAAGCTGTTAACGATATCTCGTGATAACGATATCCCGTGTAAAATAGTATTGTCTAGTAGTCCTACAAAGCATTTTTTCGTTTGTTTTGAGGATATTACAGAAAAACGGTGAGAGTAGCGGTAGTTTAATTTCGCGGTACAAAAGGCCCTTGGGATCACTGAGGTAAGTTTTGAAGAGGGTGTCTGTTCCCTCCCAAATGCCATGGTACCAGAATTAATTGGTCGAGAATCAGACGTGCAATTAATTGTTAAAATTATACGGTAATTGACAACAAGCAGAGAAATTAACAGAACTAATTATAACACATAAACAATAAAATATGCAAGAAACAATTCATTCACAATAGTGGAAAAAATGTATAAATAAGTAAGGAAATAAAAATTAGAGTAATATTATTTACAATTACTAACCTTTTCCCGTTCCTATGCTTTTCTTAATTTTCTGTCTCTCTCTTCTAAAGGCTGTAAGTAAAGATTCCACCTTCTTCTTACATTCCTTCGTTGGTTTTCCGCAGTTACGGGCGATTTCCTCCCACGCATCATTCTTCTTTAATCGATTGTAATAATCGGGATCTCTGCAATTCCACAGAACAGTTTTCTGTTTAGAAAACTCGATCAACTCAATTGCTGCTTCTCGCGATCATTCCGTGGCTCGACACTGAAAAGACTGTCTGTGTGAGTTGATGTGCGGACACAATGTACGGAGGGTGTCCACATTAGCACATGTTACAGCACGTAACATTCCTTTGATGTGTCGAGGAAAAACCGACTCCACTAGGAAAACATTCGGAGCGTAACATCGTAACAAAATTTGTTACGTTGTTCTGTGCGGAGAGCCATTAATTGACCGAACATGTTATGCGCACATGTGATGTTCCTTGTTCTGTGTGGGCAAAATGTTACAAGTGGGTACGCACCTTAAGAGCTGATAAAAAAAAAAATCTCTAGGCAATATAGGTTTTTGGTTTTACTAGATGAAAGAGAATATCGGAAAAATTTCTAGGCCGAGTTGTTGACTCGTTCGCATTTTTTTCTTTTCTGAAGTAGGAAAATATTTTTACTAACTTAACTGAAGTAATGCGTATCACAGGTTGAGAAACTATACTTTAAACTATCGACTACAGATTCACATTTCCTTAAACATAAAGTAAATAATATATAGTAAATCATATTGAAAAATAATATATAATGTAATAAACTAGTTTTATTATATTTACGGCTCCTTTCGGAATATTTTCAAAACTAATATATAATTTTTCCTTCTTATTTTCTTTCATTATTCATCTTTCTATTGCCTTCTCATTGAAACGAATCTTATGTGTCCATTGCTCCATATTAAATATCGTTCTTTGCTTATACATTATATATATATATATATATATATATATATATATATATATATATATATATATATATATATATATATATATATATATATATATATATATGAATTTGGTTGCTTGTATCCATTGATCATACTTAAGTAAGATCAACACTTCAGAAATGTCACAAAAACTAATATAACTTATACATAAATGAGAATTCATATCTTTTACATAAACTTTTACATCCATAATTCCTACTGCATTCATTACTTGTACATCGAAAAATTTTCTTGCAAATAACTATGTTTCGTTATACAATAATTTAATTTAAAAATTACTTTTGTTTTCATTTCTTAACTAGCCTTATATTTTACCGCTTTAAGCTTTTACATAGTAAGTTGTATAAAAGTTACTAGAATATATTGCTCAATTTTGATATTGCTGACAATTGAACTTCTAGAGGCTTGACAGTTATGATTTTATCGCATTACAAGTGATTCGCTTTCAAACACATACTGATGTTTGATATTTTACGAACTTGCGTCTTTTTCTCCTTTTCAGAACTTTGTCACGCCGCAACGAAGATTCAAGCGTCGTTTAGAGGTCACATGGCCAGAAAACAGGTAGACAAAACAAAACAGGAAACCGATCTTAGCAAAGACCTCGAGAAGCTCGACACGAAGGCAAGTAATTTAGTTTCTTTCTTTAATCGTAGCTCCTTACAATTTAAACATACTTGCACTTTATTACAGTTTGAAATTTGTATTTATATAAGTAATTCCTTCACTTAATACCCCTTGTATGACTTCAGCGAATAAGAACATCTACATGTTAGTTATTTGACGTTTATTAAAATCAAACATACCTTTGAAAATAATCGTAAATTTCTTTCCGAAATATGGCTAGGTAGCTCGGATATAAGTGTCACTTAAGTAAAATTTCATATTTTGATATACAAATCTTGGATGTCTGTGTATATTCACTGCATACAGTTAGTTCTAGAAGATAAAATTGAAATTTTCCTTCTGGGAAATTTATTCTTTTTTCTTCTTTTTCAGAGTAAACTTTCTAATCTTGTAATATTTGGTGAAAATAGTAAAGCATTCCTTTCTCCAGATACTTCATAAATTGTACACAGTATTATGTAAACTTCATGGACACTGATTTTCCCCTTTCTTTTAGGCATGACATCGGAAGTCGCTTATTTGAGTGTGTGAAATTTAAGTAACAATAGTAATAATCCTTTCGTCTAATGCACGCTTGGTGCGTGTTGCATATACAAACAGTGCTGGGAGTGCAGTTGTTTAGAATCCACTTTAATAGTAAATAATCCCCTTCATAACTTCATTTCTGCATAAGGGCAAGAAGTAAATAAATCAAGCAAACAATTCCGTGGTAATGTACTGTAGTTATCGAGCATTTTTTATTCCGAATACACAGAACGCATTTAAAATATACGCGTAATTTCAGCATCGTTATGAAGTTGTAGAACTTAACCCTACAATGGGTCATAGTGGTAAATAATCTGTGCTTTCCTACATAACAGTATGTAGTTGCTAATGCATGTTGAACCAGATTGGGGACGTTTGAAGCTAGTTATAATTCCACAGTTTCTGCTTAGATGGCACTTTAAGCGTACCGGTACTTTCATTACTCATTTTTGTTTTCTCTTGCAAAACTATTTTTTTCACAGAAAAATAAAAAAAAATCATGCATTGTATGGTTAAATTATGTTTTATTATCATTCTTATTTATTTATTTATTTATTTATTCTAAAGTAGCTTTTTTTTACGCAGTGCCTTCAGATATAGCTATAAGGAGTAACATGGTTTCTTAATTGGTCATAAATAAATTAGGGATACGATTTGAGTTTCTGGTTTGTTTATTCTTTTAGTTCTTTAGTTCAACATCCAGCGTTTCTGTCTGTCTTCTAATGGAGACGGTATATGACTGAAAACGGAAGTATTATTTTCACCGAGGAAAGCCCTAATATTGGTTACAGAACATACAAATTCGCCGTCCGTTTTCACTTCTTAAAATATACGTTCATTTGAAAGGTAACTATATATCATGCCTAGTTCAATAATACGTAACATCGACTTTCTTGTTGGACATTGCATAGCGGCTAATACAGGTATGACTTGCAGTTTTTCTTCATCGAGTACTGATATAACCTCTCACTGCTACCAATAGTTTTGAATCAGTCTAGTCTTAATAAATTCCTCGTTTTATGCTCTTACATTATCTCAATTAGGAATCAATGTAAGTGGAAATTTAACGGAAAGCGTGCTGTTCTAAAGTCAACATCATTCTGAGAGATCATGGAAAGATTTAACAAAATGAACAACAATCACTAAACATATAATCGTATTTCTATAGATATGTAGTTACTTTTCGAATGCACTATATAACAATATAAAACGAAATATAAAATAACAAGTGAACACTAAAATTTGAAATTAAAACGTAAAATTGACATGAGACTTGACTTTGGGATTATCTTCAAAAATCAGAAACTCATTCAGTATTATTGTTATTATAACAAGCAAATGAATACAAGATTTGTGCGTATGTATGTACGTTTTTCTATTGAAATGTTTTCTATTCTCTTATCTCTGGTATTCAGAAGTTATAAAAATCTCTTAAATACAGACGTGTGAATAACTACGTACATTAAGAAGATCTAAGACTTGTGGCACATCATAATAATGAAACTATTAAGAAAGTCAAGCTGTACTTTAAGAAAATTTATTATCTACGAGCTGAAATACCAATTCTCCGCACTGGAAAAATATGTTTATGGAAAGTATCCGAATCTCGTTTTCCAGAGATAAGATAATTTATTTTTGGCGTAAACTTTTGAACCCCTCTACCCATCTAGGACATGACAAAAAATACAACCTGAGTAAGGTATTAAAAATTCATTTCCAATGGATTAGCCTTTTCTTCTGTAATGCGATCACATAATATAACACCGTTATCAATGTGGCGCAGAAATATAGAAAATTTCTCCCTTTAAATTGGGAAATTTCATAAACGCTGAGACACTTGTCTGCTTATTTTTAATGAGAGATTTATATTACCCAATTTCATATTCCTCACTCGAGAGGCTCATGAGATACTCTATTTCCCTCATAAAATTTTCCTCTGCATAGAATACGCCCTCGAATCAAAGAGATGTCAAAATTCTAGCTCGAGACTATGTTTCAAAATTAATTTAAAACTGTTCACCTATTTTATCGTTATGTGGTTACAAACAATGTCTATTTTAATGTGGACAAAAACTATATCTAAAGTACCCACTTTCTCATCCATAAAACAGGAATTTTTAAAAACGCTGGGACACATTTCCATTTCTTTGTAATGAGGACTTTATGTACCTAGTTTCATCTTCGTAGCTTTAAAAGGCTTATGAGATACTCAATTTTTCGCATAAATTATGCCGCTGCTCCCCCTTAGGATACGTATTTTAATCAAATTGACAAGATAAAAACCTAGTTCAAGGTAAGAGATAACTATATTCCAAAATTCATTTCAAATGGTTCATCCGTTTTCCCGCGATTCAATCACACACAAGATCAATTTTATTTTTATATATTAGAAGATGAAGGCAGTGACAAAACTTTAATTTTAGGACTTCCATTGTATAGTAATTCTTTTCAGGCTCCTAGATTGCTCTAGTTGCTCAATTGAGCTTTACTTTATTGGTGTTCCGTGGCATTTCTTCAATATTTTACATTCCTGGATTACATAGTAAATTTAATACGGAAAGAAAATATATACATGTAGGACTAACGCACAGAAGTGCTCCTACGTCCGTTCTTAATCTGTAACATCGTTTCCTATTATTATCAACTAATAGAAGAAAAATAGCAAATGATGTGATGAAACTTAGAGAAATAGTTGTAGCAAAGTACAAGATTACGTGTGAATAATTTTTCATCAACGCAATATGTATTTGAATTTAAATCAAGTTTATTCATGAAGATATAGAATGCTTTTAACTTTTCTCTAGCAATTTAATCTTATTTTCCAAGCCAGACCTAAGTCATAATCTTGTCCTAAACTTAATAATAATTAAGTAGTAATTATTACTTAAATGTAATAATTTTGTTGGGAATATTGTGTGAACTGAAAAGATAAGAAACGTGAGTAAAATATTGTGTGTGATACTGTAGCAAATCTGATTCAAAAAATTATACACTGATTATTGAACTATGGAGGCAGCGTTATTACACATACCGTGTCATTACTGCTTTATTTCTGCGCATGTGTGAACGCTGCCATAGGATATTTCATGGAATAATATGGCAAGGGTGCATGGATAGCGGTAGGAAGAGTAATCGGCCAAACTGCAAGCACACAAAGAGTCTTGAATGACCGTAATATTCGAAAATGCAGGTGTATTGTACGTAGCAGTACTGCCTAATCTTAGCCTAATGACCACCCAGCTGAATAAGGGGTCCAGTTAGGTAGTGAGTAGATAAACTATGTAGCGCTCGCTTCACCGTATAGGCTCCAGAAGCCGAGTCCCACGAGTGTACCACTTCTTACTTCATATCATCGCGCCAAATGTCTTGTGTGGAACACAGAACACCGTGACTGGACATCGATGATTAGAAGCAAGTGCATGAAATGACAAATCTCGATTCGACTGCATCGTCTTGATGGTAGCAAGCCTCATGAAAGACATAGATGCAGCCACTCGTTACTAATCAGGTAGCCCTAGTTCAGTGGCACTTCAATGTATGTGGAAAGTTAAAAGAATAATATAAAATGAAATAAACTCTGTACTTTTAATACATTGCATACGATGTAAATATATTCTGGGTTAAATATGCAATAAGAATTTGCCCTTCTGAATTATAATTATTATTATTATTGACTACGGGTCTTTGGGTAAATAGCATTTAGGACATCATTTGCGTTTCTAAGAATTTAGTGCTATCAGCTACTCACAAGTGAAAACACGTTGAGGCATAGTTCATAATTAGAGTAAAAAATACTTCCCACATTTATATATATTTCACTTTTCCTCCACTTCTTCTATACCTTCGTTTCTTTTTCATGATTGCAACATCTCGTACTGACAGGCCCAATTTGTTCTAATACCTTCCTATATATATGTGTGTAAGGTATATATGTTATGTATGTTTGTGTGTGTGTGTTTGTGTGTGTTTATGTGTATGTGCTTGTATAAATATCTGTAGGGAGCAAAAGTGTAAAAAGGAATAGAAAGAAACAGAAAAAAATAAGTTTAAAGAAAACTTTCATTTAAGGTTGCAACCACCACCACCACCCGAGCCACTAGAGCGGGTGTTTCCACTTAACTGGGTTCACGATGCCAGATTTCAAAATGACGAAGAGCTAACGATTGAGCAAGTGAAGGGGAGGGGAATGAGGTGTGATGCTAAAGATAAATCAACCGTTGCTCGCAGTTGCTAACGAGAAATCGATCCCCCTTTTTCCTTCCTTTTCTCTGTTATCACTATCGTATTTCTACATCTTCTTGGTAAAGAACTCCGAACATTTCGTATAGAAAAACGAATCGTTTCTTATTCCTTTTTAAGCTTGCTATACATCATTATTGGAATGTTAGATAAGGTAGAAAAGAAGACCAAATTAATAATGATTCATATTATGCTAAACGATTTATAAGTTTGTCACAAAGATCAGTCGAGATTATTATGTACAGTTACGTTCAAAATGACATTCAAGTGATAAACTGCATTTTTTGCTCATAATTTTTGAACATATTGGTCAATTTGAATATATTTTCCTCTGTTTAAAAATAAATATATATATATATATGTATATTCATAGGAAACTATAGTAACATATATAGATTCGTAGATTCTATATATACCTAGAAAATTATAGTAATAATATAATTTCATTTGTTCGAAAGTTACAGTTATATACATATATATATATATATATATATATATATATATATATATATATAAGTTGTTGAATGTGATTCTACCTATCCATAGCAAGAACAAAGGAATGGTAATCTCCAGTTAATCTCTTCACCAGATTTTAAAAGTCGACACATTCTGCACCATATTTAAAATTTTCGTGTAAACCCTGACATTCTATGCTTATTTTCTTTAGTTTTTATCTTTGTGCTAAAAGAATATAAAGAAAATGCAAGTTAATTATGATGAGTGAATGGAATGAAAGATGCAGTTATTGAGGTCTAGGAGATGGAAGCATTAGAAGATAATATAACTAGAATTCATTCATCACAAAACCTACGTGACGCAACCTGTATTTCTGCAATATAGTTTCATGTCACAGTCTCCTCCTATATACTGGTTGCTATAATAAATTAATATTATTGAAATACATGAAATGAATTCTAATTCAAAAAATATATATAATAGAAATCATTAAGTTCTTTTAATTTGTGTAGCAGAAGTAGAAAGAATGAATAAAAAATAGACGCAGTAAGAAGCATTTTAATTTCTTTCCGTCTATTTAATTTTGCAGATTGCCTATGGATGTTGTTAAACGACTGAAAAGTACATTCTTCTTAATTTGAAATTCTAAAGACTATGCAAATAAATAATAAACATATGACATTCTTTGCAAAAGAGATACAAGTATGAAGGAATAAAGTTATTCCATATTCTCATTAAAGCAACGAACGTGGAATTGTTTTCGCTAACTGTCCTATTACAATAGCGAAAAGTAGTCAGACCAAAGGAAATGAAACTAATGAATGGATAAGATTATATAACGCAACGTACATGAGAAATATCATTGGTCAGGAGAGGGTAACGACTGTCATTCATCGTAACCATAAAACTTCAGAACACACCGAGACATTGTGGTATAAATATTTCCAAGAAGTTTTTCCTAACCAGTGATATTTCCCAAAATTAGAGTGAAAGTACATATTTTTTTTCTCTATAACATCATGAAGTATTTGAAAGACAGCATATAATAGTATTATTTGGAGAGTATAATGACACTGAAAGATATATTGAAATTTAGATGAGTACTAAGTCGGTTCAAATTTACGCATAAATTATGACGTTTATCTATAAAAAACGAACTCACGTTGCATCTGCTGCCTTACGTTTTATTTAAGAATTCATATCTTTGATATTTCAGCCCATGTTGAGGCCTTGGACTCGATCAGTCTGCAATAAAATGAAACCAGAAAATATACAAATTTATACCATGTGTGTGTGAGAGAGAGAAAAAACAAACTAGTAACCTGAAAGAATGACATAGCAGAAGAATGAACATGAATCATGAAAGCTGTAACAATTCAGAGGAAAGAGAAATATTTTAAATGTAACTAGCAACACGAACAGAATTTCAAATGATGCAGTCAGAATTAGAGTACTATTCATTTACTTATTTTAGCATTCTTTCTGACACGATTGACTTTTATCGATGTATAGTTCGCGGCATAGAAATCGTTACAAAAATTCCAAGTCCAAATTAATAACAAATTCTTGCCTCGTTTGCTTATGCATTTAGAAACACACGTCTCGATCGAGTGCTTCATTCTGGTATTCAATCCTTTCACCCCCTACTCCACCTCTCCTTGCCTAAAGCAGTATGTGACGTAATATACTCTTTCCATTCAGACGGGGGGGGGGACAAGAACAAAGTTTACAAGGTTTATAGCTCTAAAACCGTCTCTTTCATCATTCGTTTGTACTGAAATGCCTTTTTAGAGCATGGATAAAAAAAAGTCACAAAATGTTCCCATAGCTTCATAAACGCCTTTATTTGTATTCTTTCCCTTCTTCAAAGATTGCAAGCTAGGAAGATGCTCCTTGTGAAATCTATGGAAACTGTCAATCACGGCAGTAGATTTTGTGCTTCCTAAAGTCTGTGATGGGAACTCAGAGCTGTAAAAACTGCTGACAGAAATGAGTGTTATTCAATGATTAATTTCATTTCTTTTCAGTAATTGCGAGTAAATGTTCCAGGAGCGTCAATTGGCCAGGACAGGAGGGTGTAATTCCCCCCTCCCTTGAGTTCCATAAACACATATTGTTCGATCAAGTGTATAGTAATACAGAAATTAAAAAAGTGATACTCTTATGTCAGCGGAGAATCACCACCAGTCAAAATCTAAAATGACACTGCTTTTAGCAACAAAGCAATAGAGTTAGGACAGCATTTGGGATAGGATTGTTACAGCGCTTACATTTGATTTCAAGAGTCGAAGATTTGATCTCAAGCCATGTGCTTTTATAGTGGACAACATTGAGAGAGAGAGATCCAAATATGGAGAGAGAGGGGGATGATTTACATACGCAAGTTTAGAATTGGAGAAAAAATGATCGGACAGCATCCATATTATGATGAAAATTGTGATTTTGTGAAACAGAAGAAGGAATGTTTCCGAACTGCAAGCATCACAATCAGGCAGTTGTCGAATTAAGGTGGAGAACTCTTTTTATAGCATCAGATGATTACGAAGGGAGAAAAAAATCTTAAAATCTCGGGATTTAAGATTTTGAAAGATCTTCAGTTTCCGAGACGAGTTTCGAACCACGAAGCGATCCATGACTTTATCCATTCAGCTAGGGAGAACTATACGTAGTTATTCATATACGTTGTCTTTAGCTACGTTGAGAAACTAATAGAATGGAATATTCCTAAAGTTGAATCGGTGGATGCGCCGTTTACACCTCTTATAGCTTTGTTACAGGGTGCATAATGAACTTCCCCTTGTTCAGGAACACTTTTAAGGCAGTAAAAGTTTGTCACTACGTGTTAATTGAGTTATATTTAATAGAACCGTCTGTTAAAGTCGTGCCAAATAATCAGATGTAGACCTAAATCTCTCTTTGCAAAGCTCTAGTGGAAAATGAAACAAATAATCGTAAACATGTTAGACTTTTGAAAAGAAGATTAAAAAAAAAAGCAATGGAATTGCATAAGAGTGTCACTTGTATGCGAACCTATAACTTTAAAAAATAGCACAATCTGATGATTATGTGTTAGGTGAATGGTTAATGTAAGGGAATTCTACGTGGATGGTCCTAGGTTCGAATCCTGACCGTTCTTATTGCTTTTTTCTTTTAGCTACGCTCATATTGTGCATTCCAAAAGTTAGTTTTTGAATTAAATGTAGTCGCAGCTAGTTTAAGCCGAAATTATTTTCAAATATGAGATTTGTTAGAACATGATTTTCTTTAACTTGCGTTGCTTCAACTTTAATATTAAATCTTACAACCTTAATTTAACTCATTTCCCTACGTCATATCATGAAGTTTTGCACAACAATGCCAGTCAGGCGGTAAAACAAATTCCATTGTTACTGCAATATATTTATATATCTTTTGAAACTTTTTACTCAGAAAACAACGTACAGTTGACCGTACGATGCAATATGGACCCCTGGAGGAATTTCAAACGAATTTGGTATACTATAAATTACCATCTGAAAAATAGTGGATGGGGAGTAAGACACTGAATCCATTCCTAGGAGGGGAAGATGTACAATGTAAAAGTAATAGAATACGAAAGATATTGGTGTCTTACTCCCCATCCACTATTTTTCAGATGGTAATTTATAGTATACCAAATTCGTTTGAAATTCCTCCAGGGGTCCATATTGCATCGTACGGTCAACTGTACGTTGTTTTCTGAGTAAAAAGTTTCAAAAGATATATAAATATATGGGTTCAAAGAGATGAACAGTGGCACTCCAGATGAGCACTCCTCACTTCTCTCACTTCTTTTTAGCCATGCATAAATGGAAAATGGTTTTAATATTGTAATTTTCTTTTCAAGTATTTGTTAAAAAAAAAAAAAAAAAACTTGCTTTTTTCAACTTTACTGTTTAATTATTTTCTACTTCTTAGTTATAATTTCATATATTTTCTATTTATATTTTATTCCATGTTATACATTTATTCAGGGGTGTAGCCAGCAGGTTTATGTTGGAGGGATCCGTCATTTTTGAGGGTGGGGGGTCAGCTACAATGTACAAAGACAAAGACATTGTGTTGCAGCTAGTGTTTTTGAGGTCTGAAAAAACCGGAAAAGTTTGGTTTCCTTCCGTTTTTTAGATAATAATAATAATAATAATAATAATAATTATTATTATTATTATTATTATTATTATTATTATTATTATTATTATTATTATTATTATTATTATTATTATTATTATTATTATTATTATTATTATTTATTTATTTATTTTGCTTTTTCTCCATAAATTATATTCCAGATTGTTTTTATTATGCTTAACCCTAGAAATGACAAGATGAGTCTTTCTTCCTCATGACAACCATTTTTATTAAGAAGCTGCTTTAATGAAAGTTGAAGATTTTGAATATTTTATGAATTCTCACAGCGTCTTCTGTATATTCATTTGTGATATGCCTCATTCAGCTTGAATGATATTTTAATTACTTGTTATATTTTAATTACTTGAATAATAATTTAATTACTTGTGGCTACCAACATTACAAACTGACACCAAGAAAATGAATAGTAGCATCTGTAATATACTGTAAGGCTAATTATGGGAAGGTATACAATGAAAGGTGTAGAAAAGTGACGCTTATATTATTTCGTATAAAGTAAATGCACTCTAAAATACAAATATGAAGTACAATTGAGATCGTGTTCGTATATCAGTATGTTATTTTAATCTCATAGTTTGTGTGTTTTAAAAAGTTAGTAGTATATAAACTGTAACTGTTATCCCTGAAAGGTAAAGTACATTTTCGATGTTATATTTCACCTACAAATTTTTTTGTCACAACATTGCTGCATGTTTGAAAATGTTCTCTTATTGTTATTGCATATTAAGTGCATATTTCAACATATTTAGCATCATAATTGCTTGCATATTTCATGAATTTTAAGTGCATAAAAATCCAATGTCCAATAATGACAAATTCACACTTGTATCTTATGTTTCAAAGGAATTCTCTTCAGTTGTACTTTTATCCAGTATGCATCACGACAATAAATTTCATCCAGACAAGAATAATAAGCCAGATATTATTATTCTTAATTTTTTCCGGTGTTTCGAAACAACACCATCAACGTTTGGAATGTGATTCCTGACACCAAGATAAGACGAAAGTACAGACCAATCTGGGTGCACAAATGCTTCCTTTTGGGAGTTATAAGAATATGCCCAAAATATGAAAAAAATGAAGTTTAAAGGTCTATAACTCCAAAATTACGGGACCTATCGTAGTCGGGTCAAGACTTCACTTAGGAACTAATATGTGTGCTATCCAAAAATGCATGTTTCAAAATCTTGCGGTACTCACGCAACAATTTTTATAGAAGCAATTTGGCTACAAGCATATAACTTGAAGCACTTACCAACTACCTCTATAAAAATTGTTGCGGAAATACCGCAGGATTCTGAAACATGGAATTCTGGATAGGGCACACACTAGTTCCTAAATGAAGTCTGGCGCGACTACGGTAGATCCCATACTGTTGGAGATATGGACCTTTAATGCTCATTTTTTCACGTTGTCGGCAGCCTATAACTCCGATAGGAAGCATTTGTGCACTCAGGTTGGTCTTTACTTTTCGTCTTATCTTGGTGTCAGGAATCACCTCTCAAACGTTGTCGGTGTTGTTTTCAAACACCCTGTATATTACAACGAAACTAAAAGGCTGGTTGATTCCTTCGATTAGATGGTTCACAACTATACATGCAGGTGAAAAACGTATAGATATCATTTTGCTTATGTTATGAATCTTCTGGATGCTTGTGAAGTGGCAGCATACGTGATTTGGACTAACAGCCACCCAAACTGGAATGTAACTACCACCGACTAAAGGTGTCTGTTTTTAATTTTAGTAGCAGAAGCATTGATAAAACAGATCAATTGAAGTAGCATCATTTGCTTACATAATAATACAAAATTGGCTATGGAACTCTGCCGTAATTTACAGGAGTGCCCAGATATGTGACTATCAAGCGGAGGAGAGAAGCATAGAAGTTGCCATGTGTGTGATTCGAAAAAAGTAAAGAATGCAGCAACAAACATTCGATATATCTAAGAAAAATGTCTATAAACAGCTCAGCAAGATAAGTAGAATTTATGTCAAAAGAAGTAAACCGTTCTCTGTGAGTGATTAACTTTAGGTTCTTCTAAACTATATATATACCAGAAACATGGACACTATCAAAACATTATACATTATTGTATGTGACGTATTGCTAACTTTTATCATTTACCATTAAAAGTGAAGTTTAATCTAAGAAATGAGTAAACACTATTTATAACAGTGGTAATCAGGAACAGAGTTATTAACAAGTACGTACGCACAATTATAATAAAACAGAAACATTTACCTGTAGGTATCCACGTGCATAGTAAATGAAAATACATATGAGCCTCATAGCGAGTAGCAAAAAAGCGAAAGAAATCTAAACTGAAAAACTGGATAAGAACGATGTTTTTCACCAAATTTTCCATCTGATAAAAATATGTTTCTTTAAAACACTAGTTACAGCATATAAACAATATAATGTACTTAAAATTAGTTTAGTAGCATTGTTTTATGGTAGTATTTATAGTACCTTGTTTGTCTTGAAACTGTCAAATATAAATCGCAGTAAATTGTGTAATCTGCTGTCACAAAAAAATATACCATGCTATTTTCCGATCGGTATAAGGAAGAGATACCATACTATTTTTCGATCGATATGGTAAAATCTTATTTTTCCATACTATTTTACCGTGAATTATTAATTATATGTAAACTTTGTTATTTTTAAGTGACTGAAGCGAGGTAATCTTACGATGATGTTCTAAAACCTGGTCATTTGGGGGGGGCAGGAAATCATTTGGGGGCCTGGCCCCGATGCCCCCCCCGTGGCTACACCCCTGCATTTATTATTTACATTTTTTTCTTTAAAAACTAAATTATTTTTTCATCTACAATAAATACGTACAGAAAATCAGAATACATAAAATAAACATCGGACAGCTTGACAACAATATTTTTAGGGTCTTTAACGATTTTGAGAAGCACATTATCTGTAGATAATGTTGCTACCACTCCCAAATTTACCGGAATTAGCTATGACTTCCAAGAACTTATATGTATCCAAACTGTATTCAAAACATTCTTCATGAACATAGTCAAAGTGGTTGTCAGCCTCCTAGGATGTCTCTACTTCCGTCTTATTGTGTGTTATAGAAGAAAAATCTCGTCCAGTTCTTTACCAGGAGGTAATGTGCCTAAGATCGATGACACATTCCCGCGCTGGATGGCGATGCTGATACGTTGGAAAAGGAATGCAGTAGCTCGGTGGTCACCAGTTTTGATTGCTATTCGATGACCAACTTCATTAATGAAATTAGATCCTTCCTGACCCCAAGACCCATTGGTTTCTATTGCTACTGTTACAAACCAATATTTGTCCAATAGGTTTGAGTATTTTAGTCTTTTGTCTGATTCTCTGTGAGCGGCGACGAGACCTGCCTGAATTGAAGAATGGGATAAGTTGGAAGGAGCAAACGTATCGGAACATGTGAAATCCCAGACTAGTGCCTTTCCATTTTTCCACGGTACCAAGGTCATGCCATCAGGCCTTTTACCATCAGAGCGGCAACAACCATTTGGTTCTTTTATTGAAGGAACTCCCGCTGAAACGAGGGATCTACAAATAATGTCGTTTACAATATGATGTCGAGATTGTTTTCCCGCACTTTTTTTACATGAAAGACCATGTAATCCTTTATTATCAACATATGCGTTGCAAGCAGGACAAAAGTGAGGCTCACAAATATTAGCACCTAAGCGCAGAGCTGTAGCAATACGAAAGCTCTCATTAGAAAAGTGTAGGCCGAGTGTGTGAGAAGGTAGGGCTTGAAGCCATGCTCCGTATGAATGCATTGTATGTGTTATACATTTGAAGAGAAGCTTATGACAATTCAGAGCAGCAGGGACATACACAAGATGTAGGCCCTGGCGATTCTGAACCCCCTTCCCCCCCCCCCAAAAAAAAATCACTACTTTTCTATAAATTTTACCTAATTTTAGATATAATGTTAGACATTTTTGTGCAGTATGTCCTCATATTGAATCTGAATCCCTCAAAAAGCTTTCGATCTCTGAAATAAATTCCTGCTTGCGCCTCTGCATAGCAGTGACGATTTTAGGGAGTGACCAGGAGATACTGCCTTCCTGGAGCAAGGGCAATTCCCCAGAAGCCATATCTCTAACAATTCCCGATGTTATACCAGTATTTGTGCATTACCGCTTTTCATTCTTATTGTATTGAAACTACCCCAAAAGAACTGTTCTGATATCTTCAGTAGTTCTCCCCTCTGACCCCCAATGAGCGGACCTTCGATATATATATACCACATCTGAAATATCACTATTTATGTCAGTAACCTCAAAAACTATTCATTCGACACAAATATAGGATATTTTCGACTCGATTTGCCTGTCACCCTCCCGCTCTGACGTGCATGCCAACCAAGGCATTGTCTTTGCGCCCCCGAAAACTATGAATTTGAACTATATTGTTCGTTTTCTAACTATTACTTTTACATATCACCCCTTCCCTCCTAGGAACGGTTTCAGTTTCTTAACCTCAACAGTATATTTTTCAGATAGTAATTTATGTATACTAAATTCATTTGAAATTCCTCCAAGAGTCCATGTTGCAACATGGTCCATTGTACTTTTTTTTTTTCCTGAGTCAAAAATTTCTAAAGATATATAAATATATTACAGTAACAATCGAATATTTTATTAACATCCGACCGGCATTGTTGTGCAAAACTTCGTGATGTGATGTAGGGAAATGAGTTAAATTAAGGCTGTAAGATTTAATATCAAAGTTAAAGAAAAGTAAGTAATAATAAATCTCATAGTGGTCGGTGCTTACCTCTGTATCAACAAATAATGCTTATGTTTGCTCTTAAGTCTTACCATCAAAACCAAATCATCAGTAAATTTTGTTCTCCTTACCTTTTCCTTTCAGGCCTCTGCTCAGAATTACTCCCATGTCATTACTATCGCATTTCTAATTTTCTAGGAAAAAATACCTTACATTCTTTATTTCATAATTCCATAAAGTACACGAATTCTTATCAAATCTAGACTATTTTCTTTAACTTCTTTCTTGAGATTTGTTAATTTTCGACCCTATAGTATGATAGTGCATATTCAAATTAATTGTTCTTTCTTGTCCTCTTCCCTCCTTTATCTCCCCCACATTGCTAATATCTCAGCCAAATTACGATATTGCTTTCTTAAAAAGTGAAATCTTTTCTATTTGCTTTAAGTTGATTGGTAAGTGATTAAATATCTAATTCCATTGAATACATAAACTTTTGCTGTAATAGTAATCTAACGTAATGTATGTAGATGTTTACCTGTTGTCCAGTATGGTATTTTCTTGACCTCTTTTCTTCATTCGCTGAATACAATTTAATGCAATGTAACAAAGCAATATTTGGTTAACATATGGAGCAAAGCAAAATGGTTAACATAAGCAAACGTTTCAGAGACAGATCTTCAGTTTTGATGTATTGCAGTTAAGCCAAACTACGATGTAGTTATTATTATTATTATTATTATTATTATTATTGTTATTAGAACATACCTCTAAATAGACCTAAATCTAGAAAATATCCTTCTTGATACTCTAGGAATCTGATCTCATTCATTAAAGCGAAAGAAAACGCTCATAAGAGATTTAAACTTAGTGGTTCAAATGAAGATTATAATGTTTTTGCTTACATACGGAAACAATTTAAAGAAAGGTTAAGGTTGGACAAGCTTGCTTATATACATAATATGAAGAACGCATTAAGTAATTCACCTCAAAAGTTTTGGAAGTTTGTTAATAAAAATAAAAGCCAAATAAACCAAGCCACTGGACTTATGGTTGATGATGTGTATGTGTCTAATCCTAAAACTTTAGCTAATTCATGGGCTCAATCATTTGAGACTATATATCAAAGACGTCCTTCTTTACATAATATTGAGTTATCGGATTTGGCGGGTAAGTCAATATCCTATTATCCTATTATTACAAGTGAGCAAGTAACTAAGGCTATAAACAATCTTAATGCCAAATCTTCTTCTGGCTTAGACGGTATACCTGCTTTTATACTGAAGGGCATTGTGTCCATCATTGCGCCTGTCTTAACATCTTTGTTCAACTGGTGTTTACTTACTTCTGTTTATCCTGAACATTGGAAGATGGTCGTTGTTGTTCCTATCCTCAAGACTGATGGAAAAAATTTATCCGACTATAGACCTATTTCTCTGTTGAGTGTCATACCGAAGGTTTTTGATAAGTTAATATATAATTATTTGTATAATCATGTTTATCCCAATATTACGATCTATCAACATGGCTTTATGAAAAATAGGTCAACTACAACTTAACATGTTTTATGGCTGATACTCTTCCTATCTTTAAAAGTAATGGTCAAATCGACGTAATTTATTTCGACTTCTCTAAAGCCTTTGATAAGTTACCACATGACATCTTAATTTACACATTGAAACATTATGATCTCTCCATTGTATTTATTACTTGGTTATTATCATACTTGTCCCAAAGAAAGTTTGTGGTTAGGTATAACGGTAATCTTTCAGTCGTATATAACATATACTCCGGTGTTCCGCAAGGATCAAATCTCGAACCACTTCTATTCCTTATGTTTATTAATGATATAACTGAAAATTTGGATTGTAAATGTTTGATGTATGCAGATGACCTCAAAATCTACAAAACTATTGTAAATTTGGATGATTGTTTGGTGCTCCAAAATAATATTAATAAAATACTACTTTCGTATCAAAACAATGTACTACCTTTAAATTGTAACAAAACCTTTTCAATGAATATTACGAATAAAACAAATCCATTTTTTTTTCACTTATAACATAAATGATACTGTAATTAGAATTGTAGATACTATTAAAGATTTAGATATTGTTTTTGACAGCAAATTGCTTTTGAAACAACATCTTGAGAATATAACTTCCAAAGCGAGAAGGAATCTTGGAATTCTTAAATGGATGTCCAAAGATTTTAAGTCTGTTAAAACATGCCTTATTCTTTATTATTCCAATGTTAGAAGTCATCTTGAATATTGTTCAAGCATATGGAATAGAAATATAGATTATATATCTACTACTCTGGAGACAATTCAAAATCTTTTTCTTGCTTGGTTACGCTGGAAGTTCAAGTGTTATGAAGGTATGTCGTTGGATGAAGTTAGGATGTCCTTAGGTATGTTAAGGTTGTCTGAAAGAAGGATTATATTGGATCTTAAAATGCTACATTCAATTCTTCACGATAATTTGAATCAATAATAACTCTGAATACAACCAGTTATCATATAAGAAATCCGAAAATATTTAAACCCATTCAGTTTCTTAGTGATGTTCCTTTGTATAAAATTTTATCAGTAGCCAATGATTTTGCCAGTGTTATCGACATTTTTGATCATAATTTTAGTAATATACAAAGACAGTTACATAATCATTTCATTATCAACTGAGAGTATTATTTTCTTTTATATAACAGCATGTTTATTTTATGCATGATTTTTTTTCCTTTTCTGTGCAATTATAATTTGTATTTTATAATGTATTATGTTTAGTTTTGTTATTTGCATGTTATTTGTATGGAAATTGTAAGTTGACAGTTCTGTCTGTAATTTCCAGGAGCAATAAATTATTATTATTATTATTATTATTATTATTATTATTATTATTATTATTATTATTATTATTATTATTATTATTATTATTAAATGATTGGATATCCACTTTCAATTAACTTGTTAACAATTCCTTCAGTATTAAAGTTGAAATGTTTGCATGAAGCATAGCTGGGACCGAATGAAGATCATTTACGTGAAAATTTTAAAAAAATGGGGAAAACGGTTCCAGAAAAGAATCTTAAGGAACATTTGTGATAGTTTACCGTAGGTTGATCGACGCTTTGATTTATCAGTAAGGTATAGTATTTAATTTCTGTATAAATTCGTAATTTTAATGAGCATGTTTATATCCAATTAAGGTATCTCCTTTTAAATCATGTAAATATAGTTTATTTAGTATATCAAAAGACTTTGTTAAGTAATAAAAACACCAACAATTGCTTGTTCCCAAACAGCTGTCTCACATTCTTCAGAAGAAGACAGCCATTTGAGCTTTCCTACCCTTTCTAAAACTACCTGAAAAAAACTGAAATACATTTTCTAAGAAATATTGCAATAACATTTCACAAGTAATTTTGGGAACAGACAGGTGTTAGTTAGTGTGGTTTTCTTTATTACTTGGTAAGTTAGAGAAAAAGCTCTACTGGTGAGCTCAAAACTTCCATATAGGCTCGCTCTTTAAAGATATAATAGACTTTTTTCATTTTTCTCTACAGAGATAATGTTTATTTTTACTGCGTTCGTTCAATATCAATATTTCCCTGCTTACAAATGTACACATATTACTTACAAAATATATTTTAAATTAATGGAGAAATATACAAATAGACATATATACAAACATACCGGTACATATAAAGCATAAAATGTTATATATGCGTGTAAAATTAAACTTGATATCACGCTAGATAAATCTTTATTTACTTACTCACATTTAATGTTACCAGTGTGCCGCTTGTATTTGCACAAGAGGAGAAAATAAAAAGAACAAACAGTAAAAAGTTTAACACAGGCACACACACACGCATACACGTATAATGGAAACAATTCTGCTACAGAGTAAATCATGTTAGATTTTTAAAAGGGTAAAACGAAATCTATTTACGAAATGATTTGTTTTTAATCTATGCTGTTGATTAGGATTGAGGATTTAGATTTCTGGGCTTTCGGCATCTAAGACCATTTAGCCCGTCACGTTTGAGAGATGACGTCCCTCGGCGAGCACACTATCCGGGGAAAGGGCAGGAAGAAAGGAGTAGGGAAGGAAGGAAGTGATCTGGGACCTATAGTTTAGGTACCACCCCGGCATTTGCCTGCTGTGAATGAGGAAAACCCAGGAAAACCTCATTCAGGATGGCTGGCCCGAAAAAGAGTTTTACACTTTTTCGATCGAGTGCCCCACCGACAATCAAACCCTGGACCACTCGCACCGAAAGCGATAGTTCTATGTTGTTGAATGTTTTCTTAGATATTACGATATGTTATGTATCCTGAGAAAAATTATAAATAAATATATACTACAGTTTGATATTATGATACGTTATCTATCTTTTGGAAGTAGTAAATAAACATATAATATGTAGAATAAAGAAATAAAAGTAATATTTTATAAAAGTCTATATCACTTAAGAATCCTTTGAATAACAACATGAAAAAATTTACTATAAACAATTAGGCATTACCTCTGAAAAGTCATTTTTTTTTTAAATATTCTACTATTCTATTCCCATATTTTTCTCTCCCAATCTGATGAAACTCCAGCGAAAGTACTCACAAAATTTTACTTGTGTATCTGTAATAGAATTTACGAAAAGAAAACATAAAGAACAGAGTAGTAGTTTCGGGTGAATAGGGTCACGCTGAAATGCAGGGTTATCTGCAAATCGACCTCTGGTCTTAACTGTCTATACCTTACGTCACCATACTCACTCCGTTTCCCCATACATAATTTTACTTTTTTATTATTTTAATATATTTTATTATTTACTTATTACTTTTGGCTGTTTTTAAAATTTTTACAGCTATTTGCTCTACGTACGTATTATTCTACATTATCTCCCATTATTTTCATTATTTTTAAATTATTCATCTTCTAGTTATTATTTATTATTATTTATTAATTTCCTCATCAATGCATATATTTTTATTTATCATTTCTTCTTTCTTTATATTTCACGTCTTCATTTATTGTTTCTTCACTCTCCTACACTCTTAATGACTCACCCGTTCTATTAGTTTTATCTTCCTCCGCTAAAGTACCCACTTTCTACCTGGTAATACTATCATATAACCCTGCATTCCAACATGATATCCACTGGACGCTAACTTTTCTTTCCTTCTTACGTCGTCCTCTCCCTGCACGATGAAATATTTAGCGAAAGGTTTCAAAGTTTTTATTTTTTATTTTTATTTTTATAGTGTATGCAATTATAGTTTTTGTAAGTAATTCGTTTCCACTTTCCATTCCCGTCTTCTTCGTTCCAGCCATATATACATATACATAATACACACACACGTAAGATCGGTTTGTTTATAAAGTATTGAACGGAAATCAGTGAAGATAACGTTGTGAAACCACATATCCACAATTTTGTTCGATGATCTGTCATTTTTTCGGCAACGCCATAATTCCGTCGTTGTAGAACTTCCGTGCTTTCTGTTCAAAAAATTGTGACACGTAGTGTTCACAAGCCTCTTTTGAAACTTTCTCAACATCCTTCTGGGAGTTCTGCAGATGCAGAAACAGATTATAGTTTGACGGTGAGTGATCCGGGCTATACGATGGATACTTTGAATCCTTCTAGTCAAGTTCTCTTCATTTCTAACGGATTGCTAAAGCTGTAAGCGGTCTGCTGTTGTCAGCGTGGTATACGTCACCCATTCAGTTAGCCAGTTATGGCTCTTTTTTTGAATTGCTGGGTACTCTCGCGCTAATTATCAACAGTGCAGGTCTGGGTCTATCATTTTGCCCGATGGCAGCACCTAGTGATGCACAATGCCCTTCCAATTTCAGCGAACGCACAACATATCCTTCCTGGACGTCAGCGTGGGCTTTACGTATGAATGGTTTAAACTTTATATCTTCAACTGAAGTCACACTGTTGAACTTACTTGTCCAATCGCAACACACAAGGAGTAAGAACATGTTCATTTCAAAAAGTTAAAATTTGTAGTTACTCAAGGCTCTATCTTAGGTCCTATTTCGTTCTTAATACATATAAATGACCACTATGTTTAAACACCGCCGAAATTGTTCTGAATCCTGGAGATGCGAATATTTTAGTAAGGGGGGAAACTTATATACGATTGGAACACTCATATTAAAAAATTATCTAGTAAGCTGTTACTTATTTAAGCTTTTAAGGAATAGCATTAGTCAGCATGTTCTGTTTACAACTTACTTCGGATTTTTTCACTCAAAATTGAAGTATGGTATTATTTGGGGGAAAGGGGGATCACCTGCACTACTAACTTCCAAATTCGTTTTCAAAAGGGAGCTTTAAAGTGTATGATGGGAAAAAATCCCGAACTTTTTGTAAACCTATATTTTGATACGTTGAAATCTTACCTGTGTACATAAAGAAAAGATATATAGACAAGTAGAAGCAACTTCAGTTTGAATTCAGAATGTTCATTTGCACAAGACAAGCTTGGGTCTTCATCAAGATGACTCACATTTAAAAATTTATAAGAATAGTGCATTTCTATGTCAGTAAATGTTTCTAATATACTTCCTGTCTCTTAAAAATAAAACATCAGGTTTCCATAGAGTAGTTGTTATCTACTTAACCTTTGTTTCTATTCGGTAGAAGAATATACATGATCAACAGTAATATTAAGTCATAAAAATGTCTGCAGTTCGTAAGATTTAAAGCTATCTTGTAATGGTCGGTGTGTTAATATTTACAAGATATATGTTTTATGTTTTTTATATCTAAATTAGAAAAATGAAAAACTGGGTTACTATTAAAGGTAAATATCAAATATTGTATTCCAAATGGTTTCTGTTTGGTAATTGATGTTCAGGTATTGGCGATTGCTTATATACTGGTTTTGATCGACTTTTGGCAGAATATCATCCACTATACAAATGAAATGTTGAAGTTACAGTTACAGTAGTCCGAACACATTGCAAGGAAAACAATGATCGTTGGATAAATGCAATTTTTTAACTGGATACAAGGCGTCAAGTAAGGTCTAGGGAAACATCATCATACCAGATACCAAAAATAAAGAAGCAATGACGTGGAAAGGAATTCCCTAAGATAGATGGCAGAGGAGCAGCTAGTAGGGGATTGATAATGGATGATTATGATTATAAGTATTATATATATATATATATAACATAAAATGTGTTTCAAAACAACACCAACAACGTTTGGGAGGTGATAAGACAAAAAGTATAGACCAATCTGGGTGCACAAATGCTTCCTTTCGAAGCTATAGGCTGCCGAAAACATGAAAAAATGAACTTTAAAGGTCCATAGATCCAAAACTAGGAGACCTACCGTAGTCAGGTCAAGACTTTACTTAGGAACTAATATGTGCTCTATCCAAAAATCTATGTTTCAGAATCCTACGGTACTTCCGCAACATTTTTATAAAGGTAGTTGGTGAGTACCATGCCCGTATATGCCCGTAGCCAAATTCCCTCTACAGAAATTGATATGTGAGTATCTTAGGATTCTTGAACATGGATTTTTGGATAGGGCACATATTAGTCTAATTGAAGTCCTAAGTGAAGTCTTCCTAAGTGAAGTCTTGACTCGACTACGGTAGATCCTATAGTTCTGGAGCTATGAACCTTTAGAATTATTTTTTTCTGTACCCTATAACTCCGAAACGAAACATTTGTGCACCCAAATTGGTCCATACTTTTTGTCTTATTTTGGTATCAGGAATCACCTCCCAAACATTGTCGGTGTTGTTTTGAAACACCCTCTATATATATAATACATAATATTAGATTTCTGTGACCCAGTGTCCCTTTCTGGCCAAGTAGCGTGTTAACATGCGTGCTTTCTGTGTGTTTAGTCCGGTTTTATTCCCCGTAGTGTTCTTGCATTCAATACCTTAGAGCCCAGACAGAGATTGCTGGTTCATTGATTACTAGACAATATATGTCTAGGCCTGTTTCCAGGAATTAAAATGTTTTCTTGAAAAATCAGCAATTCGGGAACATTTTCGCACTTATTTCGATAACACTTCAGTCATTTCTGATTTTATGGAGTAAGATACTTCTTCCTGTCGTATTAAATATTATACTGTTGCTTGTATTCACTACATCTAAGATTTTTATTTCATATTCATATCTTATATATATTATTTTATCTTTACTTTATGTTATCTTAATATCTCGTGTGGATCTGGCGTGTCTACGTAAGGGCTTCTTTGTCATAAAATTGTCACTTGTCTCAAGAATATAAAATTTATGTTTGAATTGCTGCGAACATAGCAGTGCAAACGATGTGAACCTATCTAGTCCACAATTTGTTTTACTACAACTCACGCGAGAAGTCCACTTTGGTTGAACGTAAATTTCGGTTGACACATAAGTCCTGCGATGAATCTTTTACAACTTGGCAACTTGCTTTGTGGAAGGAAGTACTGATTATATTCCAGTATGGTGCCCAACGAACTCCTCAAACAAAACATATGATGTTTATGCACCTTTATGCTAATGAAAACAAATAATAAGACTCTCATTCATCTTAACTGGTTTCAGTTTTTTACCCGCTTGTGTACATCGTTCTATCTTCTTCTCTTTTGCACCATAATACACTTGTATTTGTAGAAACTGTAATGGGTGGTTGCTTAGCTCTATATATCAAACTTGAGAAGAAATTTTTTTTTCCTATACTAAAAATATCAACCAATAGTAGCTGTCATTTGCATTTTCGCTAACATCCAATGTTGCCATTTACATTGTGCTTAGTTGTACGTTCCACCGAGGCTAAGAGAGACGGTAATGATGATAATAAAGGAATGATAGAATGATGTAAGTGAGATGAAACTGGAAAACCCAACCACATGGTGTTTGTTTACCACAAAGCCATTTGGGGAGAGCTAGGATGAACAGAATTTGTACTTAAAAAGGTTGTTAGTTGTCTCTACAACGAAAAATGATTTCTTGGAATATCTCGGTGTAATTTACATTTGTGGAAGGTTTTACCAGAGCTTTTGATTTCAGTTACTGATTATATAATTCCATTACCTATTTAGGCTGCCGTTGTCTAAGTACAATTTTGGAGGAAGTTTAGGGCAATCCCTTTTTTTTGTATATATATATATATATGTACCAGGTTATCATAAAATAAGTATCGCTGTTCAGACGTAACCACTGACTCCGGAGACGTAACCACTCGACAGAATGCAATCAAACTCCGTAGGAACATATTTGGGAACATGCAGAAGCGATGTGTAGAAAACAAAATTAGTTCCAATTTTCGCAACCAGAGGTAATTGGGGGCTGTACAACGCCATGTAAGTGCAGCGTGGAAGAAAAACCACACTAGTGATGCTAAATGATAAGAAATACTATAATTACCTCTCCAGGTGCTTAGTCACGCCTGCATGTGTTTCGGTGATACGTGTTTGAGGGCCATGTGCCAGAAGTGAATTGATGGTGATCCGATGTTTGCTTCTTTTTTCTTCCCACACTCTTTGTCTTGTGTTCAAGGGATCCCGGGTTCGATTTTCGGTGAAGACACACGTGAGATCCCATGTTACCCTGTAGGTCCCGTCCTTAGAACGTCATCATCATCTTATACGGTACTAGTCACCATGCATTCTCCTTGCTCAGGGACCTCCACATCATCATCATCGCTCATAACACATCACTACACCACGGGGTTATTAATAGGAGTACAAATCAATGTCACGCGTCGCACGGGGGCATAATTACGGCCTTTCTTTCATTACATATCAATATCATTTGTCTTCCATATCACCCTCATCGTATTTAACACTGAACAGAAACACAATAGCCTCTGGAGGCGAGATTTAACACTAATCTTTTCCTGGAATTTTGGAGGGAACTTGCATTTTAGGGACCACGGAAAAGACTAACATTTAACTTTGTTTTTGTAAGATATCCAAGAATTTTAAAGAGACGCTTCAGTTCAAAAGGCCCCTTCCCCGTAAATCAGCCAATGATCACAGGGTATTAATAACATTAGTAACCAATGCCACAAGACACACAGAAGGGGGAATTACAGCCTTTCTTATCATTTAGCATCACTAGTGTCGTTTTTCTTCCACGCTGTACTTGCTTGGTGTTGTACAGCGCCACAAATACCCCTGGTGGCGAAAATTGGAACTAATTTTGTTTTTTACGTCAATTGCTTCTGCATGTTCCCAAATATACTCCTACCAGGTTTGGTTTCATTCTGACAAGTGGTTACGTCTCCAGAGTTCTCTGAACAGCGATACTTATTTTATGATAACTTGGTATGTATGTATGTATGTACGAGTGGTGTGATTGGAAAGTTTAAAGGCAGTTGACAACACTGCTCAGGAGGAGTAGATATAATCGCTTGTTAGCATGGAAGCGGTGGCTTGGTGTGTCCTTGAGACATGTTGAAACATGCACCGAGATATCTTTATTCAGTACGGCGTAGCAACCAGTTGAGTGCGGGTGTGTGTGTGTGTCTTGGCGGATTATTAAGTGCGCAAAATGGATGAAAAATTGGAACACCGCGTTTGTGTGAAATTTTGTTTTAAAACTGGGAAATCTGCTTCGGAGACTTACGAACTCTAAAAAACAGCTTTTGGAGACATGTTGGCCGGTCAAACATGTTTATCTGGTTTCACAGATCCAAAGAGGGCCGCGAGTCAGTAGAGGATGACCCCCGGTCTGGCCGGCCTTCAAGATCAAAAACTAACGAAAACATTGCGAAAGTTGGCGATTTATTGCGCTCGAACCATAGACTTACAATTAGGGAGATGGATGAAGACCTGAATTTAAGTTTCTATGTGGTTCAGTCAATTTTAACTGATGATTTGAACATGCGTGGAGTGTCCGCGAAATTCATTCCAAAAGTGTTGTCACACGAGCAGAAACAACACAGACTTGAAGTGTCCCAAGAACTGTTAATCGAGCCAAAATGGACTCGGATATCTTGAATAGGGTAATAACAGATGATGAATCATGGGTTTATGGGTATGATCCAGAAACAAAGGCCCAATCTTCTCAGTGGAAAAGTTCAGATTCACCAAGACCAAAGAAAGTGCGACAAAGTCGGTCGAATGTGAAGACAATGTTGGTGTTTTTTTCGATTCTAAGGGTATCGTGCATCATGAATTTGCCCCTAGGGGGCAGACAGTCAACCAGGAATACTACAAAAGTGTCCTTCAGCGTCTGCGCGAAAATGTGCGGCGGAAAAGACCTGCCCTCTGGAAAGAAAAGAATTGAATTCTCCACCACGACAATGCACCAGCGCATTGTGCGCCCTCGATTCAGGAATTTTTGGCCAAATTCAACATTCCTGTGCTTCCGCAACCCCCGTATTCCCCAGATTTAGCTCCGGCCGACTTCTAGCCCTTTCCTAAATTAAAATTGTCATTGAAAGGAAAGAGATTTGACTCAATTTAGGACATTCAAGCAAATACGGAGAGAGTGCTTCACACCATGACGGAAAATAATTGTCAGGAATGCTTCCAGAAGTGGAAACACCTTTGGAATCGGTGTGTTCATTCAGCAAGGGACTACTTTGAAGAAGAGTCATCACAATAGCCTGTAATTACTGCCATTTTTAAATTACAAGCCCAGTCTTAAAACTTTCCAATCACACCTCGTATGTATGTATGTATGTATGTATGTATGTATTTATGCATGTATGTACGTAATGCATGTATGTAATATATGTATGTATGTATGTATGTATGTAATGTATTATGTGATGTTTGTATTTATTTATTTATTTATTTAAAATCAAATCCCGGGATGGAAATATTGAATACATGAAGAATTGGGAACTGTGTCCCCTTTATGGTAAGCGAAACTCATTTCGTGCCACACCCGAGACCGTTATTCAAGATGGAGGACAACAGTGTAAATATATACAAGGTACAGCGTTAAGTGATGAAGATTTTAGTGAAGAAGGGCATAAAATCAGCTAAAATTTACAAAAGACTTCAATCACAATATGGTGAGGAGACATTTGAATAGTGCAAGCCCTTCAAAGATGACATATGTCTGTCACTGATGATCCCGGTCGTGGTAGATCCCAGAAAACAGCAATTATTCCTGAGAACATCCAGCACATTGAACAACTTATCTTTGAAATTGTCGCATAGTCTGCTGTAAAATTGCATAGGTGTGTATTCCTTCGTTAGGTACATTAAATACAATAATTTATGACCATTTGCTGTTCCGAAAAATGAATGTGTGTGTGCAAGGGGGCCGTCGTGTTCAGTGGTGGGTCCCTGGTTCGACCTCAACTCGCGCCAAGTGGACTTTGTAATAAACAAACACCGTGTGCGTAGGTTTTATTGGAGTTCTCCCGTTTCCTCTTACTTCCTTCATTTCACCATTTCATTAATTCTCATCATCACCATGTCCTTTAGCCGTGGGATATAAAACTGAGCATTTCAATTCATTTGTTTACAATCACAAACCACTTGTCATAGGCCTGAATTTACTTTCCGTCTATGTAATATTTTTTGTTTCCTGTTTAAAAAATTCAAGATTTTTTTAAAGATTAAAATGCAACTTCAAATCCAAGTTTTGCACTATTTTATGCACTTTAAATGAAAGTTTAGGTCTAAGGTAATGTTTTTACTATTGCAAGTGAATTAGATTACCAACAAAAAGTATTAGATAAAATTAATAGTACTGACTATGTTGTGGTTCAGTCAAGTTCGCTATTGAAAGTCATCTGCCAAGTTAACAAATTCTTAGAAAAATTATAATTAAATCTTGATTATCTAGCTGAAATCTCCATGTCGACGCACAATTATTATGGGTCATATATATGAATTGCCTAAATTATACAAACTAGAAGTATCAATTAGGCCAATAGTATCAGTTAAGAACAGTTTAACATATAAAAAAAGTCAAAAAGTTAGCATAATATATTACGCAAAATACTAAGAAGTTCAAATATACGATTAACAACAGTTTCGAATTTAAGTGAAACAGATGTTAGTACTAGCTATTGACAGTCCTCTCCTCACCACTCTTTTCTTAATATAGTAATGAGCCATTCTGAAAATCTGATTTTACTACAGGATCAGTTCTTCAAATATGTAAAGAAGGAGATTTGCAGATGATTCTCTCTCATTTATCTATCTATCTATATATATATATATATATATATATACATATATATATAATATGTTGATTGCAGAAGCTTCTTTCAGAGTTAAGTAAGACATCGTAAAATTATGTTTAAACGGAATTGGAAAAAAATAATAAAATATTTATTTAGACATGACGATCATAAAACTTGACAATAAATTTTACTCTAATATTTATAAAAAAATCTGATACTTGTAATTTGTACGTAAATAATAAATCGGTTCACTTCTTAAGGTAAAATGAAACGTATAGATATTTTTTAAAGGTTTACAAACTAGTGCAAAGGATAAGGATGTAGAAAAACTGATGGAACAAATATTCAAACTAAGCATCAAAATGGCTACAGAGAACCGATATTAAATAAATGGAAGAAGAAGATATTAATTAATTACGAAAAATGTCTGAAAACCTATCAACAAATTAAAAGGGACAGGCATGATCAGACAAATCGATATATTTTCCTATATGGTCAGGACTTTCGTTTAGACTGCAAATCTGTAGTCCAAAGGCGTACTGAAGTAATAATAATAATAATAATAATAATAATAATAATAATAATAATAATAATAATAATAATAATAATAATAATAATAATAATAATAATAACTCAAAAAATATTTGATAGGCTACAAAAATTATTAAACAAGCAATAAAAGAGAAAGAATATTTAATACAAATATTATACAAATACAAATACTGTAATATTTAATACAAATAATGAAAACAAACCGGAAATTATGATTATCTTGAGCACTAAACTACCACTACTTTTCCGAATCCATGTTGCAGTGTCACCACATCCCGAACCCAACTATTTCCTATTCATGAATTGAATAACCCATGAATATGTTAATGGGTAACATTTTTAATTCCTATAATTATTGATTTCGTAGTTTGACATATTGGATTATGTGATCCCAAAGTTTGTCTAGTATATCAACATCCTACATCCCGGTTCTAATAAATATGACTCATACGTATTTTTTTTCAATTTGTGAAGCCGTCTTTTGAAGTATTTTAACCTTGTTTATAGAATGTTTAGTTTCTATTAATTTTGTTGATAAGCCTAACACTACTAGGTCTTGTTCCTTTGAATCCCTCAGATTCTTGTTGCTATATTTATTTTTGTCATGCTTATATAAGTACCGGTATGTTTACATTGCCATGTCACCAAGTAAATGCCAGAAAGGGCTGGTTGTCTAAGTAATAACTTTTACAATTAGTTAAGTACTTTTCCAGGTTAATAGGTGATTTTAGTGCTACTCTAAATCTCTATTTTTTCACTTCCTTTTGCATCTTATGTGAAAGTTTTGACCAAATTGCTATGGCTATCCTTTCGTTTATTTTAATTTCTTTCCCTTATTCTTCTTTTCCTCTTCCTTTTCCCTCTCATAGATTCCTTTTATTTAAAATTAATTTGGAGTGTCCATTTTGTGTGCCTAGTTCATAAACCATTTTTATTTGTTTATAAATGTCATTTCCGTGTAACGTGGGTTTCTGTCACCACGGCATGGCGCGTCCTCAGGTTGCGGATCGAGGAGAAGGCCTCTAGATATAGAGGTTAGCTGCGAATATACTGAATAAGCAGTCGCGGACAGCCGACTAGGAGTGGTCCTCCAGCTTGGGGGTTTGGGTAGGGCTAACAACCTCATCCTGTAAAAAAAACACTTGTTCAGAAATATTCACAAAAGCCTCGGACAAGGACTGATAACTTGGCACGACCTCAGCAAAAGAAAATGGACATGAGATTTGGAACATGGAATATTAGGAGTCTTTATAGGGCAGGCGCGTTAAAATCCGTAACGAGTGAGTTAGAGAAATACAGGATGGACGTAGTAGGAGTTCAGGAAGTTAGGTGGGAAGGAAACGGATCTGAGAACTCCGGAAATTTTACGTTCTTTTACGGGGAAGGAAATAAAAATCACCAGTTAGGAACAGGGTTTTTCGTTCATAAACATATATTACCAGCAATTAAACGGGTTGAATTTGTTACTGATAGACTTTCTTTTATTACTCTTAAGGGACGGCGGTGTGATATTACTGTTTTAAATGTACATGCCCCAACTGAAGATAAGGATGACGATATGAAAGACAGTTTTTACGAAGAAGTAGAACGGATATTTGACCAACTCCCGCGATACCATATGAAAATTCTATTAGGGGATTTCAATGCGAAGATAGGACAAGAGGATATTTTCAAACCGATTATAGGGAACGAAAGTCTGCATAAGGAAAGTAATGACAACGGTGTTAGACTCGTGAACTTTGCAACATCCAAAAACCTAATCGTGAAGAGTACAAAATTCCCACATCGCGACGTTCATAAATACACTTGGACATCACCGGACGGAAAAACACACAATCAAATTGATCACGTTTTAGTAGATAGAAGAAGGCAATCTAGCATAATTGATGTCCGGTCGTTTAGAGAGGCTGATTGTGACACTGACCACTACCTGGTAGCAGCGATAATACGAGAGAGGTTATCGTTGAATGAAAGTAATATTCATTGTCCGAAAACGGAGAGATTCAATTTAAAGAAATTAGAAGAGAGCCAGGTAAGAGAGAAGTACCAGATTGAAGTTTCGAATAGATTCTCGGCTTTAGAAGATTCGGAGTGCACTAGTGTTGAGGATACCTGGATTGAAATTAGAGATAGCATTAAAATTTCAGCTAAAAAAAAAATTGGGACACACGGAAATCCGTAGGAACAAACCATGGTTCGACCAGGAATGCATAAAACTAACAGAGAAGAGAAAACAGGCAAAATTACGCTGGCTACAAAATTTGAATGAAATAACTACACAAAATTTCACAGATATCAGGCGGGAAACTTCCAAAACTTTTACAATAAAGAAACGCGATTTTTTGATTAAACTATTTATTGATTTTAGAAAGGCGTACGACTCGGTTAGGAGAGAAACATTATACAACGTTCTTACAGAACTTGGAATACCGAGAAAGCTAATTAGATTAATTAAGATATGTTTAAATGAATCCCAAAGTAAAGTCCGGGTAGGAAAATTTTTGTCCACGAGCTTTCACGTCGAAAATGGCCTGAAACAAGGAGATGCGTCGCCATTATTATTTAACTTCGTTCTGGAATACGCTATATGGAAAATCAAAGATAGCAACCAGGGCCTAGAGTTGAACAGTATTCACCAGGTTATGGCATATGCTGATGATGTAAATTTAATAGGGGATGATATGAGAACAATAGAAAGAAATGCAGAGATCTTATTAAACGCTAGCAGGAACATGGGTTTAGAAGTAAATGCAGAGAAAACTAAATACATGGAAGTGCGTCGGGACCGGAATACAGCAAATTATGGATGTGTTAAAATATTAAATAATACTTTTGATAAAGTGGATAGTTTCAAATATCTAGGATCAATATTAACAGAGGAAAATCATATTCACGAAGAAATTAAATGTCGACTAAAAGCAGGGAATTCGTGTTACTATTCGGTTCAAAATCTCTTGTCGTCGCGAATTCTGTCGAGGAATTTGAAGCTTAAAATATACAAAACGATAATTATGCCTGTTGTTCTGTATGGCTGCGAAGCATGGTCACTTACTCTGAGGGAATAACATAGACTGAAAGTATTTGAGAACAAGATCCTGAGACGAATATTCGGACCCATGAGGAACGGGAATGGGGAATGGTGGAAACTTCATAACGAGGAACGACATAATTTATATGGTCTACCCAACATTGTTACGGTCGTCAAGTCTAGGAGGCTTAGGTGGGCGGGTCATGTAGCTAGAATGGAAGAAAATAGAAACGCTTTCAATGTCTTGACTGGAAGACCAATCGGAAAACGACCATTAGGAAGGCCTAGGAGCAGATGGGAGGACAATATTAAGATGGATCTCGCAGAGATTGGAATACAAAGTAGAAACTGGATGCAGTTAGCTAAGAATAGGAATCAGTGGAGAGCTTTTGTGAACGCGGCATTGAACCTCCGGGTTCCATAGGTTATAGAGTTAGTTAGTTAGTTATAAATGTCATTTCCTGGGATACTAATTTATATACTCTAAGGAAAAAAAAATATATAAGCCTTGGTCTTAACTTTAAATGAATGAGCTAATTTTTCATTGAGGTAAAAAATAGAGGCACTATTCTACCTATAAATGTCTGTGTGAAATTTATTATTTGATCTGTAAGTAGTAATATCAAGAAATTGATTCTTATTTTGATTCTTCTAGTTCGGTTGTAAACTTTATGTTTTTAGTGTATTTTGTTTAATTCTTCAAACAGCGTTTCCAAGCCTTCATCGTTCCTATAGAGAAAAAAGGCATCATTTGCTAAGGTGTTTGACCCTGCCACGTAAATATTTTGGTTTCATAGTGATTCGAGACAATGTTGACAAGCAATGGTGAAAGGGGACTACCTATAGACAAGGCTTCTATTTGTTTATAGCAGGGCGCAAAATTTCAAAGTCAGACGCAGTCGCCAATCCAAAAGTGATGGTTGCCAGTATCCCTCACGTACAATTATGAGAAGTCTCCGCCCTCCCCCACAGTCTTTGGTTTGACAAAGAAAGAGATTACATCAGGGCATAAAATTTCAAAACCACACAATTAGATTCAGGATAATCAATTTTGAATTGGACAATTCATATACATGTAAATCATTCCTACTGAAAACTGGTCGCCAACTCTAAATTTCTAGTCGCCAATGACGACCTGGCGACCGGAAATTTTGCGCTCTGTTTATAGTATTAATTCTCAAACGTAAAGTAATTAGTTCGAAACCATAGTCCTAAGGTTTCGGTTGTTTCATATATCTATAAATCATTGAATTAGTTTTCACGGAACCACTGCTGAGTACAGGTGATCAGTAAGTCAAGAAGAATTGATGTGAACATATCCACTATGTCTATGGATGCAAGCTTTAATTTACTGGCATTAACTAATGAGCAGGAGTTCATAACTGTTTTTATGGTATATTTGAAATCTTTTGTGTTGTTACACACACACACACACACACATATATATATATATATATATATATAGCTACAAATCATTTTGCTATTCTGTATGTAGGATGAGATTTTCGCGAGGTTGTTGACCTAATTGAAACATCTGGTTTATATCATTTAGGCAAACTGTAGATCATTGTAGCAATTAGGCCAATAATCTTGGGCCAACAAAGTCCTTTCAGACATTTACTCGGTGATAGGCATGACAAAAAGGAATATAGCAATAAAAATAAAATAACACCTGAGGGATTTAAAGGAACAAGACCTAGCAGTGTTAAGCTTATCAAAACATCTAATGGAAACTAACATTCCACAAAAAATTTAAAAATACTTCACAAGGCGGCTTCGTAAATTGAAAGAATTGCGTATCATTCATAACTTACTTTATTAGAACCAGGAACCCAGAATTAAACCGAGATGTTTGAATACCTGATAAACTTTGGAATCACGTAACTCAACTAAAAACAAAACAAAACAAAAAAAAAAAAAACGCTGCCCAGGAACTAAAAAATATTACGTATTAGATATTCAGGAGTTTCTTCAATCCATGGATAGGGAATAGTTCATTTCGGAGTGTGGCAACACTAGAATATGGATATGGAAATTTAGTGCTCCAAATAATCAAATTTTCGGGGCTTGTTTTCATTGTCTGCAATAGTGAAACAAACAATTAAACAAAAAGAAGAAAAAAGAAAAAGAAAAAGAAATCAGGGAGTGAAACAGGAATGTTTGGGAATACAACATCAAGGTAAAAACAGAAGTGTAACTAAGTAGTATCCCTATTTTTGTTGAATTTTCATCCTTCGCCAAAGGCAAAAGCCAAAAGTTACCGAAAATTCAGTTTAAAAAATAAAAAGAAGGTGTACGCAGTAAATATTTTATTTTGCCTATTATTATACGTTAATATACAAGTATATAAACGAAAAGAAATACGTTAACGTTTTATCTATTGTAGAGGATAATTCATCGTTTTCACGAGTCCTGTAAATCTTAAAATATTACGATGCATCGCTCCTGTTCACACAGTCTCATTTCCTGAAGCTATTTATGTTTCATAATATTTAACATTTAATACCCAGTTACTCCTAACAATTATTACGTGAATGCAAAGGTAAATTCTGACGTATATAAAGTGGTTTGTGATTGTAAACAAACATACGGAAAAACGAAAAGAAATCGACACGAGAATGAAAGAAGACATCAGTAACTTTAAAGATATAACTAAAGCAGTTTGAAATTTATCGAAACATATCCTTGTAGTGGAAAGGTTAGTACACGGATCATATTTCATCAAGAATTTAGATAATGGTGGCCTAGATAAGCAATGAAATTATATAAATAACTGAGCCGAAATTAAAATATTTGATAAAAATTTCCGCAAACATACGAGGAAAAATCGAAAAGTCATTGCGCCTATGTTTTTGTCGAATGTGTAATACATTTTAATACCAAATAGAGGTATTTGAGCGATGCGGTAGGCTTTTCTTGGAACAGCCTGAATGTAGCTTCTGATTTCTTCCACCGCATGGCGCTGTTATCAATTACTAAAGATGGCTGGAGTCCTCAGAATGTCTACGCCATAAAAGCAGCGAAATTTTATTCGTCTTCTATAGTGCAAGGAACACACGGTCATGGATATCAACAGTGAAATATAGCCGGTGTATGGAGATGTGTTGATTATGGAAGAATATACAAAGGTATGTAGACTATTGTGCATATCTTGTTTTTCGTTTATGGTTTGTAATATGGCAATAAATTAATGGGCCGAAAACCTTTTCGAGTTTCCCTCGTAAATTGGCACCACACACAGGAATCACACTTAGCAATAAACCCTTACAAATTATAAGTACAGCAACATTGGATAGTAGTAAAAATACAAATGGCAGCTACTGTTGACTGATATCCTTGGTGTATTAAAAACTTTTCTTCTAAAGTTTGGTACTTACAGCTACACAATTACTCATCTCATATTTCTACAAATGGAAGTATATTATAGTGTGAGAAGAAGAGATAGTTGATAGATAGAAGAGATAGAGGAGAAGGATGTAGCTCAATGGAATTCTGAGGAAGTGGCTTGATGATGTACACAGCAGTTGTAAGGGCGAAATATTATTAAGTATAAATCAATATGTATTTTAAGGTAAATAAGAATTTTATCAATCTTCAAAGCTACTTTTCTGTTCTTTAATTTTTCATTTCTACGTTTTTTCCACCTTGTTGATAAAGCGTTTAGCAAAACAAACTTTACGTAATATATATATATATATATATATATATATATATATATATATATATATATATATAACAAATAATTTACCAGCAAAAAGAAAATGTATTATCGTGTAACGCAGAAGAAAGTAAGTTATGAACACTAGAAGGAAAAGGAATGAGAAGAAAAGGAACACTAAAGGACAGAAATAACTGTGAAGCATCCATTTTATATATATATATATATATATATATATAGTAGCAGATCCAGAATATGATCAAGAGAGGGGCTAAACTATAGTTTGAGAAAGATCAAATGCAGAACGTCAGTACATTAAGGACATAGTGAGAAAATGCAAGTTTTTCTTTAAAACTCGTCATTGTAACCACACGAAATGAACATACATGGATACGAGATGGTAGATATGATCTGTTAAAAGTGATGAAAAGAATATCTGCCATCTTGAAAGAGGCTATGTTGAAACTGGTGCGATTGCTGTAAATGAGAAGAGGGTCATGCGATGCATCAATTTGAACATAAATACACACACACACAAAAAAAAAAAAAAAAAAAAAAAAAAAAAAAACATAGCGCACCATAACCTGCATCTGCTCGAGTATCATGAGATACACTTTGCTCATCTTGTACCTAAACCACTCTGCCAGAAGCACAGAAATAATGTAATCCCACAACAAACTTCACCAACTGTTTTTTTTGTGTATATTTATGTTCAAATTGATGCATCGCACGACCCTCTTCTCATTTATACCAATCGCACTAGTTTCAACATGGCCTCTTTCAAGATGGCAGATATTCTTTTCATCACTTTTAACAGACCATATTTACCATTTCGTATCCATGTATGCTCATTTCGTGTGGTTACAATGACGAGTTTTAAAGAAAAACTTGCTTTTTCTCACCATGTCCTTAATGTACTGACGTTCCACATTTGATCTTTCTCGAGCCCTAGTGTTCCAACGTCTTGGAGTCTGCAGCTACAATTTTGGCTGTGTGTGTTTCCTGAGGTACTCTATTTATATACAAAGTTTCATAAAAATCGGGCTCTGATAGATACCTAGGGTTCCTTGTAAGAGATTGATAGTAATAGTAATAAAAAGTAGTTACATGGTAGTACAGAACAAAAACACACTGAAAATAGTAAATATATGAAGTGAGCTTTCAAGATTCATCTCTCATCGTCAGGGTATGAAGAGTAATAAGAAACAAAGAGAAAATAATAATTGTCATCAATAAGTTCGATCATATGTCACAGTTGACTATATTGACTATTGTATTAATTTATAAAACAGATAACCATAGTAATACGATAAACCGACAAAGAAACCATGATTTGTTCGTAGGAAATTGTCCCAAATTATTCACAAGTTGCCATCCTTATAATATTACAACTCGTCACTCCTTATAACCGTTCGTGAAACCATGATTGATTGATTAAACGATGTCGAATTAGTTGCTCGTAAATGAGTAAAAGCTGTAATAATAATAATAATAATAATAATAATAATAATAATAATAATAATAATAATAATAATAATAATAATAATAATAAAATATCATATGCAAAATCATGACCGAGTATTTGACACAAACAATATAAATTTTGTACATAAATTGGACAGAAATCTGAAGGAAGATTTAGCAACACATATCAACTGTTTCATAAATAGTGAAATACTCAGAATAGTGAGGTATACAAGAATGTTGACTCCTGTGAAAAAGTATATCTTGGTAACAGGAAAAGAAATATGAACATTAGGACCAAAGCAACATGTTTCTAAAAGTAGAAAACACATAAAAGAGAATATCTATTATATTAATGAAATGAAAGTTCTGCATAGAACAAATAACAACATTAAAAGGCAAATTTAGGAATCTAATAAAATTCAAAAAGACGAACCATTGTGAAAGCTGGACTATGGACAATTGCATGAATGCTGAAACAATCTGAGTTGTTACTGTGGAGGCTCTTGCAGAAAAGAATAGACTGAACCACATTGTCAGTGGAGGTGGAAGTAAGCATCGCACCTCTAAATACAATTTGCTAGTTCTAAGGAGAGCAGTTTGTAAGGAATTACAATTCTCTATGGCGATCTACTGTTTCTTTGTCCATTTCCCATACTAATAATCCTAATTACCTGTTTCATAACTTACTCCATTACTTTCCACAACAGAAGGTACGAAATATGAAGACAGTGCCATATAGACTACAAAATTGTGAACACAACCTTTGCTAATTAGTAAATTCAATACAACTAACGATGTGTCAATTAACAAATTCATCAGGAATAGACTATAGACTTGATTTGCCACAGAGAAATGAATATGTGACGCTGGAATATAGTAAAAAGATAATAACAAATTGTGTGCAATACTTGGATAACAAAAAATGAGGTGTCTCCGGAGAGTAAAAGAATCTGTGCTATCCCTCCAAAATCTATATAAACATGTTCGTTTTCGAATCGACGTAAGGACTACTGCCACGTGAAAGGCTGCTCTTCTATTGTTTTGTATATAAAGGAAAGCATTACGGAAGAAGTAGGGAAAGAAATTATTTTGTACCCAACCATTTTACTATAATTATTATAATTCTGAATAGCAACAAATAACTATCACCTGTGTTTTCATTGTCCAAACAAGCTCTGGCATTTAGTTTTCAGCTTAAGGAATAGAAATCATAGATTTCAAGAACCTGAAGAAAGCTTTAAATTCTATTTCTTCACTGGATAAAGTATTAAGCTCCTCAAAGTCAAAAGTGCATCATTTTACATTCAAAAACAAAAAAATGTTATTTCTAAAATCAAATATAGGGTAATATAGAACCAGAACCTATAACTAACTAACTCTATGGCCTATGGAATCCGGAGGTTCAATGCCGCGTTCACAAAAGCTCTCCACAGACCTCTATCCTTAGCTAACTGCATCCAGTTTCTACTTTGTCTTCCAATCTCTGCGAGATCCATCTTAATATTGTCCTCCCATCTGCGCCTTGGTCTTCCTAATGGTCGTTTTCCGATTGGTCTTTCAGTCAAGACTTTGCAAGCGTTTCTACTTTCTTCCATTCTAGCTACATGACCTGCCCACCTAAGCCTCCTAGACTTGACGACCCTAACAATGTTGGGTAAACCGTATAAAATATGTCGTTCCTCGTTATGAAGTTTCCGCCATTCCCCATTCCCGTTCCTCTTGGGTCCGAATATTCGTCTCAGAATTTTGTTCTCAAATACTTTCAGTCTATGTTCTTCCCTCAGTGTAAGCAACCATGTTTCGCATCCATATAGAACAACAGGCATGATTATTGATTTATATATTTTAAGCTTCAAATTCCTCGACAGAATTCGCGACAAGAGATTTTGAACCGAATAGTAACACGAATTCCCTGCTTTTAATCGACATTTAATTTCTTCGTGGATATGATTTTCCACTGTTAATACTGATCCTAGATATTTGAAACTATCTACTTTATCAAAAGCATTATTTAATATTTTAACGCATCTATAATTTGCTGTATTACGGTCCCGACACACTTCCATGTATTTAGTTTTCTCTGCATTTACTTCTAAACCCATGTCCCTGCAAGCTTTTAATAAGATTAGAACCTATATTGTCAGGAAAATCACTTTTGGTTCCAGAATTAAAACCCATTTTTCTAAGAAAACCGGATCTAGTTAAAGAACCAAACCGATATACTTAGGAAAATCAATTTCGGTTCCAGACCGAAATCCATTTTTTTGAGAAAATCTGTCCAGGTTCCAGAACTAGAACCACATTCTTAGGAAAATTGATTTCGGTTCCGGAAGCGAAACTCATTTTTCTGATAAAATCGGTTTCGGCTCCACAACCAGAACCGATATTCATAAGAAAATCAATTTTGAGCCTTCTTTCTCTCCCTTCAAATTACGATAGTTTGACGAGTGTCCGACCTCCAAGTGACGAGTGTCTTTATTTATTTATTTTCTAAATCTTATGACCTATATATATATATATATATCTGAAGGAAGTGAAGACAAAGATATTTGTTCAACCAACACTGGCACACACAGAGACTTTTGTGTACATATATATATATATATATATATACATTATTTTGGTATAACCGTTATTTGTGTACCGCTTCCGGTTATTTATATATATAACCGGAAGCTGTACACAAATAATGGTTATACTAAAATGAAACCTTGTTCATGCATATATTTTTAAACTAGGAAGCAACGATTGAAGTACACTAGGAACCACACAGTGTTGACAGATGTAACCGAAGGTGTAAATCTATTTTTTTTACAAGACACGTAAGTTGACTCATAACTCATACGTATAGATGTTCTTTCGATAATTTTCCGTTTGTATAGTTAGAGTAGCTTGGAAACTATGAAATGGAAAAAAGAATTTTCATTTTCACTGAGAACTAATCGGATGAGGCCTCTGTAAGGGGTTACTAGGGAAAACGTGGTTTGCATAAATTAACATTCTGAATTGGCAACAGTGCTGATGTTTCAGTGCATAAAAAGGTGTGTTAAGGATCTGTCTACATTATGCAATTCCTTTTACTTGCATGCACCCAGCAACACTGCTGTTCATTGAATCAAAACGGGGCACTTCCAGAATCTGCTGACAATTCAGTTCGTGATAAATAGCAATGTTGCCGGGTGCTTGTAAGTAAAAGTTTTATCATGATAATTTCAAAGTTTCTTTTTCATTGTTTTCAGGAATTGCATAATGTAGACAGATCCTTAACACACATTTTGATGCACTGAAACATCAGCACTGTTGTCAATTCAGAATGTTAATTTATGAAAACCACATTTTCCCTAGTAACCCCTTACAGAGGCCTCATCGGATTAGTTATCGGTAAAAATGAAAAATTATTTTTTTCCATTCCATAGTTTCCAAGCTACTCTAACTATAAACTGAAAATTAACGACAGAACATCTATACGTATGAGTAATGAGTCAATTTACGTGTCTTGTAAAAAAAAAAAAATTGATTTACATCTTCGGTTACATCTGTCAACACTGTGTGCTTCCTAGTGTACTTAAATCGTTGCTTCCTAGTTTAAAAATATATGCATAAACAAGGTTTCATTTTGGTATAACCATTATTTGTGTATTGCTTCCGGTTCAAAAGTTCTACTATCCCAAACTCCGGGTTGTAGGGATGCGCACAAGACGAGTCGAGACAGGATTTTCCTGACAAAATTCGAGTCGAGACACGGCTCTTCCAATAGAGAAATATACATTTTTCGAGTCGAGACATCACTTTTACGGCACATTTTCGAGACGAGACAGCCACAAATCTTGTCTCGTGCGCATCCCTACCGGGTTGCATTGTATATTGAACATCCTGTATATAAGTAACAATAACATGCAGGTTTACTTTTGGCGCACCACTCGAAATAATTGTTGAAAAAATATTATTCTTTCACTAATTTCCTTCTTATTGTCCCCTAGAAGATTTGCGGTGGGCGACATGAAAATATCTTACTTAGCATAGATAAAATTCAAGGGGGCCACTAGAAGTACTTGTTGAAAAATTACAATTCTTTTACAATTTGCGTGTAAATACGGCTTCCGAATGTATGGCATAAAAGCTACTACTGTGCAAATACTCAAACCAACATTGTTACGTGGTCACTAAAACTCACGAATGCTATCTAACAGTCAGGGCAGGGCAAAGCTGGTAGGCCCACGGAGGTGCGGAGGTGCGTCCGAAGGGATCAGGCGCGCCAGCGATGGTGGGTATATGTATAAGCTAGGGTACTGAAAAGAAGTGGGTTTGGCAGTGATAAGAGTTTCAATAGCACTTCCCGTGGTTTCATACCAGTAACGCTCCACTTGTAAACATAAAATACAGCTTCCGTATACTGTGCAGAAATACACAGCCGGTAGAAAATTTCATTTAGTAGAGTCATCTTTCATATGCACTCACTTATTTTATTCGTCGTAAAGCACTTGTAATGATTTTATATTAGTAACCCTACACTTGTAAACGCAAAATTCAGCTGTATTACTTTGTATTCAGTTCTGTCGCTTGCAAAAAAAAAATATATATATATATATATATATATATATATATAAATAAATAAATAAATAAATAAATAAAATAAAAAATAAAAAATAATAAAAAAATCTTTAGAACTATGTTGTACCATGCAAAGTATTCAATTTTAAACGTAAGTCTTCCAAAATGTGATGTGCCAAAACTACACCAGCATCGTATTGATTGATTATCTTTGAATCGTGTTATGTTCTTCGCTTTGTAAATAATACAATTTACCAAAAAGTTGTAAATAGTTCAAAAATACTCAGTTTTGCTCCTTTCAATTTCACTTTATTTAAGATTGTTTACAAAATATTATCCATCAAATTTTCACTAGCTTCTTTCAGCACGACCAAGATAACGAGAATGAAAATTAAATGTTTACAGCCGAAAGTAAAAACATCTCGTTGCTCCAAATACTACATCTTAAATCTTTACTTCTTCTTTCGCTGTCGCAATTTGCCACTAAAGTATCAATGTCGTCTTTGGAGCAACTTCTGTGCAAAGGGTCTTTCCTAGTAAGATAGTGAAATCGGCCCTTGATCCAAATTGGGTCGCTATTGACCCAAAAGGTTACCCTTGAGCTAAAACTACTTCAACAAAATTTTAACCTCCTACCCCGTCCCCTTACCGAATTATCGTATCATATATACTCAAAATTGAATATTTTTTTAATTTTGGTGGGGGTGGTCGAAACATTTTGAAAGTTTCACAAATTGTAGATACTCTCAAGATGTAAATGTACATTTTTTCAAAACCATAGATGCGTATTTCCTTTATTTTTTGTGTTGAAAATTTCAAAAAATTGTAGAAAAAAATTGGGGGGGGGGGACACGTCGCTGATTTTTTGGTTAAAAGATTTGGTATACTTAGGTATAACATATATTTTTTTCGGGGCCTAAAAGTGATGGCAACATTGTCAAAAAGAAATAAAACTGAAAACAAACGTGTTTTTCGCGCAGTTTTCTCACTGAGGGACCCTTCAATCAATCCTTTGCCAGAGTTCACAATTTTCCTTTCTCTTGCGTCTCTTCCGATCCTGTCGTTCTTCGGCTGCTTCAATTGTGTCCGTTTCGGAAGAGAAACACCAAATATATATCTCCGTAACAGTGCTTCCACTGCAACCGACTCTTGCACAACAAAGTTACACACACCTCGCGTCGGCTCCTCGTATCTATCAGCGCTTGCTTCACTGGCCACACAAACACAGTGGCGCTCTCTATCGGTAGTGCTCTCTACCGCGAGCTGTGTAACTTTGTTGTGCAAGAGTCGGTTGAAGAAGAAGCACTATTACGAAAATATATTTGGTGTTTCTATTCCAAAATGGACACAATCGAAGCAGCCGAACAACGGACAGAAGGAGAAGGCACGCAAGAGAAATGAAAATTGTGAACTTTGGCAAAGGATTGTTTGAAGGGGCTCTCACCTTGAGGGCCCTAAAATGGTGGGAAAACTGTGCAAAAAAAGACGTGTGTTTTCAGTTTTATTTCTTTTTGACAACGTTGCCATCACTTTCAGGCCCCGAAAAAAATATGTTGTACCTAAGGGTATAACAAATTTTTTAACCAAAAAAATCAGCGACGTGTCCCCTCCAGAATTTTTTCTACAATTTTCTGAAATTCTCAACACGCAAATAAATAAATAAATAAATAAATAAATAAAATTAAAAAATAAAAATAAAGAAAATACACATCGATGGTTTGAAAAAATACAGATTTACATCTTGATAATATCTACAATCTGTGAAATTTTCAAAATTTTTCGACCACCCCCACCAAAATTACAAATATTCAATTTTGAGCATGTATGATACGATAATTCGGTAAGGGGAGGGGGGTAGGGGGTCAAAAATTTTTTTAGGTAGTTTTAGGTCAAGGGTAACCTTTTGGGTCAATAGCGACCCAATTTGGATCAAGGGCCGATTTCACTATCTTACCAGGAAAGACCCTTTAATTTTGGTTTCCACGTTCGAATGTAAATAGCCTCATTTATGTCTGGCTTTCTGTGAATAATGAAAGACTCAGAGCACAACATCAATAAAGTAAAAATGATCAAAAACTCTTCAAGTGTTTTGAAAGTCCAGATTTTCGAACATCGTTGTGTTTGACATCACGAATATTTTTTTTTTATCCCAGTTAGTTTGTTCAAAACATGAAAAAACTAAAAGCATAATATAGATAAAGCAAAAGTGATCAAATATCTTCATCATTCTGAGAAAGACATATTTATTAGTATAGGCTTATTTACACTTAAAATTAAAATTGCCGCCAGGAACGAGCACCAAAATTAAATTTAGATATGGGCACTCTAGACAGAAGTTTGAACAACATCATTGACACCTTCATTGTCTCAGCTTACCACTTTAGAGACACAGGGACACGGTGGCTCAGTGGTAGAGCGCTTATCCCTGGTGTATTGGGTCTGGTTCGATCGCCGGCCAAGTAAGTTTGTGGTGAACAATATCGTGCTCGTGGGTTTTCTCGGAGCACTCCCGTTTCCTCCCACTTTCTCATTCCACCAAATCTTCTATCATCATTCACTTGCTTTAATTATAGCCTTCCTTAACTTAACAGGCATAGTTGTGAGACGATAAACTCAGAAATTTCATTTCATTTCATTTTTTACCACTTAAGAAGAAAAAAGATCAGGTGTATTCTGTGTAGCAACGAGATGTTTTTATTTTCGACTATAAACATTTAATTTTCGTTCTCCTTAAGTTGGTCTTGCTAATGCTAAAAGAAGTCAGCGAAAATTTAACTAATAAGATTTAAAAACAAAAAAAAAATCTTCAGTGTACCTGATGGCTTTTCATTTGATTCAAACTTTGTATTCAATAATTATTGTATGATAAAAGTTATATTTTGTTTGAAAGATTATATACTATATATTTACTTAATATATATGCATTCTTATATAACAGGATGTGTATAACATAGCATAGCACGAAATAAGATGAAGAAAGGTTGCTTTACTGCAACATTAATTAACAATACATCTAGGACAGTAAATTCTCGGTTAAAAATTCATATGTTTTACAACAACTGTAAAAATTGCACAAATTGATAGAACAAATAATTTAAAATATTTCAACTACGTATTTACCATTAAACAGTGGGATTACACAATATATTACATTATACTACATTTGTAAATACATTTGTAATATACTACCTGTGTACTACGTGCATTTTGATATGTGGTATCGAAACACTTCCTATCCGATGGCGTAAATGCATTGAACTGGGGGGGGGGATTATGTAGAAAAATAATGTACAAGCAAACATTCTCCTTGCAGTAAAATAGCGGAGGAAAACTAATTGCGGTTTTCATTCGATTGTTCCTTGTATTATATCAGAGCAGCGGATTTATTGAAACATTCATAAATGAAATTAGATATAAGATAAATCATATCATTATTCTATTACTTTCAATTTCGTACTATTAGTCTGAAAGTAAATATCAATTTTAACCGATTCTATTTCCACCTGAAACTAAGACAATGCATCTCTAGGTTGGTTTTTGTGTTCTATAACGGGAAAATTCCATTCCATTCGGCATCTGTAACGGGAAAATTTCCGTTAAATTACGGATATTAAGTAGCATGCTTCCATGGAAATAACATGAATTTTAGTATTCTTATTTATTTATTTATTTGTATGTCAGAACCTCGGTATTAATTGTTAGTTCACGGGACTAAGTGTTTTAATTGAGGAATATATATATATATATATATATATATATATATCTTAAAACCATTTTAATAATCATATTTTTTGAGTGCACTATAATTAAAGCGTAATGTTTATATTTCATTACATAGAAAACATTATTGTTTCATTGTTACTGAGCAAACTTAGTAATACGTTGTATGAATTAAATACATTACATTACTCCAAATACAGGATTTGCTGGAAACTGTACTTAATAATGTTTTCGTTGCCCTGCATACTGTAATTTTGGTGTTCTTTTTTATGCCAAAAGAAAGTATTAATCCAGTTCGAACAATTAGTATACAATTTATATCTTTATTCATTTGTATAGAATGGTAAATCGCACTTAGTTCGACAGAATTTGTATCGTGAAACCACTTGAGTGTGCCACTAACATTTAATTTCTTGTATATAATACGTAGAAGCAGTAGTTGCCTATACCTGATAATCGTAATTCGTACTTATTCCATAATAAATCCAGTGGAAAACATTTTAATAATATTATTCTTATCTGTAAGAATATACAACTCGTATTTTGTGCGAAGATTGTACCTTTGAATCAAGAGCAAGAAACTAGACTTCATTCCTTTTGTATTTACACAACTTCGTGTAGCTAACAACCCATCAGGAGTCTAAAAATCAAACAGAAAATTATATTTAATTCCTGTTAAAGAAATCCTGTTAATGAAAAACTATACTGAATCCATATACTATGCAAATTAAGATTAATTATGTTTGCATCTCTTTGCGGAAACAGTTCTGAAGCGTCAACAAATCCTGGAAAGCAATTTGAAGGCGTGCTTCAATCACTCTCGAAAGAGTAAAATACATCACTTCGAGAAAGTCATAGTTATTGGAGCTTTTGTTTTCTATTCAAATGAATGCAGTCTCAAAGACGAAAAGGTGTGCTAAATTGATTTAAGAAGTATTTCTGTCTACTTCTACTAGAATTATGAAAATATATAAAGCTTTGGAAACTCCAAACAATGGAAAATCATACAACCGAAATAGCTTTATATCTTCTAGTAAACTCTGCTGGGTAATAAATAAATACTATTGTAATACTTACGTCGCATTTTGAATTAATTCCTGTAAGCAATAACACAATATTCTGCCAAGTTATTACAGTGTTATGGGGACAAAACTAACAATAATTCAAGTAAATACTGCCTCAACATAACCAAAGATCCTTCTCAAGTTCGTCTGCAAGCAATATTAAATCGAACTTTGAGAAATAGAAATAGGAAACCGAAGAGTTTTCTTAATGGGGAGTATAGTTACCAATTATAATAATAAGTGGATTTAATTATATTTTTATTTGCCTTGGAAAATATGCTACTGTCAATGATCTGAAGACAAATGTTTTTGTTTGATAGAACACGAGAGCATCGTTCATTTGTTAATGTAGACTTTGATAAATAAAAGAGGCTGTAGACTTCATGGAATATGAATATATTTGGAAGGAATGATTATCTTTTTTAAGTAAATAAATGAAAGCTCAGAAAGACAAAAACATGAAAAAATTCAGTTATATTGCCATGTGTCCTGCATATGGTCTTGATCCTTAGTATTAAAATATTGCATATTATCTTTTAGTGTAACTTATTCAACGTTAATTTTTGTCTAGATTTTATCAGTCCCTGTATCAAAGTGTATTGCAGAGATGATTTCATATAAAGATCGTTTTTCAAAACTTTTTTGTTCCTGTTCAAACTAATGCAACTTTAATTTCTTTCTTTCTGATTCTATGATTTGTTAAATACCTTTATACTACGTTTTCTGCATAAATCAATGTTGTTACATACCTTCTTCAATTTTAATTAAATTTCAATGCTAATTCCCGTCCATTTTCTCTTTTCTTTCTAGGATGCGGAGGGCGCGGCAGCTGATGAAGAAGTACTAGACATTGACCTAGCCGACCCAGAACTCAATAAAGCTGCTACCAAGATTCAAGCATCGTTCCGAGGCCACAAGATACGTAAAGAAATTGGACCTGTCAGAGAAGAAGACGGCCAATGAACATAAAGTTGATCTCCCCCTCTTCCCCTCCAAATACAGCTTTGTAAAATAATATAATAATAATCCATTAAACTAATCATAAAACTAGCGTTTTGTCAAGCAGCTCCGCTCACTGCGTTCTCTCACGTGGTTACCCAGATGGTATGAGGTCGCAATACTTTTATATCAGAGCAGGACTCAAGTGATCTACAGCGACCAGAGCATTGTCTGGGAACCGTTCCGTTACTTTATGATGATAACAATAATAAAATATAAATTATTATCGTATACATAAGTAACATATACACACATATATATACACATATATACATTTAATATCAATATATAAGAAAGAGTGACGTTACGAAGAGCGTTGAAATTTCAACTAACTACGTTATCATATCTTATATGCGCAATACCAATTTTGTGCAATAAAATACATCATTCTTTTAATATAGTACATACTATTAATAATTGTATTTACATTAATAAATTAACTAACTGCCCATTGTAATTCTCATTAACATTTTACTTTCTGAATATGTCTACCATATTACGAGAAGATTTAACTATCAATGTAGAAAGATGTGCCTAAGATACATATACCATCTTGCTTGTTCATGAGCCGTAACGCCGCCAAATGGCTGTTTAATGGAAATTAAAAAGTATGCATGCAACTCGCCTTATGGCTAACTTTTCAAAAAATATGGAAGTTACTGCATTTTGTTTTGTGACTTTCTTTTTAATAACTACATTGTTATTGCTTTAATTATTTATTTTATATTTGTTTAGTGATTTTAAATACACAACTAAATTCGTTGCTTATTCATTTGTAAATTCTATGAGTATGTAAAATTTCAGAAGTACATTGCTGATTAATTGTTTTTCAAGCTGTAATATTTGGAGACTACTGTGGGTGCTACTAAAATAAAATTCATGTTCTTAAAAGTAGGTAAATTACATTATCCCTATAGCTAGCCACATTTGTTGCTAGGTTAGGGAATATATACATATATATATATTCATATTGTGTAGTTGCAGACTATTTAAAAGAAAGTTTTAAAAGGTTATATATTATAATAATACATACGTATGTGTAGAAGCAAAATAGCTTGTTTTGTCTGTTCAATATTATTTTTTTAATATCATACTACCGATATAAGTGAAAATAAAAATGGTATATATGTTATAGTATGGACCGAACAGAAATAGTTAAATGAAATAATAGGAAACATATAATTGCGTGAATGTGTATGCATTACTATGGTAATGGTTACATCATACACAATTGTTTTGTAACTGAACTTTAAAAAAAGAAAAACTGCCATTAATGTTTATGGTGAAACACTTTCTTACATATCGGCACATCTTTACGTCCTATATAATTGCATGATGTAGTAATATAACTTTCAAGAAAAGAAAACACACATAAGATAGCTATTAATGTTGCATTTCACCCTGCCTATGTCCTCTTACATTATGATGTTTTATTCCTTTGCATCTAATCAGGCTATTTCTGTTTTGATTTCTTAATTTAAGAACTCTTCCAGTAAGATAATTTTAGCATTACACTTATTTTACGCTTCATGTTTTCCTTTCCTGTCAGTCATTTTTCTTAATGTGATGAATATTACAATTTAAAATAAATTTGGTGTTTTAAGAAATGTTTCTTTATTATAATATAGTAGTGTGGATTGATTATAAATTCCATTTTAATATTTTTGGGCATGTCTTCAAGTCTTCCTGCTATGAATATATATGTAATGTATATGTATACCTATTTACAAAATTCCTCAAGCTATATTTACTCCCTCTTCTTGTCATTGTAGTTCTTACTATCCGTTGCACGTTTGCACAAATGTAGGTGTTACTATTATGCACTTATTCCTACTTATTCCAATCTTGTGGTCCCTATATTTTAATCGCCTTGGATTTGAAAGAAGAATAAGATACAGTTTACAATTTCCATAAGTACTTCTGCCTTAATGGTGTAAAAATAGTAATTGTGTTTGTCATGATTGAAAAACTGGAAAAGTAAAATCAAGATAGTCATTGGTATTTTTATTATTTTTCCACTTACCTAAGATTGTTAAATGGTAATTGTTAATACGTGTCTAATAAGCTTGGAAGCTGTTTACTTTTCTAGAGAAAAGTCCTTTAAAACTAGAGGATAAAATTGCTTTGACAGTATTTCAACCGCCAGACAAACACATAATATACGATTTTTTTCATTTAAATGTAGACCTGTTCAGAATTTGTTAAATAAAAAGTATATACATATACCAAATTTACTGCTATTTTTATTTTAGAACTACCCAAAGCGTTAATATCTTAAAGTGATAGTTACAAAGTTAATGTCTAAATAACTAGGAGTCAGTGACGAGAAAGACGATGTTATTTTATTTACGAATATTGAAAATGTTAATATCATTGTTTAATGAACCTATTTCTAAATGATACAACATACAACTTCATAGAAATCAGTTTGTCCACACACTAAATAAAAACAAATGTCAATTCATTTTTATACCCAGTACAATTTTACTGTCACATTCCGAAAATGGAAGAGGGGACCAATCTAAAAATTGAAAATAAATAGGTTTCTGATAGGTATACTTGTACATGTTAGAAAACAATATTTAAATGGACGTGTGAAACTAAAAGCACAAATGACAACTTAAAATGATGTTTATACTGTACCAAATGCTCCTCTTTGTATCGTTATGTGCTCTAACTGGGGATGTTAGTATTATACAGGAGTGTGGACAAGGGCGCCCATCAGAGGGGGCAAGGTGGGGCGCTCGCCCCCCTAAGAGGAAATCGTACTTGGAAATATCGAAAGCCCAATAGAATTTTTACATTAGTTATAGCAAAATTTGAAACTATATTTGAAACCTCGCTTATATTTGCCCCCCCCCTTGGAAACCACAACATGGGCGCCCTTGAGTGTGGATCATGCATTGAAAGATTTGGTTGTAGCTTTTCTAATGCATTCAAAATTCAATAAATATAGATACTATATCGTCTTGAAATAATGAATTTATATTTTAGAATTTAGATGTTAGCTTGCGAGAGACGAAGGAAGGGCAACGTATTTACAAATGAACACACATATTATTGTTCATAAATGCAACTTTTTGTTCATAATGCAAGTAATTATTTATTGTTTATCTATGTATTTATTTTAATGGCTAGCTGGTATCGTAATTCACTATTATACTTCACAAGTTCTTTTAGTTAAAAGGTATGCATTTTACTTTCTAGTCGAAATGCACTACATTTGTGCTACAAGTAATAATACGAACATAGCGAACATTTTGTGATATTGGAAATATATATTTCAAAACGATATATAAAGAGTGGAATATACAGAAATTGAAAAGATATTTTAAAACGTTATTCATATATTCTGATTTTGCATAAAAAGTTTCCTTTGTAGGTAACAATCCGAATTTCTCAAGGAAATATGAAATTATCCAACAGCCAACTTTACCAGATACTTAAAATAGTTTTCCTCCGAAATTTTCCGTCAAGTAATGTTCTTTTGTTTCTTCTAATCGCTTCAGAAATACGCATCACATTGAAGGGACTCAGGTGGGTTGTGGTTATTATTTTTATATATAACTCGTCAATTTGTTGCACGTAAAACATATAGTTAAAATATCAAGTATCAAAAAGAGACTTTTGAGTCTTGATGGTGACTAAATGGTAGAACACTTACCACCAGATAAAGATTTCTGGTTCTATCTAAGGCCATGTAGATCTGAAATCGACTACATTATGTCTGTGCATTACCTCCAAGTTCTTACATTTTATTCCTTTGAACTTGTCGTATGTATCCCTGAGTCTACAGAATATAATCATGGGATATATTATCTGTAATTTTATTTATTTCTATTATGAAATCTTAATCAAAATTAGGAGAATATGCTATATCTATAGGAACTTTGTAAAACGTAAGTTATTTTATATTCGAATTCTAAAAATGAAAAATGATTAATGAATTTTCAGAGATTAAGTATCATTCATCTTACAGTGTGTTTCCTTAGTACTTGCAAGTGTAATAAGAAAGGTCAGAACTGAGTGTGAATTTATTTTCTTTCTGCGCATTTCTATGTTCAACATGTATTAATAATCAGGCGCGGCTCTACCATACAATCACTAAATTACGTGCTCTTCCATTTACTAATACTATTTCTTTTAATATGGGCAATTCTTCTATACAAATATAGCAAGACCAATCTTTTGCATTTTGTAGGTATGAAGTCTGCAACTTAGATCGCTGTTCATTAGGGATTTAGCATTAGCGTGAAATAACAATGCTTGATGTGTCTCTCGATCTCTTGGTTGATTATTTCTTTGGAGTTTAATATTATTTTCAGCACTGAACTTATATGAGAAGTGAACCCACAGCTTAATGTGGGATCCAAACCAAGTGATCTTACACGGAATTCTAACCCGCGTCTGCAGCCCATAAATTTTGTTGTTTGTCTCATTTGCTCGTACTCTTATAGTATAGTTTCCGAAAACGTGCACAAGGTTAGGTACTATGTGATTGCTCAAGTGTCTGCCTATGTGTACTGTATACAACAATTAACATTTCATGTGAATTTATCTTTCCAGTTTTCAGTTTTGTACACTTCTATGAAGAGAAGGTCTGTAACATATACTAAGATATTCTATTTTGGGCATTCTGAATATCTACCTCACTGGATGAGAATAATTTGTTCGACTGGTCGCGAGTTAAGATAGACTGATAGCATGTTGAATCCAAAGTCAGTACAAAGAAAGGAGCGCTCTTTGCTTAAGAGACGTCACCGAAGAAAAGAGAATCCAATGAATTTTCGAAGGATTATTTTTGCTAATGCAACGCCCGTAAACAAGTTGTTTTAAAATAAAAAATAAATAAAACATTTAATTTTTTCTTTGATAACAATTTGCATATAGGTGTTGCATTAGCAAAAATAATTTTGCGAAAATCCGTTGCGCTCTATTTACTTTGGTGGCGTCCTGCAAGTAAAGACCGCTCCTTTCTTTCTACTAACTTTGGATTCAACGTGCTGCCAATCTATTTAAGAAACAGAATATCAGAATTTAAGAACAACTGATGTATGTTTACTCCTCCCTCCAAAACTTACAGGTAACTGATGAATAATTCTTGAATTGCATTTTAAATTGATTTACCTCTAAAATGTGTGTGTGTATTAACAGACAAATATGTGTTACATTTGTTCTTTAAATAAATAGAAGCTTCATGCGAATAAAACGTACGCTTTGACGTCTGGTCAGTAACTCAACACGGTATGGACTAAGTTCATGCGTCTAATATCAAACTCAGTACATGCCCAGCATACAAACTGGGATACCCAATCAGTCAGGACTAGTGTTGTAAAATTTCCGGAAATTTTGAACCTGCTGGTAAAAAACCGTTTTTTCCGGTTTCTTTCCGGAAATTTTGGAAAATTGGGAAAATAACAAAAATCTTTGTATTAGGTTAGTTTTACTAGTATTGGAACCGTTATTTTATTCGAATGCGTGAAAAATGTAAGTTGAGAAATTTCAATATTGTGAATATTTAAAAAACAAGTATTCGAAAATAAAACTGTAGTAATTATTCATAAAAAATAATAGTCTCCACTCATTTCCTTTATGTGAATTTTAGTCGTTTACTTCTGGTTGTGCATTAATTACAGAACTTTTACAATTCCATACACATCTATCATTATGAAGGTTTCTGTTGCAACAAATAGGGCTCTTGAATGAAGCTGAGTTCTTAATGTGCTCTTTGATCTAGTGAAATTTTGTTAATTTTAACCAAATTACTTCTTAAGAAAGACAGCAGTAGGCAAATTTCACTAATACTCATGCACTAAAACATATAATTACTATTATTTAATATTGAAATACAAACTTTAATATAAACTTTATGTATATACAAAATTTTGTTGGTAAACAAATACCTGTTTTCTAGTGCGACAAATTATCTATATACAATATATAAAAGTGAAGGACACTGTATTTGTAACTTAACTAATCTTGAACCACCAGACTGATCTCGATAAAAAAAATGTCAACATGATGGGGTTCGGGCCTGGTATATATTTTACCATTTCACTTGGAAGGTGCATCTTAGTGGAAGGAAGTGTGAAACAGATCTTTGTGTCGAACGCATAGTTTTCGGCGTTGCTGAGATGAACAGTGATATTTCCGATGAAGCTTAAATTCAAATTCAGCACTGCAACTTGAAGGAAAGGGAGGAGGATATATAAAATGATCGAAAATAGTCAATATTAGTGTCAAATCCATAGTTTTCGGAGATGAACAGAGACATTTCAGATCCAGTTTAAATCCAAATTCAACGCCAAAACTTTAAGAAGGGTGAGGGGGGTGATATAAAAGAATATCGAAAATGACTTATATTAGTGTCGAATCTATGTTTTTTCTGGTCGCTGGCATGAACAGTTACACTTCAAGCCGCTTAAATCCAAATTCAGTGCTGTGACCTGGGGGAGAAGAGATATATAAAAATGATCGAAAATAACCGATATTAGTGTCGAATCCATAGTTTTTGGGGTCCTGAGATGAACATTAATGCTTCCGATGCCGTTTAAATCCTAATTCAGGCCCGCAATTTGGGGGTGGGGAGATATATAAAAATGGCTAAAAATGGCCGATATTAGTGTCGAATCCATGGTTTTTGGGGTCCTGAAATGAACATTAACCCTTCCGATGCTGTTTAAATCCAAATTCAGCGCCTCAATTTGTGGGAGGGAGAAGGGGTGGATATATAAAAATGATCGAAAATGGCCGATATTAATATCGAATCCATAGTTTTCGGGGTGGCTGAGATGAACAGTGACACTTGCGATGAAGTTTAAATCCAAATTCAGCCCGCATTAGTACTCCTAAAGGGGGAAAGTGACATGTAAAAGTAATTGAGAATGAAAAGTGTAAAATTCATGGTTTTTGGGGTCCCTAAGTTCATTGGTGACAGATTTGGTGCTCTTTATACCCAAAATGAAATGTATTCTTCCCGTGCGAAGTACGGGTATTCTTCTAAACTTTAATAATAACGAACGGACGTTTCACACGTTAAGTTCTTTAATATATTTGTCGCTGCTCAAATTTACGCACTTGTGCGGTGTATGTGTATATATCTTCCAATATAAATAAAATAAAGAGTTTGTTTGTGTGTTTGTCTGTCTGTCTGTCTGTGTGCGGCCTGGGGACTAGACGAGTGGAGCGAGAGTTCCCAAATTTTGGTCAGGGAGACCTTGGTCCAGGCCCCAGATCAAGACGAAGCGCTTTTTTTAAAATTTCGAAACAGGGGGGTCTCAGGGGGCGTTTACCGAAACCGGCTTGGGAACCAGACAAATTGACCGAGAGTTACCAAATTTTAGTCACGAATACCTTGGTCCAGGCTCCAGACCAGAGTTAAACGTTTTTGTCAAAATTCGAACCAGGGGGGTTTAAGGGGGCGTTTACCGGGACATTAAAAGTAGTAGAAAATGACCGATATTAGTGTCGAATGCATAGTTTACGTGGTCGCTGAAATCAATGGTGAAACTCCGATCGCATTAACTTCCAAATTCAGGCTATTCGGCTATGGGCCGGGGGTCACCGAAAGGGGGGAGATACCGGGACATATAAAAGTAATCCAAAATGACCGATATTAGTGTCAAATGCATAGTTTTCGCGGTCGCTGAAATCAATGGTGACACTTCCATTAGCGAGGACTTGCAAATTCAGTTACAATTGTATGCGGGCCGGGAGTCAGCGGGGGGGGGTATACCGAGGCATGTAAAAAATAGCCCAAAATGACCAATATTAGTATCAAATCCATAGTTTTCTTGGTCGATGAGATCAATGGTGATACTCCACCTGGCGTTGACTTCCAAATACAGCCCCCGTGCGAAGCATGGGTATATTCAACTAATATGTAAATAAGATCCTCTCTCTTTTTGAGTTGTTCGAAAAATATATACAAATAAAGAGGGTTTTTTTTATCGCAAATCAAAAACCTAAAAAGTAAAATTAAAAGCCGTTGATTTAAGTATTTTTCCTGCTAGCGAAATATATATATACTGCAGACACGTTACAGCAAATAAGATTAACATCAGGCGAAGAAATGATTTTTAAATTATATTTTCCGGGTTTTGCCAATATTTCCGAACAAAAGAATTTTTCTAATGGGTTTAAAATTTCCAAAAATTTTACTCAGCACAAGGGAGATACGGATCTCCGTAAAATATATATTTGATTTTAACATACTGGTATTAACTAAAATGATTCTGTCCCTGTTATTTTAACACTTCCCTGCCATTAAACGGTAACTTTATAAGATTACTTAAGATAATTTACATGCGTCTATATTAATTAATCTAACTAGGATTATATTTTAGTATCATTTGAAGCCATAACTCTATTCTATCACGGTGCTAACTTTAAAGGAGTGGTGCAAATATATTTGTTGCCACAAAACTTCCCTATTCTAATACAAGAAACATAACTACTCAATGATCTTAACTGTAAACTAGTAAATATAAAATAGTTCTCATTTTAAAAGCATAATGTAGTAAAATATTCGAAAATTTCAATTTTCCCAATTTTTCCGTTTTTTCCGTTTCCGGAAGAAAACAGTAAAAAACTGTTTTTTTACCCAAAATTTCCGGTTTTTTTTTTCAGGCCTTTACAATACTAGTCAGGACACAGTGCATTGTTGAACAAGATCATATAAAAGTGAGCCATGGAAAGTACACAGTTGGAAGCAGGGGTACAAGTGCGGGACGCCATCTCTCTACCTCCAAAAAATATGTAAGGCGTCCCCCCCAGTTCTTAAAAAAATATAATTAGCAAAGATAGGCGGGGAAACGGAGTGACGTCATCCGCTACCTACCGCCCCCTACCTTTTCAGACCCACTTTTACCCCTGGTTTGGAAGTGATTTTTCTTTACAACTTCAAACTGGGACATTCTGCAAGACATTAATAGTGCATTTGAGTCAGGAATGGAATGGAGTAGACGCACCATTCGCCATTATTCAGTGACAGTATTGCAAAATGATCCCCTTGGGCACCGATCAACATCACGTCCGGATGAGTTTTTCAGGAACACCGTGGAAGCGAATCCTCGGAAAAGCATTCGTACCATTGTAGACAAATTAGCCATACAGCACACCACTGTCTTTCGGCAGCTCTGTGCAGTCGGCAAGGTGAAAACATTCAACTGTTTGTTGCCATCATTTGGCCAAAAAGAATCTCCGTCTGTAGGTATACAGTTCCTTGAGCGTAAGGAATAACCGACAAGGTTTCCAGCACTGGATTATCGCTTCAGATGAAAAGTGGGTCTACTATGACAATCGTAAATGGTCAAGACAATGGTTGGAGCGTGATCAACTTCCAGATCGGTTTGCTAAACCACTCTATACTCACCCAAGATATTGTTGCTAGTGTGGTGGACTATAATGGGAATGATCCATCATGACTTTCTGTGACAAGGCGAAACTATCAAAATAGAATGTTACAGTGCTGAACTGCATGAAATAGACTGCAATTTTCCACATGCATCCTTATGTTGCACCACAATGTACCCTCAAATGCCGCCCAAAGTACATTGCAGATTCTCCATAGTTGAAGCAAGAAATCCTTCCTCATCTACTGTATTTTTCTGTCGTCTCTCTCACCGACTAACATCTCTTCCGGTTTCTTAGGAGCAAAGATCTTGCCTGCTGATCAAGCAGTTCAACAAGCGCTTGAGGAATTCTTCGCGTCTCACACTTCAAACTGCTTTTGCCACGGAATCCAATTGTTGAGTGAGCGACGGAAAAAGTATGTGGTTCCAGATGGCGATTATTTAATTAACCAGGTACTGTAGTTTTCATTTTTAGTATTTTGGATATTTGCGTTTGATATTTCATTCGCACCCACCTAATAGTTAAAAAAAAAAAATCAACTTATCTACTTCATTATACAAAGGCGTACATGAAAATTAATTTCTTATTTTTCTATTAACCTGAAAATTCTGCTACTTACAGAACTAACTTCATACACATGTTGCACGGGGGCTCAGCGATAGTGCTCACCTCTTGTGCGAGGAGTCCCTAGTTCGATCCCAGTCTATGGGTCATTTCAGAAATAACGGTCTTTTCGAGACCGAATAAACTATGAAAATATTTTGTTGCGGAGGGAACCCAAAATGTTATTTTTATATTCCGTTTGGCCTAACATTTACCACACACTATGTGGTCACTCAAGTACATTGAGTTATTTCTTAATTTTAGAAGTTTCAAATTTGCAACAGGAACGGAGTATACGAAATGGTAATGGAGGTATACAAATTGATTACATAATGATTACCAGATGTATATTGTGGTTGTGGTTTGTTTATTCAATATATAAACTTACATTACTCAACTCTAGTTTTAGGAAGAGTCTGAGAGTAGAGGTACTACATTTTTAACGATATAGCTGTAAATCTTTCGCAAAATTAAAAAAAAAAATGAACGCTTTCACAAAATAAAAATTGATTGATATAAATATTCAAGGACTTCTTTGAATTTACCTTCTTGTGAACTAGATTTCATTTAGAAAGGACTACCTTCTTCTAAACGTGAAAAATGAGTATTAATTCTGTTGTTAGGAACAACAAACTAAAATTATTACATAAATATCACATTCCTCTCGAAAAGTTTCAAGATTAGCTTTAAGATTTATAAATGCTTCGGATCTTAAATAACTATTTAGCATAAAGCAATGGCAGACTTTAATATTAATCATGTTACACATACAGACAAGTGTCTCTATCGTCCACCACTGGAGCTACAATCCAAAATGGTCTTGACATGCAAAATAATGTATATTAAATTTTTAAGTTGGGGTATTGCTTCTTAAACTTTGCATATGAATGTTTCATCGTATCGTCCAACAATCTCTTTGTCTTTTAACTTTAAGTCGCGTAAATGTATCCTTTTTCCCAGGAGCTATTCTACTTTTCTCACCATTCTCCAAGAATTCCTGGATAACTTTTTTCTTCCTCAGAGATGCACCTTCTTCTACCATATGTTTAATTTCTTGAGTGGACGTTCGTGTAGCTCTGTTCGACACATATGATTTCAGGTAATAGAGACATTTATATTTTTTCACTATTTTCTCTGCTAATTTTGATAGAAAATCTTTTCTTCTCTTTCGGGACAGCTCTTCTGCAGAACTCTCTCTTATCTGCTTCTCCATGACAATTCCTTCAAACAGTTTCTTCTTAATCGTCGAAGATACTTTTTGTGACGTCATCAAACATTTTACATTTGTCCTTGGGCTGCCATTCTTATTTGTGCCTTCCCTTTAAGCCTATAACATCGCTTTCGATATTTTTCAACATCTTTAGGCATCCGTTTCAATTTTCGTTCTAAATGTTTGATCTCTCTCTTTTTTTTTTTAAGTGGGTTCCTGTCTTCTTTTCTTACGACCTAATTCTCTTCTCGAATTTCTTTCATTATGTACTGCAAATTTGTCATGGCTGTCTTGAGAACACCCCGGTTTATCCTGCAAATTTGGACTTGGAGGAGGATTAGGCCTACTTAAAGCCAACTTGTCTAGCAATATTTTTTCTTTCAAGTTTTGCCTGTATCTTCTTGTTCTTTCTCTCCACTGTTTTCTTAAACCTCTTCTTTCACGATCACTCATTTTTGCCTTTGCTGTTTTGATTTTCTTTTGTCCCACTCTCCTTTTATATCTTTCCCTCTCATTTCTTCTCACTTCTTCATACCTCTCTTCATCTTTCTTTATTTTTCTTCGATATTTTCACATTTTTTCTTTGCCAGTTTGCTTCTTAACTTTACCCATCTCTCTGGAAAGAAACACACATGCAATGAGTTGTCCCAATAAGTACGTAATGAAAATAGTCGTAAACTAATATAGAGAAAGGCGAATCGTCGCTTTCAAGGCATGTGGCAGTATGTTGCAGTTTTTTTTTTTTTTTTTTTTTCAGAAGTATATTTTATATATGTCGGCCTTGATGGCCTACACCTGGTGGCAAATCGTGATAGCTGTATTGAACTCATCTAGCTTTGAAAACCCAAATCATGGGTGTTTTTAAGGGATTAAATGGGCTCTTTGGAAGCAACTTTTATTTGCTTCTGTACAATATATGCAGTGTACATTATGACCTTCTGCCTTGAACGGGACGAATTGTGTCAACAAATGAAATTTTACAGCAAAACCAAACAACTGAAGATCTCTTATCAATTCATGTTTGAGAATCAGTAATCAAACTCGTCTCGCCCAAAAGAAATTGCATCACATGCATCCTTTCTGAACAGGTTATACCTCAAATAGTTTAGTCCTCTTATATCTATCTATCTATCTATCTATCTATATATCTATATCTATATCTATCTATCTATCTATATATATCTATATCTATCTATCTATCTATCTATCTATCTATCTATCTATCTATCTATATATATATATATATATATATATATATATATATATCGGGTGTTGCATATATATCGGGTGTTGCAAATTAAGTGTTACAACTCTTGCGAGGTTACTAAGACAAAAAAAAAAAGTTCTCTTGAACTTTCGGCTATCGGACATAGTTTCAGATCTACAAGGTGCCGAAAGCGTGGGAAAATGACATTCGGACGCCAATAGTTCGTAAACTATCCAACGTAAAAAGGGCGGGTAAAAAATTCACTGAAGAAGTCATACCTGCTGTATTGAATTTTGCATGTTTCACAATCCTACCATGCACACGCAAGGGATTCCCCAAAGGAACGTAGGGAGTCCCGGATAATCTGCCAAATGAAAATTGGTGTAAATGGATATGAATTGATAGGGTTTCTACCAGGTAACAATAATTCGTTTGTATTAAGTCGTTATCTGCAACAAATACAAAATGGCGGACACCTTCATGTCTGTTGTGTGTGGTTGCATAATTGCCAGGTACGGATGCTGGCCAACAGTGACGTTCTGAGTATTAAGTGTAGCGAATTTGTACTCAAATGCTCTAGAAAGACTTCTGGAGTGTCGGTAGAGCACAACAGATGAAGCAGAGTGATGCACATGTGTGGAAACACTTAAAGAAAAATGCTCAGAAATGAACTCATACTAAGTAAACGTGAGTTCAAAGCGTCGGAAATGTAAGGAATAGCATCAAGAATATGAAAACCATTGCCGATTCACCAATAATATTCCATCAATTCGATGCAATATGATGTGCACGATTGCATACCAATAAGAATGCAACAACTGAGGCCAAGTTGAAATTGTGCAATGGGACTCACAAAGAAACTGGGTAAACTAAATGAATGTCACTAGTGGGATCGCATGATCTAATCGATATTGAAATGTGGCCAATGTGTGTTTTGAAACAAAATGTCGCTAATGGACAAATGTCAACATGTCCCACTACTGCTGGGACACCGTCCCACGTAGGAAAACTAGGAAAATAACGTTGTACATTCTGCTATTACATCTGGTGCACTTTTTGGTAGAACGTTAACTAGAACATGATTGTATCAATGTCCCTCTTTCTTTGGGACATTGTCCCACAGTCGACACATATGAAAAGAAATCTCTTAATCCATGGTTCAAATTCTGATAGAGCGTGAAAATAACATACATGGGACATACGACGTATTCGAAATATAGGAAAATGCCCCCAGAAATTCGTATCTTACACACAGTGCACATGCCAAGACAAAGACGAAAATGAACCAATTTGGTACATGTAACACTACTGCTGGAACACCATACATATGGAAAATAAAACGACATGAGAAATAGGAAGAAACGTCATAATGCTCTTATTGTTTACAACTGTGCAGTAGGTGTAACAAAATGAAACACACAAGCATGTCGGGAGGCTGTACAAGAGCGCTTGCCAAACAAAGGGGGTACTCCTCAAATAAAGTGAGGCTCCCTCGAAGCCTCAGGGCTAGAGCGCTCGCTTTCGCTCGCGTGGTCGCAGTTTCCAATCCTACTAGGAGCCCATGGCTTCAGATTCAAGACCCGAGCAGTTATTTTCCTATTTTTCGCACGTGGGACGGTGTCCAAGCAGTAGTGGGACATGTTGACTTTGTCCATTAGCTACATATTGATATCAACACACACACTGACCACATTTCAATATCGATTATTCGATCCCACTAGTGACATTCATTTAGTTTACCCAGTTTCTTTGTGAAACCCTTGCACAATTTCAACTTGGCCTCAGTTGTTGCATCCTTATTGCTATGCAACCGTGTTCATCATATTGCATCGGTTTGAGGGAATACTATTGGTGAATTGGCAATGGCTTTCATGTTCTTGACGCTAATCCTTACATTTCCGACGCTTTGAACTCACGTTTACTTAGTATGAGTTCATTTCTGGGCATTTTTCGTTAAGTGTTTCCACACATGTGAATCACCCTGCTTCATCTGTTGTGCTCTACCGACACTCCAGAAGTCTTTCTAGAGCATTTGAGTACAAATTCGCTACACTTAATACTCAGAACGTCACTGTTGGCCAGCATCCGTACCTGGCGATTATGCAACCACACACAACAGGCATGAAAGTGTCCGCCATTTTGTATTTGTTGCAGATAACGACTTAATACAAACGAATTATTGTTACCTGGTAGAAACCCTATCAATTCATATCCATTTACACCAATTTTCATTTGGCAGATTATCCGGGACTTCCTACGTTCCTTTGGGGAATCCCTTGCGTGTGCATGGTAGGATTGTGAAACATGCAAAATTCAATACAGCAGGTATGACTTCTTCAGTGATTTTTTTACTCGCCCTTATTACGTTGGATAGTTTCCGAACTATTGGCGTCCGAATGTCATTTTCCCACGCTTTCGGCACCTTGTAGATCTGAAACTATGTCCGATAGTCGAAAGTTCGAGAGAACTTTTTTTCTTGTCTCAGTGGCAGGAGTTACCTGGCAAGAGTTATAACACTTATTTTGCAACACCCGATATATATATATACATATATATAATATTGTATATGTAGGGGCCTAACTCATAATGCCGAATCAATTAATTCATAATGTTTCTTTGCCCTTATTGCTCTAATGAAAGTTGAAAACATGCGACTCGACTGGTAATCTTTTGCTTTTCGTGACACGGAAACCCGAATTTTTGAGTTTGAACCCCGGTCGAGTCGCAATTTTTCCAACTTGCACTTGCATATTTTCCATGTCTCTGAAGTGACTTGTTTCGCTTGCAATTTTGACCCTTGACGTGAAGGAAATTCCTCATCATTTTACATATACTTCTGTTTTCTGTTTATTAATATTTTGCATACTAATATTTTGTTGTATGTAAAATAGTCATGAGTTTTGGTTGAACTTTCTCAAAAACGAAACAAGCTTATCGGACTTTAGTAGCAAAAATACATTAAACTAAAAATAAGTGTGAATACACACTCACACACCAATCCTGTATGCTCCGTTATACCATCATTCTTTCATTACGTTTTAATAATAATAAGCGCGATTAATTTTGAAAAAGTTAACAATTTGTATCCTCCGTATACGTATCTTCCGTTAGCACTAATGACTTCCGGAGGATACAAATTGTTAACTTTTTCAAAATTAATCGCGCTTATTATTATTAAAATGCAATGAAAGAGTGATGGAATTCAACTATGTTAAAAATGCTACACTGATATTACATTTACATTTTGATTGTTCATATAACTCACCTCTTTTACGTGGAACGGCAAATACACATTTATCAGGACGTCCTCGAAAACTTGACACACTATATCAGGATATCTTCTCTGCACAGAACAAGCTCAATAGAACTCTTACTTCATTCTGACCAGGTGTTTCCTGCGCGCAATTTATATTTGTTTGGTAGCGCAGGGTTACCAACTGTTAACGTATTTGATCACGATATCCCCAGTAACGGAGGATACAAATAAATCGTGGGATACCTCTAAATATACTATTGCCTCATACGGTGTTCATATTACTGCATGGAAAAGTACTACAAAGACAGCAAGAATATTTCGCCTCCACTTCAAACACGAAATTAGATTAATGTATTTCATATTTGAGAGCAGACAGCTTGAAGTTGTCAAAAATGACCTTGGAACAGGTAACGGAGGTATACAAATGCCACTTCTAAAAACAACAAAACGCCTAAAGTGATAATTTAAAAAATAATATGATAGTTAAAGTGATAGTTGAACTATGAAGTAAAAATACAATTACTGTATAAGATGTCAAGAAAGCATTGTTTTTTCAATAATAATGGTACACTATAAGCGGACACGGAAAGGTACTTTTTTTTTTTTTTTTTTTAATGACCCCTATATGAGTTTGTTGTGGACAACATCGTGTTCATGGGCTATCCTGGGACTCTCCCACTTCTTCACGGATTCTTATTTCACTAATTGTATCATAGTATTTCACATTCTTCAGCCATATATCCAGTGGCGGCGTAAGGGCGGGGCGAGCGGTGCCCCCGTCCTGGGCTCCACTTTGTGGGGGGCCCCGGACGGTAGGTAGAAAATAAAGAAATTTGTTAGCGTGAGGTACAAGGGCCGTCAAGGTTTATAATTCACAGCTTCCCTAAAAGTAAAAGTAAATATTGATTAATTGTCAATCAATATTACACCAAATAACAGATGAAACAACAAAAACATTTGTCTAATAAAACTAATCAGTGCCGGATTTCCGTATAAGCTAAACAACATATACATTAGGGCCTCACTCTCTTGGGGACCTGCAAAGAAATTTAAAGAAAAACTGAATGTAGATTAAAACTAAATAAAATAACAGTTTTATTATATTGTGAGCTCCCAAAGAAATTTAAAGGAAAAGCTGAATGTAGGTGAAAAAATGATAATACAAACGTTTCACTCTCTTGGGTGCCCCAAAAAAATTAAAGAAAAAAGCTGAATGTAGTTGAAAAATAAGTAAAACCAGTTTCACTCTGATAGGGCCCGAAAGAAATTCAAAGGAAAAAATGTGTGTGATTAAAAAATGAATAAATTAAAAAATTCACTCTTCAATTACTTTAGAGAAATTTAAAGGAAAAATCTGAGTGTAGATTAATATATAGTAAAAGAAAAGTCGAAGTATATTGTGTTGTCTACATTCTGCAAGCTTGCTTCCTGAAATATCACTATTTATTTATTTATCAGTTCAAATGAAGGGCACAAAGAAGTGATGAACGTACATAAAGCATTTAAAGATAACCAAGAAAGTTATGTCGCTTTTTGTGGACGTCTGTGTTCAAATGGCCCTCATAAGGTGAGTTGAATGCAAATGAAGATAAGGCGAAGATAAGTTGTTTGTGTGGGGTATATCCAACACACTACCTCGTTGTGGCAGTTCAACTACACCGTGAACTTGGTATGGACAGAGTGAACATGGGACCTCCACAGTGTGTCATAAGGGCGTATATGCTATACGAGTTCAAACAGGAGTCAAACGCCGCTGCAGCGAGGCGGGAGACATGCCAGGCCTTTGGTGAGGGTGTCGTGACTACGTGGACAGAACAGCAATGGTTTAACAAGTTTAAGGGCGGTGATTAAACACTCGAAGACGCACCACGTGCCGGAAGACCAATACATCTACAAAATGAAGATCTTCAGGCAGCAATTGAGGCGAACAGTGGCCAGATATGTGAGGAGCTGGTACTACAATTTAGTGTGAGTAGAGAAACCATTCGGCAGCACCATGGGCGTCTCTGGCGGGGGGATGAGGGGGACGCGTCCCCCCAATATTTTGAAGTACAAAACATTCAATATTTTATTCTAATTTCATTTATTTACTAACGACAGAATATCATATAAATAATAATGATTATTTGGAATATAATATTCAGGCTGTGAAACGATTATAGCAAGGGTTATTGATATACCTTAGGGGGTCCGTGAAGGTAAGCAGAAAGGTCACAAAGGGAATCCAAGATAATAAACAGGTTGGGCTAGGTGGTACCATTACAATCACTTTCTCTGATGTTCTCCCCCCCCCCCCCCAATTTTACATGCCAGAGACGCCAGTGGGCAGCACCTCCATCAACTTGGGAAGCACTACAAGTTGGGTCGATAGATCCCACATGATTTGACTCTGGGCCAGAAGGCAACGCGAGCAGACACCTGTGTTTCTTTGCTGTCTCGTCTAAGGATGGAGCCATTTCTGAAGAGGATATTGACGTGTGATGAGAAGTGGGTCCTGTACGAAGGTCCACAGCGCCGTCGTCATTGGTTAGCATTCCATGAACCGATTCCAAAACAGCCGAAACCAGCACTCCAGTGGTCCAGTGGACCAGTGGTCCTCCTGTGTGTTTGGTGGACTGCTCGCGGCATCCTGCATCGGGAAATGCTACCAGCTGGTCAAAGCATCAATGCAACTGTGTACTGACAGCAGTTGAGCAGTGTTTAAGAAAAACTCAAAACTCTGGAGAACGCACTTATGAATCGCAAAGGTTTCCTCATTGTTACAGGACAACGCTAAGCTCCACGTGGGTAGGATGACCGAGGACACCATTCTACGCCTTGGATGGAAAACACTATTGCATCCGCCACACTCCCCGGACATTGGATCGTCCGATTATTACTTGTTCCATTCCTTGGACAATCACCTTAGAGGACGCAGTTTAAATCCCTAGTAGAGGTGCAAAATGCACTTCATACCTTCTTCGCTTCACGGCCTACCAAGTTCTACCGCGATAGAATCCATGGCCTTCCAGAACGTTGGCGGAAAGTCATCGATGCTGATAGGGACTATTTTTGATTTTCCAGGTACGTCTTAGGTGACATCGATGTTCAGTGTGGTTGGTGAAAAAGTGACAGAACTTTCTTGGTTACCTTTATATTAGGGTACTAGCATTCTGTTCCTAATTAAAAGCTCTTTGGTGCAGACGCTATAGTTGCTGATTCGCTTGTTTTCCTTGTCTTTTTTCTTTTGTCCTTTAGAAGTCGAATTTTCAACGAGCGAAACTCTTTTGCTTAGCTGGTTTCTCCTTTTCTGCTCTTGTTTCTTGGCGTACAAATTTACACTTCAGCCCACAAATTTAGAGTGAATAAGATGTTCAATAAGAAAACAAGTGTTCAAATGTTCAAAAGAAAAAAAAAAAACGTGAATTATGTTATATTGCTTTCTTCTATATTTAGATAGAAATAAAATAGAACTATTTTCTTACTTTGCCAACTTTGTGCAGCAGCTAAATGAGAGCGAGGAAAGGTTTAAAGCATGTTTGTTGCTCTGATTTGGCTTTGTCCTAACCGAATGATCTGGATGGCATAGAATTGTTTATATATGATCCGTTCACTAAGGTATGCTTAGAAAACTAAAGAACAAACTTGACTTTTCCCCACAAGGTATACTGAATATATATATATATATATATATATATATATATATATATATATATATATATATATATATATATATATATATATATATATATATATATATATATATTTATTTAATGGGGCTTGAAGCTTACAAAAGTTTGGCAACCGCTCTCCAGATTTTGATAACACTACCCGTATCTGTCGCATCATTTGAAAGGTCTTTCAGCAAAATGAAGCTGATAAGACCATACTTACGCTCCACTACGAGTCAAGAAAGACACGAATCCGGACATTCTTTCTATCGATAATGGAATAGCATCTACTTTGGATTTTAATAATATGGTTGATACTTTCGCAGCTACTAAAGCAAGGAAGATAGCATTCTGAATACTGGTGGAACACAGGCTAATAAGGTAGTGGAACTTTTGCCGAAAGTTGTTTCAGGTTTCAACTTAAGACAATAAAAAAAAGTACCAAAAGAATAATAAAAAGTCGTCATGATCTGTCAGTTGACTGGTGATGGGTGGTAATGAAAAGTAGGATGGTACACAACCCATAGTAGAATTCTGTGCTCACATATTTAATCTATGATGTAGCCCTATCCCCAATTATTCAATACATTCAGGATTTTTTGTTACAGTATATTCTAATACTAAGTGTGTTAGTAAGTGGTAGGTCTAATGGAAAGTCATAAGGGGCAGAATACAAATATGACTGAATTCGGCTATTAAATACAAAGTAATGGAATCATAAAACAAGTGTGAAATCTGGAAACAATAGTAAAAAGAACAAACAGGAGAGAAAGATTCTAATGCTTAACTATTTATTGATATTTCGGCAATAGCAGTGGCACTAAATAGATCGAATATTATCACTGGGGAGAAACCTAGTAAAAGATAAATGAAGAAGACACGCAGGAGAGAAATCTATTCTAGCCATTATTTACTAGTTCGGTAAAAAAAAAAAAAAAAAAAGAAAAAGAAAAAAGAAAAAAAAGAAAAGAAAAGTGTTTAAGTATCATGTATTATCACTGGAGAGAAAACGAATATTAAAGTGAATAGTATAAGAAAAATCTAATCAAATAAAGCCCATGTAGCGTACACTCAGACAGGTGAAAGACTATGAATAAACTATCATATGAGAAATTGCACAAGACAAACACCAAAGGCGAGAACCGAACAAGAAAATTCTATAGAAAACTGATAACTTGCATTTAGAAATCGCATCTGTTATATTATTATTTGCATATTTTTCAATATCAGCTCATTGTTACATTTTGTACGTAAATTTGTCTCTAAATGTATTATTAGGAGCATTACTTAAACTATTCTATCTAATTACAGTACGCTTTTAACCTAGAATAGTATAACTTAGGTGTCGAATAAATTCTGGATTCTTTGCTGTTATGTTTTGTTTGTTCTTAAGATTATGTCATTTCTGTCATGGGTTGTAGTTTCCGTTACACTTGTATCCCTAATCCTTTTTCTGTCATGCCCCTTGTTTAAAAATGAATATATACTGTATATATATATGATATATATGCCGAATGTCACCCCCATTTATTTAACATATCCCAAATTAAGATGGTTTAAACACACACACACCAATGGGAAAGGGGGAGGAGGAGTAAACAGAAAGAATAAGTATGCAAATGCCCCAAAAATACCAATGTACAAATCATGATTGTTCGAGAAGGGGCCCAGATCTACTTCACTGGCCCCGGGCCCCAGTTTGCCTTACGCCGCCACTGCATATATTTCCAATAGGTTAAGGTAGATCATCACCCGGATGTCAGCACATATTTTAGCTCATTTCCTTAGCTACTGCGCAATGAAACGTTACAAATTATAAATATTGTATTATAAGATATAGTTATGTTTCAGCTACAACACAGGACACTGATTCATTTAGTTGTGGCTTCTGATATCGAAAAGGATAACAAATAAAATAAAATATTTAATTCATTTTACAATGAGCACACAAGATGGCACTCGCTGTTAGATCTTACTAGAAGTGCTCAGTTTTATGAAATGTTTATTTGTATATGTAAAGTATTTTAGAGTAACAATCTTATCACGAAATAGATATATTGTTTGACTATTTTTCGTGTTATGTTTCATATTTTATTTAAATATTTATTTACATTTAAGGAAATAGAATTTGAGACAAAATTTGCGCAGAACGCCATAATGCGTTGTTGCCAAATTTGTACGTTTACTGCAGTAGTTACAATAAGAGCATTCCTGGATTCTAGCGTTGTAGGTCGAAAAGCGGAATCGCGTTATGGGTCCAAAACTAAGTTCTCCAGTAAGTATCTAAGCAGAATCTCGTGAGTACTCCCTTTAGTATCTGGCATCAGTAAACACTCGACACTATCTAGCAATGCCGCACTATTCAAGCAGCGTTTAGCATAGCACCGAGAACACCTAGTTATCCACCTTAAAGGATATAATCATGGAACGTTATAAATCTTTCAGTTTAACATCTCACGATTATGCCCTTTAATTAAAGGAGACGGATGATTAAGCTAAGTGAATGATGATGGAAAAATTGGTGGAATGAGAATGGGGAGAAAGTGGGAGTACTCCAAGAAAGCTCACGGACACGATGTTGTCCACTGCAAAATTATTTGGCCAAGATCGAACTATGTACCTGACGCACCACAGATGAGCATTCTACTACTGAGCCATCGTGCCCCCATGGGACGTTAAATTAAGTAGTTTATTTTATTTATTTTTTATATTTTGGAGTTTCTTCATGGATATATGGTTGGCAAACGCTTCTTTGGTACTGGATACTATATACAATTCTCTGTAGCAGTAACGACGCCAGTTTTAATTTCTTGAAGGAGGAGGATAAACGAAGGGACAGAGAAAATTTGGGGAGGCAACTTTTCTTTCATATACCGAAAGGAATAATTTTATATTACTTGAACTGTATTACGCCATAACATGTTTAGGAGGTAGAGGTAGCCACCAGGGGAGCGCCCACCCTCTTGTCCACCCTCTGGCATTGTCATTGCTCCGTAGAAGCACGTGTTATTCATAGTGGCGGCGATTAGACGTTAAAAGTTGGGGGACAAGACATAATCTGAATATTTGTATAACCATGTTAGTTTCCCTGGTCTTGCTAACACTTTGTTAGATGAAAGGTTGTATAGTATCCTATAACTAATAGGATACTATCTTTTTCAATTAAAATATTGCATATCGTAGTTCATATTTTATTAAGTAAATTGACAAGAGGAACACAAGTAGGTACTAGCCCTTTGTACTCTTAAACAACGAAGGTGTAAGAAGAGATTTCCTTCCTTGGTCATGATCATGTTAAAATTATGTTTGGAAAATTGTATGATCAGATTATTTAATAACAAAGGGCATCTCCAGTGACTCCTTACTTTCTTGACCGCTGAGTACTAGGGTAGATATTATGTAGAGAACCAGTAGGCTCTGTAGGTCACGAATGCGTTCGTTTCGATGTCGCAAAATCCCTAATAGCATGTTGGCTTGCAGCAAGTCTTTCACTATATTTGATTTTAACTTTCTAGACTTTCCGTGCACTGTACACCTGCTGCAGGCTTTTTGAAAGAGTTACCCGCAAATGTCGTAATTTGATTTTCACTTGCTAGATTTTACTTGCCTCGGAGGCTTGCTGCAACTTTGTAGCAAGTGTGTCAGTTCTAGTTTCTACCAACAGGTGGCACAAAAGTCTAATCTTAGAAATCTCTATGCCAGGCCGCCATTTGTAGTAGGTGCGAAGTGTGAGAAGCATTAAAACAAGTGGATCATTATCCAGTATGTAGAGATAATTTATATTTTAAACGAGAATTGTTTGAGAAAGTTGTTGAGAAAAATATACTGTGTGTATGTTCGTATACAGTAAATGTTCGGTTTGTACAAGGCATACAAAATTAATCAATTTCTACAGCAGAATACTTTATATGCGTAAGAAAAAGTAGACTTGTAATGCAAATATATACCTGCAGTAGCCTTGTAATGCAAGCATATACTTGCAGAAGACTTACTACAAACTTGCTGTCGACTTGCTAGGGACTTGTTGTGCAAGTGGTATCCTTGCAGAGACTTGCTTTCAACCTACACAAACTTGCTGCCAACTTATTGTGCACTTGAAGGGCACGTGATATGCTTGCAGAGACTTGCGTCAAACCTGCACTAACTTGCTGCCGACTTGCTGTGCACTTGCAGTGCAAGTGGAAACTTGTAGTAGACTTGTTCTGCAAGTAAACCCCTTGCAGAAACTTGCTTTGCAAACTTACCATACACTTGCACTGCAGGCGTGCTGCAAGTTCGAAGAGCGTCAACTAGGAAGTTTGCATTGAACTTGCATCTAACTTGCAGACTTGCATCAAAAGTCTGCTGCAAGTTTGCCAGACTTGAATTGAAAATCTGCTGCAAGTTTGTTGCAAGTCACTTTTGCTCTCTGGGATGAGGTGTGTTCGAACAGGAGTCGAGGACCGATCGACGGTCCCGATAGTATTGTAGTCACTTCTCGGGTCACTATGCGACACTGTAGAGTAGGGATGGCCAGAACCGGTTCTTGGTGGAACCGGTTTTCGGGTCTGAACGGATCCGGTTCTAGAAGATCCGGTTCCGGAACCGGTTTTTCGGATCCAGGTCTGGAACCAGTTCTTCGGATCCAGGTCTAGAACCGGTTCTTCGGATCCAGGTCTGGAACCGGTTCTTCGGATACAGGTCTGGAACCGGTTCTGAAAACCGGTTCTGAAACAGGTTCCGCTGGAACCGAAACTTTGTTACCATCTCTACCTAAACGCGAGCTGCTGGCAAGCTGTGAACAGTATGCTAGATGAAATGGTGGAAGCAACAGGCAGGCCCCCAGGCGGCGGCAGCTTGTCTCATTTGGCTAAATAAAATGGGTAACTGGCAAACTCATTGGCTAAACAGGCAAACTGGCCAACTCATTTGGCTAAATACCCACTGGTGGACCAAATTTTTTTCTGGGGGCACGAGCGGGTCTGGGCGGGGAAGGCACAAGCGCATGGTCCTCTTTGCATTATTTTTAAAGGGGAACTTTGTGCCTCCTTTACGGGTCTTTGGGGGCTTTCGGATCCAGATCTGGAACCGGTGCCTAAGATTCGGTTCTGGAACCGGGTTTTCAGATCCAGACCTGGAACCGGTTCCTAAGATCCGGTTCTGGGACCGGGTTTTCAGATCCAGATCTGGAACCGGTTCTTAAGATCCGGTTTTGGAACCGGGTTTTCGGATCCAGGTCTGGAACCGGTTCTAAAACCGGATCTCCGAGAACCGGTTCCTCGCTGAACCGGTTCCACCGGAACCGGAACTTTATGGCCATCCCTACTGTAGAGGCTTCCGGTGGAGATCTTTGGGATCTATCCTCATCTCTTGACCCTGTTGCGTAATTCCATGCCGCAAATTACCCAAGAAATCACAGAGATCCAGCATAAGGTTGCCAGATTTTGTAAACGAAAAACCGGGACACCAATCTCAGGCTGTATATAAGGTCAGGGTTCCTAGTCATTTTGTCAGAATCAATTAAAGCGTGTGACAAACATTTTTGCATTTCAGCTGAACGAATAAAACGCAAGCTCTCGCGCGACATTGCCAAGTGGTAAAGGGGTGCGGCTATGGCTAAGGGGACAAATTACAGGTCGATCAGGTGACAGGGGATAGACGTGGATGTGTACAAAATAAACGTGGCAATACCGCTGGCCTCGCATTTGCTAGCAGCATTTAAAGGGAACTTGGAGCGCCGCCTTCAAATGCCAAGATATTTGTCACACCATTTAATTATCTGTCTTTTCCAGGTTACTATTCAGAATTTTCCACTTTTTTCTGTACACGGTTAATACAAATGAAGCTCCACAAGAGATGTATTAAGAATGTGAAAAGGTAACATAAGAAGAGCAGCCTGGTGTTCCTTAATTCGAATTTAGATTTGTTGTGTTTAACAGGTCCTAAATATTGCATCAATTACGACACGCCTTCCATTTATGATTGAAGAGATACTTTTTTCTTTATTTCCTGATTCAGAAACGCTATTCTAAAAACAATAAAAATTTAGTATTCAGCTAGAAAAAAATACATTTACATTAAATTCAAAACGATAAACAAAAAGTAAATCTCTTTAAAGATTTACGCAAGCTCTCCAAGAGTTTGGCAAAAAAAGGTCCAGTATTAAAATTAAACAATATACATTCCTTTATGTGTTTAATTGCCACTTCTTGTGCTAGTGTAAGTTGTTCCGGAATTTTAACCTGAAAATTACTGAAAATTTGACTTCATTCTACACTGAGAAAGAAATTCAATTCGCTTCAATTCACTTGCAAAAGTATGTATACACTGGATAAGACGCTTGATTGTCAAACTGTTCCTCAGAAAACGGCATATAGGACGAAATAGTTTAAATGTGGTTAACATGCAGCGACTGAGAGCAGTATCGCCATTGTTGACAAAAGATCCAACAATAATGCAGTTCTGCGCTGCCGATTGAAGTATAAAATAATTAGTAGTTAAAATCCGTCACCGGGAAAAAGATTCTCTTCTCTATTGAAAGTGATATTCAAGGAATTATTGTAAAACCATATGCCCCCTCGAATATTTTATATATATATATACAGGGTGGTCGTGCATCAATGTCGGAAAATTCGGGAGGTGAATCTACAGGTAGAAACAAGCAAAAAATGTCATATGAACATTATGTGAATGCGGCTTCGTTTGGACGCTAGAGGCGCCTGAAATGTCATCTTCCGAGGCGACAATTTGCAATATCGCAAGAACGGAGAGAAATACGAATGTCGGGTCAAAAGATATCAAAGGAAACCCCATCCGAAGAATCAAAATATGCATAAGTGATGGCGAAACAGTGGCGGCGCTAGAGGGGTGCACAAAGAAAGTGAATGAAACACGGAGAAAAGTGAACAATTTACACTGAAAAATTGTAGGAGGGGATGTTACTTGGAAGATGTAGCATCAAATGTTAATGCACAAAGGCAACAATAGCTACGCTGTAGGGACACTATGGAAGGCGGAATGTAGGAATACAGTATCTTTGTAACGGAAAGAAATAGGAATGTCGGGTCAACAGATATCAAAGGAAATCCCGTCCGAAGAATTCAATCATGCATAAGTGATGGCGAAACAGTGGCGGCGCTAGAGGGAGGCACAAAGAAAGTGAATGAAACATGGAGAAAAGTGAACAATTTACACTGAAAAATTGTAGGAGGGGATGTTACTTGGAACATGCAGCAACAAATGTTAATAAACAAAGGCAACAACCGCTACGCTGTAGGGATACTATGGGAGGCGGAATGTAGGAATATAGTATCTGTATAACGGAGAGAAATAGGAATGTCGGGTAAGAAGATTTCAAAGGAACACCCATCCGAAGAATCCAATTATGCATAAGTGATGGCGAAACAGTGGCGGCCCTAGAGGGGACACAAAGAAAGTGAATGAAACGCGGAGAAAAGTTCTAGCATATGTTGTTCTCGGATGAGGCATTCATACGTGATGGCATCAGAAATGTCCACAATGACCATCAATGGACACCCAACAACCTGCATGTAATTGTAGAGACGATGCATCATCATCGTTTCCAATTTCTTGTGTTGGCTGGTATTATTGATGACGACGTTGTGAAAAAACACTTCTTACCACAGCGATTGAACGCGAGCAATATCGTATCTTCAGTTTCTGACCTAGGGCCTACCTATTCTACTTAAAGACGTGCCACTGGAAACACTACAGTGTATGTGGTTTATGCATGATGCCGTCCCTTCCCATTCGTGTCCCACTATCCGTGCATATCTGAACGAAAAATTTCCACGCAGGTAGATAGATCGTGGAAGCAAAGGAGTATGGCCCCCACGTTCACCCGATCTGAATACAATAGATTTTTTCCTGTGGGGTTACGTGAAGAGTCTCGTGTATACACGGCCCGTGCATGGCATTGTAGATCTTCGCTAGCGTGTATGAGCTGCATTTGCCACACTACGGCAAATTCCAGCGTTATTGCCAAAATCAGAGAATCCTTACGCCATCGTATAAGTGTCTGTCTCGAAGAACAAGGAGGACATATTGAACACCTTCTTTAAGACAGTATTATGTTGACCACTTTAAGTACAATACATCTTGTTTTTACAGTACAATGGCCTCATCTTCCGTACGTGTCTTGTACGATTTGCACGTATCATCACTAAGATTGTTTTACAGTTTCTTTGTAGCTTCCATGCGCCGCCACTGTTTCGCCATCACTTATGCATATTTTGATTCTTCGGATGGGGTTTTCTTTGATATCTTTTGACCCGACATTCGTATTTTCTCCGTTCTTGCGATATTGCAAATTGTCGCCTCGGAAGATGATATTCCAGACGCCGATAGCTTCCAAACGAAGCCGCATTCACCTAATGTTCATATGACATTTTTTTTTTTTTTGCTTGTTTTTATCTGTAGATTCATCTCCCGAATTTTCCGACATTGATGCACGACCACCCTGTATATATATATATATATATATATATATATATATATATATATATATATATATATATACCTTCTGGAAGCTGAACAACTCATAGGGCGAAAGAATTAATGATGTGATTTTCAGACTCCTTGTTGTTTGTTTAGTAAAATTAATTGGCTACAAAAATGGCTTAAAGGCTTCCGAAACCTTTCGTTTTTAGCTGACATACTAGATCTTGCAGGTTGAATTTCTTTTCAATCTGGAGAACAAAAACCGGGACAAACAGGTGCCCCGAAAGCCTTTTTCGGGACAGTTAATTCTTTCATTGAAAACCGGGACTGTCCCGGAAAACCGGGACGTCTGGCAACCCTAATCCAGCAGGATCCTCACAAGAAGTGACGCTAACCAGCCCAGAAGCACCTATTGTTTAGGCCTACTTGTAGGGGCGCGTATCTCTGGTGACCAACGGGTCTCTCGGGCAATGTGGGTATGAAGAGAATGTGTAGACAGTTTCCGAATATTCAAACCTCGATGTCACATTTGAAGTTCTTCCAGCACCAGGACCCAAAGCAGCCAGACACTAGTGATCACTCTCGGCTATTTTGACCCATGCGTCAGCTGAGCTTGATTTGTGTGTGTGTGTGTGTGTGTGTGTGTGTGTGCACGGGCGTCTCTGGCGGGCGGACAGGGGGACGCGTCCCCCTCAAATATTTCGAGTGCGAGATAAATGGATCAATGGTGAAAATATCAACATGGAAGAAGTAAAAACATAAGCAGAACAAATGAAAGTTGTGTCTGTTGTTAAACATTAGGTTGACGTGAATAAATTGTTCACCTAATGTGTGCCACTTTCAAAGATACTTTTCCTTTTTTTTTTTTTTTTTGTTACACTTCTTGGTTAGTCAAAGTAGTCTCGACTACAGACACACACTTTTTTTTTTATTGCTTAACCATCAACAATTAGATTCCACGAAGAAAGACTGGAGAAGGGAAGGAAAGGATGTATAGAAAGATGATCTGCGAATTAAGAAGGGAAATCTATACAAAGACAGGCAAATATATAATGGAATCGAAGATGACAGGAGGAATTAAAAAGGATACAAAAATTTTGAATAATGTATATGAAGGTAAATTTTATTTAAATAGAAGGGACCAAGGGAGAATATAGAAACTACATATGGAAATGAACTTAAATGAGCAAATTATTGTGCAACGTGAGGAATAGGAAAGAATACATTGAGGAGCGGGATGATAGCAAGAATAAGCTGTATACTTTAGATACTAAAACGGGAAATGAAGTAAATGAGGATGTTCATTGAACAAGTTCAAAAACATACAGCGAAATAAAGAACAAAAATGTAGATAATATACCTTTTGAGTTATTAGGAATACAGAAGAAGAAGCAAAGAAGGGGTATCGATAAGGCTGATTTCGGCCCCTCCTTGGAATGAGCTGATTCTCAGTTATTTTGTAGTCGACCATATGTAGTTTATAGCAACCAGCATAACTTGGCCCTTACACTCTTCTATAGGTACGTAATTATGGCGCAAACTTGGTTGTAATGGCCGATTTTCGCTAAAATTGCATGTTTTTCGACATTTGAGGGCTGATTTCATACAGAGCGCATGTGAATGGCATGATTTCCACTGAATATGTTGTGAAGGAATATAAGAGGCTCATGTTGGGCTAGGTTTGATTAAGTTGCTGCCTTGCGCTCATAATAAGAAAAAACGTTTTCTGTAATATTGGTAATATTTAGCGAATATGGTAAAAGCCGAAGAAAGATGGTGCAAGGCGGATAGTCTGTACCAAACGAGAACAATTATTTCGTAGGGCAAGAGAAGAAAATTAGGGAGCCTTTGACAGCCCATTCTGATGCATGTTAAGCACGGAGAAGGCCCTCTTGAAATGCAAAATCATTAAAACAATGATTTTGTATTTAGTGTATGGATGAGTGTAGACCGAACTTGTGTCGGAACTTGTGGCTGCGAGTAGGTTGCTTAGTGAGATTGCAGATAAACACGCTGGTTTGATTTGGTTGTTTCCTTATGTTTCTATTGCATGAAACATAAGAAACAAATCAAACAAACGTTCTTCTCGATAAGACGAGACTGATTGTGAACCTAGTTATCAGCAGAGGGATCCTACTATTTGTCTGAATATCGGATTACTCATATCGCTTGTGCGATACATTGCAGGCTGTATTGAATCCTCAGTCGTGCTATTACATCTTTAGAGCTCCTTTCTCTGTCTCTGAAAAGTAAATTCTTTGGAGTGCTTGTATATTGTTTTGTGTTCGTGTGTTTTGTTTGTACATTTCTGCCATGTGCTGTCGCTGCAGTGCTGTTTTGTTTTTACTGCTACTAGTGCTCGAAAATAACAAGTTCATTTGCTTCGAATACGAACTCTACTGCATTTGACTTACATTTTTGTGTTGGAATATGCTTAAGCAGGTATGCTGTGACGCGTGCGGTGCTCGTTCACGTAAATCGAAATTAATTCGAATTGGTAGTGACAATTCTGCGATGTTTGAAGGGGAAAAATGCGAGCTTAGTAATAGGTAGCCGGATATGCCCCAAATGTCACTTAGAACCATCAAAGAAAGGGCTAGCTCGCAAGTGTTCTCGAGTGGTGAGCTCTGCGAGAACTACTCTCAGTGATAAAAACGCACAGCCTCATTGTGCCGAAGCATCCTCTAGCAAAACTGCCCCTACATGTGACAATTTAGAAACTGTCAAGCCTGCGGAGAAACTCAAGCTGAACGTTGGACGAGCTTCCCTGTCTCACAAAAAATGTATTGTTTGTAACAAATCTCAGACGTGTCTGGCATTAATATCTGCAAAAGCTAGATGCCAGTTTTATATTGACAACGGCTTTATTATTCCCAAAGGTGCGCGTTGCTGTCACGATCATTTGAACTCACACTATTTGAAACCTGGGACTGTGATTGAAGAAACATCAAACGAATGCCTCGTTAATGCTGGAGAAGTACAGGAGTTGCTGGATGGCTTGAGATCAGTTGCATCCCGCAAAGGAATGGATTTTGATACGCCCGGTGTTACTGGAATTTAACAGGATTGACAATTGAGCAGTTCGGTGTTATATTGAACAGCGTAGACTGCCATTTGAGAAATACCTCAAATCGGAGTTCTAGGACGTCTCTTGCTGTTTTCCTCATAAAACTTAGAACTGGGATATCCTAGCATGTCCTCTCGACGCTGTTTGCCCTCCCGAAATATGTTATTCAAAGGTGTGTGCATTCTGTTCGTAAAGCCCTCATGTTAGCATTTGTTCCACAACATCTAGGACTTCAACATCTTTCCAGGGACGATTTAATTAAGTACCATACCAGGGACTTTGCCAAGACTGTTTTTGTGGACGGGAAAGACATGGCAATCCTCGTTCTAAATGGGACATATATTTATATTGAAAAGTGTTTATACTATAAGTTCCAGAGAAGAACTTTCTCATTGCACAAAAGTCGCCCGCTGGTCAAACCCTTCCTCATTGTAAGCACAACACGACATATACTTGATGTGTTAGGGCCGTTTTATACAGATGGTAAAAACAATGACTCATCTGTTATAACAGGACACATGAAGTCATCTGCCGAGGGTTTGAGATCCTGGTTGAGAACAAGTGACGTTTTGATTGTTGACAGGGTGTTCAGAGATGCTGTGCAATTCTTGGAAGACATGAATTTCATTGTTAAAATGCCACATTTTCTGCAAAACAAAAGCCAGCATACCAGCCATAAAACCAACGAGTCCAGGTTAGTAACGTCCGTTAGATGGATTCTTGAAGCTGCTAACGGGCTCATAAAAAACATTTAAAGCATTGTCGAATGTACTGCCCAACTCACAAATACCATTTATTGGGGATTATGTGAGAATAGTATGCAGCATAATTAATGCCTTCAGACCTCCAAGGACCCTGGAAGATGTAGAAAACACCAACATAGTCGCACAGAGAATGTTACGGCTCTCAATCTCCGAATAAGTTGCAGGAAAGAGTGCTCCGTGAAAACTGGTCAAGGTGCAGAGCAATTTGGATGAAAATGGAGGCAAGCAATATCGATGATTTTCCCACTTTGACTATTGACGAGCTTCGAAACATCACTATGGGCAAGCCCAATCCTACGCTGCAGAATACGAGGCGGACGATGGAATGTACAAGCTGTACACACACAAGGAGTGTGATGCTGTTCTACAGGTATTACTTCAATGTCGCCATGTGACATCCAAGAAATATTTCCTATGGATTGAGTACCATTACTGTGGCATAAGTGGGTGGTTCTGTCAGTGCAAGGTTGGAGCTTGCGTAGTCAGCTGCTGCGCGCATGTTGCCTCCGTGTTGTGGTACCTTGGGTACTACAAGCACATCACCGAGAGAGCAACAATAACACAGTACTCCGACAACTACGATGCTTTCCACAGGACCAATCGAGGGTGGTCACGAAGGACTGGACCGTGAGGAAGCGTAGGATGACGTCTAATAACGGTACGAATAATGCTTGCATGTTTGGCGTTGTGTTTAACGCTTTTTTTCCTTTTAAAGGTTTATTGTTCCTTGTTTAAATCTGCGTACAATACAAGCGATGCCATTTTGATTCACATATAACGTGGAAGGATGAAGCGTAGATGACAGAAAAGGACAATACTCGCGTCCATGACATCTGTAGTCCTACAAAGAAGTAAATATGCTTTCGTTTTGTATTCAAACACGTACTTTTTTTCAACCAATCAGCCCAGGTGTGTCTGCGATTTCAATCGGCAACATAATCAAGGGCGATTATTTTCTCGGCCCGAGTTCGGCATACAATCACATATCAACTACATACCTTCATATGTTTCTCATGACTATGGACTTTAAAGGGGGTCTTCTCCGTGTTTAACATCTATCAGAATGGGCTGTCAAAGGCCCCCTAATCCTCTTCTCTTGCCCTACAGAATAACTATTCTCAATTCGTACAGATTACTCGCCTTGTACCATCTTTCTTCGGGTTTTACCATATTCGCTAAATACTCCTGATATTACAGAAAACGTTTTTTCTTACTATGAGCGCAAGGCAGCAACTTAATCAAACCTAGCCCAACATGAGCCTGTTATATCCCTTCACAACATATTCAGTGGAAATCATGCCACTCACATGCCCTCCGTATGAAATCAGACCTCAAATCGAAAAACATGTAATTTTCGCGAAAATCGGCCATTACAACCAAGTTTGCGCCATAATTACGTACTTATAGAAGAGTGCAAGAACCAAGTTATGCTGGTTTCTATAAAGTACATATGGTCAACTCCAAAATAGCTGAGAATCAGCTCATTTCAAGGGGGGACAAAATCGGCCCTTATCGATACCCCTCCTTTAAAAATTCGAAATCCGCAATCAAATCAAGAGTGACATCGTAAGACTGCTTTCAAAGATTATTAGCGAAAAAATCGAAGTACATGAAGACTATAAAATTAGATTGCTGCAAATGCGTTTATGAGCACTGAGTAGTGTGAAAGGCACAATTTTCACAATTGCAATTTGAAAATTATATACATTTTATTATTTTTCAATATGCAAATATCTTACCTATTTGCATATTGATATTTTAATTTTGTATTTTACGTATTGATATTTCTTTTATTTAATATATAATTAAATAGATGAAATTCCAAATGCTCTTGAAATTGCAGCACTTGTAAATATATTACCCTTACGCGCCCTCATTCATTTAAAGTAAATGTAAAATTTCATTTCATAAAGTAATTACTTTGGCATCTGGAAGGACTGTTGTGCTTCTCACCTGAAATTGAACGATGCCACCCAGCCGAAAAAGAATTCAACCTAATAATCACTTTCAAGTGATAACAGGTGTATTTAAATGTGCTATGTTAGTCTATATATGTATTTTCACATGTTTTCTATAATACTTTTATTTTTTTTTTTAATCATATAACTAACGGACGTCTACAAACAATAAAAAACTGTTTTTCAAATAGAAGTGAGTATATTGAGTTTATATATCAATTAGTATAGAGCTTTTGTATGTGAAGTGACTTAGAAGTGACATTCAAATAATGCAAGGAAATAAAGCCTAAAGTTTTCCCACAAGATTCTTTTTTAAAAAACGTGAAAGAAACCAACGAACAGACAGCGTCCCTTTCCGAAATAGGATATCTGGAATGGAGTCGCGGGGGAGAAAGAGAGCGATAGTTTTAAAAGAAATGCTGGAGGGAGAAACGAGGGCAGTTGGTGTGTTTTTGTTTGAAGTGTGAAGAGGGAGGTCTCCTCACAGAAAACTGACCAGCAGACTATGGTGAAAGTTAACGGGCAATGCGACTTCAGAAAACTGAATAATGCCTGTGTTCTCGGTGGCAAAGTTTGTGCTTTTATTTAAAAAAAAACTGTGAATATTTCAAAACATAAAAATGAGTAATTAGTCAACAAACAGTGTTACTAGTCGCAGAGCATCAGTATTTCTGCAGAAACTGAACTCATCACAGACTTTAAAAAAAAAAATATTTCTAAATAAAATAAAAAGTCTAATATGTGTAATAAAATAAAAAATAAGTGTGTTTAGCTAAACAAATACTCTACTCCATAAACTCTCAGGTTATAGGAACTTCCATTTATATTTCTTTGAGACACTGCAAGAAGGATTATGTCCAACATTTCAATTTATAGTGCGCACGAACAGTAAAAAAAAAAAAAAAAAAAGCTTTGTTGTTTTTGTTGTGTGATCACAAGTGAATAATCAACATTAGTTTCAAGATAAAAAACGTTTGTATGGCATTTTTAAATTATACCGGTTTATAAACAAAAATAAAAGTAAAATTGTATTCATTCCCAGGAAAAAGGATTACTATTATTATTACTATTTCTTTTCTTAAATCCTTTTTCGTCAGGCTGTGTGGTAAGTACAGATTTTTATCCTGTATTGTCTCTCTTTCAGAATGGGAGGTGTGATTTCCTTCCGGGAATCAAAGTAATTAATAATATAAAATTGTCTGATGGTGAAAAACATCCATATATACAGTGGGCAGTAATAAGCCATGTATTTGGAAGGAGTCACTGACGGGGCAAGTAACCATAAAAAAAAAGAACCCACTAGTTTGCAAGCTAGGGAATGTAAATATACATAACAATTTTAAATATTGATATATTCTATCAACATTTTCTAGTTATTAATATCACTTACATTTGATATGTAATTTTTATTTCATTTCTTATTTCAGAAGAATTTTTTTGGTTAAAAAATCGCATTCCCTAAACACAGTTCCTTTTGGCACTTCCCTCAAATAATGTGGGGTTGTGTAAGCTTGCGTTACACAAAAATTTTGGCGCCCAGCGTGGGGCTAAGAAAATCCATCAGACATTGTTTTGGCCTAAGTTTTCGGGATTTTGAATATCATTCCAAATTCAATTCCAAGAACATGTGAAATTATTCTAGTATGTTTTGATGGTTTGCATTTACTCTAAATTGTTGTAGTGTATTTTCATGCTTTTGTTTATTAAGAAATGTATTGTTTTGAATGTTTGCCTGTGTTTAGTGGAAATTATTGCACCTATGTCATGTGTCGAAGTTATTAAACTCAAGTAGAGTTTAAGGGGGGAGAAAAAAAGTTTTACAAGTACATGTTAAAAAAAACGTTTGCTTTTAAAGTATTAGAGTTTAGCTAACTAGCTTAGATCTGCTCTATGGTAACAATTGTGAAAGGCACAATTTTCACAATTGCAATTTGAAAATTATATACATTTTATTATTTTTCAATATGCAAATATCTTACCTATTTGCATATTGATATTTTAATTTTGTATTTTACGTATTGATATTTCTTTTATTTAATATATAATTAAATAGATGAAATTCCAAATGCTCTTGAAATTGCAGCACTTGTAAATATATTACCCTTACGCGCCCTCATTCATTTAAAGTAAATGTAAAATTTCATTTCATAAAGTAATTACTTTGGCATCTGGAAGGACTGTTGTGCTTCTCACCTGAAATTGAACGATGCCACCCAGCCGAAAAAGAATTCAACCTAATAATCACTTTCAAGTGATAACAGGTGTATTTAAATGTGCTATGTTAGTCTATATATGTATTTTCACATGTTTTCTATAATACTTTTATTTTTTTTTTAAATCATATAACTAACGGACGTCTACAAACAATAAAAAACTGTTTTTCAAATAGAAGTGAGTATATTGAGTTTATATATCAATTAGTATAGTGCTTTTGTATGTGAAGTGACTTAGAAGTGACATTCAAATAATGCAAGGAAATAAAGCCTAAAGTTTTCCCACAAGATTCTTTTTTAAAAAACGTGAAAGAAACCAACGGACAGACAGCGTCCCTTTCCGAAATAGGATATCTGGAATGGAGTCGCGGGGGAGAAAGAGAGCGATAGTTTTAAAAGAAATGCTGGAGGGAGAAACGAGGGCAGTTGGTGTGTTTTTGTTTGAAGTGTGAAGAGGGAGGTCTCCTCACAGAAAACTGACCAGCAGACTATGGTGAAAGTTAACGGGCAATGCGACTTCAGAAAACTGAATAATGCCTGTGTTCTCGGTGGCAAAGTTTGTGCTTTTATTTAAAAAAAAACTGTAAATATTTCAAAACATAAAAATGAGTAATTAGTCAACAAACAGTGTTACTAATCGCAGAGCATCAGTATTTCTGCAAAAACTAAACTCATCACAAACTTAAAAAAATATATTTCTAAATAAAATAAAAAGTCTAATATGTGTAATAAAATCAAAAATAAGTGTGTTTAGCTAAACAAATACTCTACTCCATAAACTCTCAGGTTATAGGAACTTCCATTTATATTTCTTTGAGACACTGCAAGAAGGATTATGTCCAACATTTCAATTTATAGTGCGCACAAACAGTAAAAAAAAAAAACTTTGTTGTTTTTGTTGTATGATCACAAGTGAATAATCAACATTAGTTTCAAGATAAAAAACGTTTGTATGGCATTTTTAAATCATACCGGTTTATAAACAAAAATAAAAGTAAAATTGTATTCATTCCCAGGAAAAAGGATTACTATTATTATTACTATTTCTTTTCTTAAATCCTTTTTCGTCAGGCTGTGTGGTAAGTACAAATTTTTATCCTGTATTGTCTCTCTTTCAAAATGGGAGGTGTGATTTCCTTCCGGGAATCAAAGTAATTAATAATATAAAATTGTCTGATGGTGAAAAACATCCATATATACAGTGGGCAGTAATAAGCCATGTATTTAAAAGGAGTCACTGACGGGGCAAGTAACCATAAAAAAAAACCCACTAGTTTGCAAGCTAGGAAATGTAAATATACACAACAATTTTAAATATTGATATATTCTATTAACATTTTCTAGTTATTAATATCACTTACATTTGATATGTAATTTTTATTTCATTTCTTATTTCAGAAGAATTTTTTTGGTTAAAAAATCGCATTCCCTAAACACAGTTCCTTTTGTCACTTCCCTCAAATAATGTGGGGTTGTGTAAGCTTGCGTTACACAGTAGGAATTGACCGGTAGTCAGTGGTGCTATTCAGCCGGTTCGCACCGGTTCGGTAGAACCGGTTGTTAAAATATTTCGAGTTCGTAGAACCGTTTGTTATACTCAGTCATAAACTCGAACGCACACACACAGCTCTAAGGGGAAGCTTGCTGAATACAATTTTTATACAGCCAGAAACAATTGACCTATTTAAAGTACTTTACTTTGCTCTGTACATACCAGAAGATTAATGGTCAGATGGGAGATGCTAAATTTTATTTTAAGGTCTTTGCTTTTAGAAATTCGTATAGCTATAGGGTTAAACATAAGAGAACAAGGTATAAGCGTTTTTTCCCTAATTCCAAATACTCAGATATCAAGAATGAGAAATAGGGTTATATAAGTGAATGGGTGAGCGTTATTTATGTTGGAAACACATACATACCATTATCAGCAATTGTCGATCCATTGCTGGATGAAGATCTTTCCAATACTTTTTGACAACCATCTATTTGGGAAATTTGTTTCCAATATATTCGCAGTGTTACTTAACTTCGTCACGCCACCCTGTATTTGGATGCTATGTAGGTCGTTGTTTGTCACTTGTGGTATCCAGTAAAACTTTTGGCATTGTCTTCTACCTTGTAAGGTTTATTATATATATATATATATATATATATATATATATATATATATATATATATATATATATATATATATATATATATATATATATATATCCGTGTAACGTGGGTTCCTGTCACCACGGCATGGCGCGTCCTCAGGTTGCGGATCGAGGAGAAGGCCTCTAGATATAGAGGTTAGCTGCGAATATACTGAATAAGCAGTCGCGGACAGCCGACTAGGAGTGGTCCTCCAGCTTGGGGGTTTGGGTAGGGCTAACAACCTCATCCTGTAAAAAAAAAAGCACTTGTTCAGAAATATTCACAAAAGCCTCGGACAAGGACAGATAACTTGGCACGACCTCAGCAAAAGAAAATGGACATGAGATTTGGAACATGGAATATTAGGAGTCTTTATAGGGCAGGCGCGTTAAAATCCGTAACGAGTGAGTTAGAGAAATACAGGATGGACGTAGTAGGAGTTCAGGAAGTTAGGTGGGAAGGAAATGGATCTGTGAATTCCGGAAATTTTACGTTCTTTTACGGGGAAGGAAATAAAAATCACCAGTTAGGAACAGGGTTTTTCGTTCATAAACGTATACTACCAGCAATTAAACGGGTTGAATTTGTTACTGACAGACTTTCTTTTATTACTCTTAAGGGACGGTGGTGTGATATTATTGTTTTAAATGTACATGCCCCAACTGCATAAAAGACAATTTTTACGAAGAAGTGGAACGGATATTTGACCAATTCCCACGATACCATATGAAAATTCTATTAGAGGATTTTAATGCGAAGGTAGGACGAGAGGATATTTTCAAACCGATTATAGGGAACGAAAGTCTGCATAAGGAAAGTAATGACAACGGTGTTAGACTCGTGAACTTTGCAACATCCAAAAACCTAATCGTGAAGAGTACAAAATTCCTACATCGCGACGTTTATAAATATACTTGGACATCACCAGACGGAAAAACACATAATCAAATTGATCACGTTTTAGTAGATAGAAGAAGGCAATCTAGCATAATTGAAGTCCGGTCGTTTAGAGGGGCTGATTGTGACACTGACCACTACCTGGTAGCAGCGATAATACGGGAGAGGTAGTAGGAGTATGTAACAGGGCATAAGTAATTTCGTTTAACCAATTAACTACATTTTGTTTAGTAATCCTATATCCATTTTGCATATATCTTTTTTAGTAGTTTCTTAAGAGTTTGTACAGCTCTCACGGCACTTCCATTACTTGCTGGTGAATATGGTGGAGTTGTTACTTATCTAATGCCTCTGTTCTTGCAATAGTCCTGAAACTCTCGACCTTTGAAAGGAGGACCATTATCTGCACAATAGTTCTAGGAAATCCAAACAAACCAAATAATTCTTCTAAACAAACCAATGTTGCTAATTTATTAGTAGAATCTACCTTCCATACTCTAATCAAATGTGAGAAAGTATCTACCATTATTAAAAAGAGAAATCCAAAAATTTGACCATGATCAATATGTATTCGTTCAAAAGGTTTATCTGTTTTGGGCCATGAGCAAAAATTAACCTTAGGTGGGTTATTAGCTATAGTTGCACAAACTTCACAGTTTTGCAAATATCCATACAAATCTGTATTCATATCGGGCCACCATACTTCCTTATTGGCCATTGTTATAGTAGCAAAACTACCTATATGCTCTCTGTGTAATCATTCTTTATAAATATTCCTCAATCTTCTTGGAAGAATTACTAATCTACCTTTTCAAAAGAAGTAATTATCTTGTAGGGGATACGGACAAAATCTCGCGGCCGAAACATCGCCGCCCAAAATCTCGCCGGCCAAAACCTCGCGGGACAAAATCTCGCCGTGCCAAAACCTCGTGTGGCCAAAACCTCGCCGCCCAAAACCTCGCGTGGCCAAAACCTCGCCGCCCAAAACCTCGCGGGACAAAATCTCGCCGGGCCAAAACCTCGCGTGACCAAAACCTCGCCGCCCAAAACCTCGCGTGACCAAAACCTCGCCGCCCAAAACCTCGCGGGACAAAATCTCGCCGGGCCAAAACCTCGCCGGGCCAAAACCTCGCCGCGAATGAAACTTTTCTTTAAAATTTACCCAATGTGTTTCTTAATATGCAATTCAACATTACAAATAAATAATAATAATAATAATAATAATAATAATAAGCTAAGAAACATCGTGTGCGTGGGCTTTCTCGGGCTATTCCCGTTTCCTCCCACTTTCTTTATTCGATCATTTCCTTCATCCTGGTCATCTACGTCTCCTTTAACCTATAGGACATAATCAAGGGACGTCGTAAAAACTCATATATTATTTCATACTTTCATAAATATTATTAGATCTTTGTTAAAATTTTAAGTTTCTGGATGTTCCAAAGTTCACGAAACTAACCTCGTTAGTTGTCATTACTTTCCTTATGCAAACTTTCTTTCCCTATAACCAGTTTAAAAACATCCTGTCGCCCTACCTTCACATTGAAATCATCTAATACAGAAATAGAATTTTCATATGGTATTGCGGGACTTGGTCAAATACCCGTGATACTTCTTCTGAAATAGCGTCTTTTATACCGTCATCCTTATCATCTGTTGGAACATTTACATTTTGATCAGGCGAGATTTTGGGTATGGCGATATTTTGGGGCGCGAGGTTTTGGCCCGGCGAGATTTTGGCCCGCGACGTTTTGGGAGGCGAGGTTTTGGGAGGCGGGGTTTTGGCCCCGCGAGATTTTGGCCCGCGACGTTTTGGGAGGCGAGGTTTTGGCCAGGCGGGGTTTTGGCCCGGCGAGATTTTGTCCCGCGAGGTTTTGGGCGGCGAGGTTTTGGCCAGGCGAGGTTTCGGCCTGGCGAGATTTTGGGCCGCGAGGTTTTGGGAGGCGAGGGTTTGGCCAGGCGAGGTTTTGGTCCGCGAGGTTGTCGCCGCGAGGTTCTGGCCGCGAGGTTTTGTACCCAAACAACCATCTTGTAGCTCTAATTGAAATCTTCTGCGAAATAATTCCCTGTATTCCTTATAATCTAGACAAGGTGGCAATCTTTTAGGCCAACCATTCAACATCCAATCTTTCACTTGTATAAACCTAGAATCCTTTTGTAACTCTTCTTCTATTTCTTCCTTATTTAATATATTTGTAGAGATCTCGCTGATATAATCTGGAGCTATTAATTCTTCTTCGGTTGGTACATCTAACGGGAATCTAGATAAATAATCTGCAACAAAAGGATGTAAAAATCTTGCCTTTTGTAACATGCTTTTGCCTAAGCGGAATTCCTCCTCCTGTTTACTAGTCCATTCCCAATGTACACCTTTTTTTTAAAAATCTATATAATTCAGGAATGTGAGATGACAACGATGGTAGATGTCTGTGATAAAAGTTTAACGTACCCAAAAAAGACTGTAACTGGGTTACATTTACAGGAGACGGTGTGTCTAATATCGGTTGTAATTTATCCTTTGCAGGCAATATTCCTTCTTTTGAAATATCGTATCCTAAATATGTTAATGAATTTACAAAAAAGATACTCTTATCCTTGTTCACCTGTATATTTAGACTTTGAAATTTATTTAGTACTTGCACTGTCCTCTGGTAACACTCTTGTACGTTAACTCCCCAAATAAGAATATCATCCAAGTAACAAGCTACTCCTTCCATATTTTGTACTACTGTATCCATAAATTTCTGAAAAATCTGAGCAGAACAATTAAGACCAAAAGGTAGCGTCTGCTGCAGATATAATCCCCATGGCGTATTAAATACTAAATATTTTTGATAATTTTCTTCTACTTCTAACTGTACGTAAGCTTGCTTTAAATCTAATAATACAAAGCAATTGGCACAGGCTAACCTATTAATTAAATCCTCTATTTTCGGAAGCAGATAGCTGACTTTCTGTTATCAAATTAAGTGTACGTTTAAAATCTAAACAAAATCTAACCGTACCACTCCTCTTTTTAACGATTACCATTGGAGTAGCCCAATCAGATTGTTCAACCGTCTTTATTACTCCTGCTTTACACAATTTATCCAATTCTGATTTAACTGGTTCTCTTAAGGAATAAGGTACATCATAGGCTTTTCTAAAAATAGGCGTAACATTTTGTCTGAGCGGTAATGATACTTTAAACTCCTTAATAGGTACATTAATTGAACCATTAAATACGTCATTAAATTGTACTAATAATTGATTCTGTAAGGCAATCACCGACGTATCCTTATTCATCTCAACCTGCTTCATAGCTTCCGATTTATTTAACATATTCGATAATTGAATCCTCCATTGCGTATACATCGCATCTAACCAACTTCTGCCTAATATGGGTTGAAACATATAATTTTGTACTACCGTTATGGGCAATTCTCCAACATATTTTAAATATTGAACTTTAACCGTAGATTTACCTACAGTTTTAATAGGTGAACCATCCGCATTATTTAGCCGTCCTTGAAATGGTTCTATTGGTTTTCCTTTTAATACAGATGAAGTATGTCCTATTGCAGATACCGCAGCTCCTATATCTACCAAAAATTCTACCAACTGCTCGTAACAATTTAACGTTACATATAATGGTTTCATATACATGGTTATAGTATAATACTTATCCTACCGACTGCGCCAGCTGTAAACCTTTTCTATTTTGCTTTTATTTATATAATCACAGACCTTGAATTAACATTTACAACATATGCCATGTACCATCTTTAAATACATTTGTCTAAACAAACAAAAATATGTTTCATATCCAAGCCATCTTTTTTTTAGTTCTTACAGAACTTGGAATACCGAGAAAGCTAATTAGATTAATTGAGTTATGTTTAAATGAATCCCAAAGTAAAGTCCGGGTAGAAAAATTTTTGTCCACGAGCTTTCACATCGAAACTGGCCTGAAACAAGGAGATGCGTTGTCGCCATCATTATTTAATTTCGTTCTGGAATACGCTATAAGGAAAATCAAAGATAGCAACCAGGGCCTAGAGTTGAACGGTATTCATCAGGTTATGACATATGCTGATGATGTAAATTTAATAGGGGATGATAGGAGAACAATAGAAAGAAATGCAGAAATCTTATTAAACGCTTGCAGGGACATGGGTTTAGAAGTAAATGCAGATAAAACTAAATACATGGAAGTGTGTCGGGATGGAATACAGCAAATTATGGATGCGTTAAAATATTAAATAATACTTTTGATAAAGTGGATACTTTCAAATATCTAGGATCAATAATAACATAGGAAAACATATATATACAGTGCGTTCCACGAATAACACTAAGGTCCACCTCCTGAAGAAACCAAGGCAGATAGAAACATGAAACCTTTTGGAACCTTCAAGAACTTAAAAGGCAACATTATGCTGAGAAGGAGAATCCCCCACAAGGGGGGCTAAAGGGGGTTACTGGGGTAACTCAAAAATTTTAAATAGCAACCCCCATCGTGTGGTACCTCGTTTGAAAGGTAATCACGAGTAAAGACCACTTGTGAAAATTGTAAGTCGCTGGCATGTCCGTAGTCAACATGGCGGCCATCCGTAAAGGACGATCGAAGTGCGTTCAACGAATAACACTAATGCTCGTCTCCAGAAGAAACGAAGGCAGATAGAAACATGAAACCTTTTGGAACCTTCAAGAACTTAAAAGGCAACATTATGCTGAGAAGGAGAATCCCCCACAAGGGGGGCTAAAGGGGGTTACTGGGGGTAACTCAAAAATTTTGAATAGCAACCCCCATCGTGTCGCACCTCGCTGGAAAAGTAATCGCGTATAGAGACCAGACCGTGTCCACAACAAACTCTAAAGTCTAACGTAGGTCCAGTTCGGAACGAATGCACAATACACATACCACACAACTAACACTATAACAGTATTGCAAATACAAAACATGCAAATTGAACTGAAACCGATAGAAAAGAGATTACCATAATATTATTGAAAAATCTGAACCCTCCGAGGCTCGAACCCCGGACCGCACGTGTACTGAACCAACACTTTACCATTGCGCTACTGTCGAACTGCTACTCTTACGGACGAGGAGATGTAGTTCATGACGACGAGTTGCCCGTGGTGGCGCTTTGGTGTTAGACACACGTACTTTAGCAAAGCTACTCTGTTTACTCGTGCACCACTATCACATGTGCTTTTCCGACCAACAGTGCGCTACATTACAACCCGGAACAGTAGGTCTGAAGGACGTAGACATGTGTTTGTGCTGGTGCGTTTGACCATCCTACATTGCATACATAATGTGGTCTCTTGAACAGAGAATTGAAATTGTGTTACTCTTTGGTGCTACGAATCGTTCGTACAGTCCAACAGCACGGTTGTTCAATGAACAAAATGTGCGCAACCCAATTAGTATTTCTTCTGTACGCCATTTATTAATCAAATTCTTTACGACAGGCAGTGTGACCAATGCCCCAAAGCCTCGCAACGCTAGTGTTGCTACGGAAGAAACACAGATACAAGTGTTGGCGGAGCTGAATGTGCATCCTCAACAGTCCATAACAACTGTGGCTCAAACGTGTGGTGTGTCACGCACAACGACATACAGAATCTTAAAAAAACATACCTTCCATCCATACAAACTACATATGGTCCAGGAGTTAAGTGAACATGATCCCGATATGCGTATCGAGTTTTGTGAGCAGATGTGTGAGGCATTAGCACGTGGGACCATTGTGCTGACAAACGTGTGTTTCAGCGATGAGAGTACGTTCTACTTAAATGGCAAGGTCAACAGGCATAACTGCCGATATTGGTGTGACACAAACTCTCATGTATTTCGTGAAGGCAACACTCAACACCCAGAGTCGCTGAATGTCTGGGCGGGTATCTTAGGTAATCACATAATCGGGCCCCTCTTCATCGATGGAATATTAACGGGTGAGAAGTACCTGGCGCTGCTGCAAGACTTTATTGCACCGTTGATTGTCGAGGCAATGGAAGAGAATCCGCAAAAATTTGGAGAGATTCCGCCCGTTTTTGAGCATGACGGCTGTCCTGCCCATTTTCACCGCCTTGTACGTGACTATTTAGATAGTGAGTTTCCGCGACGATGGATTGGTCGTCGCGGCACCATTGAATGGCCAGCCCGTTCGTCAGACCTTGCTCCACCCGACTTTTTTCTCTGGGGCTATTTGAAGACTATAGTGTTCCGCACGCAGCCGAACAGCATTGCGGAGTTGCGCCAACGCATAGTTGATGCCTGTCATTCTATACCGGTAATGACTTTTACCCGTGTTCGAGAGGAGTTCGTCCAACGTTTACATTACTGCCAGGAAGTGGGATGTGCACACTTCGAGCATCTCCTGCATTAATGAGGTATGTTCCAAATCATACTCTCTGCTTACAGGTTTGCAATGTTTCTTCGATCATAGTTTACGGATGACAGCCATGTTGGCTACGGACATGCAATCAACATGCCCTTTCCAGAACAGGTCAATACACGTGATACCTTTCAAACGAGGTACCACACGATGGCGGTTGCTATTTAAAATTTTTGAGTTACCCCCAGTAACCCCCTTTAGCCCCCCTTGTGGGGGATTCTCCTTCTCAGCATAATGTTGCCTTTTAAGTTCCTTGAAGGTTCCAAAAGGTTTCATGTTTCTATCTGCCTTCGTTTCTTCTGGAGACGAGCTTTAGTGTTATTCGTGGAACGCACTGTATATATATATATAGGGTGTTCCACCAGACAAGGGCATATTTTAAGGAATAGTATGTGTCATGAAAAGCAATTGTTCGAATTATCGATGAAAACACCACACTATTTACTACATATTGCTTCGAAGGCGCATATTTCCGGAACTAATGAAGATATCACATCGGAGTCATTCAAAAGCAGGTAGGTAGAACATAATAAGCATTAGATATGTACTACGTTCATTACACTTTCAAATTCCAGGATCCCGAACAAAATCCCGGAATTCATATTCAAATTTCTATCAGCCCATTGAAATTTCGACGGTACTTTAGAGCTATCTCGTATATCAAAAAGAAAAAAAAAAACGAGAGAAGAAATAAGTTTTAAAAAGTTGGATATTGGTTAAAAGTCGCTTCCATCTAATGTCCAACTTTTTCAAACTTTTGTTTCTTCTGTAAAGTTGTGTTTTGTTTTTGAGATACGAGGTAGCTGCAAAGTACTGTCGATTTCTGTCTGTCCATTGAATTGAAATAATTCAAAGTTGCTTGTTTTCATAACAATTGAAGCGAGCGGGTGAAGTACAGGGTGTTTTCTCAAATTTGTTTGGCTTCTGTCTTTCACTCTTGGCTAGGCTACGAGAATATTTTAGTTTTCGAGGGTCGCCGTCTTGAGTTACCTCATATTGTTGTAAATTTGGTGCATTATTGTGCATGTATTCAGTATCACCAAAAAGTGTTAAAAGCAAGCTGTTTACGTTTAAAATTTAGGAAACAAATAAAATCCCACACCAAAAATCTACCTTTATTCTGGTCAGCTTGCTGGAAAAAAGACTATTTGCTCACACACATATATATCTCATTAGTTTTCAATTTTAATTGTATTTCAATATGCAGTTCTTATTAGTTTCATATCATACCTCTTTCATTTAAGTTGATTTTTAAACAACTCTGTACCTGGTTGAAAATGTTTCGTAGATCTATTTTTTGTTGTTCTTAATAGTATGTATAAAAATAAAATATGCTTATTAGAACAAAATTCAAAATAATTTTTAAAAATATTTTCCGCTATTAGATTCTAATTATATTTATCTCTTCAGCTTATCTTCGCGACCCCCAAGTTGAGAAACCCTGGCTTAGACTAATCACTTAATTTTGACGTAATATCTGATTCACTATATTATCTTCATGCTCCATACTCTATTGGAAACACCTTTTGATATAAAATAAGCTTAAAAATAAAAATTCTTAAAAGCATTCAGTGAAAAGGAAGGCACGCACACACAATCCAAAATTTCGCATTTCATTAATGTTCAATGGGTATGCAGGGTATTCCCTGCAGAGTAAAATTCCCAGACATGCCTTGAACCGAATTTTGAGATATGCTCTGACTTTATGATTGGTTCAATGGAGAAAAACGATAAACCTTGACAGCAGTGGACTCGGAATCCTGTGGCAAGATGTCAGAAGTGTTAAGGATCGTCAACAGCACAGCCTCTCGTTCTCGGAGAAAGCATGCTGCAATGATTACTTTCACATTTATAAGTGAAGAAAATGTGAAATATACGGTGAAAAAAATATCACATCAGACGTTATTCCGAACACGAAAATGCGTGGAGCTGTCGGTTCCTAACACTTCCGACTTCCCTCCGAAGCACTTGATGTTGATTGTTGCCCAGGCTTACTTTCTGCCTACTTTGGATCCTCCTTGAAATCAGGGTATATCTGAAAACTCTATTGAGAGCATATTTGAGATTTATAACATCTACAGAATACTCTGCAGATCCATTGAATATTGATTTAATATGGATTTTTAGATTGCGTATGCGTGACTTCCTTTATGATGATAAGGACCACAACGCACAGTTTCTGGAATTCGAAAATAATGCCTTTTGAAAATTACCTTTTTTCGCGATTTTGGACAGCCCTAGCTCTGAAACTATGCACTTTTCACAATAGGTCTATATGGATTTTTCTCTTATTTTGATGTGAGTAACCACCTCTTACAGTTTGTCGGTATAGTTCGTTAACATCCTATATATATATATATATATATATATATATTATTTTCTGAATACGCTGCTGTATACCATAGATATACATCTAAATCGAGCATACTGAGTATTGTGTCATGTATGGAGTCGTTTAGAATAAATATTACTTGGCTCATTCCATGTCAAATGAACCAATATCAGATTTTATGGTTGCCCTTACATAATGGATTTTCTTCATATTTTGTCTGTGGGTAGATACCTGGGAGAAATGACCACAGGAATATTTGCAGATTTTTATCTCTTAAACGGACCTCAGGAAAAATAAATGAAAATCTGGCATTTTCCGAGACTTCTGCCGCGGAAAAATCGACACATAATGTTAAAAATTCTGTAACTCCCTTATTTTTCGACCAATTGAAGTGTTTCTGGTGTCAAATTAAAGCTAATAGTCTCTACTATTCAGAACTACTGTTGAATCAGAAAAAGTGGTTCATAGTAAAGAGATACAAACTCTGAAACACAATTTGTATGATTTATATGTGATTTTTGTAAAAAAATCATATCTGCTAAATCACTGAAAACACAACCTCCACATTTTTACCTCAGATTCACCTAAATATGTATGTTCAATAGTGCAAAAATGAAAAGGGTGTTTTTTGTGGTTTGTCAGTAAGAAATTATAATGCACGGACACGACTTATGACACGTTATTAACATTTAACATTAACATGTTATTAACTATAGAAATGTTGCATTTTGTTGGAATGTTTACTACATTGGTTACATTTGGCTTGGTTGAGATGAACGCGTAACGTGCAAAAATTAATATATTGAAACATTATTTTATGAATACGGAAGGATATCATAAATATTGAAGGAAGTCAATTGCAATGACATTCTCGCTCACTCACTCCCCATCACACATACCCACGTTACTATTACTAGTGGGTCTAATGACCAGGTGCCTCACGTAAATTTCAAAAATTGCGCCGTATAGAGTGGATGGCCGCCATTTTGAAAAAGTTTGCCGCCATTTTGAAACTGTACATTGGATCACTTGATTGTTAGATACACTAAATTTAATATGTCTTTTACTTCTATTCTCAAAATTTCAAGTCAAAATACTGAAAATTACGACCTGGAGTGTAGATGGCCGTCATTTTAAAAATCGACCGCCATTTTGAAAGTTGGCATTGCTCCACTTTAATGGTACGCACAGTAAATTGTATATGTCTCATGCTTCTATTCATAAAATTTCAAGTCGAAAACCCGAAAACCGCCCTATAGCGTGGATGGCCACCATTTTGAAATTTTACTTCTGTTCTATTCTATAAAGCAAATTTCGAGCGTCTCACGGTTCTTACCTCAAAATTTCGTGTTAAAAGACTGGAAATTGCGCCGTAAAGAGTGGATGGCTGCCATTTTGAAATTTTACTTTTGATCACCGCCAAAATCTATACAGGAAGTTTAGGGTATCTCGTAGTCCTATCCTAAAAATTTCGTATTAAAATACCGAAAATTGCGCCCTGTAGCGTGGTACAGACAGACATACAAACAGACAGACACAGGAAAATCCAAACGCAGATCGAGTCCAAGTAGGAGTCTCACTGACGTTCGGCAATTAGTTTATATATAATGTTACTGAGTGACTGTTATTTGGTATTTTGAAGTTACTCTAACAATGTTATAAATTGAACCAGGTGACCAGTGTTCGGTTTGCAGGCAGTATGAGGAATGTGAGGGAGTTCCAGACAGGAAAGTAACTTCCGTGTGTGATATGAAAACAAGTGATGTGGAACTTATCAGACTTAGAGCCAAATGTTCTGACTTGAAATTTATTTGTGGTTTCCATTTAAAGCAGTATTTACCTCTTTATGAAGACAGGCAGAGAACATGCATTGATCCTTTTCAAAAGCATAAGAAAAGGGTAGTGAAAAGTTTAAAATCTGTTTCGCTGGCATTTTCCAGAAGATTTACAGATATTGAACTAATTCCTGTCACAAAATTGTGTATATCTTGCAGGAAAGCAGTGATAGCAAACAGCAGCAAATCGGACAGTGAAATCAACTTTGATTCTTATGACGCTTACGAACCAGATGAATCTGTCTCAGAAAAACTTAATAAAGCGTGTGAATTACTTAACTGTTCACCACTGAAAGCTACCAAAAGAAAAGTGGACAGAAGAGGCACATACTTAACACATAAGGCTAGTCGTCTTGCTGCCAGTTTCACAGGGTTAGCAGCAAACGCTTTTGGTACTGAAGGGCCCCAGTCCTGTAAGAATGAGGTGGATGAAGACAAAAAATGCAAGGATTGTGAAAGTCTGATGGAGAGACTTCGCGCAAAGTTTTCTGCCAGCAGTGTTGATGAGAAAGTCCAAATATTAACCCTTGTCCCTGAATCATGGAGTATCCAAGACACAGTGTCTTATTTCAATACCACTGTGTATTTAGCAAAAAAAGCAAGGAAAATATTACAAAATATCACGAAATTTTGAGGTAAGAACCGTGAGACGCTCGAAATTTGCTTTATAGAATAGAACAGAAGTAAAATTTCAAAATGGCGGCCAGATTTTCAAAATGGTGGTCATCCACGCTATAGGGCGGTTTTCGGGTTTTCGACTTGAAATTTTATGAATAGAAGCATGAGACATATACAATTTACTGTGCGTACCATTAAAGTGGAGCAATGTCAACTTTCAAAATGGCGGTCGATTTTTAAAATGGCGGCCATCTACACTCCAGGTCGTAATTTTCAGTATTTTGACTTGAAATTTTGAGAATAGAAGTAAAAGACATATTAAATTTAGTGTATCTAACAATCAAGTGATCCAATGTACAGTTTCAAAATGGCGGCAAACTTTTTCAAAATGGCGGCCATCCACTCTATACGGCGCAATTTTTGAAATTCACGTGAGGCACCTGGTCATTAGACCCACTAGTAATAGTAACGTGGGTATATGTGATGGGGAGTGAGTGAGCGAGAATGTCATTGCAATTGACTTCCTTCAATATTTATGATATCCTTCCGTATTCATAAAATAATGTTTCAATATATTAATTTTTGCACGTTACGCGTTCATCTCAACCAAGCCAAATGTAACCAATGTAGTAAACATTCCAACAAAATGCAACATTTCTATAGTTAATAACATGTTAATGTTAAATGTTAATAACGTGCCGTAAGTCGTGTCCGTGCATTATAATTTCTTACTGACAAACCACAAAAAACACCCTTTTCATTTTTGCACTATTGAACATACATATTTAGGTGAATCTGAGGTAAAAATGTGGAGGTTGTGTTTTCAGTGATTTAGCAGATATGATTTTTTACAAAAATCACATATAAATCATACAAATTGTGTTTCAGAGTTTGTATCTCTTTACTATGAACCACTTTTTCTGATTCAACAGTAGTTCTGAATAGTAGAGACTATTAGCTTTAATTTGACACCAGAAACACTTCAATTGGCCGAAAAATAAGGGAGTTACAGAATTTTTAACATTATGTGTCGATTTTTCCGCGGCAGAAGTCTGGAAAATGCCAAATTTTCATTTATTTTTCCTGAGGTCCGTTTAAGAGATAAAAATCTGCAAATATTCCTGTGGTCATTTCTCATGGGTATCTACCCAAAGAAAAAATATGAAGAAAATCCATGACATAAGGGCAAATGGCATTGGTTCATTTCACATGGAATGAGCCACTTAAGCATTCGAGAGATGCAGTTCAATTTTTTTGTTTACTTTTCCGTTTTATACATGTTTCTAAATGGGTCATCTTACTTTTTCTTGACACTTGAACGTCTTCTGTAAAAAAAAAGTTTTGACAGATTAAAGGGGGAGGCATGTGAAAGTACCGCCCAGGGCGGCAAAACTGCTAGCGCCGGCCCTGCCTGTAGTACCACCCCTTGACGTTGAAAATGAATAGTCAGAAAAGTACTTACTCTCTTTAGAAACGATCGAAGTTGAATTTATACTCGAATTTCAATGCATAATGAAATGTTATGTCCCTATCTTGTAAATTAATAAGTAGTTTATAAACATAATAAGTGTACGAGAACTGGAGCTAATTATCCTTTCACCATTACTCTTTCATATCCATTTCAAATTACACTGCTTGCTAATAAGTACATATGTGTGTTAGTTGGTATGAAATCAAATGATTTTTACAGAATCGATTGAAAAATTTGAACACGACGAAATAGGTTGAGAAGTGTCTCAACGTCAATTGTTTTAGATATACATTTTTAAAACACACTATTCAGCAGCTTTACTTCTTGAGTTACTTGAATTCGTTGTGATGAGTAAAGTAATTAAAACAGGGATGCAAATAAGCAACAAAATTTTACTAGCCCACATTCCATAATAGAAATTATTTAGTTATCTTCGGTATTATATTAAATACTCGCCCGCACCGATGAACCACTCGCCCCGGACGAGTGGTCAAGTGGTTATTTGCATCCCTGAATTAAAACTAAGTCCAATACTTGTGTACGTACGTAAGATATATACTGAATATGTGAAGTATGCTATGCCTTAAGGAACAATGAACGGATTTTTCTCAATGCATATCAGCACAGACAGCATTGATCAAGAATTTTTGTGAGTCGATGTAGAGATTCATCATAATTTCTGCACGTGCTATCGTTTCATCATCCACATTACCAGATCCTAAGTTAGTTAGCAAGTATGATTTTTTTTTAAAATATACACCGTGAGTCCTGCCCTGGTTATAAAAATTTATTACGGAATAACCGTTGGACAGAATAATGTAAACTCTGGTCCGTTACATAGGTTGCTTTCTTTTTTCCAATTTCTGCGAACTGACTGGTGGTGATTTGGCGGATATTCTTGATTTGGCGTACTACAATGTGTGCTGAACTTTCTAAACAGGGCGTGCTCACGAATTGATTATTTATTCGACAATTACAGTTAATGTTCTATTAAAAGAGAGACAAGATTTAGGAGAACAGCAAGTACTAACTGACTGATTCGGAGAAGTGTTTAAGGTTGAGATTGTCCGCTTCGCCAGCAGTGGAAATGTTCTATTGATTTAACTGAAAACAAATCTGGCCTCTCAGCATTTCTTTCTTTAGAGCTGATTAGGTTCTGTAGGCAAATCAGGTGGATTTGCAGATTTAGTTCAAGTGGAATCATCACAGGGACAATACCTACCATTTCTGAAATCTAATCATGAATAGGCTGATACGAGGATAATATTTAACGCATACCACGCTTCCAGCTGCGGTTATAAGCACTTGCTCATTGACTGCAGAGACATCGATGTTCTTGTTCTCCTTATACATTTGTTTTAAAACAATTAAGGCAGAAGAAATATGAATTACTACTAGAACGCAATAAAATTACAATTTATTTCAAACAACACAATTGTGAATGAGCTCAACGATGAAATATACCATTCCTTGCCAGCATTCCATGTACCGTACTTACTGGAAGCGACACCACCAGTCAGTTCGCAGGAATTCGAAAAAAGAAAGCATGCAATGTATATTTCTGGTAACGTGGATGATGAGACGATAGCACATGCAGAATAATTTGTGATGAATCTCTACAAAGACTTACAAAAATTCTCGAGCAATGTTGTCTGTGCTAATATGGTGTCACGAAAATCCAGACCAACTTCCACCAACAAAGGATGATCTAATGCCCCACATCAAGCGAGCATACCTTCAAACATACATTTGGCGGCACGCCAGCAACTCAAATATTGACTTCTGGGGGGCGCGGTGGTTCAGTGGTAGAGCGTTCACCTCCGGTGCTTGGGGTCCCTGGTTCGATCCCAGCTCGCGCCGTGTGAACTTTGTGGTGGACAAACACCGTGCTCGTGGGTTTTCTCTCAGGGATACCATAAAATAAAACAAGAGGCCACAGATGTTGCTGGGAAGTGGAAAGTCAACCCTGTGTTCATAGGAAAACGGCAACCCAGAGTATAAATAAATAAATAAATAAATAAATAAAATTTACTGGTAGAAGATAATCAGTTTTGGGCACAGAGGCTTGCCTCAGGGTTAATGTTTACAACAGATTTCTAGATATAACGTACAAGGAAATAGAGAACAGTTTTACATCGTTACAAAATTCTTGATGAATATCCAATCTTATTCCAGAAAGTGTTTGTGAACCTTTTAGACGAAGAAATTTTAGTTAAGGCTGAAAAACTACAAAAGAAGTGCAAGCAAGACATTGGCCCGTCGCTACCATTGAAATTAATTTTCCTTCGCACTGGACTTAAAAATTTCAAAGATCAACACTGTCTTTTAATTTGTGGTATTACTATACGTCGAGTTTAATACTATTGGTCCAAGTTGTCCTGTAGTTTTGACTACTCTTGCTTTATCGGTAACTATGCCCGTGACTGTGGCTTCCGCTGAAAGGTCATTCTCAATCTTAAAGAGAATCCAGACCTATTCAAGGTGTTTAATGACACAAGAGAGAATGAGCGACTTGGGAACGTTTGCAATCAACCATGAGTCAGCTTCGACCACTGAAAAGATAGACCTTATACGGGAGTTTGCGGAGATGAAGTCAAGGAGGAACGATTTCCACAAGGGACATCCATAGTTTGATAAAAATACAATTTCCCCTTTAAAAATTCATCTTTCAACACCAAAAAATTATATGGTAAGGGGATGTCAACATTGATAATCATTGTTGTTTTTCTCCTTTCCTGATATCAAGAAAGTTTCTATTGAATATCCCATACCTTTAGAATCTTTTTTTCGTTATTTTTTAGGTGAAGTTTATTGAACAATCGATCTGTGAGTTCTTCCTCCTGCGCCTATTGACCCTCTTCCTCCTCCTTCAATCTACTTGACAGTTTGGCCTGTAGATTACTACCTTCAGTGGGTCACGCAAATGTCGAAGGACATCGAGTTCTGAAAGTACTGTGTGTATGTCAGAAAGGGGGAAAATGTAACCATTAAACTTCAACTTGTTTAATCATCTTAATGGAAGCAACCATATTTAGTCATTTAAACATCGTTCATGCGATTTCAGCTAACGCTGTTATTGTCATTCAGTTAATATATACGTACTTATTTTTTCTAATTTTCCAAGAACACTGAAAACACATAAAAGATCCTTCTATTTTCTTTAAAATTAAAAATGAAAAATAAAGGTGTATTCAATGTCTCAACTGTTAAAGTCAAGAAAGAGCTATTATTATCATTATTTTAAAGAAAAATAAATAAACACATGGATCTCAAATTAATGATTCATTGTTTAAATATACAGATTTGACACATAATGCTGATGCAAATATAATTTTTCCTACATTGTAAACTTTAAGCTTATAAATATTTGAAATTGAACTCACAAACACAAAGGCATCGTGCAACGGATGTGGGGACTCATGCTATGCCGCAGGGACGTATGCAGGAATTTATTTCGGGAGGGGTCCAAAGCTTTCCGGGTGGGGTCCAAACACAATTTCAGCTTAAATTATATTAAACATTGTAAAATTACCCCTAAAATTATAGTAAATTTACAAAAAAAGTCCGGATTTGGGGGGTCCGGACCCCTTGGACCCACCCCCTGCGTACGTCCCTGCTATGCCGAATATCGAACTAAACAGTACATTTTGCGTTGCATTGGCGCTAACTGTTATGGAATGAGACGCGTGTTTACCGCTAGTCGAAATAGTAGCACAGGCACGTTTAAATTTTCTCCATTATATCCATTGTTTCAAATTTTTGAGCATGTACTTTAATATACTGTTTCCTTTAAAAAGTAGAAATTTACGGGTATTAAGTCCGGAAATTAAGGAGGTTATTTACACAAATTTCCTTCGTTCTATGACTGTAGAGGTGTGAAAATGAAAACATAAAACTCTACAACCTACCTGGATCATCCATATTAGAGACATGCTAAAATCTTGAAATGTACGGCTTCCACTTTACACCACACACCAAAAATGTGATGAACACTTGCTCTCCTGATACAGTTTCGCGAGCGCACTACCACAAATGTCTTTGGCATTGTATATTTGAACTTAGTTACTAGGTTTAATATAACATTTTCTCTCTTACCAACTGAACAGGATGAACTAGATTAGACGGACTGAAGTAACCTGTTCAGTACTTTTCACATTTATTTATATTGTTTAGAATTTGTTCTTCTGGAAACTGTCTAGGGTGATTAATTGATTGACAAAAATTGTTTTTCTTAATGGTTGTGGCTTTTCTGTAAATGTGATTAATATTATTATTATTAATTGGATCTGTTGATTATTATTTAAATGACTTATTTTTGAGATTTGGGTATCATATGAGGCATTTCAGTTAGTGACAGCGAATTAAAACAAGTTTGTTTTGGGAAAATGTTTTTTAAATTGTCTTCATGAAGACAAACTCAACAAAACATTCCTCATCAATTAGTTATTATTATTGTTACTATGGGAAAGAAGAGCAAATTCTAGTGCAAATGTACTGACACATCATTTTCGGTAAATAATAATAATAATAATAATAATAATAATAATAATAATAATAATAATAATAATAATAATAATAATAATAAAGATCGAACGATACATTCGATCTTATTACCCAGAATACCTCATATGATGACTAACTATTGTTATGTACTTGGTCAAATTATAACTTTCTTTTGAAGGAGAGGAGAAAAAATTGTAGAGGTTGATGCCAAAATCAAGTATTGAAAAGAGTGATGTTTGTGTGTAAACGACCACAACAATGAACAACTACATTACAAAGAATTTCTTTATTGTTTTAGTCCTTCTGCAATATTGAGAATATAAAGTAAGGGAGTTACTGTTAAACTGGAATCTGAACCACAACTTTGAATTGTATCAAGGTGAAGTGCTTCCAGCGGAGCTGGAATCTACAAATATGCACACCGAAAGCAAGGTCGCTAGCCATAACGAACAATGAAGTTCAGTAATTTCTGTATTGGATCATGCCCCTCCTTCAAATCAATAAATAAAATGAGATTTCATGTACACTAATGTCCAAAATTATTGTCGCATGTCTATATATATGTTGCTGTAGAAATATAATTTGATAACGAATTCGCCCAGTATTTCTTATAATGTTAGTATGTGTATTATCGGCAAAGGCATGTATGTGGCAAATTTCATATCAAAAGGGCAGTAAATAAGAACAATAAAATGAAAATAAAATTTTCTTGTCCATTTAGCAACATTTTGTTTTACTCATTCTAATTTTCGTATTTATAATTCTTTTCCTATGAAATTTACCTCAAATATACATTTCCCGATTATACACATAGTATCAGTATTAAAAGTACCCTGCAAAATCATTATCAAATTATATTCTGACAAGAAGACAGTTATAGATATACGACAATCATTTTGAACATGAGTGTACATGTCTTCCAGATGACTGTCATCACATGCAGTACATGCATTGGTAGTACTTTGCAGGTTTCCATCAACTCTCTTGAACTTTCATTCTGATAATTTAAGACCATCTCCGCAACGAACGAAAGTACGCTGAAACATGCAAACAATGAGATGCTGGAAATCCTATATCTGTTTGACATGTGACATCTAAAATAATTACCACACACAATGTTTCTCTTGCTCAGTGTTCATTGGTACTATCTTATTTCGCAGTCATTTCATGTTTGGTAATTGGGTACTCTCGCAACAATGACCCACCGTTCATGTACCAAACATCGAAAGCTAAGAAACTGATAACATTATTGAATTAACAAGAAGAAAATGCAACATTACATATGTAAATATATATTAATAAACAAATATGTAATATATTTTTAAAGAAATTATTCTTAATTTTTACAGTCATCGCATTGGAAAATAGACCGCCGCCTACTGATTTACCGTAGATGAAGTTACACACCACTCACGGTACATTCAACAGGAAATTGTTATATTAGTACTATAATCACTCACAACATGACACTAATAGCGTCCTAGCGGTGAGCTGTGCATTGATTTATTTATCTCATTCCAGAAATTTTATTTATTTTTAAAGGCTCTTCGTAATAAAATACACTTAATTATCTACCTTTCTTTTTCATTTTTCTTGGCCTCAAGGATCCTTTTGTATATAAACACTATTACTAAACTAATAATGATTTTATGACTAAGGAAGCATACAGTACATATAACAACATGTAATGTAACTGAAATATGTAACTATTTGAAGGTTACAAAATTAAAACTTAAGTCTACAATGTTGTATCTTGTTATCCAGTAAGTATCTATTTTATCACGCTTTTTTCTTTATAAAACATCTTAAACTCATCTAAACCATTAGTAAATGGGCAGTAAACATATGCGGTAATATTTCTGTATTGTCATTCATTCAAATGACTGAAAATTAACTTAGATCGGTCTATCCATTTCGAAGGATGGACACAAGTAATTTGTGCACTGTTCCCTTGTGTTTCCATATTTACACGATTTTACACGCCCCCGTTGCCTGCTTAGGTTAAATTATACAATCATAAAGTGCACCAATGCACTAATCAGATAATGCACATTCATATCATAACCAAAGGCAAATATAGGGTAGGTCCCCTAATTCGATAGATACGGCCCAGTAGGTTACCTATTGCAAGAATACCGGTAATTACATATACAAGTTTTTTTGTATATATATATATATATATATATATATATATATATATATATATATATATATATATATATATATATATTCATTCACGTGATTGCAAAAATACATTTCATCGACTTAGTGAAAATAGATTACTGTAGAAAATATCAAACAATAGCAATAAACGTAGCTGCTTGAATTATTGTAATTTCATACAATGTCTCTTAAAAGAATTCAAATAACCTAAATATAATGCATAAGAAGTTAGTATGAAATATTTTTTCAAGTGACAATGCGCAATTTTTATAAAGACAATACAAATGGATTTTTAAAAATATTTATTCTTCGTTATGTAATTACAATTAATATAAAGAGTAAGAAAAATTTAAAGAATTATATGAAAAGATACTGTATATTACATGTAAATATTTTTCTTTTTCTTTTTTAAAAAAGAATATAACTTCGTAAGTAGTTTCTATAAAATCTCAATAATGACAATACACAACATATAATATAAGAAAAACTACAGTATTCAAAATAATTAAAAGCAGAAATGCTTGGCAGTGACATTCGTTGTCATTTCATTTGAATATTATCTACATTTCTCTTTCTCTAACCCTATTTTCCATTATCCATTTACTGCAAAATTGCATCATCAAAATTCACACTACAAGCAAATAAGAAAGGAAAGTGGTACAACACTTTCAAACTTGGAAAATTACGTAATAAATCACACAATTTATTTTAATTAAAGTTAACTGTATATCGTTGCAGTTTACAATTTGAAAAGATAGCTCAAAACAGCAATAACATTGAAATAATAATATATTTTTAAACAGAGTTGTGCATAAAAGTTTCCTCGTATCTCTTTAAATGAAAACCTCGAAGAATAATACGCAATCGCTTGTCAAATATATGTTTTTGTTGGTACATTTAAATTTTGAATTGAGAGTAAGAAATATGGTCAAAACTAATCAGTTTCACAAGTACAGCAAATAATAATTATGATATTAAAAATTTATTTCCAACATAAATATTTACATGAGCTTAAAAATTGTATCTCTTGTGCTTTGATATAGTTAAATATTAAAACACTTCGCACCGCTGAATAACCAAAATTGATCCAAATTCACTAATTGGTTAATTTCTCAAAGTAAAAAAAAACTAAACAACGCAAGTTTCTTCTTTTAGTATAGATATTGATATTCCCTACAAAGAAACATGTATATAAGTTACATTTAAATGCTTTTGGAATTACTTGGTAAACTGAGAGACCCTTCTTAAGGGTGAAAATAACTTACTTTCCGTTTTGTGGAGTATAAAACGGCATTGTATTAAACCTTATGCCTCAAAGAAAACGCAGAAAGAAACATATTGTCTTAAACTTTATTACTTAACTTAATTCTTAAATAATTTGAAAGTTGTTTTAAAGAAGAAACACGTTTGTTGAAAAATTAATTCTATGATTATAGGTAACTACGCCCTTCCCAATAAGTAGATAGAACATATACTGTATAAGTATTTTAACCAGCATTAAAGGGAAGCCCTGTCGCTGCAATCATAACTACCTATCCTCACTCATCCCTTTCATATCAGATATGAATTCCATCCCATTTCACTAATCGTGCCTTTTAAATAGACTGTAAGTAATCTGATCCTAAACGATCTTTGTTCCTTGTTTCGAAATCACGCTGGCTAAAATGCTCACCAATTATTCATTTAAGCATTAGAATAATTCTAAAGCCGGCTAGAAACAATAAGAATACAACTACTCAATATCTGCTTTCAGCTACCTCCAGGAATCAGTTATTTTTTCATTAGAATAAAAAAGAATATAAATAAAACATAATTCGCGAGTTAACTTCTTCCTCTAGTCAACAATTTACTATATATTGAAATAAATATATTTAAAGGGTAAGTACTGAATCAAAATCAGATTAAATAAGAAACATTATTTGAGAGCGACAGCAACTTAACAGTTCAGTAAGAGAATATTCATGAAAAAATCAATTCATTTAACCCTTTCACTGTGGAAGGCGACGAAAAGAAATTTCCCTAACCTGCGAATGTCGATTATAGTCGACGTGTTAAACTTTGTCTGTATCTTGGTTTTGTTTTAGTTAACTATAGTCGCCAAAGTTTTTCTGTGTGATTTCTATTGTTTATCGAAAACAATAGGACACAAAAAAATGAACGGTACAACTTCGGCGACTATTCTCGACAAAGCCAAGATACGGACAAACAAATTTTAACCTGTCGACTATAGTCGACATTCGCATGTTAAGGAAATTGTCTTTCTGTCGACAAAAGTCGACTTCCTCTGTGAAAGGGTTAAAAGTAAAGATAATATACAAAATTGCTGTATAAAGCTCAATTTTTCGCAAGCATAGCTACCTTCTTTCTCGTTACTATTTAATCCTTAAAAGCTTTAATTAAAAAGTCTTAATTTAAAATAATTTCTTGCATATTAGTTGCCCATGCAAAACAAATTTCATTTTGTACTAACAAGAAACCAAGACCTAATATTAGGTAATGATTTCCCAACAATAAAGTGTATGTTACCAATATGATAGCTTAGTATGACATTGAACTGAATTTGATAAAGCAGGTAGTCTTCGTTACCATAACATTTCTTACAACAGACTCCATAACTGTCTCTGGAGCTAAAGATTAAGCACGTAGTGAATTGCCAGCAAATATATTCTATTCAATCACTATTTTTTATAGCAAAGATTAGAAGCAGAGATCACCTGAGAATATGTGCTTCTAAAATTATGTCTCACTATACAATTTACCTATCTAGTAGATGATAAATTTCACTTTACTTTTGTGGCTTTCTAAAAGTATGTTTGTCGTGCTAAATAAGAAAATTTAGTATCAAATCAATGTACATTGTTCTGATTTATGTTATATCTCTAATTAACTTAATGCGTATATACATATTCTCACATTAAAAGAATACATATTCGTATGGAAGGTGATGATTATGTGATTTTCAAGACGTGAAGATTGGCAGAAAAATATCTCACGGTAATATTTCTGTAAGTTTGAATAGAACATCGCCCCTTGTTTAACAGTTACATTTTATTATTGGAGAAAATTCTAGAAAATATTTACACGAAACTAGAATTGTAACTTTTTAATAAGATAGTTTTTACACTTCCATATACATAAATGTTTTAGTCTAATTATCATTTATGCCTAACAGTAATAAAAAGTATCGTTTACTGGGTTTCTACCGTTTTAGTTATCCTGATTAAACATTAATGTTGGCTGAATTACACGAAATACCTATAATTTCATGTTTCAACCTTTTAACTTAACAATACACAAATAACTAAACATTTTAACTTAGAGTTTGAAGTCTAAAATTAAGTTGCTCCATATTAAATGTTTGTTCCAATGCAAATTCATCCCTTATCGAACACGAATGGAGTGGTGAACGTTAAAAATAATGTGTTTTGTTAATACTGTATTTGTTTTACTTTTATAGTATTATTTTGCTTCCGCTAATCAACTAACTTTTCTGTTTCTTCCTGTTACACGTGGTTATGATTCAGTTCTTTCAGGTGGTGTTTAGATTTCTTCAACTTATGCTTGAGTTTATCCTCTCGCTTATGACTTAATTCATATTGATGTCTTATAATATCATCATCGTCGTGATCGTTGTCGTCGTCATCATCATCATCATCATCGTCGTCATCAAGATCTGGATCTTCAAATTTGTCTTCACAAACAGAGGAAGTGCATACCCAATTACCGCATGCACAAATGCTAAAATAAATAGAAGCAAATATGTTAATAAGAAACTATACAGAATATATAAACTCTACATACAGATTTGCAGAACAGATGCAGAAACTGTACATACAGAATATTTATAGCATCAGTAGAATTAAAAAGCAATGCAGTAAAACACGAAATGACTTTTCGATTTAATATATTTTTCACGGGCGAAGAAGAGCTAATAGTAAATGAGTTCGGAATTAACCATGCCACCCCTGATTAAATTCTTTATTTCGATAAACTTATTTTATTTATGTTTTCTGTCGCAACTACGGCTTGAATGGTAGCGATCACCGATACGAATTAATGTAGCATGTAAAAATGCAAACGATAAATAGTAAGTTACTATATACTTCCTTCAAATGCCTCAACAGTGATTATTTATTCTCCCTCAAAGCATAAGAATTTAAATTAGGACGGATACATTTACCTCTATGATTGATTGCAGTGCCCTAAGAATCCTTTCCGTTCAGACTCAAAGAAGAAATAAAAATAGATAAAGCAATGCTTTTATCAGTCAACCTCACAGTTATATTGAATCATAGCTCGTAATATATCCTGGTGCTTATGATTATTGGAAAAACAACTTCATTACTATTGTTTTCCCAACTCTCATTTCAAACTGAAAATAAATTGACAAATAATCATGTAATTCGGTTGCTGCAGATATTAATATATTGTTACGCTCAACAATATATTAATTGAAAAAGTACATAATAGTTGTATCATTGCTTAAAAGTCTGTAAGCATTATTAGCAGAAGGTGAAGCGGTTAACCAGTAATGAAGACTAAGGAGTAAGGTTTGAAGATTTTCTTGAGGAAGGGCTTCGATGAATAATATTTGGATTAGTCATTTACAATGACAGGAATAGCAAGAAACGTCATTCTTCAATCAACGTAATGTTTTGTACGATAGAAATTAAGCTTATGATGTGCTACATTAGTAACAAAATATTTGAAAATTAAACTGTGTTGTAAATACCTGTACTTCACAATGTTGGTCAAGAATATGAACTAGTTATTATGAAAAGAGAAATTTATTATATTTAAGCCATACGAGTACTTCCTTTGTTTTAGGCAAGGCTGATGGTATGAAAGATTGCAATATTTACTTTTTCGGTAGGAGCCTGTTGTAATTACATATAACAAAATTCACCCTAGCGTATTTTCATAGTTTCATGACAATATTTGATTGCATATGATTAAAGAATCGGACACCAATTTAAGGTACACTCCAATAAAGCATTACGTGAATTTAAAAGTACAATATACATATCTAATAGTTTCTAAAACATAATATTCTTCCATTTTCAGAACAACAGATGATTAGGACAGAGTAATAGTATCTAAATATCCCGAAAATGCTCTTGATTTGACTAATGGACTTCATAGTTGTATTCCTAAAGTTAGTGTATCTCTGTATTTGTGGCATGATTTAAAAATAACTTAGGAAAAATGAAATTATTTTTAGAGAATACAAGACATATTTGTAAACTAAAGGATCAACTTCCCAATTAAAACTGTTATAACTATCAACATAGAACATAATTTAAAACAAGTGTAAATCTAAAATGCATTTACAAACGTCATCAATTCTCCTAGTCAATGTATTTATATCAACATAGTTTTGTTATGCGATATAACATTTTGTTGTGTATATGTATTCTTTCTTTTCATAAAAATTATAGTGCTTTCTATATTTATTTCAGAATATGATTATAAATCGCTACATTACTAAAATATTAGTCATCACGAGGAGGAAGACGGAAGTAACTTATGCACACCCACATGAGCTGAAACATAAGAAGTGGAAAAACATTCAATGAATTTATTCAAGTTTAACATATTTAAACACAATGTTTCTTGTGTGCTTCTATTTGCTATGAAAAAATTACTTAATTTGGAAGTAAACTAAGCTCTCTTTTTGTCCCTATGTGACACATCCTTTTAAAACGCTTATCAGTACACATCACAGTTTATTTATTTTTCAAGATTATTTGCAATATTAATTTCTTTGAAAATTAATAAGGAAATTCAGCAATCACCATCATTAAAACGTTTTCCCTAAAACTATATTTCTCGAGCTGATATTTGAGAAACCTTAAACTGATTTAATTCAATCAAAGTTTATTCGATTCCTATATAAACTTGTATAATTCCTGTTATCCATATTAGAAATGGAACGACTCATTATTTTTTTTTAAAAAAAATTGTTTTCATATTATTTTTATTAGTGATACTAGTAGTACTCTAGGATGTATTATTGCCAGGAGGTCTTTCAAAATTCGCAGGTAGCCATACAACAAATCGTAAGTTGGCAAAAATGTGAAATGAAATAATAGCCACCTCATAACAACATATATCATGACTGAAAAAATAGTAAAATAAGTCAAAATGAAATAAGGGCAATGTTGAGATTCAAAACGGAGTCACAGGCAGGTAAGGTAGGCGAGGAAAAGCAGTGAATTACACATTAGTAGTATTTTTTTTTAAAAATATTTTGATTAATTAAAGTAGTTTTATATATATTGATCAGAACGATTCTTCTAACTTCTCTTATCAGATGGATTACGATCTATCTATCTAATCTATATTATATATATTTTTAAAGTAACTGTAATTAGTTTATAAATAAAACAAATATTATTTCCCTTTTACTTGAATCATTAAACCTGAACTGAACTAAATTAAAGAGGTGAAAGTTTACATTAAATTAAAAATGACTGAAAATGGGAAAATCGTTTAATTATATTCTCAGATAATGTGTCATCAGTGATGTAAATTTTCCGGAAAATTATCCAGAAAACTTTCTACAAAATTTTCCGATTCATAAAAACATACTCCACTTATTCCTACATCTTTGTTTAGTCGTAAAATTTATTTGTAATAAATATTTTCTGAAAAAAGTTTCATGAAGTGAACATCTAACGATTCTTCATTTCTGCAAAACTCTTTCAAAAACGTTACTGTATTTTTCCCTCAAAATTCACCTTTGATTTCACAAAATCATATTTCGTTAATTTAATACGCCTAAGACAATGTTTTCTCACAGCTTTAAACACAAAAAATGAAAGCATTTCTTCCTATTTTCTATTACAAAAATAATCTTCATAAGGAACTGGAATTTTTATGTAGTTATTTCATTATATGGGTAGGCGTATATGTGAAGAAATAGTGGTTATTTTTGTTTTTGAAATAACTGATAAATTCACAAAAGTTTCTTTTTGTTTCCTTAATACATTTTAAATAATGGGATAAGATACTTGTACTCTACGATCTCGATTTATGTTTCCTGCATTTTACACACACACACACACACACACACACACACACACACACACACACACACACACACACAGGAAAAGAGAGAGAGAGAGAGAAACACTATGTAAGTTTTTACTTGCCAACTCGAAATATTAATAAATTTTCTGGTTTCCGAAAGTTAACTGGAAAATTATAATTTGTTGCTGTCTAACTTTCCCCTACAGGAATTCAATTTTATAGCTCAATGTGCAGTTAAATATAGTGGAAAATTTCCACCTAACATCACTATACATAATATTCAAAATTGTTAGGGTTATGAAAAGTTTTTTCACTTGTTTCTATATCATAATGAAAATTTTCCGATCCATGAAAATTCCTTTCACTTATTTCTGCAGAGATATAAAGCTTTCCTATTCATAAAAAGTCGTTTTACTTCTTGCCTCAAAATGATGAAAATTTTCCTACTTATAAAAAGTTTTTCAATTTTTCCATACACGACATAAAATTTTTCGTTGCATGAAAAATTGTTTCACTTGTTCTACATAGTACCGGAAATTTTCTGAGCCATGAAAATTTTCAGATTCTTTAAACGATCTTCAACTTTTTAACATTTCTATGCATGAAGTCCATCAATTTTATGATTAATAAGGAACTGATACTTGATCACTGATATTTGTTTAGAACGGAAAATTTTCCGGAAAAATATAGGGGAAAATTTTCTGAAATGGGAATTCCCGAAAATTTTCTCACATCACTATGTGCCATATCACTCCTTAATGCTATACATACCAATCATTACAGTCCACAATGGTTTCAGCTCCATCCTGATAATATTTGCCCTCTAGAGAACAAGCTAGAAGAATGAAAAAAAGGTTTATATTACTTATTAATTTACTCTTAAAACTCTTAAAATATAAATAAAAGTTATATTCATCCAGCAAAATATTTAATATAAAGTTGACCTATTCGTCTCCTTTAGCCTACAGCATAACCGTATAACCATGGGACATAGAATTAGAAAGTTAGTTTCATGTCATTTCTGATCCACATTTCATTTTATATATCTATATGTGTTTGGGATGGTCATGTTATGAAAACAGAATGAGAAACAGTAATGCATTTTATGAAATTCAATAAATTTACGACGAACGTCCATCACCTCGCTAAATAATATTTATTCGAAATGTTACAAGGAAGAATCGTGCAAAGTTCCTACAAGTACACAGTTTTTCTACCCAAATGCCAATCTCAGTGCAAATTGGATAACAGAAGAATGCATATAATGGAAGTTCTTCAACTAGAATGCTAATGCTCTTAAGCAATGGAGTTTTCTTCAACAAAAGTACATTGAATTTAGTTCTCAGTGCTAGAGTTTTCTGAAGGTGCCAGAAATAAAGAACTCACATCAACATGTACATATATTGAAATCCAATCTTTTCTCTAGGTGCTACTACACTAAGCTTTAATGAAGATTAGCGTTCTAGTTTCGTAATCGGGAGGCCTTTAAGGATAGGACCTGATTGAGTTCCGCCTGAACATTCGGTTCCGGTTGGCCAAGAGGAAATAAATGACTTCTTCCACCATACGTGGCGAAGGTCGGACACGTCATATTCATCCTCTACATTTGTATCGATTATCATCCCGTTTTTATTTTTGTCGTATTTCATTTTCCAGTATATTCTTTGTTAGCGCATGGTCCTCATTCCCTAGTAGTTTGCGTGTATGCAACTCAAAAGTTGCGTTTAATTTGTGGTAATTAGCATAGTAGTCACTGCCTTTTACAGTTTACGGAAATGAACTTTTGAAACTGTACTCAAAATCTGAGATATATATTCTTTCGTGGCTATATGTTAACGTACACGCTGGAGATGCGCCCTTAGTGAGCAGACATGTTAGTGAAGGTGAGTAAGCGCATAATTGAAGATTTACTTCAGCATTTGCTAATACGACTGATTCTCCATGTCATTGTCTGTCTGTGTCTGTATAAGCATTTCAACTGGAGCGGGCTTTTTCAAGTTAACCTTTCATTTTTTCATCTTTCTTTTCGCTGCACAGTTTGCTGTCCACACCAATAATGTTGTCTGGAAAATATCAATGTAATGTTTATACTTTGTTTGAATAACATAGCACATAATGAATCAACTCATCTGTAACTTAACTTAACAGTAAAGTAATTGTAAGTGTTGACTTCCTGAGCTCCGTCACGGAATCAATATTTGGAAAAAAAAAAAAAAAAAAAGATCCCAGCTTTAGCGGGAGTAGAAGCGCAAGCTCGAAATTTGAACTGAGATTTTTTAAATATTTGGCCTTCGATTTGACCTTGATGCAAGAAATCGGGACCAGCAACAATCATTTCTCACATGATAGGCTAATACCTAGATTTTTAAGTAAGTCCGGTTTAACTGTACTGATAATTTTAGTGGTATTCATAATGCTGAAGTAGGTTTTCTTTTGCAAACTGTGTGTAATAACGCGAAGTGGAAGATTTCAATATGAGTGGAAAAATTAACATATGCTTCTAATCATGGCTATCGCTCGGGCTGAATTATTAAGTAAATAAACCTTAGAGAGCTACGGGCACAGGAGTGACTACAACATTTAAAGACGTTCAGAAATGTTAGGTGTGCTGTGTGCATATCAGGCAATATATACGTACATAGTTATTGTCTAGATTTATTGAATTTATAAATCTCTTATTTATTACAGATGTCATATATATATATATATATATATATATATATATATATATATATATATATATATATATATATGTACCGGTATATACGGGGGGATAAGGCATTATTGTCTCATTTTGAATTATTGCATTTCAAACTTTACATCCTGTTAGCCAAATTTTATCACCCCCAATATAGATTATCTAATTCGCACACTGAATAGCACTATTAAATTAGTGAAATTAAAGAAAATTTAAATTTCTTTGTTTAGTTCCATCTTTTTATGAATGTTTCCCAATCGAAAAGACTATTAGGAAGACCTAGGCGCAAATGAGAGGACAATATTAAGATGGATCTCGCAAAAATAAGAACACAAAAGTTGGAACTAGATTCTGTTGGTTAAGCACAACAGTAAATGGAGAGCATTTGTGAGTGCGGTATTGAACTTCAATTTCCAATCCATATTTTATATATTTGGTCTAGGAATTAATTCGTGCGGTTTTACAAAAGATGGCGTAACTAGCTTATTGTCCCATAGTTTCGTTGATCCAAACATGCGTTGAAAACTACTGTCATTGAGCATCTTGTTTAGTATATGTCAGTTGCTTGAAGCGGAAACAACAACATTTTTTCTTCAACTGAAAATGGCGCATTTTGTGCCTGATAAAGTGTTTTTGCGGGGAGTTATTCTTCATTGCTTTAACATGAAGAAAAGTGCTACCGCAAGTCATCATATTTTAGTGGAAGTGTTTGGTGACCATGCTCTAGCTGAGCGAACGTGTCAGAAGTGGTTTGCACGGTTTAAAGGTGGTGATTTCAGCTTGGAAGACCAAAAGCAATTTGGACAGCCAAAAGAATTTGAAGATGAAAAATTGAGAGCATTGCTTGATCAGGATTCGTGTCAAACGCAGGACGAACTTGCAGAAGCATTTGGAGTTGAGCAAACAACAGTTTCCAAACGTCTCAAAGCCATAGGAATGATTCAAAAGATGTCTTATTGGGTTTCACATGAACTGAAAAGAAAGACGTTGAAAGAAAAACCGTTTGCGAATTGCTGCTTCAAAGACAGAAAAGGAAGGGATTTTTGCATCGAATTGTAACTGGTGATGAGAAGTGGATTCATTACGAGAATCCTAAACGAAAAAAGGCCTGGGTGAAGCAAGGTGAACCAGGTCCTTCACAACCGAAACGAGATATGCATTGTGCAGAGGTTATGCTGTATATATGGTGGGATTTGAAACGTGTGGTGTACTATGAACTTCTGAAACTTGGTGAAACTATTAATGGACACCGCTATCGACAACAATTAATGCGTTTGAAGCAAGCTCTGGCCTGAAAACGACCAGAATGGAATAACAGGCATAATAAACTTATTTATCAAGATGATAACGCTCGACCACATGTCGCAAAACCGGTCAAAACCTATTTGGAAAATGTCGGATGGAAAGTGTTACTCCACCCGCGATATTCACCAGACACTGCTCCGTCTGACTACTACTTGATCGATTGCATGAATAACGATTTGATTGGACAGCGGTTCACTTCTTCAGAAAATATCGAAAAATGGATCTTTGATTAGATTGCGTCAAAAGATGAGGAATTCTTTCGACACGGAATCCGTAAATTGCCTGAAAGATGGGAGAAAGTAGTGGCTAGCGATGGACAATATTTTTGTTAACGTATTCATTTACTTTGTTTTTGAAATAAAGCTTCAATTTGTATTAAAAACCGCACGAATTAATTCCTAGACCAAATATATATATATATATATATATATATATATATTAAGACTTTTGCCGTACTTTTTCCGTACTTTTAACGACTTATTATTGTAGATTTGTAAGCTTACTTGAACTAGTTTATAACACTAGCATCTACTTTATCTATGATTTGTCTATTTATCTAGCTTTACTAATAGACAACTTTTCTATTTTTCTTCTTTTCGCTTTTGTTTTCTATAGCTTGAAGCTACTGATTTCACTAATATTCTGATGTTATTTAACTTAGCTATTATTTATTTACATGTTTTTATCTATGCTTGTCTATGATGATCTATTATCTATGCTTATTTTCTATTGCTTCTTTTCTACCAAAAACAAAGAGTTTTGTCGTACTAGCTCTATGTAGCCATTTTCATTTCTCATTCTACGATTTAATCGTTTTCACCGACTCAACTAGACCAATCCTAGTTTTATCTAGGATGACAACCAAAAGACTTTTCAACTCACAACTACCTCATGCTGTAGGTAAGTATGTCTACATATTACCAATTGTTTTAAATGTTAATTCGATATTCCTTTTCAGGTTTTATTGCAACTTAGATATTTTTTTTTTAAAATAAACTCCATTCTTCTCCATATCCATAAATGTAAAACTATGTTATACTATTATTACTTACTTATATATACTATAACTATTATTCATTACCTTACTTATACTATTAATTATTTACATATAAAATAAACACGAGTATATAGGAATATATATAATTCTACTAGCCTATTCTATTTACTGTATTCAAAACCTGTCTAACGATTAAATTTCCAGTGGGAAGTCCGCATTTCCTCAGACTCCTAGGTGAGGCTTTTGTTGTTAAACTGCCGCCTGACTGGCAGTTGCATCGATAGACCCATTTTGTCTACAGTAATTTTTAGTCCCTAACTAAATAAAATAGCGTATATACAATTGTCGTAAATCATGAAAACTCTTGACCAGATTTAGTCCTCGCTTTTAATTAACCTGGTAATTTAATTAAAATGAACTCTAAATCAACAATGTTCAAAAATTCAATATTCTTGCAATGAATGCAATATGTAATAGAATTTTAATTTAATTCATAATCATGAAATTTCAAATGTCAAAACCGTGTTTTTACCCAAATTTCGCGGTTGATAACCATTCAAACCAAAATCTAGGATTTCGTCAAAATCATTGGAAGTTTTATACGTCTATATCTGTATTAATATAAATGTCTTAATCCAGTAAATTATTCTTATGTAACATATCTCATAAATCATTAACTATTTTCTTCTTAGTCTTATAATAACAATAATAATGCCAAATGGCCCATCTTCGATATGGTAATCCTTGTCTTCTTTACGAATAGACTTTTAACTTTAACCACATCTAATATTGTTCCTACTTTTAGGGATAATCTTTCGACCAGTTTTCTCACTGTCTTTTCTTACCCTACATTTATTCTTATTTCTGAGTATCTCTGACTCATTATTCTATATTTCTATACTTCTACATTTCTTGTAGCTACTATAATTATATATCTATATATTCTTCATTATCTCTATTATCTTTCATAATATTCTTATATTTCTCATATATCAGTATATTCTTATTAGTCATTAATCAAGTAAACATTCGTCTATTCAAGTAATCCTTAGTCTTATCCTTGTATCTATTAATGTCTCATTATTTTCTATTTAATATCTATTCTCTATTTCTATTTATAACTTTATCTATCTATCAGCTGTAATGATCTCTCTTATCTATTCCTTATTCCGAGAACCTTTCGTTGGAATGTCAATCTAAGATCTACATGTTACTTTCAATTTCACTTCCTTTACATTATTCCAACTGTCCTAATGTCTCATACTTGTATTCTAGAATAGTCTAATCTGATCTAACATATTCAATATATCTCTCTATATTCTATATTCACTTCTGTTCTTCTAGTTCTCAAATCATGTCGTCTAAACAATATATTTAACTTTTTTATTATTATTATTTTTCCTATAACTCTATGTCTATATTTAAATTATCTATCCATACTCCTAGTATTACTAAAATATAATCACTTATTCCTACTCAATAATATATTCTTCAAATAATTAATCCCGTAACCTGATATCTTATATTTACAAAACTTAACACTATGTTCAACTTAAATACATACTAATAATTAACCTACTATAATATAGAATATAATATCTTTAACCTAGTCTTAACCTACAATCATTTAACCTACACCATGTTGTCCACTAGCAAAATAGAAATTTATTTCTTTCTACAAATAAACCAGCAAATGCTGCTAGGTCTAGGAACATACTTTCGTTAGCTACAACGATTTTTGACTTTTTCTCGTAACACTTAAATGTTTCGACCAAATCCGCGATTTGAATGGCTGTCGAACACTCAAAATTGTATCTAAACCTCTCGAGCCAACTGTCAACTCTCAGTTGGTCAACACACTCCCTAAATATAGCACAAATTTCATAATTCGGATCTGTAAACGTGAGTGCAAAAAATGTTGCTGTTCTCAAACTTAGAGAAGTCTCAACTACTCTTGACACTGTAGCCAAAAAGTGTCGTCTAAATCCTAGGTCAATAAGATCACTTAAATTAAAATTCTTTTGTTTAAATCGAACCATAAACCAACGCTGCCTTTTCCAAGTTTGAACATTGTCTTTAAATATTTCCTCTTTATTTTCACCGTATGTTGGACCATACTCAGTGAAACTTCTTAACACCCCTAAATCCAATTTATAAAACTTTGATGATGAAAACATTGTTGCGGGAGTTCCATCATCCTGTAGCACAGGATAATGTTCCCTATGGTTATTCACTAGCGATAACATATTGCTTATTTACTACTACTTCTTAAGTACTACCTAACAATTAATGCGGGTGGGTGGTGCGGGTTAATGTATTACTTATTCTACTTGAGCCAATTACTTTTAGCTCTGTTCGGGAATCGAACCAAAATATCTCCACCATAAAACTGCCCTGGAATCGTTACAACAATCCGCATCTCTACCATAACAATGGTGAGAGTTACTCCTAGTACTTTTCGGGAATCGAACCGCTACAAAACCAGCATCTCCGCCATAACAACCTTCCACCGTCGTGCCTATATAGCATGGGGATGAAATGTAAAATGACGGTCGAAGATCGCTGCTACTCACCATCTAGAATGAGTAGGTACAGGATGACGGAAAGAAACCACATTAATTGACTTTGAACTAAAACTTTGTATTTTCATTAAGCTTGTGTATTGTTGTGATTGATCGTCGACTGAATATAATCGCAAGATCACATATCTTTAAGCAGCTAGGAAGTTAACCACGATGAACTCAAACATAGCTGAGATACACGTACCTTTATACAGCTGATGACTGGAACTGCTACCGATGTTCCGGACGATCTCTATATTGCTGCCAATAGTCTAGAATGGTTGACTATTGTGTACCATTATCCACTATAATGGTCTGCTGAACTATTAGATCTCCTGATCTAATACTGGACGTAGAATCACAGAGAAGTGACTACTGTGACATGAACAACTATGTTACTACTCGACGTACGATGATCTCTTAGACTGAACTCTGAGACAAATGCTCGAAGATTACTCCTCAGAGACTGATCCTTGAGACTGCCCCCAATCTCTAAAAACTATAAGGTTTTATACGAAGATTCCAGACATCTTGGAATTCATTCTCGTCGACTTTCTGTATATCTCAGCTATTGGTAAAACGTTGGTTTCACCCGAATTACATCGTGATCAAATTCTCAGACTTACAAATTTCTGCGAACTCAACGATTATATCACAGTCAAAGTGTGTCAATGTTACAATGTGACAATCTGATGACAATTCAAAACATTACAAATACAAATTACAATATCTTACAAATTGACAACCAAGCGTCTAGCCGTAGAACATTCATTACATACACACAACATTGATGTCAACACATAAACACACACACGTGTTTACATTACGTGATAACACTTAATTTCTTAACATTCAATTTTATTAAATATACTTTCCTTTACCAAAATAATATCTTTTTGAATAAAATCAATGACATGCCTCAACAATATATATATATATATATATATATATATATATATATATATAAGGCGCGGATCCAGGGGGCTATAGGGGCTATAGCCCCCCTTGACGCTCAGGTATACACTGGATAAAATAGGCTTCAATCCTGTTTTACACTGGATAAAGCTGCAAACTATGGTCTAGCCCCTCCCTTAATCATATCCTGGATCCACCACTGTATATATATTGTAAGGATCCCCACATCCTAACAGAAGCACATGTCAATACAACACGTGTTATTGATTAAAACAATGAAGCAGACGAGAAGTCAACACGGAAGACACCGGAAGAAGCCGAAAGGAGACAGACCTCACGAAAGGACCCGAAGAGGACACATAAAAGCGCAACCACGGAGGGACCTGGTATCAGTCGACCGACAGATTTATATTTTAATTCTAATTCGTGTAGTTAGTAATACCTATTTAATAAAACTTACGCTTTTTTCATGTAGATTACAGAATGTTAATGTATGTGTGTAGAGGGGGGGATAGAATTATGTAGAAGCAAAATACTTAAACATTCAAGAGCAGATATGATGAATTGCTGATGTTACTATTTGATGAACTATAATATGGTTGGTTCGGGCCCCCCCTAACTTCTACCGGGCCCCCTCTACATTTTTGGGCTGGCTACGGGCCTGCACCAGACATCAAACACTGTCGTGTATGGTTGCATATCACGCAAGAATAATAGTAATTGTTCGGCGGAAATTAAAAATAATACTGAATATTTTACACCGTATTATAGTTGGGATTGCATACAATTCAGTTTTATTTTCATTTGAATAATCCTCACGATAACCAGGCGACATATTATATATATATATATATATATATATATATATATATATATATATATATATATATCCAAAGTGACTGGTAATTCGATGCATTCCTTGCAAGGGGACAAGTACTTTGGAACATTTTCATCTATATGAACCGGGGGTCGCAAATTAATAATTTTTGAGTAATTTGCAAATATGTGATTTCTTATAAATTTGCCGGCTAACGAGAGGTGCGAGAGAAGATTTCACCCTGACCCATTTCCACATATTGTAGAACAATGAAATTTAACATGTGTGCTCCTGCCTACCTGTATAGGTCATGTGATAATGTACAGCTCGTAACTCTCCACAGTTGCTGTGTTATAGATCCGAACGTGAAGTAAGATGTAGTGGTCCAAAATCCATTACTGCACCTCAGAAAGCAGTGTGGCAACATCCCATAGGTAATTGCCCCTAGGAAATGTCTGCATGTTCGGGAAGAGGTGGAACGAACATGGTGTATGGTCAAAAGAAATCGCGAACTATGACTGAATTCATACGCGGGGTCGTGCATCTGTCTGCAATATTCGAGCAGTGAACGGGTGCGTTGTTTTCCAGGAGACGGACACCTTTTGTCAGCATGCCACGATCTGATTCTATTTTTCACGAGCTTTTTTTTGATAGTGTTACAGTGCTAAATGTGTTATTTTGTTATGACTTTTCAAGGTTTACATTTTCACCTTTGTAATGCTTATAACACTAGGTTGTCATTGTAGCAATTGGTACGGCAATGGTCGTAACTTTGTTTTAAGTTATTAAAGCGATGTATTCGATTGCTATTTCTTTTTTCAGGCTGATCCCTGCCATTACAATGTCCGCGGAAGAATATAACATAAATGCATGATCAAAAGTAACAAAGTGATTGTGGACATCCAAATAAGTAAAAATGCTTCTGTAAACATGGGATCGATGCCGCTTCGTTTCCGAGATATAGGGTGTTCAAATGTCGAGTCCTTCCAATGGCTCACTATGGGAAAGTGAATGGAAATGTTCAATATTAAAGGAATAATACAATCAAGTGGAATTATGCCTGTGCAAATACATTTACACTAACATAGAGAATGAAACTAATCAACATCTGAGGTTATTGGGCTGTCAGTGTTGCCAACCTGGTGTTACGGTTTCAAATAACACTAGACGTCCACACGTTAGCATATGATTGCTGATATCAAAACGTACCTAAACATGGGGCAGATTCCGCTTCATTTTCGAAAGACTAGGCGTCCAAGTATGAAGTCAATTAAAGCCTCACAATAGGTAACAACGGTTCACAGATCACAACTCTTGCATGAAAGTGTTATTGTGTTGTTACAAATGAATGAACATGAGAATAACTTACGTAATGTATGAAGCCTCAAAGTAATTAAATGTTAAAAACCACAAAGTAATGTTATTGTTTTTGTTTACTAATCATCTAACTTTTGTTTGCTAATCTAACTTTTGTTTATTAATCATAGACTTGTGTACAACATTACAATGTACGCCAATAGGAAGTTCGCAGATATGTACTTCATCTATAGAGTGGCAAATAGGAATAGCAGAAGAGCTCAGCTTCTGTATCGTGAGACACATCTCAACCGTTACTGTCCAGATAGAACAGTAGCGTAGCTAGAATATTTTTCAGGGGACAATGAAGGGCCCAAGAAAATTTTGAGGGGGCTATCTCCAATGAATGAATATATATATATATATATATATATATATATATATATATATATATATATATATATATATATATATATATATATATATGTGTGTGTGTGTGTGTGTGTGTGTGTGTGTGTGTGTGTGTGTGGATGTGTGGGTGAAAATGTAAGAATTTACTACTTCAAACAACTAGGATACATTAATACAATTGATTTCTTATATAAGTAAGTAGTTATTTAATCACTGTCTTTAAAATATGTGTGGCTGGCTGATTTAAGTGGAAGCAGAAAAATGCACATTTACAGGTAAAGAAAATAACTTATGGGTTCATGTCTCTACTTAACAGAGGATCTTTCTATTCTTGTGGGCAGCAGCAAATTTACCAACAACTTTTCAAGATCTAGCGATTTAGCAATTTTATTCAATATAAAGTAATCCTAAGTTTTCCAACCTGTCATCGGTCATTGAATTGCCTATATGTCTTTTCAAACATGATAATGATCTTTCACATGCAGCACTAGAAACTGGTACCAGTCACAGAGATAATATTTAGCTTGTAGGTTTCTAGGAATGCGTTTTTGTAGACACAAAAAGATCAATGAAATTCATCAAGAAATCAACTTTGCTTTTCTCTCGTCTTCATACAACTTTGTAATTGTGTTTGGGAGGATTTTGAGTTCACGTTTGAATATTTCTAGATCACTTCCATAATACTGGCGCATACGCTCCACAATGTTGTAATTTAGAAAGTTTTCATTGTTTGGATGTAGAATAGTGATTGATCTGATTTTGCTACATGATACAAAGCGTCTTTCCGTCTCAGTGACTGCCTTATCAATAGTAGGCAGAAAAATGTCTCTTAGTGTATTATTTTTAGAAAATTCGTTTTCTGCCTCCAATGAAAGAAGAGATTCATCCAAAATGAATTTATGATATTTCGATGGAGAATGTCTAGTTCGTTTTCACGAGGAACCTCTATAGTCTATCTGTTTCTGGCTCTGGAATTTCAAGACCATTTTCTTTGCATATCTCCAAACATTCTTGATAAATTTGTTCGAATTTTGTTCGTTGAGAATCATATTCTCCAGACCTCATCTTCGACAGCGTTTGAACTAGTGAATCTACAAGAATCAAGCCTTCCGACATGTCTTCATCTACTTGAGATAAGGCGAATCTCAAAGTTACAGCATGGCAGCAGTGATCTCAAATTTTACCAGCCCGAAAACATTAAATCTTGTACAGATTACACTAATTTGCCGGATATAATGATGGAAGTAAATAAATATCACAAGTTTCAGATTTGGTTTAATACCGCGTAATAATATAAATAGTTGTTTGGTAGATAAACTGTATTATTAATAATAATACCAAGTAAAGAGTGATGTACAAGGACAAAAGTGCTTACGAGACACACGTCGCACAGAAACATGAACTAAACTCTAACAGGACACTGATTTTCCAGCCCACTTTAAATTATAAGCCTTGCTCTTGGAGCTTAAGTTTCACTTTAAAGTAAACTGTCAATAATTGTCGTGTATTCTTAATATTTCAGAAAAATGTCCCGATTTCACGCTCTAAAAATATGGTAGCCTAATCATTGTCGAAACTATATATTTGGTGCCGAGGGCAAATTTTGCGATTGGTATCCCCTTCAGCTGCATCTACACCAATAAACACACAGATTAGTTTGCTGGCGTCCGGGGCAACTGCCCGGTTTCAGCATCTTGTTTTGATCTGGCCGTAGTTCAATTATTTTTGGTTACTTTTACCCTTGAGCTCTAAAACTGAGTAATGAATGTGCCTTTACTTTATTAAAATGATGAAGTGAACACTTTGAAGCAAAAAAAGCAAATGTGTTTTTCTTTCCCTAATATCAAACAGTGTTAGAACAGATATTTCAATCGGGACTCCTTACAGCAAAAGAAGTATACGTGGCCTTTTTCTTTCTTTCGTTTGTTTACCTTCACTAGTTTTTAGAATTTGACGTGAATTCAAATACACAAACACTTCACACTCACACCGAATGACCAGAGCTCAGACGTACATCACCAGCTTAAGATTCGGAAGATGATGTGATCGATCCCTCGTAGATAAATATTTCGACTGAGAAAATTACCAAGATTCTTCCTCGGTGTCACTAGGGAAATTTTTATGGTCCTATTGACTCATTTCCCTTATTTCTATCCTCTGAGTCTCGGATTGTTTCAAAGCCTTAAAATAAATTCAAATGTAGTTTAAATAACGCTACTATCCTGTAGTCGATGCTAAATTAATATTGTTAAGTTTTGAGATTAGATTCGAAGGAGGGACATTAATTAGTATATCCTATTGAAAATTCATATCACCACTGATTTACTGTTCTGTATAATTCCTACAATGTGATTTTCTCAGAAATACTTAATGATTAATTTTCTCAGAAATGCATACTTTGACGAAGAACAAATATAAATCTGTGATAAAAATGGGTATTCACTGACTGAACTTACTGAATGGAATATCTGTGGACCAGTCCCACAAACTCCTTATATATCTCTAATTACTAAACATCAGATAACAGGATGATACAAAATGGTCATGGGAGTAACTACCACTTTTACACAAAATAGCATTACTGCCGCGACCAAGTTGTATCATCTCGGTATCTTACCTGATGGTTAGTAATAAGGAGATTGTAGTACTGGCTCTGTGATAAATTTCGGAATTTCTCTAGTAGTAGTAGTTTTGGGATTAACCTACAGTTAAAATCGTTTAGAAGAAAATACTTCTGAACGATTTATTTATAAAGAATCACTGATTTTTGTTAGCCTTATTTTCCTAGACTTTAGTTAGTAGTATAGGTCCACCAAGCGCTGACTCCGTTTTCCTTGGAGATTGCTAGTATCGCTTAAGAAGGTTTCTACTTAGTTGTCACGGCCAAGAGCGTTAGTAAACTAGACGTACTAGAGACAAGATCAGAAGGTAAAGAAGGAGAACAGTATCAGTAGCAAATAGTAGAGTTGGTAGTATTCAGTATCTTAATTTTCTCGAACGGTTGGGATACGAACAGCAGAGAGAATGACAGAAGTAATAAAAACTGCTGCTCTCTTCTTTTACTGTATATTAAACAAGGCGGCTCGATATTATATGATAATAATTCCAAATTATTTAATGGATACTTTGCATTTGTTCTATGTCGCCATAATCAATGGAAATTAAATACTTAGTGAACGAAGACTTCTTTCGTCCAACACGTGTGTAATGTTTTACTTCAGTGCATACTATTTGTAAGTAAGCATCTGTTATTTTAGTATGATTTTCAACATCGAAGCGAATGAGAATGCCGACTGCTTTTTTTTTTTAGTTCTTTGTCGAAAAAAGAAGATAACCAGACAAGGGACAGAGGTTAAAAGGAACGTTCAGATGATAAGGTGGTCAATGCATGAACCTTACAGATTTCGATTAATTAGATTTTGCTGCACTACAAACAAAAACGAGCCTGGAGATTTTTGCTCGAAACGCAGGCTATTGCAATATACGGTATTCTGCAGTTGGTAACTGTTGTCGAGAGATGTTTCGGTAGTTACTTGTGGCCACTATCAACTCACCGCTTGTCGACCTATGGCAGTACCACTATGTATGGGGGAGCCAAGATTTTGAGCAAGGGGGCCTGGCTTCCCCAGGTCCTCCTTTGGCTCCGCCACTGAAACATAAGGATGTTTCAGTCCAATCATCGTTGCCTCAGCGAACATGAAATGTTTCCTTCATCCACTGTTGACCAGGTGAGACACAGAACAACAAGAACTCCAGCGATGGAAGAGGCGGTGTTACGTAGTGTCGAAGCAAATCCCTCTGTAAGTACAAGACAATTAAGGGTCTTCACTACAGCGAAATTAGACTATCGCTAATTTTAGAGTTTGCTGTAATATCTTCGAAACAAATAAATATATTCGAAAAGCAGAAACGTAGTGAACTATACAATACGATTTTGCATGTGGTACCTTTACCACAATTCACCTATCTGCTTTTGGTATATCGCTATTTACAGAACCCGCAAAAATCTAAATCTACCTACAATTGCAAATTGAAAGCAGATAGATGAGTTTTGTTAACGATATCACATGTAAAATCGTATTGTCTAGTTCACTACGTTTCCGCTTTTCGAATATTTTTTATTTGTTTTGAAGATAGTACAGAAAAACTCTAAAATTAGCGGTAGTTTAATTTCGCTGTAGTGAAGACCCTTAACTGAGAGACATCGTGTTGATCACATAGTGATATGGAAGCTATTCCACAATCATGAGTTGTATCAGTACCATGTGCAGCGGGTGCAAGCCTTATCACCTGCCGATTACCTAGTACGACGGGATTTCTGTCGATGGCTTCTGCAAAAGTGTGTGAACCCTGATTTCATTCCAATTACACTGTTTACAGATGAGGCAACGTTGACAAGAACTGCAATTTTTAATGTTCATAATCAGCACATTTGGCCTGAAGAAAATCCCTATCAAACTGTTCAAGCACGACATCACCAGCAATTTCCTGTCAATGTTTGGGGCCTTACATGCTTCCACCCCGTCTCATAAGACGAACTTACCTCCCATTTTTGGAGGAAGATTTACCCAATCTGCTGGATGATGTATCACTGGCCATACGACAGCAATGTTCTTCATGTATGAGGAGCTCTAGCACATTTTATCCGGGATATTCGTCTCTTTCTTACTCGTACCTTCATGTTCGTTGGATAGCCCGCGGTGGACCTATCGCCTGGCCTCCACTTACTCAAGACTTGAACCCACTAGATTTCTATTTGCGGAGCACATTTGATATCACTTGTGTATGCTACCCCAGTACCAGACGTGGATACGCTTCGCGATCGTATTCAAGCTGGTTGCAAAACAATCCGAAATACTGCGGGAATATACCAGCGCATTAGGCAATCAATGCAACGAAGAGTTGAAGCGTGTATACGTGCTGAAGGTGGTCACTTCAACATTTCTTGTAATACATTTTGTCACTATCTTCCGAAGTTTATGTGTGGTATAAATGAACGCTGTGGCCTCCATCGAATACCTTTCTCAATTACTTATCTTTAGAAACATGCAATAGTTATGATATATGAAACGTTATTTCCTATTGTGAGCCGCTAATTGACTTCACACTTGGACGCCTTGTCTTTCGAAAACGAAGCGGAATCTTCCCCATGTTTAGGAACGTTTTGATGTCAGCAATCATGTGCTAACGTGTAGAAGTCTAGTGCTATTTGAAACCATAACACTTTATATATCAGGTTGACAACACTGACAACCCAATAACCTCATATGTTGATTAGTTTCATTCTCTATGTTAGTGTAAATGTATTTGCACAGACATAATTTCACTTGATTGTATCATTCCTGTAATATTGAACATTTCCATTTACTTTCTCATAGTGAGCCATTAGAGGAACTCGAACACCCTATATCTCGGAAACGAAGCGGCATCGGATCCATGTTTGGATGTCCGCAATCACCTCGTCATTTTAACCATGTATTTATATTACACCTATATATATATACAATCGTGTAAACAGGTGATAAATAAAATATAGTAAGAATCACTACCCTAGAGAATTTTAAAAACTTCTTAGTATTACTTATTACATGCTCTTCGTCAGAGCTACTCAAAAATTAACTCTACAATCCTTTAAAAGTTTGTTTTTATTAATATGTGTGTTCTAAAAGCTAATAATTGGATTTTTATTTCCTTTCAAAGAAATATCTACAAACGTTATCACTGATATGTAAATCATCATTGGCGCATTGTTATGGATTTGTTCCGTACAACACCATTAAATGGTTGTTCCCTCTTTAATGTGTTTCCCAGCAGAATCGCTCTCACAGATAAAACAGCTAAATTTCTACAATCTTGGTGTTTTATCATCATGAGAGCGCCATTAGGAAATCAATGATCTCTCATGAACGATGCCACTTTCCCAATGCAATGAAAATTGATGGACAAAGTGCTCAAAAAGAAAAAAGAAACATTGCCGAATTTATCTAAATTTAAGAAGCGTTAGTTGTCATCTTCAGCTGTACGCTAGAGGATATAATGGCCTTCTAAATGTTTGATAAATAACACTTCTGTGATTACTTGATGTGAGACGGCAGGCAAACATACTGTACTTTTCTTTTCACTTTGGCTCGTTCCAGTAGTAATAAAACTAGAAATGTTTATTACCTATTTTCGTTAACATATCGGTGTCTGCTGTTGTAGTGTCTGGGTCCTCCAAACTTTTTTTACTGCGAGCAAAATCGTCCAGATCGTTTTTCAGAAAATCTTTTGAAGAGAACTGATCTCCATGAGTGAACTACCTCTTCCGGATTTACCTCTCAAAATGACTTTTCCTATATTATAGGGTTACTTATGAAATACAGCGTGTCCAGAAAAATTCTATCATACTTTAAGTAGTATTATGTCGCTTTGGATAATTGCATTTAAATGAAATTGATCACACTTGAAAGAAAAACTCAAATATTTTTGTGCATGTCAATAATGTACGGGATCAAACACAAGAAAAGTAAAGTCACTCATGTTTACTTTGTGCTCACTAATTGATGTGCATACTTGTCTTTGCATGCTCACTAATTGGTTATTTCCACAATTGGAAGAAGAACGCAATGACTTCATTTTCCAATAAGCTGGAGCACCTCCTCAATGGCATTTATATAGGGATAATAGTTAAGTATAATATTTGGGTTGCATCCAAAAGGTGTTGTTGGCAACTTATCTCAAATAGGAAGCAAAAATTGCACTGGGAACATGTGAATGAGCGGCTTTCAGGAAGACGGATGGCGTGCTAGAAATGATGATAATGTCTTCTACGACTGGTGGCCGAGGTCGCCTGACTTGACGATGGTTTCTTTTTATAGGATTACGCAAAGGATTGTGTCTATATACCACCAATGCCTCAAAGCCTGCAAGAAGTGCAAGTGTGTATCAGTGCTGTCATCCTGTCCATTCCATCAGATATGTTGAAACATGTGCGGCGTGAATGGGGATATCGTCTTGATGTCTGCATTGCCATTCGTGCGGCCCACATTCAATGTCTATGATAGGGTGACCAGATTGTTTTAAATCCAAAAGAGTATATCCAAAAAAAAAAAAAAAAAAAAAAAAAAAAAAAAAAAAAAAAAAAAAAAAACAGTAAGTTTAAAGACAAGATGAATTACAGTATTTTATCCAATGCGCATACAAATCAGTTAAATACTTCAGCATCATTCATACTTCTGCGACGATCTTGCTTTCTTGAGTAAGTTAATGTCATCCTTTATTGCTAGCCTGAACTCTTCACAGGTCATGCTTACATTGAACTTCACTTTCATCACTTGTTCCAGTGTCGACACTGTGAGTTGACTTTTTCCTCGCTCCAGTAAGTGTTAATAGCACTGAAGAGCCTCTCACAATCAACATTAGTGCCCGGTAAAGTAAACAAGAATTGCACGAGTGGCACAATCACTTTTAAATTTGACCCAGCCTGCACTAAATTTTTGTACACTATTTTCCATTTGCCCATCATTGTCTCTCTTTTCTCTCCCCATTGTTCAATGTGTTCTTTAACACATCTAGATATTGCACAGTAAGTGTCAAAAATATCATTATCACTGAATTTCAATTAACTGTCTACATGTTTTACCTGCTCAGAGAAATATGCAAACGACTCCTGAAATTCTTCATAGGTAACTGATGTGTCAAGCAGTAAATGTTTCGTTTTGTTTACTTCTCCGAAAAAACGTTGTGACCACATCTCTAAGTATGTTATCACTTCAAAGTAAAACCTTCTTGACACCGAGTAGGCATATTCCTCTTTTATATTCCCTTCTTTTACAAGTTTCGTAAGTAAATTTCTATCAGAAAACGGAAAAAGTTTTGTTCAATTCTATCTTTGTATTTCCTCAGAAGTTCAAAATATTCAACAGAAACTTCAGTCGCTGTTATATCCTCCCTTTCAATTTTTGTAATTGTTTCAGTGAACAAGATTAGCTGAGCATGCAGGAAATACAGCCACAACTCACTTGTTTCATCTCGAAAGAAATTGACTATAGCTATTGGAGCATTTTCATCACTCAAAAAGTATCCCTTAAGTGGTTCATACTGACGTATAATGTTTTCTACACACGGAAGCAGAGACAAGAATCTCGTCTTTGAGTGATACAAAAGACCCTCATAATGACAGCCAATGAACTCACAAATTTTTTTCAAATTTTCTGTCCTTACAGTAAAAATACTGAAATGGTTGTATATTTTAAAAACCAAATTCTCAACATCGATCGGTACTACTCTCGAACACGCCACAGAAATTCCATTGTGAAGGATATGAGCCCACACCCGATAGGCAAAACCTTTTTCTTCAACCTGCACTCTAGTTCGCTTTGCACGTTTCCTGTTGTTTTATTTTTTATGCTTCCAAAATTTACTGGTGCATTATCAGCTACAAAACCGATGACCTTATTTTCCAAACGAAACTGACGTAATGTACCCATTAATACGTTCGACACAGTTTCCGAGGTTACATTTGATATGCTATGAATTTTTAGAAGACATGTTTTTGCATTAATATCAGTAGCTACTTCACAGTACCGCACTGAAACAGGCATGAGCTTGGTTGCTTTACGATTGGAAGCATCACAAGCAACAACAGCGAAAGGAGCCTTTTTAACACTATCGCTTAAAATATTTTCTGGCCACACTTCCACCACATTTGTTAACAAAGCCTCCGTTTTCGTTCTCGCACATGCAAATTTTTTATTCACTGTTGATTTCAAAAGTTCGCTAGTGCAGTCCATGCTTCTAAAAGAGTGGTTATGTTTAACATTATGGTATGACCACACAAGTTCTAGTCGAATTAAATCTAGTTCTTCTGAAGATTCTGTGGTGAAAAAACTATCCAACTTACCTGCTTCGGAAGTTGATGAGCATTCAGTGTGCGACTTAGATTTTATATGTTGTTGTATATCATATTTACCTTTATTTTTTATGGAGAACTCCTTCTTACATACCGTGCACCATGCTTTGTAAACATCATTACTGCGGGTCCTTTTAATGCAAGGATAGCTTATTTCAAACGCTTGATTATACTGACATTTTCCTCGCGACATTGTTAATAAAATAAATCATTCCAATCCTCGAATAATATAATTGATTGAGTGTACGTACGCACGTTAATTAGAATAATAATCACTGCGCGATTCCCACTACCAAGAACTGACTCACTTTGAAGAGAAAACAAAACCCCGTGCCATGAACTGTACGAATTCCAGATATAAATTCCGAAAATATAAATCATTCCAGGTACTCAATCAATTTAATTAACAATTTGAATTGAATTGAATTTCTCTTTATTTCAGCGGGCGAGGTTCAGCCGGAGGCTGCTCTGCCACCTAACCCTTGTCATCATTACAAAGAAAAGAAAAAAAATAAAGATACAAGATAGAAATAACAACATAACATGATACATTCAATAATACTAAGGATAAAAAAAACACAGTAAATATAAATGTAAAAAAAAATCCTATACTCATACTGTTAATCCAATTTCATACCAATTTCATACTGTAGTAAACCTTTTATGTGTGCCAATGCTTTGTCTCTGATCTCTAAATAATAATATTTTGAGTGATGATTTGAATGAATTGTATGGTTTGTCAGTGATTGACTTCGGTAGGGAGTTCCAGATTCTTACTGCCGAAATTGAAAATGCCTTCTCTGTTATTTTTAAAGAATGCCGGGGCATATTCAGTTTACTGCTTCCTCGGATATTGTAGCGCTGAATTTCTGAACTACATGTTAATTTATGATGCAAGTAAGGTGGTGTTTTATGTGAATTTATTTTGTATAGCAAACAACAGTATCGGAGATATCGTCTGCGGGCATAGTTAGGATATTGTTTTCATTAAGTACCGGCAGAATATGCTAAGACTTTCTGTAATTGAATGAGAAGCGTATAGAGTAATTCTGTATTTTCTGAATTGGCCTAGTATTTTGAGTGGAGAGAAAACTACCAGATAATGAATCGCAGTAGTCGAACAGAGGAAAAATGAGTGTGTTAACAAGATATAGTCTTGTTTCTTGCGACAAATAGCCTTTTAATTTATAAAGCTGTCGTAAGATGCGCTTACCTTTAATACACTGTTCAGATATGTGTTTATTCCAGCTAAGTCCTTGGTCTATTATTAAGCCTAGATCTTTTACAAAGGGAGAAAATGGAATATTGGAATTCACTACAGTTACTTTTAAGTCATCAGGGTTGACTCTGCTCAACTGATGTGATGTTCCCAATACAGTGAAAACACATTTTAATGGATTAAGTAAAAGACCATTCTTAAGGCACCAGTTGCTAACAGCTAAATTAAAACGTTGAAAGTTTGGATAAATCTACCACTTTAATTCTGCCGTTTACTATAGTTTTAGTACTAACTAATAAAAACAGTTTAGTTATATTATTATTTTTTTCTTTTGCAAAAAGAAAATCTGGCAACCCTACAATGCAACGAGGACGAGAAACGCAGCACAGTGCAGCGGGTACTACTACTACGAAGTACTAAACAGTGCTGTCAACGTCCAAATTTCTACAGGAAAAAAAAATGCGATTTTCAATGGAAAAATGCATTAAACGTTAAATGAAATTGAAAATGCCATAAAAGAGTATAATTCGATACTTTTGGGAAGAAAAAAGAGTATAGAGTATATGAACCTCGAAAAGAGTATAATACTCTTAAAAAGAGTATGTCTGATCACCCTAGTCTATGACATATAGTAAAAAATATTTGAGTTTTTTTTTTTCAAAGCGACGTAATACCACTTTAAAATGTGATAGTATTTTTATGCACACGCTGTATAATGAAAATCATTAGAGCTATTATTGAGAAAGTAGCATCTTTTATTTTCATCCTTCAGTAAACAACCCTTATTTCCGGTGGTAGGAAGAAAATTTCAAGAAAGAAAGAAAGAACTCTAAAAGTTTTGGCCTTTAGACCAAAGAAAAGATCACAACTCCCCCAAAAAATATTTGTTCATATACAGAGACTATGAAAGGTGTAAATCCGCTTAAATCTCTTTATTTCACAATCACCATACTTTCTTCCATCGTCACCCACACCCACGTATATGTATATATGTATATATATATATATATATATATATATATATATATATATATATATATATATGTGTGTGTGTGTGTGAGAGAGAGAGAGAGTGAGTGAATAATTTGAACAGTCAAGAGCAAAGTTCATAGAAACAGGAATTTCTTCAAATCAAAAAGAAAAGAATTTAATATTTCTAGAGAAAATAATCTTCCAATACCATGGAAAGCCAAGTGATTGTTCCGATCGCACACTTAGATCTACAGTTTCATCGGCCATCAGATTTAGAACAAGACTTGCTCTCATATTTTATAGTATTTCATTTGACAACTACTGATTCCGTAGTTTGTAAAAATTTGATAACTCTATTAGTACGTCTGTATAGTTGCGTTTTCCAGTACCTACATGGGCAATAAACTCACTATTTGACCACTATGATCCAACTTTATGCAGTAAGAATAATGAGAGATGCATACTTCGTTGTATGAACAACTTAACTCTTGAACATGAAGCACGCTACTCTTACAAAATAACTTAAAATATGGATTTTTTTCCGGATTTTGTATGAAATATCGAATATACAGAAGTATATTGCAGCTTTATTCTCTTCGTCTCGCAGTAACTACTACCTGCTCTTTTGTGAGATTCACTTAGGATCTTACTTTTGTTATCTTTTGAATTTTTCCTGTACTTTTATTCTAGTTTGTGAAACCGTTTGGTATGAACGTGCCATCTGCCTTGATGTGAACTTTTTAAAAGTGGTTTATCTGTATATATATATAAAAAAAAATACTTCACCAAGGAAGAGTTTAAACTCTCAAGTTCGCAAGGAAGAGTTCAAACTCTCAAGTTCATATCGTTTCAGGATTTTTGTATATATATATCTTAACATGGTAAGCGTACGCATACGCCAGTGGTCTAGTGACAAAAGCCACGTGTGTTCCCCTTTTAAATATAGAATAACGTCAATGTCTTATTAGATTAAATTTCGTATACTTCAAGAAACTCTCATAATAAAATACAAACATCCAGCATTATATCTCCCAAATCACAAACGCACCAGATTAACGCACTTATTGCTTTCTATTGTATCTTTCCGTCTTGCTTCTACACACTGCTTACTGTTCAGCCTCTCAGAAAATATCGAATTTTGAAGGCAATTGAAGCAACCATTCTTTTAGCATCTCAAGGAAAAATGAGAAATATAAGGATGATACCATTACTTTTTTAACTGTAAATTTTTGCGGAAACTTTTTAAAATATCACTAACAAAAGATTTTTAAAAAATGAAATACACACACAAACTGCACTTGAAATTTTAATCTGATACAGATCTGTACCTACACGCTACACTTAATTTTTTAGAAATTGGGAAGGGTTCTCCTAACATTTCTGGATAAAGCACTGGGTTCAGGTAGTTCGAGACCCCTTCAAGCCTAGTTATTGAAACTAAATTTTGGAAAATGTAGAGGTACTTCCCTGCACCAAATAGGGAAATCTTGAATTTAAAAAAAAAAAAAAAAAAAACTTTCGCTTAAATCATTCCCAGGGCAAATTTATTAATACGCATTTGTTGCAAAACTCCTGCAGACTGTTTCCTTGAATAACATATTGTAATAAAAATACTGAAAACGAAAATTAGAATCCACGTATGCCATTCGTTATACTTCAGATTCACATCTGAGAAATATATCTCATATCACTCGAGAAACGATCATAAACCCAGTTACGCATAATATCTGGTAAAACAACAATCAAATAAAAAATTCAAGATTGTTCCCGAATAGTAAAATACTGAAATATTGTATTTAAGTGAGGAAAACTAGGAACTGGGAATTTCGTCCTGTTTGGTCTCATTTATTTTACACGTAACGTTAGGGTGGATGAACAGACTTGAGAAGGATCTTTCTTGACATTCATGTGTTCCTTCATGCGAGACATGTTCCTTCATGCGATGGCTCAGTGGCAGAGTGCTCAACTCTAGTGCGAGAGGTCCCTGGTTCAATAGCAAGTCATATCACTTTATGGTGGACATCATGTCCGTGAGCTTTCTCAGGTTCTCCCATTACCCTCTCCCCGCCCCCCTACACACACACATTCTAAATCCACCAATTCTTTCATAATTGATTCATTTTCAATAATAATTCGTCTTTTTTTTTTTGCCTGCAGGGCATAAAACTATATGATTTCATTTAATTTCATTTGTAATGTTCTTGCGTGTTTAAGTTGTTAACCTATGGTCTTTCTCGTACGTGATCCCGGGTTCCATTCCAGGTATTGGAATGTAACTCGAATACAAAATTAGTTTGGATCCCATTCAGGAATGTAGATACACACATTAAAAAACTCAGGTAGCAAGATTTTTTCACAATTTTACTCGCATATTTTACCCTGAACTCTTCGCACTATACCTAGGTATAAATTCAGATTTTTTTAAAAAAAACTTACTTTTATTCTTGGGCTTAAAATGAGGATTCATGCTATGCTTGAACTCTTCGAAGCTCAGCCTCCAGTCAGAATCTGTGTCAGCAGCATTGATAATAGCATCTACACAAAGAGCCCTGTAATGAAATTAATGTATAAATATAAATACAACACAAAACAGCGAAAGACAATTATCGTCTACTTCACTAGGAAGATCATGAGATGAAGTTAAGCCATATTGTGTTTAATACGCTGTCTTATCCCTTCACTGAATTCTCATTGCGTCTAACACTTTACTATACTTAGGTATATCATTCAGAGACTGAAACCTGTCTACTTTAGATAAAATGCGATTTTCAAACTACAGCTCTATCCGCAATTATGTTCAACCAAGGAGCATGACATGATAGCTTTATGACGTCAGAACATAGTTATCGTTCATTATCCCATTAAGCTTTTATGTTCTAAGACGCTATTCTCCAAATTTCAAAATGGCGTTCTGTGTTACATTTATTTACTAAATGTACTATCACCTGTAAATTACACTTTTCTGAACGTGTACCAGATTGTGACTATACATTGCAGGGATCATAAAATTTTCGAATTCTTTTCTTTAGCATTACAATATTTCACTCACATCTACTACGTCTGTTTCTGAAAGACTGTCAGACATATTCATTTTGATGCACGAGTTAAGTATTCATTCTGCCTAGTAATTAATATGACTATAATGATTTATTTAATATATATGATTTCTTGTACACTTGAAATAATTTATGTTATAATTATTTGCAATAAACGCGCACATATGAAATAATTAATCTATTTGTTGTTTATCAACAAGCCTTTCACTGTGTATATTACTTATGTGTATAGAAAAACTGTCAGATCTCCTATATAGAAGGTATTTTCTCCTTAACAAGATCATTAGGAGGAATGAGAATTATAGCATTTCGCCTGAAATAATGATTTTTATCTGTGAATGACAGCTGATAAAGTGTTAGGCGAAATGATAATTAAGTGAATTGATAAATAAGTCGTTCAATATATATTTGTGGTGAAAGAATTTCTGGATAGCCTTCTACCTTTTGATACTCAATACTTGATACATTACAGTTTTCTAAATCGAAATAAGAGATGATTAGCCTTATACTTTTATTGAATTTACAATTAAAGAAGGTAAGTTGTTTTCTTATCGTGTAATCAAAAAACATCATTAAAGAGGTTAGAGGAATATTTCCAAAATGTGTTAAATGTTCAAATTCATTGTTTGCAAAATCCGTTAATTATGTGAATTCTTCTCAAATTAACAGATTCTTTTAGTAGTTATGTTCCTCTCTGCTTCCTTACTAAATATTGTAATGACCGTAAAGTATCACTAAATATTGTGAGACTGAATCTGCAATTGTTTCGAACAGTAACAGTCAGAAAATACCACAAGTACAGGTTATAACAAACGTATTACCAAAACACACAATCAACGTAGTTTAAGTATAAACAGCCTATTTATGGTACAAACAAGATGTAGAAACCGGTGTTTGTTTCACACTTACTTTCCTGGGGAAAAGAACCTCTGGAGTAAGTCAACTTCCTCACCCTCGGAACTAGGACAAATTGTTATTGCGATAGCCTGCGACATTTGTGAAGAGAATATCCTTTAGCAACTAGTGTCCCAGTATAGCCTCCTCACATTTTAATTGACAGAATTTTAAGGAAGAAAACCTGGCAGAATCTCGAATAGCTCATGTGAAAAGGGTATTTGAAGAATAACAGAAGTATCTGACCGGAAATAGCGACATAGAACTGAAGGAAAGGCAGATGAAAGCAGTGTGTGAAATGTAACATGGATATGAGACATAAACTGTGGTAGAAGAAAAGTGATGAACAAAAACCTTCTAAACATGATTACATAGAAGTATGTTGAAATTAAAATGGGTGGATAAAGTTTGAAATAAAAGAATATTAAAAGTGGTTAGGGATAAAAACTAGTATATAAAAAAAATGGCCTCTGAGTTGTATATGGTGATTGTTAAATAAATAAATAAATAAGTATACTGAATACTGTCTCGAGAGGAAGAAATAGAATAATTGGAGACATACAAGAGACATTATGAGACATATAGGAATCACACTATTGATTATGCAGGGAGTGGCAGAAGGAAAAACATCTAGAGGAGGGCCGCGAATGAAATATAAGGACTAAGTACAGAAACTATAAGAAAGAAAGACTGGGAATGAAACGTCTGCCCCACAATAAGGATGCGTGGGAATCTGCGCAAAATCAACAAAAATATTCTGATTCAAGAATTATTGGTAGTAGTGGTAGTAATTCTTTGTTCTAAAATCTTCATACTGCGAATATTTTGAAATGACGATTCTACAGAGGCGTTAAATACTAGAATAGTAAAAGGGGAATCATTTACTATGATTGTTACACTTGTTAGGCTATCTTATTGTACAGTCTCGGACTGGGGGAGGGGGTATAGGAACCCGGAAGGAGCCTCACTTGTAGGGCCCCATCTTTCCTTCCTTTGTACCATGTAGGAGCTTCACAATGTATACTAAGTTTCATCTTCCTAATTATTTTTATTCTGCTTATTGTAATGACACTCTATTCAGGACTCTAGCTTCTACCGACCATCCTGCATTCTTGGGCCTGTTACCGTCCTGACTATTTCCAATAGGGTTTGATAAAATGTTAAAACAGTGCAACAACCTCTTCAGTTCTACGGAAGATTCACAGAGTCCTTCTAACACCTTTCCAACATCGATAATACTAGAGACATCATATTCCATTCTATTAACATAAACGTTTCCTATATATCCTGAGACATGAGACAATGCGCAATTTTATTTTAATTAATTTTAGTTTTGAGAATACTCGTTCGCAGCACACTTGTGTACATGGCAATGTTAACATGTATTTATAGGCGACATAGAGAGCATTTAAAGAACTCATCTATTATATAAAGTCAAAACGAAGAACAACCATGTGCCACAACCTCTGTCAGTTTTCATACTATCTTGCCCTTCCTCTTCTTCGGAGTCATCATCATTGAAATCTCCTTCTATGAATCCCTGTTTGGTAGTTTGTCCACTTTTTTGAAGATTATGACACCAATAGATAAAGCTTCGTAAATGTTTGCGAAATACAAGTTCTTTCGATAGTTGAGCTTATCGAGGTTTAACTTTGTTCCAAGTGTTGCAATGCGTTTTCTGAAAGCCGTTCTTTTATTTCGTTGCATCTATCAACTGCAAATCCTTGGGAAATTCAGGAGATTCAAACCTTTCTTCCACAATGTTTACTGTTAAATTCAAAATCTCATAATAAAGGTTCACTTTAAAGAGGTCTAAGGGCCGCGGTGGTTCAGTGGTAGAGCGTTCACCTCTGGTGCTTGGGGTTCCTGGTTCGATCCCAGCTCGAGCCAAGTGAACCTTGTGGTGGACAAACACTGTGTGTGGGGGTTTTCACGGGGTTCTTCCGTTTCCTCCTACTTTCTTAATTCTAACATTTCATTCATTATTTCATCATCATCGTCTCCTTTAGCCTAGCCGGCATAACCGTGGGACGTAAAACTCAAATATTTCATTTTTAAAAAGAGGTCTTATTGGCTTAAGTCTTTGCCTCTTTCATCAGATAACTTTTCATCAGACACTCTTTTCTTCTACGATAGCCGATGAACAGGAAAATAATCTTCAATCTCAATGTCAGTTAATATTCCTTTAATTGCAGATTCCTTGCTTTGCAAAAGTCTTTCGCTTTGTCATATGCTTTTGCAAATTCTTCATTCTTGTGTTGAAGTTTCTCGCGCAGGGCCGGATTTCACAATAGGCCCTGTAGGCCCGGGCTTATGGGCGCAAGCTCCCAGAGGGCGCACGGCCGAGAGAAAAAAGTAAAAAAAAAATCTAGAAATAAAAATAAATAGCCATGACTTAACATATTTTTTGAATTAATTTTTAAAAATCAGGCTAATAAAGCATTCTGATTTTGAAGTTCATTGGAACAAATAATTTTTGCTAAGTTCAACAATCTTTTGTTAATACATTAACGGTACTTTGTTAAGCCCAGAACCAAGTAAATTCCTCAAAAAACTTGCAATGATAAAATTGCATCGTGGAGTGATGTTTAAGCAATTAGCATATAGGCCTGATATAATTTTTAATAAAGGTTTTTAGGAGAGTAACTTTAACCAGACTAGGGGGCGGAAAAAATATTGGGCCTAGGGGTGCCAAAATGCTAAATCCGGCCCTGTTCTCGCGTAACTGCTCACGTAATTTTGCTACTAAATTCCAAGCAGTAGTGTAATTTAGATCTTGCGACTGTAAATATTTTGAGACTGAGATTGTTAAAGCGAATAGTTATCGTACCCAACAACATCACAATTATTTAGAATTCACACTATTTATGCAACAAGGTCTGAGCCTGAAACCTCGTTTTTGTATCGAACTGTCTGCTGGTTATAACGTCGTTTAGGAAGAGTAGAAAAGTCAGAAACCGGTTGCTTTGTAAGCCTGTTGCATCTTGGTCTTGCCCTTGATAAATGTGGATATCAATGATCAAATTTAAAGCTCTGTGTTTACTCCACCAACACTTAGCTCCAATCTTTTGAAGCCTTCTAAGCTTGTCACCTCCTGCATAATTCTGCTTTACTTGTTCCGTCCACGCATCTATGCGCTTATGTGATTCAGACAGTAACAGTGCGTTCGTCTGAATAAGACCAAATAGATTTACTGCTGCTTCATCTTGCTCTGTGGAATCTACCATTACCAAATTAAGGACATGAGCACTACAATATGTTTACACATTTTCAGGATTGTCCTGTTTCAAATAAATCTACACGCTTTCGTAGTAACCCTTCATATTCGACGCCCTATCAAACGAACATCCCACTACATTTGCAATAGATACGCCATGCTTATCGAACATCTCTTTCACCAGCTGATATATACCTAATCCGGTCGTATCATGAGCCAAAACAAGATTCACGAGGAAACCGATTCAAGTGTGACACGAAATTGTGGACGAGTTTATGCACAAAAAGTGTTTTTGCGTACAATTATACCCATTAATGGGAAAAAAACCCGATCTCAACCATTCCGGAGATATAGAGGAATAAAGGTGAGGCTGGTGCTCCGATATTTTGCGAATTTTTTGAATATGTTGCGATAATACAAGCAAAAGAGATTTTTAAAAATGAAATGAAATAGGCGTGTAAGGTGTCTATGTATAAGTTTCTTGGTATGTTGAATTGAATAAGAGTATCATCAGGTCAAATACGATGAAAATGTAAAAATGGTGGCTGTCCTGACTTTCCATTGATCTAGCGTTTACAACTTTGTATCGTTTCACAAGGTACCGTATGTTATCACGTTTGACGCTATGAGGAACTAGGTACACTCATGTCCAAAATGATTGTCGCACATCTATAACTGTCTTCTTGTAAGAATACAATTTGATAATGAGTTTGCAGGCTACTTTTAATACTGATACTATGTGTATAATCGGGAAATGTATATGTGTATGTAGTCAATTTCATAGGAAACGTATTATAAATACGAAAATTAAGATGAGTAAAACAAAATATTGCTAAATGGACACGAAAGTTATATTTTTGTTATTTTGTTCTTATTTGCTGCTCTTTTGACATGGAATTTGCCACATACATGTCTTTGACTATTATACACATACTAACATTGCAAGAAATACCGGGCGAATTCGTTATCAAATTATATTTCTACCATAACATATTTATAGACATGCGACAATAATTTTGGACATGAGTGTACTTTACTTACTCAGTGTTGTTTATATGCAGCAACTTTATGTGAAATACAGTATATCATGCGTACAGGTTTTCATTTTTTAAGTAAAAGATACTATTTTTGTTTCTTGATTCATACTTTGCGTTTTAATATGTGTCGCACAACTACACTGTCGTACTTACGTTTGCAACAATATGTTTATGTTTCATACTATTTGATTTGTTTTTCTAAAGCGCTTTTGCACAGAATATGACCTAGTATTTTTGTTTACATAATAACGTCTCAGATCCTTTGGCAATATAATTAATATATTTTCATATCACTTTCTCATTTTCCACGAACTAAAGACATATTAGCAAGAAATATCATATATATATATATATATATATATATATATATATATATATATATATATATATATATATATTTGTGTGTGTGTGTGTGTGTGTGTGTGTGTTAATCAGTGTTGCCAATTTGGGGGAAAAGTCGCTAAATCTAGGGGATTCGCCTTCCAGGATAGCCACAAAAAATATTTTTTCCGATTAGCGACATTTTTGGTGATTTTGGAATGACGATTTGGCGACTTACCAAAAAATCTAGCGACTTTTGTGCTGCGAACAACTTGTTCTAAAATAAGCCCTATTAGCTCGAATCAGTTCAGATATGTTTATTCCTTTTGCTTATTTGAATCAGTGCAGGTGTTGACGAGCTGGGAAAGTGCATAACATTTATCTCTACATTCCCACTTTGATTGCTGTTATCTCTAACTTACTCATGTATCTTTACATTCCCACTTTGATTGCTGTTATCTCTAACCTACTCATGGGGACCAATCCCAGCTTTTAATGTCCTTTAGTTTACAGAGAGAGGCACAAATAATACATTGCCGATAGGAAACAGATTATCTGTAGAAGCGGAAGTAGAAGTGAAGTGTGTAAGATTTTTTCTACACCTTTAATTTTGTTCGTTTTTCCAAACTCATTTTTGATTTCGCTGAAGCAAAATTGATCATAAAGTTAAAAATGTATAAAAGTGAAGTCTTTCATATATGTTCTTGTAGCGTAGATAGTACTATGGTTTGAATTGATCACGTATCTTATATATATATATAGACACACACACACACACACACACATATATATATATATATATATATATATATATATATATATATATATATATATATATATATATATATATATATATATACAGTATATATGAAAGAGGCAAAATTCCACGAAAATTTTTTTAGCGACTTTTCACCCAAAATTGGAGTCATTTCATCTCCTATTTAGCGACTTTTTGTATTAACTTGTTGGCAACACTGGTGTTAATGGCGTTTGTCATTCCTCATAGCCCCTTCTTTCCCCGGCCTTGGGTAAAATCTATGCCACTCACCTCAACATTCAACACCACTATTATTCGTTCTGGTGCATCTTTCTTAACGTTTACATGTAATTTTCAAACATATTCACCCACAACACAGCTGAAAATCCACATAATATGAGAGCATCAGCTTTCTTACTCCTCTATATCTCCGGAACGGTCGAGATCGAGGGTTTTCCCCTCTAATGGAAATCATTGTGCCCAGAAGCACTTCGATTGCATAAACTCGTCCACAATTTCGTGTCACACTTGAATCCGTTTCCTCGTCAGTAGGCGTTGAAATGTTTTTCTACTGATTACATAGCGAACAACCACATTAAGCTGTTCCCAGTCCCCAGCAAGACATCATACAAGTCACTCTCATTTCGCATACACATTTAAACAATATGATGTTGGGGCCCATTTTTTTATATTGTTCAAATATATTTTTACTAGGCCAGAAACAAAGGGCCCCAAACAGAACTTTATAATACTGTTAGTTTCATGCCAATAATGAGATCCCAAAACTACAGGGCCCCAGCAGGAATCTCTGCCCTCCTGCTGTGGCCAGTCCGAATCTGTTATATGAATTTTACAATCACGAAAGCATTACTATCCTGGTTAAATACTTGTTCGCAACTTGTCTACAAGATTCGTCAATGCTATCATACTGAAGGGACATAACATCTATTGAGATCTGTAAAATAATTGTTAACTTGTGATAACGATGGATATTTATTACTTTGATGTATTTATTAATGTAAACATAATATTTGGTAAAAATAACTGTGTACATTTAACAATTTTGGTCGATAATAGTGGTGAGGCTCGAGGGGAGACAAGGTAGACAGCGTCTACCCTTTAGAATTTTATATGCATTAAGTTTGTCTTTTCCTAACTTAAATTTTCTATAATTTCTTTTCCTTTGTTTCACATTGAAACGAGATATGTCTTTAGAACCTGCTTCCATGTGATGTAAGTAGACAGATCATCCAGCGCCTAGCATAACCTTGAACGTTATCCTTGTGTTAGATCCATATTCCTTTTATCAACTTATAAATGGATTAAGAGTGGCAGTTACGCATGAAAAAAGGGCAAACACTCGCTGTGCAGAACCCCCGAAAAGAAGTTTGGCACTCTGTCTATTACAGGGTTGTCAGTCGAATTTATTTTAAGCTAGATTTGGAAGTGTCGATACACTGCTACTTTCTTGTTCGTTTATTTTAAATTAGTTTTCGATTTCCCTCTATAAAATGTTAAATTGTTATAACGTGCCATTGAAAAAAAATATCTTTTTACACACTTTGTCGTTTTGTGTAATTAAACATTTACCACTACTGTGTACTTTGTGAGAGTGACAAGTAGAAGTGAGGTGAATACAGCGAGTTTTTCTCTCTGTGTGTGAGTGTTTACATTACACTGTATTACGAAATCGCTAAAAGTAAAACGCTTCTAAAAGCTCTTTGTTGAAGTTTAGCGTCCCTTTTCAACACTGAGGCTACATAAGACATGGAGCAGCAGATTAAGGCATAATCGGAACCTCCGTAATACGTTCAAATTGTTAATGCTCTCCTAATGAGAATCAAACCTGGGACCACATACATCAAAGGCGAACTCGTTAATCACTACATCAGTAGGGATAGTTGTTTTAAACATGTTCGTTAGTGCAAGTGACTACACAGATTTATATAGCTTATTATAAAATAATTTTCAGCAAACTTTGATGTTTGCGAACGAGATTCTTTTCCCTTAATTTTACAACCATATTCTACCTACAAGAATGCTACAAGATAAATTAAAGGGCCACAGGTCTCACTAATGCACTAGATATATATGTAGATGATAATTCTAGTAGGAATAATTTTATTCATGGTGCTTGTTGTGGTACAGTTAGGCTGGTTATAGAACTGTAATCGGTTTGATTAGAATTTGTAAACTTCGTAACTTTATTGAGTAACTCAATTCACGATTAATATTTTTAAAAATCAAGAGCATCAGGCCTACTCTGAAATGCGGGATAGTTGAACTGATCGCCCTATGTACACAATATCGCTGATGATCCCTGATATATTCAAAACTTTTTTTTTTTTTTTGATTTTGCAATGTTTTTACAACATATGTTTACCCTTTTTTTAGTATAAAGTGTATAATCTCATAATTAGTTGACTTTGATGCATGTAGTAGGGGTCTACATTGTTCCTTCAAAGTTTAGATTTCCCAAATGGCACCACATTTGCTAGAAATAAACAACATTACCATATCCTCCGTAGAAATGGTCATCGACACCACATGTCCAGTCTTACTTTTGGACTTCTTTTAAAAGCCTGTCTTTTATTTGGGTGTTTCAGCATTTTGGACCACCCTGTAGTTCAGTATCAGTTTCACTGTAATAGATGGCAACGTTGTCCTATAGCATTAATTTTTAGGTTTACAAAAAAAATTGAAAGCTGCGCATGAGCTTTTACTCTCATCCATTAATTTTATTCAGCTCGATAAGGTTTATAAATTGATATGTATACCCTTGTTTGGGCATTTCTTTCCCGTTATGCGCTAACATGGATTATACTGTAATATACAAAATAACTAATTCTTTGTTCTTGCAGTTGTTTCTACACTATTCAATTGCGATTAGATGTACAAAAACAGCCTATCGTTATTACTGAAATAGATACTGAGTAATTTCCTGACTATTACAGCAAACGAATAAAATAAACTTTGGTTCGCATTAGAAGTCTTTTTCCTATTAATCTACGAGCAGTCTACATACATTTAAAAGCAAAGGCCCAGACAGGGGCTCAACCAGCTAAAGCCCCCATTATTCAAAAACAGAAGAAGAAAAGCAAAAGAAGAAAGAAAAATAAAATAACCTCCTCGACACTGAAAAAAAAAAAATCTGCTTCCGTCTGAAATGACTTCACTACAATTTTGAATTCGACTTACAAAAACTCACGCCGAGTGAGCAAACCGACAAATAGAAAAAACTACATGGAAAATGACCTAGAGATATTTTACTGTGTATCAGTGTATGTCCCTTTATTAGATTTCATGTTAAATGAACTGACTTAGAAATTTAAATCACACAGAAACATCATTTACAAGCTGCAAATGTTGGTGCCAAAATTCTGTGGGAAGGGGTCATGGGAAAAAGATTTCAGAAGTAGTGTTACTCTACAAAAGTGATTTGCCAAGCTCAATTTCCGCAATCAAAGCTGAATATGAAATTTCGAAAACAAAATGGAAATCTGTTGCACACGGAAGCCTCCCTTTTACTGCTAGCTAGAGCCTCAATGCATATCATGAGATTTTCTTCGCCAACATTCACAATCTTCTCAAAATTCTGTGTACTCTACCCGATACAATTGTTACATCTGAAAAGAGCTTTTCCACTCTCCAGAGACTGAAACTTATTTGCGGAACTCCCACAGTGAAGACAGACTGAATGGACTTGCGCTCCTTAAGGGTCTTCACTACAGCGAAATTAAACTACCGCTAATTTTAGTTTTTTTCTGTAATATCTTCAAAACAAATAAAATTTTCGAAAAGCGGAAACGTAGTGAACTAGACAGTGCGATTTTGCATGTGATACCTTTACCCCAATTCACCTATCTGGTTTTGGTATTCCACTATTCACAGAATCCGCAAAAAATGCTAAATCTATCTACAGTTGCAAATCGAAAGAAGATAGTGAGTTGTGATAAAGGTATCATATGCAAAATCGTATTGTCTAGTTCACTATGTTTCCGCTTTTCGAATATTTTTATTCGTTTTGAAGATATTACAGAAAATCTCTAAAATTAGCGGTAGTTTAATTTCGTTGTAGTGAAGACCCTGTGAAAATCACACCACAAGGAGTTATTAATAGATTTGCTCTCCACGTCGGAGAGGGAATTTTGCCTTATAACAACTTTTTTTGAGTGAATCAAAATTTTATTTATATTTTTAGCGTATCTGCATGGACATTTTTGTGTTGTTTTGTATTTTAACATGTTGCACAGAAGAAACTTACAACATTTTATGTTTCTTTTCAAATTTTGCTAAAATTACGACTTCTTTTCATGGAAAATTAATGAATTTTCATGGGAAAATAGCCTACCTAAATGTCGAAATATTTAAATTTTCTCCCGACATTTCTGGGCTGAAGGTTCTTCTATTTACATACAAAATTCTAACAGTTTCAGATTCCTTTACAATTTTGGAACATTAGTAACTAAATCATAATGGTCTGATGAATATCCTGAATTTCAGACCTAGGTTCTACGACTGAGCTAAGTTCGCTCTGTTTAGTGTATGTACACCACACTACACTACACACACACACACACACAGAGAGAGAGAGAGAGAGAGACAAAGAAAGGCATTATATATATATATATATATATATATATATATATGAGGGTAATCGAAGTTTTTCCTCCATTTCAAAATCCTGGCTACGCCGCTGTTTAAAACATTCGATGCATATCAGTTGCTCGGAGAAGACAATAATAAGCGCCATTTCCGGTTAAATTGAGTTAGTAGATAAATAGATTGGAATGTAAAATAAAATATGTAAATACTAGTTTAATTTCGGAAATGCATCTCCAAGTGGGAGGGTAAAGTAGTTTGGTATGTGTTATTACATTGTACTGTTAGGAATGTCACACTTTATTTTCAAGTTTCCTCAAATGTTAGAAAATGTGACATACTATTGTCTTCCCCCGAGCCACTCATATAAACAAATGTAAAGTTTGAAATGCACAATGTATCTTCTCGCATAGCTACGATACCAAATGAAGAACATGATTATAGGAGGTAAAGTAGAAGAATCAGACTTACCGAATGAGATCGGTGTTGGTCTCTGGTTTGAAGTGGATTGTGACGTTCTTAATGCATTCCAGGAACTCGTTGGCGTCCAAGTAGTTGTCCTTGTTAGCGTCACAAGTGAAGAATCGAGCCCAAAGAATCTCCGTCTCGGTCATCGCAGAATTGAACCAAGGCTGGGATTTGTCATGTTTTCGCAGGAAGCTAACTGCACGAGAATGAAGTTGGTCCCTCTGGGTTTGAAAGCATACAACTATAGGAAAAAAAAAAAAAAGATTTCAAATCAGTAACTGCTATATTAGATACTTCTTATTTTATTTTATTTTTTTTATTTTTTGAATTATTAGATGTAAGAGTATATAAATATATACGTTCATTAGGCTACTTTCGTAAAAAAAAAAAAAAAAAAAAAAAAAAATCACTGCAATTCAATAAAAGTTTGTTATATGGTGATCAACACACATTGTTACAATGTACTAACAATCTATTATCGTACAACTAAAGTAGTTATATAGATTAATACAATAAATCTTAAAGGTAACAGTACCATACTTTGCAATCACAGTTAAAATTGTTATATTAATATGTCATTGATAAGGGTCCATCTTTTAATTTCTTGAAGGAGCCCGAAGAGCCATTTCACAGTCAGTAACAGGAAAATTAAATGACAGGTCTACAACCAAAACTGGTATAATAGACCATCAACGCATAGTTACACAAGTTTTTGTTTGTTTGTTTGTTTGTTTGTTTTTTATGTCTTTAAATGACATATATTGATTGTACGTCCAGCGAGTGCATTCCATATGACGAAGCAGTACAGCATTGAATTCCTGTGAACAGTAGTTAGAAAACAGAGAAGAGGGTAAAAAATATGTCGTAGTATGTGAAAGTGTCCCAATATACTCAACTTTGCAATTTAGATACAAATCAAATAAAGATCAATTGATACTACATACTAATATGAAGATGAGCTCTCTCGCGGCTTTTGGCGTTGGATCAAACATGTGGTTCGGATCAAACATCAGCTGTAAGTCCATGTCTCATATACCCATAGTTCTGAAAGGGACGCTACACTCAAGATAAAATGAAATCTTCCAGTGTAACGTCCCACGATTATGCCTTTTAAGCAGGGGTGAAAGTGAGAGGAACGCGAGGGGACGTCGTTACCCCTCTTCCAAAAAATATCTTCCAAATGGCGTCCCTCCTCTTCCTAAAAAAAAAAAAAAAAATACAATGGACAAAGATAGGCATGGGGGACGGCGTAATGTTATGTGTGCCACTATCTTTTCAGACCCAGTTTTTCCCTGCCTTTAGGCTAAGGGAGGCGGGTGATTAAGGCAAGTAAAAGATGACGGAAGAATTGTGGAATGGGAATGTGGGAGGAAACAGGAGTTCTCCGAGAAAATTCACGGCTACGAGTTGTCCTCCACAAACTTACTTGGCCAGGGATCGAACCAGGAACCCTACGCACTATAGGTAAGCGGTCTACCACTGAGCCACCGTGCCCCCAAGCTGAACTCAAAAATCAAATTAACATAATCTAACATGAAGAATGTCATAAGATAATATGAAGAATCAAATAAACACCTCCCCGATAAACACCACCTTTACGAAGACACTTATGTGTCGGGTGGGGTGGATTGCGTGCTACAGTGAAATTTAGAGCTGTGTCGGTGGTAGTTCACTACCAGAAGGGCCACCCCTACCGAATTGGTCTAAATGGAGTAGCCAGACAAAGAGTGTTCTGGAAGAAGGCAGCAGTTCTCCAGTAGCCAAGTTGGCGGAAATCATAGTGATTGGTACGGCAACTTGGACATTAGTCCCAGGCGTGGTCAGAGCGACTTTAATGGCTGGGACACTGCGGGGTGGAAGGCAACGGGCAACCACCACTCTATTTTCCCTAGTTTGCTAGCAGCAAAAAGAGAAAATATGAACAATGGTCTTTCGCAGGTCAAAATGTAGTTCCGGAGGTAAAATATCCCCCCATTCGGATCTCCGGGAGGGGGATGGCTTGGGAAGGACTATTGGACGAGAAAGTACTAATGGGGGGAAGACAGACAGAGAAAGAAAGACAAGGAAGAGCAAAAGGTTTAGGATAGGGACATGGAACGTACGTACTATGTTACAGGGAGGAAAATTAGAAAATCTTAAAGAAGAAATGAAACAAAATAATTTAGATTTGGTAGGCGTTTGTGAAGTTAGATGGGAAGGTAATGGGGTTTTGAACAGCGAAGCATATAGAATGTTTTATTCAGGTAATGAAAAGGGCGGTCATAATGGCGTAGGAATAATTCTTGGAAAGCGCTTAAAAGAGAAGGTAGTGAAAGTAGAATTTATTGATGATAGAGTTATGATGTTAAGACTTAAAGGAAAAACGAAGGATCTGGTGGTGATACAGACATATGCACCGACGACTTCGCATGCAAATGAAGAAGTAGAGGAAAATTATGAGAAAATAGAAGAAATTATAGATAGGGAGAAGAAAGGTGCATGCATAATTCTAATGGGAAATTTCAATGCAGTTGTGGGAGAAATACAGGAAGGTAGTATCGTAGGCAAATATGGTTTAGGCGAAAGAAATGAAAGGGGAGAGGGACTGGTAAATTTCTGTAGACAGAATTCACTAGTAATTGGAAACACTTGGTTCAATCAGCACAAGAGAAGGAGATATACATGGAAATCACCAATAGACGGCGGAAGATATCAGATAGACTATGTTATGATTCAGGACAGGTATCGAAATAGCTTAAAGAACGCGAAGACCCTTCCCGGGGCTGATATTTTCTTTGATCATAATCTGGCCGAAGTAGATATTCAACTGAAAAATGTAGGCAGAAGAAAAGTAGGCAACAAAGTGTTGAATACTGAGAAGTTGAAAAACGAGGAAATAAGAAATCTTTTCGTTAAAAAATTCGAAGAAAAATGATCAAACGAGGAAAGAATAGGTGCAGGTAGTAACGCACGGTGGGAACATATTAAACGTTGCTTACAACAAGCCGCAGAAGAAGCAGTAGGTTACCGCGAACACAAAACTGCTAAGAAACCATGGGTTACAGAGCAGACGTTACAGAAAATGAGGGAGAGGAAGATGTGGAAACAGGTTGATACAGAAGAGGGCAGAAAGATGTACAGAAAGTTAAATAATGAATTACGAAGAGAAACAGACAGAGCGAGGGAAGAGTTTTACAAAAGAATATGCGAGGACATAGAAGAATTAGAAAGAGTTGGGAAATATGAGGAAATGTACAAGGAGATGAAATCTATGGATTTTCCGAGGAAACAAGGGGGTATTATGATGGCAGTAGAAAATAAGAATGGGAAGGTAGTCAGCGAGAGAAATGAGGTCATAGGAAGGTGGAAAGAATACATTGAAGACTTATATGAGAGTAGGGATAGACCGTGTAGCCTAAATGTTGAAGTAGAAAATGAAGTAGGCGAGGATGATAAAGGATTTAGTATCCTTAGGGATGAGTTTGAAAAGGCTATATCCGAGATTAGGAATGGGAAGCCAACCGGAATAGATAACATACCAATCGAATTCATTAAAAATATAGGAGACAAGGGAAAGAAAGAATTGTTCCGACTGTGCAATGAAATATATAAAACAGGAGAATGGCCAAAAGACTTTCTGAAAACGATCATGATACCGATGGCTAAGAAATCGAACCCAAAGAGATGTGAGGATTATAGAACTATTAGTCTCATATCTCATGCAGCTAAAATTCTGCTCCGAATACTGAACAGAAGGTTATATGAAAGAACAAATAAAGAAGTTGAGGAGGAGCAGTTCGGGTTCAGAAGGGGCAAGGGCACAAGAGATGCAATTGAATTATTAAGGTCGATCGGTGAAAGATTTATAGAAAAAGGGAAAGAGGTGTATGTTATATTTGTTGATCTAGAAAAGGCTTTTGACCGAGTGAATTGGGAATTGTTGTTGGGAGTTCTAACCAAGATAGGGTTGGAATGGAAAGATAGAAGACTTATAAGAAACTTATACATGAACCAACAAGTAAGTGTTAGGATAGGGGAAGAACTGACGGAAGAGAGTGCAATTGGAAGGGGAGTTCGACAAGGATGCTGCCTCTCGCCAACACTATTTAATGTATATCTAGAAGAGATAGTGAAAAAGAGTTTACATGATGATGATGGTATTTCGGTAGGAGGTAGAATGATTAGATGCATAAGATTTGCAGATGATATGGCGCTTGTTGCAGAATCTGAAAAGAAAATCAATAAAATGTTAGAAAGACAAAAGCAATGGTGATTGGAACGAAGGGGTCTGTGTCAAATATAAAAGTAGGAGGGGAGAAAATAGAACAAGTGAATAGTTTTCGATATCTGGGTAGTATTCTTAGTAATAACATGAAGTGCGAACGTGAAATAAAAGCAAGGATAGGAATGGCGAAAGAAGCCTTTAGGAAGAAGAAAAGTCTGTTTTGTGGGATCTTGAAGAAAGAGTTGAGAAAAAGACTCATAAAATGCTTCGTGTGGAGTGTTGTACTGTATGGGGCGGAAACGTGGACACTACGTAAAGGTGATGAAAATCGACTGGAAGCCTTCGAAATGTGGGTGTGGAGAAGAATGGAAAGAATTAGTTGGGTCGAGCGCAAAACGAATGAGAGAGTGTTAGAAATGGTGGGTGAGAAAAGAACACTTTTATATATTATTAGGAAGAGGAAGAGAAACTGGTTGGGGCATTGCCTAAGAAGAGATTGTATCATGAGGGACGTCCTAGAGGGTATGGTGGCGGGAAAGAGTAGGAGGGGGCAAAGGAGACTATAATTAATGGATGATATAAAAACAGAAAGATCATACCTCAATACGTTCGCAACGAGGTTTCATAGCTCATGCGTACCCTTGGAATACCCTGACCACGTATTTAAATGTGGATGGCTAATCACAATGCGTTTCAAACGTGAGAGCAATAAAACAAACAGACTATGTCGATTCAAGCGTATTTGCTGCGTTTCGGAACAACATAGCACCTGCTGTTTCGGAATCAGTAAAAGATGTGTACAGGAAGGAAAAGAAGGAAAGAAGTGTTGCCAGGGAAAGTGATTTCAGCAAAACCTTCATGTCTTCTCACAAGAAACAGGACATGATGATTCTACTCTTCCGGCGCAAGAGATGAAAAAAACACCTGGAAACCCTGACTGGCTCACTCTGGCGAAAGTAAAATTACCTAGTAGCCACCTAGGTCATGTTTGCTGCATGGGGAAACGCATCGGAAATGCACCCTCGTTAAGCTATAGCCTTAAGACAGTATTCAAAAAAATTGAGAGCATTACGGTACTCCGCCTACGGTACTCCCCTCATATAACTTCAGTGCTGAAAAGGGAGACTGAATTTCAACAAATAAAAATCTCTAACATGAAAATGAGTCATGGAAGAATGTGAGAAAAAGGAAATACAATATCTAAGAGTGGATGTGTGCCAAGCAATGCAGCATGCAATTTCAATACAAGGTAGATACACTCAACGGCGCCGATTTCTCTGTAACTTTGGGGGGCCCATTCATAAAAAAAAAAAATACATACAACAATACATATAACAATAAAAAATACATATGAAAATACATATTCATAAAATACATAGGGGCCTACACGAGCTTTGGGGGGGCAGGCCCCCGCAGCCCCCCCTCCCCACAGGATCGGCGCTCTTGGTTACACTCTAAATTGCATCCAAATCCGATTATCCTCAATACTTGATGATAAAATGAGCTCAAGTTCAGTAGTTCAAGTTCTGTAAATTTCATATTCTGAAAACGGCTCTCGATCCAGCAGTTCAAACAAACATTCCCATTGCACCAGGCCCACAACTAGGAGAGGTATGAGAACCTTTGGCTCCCAGACCACAATGCGTCATTATGTGCTATGTTAATACAAAAAATACAATATAGATGTTTGTAAGAGATTCTTTGTGGTAAATTAATTTACCCTCTTTTAAGTAAATACGGAAGAAATGTATAAAATAGTTAGGAATGAGTGATAGATAAAGGGAATGCACACCTTTTAGTGAAATTTTTACACAGATTTGTTATTAATTCCTCAGTATATAGAATGAAGTGGGTGGAAAGAACAGTAAGAGATCAGATGTATAAACCAAGTGCAAAAACCCACTAATTCCGACTTCAGGCTAGCGAATGCTAATAAATAAAAATGAAGTTAATAATACAATGACACACAACAGAGATTTTTTTTCGCGATGGCGTTGATCTAGTTACTTTTCGTTTTCAGTTTCTAGAGGATAGGAAATCGAGCATTACTGAGTTTTAGATTTACTCAGTACTACTGTTGAACACGTGTCCAGAAATTTGCAAAATTTTAGAAGAAATTTGATAGTTTATAAAGAAATAACGCTATTGTACTCTAGTTGTGCAGATTGGTATGATTTCGGGAAGGTTATACAATATTGTGCTCCCCTTACTTGAAAATAAATACAGTGGAGTCTCTTCACATCCTTTGTACGTCCGATATCCTTTTATATGCTATTTTATTTCTGTGTATCTTTACTTTTATGTCTATCGTTAAAATAATCGAAATTCAAAATTTTGTCAGATTTACGTGCACTAAGTGTCAACGGTCATGGGACACCTACCTAATAACTTGTGGGGCTCTTCAAACACGGTAAAGTGCAACAAGTCGAGGTGGCAGGGACGCGAAAAGTCGCCGTAAGTCCGCTGGAGGGATATGCAGCTATGCAACCTCGATCGCCGTCCAGAACTCCGTGGTTTCTACAGGCGGAGCGCGGAAAATTCTGGGCACAAATGGCTCGTTCGATAATATTTCACATGTGCTTGTTAAGGTTCATGTCTGGAGATCTAAGAAGCCAAATCATGTGTTGGAAGTGGCCAAAATGTTCCTCAAACTAATCGCGCACCATTGCGGACTGGCGACGTGGCGCATTGTTACCCTGGAAAATACCACTGTTAGTAGGACACTAAGTCCATAAGGGGCTGAAATGGTCACGGGGCACCTAAGTATAGCGGTTGCCGGTTATTGCCCGGGCTCAAGAATCCAAAACAATGCTACGTAAGTATTCTCCAAATCAGTACAGGTCCTCTTCAACTTGAAGAGTGGTTTGTTGAAAACTTGGGTTGTGGTCTTGGTAGTGAAAAAAATGAAATTAAATCTTTAAGTTTTACGTCCCACGGTTATGCCGGTTAGGCTAAAGGAGACGGTGATTATGAGAGATGAGTGAAATGGTAGAATGAAGAAAGTGGGAGGAAACGGGAGAACCCCGAGAAAACCCACGAGCACGGTGTTTGTCCACCCCAAAGTTTACTTGGCGGGGGCTGGGATCGAACCCGGGACCCCAAGCACCAGAGGTGAACGCTCTACCACTGAGCCACCGCGCCCCCCCGTGGTCTTGGTAGTGTCCCACAACAAGAGATTAAATAGAATTTTCATGGCGAAAAACGAGATAGAACTCTCTTAATAAAAACAAATATACTTTTCGATATGAGAAAGTACTTTCACTTCACTATTTCGAGATGAGATAGCCCCAAATGTAGTCTCGTGAGCAACACTAAGTCTATGCCACACCCAGATCCTACCACTCGCACGTACCAACTGAACGTAATTCATCTGACCACATTAGTCGGCGCAGTCATCTAAGTCCTCCAGAGCCGTAGGAAGCGGGGCGGTTGCCCCGGGCGCTGATAGCAAGAGGGCGCTGAACGAACGAGAAGAAAGGGAAAGTGTTGGAAATGAGTAAACGACGCGTCGCCCGAAAAGGTATTGGCGCTCTATTAAATCAATATTGTTGTCGGTTTGCAAAGAAATAGAAATAGATTTGGTAAAAGTTTTCTTGCTCGCTCCGCTCGCAACCCAAACATTTTTATTAAGAGTCATAAAGTTTTTTTTCTTATTAGTTAAAGAAAGTTATTACATATGATTTCTTAATGACGATGTGATACACAAGGTGTCGAGTAATGGCTTATAGTGTACGCAGGAACGTTTTCAAAATCAGAAACTATCAATGTCTGAAATACGTGTTTGGCATTTGATGGTGATGAGTTTCTGAGCCCATGTGAGTCACCTCTGCCGATAGTCAACAGTTAGTAGTGGCACTCGATTTGGTATGCAGTTGCGATATCCCGTGGAGACCAAATTGCGCCGCATTGACCTCTGTGACATGTTACTAGGACGTCCTAAGTTAGTTTATACTATCAATTCACGCATTTGTTGCTTGTCTGATTGCCAGGTCGAATTTGCACAGACGTTGCCGGTCGCGGTTATTCAGCACTCGTGAGTGGCCACTGCATTGTCCCTGATGGGTTGTAATGTTTTCAGTATGGTACTCATGGTTTTCCCTCGACACTGTGGAACGAGAAAAGTTCAATTTCCGGACCGTTATTGAAGATTTCTTTTCAGTAGTGTGGTACAAATTTATGGTTTCTTATTCTTAATCTTACGCCCATTACCCCCGTCTCCTCTATATATATCATTTATAACCCTACAATGTGATGTAAGTCGTTAGAGACAGGAATTTGTCATGAAGATTAAATCTGTTGGATAGCTTGTAAAGAAGCGGATGGATGTCAATTTTATAGAAAGTTTTGGAGAAATCTAAGTAGATAACATCCAGTTGAGAAGTTTCTGAAATACAATTTATAGCATGAATAAGAAAGTCTGATAGGTTGGTAAGGCATGATTTCTGTTCCAGGAACCCATGCTGTGCAATGTTCAAATAAGGGGTTGTGAAATTATAAAGTCTGTGCTTAATGATTTTCTCACAAAGAATTGACAACGGAGAGAGAAGAGAAATGAATCTATAGGAACATACATCAGTTTTAGTGCCAGATTTATAGATCGGAATAGTTGTTAGACTGTTTCCAAAGTTGATGATAAAACCCTTCTGTAAAACATCTATTAAATAAAATAAAAAAAGCCACGGGATAAGCAATTGATACTGCTATATTGCGAAGGAAGATTGTATAAATAGGTCCACGAACACGATGATCAGGTCCAGCTGACAAGCTTGATCCACGCACATCGTTTATGTTTCCGAAACATACTTCAACTTCCCTCCTCTATTTTATGGTACTGTTACTTCTGATTGAATAGTAAGTATATAACCTGCGTGCAGTTAGCCCCCCCTCATGCTCAATTTAAAATTATTTTTATGTCAATCGTTTGATCATCGTTTGATCAGGTATGATCAACCATTTTTAACGTTTGATCAGCTTTACTAACATATATATAAGCGATATTTAGTAGGGGGGGCTAACTACACGCTAGCCCCCCCTTCACGTCAGATTCGAAATTTTTCGATGTCAATCGTTTGATCATCGTTTGATCAGGTTTGATCAACAATTTTCAACGTTTGATCAACTTTAGTAACAGAGATATAAGGGTTCCAAAATGGGGGGCCAGCCCCCCCTTCACCTCCGATTCGACTTTTTCTTATGTCAATCGTTTGATCATCGTTTGATCAGGTATGATCAACCATTTTTAACGTTTGATCAGCTTTACTAACATAAATATAAGCGATATTTAGTAGGGGGGGCTAACTACACGCTAGCCCCCCCTTCACGTCAGATTCGAAATTTTTCGATGTCAATCGTTTGATCATCGTTTGATCAGGTTTGATCAACAATTTTCAACGTTTGATCAACTTTAGTAACAGAGATATAAGGGTTCCAAAATGGGGGGCCAGCCCCCCCTTCACCTCCGATTCGACTTTTTCTTATGTCAATCGTTTGATCATCGTTTGATCAGGTATGATCAACCATTTTTAACGTTTGATCAGCTTTACTAACATAAATATAAGCGATATTTAGTAGGGGGGGCTAACTACACGCTAGCCCCCCCTTCACGTCAGATTCGAAATTTTTCGATGTCAATCGTTTGATCATCGTTTGATCAGGTTTGATCAACAATTTTCAACGTTTGATCAACTTTAGTAACAGAGATATAAGGGTTCCAAAATGGGGGGCCAGCCCCCCCTTCACCTCCGATTCGACTTTTTCTTATGTCAATCGTTTGATCATCGTTTGATCAGGTATGATCAACCATTTTTAACGTTTGATCAGCTTTACTAACATATATATAAGCGATATTTAGTAGGGGGGGCTAACTACACGCTAGCCCCCCCTTCACGTCAGATTCGAAATTTTTCGATGTCAATCGTTTGATCATCGTTTGATCAGGTTTGATCAACAATTTTCAACGTTTGATCAACTTTAGTAACAGAGATATAAGGGTTCCAAAATGGGGGGCCAGCCCCCCCTTCACCTCCGATTCGACTTTTTCTTATGTCAATCGTTTGATCATCGTTTGATCAGGTATGATCAACCATTTTTAACGTTTGATCAGCTTTACTAACATAAATATAAGCGACATTTAGTAGGGGGGGCTAACTACACGCTAGCCCCCCATTCACGTTAGATTCGAAATTTTTCGATGTCAATCGTTTGATCATCGTTTGATCAGGTTTGATCAACAGTTTTCAACGTTTGATCAACTTTAGTAACAGAGATATAAGGGTTCCAAAATGGGGGGGCCAGCCCCCCTTCACCCCCGATTCGACTTTTTCTTATGTCAATCGTTTGATCATCGTTTGATCAGGTATGATCAACAATTTTTAACGTTTGATCAAGTATACTAACAGAGATACAAGGGTTACAAAATGGAGGGCTAGCCCCCCTTCGCCTCCGATTAGATCTTTTGTTATGGTAATCGTTTGATCATCGTTTGATCAGGTATGATCAACAATTTTTAACGTTGTACAGCATTACTAACATAAATATAAGCTATTTTTAGTAGGGGGGCTAACTACACGCTAGCCCCCCCTTCACCTCCGATTGGAAATATTTCGACGCCAATTGTTTGATCATCGTTTGATCAGGTTTGATCAACAATTTTTAACGTTTGATCAAGTATACTAACAGAGATACAAGGGTTACAAAATGGGGGCTAGCCCCCCTTCGCCTCTGATTAGATCTTTTGTTATGGTAATCGTTTGATCATCGTTTGATCAGGTTTAATCAACAATTCTCAACGTGTGATAAACTTTAGTAACATATATAAGGATTATAAAATGGGGTGCCAGCTTCCCTACACCTCCGATTTGATATTTTCTAATGTCAATCTTTTAATCTTCGTTTGATCAGGTATGATCATTAATGTTTAACGTTTGATCAACTTTACTAACAGTAACAGAGCTATAAAAGTGATATAAGTTTGAGAAAGAAACAATGATAAATTGCCACCTACCAGGGGAAACATTCGGTTATCTACCCAGCGACGCAAATCTGTATTCAACATAGGGGGGGGGGGAGTGACGGATAAGACCGTTAGCAATTTTTTAAAGATGTTTAAAATATTTATGAAGTTAAAAAACTATGCTGTGGAGTATCAGAAAACTAGAATTGTCTTTAGGGATGCGCACGAGACAAGATTTGTGGCTGTCTCGTCTCGAAAATGTTCTGTTAAAGTGATGTCTCGACTCGAAAAACGCTTTTTTTTAATTGGAAGAGGCGTGTCGTTACTCCAATTTTGTCAGGAAATTCCTGTCTCAACTCGTCTCGTGCGCATCCCTAGTTGTCTTCAACATTGGGAGACCTGCAGGGGCAGATTTGAGGCTATTCTGAAAGGACATAAATTTCTTCTCACTTTCCTTTGTGGTAATCGGACACAAATAATCATATTTTCCCCCAAAACACATTTCAAATCGAATTATTGGGGGACAGTACCCCTCAGTTCCAAGATTGGAGGGGACTCATCCCCCCGGAGTTTCGCCAGTGTATCTACCTATGCAGAAAATTAAAGTAAATCGGAATTCTGTATGCTAAGAGGATGGACCAATAAAAATTTGTTCCCTGAAGGAAAATGAGTACAGAAAGTTGTAGAGTATAAATCCTCTTCTTTTCGTTTGAAGTGATTCAAATAGCGCGTTGTTTCACAATAACGAGACAAAGAGAGTCAAGATAGGTATGTAAAACTAACATGAAAAGATTTTTTTTTTTTTTTTTTTTTTAACTCTCTTGGACCATGGAGTAGTGAAGAAACTCCTGAATCAGCAACATCAAATAACAGCTGAAGCATCTTCATGCATCAATTTACGATAAGTATCGTATTGTCATCTTTCGTGTACAGTCGGAAACAATAATAAGTAAAGGTGGAGGTATAAGAAACAATAGGTCCAATCTATACTTAATATTGTTTCTGACTGTACATCTACTCTTCCTTACTTCTTACTTATTTCTGTATAATTTCCTTGTGTGGACTGCTAACAAACTTTAAACGTTTAGGTACTTGTGTGCCCAAGGACGTAGACATTTCGAGACCATAGGCGACAAATATTTCGGCGTTGATTGCCCCCCCTTCGGTGCCTTCACCTAGACGAAATTTACACCTTTCTTAGTATCTGTTAATAATTATGTTTGCAAGTTTCTACAAACATTGGAAATTATATACAAAAATACATGTTATTATCTTTGCTATTTTATTTCAAAATTTAACTTTCATATTGATGTATGTAATTTATATTAGATTGCACTACTGTAATACAAAAGCAATGCCGAAGGCGTTATTCAGAGTTATATATTTTCATGCATTTTGTACTTTTAAAGATTTTACATAAACATTATTCTTCTCGTGCTAAACCGAGTACTTCTACTAATATATATTGGTATATAGTGTATTATAATTTATACACTATGTTAAGTGTGGCAAGTGCAAACCATCATATCTTTCACTTACGAGCCGCCACCGCTATCAATTTTACTTTCTTCTCTACCTAGAACATTGTTGAGCTTGCTTGGAAAGAACTAAAATATATTTAATTGTTATTTATTTGTAACGGTATTCGTCTGACGGCATTTTCTTTGATAAGGACACCAGTGACCGCTATGACGTACAAAGCAGCCGCAGATTCCCGTGTAAGCTATTTTTAAACATTTTTCGAAGGCAAAAGTAAGGTTACTTTTTTGAAGAGATCAGGGGTGTAGACAGCAGGTTTAAGTAGGAGGGGCTCTTCGTTTTTGAAGAGGGGCCAGCTACAATGTATAAAACAAACAAACAAACAAACAAACAAACAAAAAACATGTGTTGCAGTTAGTTTTTTTTGAGACCTGAAAAATCGGAAATTTTTTGTTTCCTTCCGGAAAAGTAAAAACACTGTTATTTAGCTTATTATTATTATTATTATTATTATTATTATTATTATTATTATTATTATTATTATTATTATTATTATTATTGCTTTTTCTCCATAAATTATGTTCCAGGTAGTTTTTATTATGTTTCATCAAGAACTACTGAACCGGACCAAACATTATACCTTTGTGTATAACTATTTCAATTTAAGCCCTTGGACACACAACCTATCTATAAAGGTTACCAAGAAAGTTATATCGCTTTTTCACCCACCACCTTCGAACATCGATGTATTACCTCTGGCTAAGACTACCTGGAAGATTAAAGGTAGTCCCCATCAGCATCGATGATCTGCCAATGTTCTGGGAGACCATGGATTCCATCGCGGTAGAACTGCGTGAAGCGAAGAAGATAATCAAGTGAATTTTGTATCTCTACTAGGGATTTGAACTGGCATCCTCTAAGGTGACTGTCCAAGGGATGGAACAGGTGATAATCGTACGGTGCAATGTCCGGGGAGTATAGCCTATGCAATAGTGTTTCCCATTCAAGGCGTAGAATGGTGTCCCGGGTCATCCTTACCACGTGGGGCTTAGTGTTATCCTGTAACAGGAGGACCCGTTTGCGATTCAGAACTGCTGGCTCCACATCTTTGAGTTTTCCTTGGACACGGCTCAACTGCTGACAGTACACAGTTGCATTGATGCTCTGACCAACTGATAGCAGCTTAAGATGCACGATGCAGCGAGCACTCCACCCAACACACAAGAGAACTTTCTTCTGGTGCAGTGCTGGTTTCGACTGTTTTGGAACTGGTTCATGGATGCTAACCAATGACGGCGGCACCGTGGAGCTTCGTACAGGTCCCACTTATCATCACATGTCAACACCCTGTCCAGAAATGGCTCCTTCCTCAGACAAGACGACAAAGAAACAGGTGTCTGTTCGCGTTGCCTTCTGGCCCGGAGTTTAATCATGTGGGATCCATCGACCCAACTTGTAGTGTTTCCACAGTTGATGGAGGTGCTGCCGAATGATTTCTTCACTCATATTGAATTGTAGTTCCAGTTCCTCACACGTCTGGCACTGTTAGCCTAAATTGCTGCTTGAAGATCTTCATTTTGTACATGTGTTGGTCTTCCGGCATGTGATGCGTCTTCGAGTGTTTCGTCACCGTCCTTAAGCTTGTTAAACTACCACTGCACTATCCGCGTAGTCACGACACCCTCACAAAAGGCCTGGCATATCTTCTACTTCACTGCAGCGACATTTGACCCCAGTTTGAACTCGTACAGCATACACGCCCTTATGATTCTGTGGAGGTCTCATATTCACTCTGTCCTTACGCAAGTTCACGGAATAACTGAACTGTCACAACCAGTTAGTACGTTAGTACGACCCACACCAACAACTGACCTTCGCCTTATTTCCATTCGCTTTCAACTCACGGTGCGAGGGCCAATGGATCACATACCTCCACAAAAAGGGACAGAACATTCTTGGCTACCTGTATACATAAGACTGACCTTTGGAATTGCACTTAATTTCTTTAAGATTTCCTGACAAAAATATGTATTTATTATTCGTCACTAAAAAACATAATTATTTTATTAACAGCTATATATCCTGTTACACATCAAGTAGCATTAAAAAGAGCGAATGAAATCCGAACTGGAAAACTGAAAATAAACTTTATTTTCCACTAAATTTTCCATCTGATAAACAAAATTAAAAAACACTAGTTACATATAAAAAATATATATAATATCGTTACTAATTAGTTTAGTGCCGTTGTTTAATGGTAGTATTTGAAGTACCTTGTTAAAACATTTGACTTCAAACTGTCAAATATGAATCGCAGTAAATTGAAGACTTTGGGGCAAAAACCCGTCAAGTCCAAAAAGTGAGAGTGTAAAGGAGATAGCTTCACAAGGTTTTCTCGCCATCGGATTTTCTTTAAACTTGGCACATACTAGACCGAAAATAAATAGACACTTTTTTGTTTCTTTCGGGAAATAAGTTAAGGAGGCCAAAGGGCCCCTTTCAAAAAGGGCCTCCTTGGTTAAAAGGGCCACATTAAAGAAATGAAACTCTGCCGATGGAAAGATGACTTAAAAATAGGAAATACGTGTTTTGTCGTTTTTGCGAGAACAGAGTTGTAGAGGGCAATGGCCCCCTTCGAAATGATAAAGGACACAACCCTTAGGAAATTGGATTTCCGTGGAATTGCTTGAAACCGTGATACGTTCTAGATGTTATGTTTCTAAGAAAACGTCTCAATAGGCACAACCACAAATGACTGACCGTTTGGCCACTACAGGGCCACTTTTTTGAAAACAGCCGAATATAATCACATTCTGAATTTTGGTAAAGTGACTAAAGCCGTGATGTGTTGTAAATATAGTGATCCAGAGAAAAATCTTAATGGGCATAACCACCAATCATTGATCGTTTGGCCACTCAGGGTCACTTTTTTGAAAGCAGCCGAAGATAGTGATATTGTGGATTTCGATTAAAATGACTGAAACTGTGATATGTTCTAGATGTTGTGATCCTGAGAAAAAGTCTGAACAAGCCAAGAAGCACAACCACCAATAACTGACTGGTTACTACAGGGTCACCTTTTTGGAAAAAGAAGGTAACGGTATTCTGAATTTAGGTGGAATTGCTTGTAACCGTGATATGTTGTAGATATTATGACCCTGAGGAAAAGTCTTCACGGGTACAACTACCACTCACTGACCATTTGGCTGCTACGAGACCACTCTTTTGAAAGCAACCGAAAATAGTGATCTTGTGTATTTCGTTGAAAATGACTGAAACTGTGTTATGTTGTAGATATTGTGATCCTGAGAAAAGGTTTTAATGGACACAACCACTAATTACTGACCGTTTGACCACTACGACAGACACGTAGCCAAAGGGTGGGTCCGGGGGGTCCGGACCCCCCCCTTCGGAACCAAAAATGTAAAAAATTAAGGAAGGACGAAATAAAAAGAAACGAGAAAAAAGAAGAATCAGCATTAAAAATATAAAGTTACAGCAAGCGTTTGGTTACTCTTTCTTATGAGGAGCTTTGTGTAGAGGAAACTGGGGGGACGGTTAAGTTGAAATTGGATATTATTATAACGGAGCATTCCGAATTTCATCTAGCTCCATGGTAATCCTATGGACTACAAATGACGATCGATAAATCGATTCGATCAGGTAGTCTCTCTGGAGAACTTAAGAAGACTGAAAGAATATATATTTTTCAATATTTTTTTATATGCTTTTTCTCGAGGTTCTTCATAGTTCTTTATTAAAATACTTACTAACATATCCTAATATAATAGTCCTAACAAACCAATATGGGTATGTTGCCAGTAAAATAGTTTAGATTGATCGAGCCCCTGATGTGTAACCAGACTATTTCATGTCATGCCCCCCCCCCCCTCCCACATTACGAAATCCTAGCTAAACGAACCAATATATCTTTGCAGTAAAATAGTTTAGAATGATCGAACCCCTGGTGTGATAACCGCAGTAATTTTTCACGGACCCCCCTATTACGAAATTCTGGCTACGTGCCTCACTACGAGGACACTTTTTTGAAAGCAGCCGAGCCGAAGATAGTGATGTTCTGGATTTCGGTTAAAATGACAGAAACCGTGATATGTTGTAGATATTGTCATCCTGAGAAAAAGTCTCAATGGACACAACCACAAATCACTAATCGTTTGGTCACTACAGGGCTAGGCTACTTTCTTGAAAACAGCTGAGTACAACGATGTTCTGGATTTCAGTAAGATTGAGTAAGACTAAGATATGTTGAAGATCTCATCATGAGAAAAAGTCTTAATGAACACAACTATCGAATTATGACCGTTTGGCCACTACAGGCTCAGTTTTTTTTTTTAAACAGCCGAGTATAATGACATTTTTTATTTCAGTGTAAATGAATGAAACTGTGATACGTTGTAAGTCGTGATCCTGAGAAAAAATGTCTAGGACATTCTAGAGTTTTCCTTTGTCTCGCAAAATGAGCATCTGAATGTTATCTACCGGTATGCTTAAATAATATTGGCCGCTACTCTTCCATCCTTGTTTCGGGTTGTGAGATAATTTAGAACTTTTCATGATTTTATACAATTCTACCAGAATTCCAGATATCCTTACCTTCTTCTGTGTTAAAAAATGTGGCCCCGTAGTTGCTAAAAGGTCACTAATTGGTGTTTGTGTCCATTAAGACTTTTTCTCAGGTTCACAATATCTACAACATATCACGATTTCAAGTAATTCCACCAACATCCAGAATACTGTTACCTTCTGTTCGTTTTTTAAGTGGCCCTGTAGTGGCCAAACCGTCATTGTTTGGTGGGTGCGCACGTTGAGACTTTTCTCTGGATCACAATATCTACAACATACAAGGTTTCAAGCAATTCCACCGAAATCCAGAATAACGTTACCTTCTGCTCTTTTCAAAAAAGTGGTCCTGTAGTGGCCAAACGGTCAGTGATTGCTGACTGTGCTTATTGAGACATTTTCTCTGGATCACAACATTTACAACATATCAGAGTTTCAGTCATTTTGATCGAAATCCACAATATCAGGATATTCGGCTGCTTTTAAAAACGTGGCCCTGCAGTGGTCAAACGATCAGTGATTTGTGGTTATATCCGTTAAGACATATTCTCAGGATCACAATATCTACAGCTATCACGGTTTTAGTCATTTTTACCGAAATCCAGAATGTTATCATCTGCTGTTTTTTTTTTTTTTTTTTTTTTTTAAGTGGCCAAACGGTCAGTGATTTGTGATTGTGTCCATTGAGACTTTTTCTTAGAAACATGATATCTACAACATATCACGGTTTCAAGCAGTTCCACGAAAATCCGATTTCCGTAAGGATTGTGCGGGGTCCTTTGTCATTTCGAATTGGGCATTGGCCCTATAACCCTTTCTCGCAAAAACGACAAAACCGGTATTCCCTACTTTGAAGTCATCTTTGCATGGGCAGAGTTTAGTTTCTTTAAAGTGGCCCTTTTAATCAAGCGGACCCTTTTTTGGAAAGGGGCCCTTTGCCCCCTTCAACCTATTTCCCGAAAGAAACAAAAAAATACGTATCGATTTATTTTCGGTCTTGTATATATGTGTCAAGTTTGAAGGAAATCTGATGAAGAGAAACGGAAAATTATTATTTATATATAAACATTAAAGCTGTCGTTTGGGGGGGAGGAAGTCATTTGGGGGGCTGGCCCCGTTGGGAGCCCCTCGTGGCTACACCCCTGGAAGAGATAAAAAAACAATGCAAGCCGTTCTCACTGTCATGGCAACCAAGCAGGGGGCTCCTCACACCCTTTTTTATGCTAGTCACTTTGACCCAGGTGGATGAAACAAAGATCAGCAGTGTGTCAGAAATATAAACATCTAGAACCGGTTTTCTTTTATCTTCATTAAAGTAATAATAATAAATACAAATTTCCACTTGTAGAATGCAATAATTCCGCGTGAGTCGATGAATGCTTTAACATTGTAATTGAATCTGGAACACTATCACAAAATCATTGGTGCATCGTTACTGGTTCTTAGTGCAACAACCCCTAACGTTAGTGGTTCATTAGTGTAGGTGCTACAAGTAAAATATCATTGGGATCATGATGAACTTGCCCACACTTCAAGCACTAATGAAAAAAAAATGTGCCATTCGTTAGTGCATCATTAGTACTTCTAGAAAAAAAATAACAGTTTGTATGGAATTTGATATTTCTGAAATTGTCCCCCCCACACCAAAAATCTTGAATAAATCCCAAAATATGGTAACGCTAACATTAGTGCTCAATGCGTTTAATAGAACTAACGATGCACTTACGATTGCCGTTAACCCATGTAACCTATCTATGTCAGTTAGTATGAAATTTGATATATCTGAAGTCGGACCACCCACCGAAAATCTTGAATATGTTCCACAATAGGGTAATACTAACCTTAGTGCTTAGTGCGTTTTAGTGCACTAATAATGCACTAATGATGTGATAAGTTTGGTGAAAATCTGTCTGTATAAAGACGGGTGGCGAGCAAACTTCATATGAAGAAAGTCCCCACCAAAAATCTTCAAAAACTCGTAAACTCTGATAGCACTAACGTTAGTTCTTAGTGCACTAATGTGCACTAACGATGCACATCCGATGGACGACGTTTGGTGTAATTTGGAAGAGGTGAGGGGCCAACATCAGACACGTAAGTTGATGGTTTGCTTATGGTAGATTGCGTAAGTTTAAGGTCAATTTTCTCGAAATACTGGGAGGCCACAATTTTTAAAAAAAGTTGTGCAAAAGTGTACAAAATTCATACATTATTTTTGTTTACTTAAGTCATCGGTATGAAAATTCCGCACTCCAACTTGATGGTTGAGTTCGAAATTTTAGAGCTAATTTTCTGGAAACACAGGGGTGAACAAAATTATTTGAGTTTAGTTGATTTTGAGTTTAACGTCCTTTCAGCAGCGAGGCTATATGAGGCGGGAATACTGATTAACTGGAATCCGAACCACATGAGCTCCCGCTGGGAATCGAACCCAGATCTCCCACACCAAAGGCGCGTACGCTACCGCTTAGCCACGGAGGAGCTCACAAAATTATTTGAATGCTGTAGAAAATTCTACGGGACAGGTACAATCTTATTTGCTTAGTATATGTCTGATATTGACAATCGGCACTCCAAGTTGATGGTTTGCTTATGGCAGAAACCACAACTTAAATGCCATTTTTTTTCGAAAAACAGGGGTATACACATTTTTTAAAAGGTGTACAAAAGTGTACAAAATTCGTAGATTATTTTTGTCTACTTAAGTCTTCGATATGAACACTCCGTACTCCAACATGATCGTTGAGTTCGAAACTTTGATTGTAATTTTCTCGAAACACAGAAGTGTACAAAATTATTTTAAAGGTGTACAAAATTGTACGAAATTCGCATATTATTTTTAGCTACCTAAATCTCGAATCTGGTGATCCCGCACTTGAACGTCAAGTTGGAGTGCGAAATTTTGATCGCAAATTTCTGGAAACACATGGGTGTACAAATGTTTTTAAAAGATGTACAAAATGTGTACCAAATTATGAACATGTTTAATATGTGATTTGCCGATTCCTGACTCCAAGTTGACGGACCTTTATAAAACGTTTAATAGTGTTTATATATTTAATTCGATTATATACGTCACGCATTTCTTTACTTTTAAAGATTTTGCATAAATATTATTCTTACCACGCGAAGCTCAGCATTTCAGCCAAAGGGTATTTATGTAATTGTTCCCTTTCTATTACACATTCTTGTTTCTTGTTTGAAAAGACACTTAAAATACACTTAAATACACTTAATAGTTGTTTATTTCTAGCAGTGTTAGAAGTCCCTGTAATAAAGTTAATTAAACGTTGGCAATTGTTGTTCAAACCTGAATAAACGTAGATAAAACAACTGATATAAGAAAACACCAAATCGGAGCTGTAAGGGAAGGGGCTGGCGCCCCATTTTTTAAACCCTTCTTTCTCTGTTAGTAAAATTCGTCAGACTTTGAAAATTGTTGATCAAATTTGACCAAATGATGATCAATGGATTGGCATCAAAAAATTTCAATTCTGACATGAAGTGGGGCTAGCATGTAGTTAGCCCCCCCCTACTAAATATCGCTTATATTTATGTTAGTAAAGCTGATCAAACGTTAAAAATGGTTGATCATACCTGATCAAACGATGATCAAACGATTGACATAAGAAAAAGTCGAATCGGAGGTGAAGGGGGGGCTGGCCCCCCATTTTGGAACCCTTATATCTGTTACTAAAGTTGATCAAACGTTGAAAATTGTTGATCAAACCTGATCAAACGATGATCAAACGATTGACATCAAAAAATTTCGTATCTGACGTGAAGGGGGGGCTAGCGTGTAGTTAGCCCCCCTACTAAATATCGCTTATATTTATGTTAGTAAAGCTGATCAAACGTTAAAAATGGTTGATCATACCTGATCAAACGATGATCAAACGATTGACATAAGAAAAAGTCGAATCGGAGGTGAAGGGGGGGCTGGCCCCCCATTTTGGAACCCTTATATCTCTGTTACTAAAGTTGATCAAACGTTGAAAATTGTTGATCAAACCTGATCAAACGATGATCAAACGATTGACATCGAAAAATTTCGAATCTGACGTGAAGGGGGGGCTAGCGTGTAGTTAGCCCCCCCTACTAAATATCGCTTATATTTATGTTAGTAAAGCTGATCAAACGTTAAAAATGGTTGATCATACCTGATCAAACGATGATCAAACGATTGACATAAGAAAAAGTCGAATCGGAGGTGAAGGGGGGGCTGGCCCCCCATTTTGGAACCCTTATATCTCTGTTACTAAAGTTGATCAAACGTTGAAAATTGTTGATCAAACCTGATCAAACGATGATCAAACGATTGACATCGAAAAATTTCGAATCTGACGTGAAGGGGGGGCTAGCGTGTAGTTAGCCCCCCCTACTAAATATCGCTTATATTTATGTTAGTAAAGCTGATCAAACGTTAAAAATGGTTGATCATACCTGATCAAACGATGATCAAACGATTGACATAAGAAAAAGTCGAATCGGAGGTGAAGGGGGGGCTGGCCCCCCATTTTGGAACCCTTATATCTCTGTTACTAAAGTTGATCAAACGTTGAAAATTGTTGATCAAACCTGATCAAACGATGATCAAACGATTGACATCGAAAAATTTCGAATCTGACGTGAAGGGGGGGCTAGCGTGTAGTTAGCCCCCCCTACTAAATATCGCTTATATATATGTTAGTAAAGCTGATCAAACGTTAAAAATGGTTGATCATACCTGATCAAACGATGATCAAACGATTGACATAAGAAAAAGTCGAATCGGAGGTGAAGGGGGGGCTGGCCCCCCATTTTGGAACCCTTATATCTCTGTTACTAAAGTTGATCAAACGTTGAAAATTGTTGATCAAACCTGATCAAACGATGATCAAACGATTGACATCGAAAAATTTCGAATCTGAAGTGAAGGGGGGGCTAGCGTGTAGTTAGCCCCCCCTACTAAATATCGCTTATATTTATGTTAGTAAAGCTGATCAAACGTTAAAAATGGTTGATCATACCTGATCAAACGATGATCAAACGATTGACATAAAAATAATTTTAAATTTAGAATGAGGGGGGGCTAACTGCACGCAGGTAGTATATAGTCATTACTACTCGCCACATTTCATTGCCTTACATTCCTTTATCAGTTACTGAACTCTTGTAGTGCTGAAACACAGTCTTTTGACGTAAGAATGTATGGTTAACACTACTTTTATCCGACCTTTATAGCGCATCTTTCTTCAACTTGTAATTTGAATTTTATGAGCAAGCAACTCATAGGGAGAAACAAATAAAAGAAATCAAGATATTTATATATACTGTGCGATACATACGTTTTTCGTATTAGGTGCATTGTGCTGCCACCTACTGCCAGGTACTTATTATCAGCAACCTAAGTAGTCATTAGACATCGTGAGAAAGCACACTGAGAAAAAAAGGACTAGGATTTCCGTGTGGATACATCGTATTTACGCGGGTGCGCTCCTTAAGTATTGTAATTTCATGTATAAAAGTACAGCAGGTGGGAACACCATGCCAAGTCTGGAGTTCGGAGTCGAACTAGACTCGCTGTGATTGGATAATTTTATTCACATAATTGATTTCGTGTTAAAAACTATTACTCTCGTAAGGTACGGAGTCACAGATTTAGAAAGAACCAAGAGGGGACACTCGTAGGAAGGTAGTAACAACATTATATACCTAAGTTACCACCCTCGGAATGGGTATGGCGTTAATTCTAGATTTGAAATGGTGGTCCCACATGGAATTTGTGCAAGAAAGATTAGTAGAATGTACCAAGCCATTCTTTTCGCCCATGAAAAAATCTTCTCTATTGTTTCATTCTTCCCTTCAAAAGAATAAAACAAATTCAAATGAAATAAAATTACTTAAGATGGACGTTGAGCTATTCTCTCGCTTACTACGCGTCAGTCAAACAAGACGACTTGACTTTGTGGAATTGGTTGACTCTCGTGCTGAAAGAATTCATCCGTCTCTCTGCCATAATTCACAATCCCCAAAAAATTCCGACTTAGTTATGCTTCTAGAGAATGAAGCCAACATCAAAGAAGAACACTTTCCTAATTCTTGTGGTGTTTTGTTATTTGATGGAGCAATTTTGGTTCACATCTTGCAACCAGTATCAGTAGAAACATTTTGTGATTATTTCCAGTGTAATTTCTTCAAATATGTTCAAAGAGAAACAGACACATTCCATGCAAAGCAAGTGGATCTGATATGGGATAGATACTCTTCAAAGAACATAAAATCTTCCACAAGAGAAAGCAGAGGTGTAGGAATAAGGACAAAAGTAACACCAAGTACACCAATTCCTAGCAAGTGGAACGATTTCCTTCGTAATGACGCAAATAAATAAGAACTGTTCCTTTTTCTTGGAAAGTCTATGTGTGAAAAGGAAGGAAATAACTTTGAGGTAGCAACCAGTACTGGATATCACATAGAAACTTCAAGAAATCTTCCAACATTTTCAAACAAATCATCAGGAAATCATTTAGAAGAAGCTGATAGTAGGATAATGTTACATTGCTTTGATGCAGCATTAAATGCACACAAGAATATCGTTATCCACACAGTAGACACAGATGTTGTAATACTTGCTGTATTGTTTTTCTACGATTTTGAGCGAACGGTTTAGAAGAATTATGGATATCTTTCGGTACCAAGAAACATCATTGATTTTTCCCAGTTCATCATATTTCAAAAGCATTAGGAAAAGAAAAATCAACTGCGTTACGAGGGCTCCACGCGTTTACAGGATGTGATACAGTGTCATGAATTCTCGGGCATGGACAATTATAAGCATAGAAAACACCGCTTTTGTATCCAGAGGTGACCACAGCTTTCCTAACTATTTCACACCCTGTAATCAACATAGGCAAAGATTGTTTTAATTCACTGCAACGATATGTTGTCCTATTATATTCAAAAACAATTGAAAAATTTAAAGTTAATGAAGCCCGGCGAGAATTCTTTTTGGTAAAGGACCTCTTACTGCACTTTCTCCAACTTGTGATGCCTTGCTTCTTCACACCAAGCGTGCAGAATACCAAGCTGGACAAGTCTGGGGCCAGACAATAAAAAAGATAGCACATATTCCTTCACCAGTAAACTGGGGATGAACTGACAATGGAAGTGAACTTTCTCCAACATAGACTTCCATTCCAGTTGTATACGAAGCACGTAGGAAACTCTTATTGAAATGTGCCTGCAAGACATGTACCCCAAGATGTCGTTGTAGAAGTGCAAGCGTCCCGTGTTGCTTTTTTGTACTATGTGTAGGGGAACATGTGGAAAAGTGATGGAAACTGAAAACGAAGATCTAGACCAATAGAATTTTCATGTAAGTAACACTTATTGTTTCTGAAAATTCAGTTGATCCACAGTAAATTTACATCACGTTGGAAACGTACCAATAAATAGATAAACTTAAAAGTATGATTCTTTATAGAATAGCTTGTACAAAAGTAATATTAACTGTTCGTCGAAATCATAAAACTGTTTGTACACATAGAAAATTCAAAAGATATATTGTGAATTTCAAATTATCGAACCAAGTGTTTGTATTGTGTTTCTGTTCTTACAATACGAAAGAAATTATTTACTTTCTAATTTATAACAATATATTGCTTTATGTAATTTAATAATATTGTAATATTGTAAAGGATATAAAGCCAATGTCTATGGTTTACAGACATGAACTTACTTCTTAGTCTTCCTGTGCAGTTCTCTTTCAATTCAGATGAAACAATAAAACTTTTCTATCGTGACGCTACGCACGTAATTTCTTAAGATATTCTTAAACTTGACTCATGCATAAAGGTGAATAGTAATAGAATAGGTGATGTTACTTTGTCCGTATTCGTTTAGAAATCTAGATACTCAGGTCAATATTTCGAAAGAAACTAATTTTTATGAATCATAATTAATGGCCACCATATTGGATTCATAACCGGGCTTGGCCCGTAGCCAGCCCAAAAATGTAGGAGAGGGGGCGATCCAGCCATATTATAGTTCATCACCATATTATAGTTCATTTGCAAGCCTACCGTGAAAATTTCAGGGGGAAAGGAAAAATTTAGGGGAGGTCCGGCCCCCTAGCCCCCCCTGGATACGGTCCTGTTGGTCAGGCTACTTTGTGCTTCTGGTGAAAGTGGGACTTATGAAGAATACATCACAAGAGAATGGAGAGATGCAGCATCCATCAGTGATGTTTTATTACGGTAAATGAACTGCCGCTCGACATTTGGGAAAATCAATCGACTCATTGCGAATCTTTAAATTGTCATAACTTCGTTGTTTATTAACCAATCTGAATGAAACATACATCAAAAGAAAGATAATTTAACACTCTTTAAAAAGTTATAAGACATTGTTTTCGATAATCCCAGCCGTTTACTTGTTATTTTAAAAAATATGAGTAAACTCCATCATAAGAAATGTAAAGTTTCAAATTAAATAATTTCTGTAGGTATTAATTTCAGTGTTAGGTAAAACCTTTTGCCAATTTATTAGACCCTGCTATCTTCTACTTCGTTTAGTTTATGAATCGTGAAGATTGGACTATTAGTTAAGGATATTTATGCCTCTAAAACCAACACTATGAGTTCGCAGAGGCGGCCCTCTTTGATAGTTGCCATATTGGATTCTGGCCACCTGTCGGAGTGGGGCCACTTCGATTCCTGCTTAGTTGGATCAGGAGAACAACATATCCGAGTGGCACCTTTTTAACACAAAGTGCAGGATACTTCCCCTAAGCTCCCCTACTAAATGGGCTGCCATTCCGCAAGAAACCTTCCAGCACCTGATTGAAAGTATGCCTGCGAGAGTGGAAGCTGTCATCAAGGCTAAGGGTGGGCCAACACCATATTGAATTCCAGCATTACCGATGGAGGACGCCACGAACTTGTAAGTAATTTTCAGCCAGGTATCCGGATACTTTTGATCACATAGTATATATATATATATATATATATATATATATATATATATATATATATATATATATATATATATATATAATCTCCTGTGCCTATTATGTTTTATACCCATCCAGTCACATAGAAATATATAGGTTACAAGAAGAATAAGTCTCGCAAAAGAATACTTAATTTATCGCATATGTAATACAAGATATACATAATTTTAAAAAAAACAGTGTTAATGTAGGATGGTTATTTCTTTCAAAATGGGGAGTTAATCTTCTGATGGGTAATATTGAAATGAGCCTACCCTACCATACGCATATAAGGGAATTATAACTATTCCATTATCCTTAGCTATCATTGTACAAATTACTGATTAATTTTAAGTCGGAATGAATTTAAAAATTTTAAGTTAAAAAACACTATGAAAATGACATGAAAATTTAAATTTAACTCTGTGACATGCGTAAGCATTCCCTTACGGTAAAAATTAATAAATACATTACGAAATAAAACAAAATTTCTAGTTTTACGTCGCATGGTTATTAGGTTGAATAAGACAGATGATTGATGGAAGTGAGAAATTATGAAATAATTGGTGGTATGAGAATGTGGAAGAAAACGAAAGATTTACGAGATAACCCACGGATATGATGTTGTCCAGCACAAATTCATGTGGTCTGGGATCGAACATGGGACCCCTCGAACCAGAGGTGAGAGCTCTATCATAAGCCACTGTGCCCTTTTAAAATGCAATATATAATAGATGTAATAGTGGTATTTGAAATGGAAAACTGGCCTAACAAGAAGGGTCACGAAGTTGCTCCGCCGAGATCCGAACGAGACAATTGTGTTTGCATTTGATATAACTAGACGAATCTCAAAGTTATAACTGCAAACGGGCGATATACCGTGCGTTACAACATATTTTGTAGTAGAATGTAAAAGCTACAAAAAATACCTGGCAGAACAGTTTGAATCGGGTCATTTGTTCGGAAACGGTTGGGTAAATGAAAAACTAGGCGAACAGATATCCCATAATTTTCAAGGACACATTTTTTGAAGAAAAAAGCTCTGCCCCAGGGTCCTCCGTTGGGTCCCAAACGGGATCCAACTCACATCGTTTGAAAGCTGTTGTAAAATGAAAGAGGGTGGAGCAAGTCTCCACTCTCTACGACAACCCTGCGCAAAATGGCAGCGGGTCAAAATGTAAGCAAAAGCTTAATTGAAAATCTATGGCCACCTTCAATTCAAGATGGAGCTCCTCCGTGGCTAAGCGGTTAGCGTACGCGCCTTTGGCGTGGGAGACCCGGGTTCGATTCCCGGCGGGAGCTCATGTGGTTCGGATTCCACGTTAATCAGTAGGTCCACGTCTCATATAGCCTATCTGCTGAACGGGGCGTTAAACTCAAAATCAACTCAACTCAACTCAATTCAAGATGGCCGCTTAAAACCTATATCGACAAATTTGGCATGAATGTTGATCAGTAGGTGACGAAAAGATGCGAAATGTTCAAAAACGCTAGAACTTGATTTCAAAATACCGCACTATGTATCGAACATATGTCCAGTTCAAACCATTGGTCTTGCAGAAGCGAAAAATGATATTTACGTTTATGGTTAATAGCAGATATCCACAAAATATCAAAGAGTATCATCTGTAATCCAATATGGCTACCAGCGTGAAAAATGAGTTTGTATATAAATGGTATTTCTTGGAATATTGTGACAAACCAACAAAGTTTGCGCAGCTCGATGCACTGAAATGATTTACACGTGGTTTGGTACCACTCGCCAATCTTGTAAACGGATGTTTTTATTTATTTATTTGGTATTGCTTGAAATATTGCGATCAAACCAACGAATGGGATACAAATGTAACCATCACCTGACTGGTGCAGCACAGCAAGTCCTTTATGTGTGAACTACGTATGACAAAATTAGAAAAATACCCGAAGGAATTCTGTTTAGCAGTATGAGTAGGAAGTCAGAGTTGTGTGTTCATCATATATTCGTTATATTCACGTAAATGATATTGAGAGAACCGTGACGAATGTGCATTAGGAACAAAACATATATGTGTTGTTATGGAATGAAATAATAGTTGAAGTGAATCGAAATTCAATTGTTCTTTAGGCTTCCTATTATTTCTAAATACATAATAGAGAAAAATAGAGATTTAGATTTGTACTGGTATGAATGACATAGGATTTATAGGTTTTAAAAGTTTTAAGCGGCCATCTTGGATTCAAGGTGGCCATAGATTGTCAATTAAGTTTTTGTTTACATTTTGGCCCGCCGCCATTTTGCACAAGGTTGTCGTAGAAAGTCGAGACTTGCTCCATCTTCTTTCATTTAACAACAGCTTTCAAATGATGTGCTACTTAATCCCTCTTGCCATTTGAAACTTTTTAGTTGGATCCCAGCTGGGACCCTGTGGGGTCCTTGGGACAAGACGTTTTAACTTAAATCGTTGTACTTTGAAAATAATACCACACTTCCTTTCCTGTTTTAACATACGTCTCACCGTTTCCGATTTATAGGGGTGACCATTGACTTTTCAATTAGGTTTTTGTTTACAGTTTGACTCGCCACCATTTTGCACAGACTTGTCGTCGAGAGTCGACTCTTGCTCCATTTTCTTTAATTTTACAACAGCTTTCAAACGATGTGCTACTTAACCCCCCTTGCCATTTGAAAATTTTGAGTTGGACCCCGTCTGGGACCCAGCGGTGGACCCTGGGGCAAAGTTTTTCCCCCCGAAAAAAAAATGTGTTCTTGAAAATGATGGGATGCGTGTTCGCCGAGTTTTTCATTTACTGAACCGTTTCCGAACAAATGACCCAGTTCAAACTATTCTGCCAGGTAATTTTTTGTAGATTTTACATTACAAAATATGTTGTAACTCACGACATTCCGCCCGGTGGCACGTATAACTTTGGGATTCGTCTAGTTATAATATATCAAATGGAAACACAATTGTATCTTCGAATCTCAGCGGAGCCACTTCGTGATCCTCCCTTGTAACTAAGCTTACCAGCAACACGTAAGCAATACGCAAATTCTAATTTTCTTGTGTTAAACCCACCAGAAAGGTCCTCGACATCATTCGTCTTGGTCCTCCTTTCTAGTCTAGTGGTTAGAGTACTCCACGAGGTTCCAAGTTCAATTTACGTTATGAAAGCACTAACACACTACAGTGGTTAATATCGCACTTTAGATTATAGGTTTTGCCCTATATAACCTCGTTGCTAATAATAGATTTCCATACAAATCAATCAAAGACATGGTCGGTTCTTGAATCTCAGCGTTCAGAAATAATTGCTCATAAATGAAAGTGAAAGTAAAAAACGAAAAAAAGAAAAGAACAAATGAAACTTGACTTCATGCTCCGCTGCGGGCACAAGATCCTGCAGGCACATGAGTTTCCTCATCTTCTCAGCTATTTATTCGGCGGAAAGATTGATTTGAGTTCACTCTGTCAATGGGCTGTGACTGTTTTTGATACGTCATTGTATGAACATTAACGTAGTGGTGGAGAAGCTATGCACCTTAAAATATTAAGCATTCCTTGCAGTTTCAGTAACCATAGTGTAGTTTGGAGGGAGCTTAAGATGTTCAATACCCTATGCCTAATAGCTTACATTCTACGTACCTCGTGTTTATTATATTGGATATTGGTACGGTAGATCGTGCAGACATGCCTTGCACCTCCTCTTTTCTTACATCTCCCTCATACATACATCGTGAGTAGACTTTTAGCAATAGAAAGAATACCACGTTTCTCCACATATTGAAGGTATAGTGGTTAGCGTGTACGCATTTCGTGCACATGTTCTCGGGTTCGACCTGCTGATAGAACATTAGAAAACATGAACGTATTACGGTGGTTTGAATTCCACTTTAAACTAAAGATTGTAAAGTCCACAATTAATACGGTCTCGGGACGCTAAACTTCAACAAAGAAACAAATCTACATAATACAAATAATTTCCAAGAACTTTGAGTCATAAATCTAGACTACGGAAATTCTCAGAAACCATATATTTAGAGGCATCATATGATGAATATCATGATGATAACGATATTCAACTTTTTCTTTCAGTGGCAAGGATACTATTGTTTTAGCATACGTAGCTGTTATTTGAACATGAACAAAAGTCAACATTATAAATAAACAAAATCGCTCTTTCTTACAGAAAATAAGGTTACTGCGAAATTTTAGTTGAAATATTTTCTTTGGTTCTAATTTAAAAATCGCGGTAATTAAGAAAACAGTGTGAAAAATATTTGCAGATTTGTCATTTTAAACATTTCTGTATCTGCATTTGCATTTACTAATAACAGAATTACGTACGGTAGATCTTCTCAAGTCTTCCCTAATATTACTGTAAAAAATATCGTAAAAAATAAATTACAAAATTAATTCTGTACCTGCTTCGCTGAGAGAATGGTTGTTTTAAAACTCCAGCTTTAAGAAAAGTAACTTGCGAGCCCGCAGTAAAATTTATTAACAAATATCGGTGCTTCAAACTCAGGTTTACAATTTGTTCTATTACCTAGATACGACGTATTCCAACATAGCATAAGGTAACTTTACTAAGTCATAAGAGTGGCTATATTGTTGGTAAATGTGGTTTTACTTTGTTGTTTCTTGAGATTTTTAACCCTTTTGGAAACATAACGTCAATGTCCTCTCCACGTCCTAAATGAATAGGCTTAATCACGTTACCAGAAACAGCAGAGTATTCTCAAGTTTTCTTGCTTCCACAGTGTCTGATGAAGCCATTATGTTCAGCTAATTGGCGAAACTGCTACACATTTATTATTTTGTAAATAAACTTGCTTTGCTCAGCGATTTGTATTTTTAAAATAAGTTATTCAATATAGCAAAGCTAGTATGTATTAGTTAGTTAACAAATTTTACGTTTCTCCAGCACGTTTTACTATGTAAAACCATACATAAACATCAAATACGCTAAAAATCTTCCTTGTTATTCTCTGATAAATCAGGCAACCCTAAATATTTCTCTTGAGTTATGAGACTACAGTCCTAGCAAAGTGGAAGTGAACCTCTCTTCTCCTCAATTATAACTAGAAAGGGTATATCCGATATATTAGAATAGACTTTTCGTATGCAATGACAATAATAATAAATAAAATAATGACCTGGTTTTTCCTTCAGCTTTTGTTTTTGGGTTTTCTTCTTGACAGGTTCTTCCAGGCTCTTTTTGCAATATCCTTTGTGTTTCACTCGTATATGGATTCCTTCCAAACAGGCTTCCCTGTGCAACAGGCAATGATTGTCGTAGGATCTTCCGTTGGATCCACATACAGGAGAGAAGTTGTCTGGACATGACCTTACGCATTGGCACGTAGCTTCATTGTTCACTACACGGCATTCTCTTCCTGCCTTGCATATTTTATGAGCACAGAGATCTGCAAAACAAAGAAAAAAATGTGTTAAGTCTTTGAATCAAGCGTTTAATCATATTGTAACTATAAGAATGCATGTTGTGTCATTCATACATTTTCACAGTTTTCAAACTTTTGCAAAAATCAATTAATATTACAATTAGGTTTTCTTCCCGAAACTTGTCCGAGGGGAAGGGGAGGATGGAAAATTCAAAATGCAGGAAGATTGCACTGAAACTACTATTTGAAAAAGAACATACCTTGCACAAGAGTAACTATGTAACCACACTTTAATTTATCTTAGCTTCGGGCGAGCAAAGCAGTGTTTCTTCCAGGCATAGATCTACTTCTGGGGAGCTAAACCCTCCTGGATAAGTGCAACCCACGAAGATAAGATAAATTAAATTGCGATTACTTGTCACTCTTATATAGACCACACTTTCCTTTATTACAAATAATGTACTAGTAAAACCCTATCACATTCTGATTTTGCTTCCGGGACAAAATTTTCTGAAGAACATCTGGAGCAAAGTTACACAAAATTATCCCTGGAAGAAACACTTAGTACAGTTTCCTTGTATGTTAAATTTCTGTTAGGCACAATTTACAAATATTGCTCAGTAGTGTTACAGTAAAACAGTTTACGGAATCTAGTCGTAACCAGTACCCATCCTCAATTTTCACTTATTTAAAAATATGGTAACAATTTTCTCCACTTAAGTTTTCTAGCAAAACCAACTTAAAAATAATATTTAACGAATAACCATTACTCAGAAATATGTCTTGAAATCAACTATAAGGTTACAAAGTAAATCAAGGAATTTGTTTAGAAGATAGTGAAAAAAAATCTACAATAATTATTAAAAGAACGGCTTTGTATTAAAAACTTAGAAAGTACGAAAATAAACCGTAGTTGATTTCTTTCGTAGTCAGAGTGAGATATATATACGAGGGGGGGGGGGGGTGAAAAGTTCTCGGCCTGACAATGAAAGACTGCGAATTTCAGTTCAAAAATGATTTTATTTTTCGATATAATCTCTCTTAACATCAATGCACTTGGTCCAGCATTTCTCCAACATCAGTATTTCTTCCCGGAAGAGAGAGTTTGGAATGTTGTGAAAATAGTCATCCACGACCCTCTCAACTTCTTCATTCGGTATGAAGCACTTCCCCAGAAAGAAATTTCCTGAAGTATGGAAAAAGATAGAAGTCCTATGGTGCTAAATCAGAAGAATATGGGGGATGGCCGAGCAAATCGTACCCCAACTCCCGCAGTTTTCCCATCGCCAACGCATCTTTGTGCACAGGTGCGTTGTCCTGTGAAAGATGATTTTCTTCTTCTTCAAGCCAGGTCTCTTCTCGTGAATTTTGGCACCCAGCTGGCCAAGAAGGTTTGGCACCCTGTAATTGTTCTCCCTTTTGCAAGGTAATTAACAGAATCCCTTTCCGGTCGTCTTAGCTTTCTTCGGCGGCGCACCACCAGCTTCCACCCACTGCTTGGACTGCTGTTTCAGTTCTGGTGTGCAGTGGTGAACTCTGAAGGAATGCTCTGACAAATACAATACAACTCATAGAAAAGAGCAGTGACTAGCCTACAAGGAGCAAATGACATATTTTAACTAAACAGTTTTCAAGATACATCTCTATCTGCAATATGGGTAGCTAATAATGATTAATGTCTACGGCATAACAACACAATTAACTCTAGACGCCCGCCAGGAATTTTAACAAAATGGTAGGCTCTCACGTTCGGGGCTTTGGTGACCTCCCTAATTATCACAGATTCATGAGTTATACACCATTGGAAAGCTTATAGACCACAAATTCCAATGAGGTAACATTCGGGAAATTCCCGCCGTACTCATAGAAAAATAACAGACATAAAAAAATCATTAAAAATATGAAAATATTGACTTTGCGGGGCCCTGGCAACCCTTGCAGCCACCCTACACTGACAAAATGATGAATGTGTAGGCCACATACTTGTGACAATAATGTAAGAAATGGTAGCCATTGCTGCCATTGCGTAATGAATTCGTTTTATGTAGGAAATATTTTCCAAAAAAAAAAAAAAAAAAAATGCGCAAAAACATTCATTGAATTAGACATTCTTCCCCCTCCCCCACTAATACCACGTCCATATGCAAATCATTTTTGCTGCACACATCATGTATACGAACAAGAATTATGCTTCTAGACCACTTCAGTGAAAATTATATTGTGTTATATGGGACCGTCCCGAAAATAAATGTAAATTAACCAAATTTGATCCCTTTTCGTCTATAAACAACAAGTACACATACAGGTTACTATCATGTAGGGGACTACCTCATTGCTTCACATACCAATTTTTATGGATGTACCACAAAGTGGGGAGGAATACCCGCCAAAACCTGATGAAAAAAAATTGATGAAAAATTAAAAAACGAACTTCATCCTCCCTTTCTCGACCGTACATACGTACCCCCTATATACATAAAATGCAACTGACGGAAAGCTTCATCCCTCAAAAATACTTTGGTACCAAATCATCTTTCTAGCTTAATTAGAGGCTGAGCTATTGATGTTTGTTGTAAAAATAAATGTAATTTACGTCAAAAAACTTAAAACTCCAAAAATTGGCTAACTTTGCCCCCTCCCTTCTCCCCCATATAAGCAAGAAGTACAAATACACGATATTATCATGTAGTGGCTTACTTCATTGCTTCACGTAACAATTTTTATGAATCTTTCCCCCAAGAGGGGGAATGGCCCCCAAAAAACTCTTGAAAAACAACAAAAAAGCACGATATTTACCCTCCTCCCATATACATAAAATGCACACCAGCAAAGCTGCATCTTTCAGAAATAAATTGGTACCAAAACCATCTTCCAGCCTTAATTTGAGGTTTAATTAGGGCCTGAGCCATTGAAGTTTAAAGCCCTGACACAGCAGTTGCGTCAATGGGCGTTTAAAGATTAAGAATGCAGACGACCAGTAGAATGTAGCACAAAGAAACTAAACTACATACTCTGTGAACGGAGATCGGGAAAATCCCGATTTATTTCTCCGGAATTAAATATTTGGACGGATCGAGATTAGGGAAGTTCCCGAAATTTGATCCTAGCGGTTGAATATAGATGGCAAGCAATACCTAAGAGTGTAAAAATGTAATATATATGCGTATTTAGATTATTGTTTTAAACAAAATAAACATTTTAAACATGTTTTTTTTAACAAAGTACTTTGTTTTAAACGTTTAAAACGTTTTAAACAAAAAACATGTTTTAAACATAAAAAACGTTCTTTTTTTTTTAAAACATGTTTTTTCAACCCTGATCAAAAGGTGTATTAAGGATCTGTCTATATTATGCAATTCCTGAAAACAAAGAAAAATAAACTTTGAAATTATCATGATAAAACTTTTACTGACATGACCCTGCAACATTGCTATTCATCACGAACTGAATGGTCAGTTCTATGGCAGATTCCTGAAGTGCCCCCGTTTTGATTCAATGAATAGCAGCGTTGCCAGGTGTATGTAAGTAAATGTTTTATCATGATAATTTCAAAATTTCTTTTCATTGCTTTCAGGAATTGCATATCATAGACAGATCCCTAAGACATCTTTTGATGCACTGAAACATCACCACTGTTGCAAATTCAGAATGTTAATTTATGAAAACCACGTTTTCCCTAGTAACCCCTTACAAAAGCCTCATCCGATTAGTTATTGTTCGAAAGCAAAAATTCTTTTTTCCATTCCATACTTTCCAAGCTACTCTAACTATACAAACTGAAAATTAACGGCGGAACATCTATACGCATGAGTTATGAGTCAATTTACGTGTCTTGTTAAAAAAAATCGATTTACACCTTCGGTTACATCTGGCAACACTGTGTGGTTCCTAGTGTACTTCAATCGTTGCTTTCTATTTTAAAAATATATGCATGAACAAGGCTTCATTTTGGTATAACCATTATTTGTGTACCGCTTCAGGTTCAAAAGTTGTACTATCACAAACTCCGGGTTACATTGTATATTGGACACCCCGTAGTTTAGTAAATGCCCCGTATAATTATCAGTTCACTTCTTGTATCAGAAGGTCACGAAATTACCTGCACTTGCTAACAATGAAAATATTCAGTGCGCACTATTCACATTAAAAGTAAATACGTAATCGATTGAGAAGTGTATTTACATTTATTTGACACGCTTATCACCTGCTGCAGAGTGTAGTGCCCACCTTAATTTTTAAGAGCTTAAAAAAATCAAAATTGAAGATATTTCACTAGATAACGCTTTCTCTACCCATTTTACGTTAGACCCCGTTTTACCACATTCTCTTGCCAGCAATGCTACAAGTAATTTCTGATAAGCTTAATAAGTTTTTTTTTTTTTTAAATAATCGCTGATTATCGCTTACGATTGTACACGTATATAAGCCTTTAACGCATGTAGAATTCTGCAAAGAATGAAGGATCCCAAACGAAATCAATCCCTTTTCAATTGCCGATAGAATAATGTCTTCTTTGTTGATTTATTAATAAACAAAGGAATGAATTAGTCTTTGTAATTCAAAGTAAGAAATTCATCATGTTCTTTAAAAATACATTTTTCCGGTTCTAGGTCCTAATTATATAGGGTGCGGCACGTAAAACCGGCCCGTCGTAATATTCTGGTATATTGTGTTTTTGGCAACACTTAAATAATCTACCTTCCTACCAAGAGGTGGCGTGTCGAGGTCGGGTCGACTTACGTGACCTGCAGCAGTCACGTGCAGCCGCAGCCAGTGAAACTTGTCGAAACCAGTTGAGAAAAAGGCCTCGTTGTGTTAAGCCGGGTGAGTGTCAGTGTGTGATAATGCCGTATTCGATACTCGAGCGTGTTGCCATTGTTGAAGGGTTCATTCTCACTGGATCTTTTGTGAAAACAAAGAATTTGTTTCGAGAGAAATTTCCAGGACGTTCTGTGCCAGCAAAAAGCACCATTCAGGAATTGATTGAAAAATGGCGGCGTACAGGATCGGTTCAAAATGCTCCCAGGAACAGACGACCATCTGTCTGCACACCTGAATTAAAGATGCAGGTGGAGGAGATAATGACAAGAAGTCCTCGAAAGTCAACCAGGAGATTGAGTCAACAGGTTCATGCGAGTGAGAGAAGTTGCAGACGTGTTTTAAGGGGACTGAAGTTATAACCGTACCGGATAAGTGTTGTGCAAGAACTGAAGGAGCCTGACCTGCAGAAGAGGGTGCATTTCTGTTCATGGCTGTTGTCCACGTGTGACTTTTACTTATGGGGACTGTTAAAGGGAAGAGTATACGAAACAAATCCACACACAATTGAAGAACTCAAAACCAGGATCCAGGATGTCACCAATAGCATTACAACACAAGAACTGACAAGGGTATATATGAATCTCCTCAATCGTGCTTACATGTGTGTTGAAGTGGGCGGAGGACACTTTCAGCACCTGCTGTGAAGGCTGCTGTGAAGGTGAGTAGTCATATTCAATACATTACATTTCATTTATGTGTTGTAGTTAATCATATTCAATACATTACATTTCATTTTATGTGCTCACTTTACGGGCCGGTTTTACGTGCCGCACCCTGTATTTATCTTGTTTATCTCCCATTGTGACTTCCATGTATTACTCTCGTTACCCTCTAGGGGTTTCGACCCTCAGATTGAGAAACCCTGTACTGGAATATGTTAATTTTTAATACTTGAATTATTTAAATTGGACCAATTGTTTATATTGGTTGATTGATTATTTTCGTTTCATGTAAAACGCGCATTCACACGCTGAAGGTAATTTCTATTAGAAAACAGTTCGTGTTATAAGCCAACTCCGTAAATTACGGTTGTTAAGTACTTAAAATTTTATCGAATAGCTTTTCATTTTGGTATAATTCCTGCTAAGTATTTTACCTATTCACTGCTAGTAAAAATATCCGACTCATTGTTTCAGTTTTATATTGAATCCTAGTAAAGTGTTATGTGTAGCCTAGCAATTTTGCCTCTTAGATATCATCAAAGAAAGGAACATTAACTTGTGACGACAGATAAAATATGAATAAGGAAGGTTACACTGTGTGTATTGCCTCAAAAGAGGTAAAAGTACTGTGGAGTACGATGAAGTAATATACTTATTTTTTCGACCTCAAAGTAGACAGAAACTATTCATTAAAATTTAGATAAATTTTACGAAAGGTACAGTAGAACAGACAGAGGAAAAAGTCACACAAATGCTAAGTAGAATGACAGAAGATTTTCTGGTTATGCTTCCTGGATGTTTGTAAAAAGTATCAAGTTTAAAAAGTTCAACGCGTAAAGGCCGTCTCACACCTCCTGACATTTAAGGCATCTCCTCCTTTTCACAATACCCAATCAAAGTTAGGCGACATTGTCTAATATTCGATGCTTGAGAGAAATATTTTGTATTCGAAAATTCTTTTGTAATAGAATGTTAAAATATATCTAGGGGGGAAAACAGTAAACGTTTCTAAACATGTAGGCCTACGAAAAAAGAAAAAAGAAAACACACACACACAATTCTACGTACAGTGGTTCATTATCGTATTGCAATTTTTCTTCATATAAAAGCCAATCCGAAACAGCGTATGCTTCGATCTCCCACCTGTGTCTTACAAAAGACATGTTTCAAGTTATTCTTGTAAACGAAAGAAAGGGAAATATGACAATGTCGCACTTATACTCCATTGGCTTTTGCCAGACGTCAAGAGGTTTGAGCCGGACTGTAGTACTTTCAACATTTTCATTTTATAAATTATGGAAGAAATGTTCTATTACGTTAAAACATAAATTTTAACTTGTTTATTCGCACGCTATATTGCTAACAGAAAGTGTGCGGAAATAACATTAAGTATATACACAAAACTCTCGTATACATTTCAAAGTGAAATTATTCTTTAATATAATTTACTAAAGCTTTACTTTTTTTTAATTAAAACTATGTTTCTTACAGCTATGTACATAATACATTTACATTATGTACAAAAATTTCCATTTGTAATTCTGAAAGGGATTGTATAGATTTGAAGGAATTATGTGCTGCAAAGGTCACGCTAATGACAACAGAAAAATCTTTAGAGAGAACACTTTTCGTGTCAGTGCTGCATCGTCAAGGTAATTCTCACAACAGCCTTTAGATGTTCGAACACACGCAACAATATTCTGTCTGTATGGTACCTTATGTAATGTATGTTTCTCGTGCTTAAAATAAAGATTGTTACAGAAAAAAGAGAAGAAAAATACTGATACTTGATTCTAAAAGGAGAAACACTGCAAAATCCTATAGCAGAATAACTACTGTAATTCTTTTATTTTCTTTTTCTTTCTTTTTTTTATTTCCAAAATGAATGAAATATTTCAGTTTTACGGTGCCGTCCCACTGTTAGACTAAACCACAGGGATGATTAATGAAATTGGTCATTATAATAATCGGTGAAATGAGAATGTGGGAAGAAAGGGAGAACTCTGAGAAAACCTACAGACACGGACGCTATTGGAATGTAATTTCCTGTAGTTCTCAGTTCTATAAAGCAATACATTTAACCACTGGCGTCTCTGCCATATAAAAGTTGGGGGAGGGGCATCAAAGAAAGTGATTTAAATGGAACTACCTAGCCCAACCTGTTTATTAACTTCGATTCCATTTGTTACCTTTCTGCTTACCATCACGGATCCCCTAAGGTGTATCAAGAACTCGATTACAATCGTTTCACAGCCTGAATATTATATTCCAAATAAATACAATTATTATTATTTAAATGATATTCTGTGGTTAGTAAATATATTAAATTAGAATAAAATATTGAATATTTTGTACTTCAAAATATTGGGGGGACGCGTCCCCCCGCCAGAGACGCCCGTGCATTTAACAAACCATGCACAAATAACAGTGTGACATTTGCAATTTCAAAGAACCCATTAAAAAAAGTATTGAATCCTTAATTCCCAGTGCCAATACTGTGTACTTTGAGCTTATAGTATGTTATATTTTTCACGTATCTGTGATTTATTTATATAGTATGTTTAATTAACTTTGTGTGACTCTATTTGAATCAATATTTCTTAAAATAATGTCAGTTACCACACCTGTATTTTCGCCCCTGGGTCCAACAAAATTTTTCATCAGTCTCCTTATTTCTCCAATTTAGTTATGTGTAAGTAAAAATAAGACAAAAAACTGACGAACAACGAAACGATATCGTGTCTCTCTAAGATAGAGCCGTGGCTAGAGATTTCGGCGCCCCTACACTCACCTAACCAAGCTTTTTACACATAGGAGAAGGAGCTTTTGTTGTTACGCTGCGCTGAATTTTTATCAAGCTGATAGGACAGACCATTCAACGGCCAAAAGTGATCATTATGTATTCTTGTAGGCAAAAATATAGTTTGGCTACTACATATGTTCGAAAGTATAGTAATTACTTAATTTCTTAATGAATGAAAGTTCTGAATTTAAGGTTACTTATTATTAATTAACATATGAAATATACACTAACACACATGCACACATACATATACTGTATATATATCTATAACATGTATGTAGACAAATAAAAAATATCACACAACTAGATATTTATGTACAAAAAAAATATCCTAGCGATATAAGTATTTTATGGAAAAATGATGCCAATAAATTCCATCAAATTGGAAGCATTTCAATGGAATTAAAAACCACACACACACACACACACACTGGTAGTAGTCAACTTTTGAAAAAGATGAAATTCGTTCGGTTAAGAACCTATTCTACTGCTTCAAGTTCAAAAATGTTATTATTCCCCTTGTTTACCTTCATTTTTAATGTTTCTGCGCAAACAGCAATCACGATTAATCCGATTGGATAGAAAAGCGGTTTAAGTAGCCAAACACATCATCATCAAAACGCTTAACACGTTTCAGAGTTTGACTGTTTCTGATTTTGAAAATGATTCTGCGTACACTATAAGTCATTACTCGGCAACTTGTATATCACATCGTCATTAACAACCCATGCATAGACTAATAACTTTAAGTAATAAGCAAAATCTTATTGTGACTCTGACCGAAACGTTTGGGTTGCGGGCGGAGCGAGCAAGAAAATTAACAAATCTTTCTTTGCAAACCGACGACGATATAGATTTAATAGGGCGCCAATCAGTAGCGTAGCCAGGATGTGTGTTTGGGGGGGGGCCAAGTGCTGTTATAGGTACATATAGAAAAGTTACAAACAAAAAAATATATAAACATAAAAATATATAAAAAATTACAAACATCAAAGTACTAAAGTACATTGTCGGACCTCTTTGGGGGGGGCCCGGCCCCTCCGGGCCCCCCCCTTCCCTACGCCACTGGCGCCAATACTTTTTCGGGGCGATGCGTCGTTTACTCATTTCCAACTCTTTTCTTCTTGAGCCCGTTGGCTTGCTATCAGCGTCCGGGGCAACCACCCTGTTCATCCCCCCTTCCCCAGTTACGGCTGTGCTCTGGGATACAAAATAAAAGGAAACATCAATAAAGCTACTAAACGTTAGTCTACAGAAAATACAACACACCATTGTCCATAAGTTTCCAATTACAGTTTATGAATTCACAAATACCTAGAAAGCCTTTTCTTTTTCGCATACCATACTTCAAACTTGATTTCTAAATACGCTGCCCCGTGATTCATGCGTAAATATGGGTCTCTCAGTCAATATTTTGACGATTTTCATTTCTTTCTGCTTTTAAAAGGCTCGATCCATACAGATTCTAATAAAGTAGCAAAACTGATGATGAAACAAAGCTAATAAAGTAGTGAGCGATTGGCATTGTTTTAAGAAACACCGATTCACTTCCATATTCCACACTTCTCAGTGCGGCCTCCAATCGACATTAGAGTTTCAGTGTCATAGTAATCAGAAGCCTACGTATAAACTCGAGAATCAAGATAAGTAGTGACTTCGAGCTTGCTTTATATAAAAATTTAGACTTTATGCGTGTATACACATGTCTTTAATAGGCAAAGAGTTCTATTTTGTTTTGAGTTTAACGTCCCATGACTACGCACGGAGGCTAAAGGAGACGACGATGATAATACCGAACAAATTGCTGGAATCAAAAAAGGGAGGAAACGGAGAACCTCACGAAAGCCCGCGCACACGGTGATTATCAACCATAAATCCCACTTGGCGCGACCTGGGATCGAACCAGGGACCTCACGTAGGAGATGTGAGCGCTCTACTACTGAATCACCATGATTCGCACAGAGTTCCTACGTACACTAATGTTCATATTGTCAGAATCTCTTACGAAACAACTAGCTGTCTTTGTTATTTACGTTACTTTGATCGTACTACTGAAGAGGCAATTTGGATAAGGGCGTATCGACCTATTACCGGTAAAATGAGATATACATATTTTCTGCAAGTTGAGCACATCCGCATATGTCTAGGTGGTGTTAAGGTAATATCTCTGCTCCGTAGCGAACGCCTGTCTCCAAAAATAGTGTGTAAATACGTTGGTTAGTTGGATAAGGGCGTTTGTCTTTCTGCTCTCCTGAAAAATTGAAGAATTGCTAGTTAGGCCCTTATCCAAATTTACCCCTCATTTGTCTTCCCCTTAAACATCAAGGATACTACGAGTTCAACCGAACTCATCCGATCTGTATCAAACTTAGCATAGTGGTTTGTGCCTTGATCTACTACACAGGCGCGTGAAGTATTACGGTGTATGTTGTGAAGCTTCAGTTCCCAAGTTGCGGGGAGAAAAAATCAACTGAGCTCATCGAATCGAGGTAAAACTTGGCATGATGATAGTGAAGTATTACGTTGTGCTGGCTTTTGGATCCCGAGAGAGGGAGAGATCAAATTTTGAGTCAGAGTTTCGAAAACAGAAAATAGCAGGAGTTACGTAGATAACCTCTTCCGTCCGTCCGCATAGAATAGTCCCAGTTACAGCAAGTTGGCTATTTTGCATTGAAACACATACCAGCGGAAAACAAAAAATGAACAAGAAATTAACAACAGTAATGCATATAACCTGTAACAACAGTAATAGTTCGTAAATGATGCACAACCAACGTTCTAAATCAATTCATTGGGAATAATAAGAATGTAATTAACAATGTTTAAATAGCAGTTAAAGGCCAGTCTCGAATAGAAAGACAAAAGTCAAATGAAGGACAATCTTTACGATAAGGTATACGTATTTCACTTGTTTTTGAAACTAATTAACTGTATTTATAGTCTTAAGGACATTTCAAGACACAACATACTGAAAAGTTACTTGTAGTTGCTATTATAGATTTTTTTTTTAAAATGAAGTGCGAATATGCTCAATTTTTGTTAAAAAGCAACTCCAATAGTGGTGCCACCATTTGTACAGGAGTGAAATAATTGGCAATGGCGAGGAAACTGATTTCCCTGGACCCCTGGCACTTAGGGTCTAATAGTGACGACTTTTTACTTTGAAGGCATTCTTTAAATTCTGATGTGAGGCACGAATATTACGTAAAATAAGTTTTGTTATTGCCCAGTACCAGTTCCAATGCCAGCTTTTATTTCGGGGTGGGAACAAGCGGAGGGGCAAGTTTTTTTTTATTTTTTTTTTAAGAGGGAAGCTATTTCTTTGTACATACCGAAAATAACATTTTTATGTTACTTGACTTACATCATAACACACCCTGTCTGGAAGCGCCTGCCCCTTGCCTCCTGTAGCGTCCTTACTGCTCAGTGCCAGTGTTCGTAGGTTTCTTTAAGAAAATTTCCCTCGACTGACAAAATTTTCCTTTTCTTATCAAATTTTCCCTATTTTGTTGAGTGTCCAATTCCTATGACAGAAGTTGCGTGATAACGTTAATTTAGCTACATTAAAGGAACTACCAACCACATTTGTTTTATTGGTTTGCTTTTTGCTTCTATTTTTTCATTTACTTCTCATTCACTTTATTTTATTTATTTATTTATTTATTTATTTTTACAGAAGTTACACAAATACACTGTCAACAAAATGAAACGAAATGTTTCAGTTTAACGTCCCACGTTTTTATCTTTACGCTAAGGGAGACAATGATCGGACACGGACTCGAGAAAATCCACGGACACGATGTTGTTTACCACAAGCTTACTTGGCTGGGAATTGAACCAGGGAAATCATGCACCAGAGGTAAGCGCTCTACCACTGAGCTACCATGCACCCCATCCAGCCAACATGTGGGTGCTACTTATGCTACTTTGAGCGCACGCAAACTATTGCTACTGTATTGGTTTATTTCTGAAGAACAAAGAAATATTTCAGCATTGATATTGGTCAATTAGTCAGCTAGAGAATTTCCCTGGATTATTCACGTTTTATCGAAAACTTTTTTTTTCTTTTTTTGCTAAATTTACCTATGAAATTTCCCTCAAACTACGAACACTGCCGATTACATGTCTTACATACATAATTATTGAACAAAGGGACTCTTCTGTGATAGTAGCGGACCAAGTAGTCAGAACGCATGAACAAGGATAATATCAAGCATCGTGACTTAAGCTATGTTGCCAAATTTGTCATGGAATTCAATCAGCGCTACGGACTCTATATTAAAATAACTGGAATTTGTGTTCAGTCGTTGCTCATTCATAAACAATAAGAAATGTCAATTTTTAAAACTATTTTTCTTTGTATTCATTGGTAAGGCATATGATTATATGACTATACTACAGAACTGACCCTGAATATCATATTTCTATTGAACACGCAATCAAATTTCTGAGGATGATAACGTTTCTCGTATTATGTTGGTGCAGTTGAAGAAAACGAATGGAAAAGGTTTTTCCTCTCCTATTCACGCTTACGCATGCTAGGATGTTAGAAATTATCTTGTGATATTTTAAAGTGGGGTCCGAACCACTGCTCAGGTTGTGTACGAGGAGATCCTCTTTCTCTCTTGTCACTCTTTAGACTGACTTTCGCTTTCTGGATTAAATGAGATCCGTGTTATGTCATTTATTATTATTCGTTGTCAAAAATAAAAAAGCATTCCGTAAGAGATCTTCTTCGGTGTACTGACATGGGTATTAGAAACTAGAAAGTCTGTACACGCTGTGTACCTTTTATTTCAGCCTGGGCTTATTGTTATTCAAAACAATCGGTTAGTTAGAAAAAAATCTACTTTATCTACTAGAATCTACTTTACAATATGTTAAATTAATGGAAACAACACTCACAGGGTCAACAATGAGAGTTTTCTCCACAAATATTATTTCTTGGTTATTTTATCAAGTATGCACTTCACAACAGAAAAAAATGATTAAATTCTGTAACCGGTTAATTGAGTTACTCTGAAACAGAAATATCTTTGTTGTTGCCTGCAGCAATATAGTTCTGCTAGTCAATCGTACAATTCGTACGATATGATATAGTGAAGTAAATAATAGTAGTTGTAACTGCATAATCAACAAGGCTGTATAAAGGGTAAGAAAACAAACTATATTAGATAAAATCAACTTAGCTAAACTAAATGTTTTGCTAAACTATAAAATATTCTACGCATTCATACTGTTGCCCTGCAACTTATTAAATGTAGATTTTACGTACTATATAATTTTGTTCATTACTCAACTGTACGTTGTATTTACGATCTTTAAAATAAAAAGAAAGAACGCTTGTATATGTGTTCCAGAGAACAATGGAAGCTAAAAGAGCATTGCAAGATAACAGAACGGTGTTTACATTTCATGGATTCCAAATTCCGAACTTCTATATTTCTCCTGGCTGTTTCAACACTACCTTTCGCTATGGGAAGGAATTTACTGAAGGAACTGTAAGGTGTTATTAATAGGGAATGATTTATAGTTGTGCAAATAGATATATATTGTCTTATCATATTCCGTCGTATTTGTCTTATCTTTGCCCATCATGATGTGTAAACTTCAAAATATCCTTAACGTTATTACCCACAAAGGACTGAGAATATCGCACGACTTTTAGCTTATAATATGGGCTCCAAATCTCGTCAAGTACAATAGGCGAGCTGGATTAAGGATCTGTTCCGCAGAGAGTTTCTGCTCTTTACATAATTACAAGTGTTTCCAACTAAGACGTCAAGGAAAGTAAAACTGTTGAGTGCTGCAAATACACCAGCACTGGCGCAAATTAGTATAATTTTATCAGATAATTTAGAAAAGAAATATCTCACTTTACGTCAATACATTCTGCTGTAGTACTAACCACGTACCGGTACTTATGCTACAGAGTTACATATCAGTTGCTTTACGGTCAGTGGCGGATCTAGAAGGTTAAAACTGGGGGGCAGCCAAAAACTAGACTATGATAGATATATAATGAGTTTAATACAAACTTTCAAAAATATATAAATAATAGCTTAAATTATTTTTGTTACTCAAAAAACTGAGGGGACCAAGGTCCCTTGACCCCAGGCTAGATACACCACTGATAGAAACTAATAGTTTTCATTCATAAGATCGTTAATTACAGAGAAACAAAGACAATTCTTTAATCCGAAACTATCAAGTTTATTATTATCATTATTATTATTGCAATAATAATAATAATAATAATAATAATAATAATAATAATAATAATAATAATAATAATAATAATAATAATAATAACGTTTACGACTGTTGATCATGTATTAGATGGTAGTTCTTTTGTTTAAGAGGAAGGAAAACCTTGTGAAACAATATTTTTTGAGCAATAACTGCTATGTTATTAAGGTGACAATAAGTACTAAAAGTTATCGAAGGACGTTTTTTAATTGTATAACTAACTCTTTTGAACCTCTCTTTTCTTCTCTTATCTGTTGGGAGAACTGCCAGATAACTTCTGAAAATTTGCCAAGACTTCCGGTTAAAAGAATGAATGAGAATCACAGAATGACTCATTTTCTGCTTTTTTTTTTTTTTTAAATCTAGTGGCTTATTGTATTCATCGGAGAATTTTGATTGTCAGGAAACAGCAATAAATATTACCTTCACAGGTTAATGTTCAAAATAGAATCCGTAAAGTACATACTTTTTCAGCATTTTCCACAATTATCAGTTTACGATGTATCACATTTTCTAAACGTAAGAACTTTCAAAGCAACTGAAATGCAGTGACGTGGAAGCAATTAAGCTACAAAGTCAATTTATTTATAAATATTTTGCTTTTAAAACATTATTATTATTTGTCGTTGGATATGAAAAGATTCATATATCTTTAACTTGACCGTACAACTGTTATATGTATCATTAACGTGACCATCATCAATTTCAACAAAATTTACAGGCTTGGCTCTATCCATGAAATAATACAAAAAATATATTTTTTAAGATCTTTAAGTCACTTAGTTCTTTGCGTAGGACTGTAAAAATGTCAAGAAAATTGCAAAAAGTAAAGTTCGGTTAATGACAAAAAATATTTTTCTCAGCTCCTATCAGCGTTAGCGTTCAATTTGGTTTTATTTTAAAGCTCTTGGAATGGGCTTTCATTGTGACATTAATATATCAAGGTCACCAAACATTTATTTGATAAAGTATATCCAAACGTGTACTTCTAAAAAATCTTTTAAAAATATTTTCCAGGTTACTGATGTGTTGTATCTGTAGTGAACATATCATAATTGGATCGCAATGGGATCATTGGGTCACCACTTTATTTGTTATTTGCATTGCTTCCGAAGATATTTACGTAAGAATTACACACTCCCTTTTACAACTTCTGGTTAGTATTGTTCATTTCTTGATTTAAGAATGTAGATTCTTCCTATTGGTTGACCCTAAGGTCTACTTTTGAAATAAGATCATTCATAGATACATTAAGAACATCCTGAACGTCTTGGTAATGGAAGGAAGGTGAAAGTTCATATGTATGTAAGAACTTCCTCTTTACTGATTGATTTTCCTGTTCTAAGTCTAGAACACACCCTAACCACCAGTGACCATCCAAAATGCAGATCAAGAATCCAACCATTTCTGTGAATTCAAGATCACCCTTTCTACTTTTGAATTGTTAGAAAATGAAAACACCCTCACTCACAGCTTATTCTTGTTCACCGAAGTTTATGAGTAGCTGGTATAGTTCTTATTGTTATTACCCTGAATTTAAATCTCTTCTTTGTGCTGTTCAATTGTTTGTACTGGAAATGTATCTATTGATCCAGCCATACAATTATCGTAGAGTCATGATCTGGTTATTGTAGGTCATCTGAAGACTGGCTCTAGCTGCAAGTCTTTTAACACTCCCACTAACACCATCGCATTAACTCTGGACACGTAATGTGGCAATATATATATTCTGTTGAGAAAATTAGCCTATTTTTATACTGAGAAGCAGCACCATTACTGTAGTAGTATATCAGGCTTGGTTTGTGCTAAAATGAGACTGCATGAACGAATTAGGTATTCCTAGAAAAGGTGCACTGCTATTGTATTATGTGTCAGGTAGTCACAAATTGTGAAAACAGATGTATGCGTCAATGTATTTGTTGTTGGATCTTGCAAACAGATTGCCAAGAGATGAACCTGTGCATTGTTCCACTGGAAATCTTTGGCTGTATCCTGAAGAATGAATGAACAGTTTCTCAGCGAAGTCGCAGATTACAAGATATTCAGGTGTTGCTTCAAATGGGTGGAGTAACGTAACTGGACCGTGGACTAGCAAGAAACGAGTGTTCAAGAAGTTTCGGAAGTTTTTCGAAACATATACTAATGAATTCTTCAGTAGGTTTCACGGATGTCTCGAGAAATGTTCTTTCAAGTTGAATCCATTCTATGTAGGTGATGATTTCAATATAGTTGAGGTCGAAAGCTTCTTTAATTCTCCCCTTGACTTCTTCAAATTCAGGACAATTCTTGCAGTCTCCAAAGTAGCAAGCTTTAGTTAGATTAGTTTCCACTAAATACGTCATAACATATTTGTAAGACTTCATTGACCTATCCCCTTCCATCAGTTCTTTCATCCTACAATGAATAACCATTAATGTTGTGCTTTGGTGCGTAGCATGCACGTAAACATTGTGGGTTCCACTTGCACCCGCAAGAACACAGTATTTAGGCCTATGGAAAAATCATATTTTAAGTAGTGGATATCTGTTTATAAAATGCAAAAGCTACACGGAGATTACAAATTTTTAACATACTCTCGTTTTCTTTAGATATATGATCAGATATAATCTTTTGTTGAGATATGATGTTTCATTCTGGTAACCATAACATTACATTGCACGCTAGGAAATATACAAATCGTGTCTTACAGTATGGATGAATAAGCAAGATAAAATTGAAATCTCCAAAACAAGAGAACTCGCTGCAATTAATTATGGAAAACATTTTAAACATATAATCTAGTTTATATTGGGTGAATCATGTCTTGCAATATTCTGGTATAGAACATACCTATATTTATTAAAGTAAAAGGAGAGAAGATTAATGTTTAAAGTATAGTTAAGTTGTCTGCAGCCACCTTCCTGCCAGTTCCCTGATTCCACGTCGATATCACGTCTTGTTGTTAGAGGCAAAAAAGTCAGTCATTCTTGCTTCCATCTCCTGCTGGTTACAGGAAATGCACAATTGACCGAGCATGTAGAAATCTAAAGGGGCAAGGTCAGGACTATACGCCGGGTGTGGCACTACTTCGATGCCATGAAGTTTCTGCATTTTTGTTGCTTGTTTGGAATCGAGTGTTGTTTTACGTTATCCTACTGATCGCAACCAAAATAGCGCGGCCATAAGCCCGAATCCGCCTAGACTAAATAATAAAATGTTACAAAGTTGAAAAATTGTAGATAAACACATTGTCGACAGGTATGTCCACACATTATAAAAATTGCGTACAAGATAAAGTAAGTCTAAAATATAACGTATTAAACAAACCATTTGTACGAAATAGGAACTCGAGACACTCCGTTGAGTCCTGGCGCCATTTAGTCTCGAACCTAACATTTGTTACATAATGTTAAGTTTGTATATCGACATTATATTTTATTTTCTTTTTCTATCTTCTTCTTGTATATTGAATAAAACTATTGAATAAAAATAAATACTGGAACTCAAGCAGATAGTGGAGCATTACAATTGTTGAAAATAGGTGGTTTTATAAAATGGTGGAATTTCTCCAGTCGCATCAGTCATTTGTGCTCCACATTGATGAGACGCCCTATGTTAAATGAACCAGCAACATTGCCAGTTTAGCAGGCTGTTTCTGTGAGCTCTCACCATACCAAAAGTACAGCGTTGTTGAGAAACGGATTCGAGGTGTTCTACGCTTCCTCGCCTGAGACTACATATAATGCGAACCTACGGGACCTCCCATCATCATTGTTCGGAATATTTTGGATAGATATTTTCCCGGGAGATGGATAGGCCGAAAAGGACCAATGTTCTGCCTACTTCGATCTCCTTATATCATCCCATTGGATTATATTTTTTTGGAGGTTCCTTAAGTATTCCTATTTCCCATATCCTTCTAGTAGGTTGCTACAGGTGAAAGCGGTTCATTGACGCTCAGTGGAGTAGCAGCTAATTGTTCTGGGGGAACATGACACTTTCGGAGGGGTCTTTTGAAATACTACAAGCAAATCGAAATTCAATTTCAGTAATTTTGGTCCCACATTGGTAAGCCGCTCTACCTTAAATAATAATAATAAAAAAAAAAACATTTCCAGTTCAGCAGGCTGTGCAAAAAGAACGTAAGAGCACACAAAAATTACACGGGAACTTGTACATTGTTATATAATTTGGGAGGCGAAGCTTCTTTCCCCTTGTGGCTAAGCCCCTGTTGACGTTGACATATTGGTAATGCTGAGATACTGTGCAAGGAGTCGCCTTGACACACTGTGGCCAACCAAAATAGCATACACTGACGTTTAATATAATGACAAAAATGAAATATGTTAAATTAAGGTACATATTGAAAGGATCTGCGATATTATATAATCTGAATTGGTATTTGTGACGGATTATACTGGTTGGGAACAGCCAGATCGTCGGATAAATTTCTGGTCCAGAAATGAAAAATCGTTCGATCACACTGAAATATGCAACTATTTCCATTTATGGACAACGTATGAAAAAATAATTTGGAGTAAACCGACATATTCCATTTACTTAAAACGTTTAATTGTATTTCTTTAATCTACCGTTCATTTATCTTATCAAACTAATCTGAGCCCACACACTCCCTTTCATGACATAAGAAATGCTTTGAAAAGTTTACTCTGAGATTTAGCTTGGTTTTCGCTTACTTGAATCTTGTCAGAGGCAATTTCCGTCCTTCTGCTGAGTCTGCACAAGAAACCGGTAATTTACTTTGAGTAATTTAGGACGTTCTATTTTCACACGAAAAACTTATGGTATTGATCACTTCAGAACCCGGCTTTGATAAGTAATGCCTTTTAGAGAAGCAAAGAAATAGGTCGAAAACGTAATGGTTGTTTTCAATCCTCTGAATGAACTTGTTACAAAAATACATTTGTTTATTCTCTAATTTCGAAAAAAAAAAATCGATCATGCGACAAGTAGAAACGACAGTAATGAAAAAGAACAACCTTAACTCTGTACATAAATGTGTATGAGGTGTACTAAAAATGTCAGTGGGCGAAGTTGTCAAGTATCTATTAGACAAGCAGGCATAGAGTCGAAACATTACATAATATAGACACAGATCATTCGGAGACCACTTAAGTACTGCTTCTTTGACTTCGAAATTCCATATGTTATACAGAAGATAATTTCACGTTTATGATAACGAATTTGACAACTTTACCAGCTTAAGAAATACCACGTGTAGCGTGAATTTTCGTTCGAGAAGAAAAAAAAATGTAAATGTTTTTTGGAAAGATCTTGTAATCCATCTATGTGACGGTAAATGCTCGCTTTGATTAAGTGATTCGCGTTTTTAACGCTAGGGTGAGCTGAGTCTAAGTCTTGACTACGATGTCACCGTTTGACCTGACATCTAGTGGCCGAAGTAAAAACCTGTTCAACTGAACGTGTAATCTTTAGTTCTATGGACAGGTGAGGTAGAGGAATGTTGTGAATTCCTTCTGTTCCATTTGATAACGTCGAAAATGAGTTGAATAGACTAAGTATAATTAACATTTAAGTTTGCTATATTTACTGCCTTGGGAGGCTATTTCATTAGGCAAATGTTTTCTAAATTTAAACCTTTTCTTTTTCTCCCGAGATCAGTGGATATTAGTAATATTTGAAATTAAATCTAGAAATTAGTAATGGTATTTTTGGCTACTTAACTAGAAATTGTTACGACGTAGTAGTGAATGACTTTCGGTATATCTTTCTATTTTGGAGTGCTCATTTATATTTCTTCGTGCTTATTAATTGGATTCCGTTTGATACGTACTGAAAATCATTTAATCAACTTGTGCAATTACTGCAATCTTCATTCTTTTTGTGTGTTAAAATTACGTAAAGATTTTTGCTCCTTTAAAAACCAGTTATATAGAGCTTTCAAGCTTGCTCCTTCAGAGCTAGAAATATTAGCTTTAAACGATCTAAATTATTTATATTTTGTTTGGCTTTACGTTATTTTGTTATATACAAAGATATTCATATTAATAGTTGTTGTTGACAATTTCCTTTTGGAAAAAAAAAGTTAAAAATAAAAGTTTACTAGCATGTATTTCATGGAGTCTTAATGAAACGAACCGAGGTCCCTATGTATGCGGTGTATTTCGCTACATAGAAAATATATTAAATCACCTGTCCATAGAACTCGGTTCTCAATAGGCCGAGTAGGCTCCATGAATGTAGAATATAAATGCCTTTGTAAGAGGAAAATTATTAGGCGTGTCTTTTTGCTCTCAAAATTTAGTAAAAGTAACAAACCCCTTTTGGAAGTATTTAACCTTCAAAATTCTAATCCCTTATGAATCAATTAGGCAATTTTTGTGATACAGATAGAGAAAGTAATACCTCTTTTGGTACTGATTTAGTATGGAGTGGCCACACGTTAGGCGATGTTACAATGAGTGAGAGTGTAATTTCGCGTATAGAGAACCCAAATAATGCTCACGTTTGTGGAAATAAAGGCCCTTGTCATAGAGATAATGAAAATGTAACCATGGAACCTCTGGGATATGTTAAATTTAATGAAAAAGTAAGTGAACATAGAGAACCACCTAGCACAAGTTTGATGTACGGTAAAAACCATATGCAAAATTTTCAATCTTTTACGGACGAAAGTGATCGAACCACCTATGTTAAGACATTTTATAGGAGTAATTTTGGAAATGAACCTATTAGTGAACAAAGTCAAAGTAACTTGATGGGTAGAACCTTACAATGTGGACCCATAAGTTCACAGCCTAAATTAAATCAACCTTTGGGATACGGTTTTAAGTTTGACAAGTATTTATCAGAAACTGTGTATAAATCTGTGCAAAATCAACTTCATGATATTCCGTACGTAGACGGAAGTGATAGTTTGGCTTTCTGTCAGTTCTTACTGAAGGTGGAACTTTTGATATCACGTGGAATTGCACCGAATGAAGTGATTTTGGTTTCGGTTTTGGGTAAACTAAATGGTGATGCGTATAGAGAGATGCAAGTACTGTTGAATGAAACCTTAGAATGGCGCCATATATCTGAAAGGTTACTTCAGTTATTTGTGTCTACTATAGCACGTATGAAATTCACCCAGGAACATTTATACCGTGTCATGAGAACGTCCGAACCATTTTATGAATTCGTTCAAGAAAAAATCTGTGTTTTGAACATTTTGTGTATTCCCATGTGTGAGGAAGAATTTTGTACACTCGTGTGCAATTTAGTAACGCCTGAAGTAAGAAATGTACTTGTTTTAACGCAAATTCCAACCAGTAAGCAACTTTTGTTAGATTTTGCTAGGTCATACGATTCAAACTTAAGATATACCAAGGATTTTCGTACCGTTTCCTCTAACCAACCTATGCGTATTTCTTATGGGAGAAATACTTTTTCTCGCCCGCAACCTAAATTCTTTAGTAAAAAGCCTGCATTTCTAATGCTAAGATATATGGTGGGTGTAATACATGTGGGAAACCTACTCATCGTTCAGTTACATGCAATTATAATTCTAAACAATTAGAAAGGTGTGAAAATAATGCATGTGGAACTTTGCCAACTGAAAACTTTACTTATCAACAAAATGTGGCAAAAATAGTAGTGTCAGTTTGTCACGAAAATGTCTTTTGTGTGATTGATAGTGGCTCATCTATAAATTTAATCGGAAGAGCATTTTTAAATAAACTTAAGGAAAAATGTAGACCAAAAACTAAATCAGTGAACATTTCGATTTCGGGTATACCTGGAACTAAAACAAGTAAGGAATTAGTGCAAGTTATATTTTTCATAAAACGCAAGAAATTCGTGGATTGGTTTGCAGTAGTTGAGGAAACTGAACTTAACCTTTTGCTCGGTACACCTTTCTTACACGAACACCAAGTCTATGTGGACTACGCTAAAAACTTAGTGCATTTTCCTCGAGAAAATCTTACTGTAAAGTTAGCTTCTAACTCCGAGAGACCATGTGAGAACAACTTCTGTGCTCCAGTTTCTAATTCCAGGGTTGCCCAGGAACGACCCTTGTCACCTTGCTCAACTGGCAGTGGTCTGAATGGGAGACACAATCCTGAATCTCAAAATGTTTGTCGTCGGGGAAGAGAGTCTGTCGTGAGTTATGGGGATGCTGATGTGGGAGGAAAAGGTGCTGATCCCAGAGCGTCGGCTGTCTTGTATGCTGAAGCTGGTCCCAGTGGTGTAGGACAGCAGGGGGTTCCCTCAACATCTTGCCAAGCTGAAAGGAATTTCCAACCAAATCATTCTTCACCGGATCACAAGGAGGACGAAGAAAAAGGTACAGTAGATGTGTTAACGAAATTGTATTCACCTGATCTTGAAAGTTATGTTAAAGATCTTATTTCTAGATATCCGGATGTAGTCACTGATAAACTAGGTACAATTAAAGAGTATGAAATAGACATCCAGCTTGAAGATAAGAGTCCTTCGGTGACTCAACCCTATCCGCTAGCCAAACATAAATTGAATGAACTCGAGAAATTCGTAGACGATCTAATAGCTAGAAATGTGGTTGAAGAAGTAGATAGTTCACCTTATGTGTCACCTTGCTTCTTAGTTGTCAATAATGACAAGTCTAAGCGGCTTGTAGTCAATTACTCTAATATTAATAGGAAGGTGGTAGCTTCAGGGTATCCAACTCCCAATGTTGAAGCGTCTATAGCAAATATAGGAGGTCATAAAATTTATTCAAAATTAGATCTAAAGCTTAGCTATTTTCAGTTAAAATTAGCAAAAGAATCTCAAAAATACACTGTATTTGCTACCCCAACTAGACTCTTAGCTTTCAAAACTATGCCAATGAGTTTCTGTCATTCCGGATTTGCATTAACTAGAGTTTTAAATAAAATATTTAAAGACTTAATTGGTGAACATTTAGATCTGTTTGTTGACGACATTTGTATACATACCAATGATGTAGAAACACATAAGGAAATTTTAGAAAAGGTGTTTGCTCGATTAAAAGAATGGGGAATAACCATTTCTCCTAGAAAAACCTTTTTGTTTAAAAGAAAAATAAAATATTTAGGATATGAGTTTGAAGATGGAAATATGAAAATCGATCCAGATAGAGTTGAAATTATAAAGAATTTACCTAAGCCTCGTAATAGGAGAGCATTAGCAAGATTGATAGGTTTTGTATCCTATTATTTAAAATTTTTACCAGGTTATTCAGAATATTTAGCACCTTTGTACAAGTTGAAGTCTGAAAAGGTCCCTTTTCGGTGGGGAAAGGAGGAAGATGATTTGTTAAATAAAATTAAAGAGGCAATAGTAGATCATGTTGTCCTGAAAATACCAGACTTTAGAGAGCCATTTGTTATACACTGTGATAGTAGTTGTAAAAATTATAGTGCTATTTTATCACAGTATGATGATACAGGTAAACTTCGACCCGTATATTTTTGGTCTAAGGCGATTCCAGAGAGTGAATGGTCAAAGAATATATTTGAATTGGAGGCTCGTGCTCTTTGTTTAGCACTTTCGAAATTTGATATGTATCTGTTTAAAAAATTTACTGTTTTCTCAGATAATTCCAGTTTAACTTGGATATTGCGTAACCACAAGCGTCAGCGCAAATATGGGTATCTGATCGAGCGTATCAGTAAGTATAAGTTTGATGTAGTTTATCTGCGCTCACGCCGTAACCATCTTGCAGATTATTTAAGCCGTATTTATCAATATACGGAGTTTACTCCTCCATCTGAGGAAATTGTAGAAATTGATGAGTTTGAAGGCAAAGAGGTACTACCATGAGCAAAATAAATGACGCGTCTCTTTATTTTGAAGTTTTTTGAAAATATCTCCGTTTTCTTTATATGTTCGAAATTTCGGAAGGTTTCCCCAGCAGGACAGGTTAATAACAAACCCGTTTTTAATATTTGTGTTAGATATTAGCTTAAAATAAAGAAATTAGAAGCAAAAAACATTAAATCGACAGAAATCTAGAGAATTACCAACTCTGCTAAAGTGGGAAATTTTCAAGAACGCGAGGGAATTCTGCATTTCAACACGAAGCAGCGACATCTATGTCATTGAGAGAAATGTGGATTAAATCTACAAACTAAACTTTTAACGAATATTTCTAGTATGTCTTATTATATGCATTATCTGCAAACTCCAAATATATGAATATATGCTAAGTATTAACATAAAGATAGAGCAAATAGTGGAAATTATCTATGGAAAAGGACGAATTGGTAGGACGATCGTAATGAAATATCGTCTTTACCGGAACAGGCTCAGTTCACGTAAAAAGCAAATAGATCAGTTAGTTAAAGCAACGAGTCTGTATGCTGAAGGTAGCGGGTTCGATCCCCTGAAAATGCCGTTGTCATTTTTATCACTACACTACGGTTATTTTATTTATTTTTTTATGTGGGAAAGAATCAAATTGTAACGTATGTGTAAAACTCATGACGATACCAAAAAAAGAAAAAATGCCGTTGTCGCACTTGCACTAGCGTCCCTAATTTTGTTTGCAAACAGTTTCGTAATTATTTCCCCTGTGCTCACTGCTCACCATATGCTCGCTGGCGCATAACGAATGTTTCCCAGTAAATGTTAATTCTAATTTGGAGAATTTTATAAAGTTTCACAATATTTCTCACTAGATAGTCTTCTATCTACGTGTTTGGATATTTTGATAACAGATGTCCCTATTAAATGTTTAATTTTCCCTAGATGTTTAATTACGGAAAAGTTTTACAATGTATTTGTATTGAATTGAAATTGTTTTGAATTTACTACATAAGGTAAGTAGACCCAAGGAGGAGAACTCAAGTAATTGATATTCTACGTAAAAGCAACCTATTGTAGAATGATGATGCTTCTTACCTTCAGCACATAATCTTTACGTTAGAGAGTCAGACAGAGAAAAATCCTGTTTTTCCTCCTCTATGACCACCCATCTTAAACCTCTACATATCGTTGTTCGTCTCACAAAATTTCGGTGCTCCAAAAACATTCAAATAATAATAATAATAATAATAATAATAATAATAATAATAATAATAATAATAATAATAATAATAATAATAATAATAATAATCCTGAATATGCCATCCTTACATAATGTAAGGATATCTTAGTTTCCTAGTTTAGATCTTAAATATCTTAGTTTAAAATGCTTTCTTTAGTACTTATTTGAGCAACCATGTAGGAGGGGGTACGACTTTTTATTTTGCCCCTCTCATTTCAGTACCCTTCCAACAGAAAGTAATTTTTGATAAGCAGGACAGACAAAATGAATAAGAAATATATTTACAGCATCCTCTCCCCTTTCATGATTGGAATATCACGTAATATTTTTTATTCTACGAAAGGTGGCCCTGTGCGGTTAGGGGTAGGTAACTAAAAGAATACCTAATATATAGCGCCCCTTGATTGTAATATGACCGCTTCTTTATTTGTACGAAGGAGCCCCTACACAATCAAGGGTGACAAAAAGAATAGGAAGAGTGTCTATTGATTCCAGTGGTGGATCCAGCACGAACTCCTGGGGGAGGGGAGGGGAAGTGAAACATTCTTTTGATGATGTGAAGCTGTCACAAATTACCACTTAACTAAACTAAACAATAGTGGGGGGAACCGGGACCCAGTCAGTTTAAATTGATGTAAAAGTTTAATTTTTGGCTTCATATTAAAGTTTTGGTTTCAAATGAGAGTTTCAGTCCAAGTGGTCAATGATCAAATCTCGTGGGGCTCTTCAGTGTAGGCTAATACGGCCCCCTTATGAGAAAAGGCAAAATTGTTAACATGTTTATAACTTTCGAATTTTTCGTCTATTTTAAAGAAATATTTTGCTTCGTATTAAAGTGTTGGTTCCAAATAACAAATTCAGTCCGAGTGGACAATGATCAAATCTCCGGGGGGGGGGGGCTCTTCAGTATAGGGGGCTACGGCTCCCTTATGGGAAAAGGCAAAAATATGAAAATGCTTATAACTTCCGAATTTTTCGTCTATTTTAAAGAAATTATTGGCTTCATATTAAAGTCTTGGCTTCAAATGACAATTTCAGTCCGTGTGGACAATGATCAAATATCGGAGGGCTCTTCGGTGTAGGGGTTTCGGCTTCTTTATGGGACAAGATTCACGTAGTTGATATTGCAAAATTGTTTTATATATATAAGTGGAAACTTGCACCATTTGGTTAATTTTACCTCTTATGTTTTGCAGATTCATATTCCAAGCAATAGTTACTTCGCAGAGCTAAAAGAAGGCACTTACTAGTTTCATTAAAATGAAATGTCTTTTATGAGAGGAGCAGACGAACGAACAGGCACCCAAACGTTGGTTGAGTCGTACGGTTGAAACTCGTTAAGCTCGCTTCAATTATTATTATTATTATTATTATTATTATTATTATTATTATTATTATTATTATTATTATTAAAGCTTTTTGCTCCTAATTTAGTTATTTTACTTTATTATTTAACGAATATATTGAAAATTGTCAGAGACACGTATGCAGTAATTTATTTCGGGAGGGGTCCGACTTCAATATTAGGATAAATTATAATAAAATTTTAAAAGATAATCCCCAAAATTAGGCTAAATTTACAGAAAAGTTGGGGTTTCAGAGGGGGTCCGGACCCCCTGGACCCACCCCTGAATGCGTCCTTGTTTGTCAGTAACATTTCCTCATTTTGAAACCCTCAAAAACTTCGGATAGACTATATAAAGGAAAACGAGTTATTTTCGATAAAATATCACTTCAAGGAGACGCGACAGTTTTATTGCACATGGTGGTATCCAACGTTCACAAGGGCAAGAATTCCTTCCCTTTTATTCTTTTGCTATTGTGCTGTATCGAAAGGTCAGGTTTGTAACATATTACTCCTACGAACAAGCATGACTGGCAGATAGGAATACTGAACACAACTCCAGAGAAATGCATGCTGAACTTACGTCTTTACGCTTTGGTGATTTGCCCTCAAGGTCAATCGAGTAGTAATTCAGTTCCGTCTCTGTTCTTAAGCCATGTTCGTATTACTTCGAACAGTTTTGATAATGAAAAGCATGCCTCTTAATATAACAGACTTCTTTCGCGTAAGAAATCGAAACTCAGTTGGCCAGAGCAACTAGTCTGTAAGAATTAGGTTGTTAGTTAGTTAGGAGCCCAGTACGAGTAAGGGTTTTTATTACTATTGTTTTTATCTTTTTTATGTGAGGAAAAATCAAATTGTGACATCCCGATATCAAATGTATTTGATTAGGTAGCTTTGTCTTAGCTAAACTTTAAACATCAGTAACTGTCGAAATTATTTCACTAACCGATCACTTACTGAACATTTCAAACACGTCAAACCAGTGGCATAACATGAAGGTTAACCTCTCCTCCGCAGTCCTTAGTTATGCGTCCGTACTTTCAAGGGCGGACTAAGGGCCGGGCGACTGCCCGGGGCGCCAGAGAAAGAGGGGCACCAAAACGAGCCTCAAAAAGTAAATTTTATAATGTGCTTTCTACTGACGTTTTTGGTTTATATTCTTGTAAAGTAGTGGCAATTATATGATCTTTTTCCATTTCACTATGGAAGAAGAGAGTTTCATAGTACTAAGGGGCTGTATCGAAAAATTGAGAGATGGCATGTAGAATAAAGAGTGCCGGGAATTAAGTATTGTTTGTTTGTTTGTTTGCTTGAGTTTAGCGTTCCACGGTTATGCCTTAATGGGCAAGGGAGATGTGGATACTAATTATAGTGGAATCCGAACCACTTTTATCGTTCAACAATAATCCACCGGGAATTGGACCCGGTACCACAGAAGGCAGGCGTGCTAGCCACTAGACCAGGGGGGGTGGAGTTGGTATTGTTTATAGCGGGCCATATTCTTTGTGAAGTTTTCCTAGGTAAGGATTTCTTTTTGAAAATGGGTTTAAAACAGGGGCGTTATTTAGGGAGGGCAGGGAGGGGCATTTGCCCCCCCATGAGTTTGAGATGTATATAGAGTTTATCATTAGAATAGTAGTAAATCAGTGAAAAACGCGAAATTTTACTTATATCAAGAGGTCTTGCCCCCCCTTCCCCCAAAGCAAAATCTGAAATGACGCTCCTGGTTTAAACTATTAAAAACACTATGATAAAATGTAAAATATAGGCTACTACTAGGGGAATTGCGCCAAAAAGTCACAGGAATAATAATAATAATAATAATAATAATAATAATAATAATAATAATAATAATAATAATAATAATAATAAATATGAATGTCTTTGGAGAGCCGAAAGTATGTGACACGAATCATTATAGGTAGAGCTTTAAGATGAGTGGTCATAGGGGAGGAAAAACAGGATTTTTCTCTCTCTGACTCTCTAACGTTAAGATTATGTGCTGAAGGTAAGAAGCATCATCATTCTACAATAGGTTGCTTTTACGTAGAATATCTGTTACTTGAGCTCTCCTCCTTCGGGCAACTTTGCTTATGTAGTAAATTCAAAACAATTTCAATTTAAGACAAATATTTATAGAGAAAATTAAACATTTAATAGGGAAATCTGTTATCAAAATATCCAAACACGTAGATAGAAGACTATGTAGTGAGGAATTGTGAAACTATAAAATTCTCCAAATTAGAATTAACATTTACTGGAAAACATTCGTTATGCATCAGTGAGCACAGGGGAAATAATTACGAATCTGTTTGCAAACAAAAATTAGAGACACTAATGCAAATGCGACGATATTTTCTCTTTTTTTTTTTTTTTTTTTTTTTGGTATCGTCATGAGTTTTAACATATGTTACAATTTGATTCTTTCCCAAATAAAAAATAAATAAAATAACCTTAGTGATAAAAATGACAACAGTCTTTCACGGGATTCGAACCGTCTTCCTTCGGTATACAAACTCGTTGCTTTATCTAACTGAGCTATTTGCTTTCTTACGCAAGCTGAATCTGTTCTACAGTAAAGACGATTTTTCATTACGATTGGGCTAACAATTCGTCTTTTTCCATAGGTAATTTCCACTATTTGCACTATCTATACGTTAATACTTAGCATAGATTCATATATTTGGAGTTCGCTGATAATGCATATAATAAGACATATTAGAAATATTTCGTTAAAATTTTCGTTTGTAGATCTAATCCACGCTTCTCTCACTGACATAGATGTCGCTGCTTCGTGTTGAACTGCAGAATTCCCTCGCGTTCTTGAAAATTTCCCACTTTAGCAGAGTTGGTAATTCTCTAGATTTCTGTCGATTTAATGTTTTTTGCTTCTAATTTCTTTATTTTAAGCTAATATCTAACACAAATATTAAAAACGGGTTTGTTATTAACCTGTCCTGCTGGGGAAACCTTCCGAGATTTCGAACATATAAAGAAAACGGAGATATTTTCAAAAAACTTCAAAATAAAGAGACGCGTCATTTATTTTGCTCATGGTAGTACATGTATCATATTTTAAATTGTGGGAGGAGCCTTTATTAAATGAACCTTTGCATAAATATCAACGCGAAGACACGGAGTTAAAAGAAATTATAGATAAAATAGAAAATGGTGAAAATGTAAGAAATTATAGTCTTAAAAATAATATCTTGTTAAAGAAAACCAATGGTAGAGTAAATGGTGGTCTAAGAGCAGTAGTACCAAAATCAATGGTAAATACAGTTATAAAATATCATCATGATGAAGTTGTAGGGGGTGGTCACAGTGGGATTTCCCGCACGATAGCTAAGATAGCATCTAAATTTACTTGGAAAAATATGTTCGATGAAATTAGGAACTATATACGCCAATGTATTGTTTGTCAAAAATCGAATGATAGAAACACTCTTAAATACGGGGAATATTATTCTAGGAAAGTAATTTATCCATGTCATACTTATTACTTAGATACCTTAGGGCCTTTGCCTAGCAGTAAGGGTTTTAAATATATCCTAGTTCTGGTAGATGCTGCTAGTAGATTTGTTGTAATGGAACCTTTGAGAACCTTAAGTTCACGTCTCATATGTGACAAATTAGAAAAGATCTTTATGTTTTATGGGTTATGTAATAAGCTGGTTCATGATCAGGGATCATATTTTATGTCTACGACCTTTAAGAACTTTCTTTTTAGTAGGGGTATTCAGAATGTTACTACATCTAGCTACTCTCCTAGCTCTAATTTAGTTGAAAGACAGAATAAGGTAATTCGTCTAATATTAAGGTCTTACATTCATCAAAATCAAACAAAATGGGTTGATTTCATTAGGCAAGTTCAATACACCATGAACGTCAGTATAAATTCAGAAACGAAGAAGACACCTTCTGAAATTTTCTTAGGGCGTAAAATGTTCAACCCAATGGATGTAATTTGGCTTTTTGACTTAGGAATAGTAGAATCCTCTACAAATAAAGAAGAGATAAGTAAAACGATCATGGCTAATATAGAAAAGGCGTGGCTCCGAAAAGAAAAGCTTTTTAACAAAAAAAGAGTTCCTTGTACTCTTCAAGTAGGGGAACTGGTTCTTGTAAAAAGGATTATGAAGGCTTCTTTGGATAAAAAGTTTAACCCAAAATTTGCATTGCAATATTCTGGCCCATTCCGTATTTTGAATTATCCGACAAAGAATACAGTATGGTTAGAATCTGTTGAAGATCCCGCTAAGAAACTAAAAAGACATGTAATGTATATAAAGAAGTATTACCCTCCCCGAAGTTCAGATAATATAGTAAATGAAAATTAAGGTCAAAAATTAAAGGAGTTAATTCAGTCTACTAAGAGAACCTATGTAAATAGTGTATAAATTTATGTGTATGTTTATTTTGTAAGAATACTGTTCGTTGTGTTTGTATCCTGCAGGAATGTATTGTGATCGAGTTCTGTATTGTCCACGACGCTTGTCATGTTGTCAATCCTGTTGTCAATGTTGTCATCCAACTGGTGCAAGGAGCAATTCCAGAGATCAACCTTAAAGATCCTGTCATTGAGTGCAGTGCCATGTCTCGACTAAGAAGGATATGTATGTATATTAGAAATCCAGGCCTGGGAAACAACAAGTAAGAGATCTATTCTTTTCTTATCGAGTGACATTGGAAATATGAACTTTACAAATTACAACTCAAATTCACTATCTGGAAAATCTTTATAAAAAAAAATTTTTTTAAATGCGGGAGGCACTTTATTATGTAGCGTGAATTTTCGTTCGAGAAGAAAAAAAAATGTAAATGTTTTTTGGAAAGATCTTGTAATCCATCTATGTGACGGTAAATGCTCGCTTTGATTAAGTGATTCGCGTTTTTAACGCTAGGGTGAGCTGAGTCTAAGTCTTGACTACGATGTCACCGTTTGACCTGACATCTAGTGGCCGAAGTAAAAACCTGTTCAACTGAACGTGTAATCTTTAGTTCTATGGACAGGTGAGGTAGAGGAATGTTGTGAATTCCTTCTGTTCCATTTGATAACGTCGAAAATGAGTTGAATAGACTAAGTATAATTAACATTTAAGTTTGCTATATTTACTGCCTTGGGAGGCTATTTCATTAGGCAAATGTTTTCTAAATTTAAACCTTTTCTTTTTCTCCCGAGATCAGTGGATATTAGTAATATTTGAAATTAAATCTAGAAATTAGTAATGGTATTTTTGGCTACTTAACTAGAAATTGTTACGACGTAGTAGTGAATGACTTTCGGTATATCTTTCTATTTTGGAGTGCTCATTTATATTTCTTCGTGCTTATTAATTGGATTCCGTTTGATACGTACTGAAAATCATTTAATCAACTTGTGCAATTACTGCAATCTTCATTCTTTTTGTGTGTTAAAATTACGTAAAGATTTTTGCTCCTTTAAAAACCAGTTATATAGAGCTTTCAAGCTTGCTCCTTCAGAGCTAGAAATATTAGCTTTAAACGATCTAAATTATTTATATTTTGTTTGGCTTTACGTTATTTTGTTATATACAAAGATATTCATATTAATAGTTGTTGTTGACAATTTCCTTTTGGAAAAAAAAAAGTTAAAAATAAAAGTTTACTAGCATGTATTTCATGGAGTCTTAATGAAACGAACCGAGGTCCCTATGTATGCGGTGTATTTCGCTACACACGACGCCCCAGCAGTTTTGCTCAATGTGCAAGTCCTATCTGTTAGCTATAGCCCTGCATCTCAGTTTCCACTGAAAGACACTATGTTGAAGCAGTTTGATCACGTCTGTTCCATTCCTCTTGACAACCTTTCCAAAAACCGTCAAGTGTGCGCGGCTGTCGACAGCCCACGTTAATTACAAGAAGGGAAACCCACAAAAAGCCATGAGAGATACATCAAGGGGATTTCATAACAGGAATCTGTAAAAGGGATTGAATGAATTTTCATTTCACATGCCTTCCGTTCATGCACGTCACTGCTGACTTTGCCATATGTCTGGACGCCTTGTCCTGGTGAATAACAACGCGAGATATGTCACAGTGTCATGGCAATAGGCCTATAGGCTCCGAAATGTCCTTCTGGTAATAAGATGCATTGCTTTTACCAAATTTTATTCACTCTGCATAACGTAAGTTCAATATACCAGCAACCATCAACAACTATAAAGCAGCGAAAAAAAAATCCGCAAATTCACGTACTCAGTCAAAATTATCTCTGGACTCACGTATTTAAGGTGGCCTTCTTTTCATCACATTCCGACTGATAAACCTACACCTCGACCATGTAACTACAAATTTCCACCAGTTTTCTGGAAATGACATTCATATAGCTTTCGACTGTTCGTTTTTCTATCCAGATGGTGGCGGATGACGCATATGAATGCAGACATTATGCCTCTTTACCAGATATAATCGTGTGCAATTATGTGAGTTATGGTTGTGACGGAACTTCACTGCCCTTGCTATTGTTTTCTGAGACAGTGGGTTTTGATGTCGCATCAAGAAACGTCCTTTCTGCACCACACCGGGAATACGTCCGGGCGCCCGTTATCTACGACGCCCAATATTGGAGGGCCAGGAATAGCAGGGATGTCTGTTTTGTTCCATTGATCCATTCGTTTGACACGGAAACCTTTTGCCATATATTGTTTACTTATTTGACTATAACTATAACCAATGTTGGAATGGCACAAATGTAGCCCTCAAAAGGCCACACAGCTGTCCTTCCTGTAAGTCAACACACAACTCTTTCGAACTACTTGCAATCATTTTTCATTGGCGTATTCACGCTTGTGCTATCTAGAGATCGAATTCGTTACTTTACACTTGAAATGACCTGTAGCATTTTCAAATGATGGCACTTTCTTGATTTTTTTTTTAAAAAAATTAACATATTGTTATATTTATTAGAATAAAGTCAAAACAGGGGCGATTTCCCCCTAGAAAAGAAACTTTCTTATTTTATATATAAATAAACCCATCCCAGAGTTTGAAGCTCTTAAAAGTAACTCTAAGTAGCAGTATTATAACCTTCCCCCAGAAGTCCGTCCTGTATCCGCCCCTGAGTCAAACAAATATCAAATTCATACTTGTGATTTTTTTTCTTCTGAGAAATATCCGTTCTCTGGACAGCGGTATATTGTACAAATATACGGAATCCTCTTGCTTACTACAGAAATCAGTACGAAACATACGTTATCCGTGTGATACACAGGCACTGCCCTTAGATGTTACATCATGCCATTGCAGGATGTCTGACATCTAACAGTTTTCCGTATATTACATGCATATACTTATGTTACATTCCTCAGCTATATGTTATATATGTCAATTTGTATGTGAGATCCTGACTGCCCATATTGTTTCATACGGAAAGTACGTATAGCTGGAACACTTATACAGAAAGTATTATAAACGTGCGTTTTCAGTTATACGTCTGCTGTACGTTAAGTCAAAAAACTACAGGAATTAGGTATGTAACCTACCTTTTTAAGTACGCCATCCACATTTTTTTTTCTCAGTATAAATGCGTGCCTTCTGATCCGAAATTAAAGAACATTACGGAAGTGAATAATATTCAAATGACTACTTTTTCAATTTTATGATAAAACTAGTAGAAGTACCCATTCTTCCAGAGAAAAATGAAATGAAATCTTTCAGTTTTACGTCCCACGGTTATGCCGGTTAGGCTAAAGGAGACGGTGATGATGAGTAATGAATGAAATGGTGGAATGAAGAAAGTGGGAGGAAACGGGAGAACCCCGAGAAAACCCACGCACACGGTGTTTGTCCACCACAAAGTTCACTTGGCGGGGGCTGGGATTGAACCCGGGACCCCAAGCACCAGAGGTGAACAATCTACCACTGAGCCACCGCGGCCCCATTCATTCTTCCAGAGAAACGAATAAAGTTTAATAAATATAGTATAAAACCGAAAAATTGAAAGTTCCACCAATTCTGGAATATTAAAGCAATTGTTCTCGTCCTCCCTCTAAGATCAAAATTTTCGAAAGTTTTGGACCGAGGATTTCCTTTCTTCTAGTGAAGAGTGTATAATTTTCACACTTTCAACTTAAACTAATCCTTATAATAGGTATTTTCTTTTTCAATAAAGAATCGAATTTTGAATATTATGGAAATTGTTCCCATTTTCTATCGTACAGCGTAATTTCCAAAACGCGGAAACACAAATTATTCCCTTATTTTAAATTAAGAGCTTATTTACCGAATTCCATATCTCTAAATTAAGCAAGTGCTCACATTCGACAGTTGTAGTAAATAAAGAAAAGTTTAATAAAAAGTATTGTCCCTTTTCCTTTAGAAAATGCTTAAACATGCATTTCATTTTTTTTAAAAATAAGAGTTTACATATTGATTTTAACACCTTCAACGTAAACGAATCCTCAGATTGGGTATAATTATATAAAGAATCGGAAATTTGGCTGTTAAAGAAATTATTCGTCCACATCCCCTTCTTTCCTCCTCTAGAAATGGAATGATCGAAGACCCTGAAACACGCATTTCCTTATTTCTAGTTGACAGTCCATATACCAACTTAAGTGAAAATCATCTTCTACATGTTATGAATATTACGTCAGAGATTAAAATGTTATAAGAATTTCCCCTTCTTCCATTAGGAATGGAAATTCCGAAATTGTTGAACACGTATTGGTTATTTCTAATGAGAAGTTTATATGCCACATTTCAACTTCCTGACTTTAAGAATTCGTGAGATACCAGTACCCTATTCTTGGCAAAATATATCAAATTCCTTTAATAATCTTAGGATACACACGTTTCTAACTATAACACAAATTTATGCATAAAAACTCATGTTATCAATTAGGTGCAAATTCTCATTGCTTATCATTAATTAGCCTAAAACACACCTGTTGCAGTAATTTTACGACAATGTGTTGCCAGGTGCCGCGTTTCTGTCAAAAAAAAAAAAAAACACCCATTTTAAGGAGTTTCATTAAATAGCCTTTTTATATGGCCACACTGAATCAATTTTGTCACATTTTTGCACCAATAGATAAATGTTGATGCATATTGCACATATATACAGGAACTCACCCGCAGGAAATCAGTTTTCTGGAAGTGAATATTGATTTTCTTGATTTTGCACATGTTTATTTTACACTTACGGTAACTTCTTTCGTTACTACAAAAGCGTTACAAGTTCCAGCATTGGTCATGATCTAGAAAATATCTACATAAAACATGCTTACATTTGTTTCAAGTCTGAGGTCTTTATAATTCTTAGATCAAAAGATATACGCAATCAAACTTTGGATTGCGCCCAACTTTACGGACACAATCTATCTAATCTATATCTACATCTATATCTATATCTATATCTATATCTATATCTATATCTATATCTATATCTATATCTATATCTATATCTATACATATATATTACAATTGACGAATTGGATAGTATTGCTGCCGTATTAGTACTAGTTAAGAGAACAAAATATACGAATATACCCGAGCAAGTATGGATTAAGGAGGCTATTAAGAGAACAGTTGCTCTCTCCCTTTTGTTCAATAAATAACTAATGAGACATGATGATTCCCACAGTTCTAGTTTTTCTTTTACCAAGTTCTCATTTATCAAATACGAAACATTATTCTTAAAATGTGATTACAAATAGTATATGCGTCAGTGTTCAGATAAATCGAATAATCTGCTACTAAACTGTTCGTGTTGTTCTTATACAGTACATAAATTAATAATTTAGAAAAAAAAACTATTCTAGTCGGGGTTAAAAGTGAGGAGGAAGGACGTAGGACGCCGTTCCCCCACTTTCAAAAATATCTACGGTGACCCTCCACTTCCTGAAAATTATAATAGGCAAAATAGGCATAGGGGATAGCTTGACGTCATGCGATCGCCTATCTTTTCAGATCCACAACTCAGTTGCATCAGATTGGTATTTAACGCCATAAAACTCATTTCTCTGGATTTTCTCGAAAACTACACATGACAATTCATCTACAAATATGTCATTTTGTTCATCTCGATGTGATATATCGATTGAAATACATCTATAATAATAATAATAATAATAATAATAATAATAATAATAATAATAATAATAATAATAATAATAATAATAATAATAATAATAAAGAACACTTGGCGTAATAGACCTTTTTGTGGGCCTGAGCCGCTCCAATGCCACCTGTTGGCAAGTAGCTGAGATACGTCCAGTCTAGCGATTAACATGTTTTTAATAGGCATACCGTATCAGAAGCTTTGTAGACCTAGAGGCCGTCACGTCTTTTCTTCACGTGATTCCCTAATTTGCTTCACTTTGCTGGGTGGAAGTCGAAAATTAGGAAGCATCGGCCGGGAATCGAACCTGGGACCATGTGGACGTGATTCCAACGCTCTAACTACTAGACTACGATGGTTAAATAAAAATAAATAGTACATAGTTAAATTTAAAAAATGAAGTTTAAGAGTTTATTATAATTTCGGGCTATATCTCATTAACCATATTATGTAGGCTCACCTAGCACTGTCGTCTTGCTAGCATCATAATGAAATGCTTGGTTAGTGCATATTTCAGGTTTAGTTTCTTCTTAATGGATGGCGTGATTACCATATAGGATACCATATGTTTTTTTTAAAAAAAAGAAAATTGTTTCAATTGATATTTTCGAAAACCACGCATGAGGATTTACACTCATCCATGTCATTTTGTTCAGCTCAATGGATTCCATTGACTGTTACATATTTCATCTTTCGATTTTTTTTCGATAAACGTTAATAATATTGAATATCCAGTGCGATTGTTTCATGAATACAGGATATTCCTTTGATTTTAAATGTGTCAAATAATTAGGAGTGTTGTCATTATCCAGAAAATACACTTGCTTCTTACAAACCGACTTCATCATTATCTGACCAGAACCTCAAAATAAAATCATATTTCTTCACTACAACTCGGAAATTAGAATACTCTATCTGTAAAGCATCTAATTTCTTACTTTTATATAAAATAGTAGTAATTTTTCTGGTTGGTTATCAGAAGAAAGAAAATCTCAATATCCCACTTGCAGCGGCCCATTTCGTTACAGGAGCTTTCCCCCTTAAATGTCTCCTTCCCGCTTAAATGTTATTATTTCTTGGTAATGTATTTTTTTAAAGTTTAAATACTCTATGTTGTAGGTTTATTTGTTTTCAGTTGTGTTATTCTGAAGATGATTTCAATGATTTTTTGCTTTGAGTACACTGTTTATGTGTTTATATTGTCATATTTTTAATATATGTACACTCATGTCCAGAATTATTGTCGCATGTCTATAAATATGTTGCTGTAGGAATATAATTTGATAACGAATTCGCCCGCTATTTCTTATAATGTTAGTATGTGTATAATCGGCAGAGGCATATATGTGGCAAATTTCACGTCAAAAGAGCAGTAAATCAGAACAATAAAACGAAACTACAACTGTCTTGTTCATTTAGCAACATTTTGTTTTACTCATTCTAATTTTCGTATTTATAATTTTTTTTTCTTATGAAATTTACCACAAACATACATTTCCCGATTATACACATAGTATCAGTATTAAAAGTACCCTGCAAAAACATTATCAAATTATATTCTTACAAGAAGACAGTTATAGATATGCGACAATAATTTTGGACATGAGTGTACATTACATTTTAAACTATATGTATTTTTGAAATAATCAAAATGGTTAATATTTTGAAATTCTAACTACTTATATTACGAAATTTTGATTACTTTGTAAATTGTTATTAATGGTTTCTGGTAAAAGATACATGAACATCGGTAAAAATTGAATTAATAACATTATTATAACCAATGTTCCAAAGATATTAAAGTAAGACCTTTGTAACTCTTAGGAACTATGTGTGTCACTGCTAGAAGTGTCTATCACTACTATCCCTTTTAAATTTTGGAGTTTTTCTTTAAGGTAAATTATAGACTTTCAGTCATGCTGCTACAGAATCATCCTTGTTTATCTTAGGACCATGGTTCGTACCTCATTCTCTTCAGAGTAGAATAGCCTTTGAAACGGTACTATTCACATGTCTCCATCATGTATCTGAGGAGGAAAAATCAGAAGAAATGGAATTTTATTATTATTATTATTTTTTTTTAACCTTTCTGCCCCTCTGGATACCCATGTGTTAACACAGAAATCTGAAAAAATCTGAAAAAAAATTAAGGGGTACACTGAATGTGTGTGCAAAATTTCAATCTTCTAGGTACAAATAGAGCCCGCCAAGAATAATAAAAGTAGTATAACATTTTTTAAAGTTATGACGTCATCACCCCCTATGTCTCGACGTAGAAAGGCGTGAAACCATATGTAACGTATTCTACAATGCTTCCAGGTTTGAAAAAACAGAAAAGCGAAGTAAAAAGCTTTATCGATATTTTTTAAATCAAATCATGACACTAACCCCTGAAAATATGTGATAAAATTTAAAAGGGCTATGCTAGAAGAAGACATCATCTGAGTGTCTTTCATATACACACTGCTTCTATATAGCTACTTAGGTATAATCAATGTGTTCCAGCAGCACTAGCAATTATTATTGGCAACGAACGACTTATGTTTTAGTGACACAAAAGTTCGTTTTCGCCCATTTTATTGCAAACTACAGACAATAGTAAGCATGTCATTTTGTTAAACTTGATGTGATCTATAATACTAATTGATGTATGTGATATGTATTAGTATGTGTTAATTACAATAATTTAGTTAAATAGTACGGTAATTAAAATTCGAAATGACAATTTTAGTCTATATCTCATTAACCATATTATGTACGATCGTCTTGCAAGAGACATAATGAAGATAGATTTCAGTATGAGCCTCACCTTAATTGATGGTGTGGTTTTTGTTCAGCATAAACTTTTACGTTTACAAAATAATATATTTTTTTCTAATTTATTTTCCCAGAAACTACCCTAAGCTTTTACCTGATGCATATAATTTTGTTCTACTTACAGGAATCTATCAATTGGCATATGTCTAATCTTTGGACACATTTTCCCCATTAAACGCAAATAATATTGTAGAATTTAAACACTACATTTACAATTAGTATTAGATGGGTATTTTCATTTTTCAGTCATTTGTCCTTCAAATTTCTGTTAATTTTGTACGTACTAGATAAATTTGTGTATACGATACTTTCTGATCAAGTATATAGCGTATTAACCCTTCTCTTTATCTAATACAGGGTGGCCCATAATTACGTATATAATATTTGACTGACTGTAGTATTTGTAACTCTGGATAAAAAGTTTCGAAATGGCAACACTCTGCAGCCTCAGAGTGCACTGGAGTCCATGGAGATGACGGTCACTGGACTTCGAACCGTTAGTGTATGCCAGATAGGATAGTGGAGCTGAACGAAAGATTCCTGAACCGCTGAATCGGTCGACGTAGGTCTGTAGAGTGGCCACACTCGATCTCCCGATTTGTACCACCTGACTTTTCCTTATGGGATGTTTTAAAGGACAAAGTGTATCAACAGTACATACCCAATTTGGCCGAACTACGGGAAGCTATCACAGAAGAGTTACACACGATACCAGTACAGGTCTGTCAAACTACTTCTGACAAGTTTGCTCTTCGACTCCAGGCATGTATCGATTTGGATGGTACATTGGTGGACCATGCTATGCAGAGCAGAGATTAAGATTCTTGTAAGAAAATGTAGGAGAGTAATGTGTTCAAATTATGTTGCTAGTTTCTTTACCGCAGTTTTTGAAACATCATATGCATAATTATGGTCCACCCTGTAGTATACATTTGTATTAGAAAAAGCTCATGACTGGTTGAAACTTAACATCTTTGCAAAGAGTAACTCATGAGGTCAAAACACTCCTTGAAGAGACGGGAAAAAATGCACAGACGTTATAATGTAAGACAAAAATAACTAGAATAACGGCTAACTATACTCATATAATACTCCAGTAATTGAACGGGAAGCGTTTTAAGGATGAGCATATTATGTTTTCCCCGTTGTTTGATTGTAGAACTCCAATCAAAACTTCGAGCGATAATGCGAGTTTATAAGGTAGCCAAATTCTACTTCACAAAACTGCTACATTGTATTAACCCTGATGATACGATCATGGAGACGCGCGAAAAGATGAAGTGCCTCTCCCTTTAGCTATGGAGCAATAGAGGTATTCAGGGAGAACCAAAATTATGGAAGGAGTCCTGGATGAATAAAAATAAATAAATCTGTCGCTCCAACTCAAGTCTACAAACTGACGTCGATTTTCATAACGTTTAAATGAAATTTAGAATTCTGTGTTGTTCCAGTGGAAATCAGCTATATTGAAATTCTTTACCTTCTGAAGAGAGTTAATTCCCACCTGAAATCCACAAAGAAAACAAGAGTGGACGGACTGGCGATTAGTACAAATATAAACAGATTCTAGTCATTCCTGAAGATATTCTCAAATATTCTGGCAGGAAGAATGTTTTTTTTTTTTTTTTTAATAGAAAAAAGAACCTTGATCTGCCCGAATTTACATAACTTATTTCTTATTTCATACTTACTGTAATTTTGCAAACATATGACAAATTTTCTAACCATAAAAAAAAAAGGAAAGAAAGAAAGAAAAGAAAAGAAAAGAAATTGCGTAATTTATTATTTTTCCATTATTTTCGTCCAATTTCACACTTTTCAGTTTCTTTCGGTTTCGCACCAATCCTGAAACATTCTATACACGTCATTCAGCGGCGCAAATTTGTCTTCAACATTGCGGGGGACGGCTAAGACTGTTCCCGTATTTTTTTTAAATGCAATGTTCAAAATATTTATGAAGTTGAAAAACAATGCTGTGGACGATAAGGGGAGCAGAGTTATCTTCAACATTGGGAGGCGGACAGATTTGAGGTTTATTCTGAGGGAAAGATGAGACTCATATTACGGTATATGAATATGATTTCTAAGGTGAATCTGTTGTATATTATACAGCAAGGTACATCAATTTCATCTCATTTTCATTTGTGGCAATCGGACACAAATCATCACATTTCTCCCCAAAAAACACATTTCGAATCAGATTATTGGGGGGACAATCCCCCCAATTCCATGATTGGGGGACATGTCCCCCTCATCCCCCCAGGATTTGCACCAGTGAAGCCATCTGTAAGGTTTCCACAACCAGTTCAACTTCACTGAAGTTATGTATGTCACTCCTGTTGTGTTCATCCGTCTACAGATTTCTCTTGATACAAAATCTAAAATCGTTATAGCATTGCCTACTGGAACCGATATACAAATTATACCATTCGATGTCCTCAGCTCACAAAACTTCGAAACAAAATCCATTCATTTTTTATATGTTGTTTACTTTTCCGTTTTTATGAGATCAGAAATCATACACAGTTTGATGTCACATGTTCATTGTAAAGTTTGTCTTCATTTGTGGATGGATATATTCTAAAAGAATTAGCTAGTTCTAGTAGTTCATTAAACCTTATATTGTTTTGAGGCTAAAGACACTGAAAAGCTTAGAGGCAAGAATCAAAGTTAAACTATTATTCGATACACCTCAGGTTTCCCACGTATCAGTATGTCCAATCAATTGCTTTTCTCGTTGGTTGGACGAGGAATTGTCCTGTGGATTCTTCTCATTCCACGATGGAAAATTTTAACATTTTTCCTTCCTTAATAACCTACAATTTTGAGTATTTTATTTCAAGGAAAACTTTCCTCTTCAGAACATTGCAATATACACCCATTTTGTGTGTGCACTAAATGAAAACATTTTCGTGGATTGTGTATAGTAATGTGATTTTATTTATTGTCAGACTTTGGTGTCTCATATCATTATGTCATTAGAGCTATATCAAGTGAAGAAAATCGGGGACAGGAAGCTGCCAAAACGGGATTTGAGACATGGACAGAATCTGGACAGTTGGTAGTCCTATTCGCATGCATTTCTTACCTCTTTGTCTTTCTAAGTTCAAACAGTTTAATCTACTTGCGTACATCTTTAACCATCCCCGTATAAAAATTTCTATATCCACAATTGACAAGAGAAATAGTAATCATGAAAAAAGAAAAGCAACTGAGAAATATACGAGGAACGTCCACAATATAAGTGTACTTGGGATCTCGCGGGCAGAGGGAATTCGTTATTGCTATGTTTGTCACACTGCCGTGTAGCTTAGCTCCTACTCTTTCCGGGATCACGTGTCAGTACGACGAAAACTGTGGTCACAGTAACGTCTCCCGTGAAAGACGTCCATAAAATCTGCCGCCAAGTGCGAGGTTCACAGCGTTAACCGTTATCTCGTTGTGAAGGGAAAATCTCCATCTGAAGTTTTTAACGAGATCAAATCAGTTTATGGCAAAGGAAGGAATTATGAATTGTACGAGTGTGTTTAAATGGTGTCGTGAGTTTAAAAACGGTCGTACGGATGTGCACGATGAGCAAAGGAGTGGAAGACCGTCGATTTTGTCTGATTCGTTATTCCTCTGACCTGGCACCTTCAGACTATCATCTCTTCACCTCCCTGAAGATGCACATTGATGGGAATAAAGTTTCAATTGACGAGGAAATGAAGGTAAAGGTGAAGAATTGGGCAAAAGAGGTGGCGGTAGACTTCTTTGACCAAGGCATAAAAAAAACTGATCCCTCGCCTCACTAAGTGCATTGAAAGGGATGGCGACTACATGGAAAAATAGTTCACGTATATACTGGTGTAACCATGTTAAAGTTTTGTTTTAAATGTTTTCTTTGAAACCTACCAAAATCTAGTGCACTTATTTTCCGGACGTACCTCGTACATCCGTATCTCATCAGATCTAGTACTTTCAGTCGTGAAGACATGTCTCCATTTGGCAAGGTTCTGGTTTCAAGACTAATGCAAATAATATAAGCAAATACATGTATCGAATATACCTATCAACATATAAATCTACTCTGAGTCGTAGGGACCGGGGTACAGCTTCTCTGACGATAATCTTAATGTCTCCGGAATAAAGTGTGTTGATATTGATCCCATATAAGTTCATTCCATACAAAGGCAATCGAAAAACTGGTTCTAAAATTATTATGCATAGGAAACCAAGTTTGGACTGAAAAAGAAAATGAACATAATACCGACAAGCCAGCAGTCGGTACGTAGGAGTTGGCAGACAAGTGCCAACACAGCTTGCATGCCTGCCCATAAGCAAGATTGTGTTCTAATTTGGCACATAAAGAAAGAAAAACGACGACGACAAAACGTCGCGACTACCGCGGGAAAAAATATTAGATTTCTCAGCGAAAGAGTTCCTTATGGACATTTTACTTACTCGGCTAATGACCTAGCTTTTTTCTCTCGTATTCGTTCACTCTCAACGTGTGAAATATGTTCTTTTTATCTCCTCTTTCTCTTTACATTTTTCATGTCTCTTTTTCTCTCACTGTTGACTGCTTGGTATCTCTGTAACAAAGCTGCTTTTGTGAGCACTTTGGAGAAAATGTTCAGGAACATCGAACAAGAAAAGGTTTCTGGAATGCATGTCCAGAACGCCTCTCTCACTCTCTCTTTCTATTTCCCACATTATTTCTCTCTAGCTTTTTGTTCTTTATATACAATATAAATGAACGTCCACAACAAAGTAATGGCCACATTCCCTGTGGATTATTGTCCATAATTACGAGCTTTCTTTCATCTTGTTAACAAGTTTTACTACGTAATGATTTTTTTCCACTATAGTAGCTCATGTTGTCACGAAAAATACGGTTTATATGATGAAGTATGTGTGTGTTTAGCCATGGTATAATTCTATTACTGTTTTTATTTCCACGCACTGAACAGTCAAGGAATTAATAGACCAGAGGGAGAGAAGATAGATTTATTCCAAAACACCTTAACATTTACGTTCTATGCTATAAAATAAGAAAGTTCGCGTATAACGAAAAAAAAAAAAAAAAACTGAACGTGCCTGCTTTTGGTGCATGTAGTCTCAAAGTTACTTTTCCGGTTGAGATACATATCTCTCAGTGTTAATTCGAATTACAAAACACTAATACTGTTGCCACAAGACGAGACGAGAAATAAGTTTTCGTAAAATTTTGTACACCTTGTCACGTCTCGACTCTTGTAGAATACTTACTAGTCTCGTTTCGATTCTTGTTAATCATACGCGTTCGCAAAATTTTTCGCAGGAGGGGGCAAAGTTTGTAATCCTTTGATATATATACAGGGGTGCACCCACGGGGGTGTCCACCGGGCCCGGACCCCCAAAATTTCTTACATTTGTACACTTTCTCAATAAAACTATACTTGTTTAACAGAGAAATGATTGATGTAGCATGAAAATTTGATCTTACACTTCATCTATACCCTTTCTCTTATAAAAACAATCTAATTCTCTATATATTGAAAATACAGGTGGAAGTATATTACAATTTCTTATCGTCTTTTCGGGTGCAGAATAATACCCGTTCAATATATGCATCTAGTGGCTTGTAAAATTGGACCCCTATCTCCAAAGCCTGGACTCCTCTCAACTAAAATTTCTGTGTACATATCAAAGTACACCCCCCTCTCCTGCGTAATATATGACCTTTCGGTTTCTGAGACTCAGCTTACAAGGATAGGGAATGGTAAACAAATGGAGAAAGTTGTCATGGGGCTGATTTATATGGTGATATGAATTAAATGAAATTTTTAGTTTTACGTCCCACAAATATGCCCTATAGGCAAAAGAAGGCGGATGGTTAATGAAATTGAACGATTGTGAAATAATTGATGGAATGAGGATGTGGGGGGAAACAGAAGAACCCCGGAAAAAAAGACACAATGTTGTTCATCACAAACTCCCAAGGTCTGGGAACCCTCATACTAGAGGTGAGCGCTCTGATAGGAGGCACCTTGTTTTCCTTGATTTATAGAGTTTCATCCTCGTATTCACGCATAGTTTTCAGCAAAAAGAAAAATTCTTTTGTATTTTGTTGGTCACCGAGTATGTAAGAAGTATTTTTACAACAGAAGTAGGAAACAAAGAAATTAAGAAAATGTTGAGATTTAAATTCAGAAAATATTGTTCGTGTCCGGAAACTGAATTAGTAATGCCATTTTGAAACTTACACAAAATTACGAAGAGTAGCTTCCCTGAATTCATATTAATTTTGAGGGATATTGTAAAATAAAACTTGTGTGACAGTAGAGTATAATTCAGAAGTTCGAAGAAAATGAAAATGAAATCTTTGAGTTTTACGTCCCACGGTTATGCCGGTTAGGCTAAAGGAGACGGTGATAATGAGAGATGAGTGAAATGGTGGAATGAAGAAAGTGGGAGGAAACGGGAGAACCCCGAGAAAACCCACGAGCACGGTGTTTGTCCATCACAAAGTTCACTTGGCGGGGGCTGGGATCGAACCCGGGACCCCAAGCACCAGAGGTGAACGCTCTACCACTGAGCCACCGCGCCCCCAGAAGTTCGAAGAATAATCAAAATAAATATATTATCTGATGCTTACATAGAACGTCCTTGGCTGTACTATCGAAAATTATAGAAAAAAATTAAAATATACGGGTACTAGTTTTGCGCGCAGTCCTTCCGTTCACTGTATCGATACAGTAGTTCTAAATCTGCTAATTTCCTGTACGCTAGCGTCATCTGGTGAAATCAGACAGGCAACTCAGGCAGCGACACCTATTAGCGAGACTGCTAATTACCATATATTTCCACATCCAACACGAGGTTTCTTGCCGCATTTTCGTGCCCAAAAATATTGGGTCGTCTTCTTTCCGTGGCAAATGATATGTGTGAGTGAACAGAATCACAATCTTCCGCTTTAGCCTTAGACTCCTATAGACGTTCGCAGATTCAATGGACTTTTCGAGTGAGAAAGACTAAGAGAGGTCAATATCTGTTTTGATCTTTAGCGTAATTTTGTAGTTAGTTCTCAAACTGTACCCAGTATGTGCTGCAGGTGTATTTTTTTTTAATTCTTTGTTAAACACATGATGGTCGTCTTGGATTCAGAAATATATGATATTAGGAATTAGCGTTACGCATATTGTGTTTTTATAATAACGATGGGTATATAGCTAGTCATTTCCTTATATATATATACAGGGTGTCCAATATACAATGCAACCTGGAGTTTGGGATAGTGGAACTTTTGAACCGGAAGCGGTACACAAATAATGGTTATACCAAAATGAAGCCTTGTTCATGTATATATTTTAAAACTAGAAAGCAACGATTGAAGTACACTACGAATCACATAGTATTGCCAGATGAGAGCTCTGTAACAAATCGGATGAGAACAATGAAAAAGAAACTTTGAAATTATCATGATAAAACTTTTACTTACATGCATCCGGCAACACTGCTATTCATTTCTATGGGGCTGCTTAAAGCAAGAGGTATACAAGAACAATCCTCGACTATACAAGACATGGGGCCTATTCCACCATTGAACTTTGCAACCTTTCACTTTGCGCTTTGCAATTTTCAGCCACGAAAAAAAAAAAAAAAAAAAAAAACTTCTCAAAGTGCAAAACGAAAACTTGCAAAGACTTTGCAGAAATTTCTGACTTTTGTTCCACCATCATCATAAAACTGAAAAGTGCAAAGGAAGAGCTTGCAAAGTTGTGTCGTAATTTGCAAAGGGAAGTTATGCTTTGCCTGAATAATTAACTAAGAGACATTGTCGTTTTGAAAATGTTTCGGAAGTTATTATTTTCATCAAGCGAGGATGACATTTCTAAGAAAGTCTATAAAAGCACAATCAACTTCCACGGCATGAATTTATTTCAGTTTAAAGGATGCTTTCATTTGACAAGTTAGCAAGTAGAATTCGTATTGGAGCAACTGGAGAACATTAGCAAAGTTAACACTATAATTACTCAGATGTACACTTGGCACTTCGTGACGGTCTTTTCACTAAAATGAAGGAATCACACCGCGGGAAGAACTACGACACAAGAGAGCCCATCATCCGTCCCATATGGTGGTCCCTGCTGGACATCGACAAAGATTGACGCGCTTCAGGTAAATTATGTTTTTCGTATACGTGCCAGAAAGTGACAGAGATGGAAGGCGATTACATTGAAGGAACGTATCAAGTGTTCATCTGTGCATAACGCCAGGTACAAATTATAACAATGTTGCCATTACTTCTTTCCAGCCCTTGTATATGCTTTCACTTACATTTTAAACAAGAATAATATGATGAGAACAATGAACATGCTACTGCAGCTACGTCGTCCTTGAAGTAGTCTTATTAACATTTACTTAGCCATCTTTATTATGATGTAGAAACGGAAATTAGGTAACATCGTTATTATTATGATGTTATTGTTATGGATGCGTAGTATATATAAGACTACGAAATGGGTGACCTTCACCACATATTACAAAATAAAGAAATGATGATGTACACGAAACACTATGGAATGTCTAATCCAAAGCCATACTATTTCTAGAAGTAAAAATAGAATTACAAACGCAAGGAGAAAAAACTATTTCTTTCTATTAAGATGAAACAATGTAATAAAAACGCTTACACAATGCCATACTCAGAAAAGAAAGTTGGGGAAATGTACGTTAACAAATATGTAAAACTATTAGAAATGTTCGAAAATGACTTCAAATTCAATTTAATCTCATATAAACTTGAGAATTTTCGTCTTTCATTTGATTTTTCTTCCCCTCAAAAAACAAAGTAATAATAATAATAATAATAATAATAATAATAATAGTAAATCACAAGGACATTATATATCGTACGAGTTCAACCGAATTCATCGTATCTGGATCAAACTTGGTATGATGGTCATTGGCAGGTCACCTGCTGCAACTGAGAAACTTGCATGCTCCACGGTCTTTCACTAACCTCTTTGTCTTCACGTACGTATACTTCACGTATCATACCCTCTAGCACGTGCCTCATGGTATAGTTCCTTCTCAGTCAATGTCCCAACCGGTTTCTCTTCCTCTTCTTAATAATATCTAAAAATTGTTCTTTTCTCCCCATCATTTCTAACATCTCATTCGTTTTCCGCTCGACCCAGCTAATTCCCTTCATTTTTCTCTACACCCACGTTTCGAAAGCTTCCAGTCGTTTTTCATCATTTTTACGTAATGCCCATGTTTCTGACTGATACAATACAATACTCCACACGAAGCATTCTATGAGTCTTTTTCTCAGCTGTTTATTCAAGGTCCCACAAAATAATACCCTCCCCCTAAAGGCTTCTTTCGCCATTCCTATCCTTGCTTTTATTTCACGTTCACACTTCATATCATCACTAATAATACTACCCAGGTATCGAAAACTAGTCACCTGCTCTATTTTCTCCCCTCCTACTTCTATATTTGACACCGACCGATTCGTACGAATCACCATTGCTTTTGTCTTTCTAACATTTATTTTCATCCCATATTCTTCATAGCTCTTCCTCAAGTTTTCTAACATCTTATTGATTTTCTCTTCAGAGTCTGCAACAAGCGCTATATCATCTGCAAACCGTATATACCTAATTATTCTACCTCCTACTGAAATGTCGTCTTCATTTTGTAGGCTCTTTTTCACTATCTCTTCTAGATAAATATTAAATAATTTAGGCGAGAGCCTGGCGAACTCCCCTTCCAATTGCACCCTTCTCTGTCATTTCTTCCCCTATTTTAACACTTACTTGTTGGTTTATATATAAGTTTCTTACGAGTTTTCGATCTTTCCATTCCAACCCAACCTTCTTTAGAACTTCAACAATAATTCCCGATTCACTTGGTCAAAGCCCTTTTCTAGATCAATAAATACCACATACACCTCTTCCCCTTCTCCATAAACCTTTCACCGATTACCCTTAATAATCTATTGAATCTCCTATGCCCTTACCTCTCCTGAACCCGAACTGTCCCTCCTCAACTTTTCCATTTGTTCTTCCACACAATCTTGTGTTCAGAATTCGAAGCAAAATTGGTATGGTGATACACCTGGGTAAAGTTAGTACGCATATGGAATATATTATAGCGAGCAAGGTTTTTGTTCCCGAGTTATCGGTCATGAAGCTGCGGTTTGGACTTCGTCAAATCAAATACTACTACTAATAATAATTGATTTTAGAACAGAAATATGTGGAACAAACCTGTTATTAAACGTTAATTTAAGACATAAGAAGAGTGTTTCATGAGACGAAATTTTTCATCTCGGCTCTATTATTGTCTGGAAACGAAACGAGAAATACTTTTCTAAACTCGAGACGAGACGAGAAACTTCACAAATCTCGTGAGTCCATCCAAGTCTTAGCTTTTAAACACTGTTTTAGTGTTACATGATCCAAGGTATAAGAACCATAAACTGATTCGGTGAGTAGTGAAAGAAGAATCCTCTAAAAGTAAAGAACATTCCGCGATAACAATTTCAGTATAACTAAATATCCGGTCTCATTACTTTGAGGCATTTTGAGAAATGTAAGATTTTAATACAGTAGAACCCCTCTCGTCCGCCTTCGCCTGGTCTGTCACTTCGGTCGCGGCATTGTTATTTACTTGCTGTTACCGCTTGTTTGCTTTAGTGCTCTGTAATCTCTTCTATCGTTTCCCTCGTTGTGCGTGTTTTCTGTATTGTATTGTGGTTTTTGGTGCTTACTGTTCGTTTGTTTTTACTGTAGAGAACAATACAGGGTCAATCCATGATAAGTGATCGAGGAAAAAGGAAAATTGCCGCTCGACCTTTTCAAAAAAATCTAATTTGTTCAGAAATGTTGAGTCGATATAAGAGTACTTCAAAATCACAATTAATTATTCTTTACAACATCGCATGGCGACGCAGCGGCTGCCGCCATTTTGCGTTTTCTCGATTTCCGGCGTTTACAGCGAGTAAGTGTTCACTGAGTTGGGAATGTAGATCATACGAAAGGACAACAGTCTCCTGCGTGAGCTGACAGCTAAAACACGAATAAACATGATTGAATATCATTGATATAGCAAGCAGCAAGAGCAATGAGTACTTAGGGACTTTTTGCCAAGTGTGCATTCTGACGCTTCTCGCCTTCTGCTGATAGCGGCATTCTTCACCAGTGCTGCTGTGGATGTGATAAGACAGCGTGTCACAACTAGACGAGAGAAACGAGCTTGAGAACCTTGACTGGACTAACCATTCATCCTACTTTATGTTACTATACAACAACGAATTTCCAGTTGAATATGTGAACAGAACATCTTAGAGTATGACGTCATTCCTTAATACTTCGACACCCTTCTGCTGTGTATTATGGTATACTAAAGAAGTAACTATTCCAAAAATTTCAGATTTTTTTTTTATCCAGGGCCATTGAAGATATCGAACAGTGAAATATGCCAAATTGGCATAATTCTCCAGTTTTACAATCTTTTTTCTGGCGTTTGGGAGCAGTTACAGGTCTGTAAATTTTTGTGTATAAACTTATGACTCGGTACTACATGCACACACAAATTCAGACCTCTACGTCAGTTGTTTCCTCTTCCCAAACATGTCCAAAAATATTACTACTGTAGGCCCTGATTTCACCCCTTTGAAGTGATTTTAGGTAAAAATGTTAGAGATCAAAGTTTTAGCTCTGCACAATTACATGCTGAGATATTTTCAATTCCAGTAATTTTCAATTTGGTAGGACAAATACATGCTGAGATATTCAAAACAAAGTAAACGCCTGAAACCGAAAAAAACGCAAAACCGCTGCGTAGCTACAAGATGTTTCAAAAACCCAATGATCGTGGTTTTGAAGTACCCTGATATAGGATAAACATTCATGAAAAAATTAGATTTTTTGGAGATGGTCGAGCGGCACATGCTTGATGGATTGACTCTACAGTTATTTTTGAACTCAGAGATGGTTTATTTTTACTGTAAATCCGTATTTTTCTATATTTTCTGATAATCCAACCTTTCTTGCGTTCCGACCATATCCCAGTCCCAAAGGTTACGTATTAGAAGAGTTCTATCCTCCTACGAATGTTCAATACAAATATAACTGTGTATGCAACAGCGTATCCGATAAAAAGATTTAGTTGCTCGTTTCCCAAAATTAAGGTGTCGTGGAATATTTCTTTTATTACCGATTCAACGGATAAAGCGATTGAACGAACACAATGAAGTGTTTCTACGCTTAAAGTCACGCTAGTTATACTTCAATAATCAGTTTGGTTTAAATGTAGTGTATCACACCTTTCGTGCAACTCTTGTGACGCGGAAAGATTCTTATAACGTTTAGATGAAACGAAAAAAAAATCAAATCTACATTTTGTCCATTGAAGCCTCTAGCATGACTGAATAGGGTTCTTCAAAGTACCTCGAATAATATTTGTGAAGCCATGTCGTTCGTAAATATAGTTGTACCGGAAGTTTCTTCCTACAATATGGAAGAAATTTTTGATGTGTCAAAAGAAATGCAGGAGAGGCAAGTGTTACTTTTGGTGATGATATCTCCAAATAGAGTACCAAGATTGGGAAGCGCGCAGAGAGGCAATAGTGCTAAATATTGGAGAGAGGTTTAATGACGGCTTTCGGGCTCTGGCGTCATTTCAGACGATCCTTAAAGAGAAAGAGGAACATCCAGACTTTAAGACATTCTGGAAGACATTTCTTTTGCATACACGATTCTACGACGATTACCAGGAGATCTTTCGTGTATGCAATTTCTATGTAAACTCGTTTCTGATGATCAGAAGAAATCGATGTTCCCACTATTGTCCTCCATAGGAAAATTGATTCTACTCTTACCTGTTGGCATAGCTTTTGTGGAGACATCATTTTCTACGATGAACCGGATTTTGTGTTCCGAGCGGGCTCGACTTTTCTCTAATCATGTGAACGCACTGATGAAAGTCTCGATCGAGGGTTCGCAGATACCTGACGTAAAGAAACCAATGACGAGGATGTTTGACAATTGAACAACTTCATTTCGAAGTCATATAAGGAATGATTAAATAAACCAAGAAGATTATTTGATAATCCTGAATCCATGACGTAAGCTCGCTACATGCTGGTAGGTTTGGTTCTTAACAGGCTTAATCACTGCGAAATTAAAATATCGCTAATTTTACAATAATTATGTGATATCTTCAAAAAGATTTTTAAAAAAATCTAAATGTGGAACAAGAACACGCTAGACAATATTATTTTGCATGAGGTACCGTTATCACTAGTCACCTAATAGGTTTCCATTTGCAGCCATTTAGAAACAGAAAATAAATGCCGATAGTCTAAATGGCTGGAAATTAAAAGCAGATAACTGAGTCGTGATAACGGTACCTCATGTGAAATAATATTACCTACCAAGTTCTTGTTCCAGTTTTCGATTATATTTTATCTATTTGAAGATATCACATAATTACTGTAAAATTAGCGGGATTTTAACTTCGCGGTGAGAGAAGAGGCCATGTAAAAAAAAAAAAATCCTCATCGCTCAGTGTGTGATATCTCCTGGGTGGTGTACGAAACTCACGTACAAATCTCAAAGTACTCAAGGACTGATAAATTTAAATTTCAATGTTATCCCATCCATCTATAAATATAGGCTATGGGAGAGTTTAGCAGTTTAGCCTTTCCCGTTTCGTATTTTGTTTATTTCTCAATCCTTTCGCGTAACCATATCTTGCCACGTTTTTAGTACTGAAGTTTGTGTATCCTCTAAAATGCTTCTTATGGACATCTTTTTCCGTCTTTTTTGTCACATATATAATTTCGTTTACGTTACGTTGTTATCTATGTATTAATATTTAAACAGCCCTCTGACAAAAAATATACACCCCAGACTGAAAATCCTGGGAAAACTGCTCTCAACTTTGGTTTAAGTAATTAATTATCTTTCTTGTGATAATATTCTTTCCGTTCCATAATCTTTTACAATGTATTAAATTTTATCTAAACTTTATATTAACAAACATACGGAAATCATTATATTCATCATTTTACTTTATACTCACATGAAAATTTGATGCATTATTTGAATCAATTAATATATTTCACTGTTTAAAGCAGACTTATCAATTTTTATGGAGACCCTGAAATGAAATCTTTCAGTTTAACGTCCAACGTTTTTGTCTTTGGGCTAAGAGAGACGGATGATTTAGGTAAATGAGCGTTGATGGAAGAATCGGTAGAATGAAGATGTGGTAGGAAACGGAAGTACCCCGAGAAAACCCACGGACACGATGTTGTCAATCACAAACCTACTTGTCCGGGGATCGAACCAAAGACCGCACACACTACAGGTAAGCGCTCTACCACTGAGGCACCATGCCCCTTCATGGAGCTCCTGTTGATAGCAATGTGCTAGGGCAATCTCCGTACTACATGAGACGCAGTAGAACAGCAGCATGCATTGAACTCAGTAAACGGTGAAAGCCTAAAATAGGCGACCTATCTGATTTCTAAAAAGGGCAAATTGTTGGCACTCGTTTATGTACATTAGGAAATAAATATATTGCACTTTTACTAATAAAAAAATAGAATTCACATTTATTCAAGAACAAAAACTTAATTTTATAGCATAGACACGTATCTTATATCCCTATTTCTTGGTAATGCTATGGTTAAGCAATCAGTGACGCAAATTTAAATGCCCGAAACTAGGGATACTGAAAACTGTCCTCGTTTGCCCCCCCCCCAAAAAAAAAACTACTTTACTCTGGATCCTTCCAAACACAATTTTAAACCTATACGACATTAAAGGTAATAATTTAGAAGTAGCAGCATACTTAGCTCAGATATTTGACCCTCTAGTGGGTTACCTTGTTCTTCGTGAAATGCTGTCACTTAGCCAGTAGTGGTAAGGACCAGGGTACAATGTAGCTCAATAGGAGTATACAAGTGTAAATTGTATTTCTACATTTCAAACGGGATGTAGACACAAACTCGTGGCACAATCAAAATTTTGGAGGAAAGAGTGCATATTACCCAACCATATTCCTAAAATTTTGGGAATAGTGCATGGAACCACTTTAGTCCCTCTGCTACTACAGGAAGCTGGTTTTGTGTGGGAGAAATTTGTAAGAAAAAGTAAATAAAACTTGTTCCGCCCGAGCCTTCGGCTTGATACATAATCAAAGAGCGATACATCAAAACAGCCTAAGGAATACATTAAATAGTATTCTTGTCCGTATGTATGAAACTTGCTATTAGGTTAATACGTGGCTAAAGATTTGCTTCACAATATTAAGAAAAATTTAAATACGGTTACGTCCCTTCTCCTATGTTGTAATAATTAAATGAAATAATACTCTTCTTAGTATACAACTAAATAGTTACAACAGTTTTAAATCGGCAAATTGCCTGCAAAGTTTAACACCCAATAGCGTACGTAGCGATAAACAGCATCAGATAGCACGTGATAGCGCAGGTAGGACATTTACTAGCGTGACTCTTTATTATTAGGAATTTAGCGTGACACACAGACTGAGGCGTTTCCTTTTTCTGGTTAGGTGAGAGTGCATAAATATAAATCAATACTAATCAAAAGTTTGATCTTTCTTTTCTTCTTTTTTAATTTATAAAGTTTTCAATTATGATGAACTTTCAATAAACTATGTTGAAATGAAGGATAAAAAGAGCGCAAATAACTATCCAGAAAGGAAAAATGAAGGTTATTACCAACTATAGGCCTAGATTGAAATCCTCAAACATCAAATGAAGTTTCCAAAAATATTCGGAGAGATGAGGAAGTTACACGTTTGCACTGCTTACAATTACACAAACTTTATGTCAACCTGCCTCCAGCTGTTTCGCTCATAATCATACATAAACGTTGAAAATGAAATTTTAACAGTAGACACATATTTTCTTGCAATTGTTCATACAGAAAGGAAAATACTCAGAAAAAAATGATATATTTATTTAATTTATTTTGGATACTTTACAGTGAATGTTATCGATGACATGGGAATCAAATTGAATCATCATAAACATCAATATTCTAGTGCTTATTTTATCAGGTGTCAGAATGGTAGTATTAATGTAATAAATGATATGATATGGGTCAAAATGATCCTCTTGTTCATTATTATTATTATTATTATTATTATTATTATTATTATTATTATTATTATTATTATTATTATTATTATTATTATTATTATTATTATTATTTATTACAAGCGTAAAATCAGTTTATTACCTTTGCATTTATTTCGAAGTATTTCAACGCATGAGAAAAGTCCTACATTTCTGTGACATCTTGCTCAAATTCTGACTTGGTTAGAAGAATCTCGCGAAAGTAAACTGAATTTCAATCCATATCATATATAATAATGTGTATCATTGTGCATATATACATTCTTTTTTCACAGTGACATGCAAAATAATTGATTACTCAATCACCTAATTTTTCTGTGATAGAAAACTAACTTAACGGTAAAGAACAGACTGATTTGCAATTACTTACATAGCAGAATATTTCACCGAGAAATCAATGCACTCATCACTTACATACCTTCATTGTGTGCTCCCTGAAAAGAAAATTTATAAAAATATAAAACTTCATACTTTACAAATGATATATTTATGTACATGATATTGTGTATTTTGTAATTTTCTTAATTTTAAACCGTCAACTACAACAATAGATACAATAGAAGGTACGGGCCATCACACTAAATTTTCCCAATCTCGATTTCTTATGATAAACATATCATACTTTACTGTAAAATTACTACTGAATAAAATATTTACTTGGCTTCTATTGTTGCTACAAACTAAAAATGCATTATAATTATAATAGAATATCTAATTACATAATATTCGTAGCCGTTCCACAAAATACATCGCCCACAAGAAATACATTCATGCATTTTTTTCTGAACATTTGTCTAAAAGAAATGCAATTCGAAGTTAAACATGTATTTATTTTATGAAATACGAAGAAAAATATTAAAATGTTCCCTTTCTGAAATTTGGTGAGGAAACCGAATTATTTGTGTGTAATTGGAATATTTGTTTATGAACAAAATCAATAGAGCCGTTTTCAAAAATCGTTGAAAAAACTAACCCACAAGCAAACGACCCGTTCTGAATTTTTCTAAGGAAAATGATTACGTCATACTGCAGGATTATTAATAAAATATTTATTTATAAAGTGATTTAATCCGTTTCTAAAAAAAAAAAAAAAAAGAATCATTGCTTCTTATAAGTGAAATCAATACCTCTTTACAATGAGTAGGTAATTTCTTGTTATTTTAATGCATTACGGAAAACCACTTCCTTGCGCAATGTTCTGTTGATCTTGGAAAAGTGTTAATGCTGGGAGGTGATGAATCCACTTGTCAAATTTCTTGTAAACTTTCAACTACACTCCTCGGTTGAGTAAACACAGGTAATATTTCTTACTCTCTTAATAAAGATTGAAAGATATGGAAAAATGTGGTTCATTGAATTCACCTTTTGCGGAAATAAACTCACCTCGAATGTTGAATTATCGCTTCTGAAGGTAGCGGTAGTTAGTGCAATATTTATACATGTGAGAGATGAACAAAATAACTTGATCAGTTTCCAAGAAAATATGTGAAAACATCTACCCCGTCTATTGCACTACCTCTTTAGGACTTCTCCACGAGAAGAGACTTAAGCCATATACTAAAATGTTAAAAGAAATAGAATTACAGTGGAATTAGCGGGAGATGCCACAGGTTCTCCTCCTGAGAAAATCTATTCTCTCTTTGGACAAGAAAATTTACATCCCTGGCAGAGATAACTTTCTAGAATTTTTTTGGAATCGTCACGAAAATAGAAACAGGAAACAACTTTTATTTTGTACACGAAAGTACTACAATTTGGGTACAATGAATGTATGTTAGTACTGACTTTCACGAGCAAGCATGGAATTACTTCTTCGATATCTAGTATTTGTGTGCGATGGGTGGGTGCATATATACTGCGATTGAAATTAATTTTTTCTTCCTAATTAAATTAATACGCTGGTTATGAAATATAAATAAAATCTTTAGAGCTATTTTCGAAAAAAGAAATAGCAAGTTGTCAAGCGTTTACCACTAGTACGTGGAGTTCTTGGTTTGATGCCAGCACACACCAAATGGAATCTGTGGTGAATACACGCCATGTGCGTGGGTTCTCTCGGAGATCTCACTTTTTCATTACACCATTATCATCATCATCGTCTTCCTTAGACTTGGTGCATAATCAAGCGACAGTTTAATTTTCATTTCACTATGCTTTCCTCTATACTTTTTAATTTTTATTTTTTAAAAAATACTAAAAAATGAACATCAAAACTGTATAAAGTGAACCAGATAGTAATATCAACATCAAGATCTTAAGTATAGCGCAGAAATTTGAGTGTCCGACAATTATGAAATCATAAACTGCATTCAAATTTCTAGCCTATAAGAAAGTATTTAGACAGTTATTCGTTGTTCAATAGCATTTTCCAAATATTACAAGTCTCACTTTTTGAATTTACTTTTCATCATTGTCTTCAGATACCAACTTACTTAGGGGGGAAAAATGGAGGCAAGCATAATGACAACCTTGGAGTTTAAAGTTTCGTGTTGACATGATGTGTGACACCTACGTCTGTGTAATCCAGACAGAGGAACGGGCAAATAGATAAACAGACATTGAAGAATTGCTTTTTATATGTAGAAATCGTGAAACATAAATCCGCTGATAATTTGAACTCACGTTTTGATTTTTACTATCACAAGACTATTTACTCGTATTGTCACTCGAGAGCTCCTTCGTGGCTAAGCGGTTAGCGTACGCGCCTTTGGCGTGGGAGGCCCGGGTTCGATTCCCGGCGGGAGCTCATGTGGTTCGGATTCCACGTTAATCAGTAGGTCCACGTCTCATATAGCCTCGCTGCTGAACGGGACGTTAAACTCAAAATCAACTCAACTCAACTCGTATTGTCACTCGAGAGTAATTAAAAAAAACTCTTTCTGGTTTCTTCCCAGAGAAAAAACTTACATCGTTTCATTGGATGGTTACTGAAGTATTTGTAAAAGCTGAAAGAAATCGCTATACAAGTTTTAAAGAAAATCATACAATAAAATCTCGTCCTTAGAATTTACTACCTGTATTAGACTTTTCTTAAGAAATGTTACCTATTCAACATTATATGGCTGTCAGTGAAATATTGGTTTACTAAATGTAAACAAAATCATCAGAGATGTTTTCCACAAAGTCGCAATTTTCGACTTTCACTCCCAGTTAACTACCCTTACTTTTGAAAATAGGGAGAAAATTCGAACCTACACACCAACCCTATTATAGAGACTTCAATGATATATTTCTTTATGAAATATGAAGAAAATTACCTATCTTGTTTGCGACAAAATCATCAGAACGATTTCATCAATAAACTATTCAATCTAAATTTATCCAACAGATATCAATTTCACATTTATTTGTGAAATATGAAGAAAAATCCTATGACCCATTTTGACAAAACCTTTCCTATAAACAGCAACTCAAATCTGTCTTCAACATTGGGGGGGACGGGTAAGACCTTTCGCATGTATTTTTTAAGCTATGTTCACAATATTTATGATGTTAAAAAATAATGCTGTAGAAGATCAGGGGAGCAGAGTTGTCTTCAACATTGGGAGGCGAGCAGATTTGAAGCTTAAGCTGGGGAATATCAATTTAATCGCACTTTCCCTTGTGGCAATCGGATACAAATCACCATATTTCTCCCCAAAATACACCATATTTATCCCTATGTCCCCCTTATCCCCCCGGGATTTGCGCCAGTGCCTATAAATAAATAAATAACGCCGATAAACTTCCATCTTTAGAAACAAAACTTTCTGTGCCATTTTAAAGGTTAAAAGAAAAGAGGTAACGTATTTCTTCACGTTTCTGTAAGGAAAATTACTTATGCTAAATTCCAGGTCCTCAATAAAATGTGTATTTAATTATTGCAGAGCTACAGCATAGAAAACTACCTCCATCTGCACATGAAAAGCATCCAAATTTTTCTACACTCTCTTTAGCTTTTCATTCATATTGGAACTACAGTAACCATTCAGAAAAATTTAGTTTTTAACAGAGGTTTGAAGTTCCTTTTTGAAAAAGAACTGAGTATAAGTATTTGAAATCTCATTTTTCAACAACGATGGCACCTAAATGTTTAATTTTTCAGTATACACGGTGTGTGTTGAAATATCTTGAAAAGTATAAATACATGAAATCAGGTTTAGAAGTAAAAGTATCATCGAGAAAAAGGATAAAGATAGTTACTTTTTACACAACAGATTTTGGCAACATGGAAATTAGGTTATGCTGAAAAATTATTGCCTTTTGAAGATCGCATACATATATAGTGTATGAAATTTGAAGAGAGATGTAAATTTTGTTTTAAAGCAAATTTCAGGTCACTAATCATTCTAGTTCTCGAGTTAAAAATACTTCTAACTATACATTCTGTAAAATCTTTGTGCTTTCCTATCCTTAGCCTTTTAATATGAATAATGACACAAACCAAGCAACCTGCTGTCCCTGTAAGTGTCCATATACGACATACGAATATCGAATCTTGTACAGAGACTCTTCGGCACCCACTAAAACTACTTCGTTATTTGTTTGTAAATACAAGTTGTTCTAAATCACGATAATTTCTCTACGTCTCTAATTCAGAAACCTCGAAATCTAGGAATTACTCCTTTGGCTCAAGCGCGGAGCGTTTTTCGATCGAACCCCACAGTGACCCAACATTCCTATATATAAATCTTAATGGACAGAATGCAGCTTGTAGTTGCTGTGCAGGTCCTCATACCTTGGCAGAACACTAAACTTTTTATGGTCCAGTCACTACCTATTCTGCTTCATTCAAGATGCAACAGTCTGTTCCCAATACGGTTGACAAGCCTACCGGTTCTTTTAAGGAACAATCTCATGGTGCTACTGCTAACAGTTCCTGTAATCAATGTTGAGATAGATAGCTGACGATCAAGATGAAGAACCCTTTCGCAAAACCAAGAAGGCAGTCAAGGGGCGGCAAAATACCACTCCACTCCAACTCAACTGTCAAATAGTTATCAAGTGCTAGCAATGGATAGTCGGTCTCCCTCCCAACCCTCTACCACTGAGACACATCAACCCAAATCAATAGTCAAGAGTATGTTTGTCTATAGTATCACTAGAGATAGAACACGCACATTCACGAAATTTATTACCAAAATCTGTGAAATCAAACCAGTTTTCTGTTCACTAGGACAACATAAAAATCCGATGTATTCACGAAGACTACATGAACGTAGAAGCTCTTCTGAAAGATTAGGTTATCGAATTCACCAGTGAGACGAAGAACCCCATAACACGTGTAAACCCGTTCCAATATCGAATTCGATATTTTTTCTAATAATTATTTCTTCACATTTATTGGTGCCGAAGTATTTAATAATCTCTAAATATAATTTTATAGACTTTGTAATTTTTATTGAAATATTATCATTCCTTTTTGCTCGATCATGATTTCACACGCTACTGGCTAAACTAGTATCATTCTCGTTAATCATACTTATGCATGAGAAATGTAACTAAAATCTGTAATGGAAAGCACAATTTCCATTTGATACTATACTATTAAAGCAAAGCTAATGCTGCATTTGGTAAACATTACGAAACCTACCTCATTACGTGTGTGCATGTGATCCAGAACAACCATGTTCTGGTTCGCTAAAATTTCTGTTCAGTTGGTATTACGTAAGTAATTGAAACTTTTTATTTCTTGTCTCCGCTGTAAGACAAGCGAAGAAAACACGTTTAGCGACTACTCTCTCTTCCTGATGTCTCATAGGAATAAACTATTTTGTTATTTTGTTACATTTGCTCACAGAAATGAACACAGAATCGAATACAACTTTTAATAGTGGAGAAAGCGTACTTCCTACCACCTCAGAAACAAATCCATTTTAACTCTATAATTTCCTTCATTTAATTTTTGACCACGCTACACACCGAAGGAGGGTGCATTACACGAATGTCTGAAGTATCAATATCCATTGTGTGATTCACTTTCCAGCGTAAAATGGCATCCCTTCTTTCAATTTTCATTCCAGTGTTACAGTTAAGATGCATAAAGTTCACACGTATAATGGACATAGTTCTCATTCATCACCATAAGTATTCTGGTATCACTAACAGGTCTCTTACTGAAATTGAAACTTTCCATGTACTAAGGTGCTCAACAAACTTCTTCGTCATAACGTGAACTAATAATAATAGTGTTCATCAATTAGAGTAACTTGGGAAAAGATGCCCCACTTTTTTCATTATTACTCATTTTCCAATCCTGTAATTTAGGTGTGGTTGTGGAATTTATGATCAATTAGAAGACTGGTGTCTTGGTTGCAATATCTCGAAAGAAAATTTTATTTCATTAAATTTAAGAACTTAAAATAAACCATTTACAAAAACCATCAAGTGGGGCATCTTTGGCATGGACGTGGGGGAAAGATGCTCCAATTTTACAATTTTTCAAAATATGTTCATAAACACCATAGAAACAGGCAACTATGCTTTTGCATCACTAATATTACTAACTTTAATTTCTACTAATTATCTATCCAATTATAAAGAAAATTTCCAACAAAATGGCAAATATTCTCCATGTATATTTTCTAAATCCGTTTGTAAACAATGGATAAAAATAAAAGAGAAAAAGAATTGTGAATCTTACATATTATCATTTGTTCATTTTTTTAAAACTTGGATTCTTGCGATCACAATTAATGCAGTGAACCTACAATTTAAATCCAAACTACCGTAATCGTTCAAATTTTCCAAGACGTTCAAACCGGGAATCGAACCCGGGACTTCATGCACCAAAGGGACACATACTAGCCACTAGACTAGAGGGGAGGACGGCTTTCTTTTAATATGTAAAAATCTGCTCCCTGAAAACGTAATACTTTCCCTTATAACAACTTGCTAGCTACAACACTGGTACAATAGTGAAAATGGTCTTCATTTTGCAATGAATAGATATTTGATTCACCCAGATGTAGTCGCTAACGCTCTCGCCTTCGGTGCGAGCGGTCCCGGGTTCGATTCCCGGTGGGGTCACTCGGTCGAAAAAGTATAACACGATTTTTCAGGCCAGCCACCTTGAATGAGGTTTTCCTGGGTTTTCCTCATTCACACCAGGCAAATGCCGGGGTGGTACCTAACTTATAGGTCCCAGGCCGCTTCCTTCCTTCCCTTTCCCCGGATAGTGTGCTCGCCGAGGGACGTCATCCCTCAAATCGTGACGGGTTAAATGGCCATAGATGCCGAAAGCCCAGAAATCTAACTGGACAGGGGGCTTACCAATTAATGAATTATGGCAAGGAAGTTTGAATAGCATAGAGAAAAAGAAAATATATCAAAAAAAGGCCCTTATAAGAACCAAAAATGAAGGAACGTGATTAATTGGAAAGTGAACACGAAGACTTATAGGATGGGCTGACGGCCTCAGTAAAAAAAAAAAAAAATAAATAAAAAATAAAAATAAAAAAAAAAAATAAAAATAAAAATAAAAATAAAAATAAAAAAAATAAAAATAAAAAAGTACAACAATGACTATATATATATATATATATATATATATATATATATATATATATATATATATATATGTCTGTTAAAAGAATTTAAACTTTTTTATAACAATGACTATATATATGACGTTTAAAGAATTTAAACTTTGTTATAACAACATTTATATATTTGTCTGTATTTTCATTAATTTCGATAGTGTCTGAAGAAGGATATGCTAGATATCCGAAACAGTTACAAATTATAATTTAAAATAAAGTGGGTTTTAAGCTTTGGTCAGTGTCTCTTTTGTTAAAACAATCAATCCAAAGCCATAAAACAGAAATCTAAATCCTAAATCCCCTTGATTCATCCAGAGATTTACCTTTTCAAAATAATACAACTAGATAAAGGAAGTTGTGACAAATCAAGTGTGTCGCAGGACCCCTCCCTCAAGGATATTTTTTAGTATTTTGAACAACCCTCATACATATTCAGCTCGCACAAATGGTTTAAAACTCAATCCGTGCATATTCTTTTGATTCAACTTGCTATCCAACTAGTGTCATATACATGTATGTGAAGTCCATTCAGTCCAATGTTGATCACGTACGGAACGGAAAAAAAAAGTTTATAAATAGAATATTACATCATTGAAAGCAGCAACCCAGCCAGGAAACCGAATCAGTACTCCAAACAGAAACTTTCCGTTTGCTTCTGAGTGAACAATTAATTACAGGTTACTACAGAACAATTATCCGTAACACAGTCACCCGGAGTCCCGCGTGGCAATATTGTTATATTGTTTCTTATGGGTGCATACATAGTCACGCGGAGGCCTCCGCATGCGGAGCAGCCTCACAGTGGTCCGAATAGCGAAAAAGGTGGACAAAAAAGGAAGGAGTCCTTCATTTTTTTTGAAATTGTGTATATGATGGTTTGTAAGGTTGGTGATTACGAATTTGATATCAAAGATGGAAAATTAAAAATGGCGGATCCAATATGGCGGACCAAAAGGTGACAGATTCATGGCACGGATCTGAAATTGGGTACAGAGGGTTTTGCACTGTCACAGATTACGAAGTTTGATAATAACATTGTAAACTCCAAAATGGCGGATCCAATATGGCGGAAAATGTAAAAAGATGCATGTTACGGAGCTGGAATTGGTATGAGGGAAGAATGAATTTCAAATCAGGAGTAAAATTAAATATAGAGTGTCCAATATAGCGGAGCAAAAGTAGTTGATTATGCTAATGAGCACTCACCTGGTTACAAGCCTAACTCCTCTTCAGACGAAGTATTTGCAGATTCGTCATCTTGTGTGGTTAGTTTCAGTAGCACAATCACATCCTGAGGCAGTTTCTGGGTTTTCTTCTTTGGGAGTCCTACCAACGTGGAAATTACTGGATCCGAATTCAACATTAGCCTTTGAAAGAGATCCAAATTACTGGCTACTCTTGATGGTTTTCGAGTATTGTGTTCTCTGTATTTCCGTACATCTTTGTGTCTAGATTCAAGGGCCTCCTCTGAAAGCTCCCCAATCGGTAAAAGAGCTGCCTGAACAATTACTGACCCGTGAATAAGAAATTTGTGCACGGTGGGTGGCATGTAGTACCAGGGGTATAATCGCACCAATAACTGAGCAGTTTCGATGCAGTACGTGTCGAATTTTGCAACATCTATGTTACGTCCACAGGAAATTGTTGTCAAGATATTTCCGAAACGCGTGATTAACTGCTGATCCACTCCTGTTATCTCCGACGCTATTTGAGGATCTGCAAAGAACCTGCGGGCGGTATTACCGTCATTGGTAGTTCCATAACCAGGTTTGGCAATATCCACACTGAGGCCTAGTATACATCTGAACCTCTCTTGGATAATTTGTTTCCTGCTTTCGAACATTTGACGAGTTCCATCTTTTGTACTCGCTTTCCACTTTTGAAAATCTAATCTATAGGAGATATGAAGGATAAACTCAAAAAATCGAATTATGTGCATGGAGGATGGAAAGTCCGAACTCTAAATGGGATAGATCTTGTGGCACATTTGTCATTCTCTTTGATTTGTGAAATTTTCGCGCCACAGATGTAACATTTCAGGCTTGATGTGCTGGTGATGGCATTGCATATTTTGCCATCAACCATTGATACTATAAGGGAGTAGGGTACAGTCACGGTATTGTTTCTTAATGACTGTAAGTTTTCTATCTGTTTGTTCATATAGTCTCTTTCTTCGTGGACAACAGTAGTGTTTTCGTGAATCCAACGGAGATGAATCGGTCTGCAGATACGTCTTGATGACGGTCTTTCATTTCTCCACACACACTCTCCTGTTTCATTATCAACCAATCACAAGAGAACGATCACTGTCATAAATAAACTTGCGTCACTCATGCCACTTTCAGTCCATGTCTGTTTATATTGTGAGTGACCAGAACTCCAGTCAAAACCTCACTTGCAATGCAATATATACGTTTTGTCGCTTAATGATGGCTCATTGTCCGAAAAAAGTTTCAATATTCTGTTTGCAGTATGGTCTAGTAATTCTTGAACTTTCACCTCATATTCACTTTCACTAACACTTATATTTTCCGGATATGTTGACCTTTTTGCTTGCAAAATAGCGTAGTAGCTGGGATATAGCGTGTGACCATGTTTAACTGCCATGGTTCTAATTGCCTGATATTGGTGTTTACTTAAATTCGCAGAGACAATCATCGATAACGCTTCGTCGTCTGATAGCTTCGTTGCTTCTTGTCGTTCCTTTATCCAAGTGTCACGAATTCTTTTGCCTCTGGTCGGTGTTGTTGTGGTTACTTTTTGCAATAATTTTGCGGCGTGTTCATCCTCGTCAGATCGCAACTTCATCACCGTAGCATATGCAAGTTCAGGCATACTTGTATTACTTCTTAACGATTGCGTTTTTCTTCTTTCACTTCTGTCACACACTTCGTAAAATTCTTATTATATTGCACAACACTTTCTTCTTGCTGCACACGGGTCTTCCTTCTGTTTTCTTGTATTTTATCATGCAACTCCAGACGCGATATATGTATATCCATTGTTTACTTCCCCACACTACACAATGCTGAAACACACACTGCAATGTTAACTACCGTACACATGGCTCTGTCGTTTCCAACTAACTCCGCGTGCTTGCACTGTGAAACAAACGCTATTGCTTACGTGCTTATCTTCTGCTCGTCTCGCCACCTCAAGCGGACATATTCAATATCATAATTCCAAGGTCATATTTCCTGTAGTAGACGGAAGTAGACAATGAAACTTATACAGCTTATTGACAATTATCGACTGTTATCCATGTTTAAATTTCGTGGTATACATGTGTATCCATTTTTTTTAAAACTCTACAAGAAGTCAGTAGTACTCCAATACATACGAGTACTAATATATGTATTTATTATAACTACTACGATGCAATTCACATTACTCATTCTAATTGTGTCACGTACATAATACTATATCAACTGCATAATAATAACAATATGGCCCCTCATTCTTAGAGCTGCTCGGAAAACAATTTCCCAAACTCAAGTCACACATTTGCCAATTTCTTGCAACGAAGCTTCTGCCATTTTGGGACGTCTATAATTACCGGTACTAAGAAATAATTCAGTCAATATCATGTTATTCTCATGAACTGACTCTCGATGATGACCGTTACACCTCTTTTGCGTCTGTAACTTCCATTTCGTAAAATGACTTTTGTCCATCTTTTTCGCTATTCGGACCACTGTACTCCGCGTGGCCCTTTCCGCGCTCCGTCCTCCGCGAGGTGGATAGGGCCGAGCAAGGGTGCTTACATAGTCAAGCGGAACTCCGCGCGCGGAGCAGCCACTTCCCTTTAAAATGTAAAGAGCAAGGTGCATAGTAGCAAAACCAAAATGAAGATTGATCCAGAAAGACGTATTACAGAAGTTGAATTAACACCATATTTATTTGGTCCCGCTTGCGTAGAATACAAAAATCGTGAGATTCGCAATTTTTCCAATTAATTCATCAAACGACCGGACTGACATGCGAAAATAATTGAAGAACTTTTTCTCATCTTCTCGCAAACCTACATACAGAGTCACAAAAGCTCCCTTCAAACCTCTTTGAGTAACTAAGGGGTGACTTCGGAACCGCCTATTTTTCTGTGTTCTTCGTTTTCTTTTCTTACAGAGATAATAAGAAGCCAGTATTGTCGTTTCGATCTTACTCATGTTAACTCGCAACACTGACTGAGGAGAATTGTGTATGCAATCACGTAACGCGTAGCTACGGATGACTGTGTAAGCACACACGCGTAGCGCGGAGGGTGGAAGATGGAGCGCGGAGCTCCGCTTCACTGTGTAACGGACCTTAGTGTTTCATATTCAAACCAAATATTGTTTAAAACATAACGAACGTACAAATCCTTGCAACACGTCAAAAATTGGTTGTCCCAATCAGAAATCTTAAACCTTTTAATGTTATAAAGCGGGGCATTTTTGCTTCGATTTCACTGGGGCAACTTTCCCAATTTTGAAGCAAAGACGCCCCAATCGCTCACGTGGCATACCCATGGACGCAGAAATACAACATAGCATATTAGCGTTTGCAAAAGACTGAAGTTCTTAAGAAATTATGTAATATTCATGTTCTTCTATTTAACTACCATCAAGAGCATTACTATGTTTCACTCTCTAAAGTTATAGACACTGAAATAAGAGTAACTTTGTGAACAGGCCTGAACAAAAGCAGCTTCTTTCTCCGATGCAACTTCCACATATATTTACTCAAGACTGCGTACCCTTTCAATTGCATGGCAAGTCCTGTGACTACGAACCTCAGGCTTTCAGCAATTCGAAGAGGGGCGTCTTCACTCAGTGGGGCATCTTTACCCAAAATACTATATATTTTCTCTCCATCCTTTTTTTCGTTCCATTATTGAATTAATGTATTTCTATTCACGTCCCGTAGACAGCACTTTTCTCAAACGGTGTCCTCACAAGTTTGTTTTCTAGTTTTTGTTTCCAATATTGTTCTTTTCTTCCCGATTATAATAGCAGAATACTACTACATGGTTTGTTTTCCGTTCAACCCAGATAACATTCTCCATTCTTCTCCATTTCTACATTTCGAAGGCCGCTAGTCATTTTTCGTCTCTTTTGTTTTCAGTACAGAACCGAAATTGAAAAGAAAAATGCTTTACAACATGAAGACATTACTGAATTATTGTATTTGTATTCAGATTTACTGTTAGGAAAACCAGAAAAAGAGTATCGTTTACTGGAGACCATGCCGAGCTAAAGATATAGACCCCTATGTTCACCTTAAATGGGGTTTGCAGTTCATGAGCCTTATCAATACTCTTATTTTGAGAATAAGTCAAGTCAAAATTATAGGACCTGAATAGCAGCAGTTCAGGGTTATCATATCTCTAATTAAGTGCATCTTTTATGTTTCTATTAAGTGCAGCAATACTGGTGTTGATTCGCACATACACACATCTTCTCATAAATGTTCCCTTTGGTATATAATTTTGCTTAAATATTTTACTGTTGTTAATATGCTTCTCTCGTAGCGTACTATTTAACATGCAGCACGCATGGCATTCGCAACGAATTACCCACTTTTGCTTCGTTCCTTTAATTGTGCATACCAGTATGACGTGTGATAAAGACAAATAATTTCCAAAGCAAAAATGGCTACTAGTGTGTGTGTACTTAAAAAATATAAATAATGATCATAAGCAGTGGCATCATTTCAGGTTTTCCTAAGAGGAGGCCAGGTGTATCTCCACAAAATTTTGTCGGGGGCAAAATCAAAATATGAGGGGATACACTGGGATACTATTTTGATATACTGGCAATCGCAACTTAATTTTTCCTCTGAAGGGGAGGGCGGTTGGCCAACTCTGAATGTGGGAACAAAACACCCTCTGAAGCTATGCCTGGAAAAAACACTTGAAGAAGAAATTCTCCGCCCGACATACAGTAAGTAATTTCACGTTTTTTACTAGTATAGTACATTACTATACTATTGATTAAAATGTATAGCTGTATATGCAACTCGGGAGGGGGACAGGGCCGCGGTGGCTCAGTGGTAGAGCGTTCACCCCTGGTTCGACCCCAGCTCGCACCAAATTAAATTTATGGTGGACAAACACCGTATGTGTGGGTTTTCTCAGTGTTTTCCGGTTTCATCCCACTTTATTCATTACAGCATTGCATTCATTTCTCATCATCACCACCTCCTAAGCCTACCCGGCATAACGTGAGACGTAAAACAAAGATTTAATTTCATTTCGTCCCCTTAAATGACGTCCGTAACCGCAAGATAATAAACATCATGCAAATGTCAGCAAAGTTACTTTATTACTATAACTTACGTTTTGTACTGTATATTTTGTCCTTATGTTAGTATCTTTTGCTAAGGATAAAGCTTTAACCTTACGATTAGAGATCTGAGCAAATATAAAAAATTGCATCCGCAGCTTTTCTGCCTGCATCCACAGATAATGAGATAACAACTACAAACAACTGGTTTGTTCGATGACAATTATTATTCCTAAAAGTTTCTAACATAGATAAGTTTCTATAGTTTTGTGAATCCTGTAATATATTATGAATAAAATTCAAATTAAACATTAAATACAATATATTATCATTGTAAGTCAAATGCGATGAACAACATGAAACAAAATTCATACAGAAATAAATTACGAAATTAATGGTAATATAGTATTTACTTAAATATCCCTCAAACGTACATTTCTGAGAACAAAGTTGTCAAACTTGCAATACCGTATCTGTCAATTAATATCATAGTAAATAGCTATTATTTAAAAAAAAAATCTAATTCTCATAAGATATGAGTGTTTGTTCAGAATCCAGCAGTGAAGTAGAGATAGAAAGTTCTTGAGAAAGAAGGATAAGCCAACTCAACCAAAATTGCAGAACTTCACATTAGTCGCAATAACAGGGTTTTGAAAATAAAGAAAAAGAAAGAAAATCGAACGAAATAATTTTGTTCTGGCTGTTATTTGGCCCCAAAGAGTAATCACTAGCGTTAAGACTTTTAGACCCTCACTTTTTTTTATTTTAGAGGAATAATGAGTTCTCCGAAAGCACTCTAGTTGTCATATGTTGCTTCCAGTTAGGAATAGAGATAACTTTCTGGCACCTTTTCTGATTTCCTTTCTGAGCCCATTATTCCCTTAATCAGCCCCAACCCTCTTTTCTCCCCATTCCTTTTCGTTTTAAAATGTTATTCTAAATTACGTCTTCATCGTGGATTGATTGTCTGTTTCTTATGTGAGAATTTTGACAAGATTAAAGAGTTTGTGCTTTCTCTGGATTCAAATGACTGGCAGCTGCAATTCCTAACGCGAACCCATTTCTTCAGCCAGAGAAAATTACGATTTGCAGGTAGAGCTGTTTCTCATTTACGGATGCAACTATGTGATGGCTTCCATTAAAATTTTTAAACAACAACGTTTAGAAAAAAAACAGAGCGCTACCTCTTCCGTAAGGCAAGAGTTAAATGGTTTGTCACAGAAAAGCTTTAGGTTAGTTTTTAGAAGATCTCAATGTTGTCGAATTTGCAACATTTATGGAAATGTCAATCCGAGTACATACAAAATCTCTATGGATATGAAAAGAAGCTTTAGCATCTCCAAAATTGCTAGTCTTATATTCATCAACTTAGAAATGCTTAATGTTGTTAGCTACAACAGCTTTATCGTTTTTCTTCCCAATATAGACGTGTACTCTGTTCAATACTCATACATACACTCGTACATATTATATTAGATAGGTGTGTACTTTGTATTAAGTTCTTTTCAGTAGAAGAAAGGGCAGTTGTGGGAATAGTTGAGGGAAATAACACTTTTTTTTGTCTGTCTCTTCTCATCTTATTTTAGGACTGTTCGTTTTCATATACGAAAACTGCCACTAAATATCTAAACCCTACTAACAATACTATAATTCACGACGACAAAAATTAATAGGTTTAAAAGAATGATCAAAGAAATTCTTACATTTTAACAATCCTCTGCAATGTTATCTGTCATCCACATAGAAATTAAAAATACGTATATCCACGTTCATGCAATATATTGTCTCATATTGCAGTACTTTCTTAGAATAGACGTCTAAGTTTCCCTAACTATAATCCGAGAAGAGATGGGACAAACTAAGTAATGTACAGTGAACCACAAAGTATCTCCCCCTAAGTGCTCTAATTCCATTACTTGGGAGTCAGGTCATTTCCAGTTGTGAGAACGCCTAGACAGATGCAACCCAACGTACACGTAACTTTTCTCTGCACTGAGAGCAGTTGGTAGCATGGGCACCCGAAGTTGGAGGCAGGGTGGGGCCCGGGCCCCTCTGGCTCTCGAAAATGTATATATAATATAGCAAACCACGTATATTAAATATCAGACATAATATGGCAACCATGAAGATGAAACCCCCTCTAGAGAATTTTCTTCGCGCGCCCCTGGTTGGTAGCCCTGATCCAGATGTTTATGCAGGTAAAATTGTAAAGTAGGTGACTAACGAAACAGTTCTCCATTCTAAGATGAATCTAAATGGTTCGGATCGTGTTTTCCAAAGAACACCGTATACTGTACTCGTATTAATCTCAATATTGCTGTGTATGTAATGTGTTATTTCTTTATATACTATCTGTTTAGAGAAATAAAAATACTGACCACGCATTAATCAGGAAATACTTGAAAGTAGCTAAAAATATCAAATCAAGAACAACTGCTGGAAATAAGTTTGTAAATGATTGCCTACATTGAGAGACCTTCTCTAATTCTCCTCATTCCAATGCCTTTTTCTTTCTGGAGGAGAGATGATCTTGCTTGTCACACTGAGTATGTATTAAAATTGAAATTGGAACGTTTAAAAAAGTTTCAACCTGGTCTGGATTTATACCGGGTTCTACCGAATAGAAGTTCAATGCCCTAACCACTCACCTACCGCGCCACTTCATATTCCACCCAAATTACCTAGGTAATACCTAGTTAAAATCGCTTCATGAAAGAATATACACAAGATACTAATGCTTATGTAATGCTTATGTGAGTGTCACAATGACTTACTCGAGATTTCCTTCTTTAACGCAAAGCAAGTTATATAGACGTTCCTCAATGAGGAAATTATCACGAAACCTTCTTCAAGTTCAGGCTACGTCATTGGTTTCAGAGATGGTCCTGATTTACAGTACATTTCGTCTTTACCATAACTTCTAGTTTTCAAAGAAGAAAAGACGATAGAAATTATTTTCACATTCTTTGAATTGTATCAACATGTGTAGAAATAGACAGTTCTATGTTTATGTTCCATAACTACTAGTTTATTTTCTTATATTCATATGAGGAGTTTGTGACGAATTGAGCCAGTGGCACTAGCAGAGTGATCTCGAGTGTTCGGCTTCTGATCATGAGGCGCTATCTACTCTGGGTTCAAATTCCTCTGAAGAGCAATTCGGTATTTCTGTATTCGTGTTCCTGTAGTGTTTGAAATACGTCGAAATAACATGAGGTGCCAGTGGCGAAAAATACCCCGGTTGGGTCGATTTGTTTAAAAAAATTGTGAAAGCAGAGAACTCCCATTGCAGCTACGTGGGTTCAATCCCGTCGTTGCAATTATTAATTCTTCTGTATGGGAAGGTAATGACTATGTAATTGGTATTGTAATTCTGATATTACTTTATTATTATTATTATTATTATTATTATTATTATTATTATTATTATTATTATTATTATTACCAGAGAAGGGATGAAAAAGTAACATAGTCGAAGCTATCCATAGGAACAGAAAAGAAATACAGTATGTCAGATGTTTCTTAGGTTTCCACATCAACGCAATATTATTACGTTTATGGATTTACAGATAGCTTTATTATTTTATGACAAGAAATGAAATATAAATATCTTTTAGCTGATAACAGTAATGCATTTTGTTTCGCTCTTCTTCTAGGTAGAAAGGTGAGGTGACATCTTAAATAGGATCATTCTCGTGACTAGAGTTGTAAGTTCGATCACGGTTTGCAATTTGTGCACAGCTGGGAAAAATTCCTAGGAACTCATTTTTGGCCCATACTACAGCAGTAAGGACGTCTTTAGTCTTTATGTATTCATCAACTTTTGTCCAAACATGTTACGTTCCCAGATAGTACGAATTAAGATTGATACGGATGACATAATTTTGTGTTGTTGGTATTTCACTTGTGAAGAAAGTCGTGTCAATTCTGAGACACAAAGAAATGGAATTTTTTTCATATTAGTATACATCAGAAGTATTAATATTGCAAATTATAAATATTCCTTAATTCCCTAAGCCTGAATCGAACCCTCGACCCTAATACTATCAAACTAACTTTTATAACAAAAAACTTCCTGGCTTATTTTTCTATTACACCCCTTTTCAGGACTACTAGACTCGACAGGGTCACGAACACAGAAACATCGACGACCATTAAAATTCCACCCCTGCTACTACAGAGGTATTCGAACCCCCAATGGGCTTCACCTCACGATCATCAGCCTAACGCCTCAGAGCGCTCGGCTACTCCCACCGGCTTCACTTCAGCCACTACTGTAAGACATCACTGTTCCCGGAGAAGGAAAAAACTCGATGTGCAGTGAATTCAGTAATTACACACTTTTACGATTAAAATGTAATAATGGTGAAACTTTCTGATTTCAGTCATGATAAAATATTAAAGTATTATGCAGAAAAAATAGTCCGGAGAATTCAACTTTAAATTGACAACAAAAAAGACACAAAAACATGCTAGGCTATGGAGGACAAATTGGCCTTTTGAGTGCTTCAAACCGTTGACAGGCACAATGCCGTGCCGTTAGGGGATAGAGCGGGGCTACGGGCACGGGCACTCAAGTAAGAGAGCGCAAAATTCGGGAGGATAGAAGAAAAGAAAAGAAGGAAAATTATTAAAATCAAGGAAAACCAGGGTTTATTTTTGAAACTTTTTTTACGTCAATCATGGTGACGCTTCGTGGCTTTTCTAGCAACCTCACTTATATGCACGGAGGCGCTGCCGTATGCTCTCGCCTTGTGCACTGACTTTTCACGGCATGTCTGAACTGATACTCATATTGATTGGAATCCGGTTTTTCGGGGCACTGGATTAGTTTTTTAAAAGTTAACTTATTTAACGAACCTTCCTCAGTACTTTATGTTTCCTATTTTTACGCGTTTTACTCACTGCTACAATTTTTTCAGTAATTCTTTAAGGGGAGGGACAAAAACACAGAAACATTGAGGACAGTGAAAATCACAAATATTATTCGCGCGTTCTTTCCTTGCCTGAAGTAAAATAATAAAATATGGTGAACATGCAATTTTTGGTCTTCCATTTCCTATGTGTTGTCAAATATGTAAAACCAGCACAAACAAAGAGCAATATTAATACACAAAATGATCAACATCTTAGCAATTCATAACATAACTATTGCATGATCCGAATAACTCTAGTATATCCACAAATCATCATTTGTCATATTTTACCGAAATACGTCATGACTTTTCCGACAACCTGATACTTTAAATGTTGTTAATACACAAAGTTCATTGATCTCATCAGTGACTCACTTACTCTCTTATGATCATCAAAACCTTTAAGGCACTTCCCATAGTTATAGAAAGATGAAATGTAGTATTCAGGCTTGGTGTAGCGTGCAAGTAAAAAAAAATGCAACAGGATTATATTTCCCTCCTCCAAACCCTCTACAATGGAGTGTGTTAATTATTCAACAAAAAGACATGTCATCTAATCAGAAATTTCATAAAATATAAAATATGTAGCAATGTCTCCACTTCGCAATAATAATAATAATAATAATAATAATAATAATAATAATAATAATAATAATAATAATAATAATAATAATAATAAAGGAATAACAGAATTACATTATTAATTACGTAAATAATACCTTTAAAAAGAAAAATAATGCCACGATCTGATTCGAAACAGGATCGATGTAATGGCAGTTCTCTACTTTCTCACCCTGCCATCAATTCCTCATACAAAGATAAGAAAATGAACTAGTAGGTAGATGAACATTGCACACACTATTTCTACACGTGTTGATATAATTCAAAGAATGTGATACCTACCGTCTTTTCTTGTTTGGGAACGAAGGAAAAAAGAATTGTATTGTAAATCGGGACCATCGCTGAAAATGATGACGTAGCCTTAACTTGAATCATGTTTTGTGATATGTTCCTCATTGAGGAACATCTATATATATCTTGTTTTTGGGTTCGAGAAGGAAATCTTCAGTAACTCACACTTACATAGGCAACGTCTTCTTATAGAGGGATAAATCCTTGAGTCTTTTTAATTTGACCAACAGAGTGCTCCTTTAACTGTGTATGTTCGATTATAACCGTTTGGGATAAGAAAACACGCGTACGCCATATAATTATATAATAAAATTACGCGCATCTATTTACTTTATTTCATAGTTCTCCCATATTCACTTGCTAATATTCGGCGAGACTTGGCATCGAAAATCAGAAAATTATACGAATAATAATAATAATAATAATAATAATAATAATAATAATAATAATAAATTATTATTATTATTATTATTATTGATGCACGGGCCCACGCGGGAATCCCCGCCTTCCCACCCTGCCAGTCTGCTCCTGGCAGCGAGAACTTCATCTTGGTCGCGCTCCTTTGATTCCTCGTCAACAATTCCGAAGGGACCAATACCAACTATCGCTAGTCATGTGCTTGCGGTTATTATTATATATTATTTTTCTAGACGAACTGTTTCTAAAGTGAGCTCCGGCGGCAAGAGTAACCCCTACCTCTACATCATGAAGTGAAAAATATTCAGATGAGTAGCCACAATCGTATGAATTTCGATGGTAACTGTCGTCGATCATTAGAAAATGAATATGAGAAAAATATGAAATAAAGTAAATAGATGCGCGTAATATTATTATAAAATTATAAGGCGAACGCATTTCCTGTGATCCCAAACGGTTATCGTCAAATATACACGGTTACAGGAACACTCTGATTGGCCAAATTAAAAAGACCTCAACGATTTATCCCTTTACATGCGACGTCTCCTTCATCGCCTCTGTGACTAATTCGGAAGAATACTCGCCTTCGGATCGTAAGGTTGTTGGTTCGCGCCCGCGTCGGGGTACTTTTCTTTAAGTGCTTTTTAGACTCACTGTAATGTAAACAAATTACGCATTTAGGTGATTTAACACATTTTGGGGCGATTGTTGTTCATTGGCGTTTTGTCGCGTCTCCGCCGCTGAAGGATAATTTTTAAAAGGAAGTGAAGTCACACGAGAGGTTTCTAGTTGCCTATCGCAGCTCCACAGTCGCTTTCAGCATGGGATAGCTTGAGTTTCAGTTTGGTTACATTATCAGTTTTCTTTTTCTACCGTTCACAAAATATCTTCCATACAAAATAACGTAATAAACAGGAAAATAAATAAAAAATACGATTGAGTGTTCGAGCCACTCATCACGTCTTTGAGGGCCAATGATTAGAAAATTTTATTTCCCTAATATCGAGTAACCTGGATAAAACGTTGAACTCAAAAATCTGTAATGCATATTACTGGCTCGTGAAAGAATATAATTATAACGAAATACTCGAAGATTTATATTTAAACTATAGTTTCACATAACATTAGCCTCGATGCTCAAACAGGACGTTAAATTTCCTCATATTAAAATGCTGCAATAATATCCACTAATACTACTTCAATCGCTCATTTTCCACAATTTACTTTGACAATTTAGATTTGAATTCTCTTGAGTATTGTTTCTACATAACGCTCTCTATTTCAATATGGCCGAAATAAAAGTTTTACAACATTGAAATGGTAAAAGTTTGCTTAAGACACTTCACACCAAGTTTCCTCCTCTTAATTGACAGCGATGTCTACTCTAAAATAACCGTTAGTTTCACATTCCGGTGATCCTCGGTTCGATTCCTGTCGGGTAATTAAAAGAATTTTTATCATTTGCAATGTTGATACTTCCAATGTAAGATAACATAGAAAATATTCAATTTCTTTCGGCCTTGATACGACTTTCTTTAGTGCACTCGCAATAGAACAGTGGGCTACGAGATAACTTCAGCCGTATTAACCTTGATTTATACTATCTGGGAATGTAATGTGTTTTCCGAACAATTGATGAATACGTAAGGCGTATCGTTAGTATAGGTCAAAAATACGACTGAAGAAAACAAAGATTATTATTTCACAGAAATTACTTATGTTTCTATTACTTCTTCTTCTACTACTACTGCTAGAAATACTAATGTTCTAAGCAATTCACAATTGCAGATACGTCCCATATCGACAAAAAGACTTCAAATTGAATAATCAAAACCTTCATATATTATAAAATATGTAGCCAAGTCTCAACTTTCCAACAATAATAATAATAATAATAATAATAATAATAATAATAATAATAATAATAATAATAATAATAATAATAATAATAATAATAATAATAATAATAAAGGAATAACATAATTAGAATAGCAATTACGTAAACAATACTTTCCAATAAAGAAAAGTAATTGCCATGACGGGATTCGAACTCGTATCTTTACCGTACGAGTTTCATAATTTGCCAATCTACCACAAATTTCATCATACAAGGATAAAAATAAAATAGTAATTACGGAAGATAAAAATATATCTTTCTTTTCTACACTTGTTGATGCAATTCAAAGAATGCGAAAATAATGTCTGCCGGCTTGCATTTTTGCGGATCCCAAGAGTTTCAGATATTCTTTAATCTTATTGGCCGATACAGATAGGACAAGAAGAGTTATGATCTACATATAGCAGAAAGTAGGCCTAAAGGCCAACCAATGTCGGCTCTCGTAACCGAGCGTGCTACCACAATATGCTAGTAATAAAAGTCGTTTTTGGAATGACCAGTGGCCCACGGATTTTTTTATTTTTTAAATTTTCATGATATTTTTCCATTAAAATAAGATTGAAAATAATACTCAAAAGTGATTTGCTGATTATTTTTTAAATTTTCATAACACTTTTTTCATTAAAATTAGCTTGCAGTTTTACTATACGGATCCATAGTAAAAGTAGTAGTAGTAGTAGTAATAGTAAAAGTAGTAGTAGTAGTAGCAATAGTAGTAGTAGTTGTAATAGTAGAAGTAATAGTAGTAGTAGAAGAATAATAGTAATAGTAGTAGTAGTAGGAACGGGTTAGAAGCCTCGCAAGGGTTGGTTAGGTTCTGTTCTCTTGCCCAAATTTTTCTGTACGTTTCACATGACGTTTCAAACAGGGTAGTGCGCGAATACTGAAACTTTTGGGATCAGCGTAAATGCTGCCGGCTTTTCTTCTTTGGAAATTTGAAGTTACGATTAGGAAGAACAGTAATAATATATATCGGGAGCTGTTAAAAACGATGAGGTAGTCTCAGCTTGAAGAACGTTTCGTGATATTTTTCTCATTGACGAAGGTCTATATAACTTGTTTTTTAATTAGAAAAGGAAATCTCCAGTAAGTCATTGTGACACTCATAAGGAACGCCTCCTTATACAAGCATTAGTATTTTGTATAGTCTTACATGCAACGATTTTAAGTAGCTAATAGTTTAGATGAAAGATAAAATGACGCGTTAGGTAAGTGTTATGCGTATTGAACTCCTATTCGGCGTACCCGGGTTCAAATCCCGGCCAGGTTGAAACTTTTTCAAACGTTTCAATTTCAATTTTAATACATACTCAGTGTGACAAGCAAGATCATCTCTCCTCCAGAAAGAAAAATGCATTGGAATGAGGAGAATTAGAGAAGGTTTCTCAATGGAGGCAATCATTTACAAACTTATTTCCAGCAGTTGTTCTTGTTTTGATATTTTCAGCTACTTTCTAGTATTTCCTGATTCATGCCTGGTCAGTATTTTTATTTCTCTAAACATACGTTATATAAAGAAATAATACATTACATACACAGCAATATTGAGATTAATACGAGTATATGGTGTTCTTTGGAAAATACGATCCGAACCATAGCGATTCATCTTAGAATGGAGAACTGTTTCGTTAGTCACCTGCAGGCTACCAACTGATCTCAGGGCCGAGAAAAGTTACGTATAAGTTGGGTTGCATCTGTCTAGGCGTTCTCACAACTGCAAATGACCTGGGCTCCAAGTAATTGAATTAGAACACTTAGGGGAGAAAGATACTTTTGTGGTTCGCTGTACTGTAAGGGTAACACATTCATATTTCTAAAGTGCTCAGCGTTTTTTTAAAAAATGAAAACTATTGCACTAAGTAGATTTAGCAGTCTTGTGACAAGGTACAGCAACCATACAAAGTGTCACTCTCCAATAATAGTAATAATAATAACTGCTGGGCAGGAAAAGGTTGGAAATTATGCACATGACTTAACCGCAGAAGAAAAGGTGATTATTGGAAGAATTCATTCTGTTAACCTTTATATAAACTAATTCTATATGAAGCAGATAGTTTCTTAGAAAGAAGGCACCTATTCAGAAATAACTTGAAGAGTTAAACATAACGAAGTTTATTGGGACGTTTATTTCTGATTTGATTGTGTAAGTTATTAGCATAAGAGGTACTTACGTGTTTTAGCTTTACTTAAAAACATTGGCGTAGTCGGTAGGAGTAGCACAAGTACATGCAAGTGAATAAACATAAGAGCATTTTGTTTCCATCAAACATAAAACATATAGGATATGAAATATAAGAACGGAGGATACCTCCAGCCTGTGATAAAATGAAACCGATTTTAGAAACTCCACCACCAGCCACTTAGGCAGGAATTTATTACAGGACGAATACAAACCTTCTGGGATGGATTTCAAATTCAAAATGAGGAAAAATTATATTAAAATTTGTAAAATCACCCATAAAATTAGATTAAATTTACAGAAGAGTCGGAATTTCCAAGGATCCGTACTCTTAGGACCCACTCCGTCCTATGTACGTCCTTATCCTTCACTACTACAGCTGCAATCATTTTTGGAATGCTAAATTTTTATCAGCGGTATCTGCCATTTTTACCAATGAAAGTGCTTTCATTGTATAAGATGTTGAGAAAAGAGAGTAAATGGATATGGGTTGAAGAACAACAAAAAGAGTTTGAGTTATCGAAGGAATCGTTGGTCGGGAACAAATACTGCACCCTTATAACGAAAACGAAAACTTTAGTCATGACAGGTGTTTCACCATGATGTTGGAGTGGTTCTTACAACGAAAGTAATCGGCAGTTACGTATAATGTCATGCGATTCAACTACTTTGTCGAATGCAAATAATAATAATAATAATAATAATAATAATAATAATAATAATAATAATAATAATAATAATAATAATAATAATAATAATAATAATAATAATAATAATCGCACTTTCAAAAAGAAACTCTAGCTGTCGTGTTCGCAGTCCGAAAATTTCACAAGTTCCTCTTTGGTAGAACCTTTAAAGCAGCCGGTCCTGGCCCAATGAACCCTTTCAACCGGCCAACCTGACCCATTTTTAGAAATGTATTGCTTATGTAATCTTTTAAACTCAATTGAAAATTTTTCCTGCATAACTGGTGTCTGCCTTGAAGATATAGTCCGCGTTGGAACATTCAGTGTACCAACAAACACCGGAAGATTACTTCAGGATATTAAGAATCAAATTTCCCTCTAAAATGGTTGATTAATCTTTTTTCTGATTTTGTTTAGTAAGTAAATATTTTGGTTACCGTTATGATAGTGTTTGTTATCCTGTGATATTAGTGTACGATGAATGAGTTTCTCCATTATATATGACTATTCAATTCTTGTGAAAATGTTATATATTGTCTCATACCGCTCTATTCTGTGATGGACCCACTCTTGCTTCAACTTGTACATGCCTGTTTAGAGTCTATTAAAGACTCTCAAACAGTTAAATGGATTTTTGGTCTTAAGGCTCCGACTGATGGCGCTGCGCCTAGAATGCAGAGGTGGTTTCTTTTACTTTATTTTGACATTATGCAAGTATATAAGGATGTTAAACTGGCGGATTTCAATCAAGGTTTTTCATGAGCAATTGTACCGGCGAAGATTTAGTCGCTCCGGACTATATTAGTAAAATATGAATTGTCATATTATGCAAGGAACAAATTAAAGCAGAATCTAAAATGGATATCATGTTTAATATTAGCCTAAGAAGTTGAGTCCCAATATTTAGAAGCTAAAAAATATAAAGCCTTTTTTAGAAAGAAGGTTTCAAGTAAAGTTAAATGAAGACTATTCAATCTTGGGAGGAAATTTTATTGCTTCCTATAAAGTTGCAATCTGTTCACCTAGAAAGACTGTACAGTGATAATTTGAATTGACATGCAAAATTTCAATTAGTTTTCCTTCCTTTCCAAGAAGTTGGTGGCCTGATATGTATGAGGATATATCGTTAATGGTACGTGGTTGTGAAGCTTGTCTCTCAGTGGCGAAGTCCTTCTAAAGTTAACAATAACTCGTGGCTGAAATATTTGGTAGAATAAATATAGATCATTGTCAAACGTTTGGATTGTTTCTTAATCGATACTTATACGCATTGGATACAATTTTGGAAAGTCAAGTCTGCAAATAGTAGTGAAACTTTGGTTGTTTACAGAATGTATTTCAGTTGGTTAAGTTTCCTAGAGACAAGTTATAGGCAGTGACGACGCCAGAGGGGGGGCATGGGGGGCGAGCGCCCCCCTAGTAGCCACTTCTGCCCCCTAGACTGCCCCCCCAGGCTCCTACAATCTTTAAACATTCTATATGTAGTATTTTATATCAGTATCATAACCAATCTCATTGTCAAATTATAGTCATTTACTATGTGGTAGATTAGTCCTCGAGCTTTCTTCTTTGAGCGTCTGGGTATGCACGCATATTTCTGTTTTCTAATTTAGCGCCTTTTGAGGTAAATTTTAGTTATACTTCTTTCTTATGATTTTTAATTATTGTGCCTAGCGAACAACAGTAGATTTGGTCGACTTGTATTCTTCTCATTAGATCAACTTCGATTGGAAACAACAGAAAAGTAAAACCAGTTACGTATTTATCCAGGTTTGAAGTTTTCAGTTTCATATTTTGTTTTATTTAAAGGTTCTATACTTCTTTTTTCTGAAACATTATTCTCGACTTTCAATATTCAGAGGATGTGGTTATAACAGCTTAGTTTGCGACTACCAGGGCTTAATTTTTTGAAGGGGATAAAAAGAGTTGTGTTTTCCCTTCCTGCAAATGATAATAATAAATTTATGGAATTAAATTGATTCCTAATAAAACGTATTGTCAGAGTGCTAATCTTTAGTTAGTAATTCTTTTATACTAGTACTCCTTTACTTATTTTGTTTCAAAGTACTGACGTGACGTCTACCATATTACTAGGAACTGCTTGAAAATTCGTAGCCCAACCCAGAAGGAGTGCACGTGGAATGGTGAAGTTTTACTTCTTTTACACTTCCCCCGCGAGTCAATATACTACCTTGTACAGTGCTCCAGTTTTTGCAGAAAAGTTAAAAAATCTGAAGATTTCCTCGCACCACTGTTCGTAGCACTACCCCTATCAGATCTAAAATGGCGTCCTTTCAAGTGTTATTTAAGTTTGGGAAATAAGTACACGGAATAGTTAGACGGAGCTAAATCAGCGGAATAAGAATGATGATCTAGACATTGAAATCCTAGATTATGCAATGTTAGTTGTGTTCGCAGGGGCTTGATGGACAGGTGTATTCTCCTGAAGGAACAGAATTCCTTTCTTTTCATTTTCCGCGACGTTGAACTTTGAATTTTTCTTTCAGTTTTGTAAGTAATGTAGAGATTCTGGATTCAATATCTGACCGTTGCGGAGGTAGTCTATGAGTACGACTCCATACTTATCCCAGAAGAATGTTGCAAACAGTTTCTCAACCTATTTCTGTATCTTGAACTTCTTGGGGCGATGGAGAAATGAGTGCTACTACTCCATTGACTGTTGTTTCGATTCCGGATCATAGTGGTACAACCATATTTTATCTATGGTTACTATTCTTGAGCGAAATTGATCAGCATTACGGTCAAATTGGAAGAAGACTTATCTTAATGCCGTCACTCTTTTATTCTCCTGACAGATTTTTTGGGAACCCATTCAGTGACGACGCCAGCTTTAAATTCTTAGGGGGGCAAAGGAGGGGCAGATACATTTTCGGGAAGGCGGCTATTTGCCATACCAAAAATGACATATTTATTACGTTTGACTTATTTTACATTACATTGTGTAATTTCGTTGCTGTTTTTTATATTAGACCTATATAATTATAAATTAAAGTTATTTCAAGTAAAATTTGTAACTAACAACTAAGTAACATTTGCACATGAAATATTTTTCAATGAAACTTTTGAAGCCTAAACATAAATTGAATTACTTTCGCGTATGCTACAAGTAACACATTTGTCTTGTGCTATATGCTACGTATCTCTCTCTCTCTCTCTCTCGCTATATATATATATATATATATATATATATATATATATATATATATATATATATATATATATATATATATATATATATATATACAGGGTGACCGCGAGACTATGTTACAAAATGTAAGGCATGATTCCTGACACGGAAACAAGAAAAAAAGTTCAAATAAACTTTTGTCCAACGTACATAATTTCGGAGCTACAAGGTGCAGAAAACGTGGGAAAATGACATTCAAAACTCTATGGCTCGACTATGGTGAATGATAGAGTTAATGCGGCATGGTCACGTCAAAGACACCGAAGCTGCTGTATTCAAAAAATGCTTAGGTTGAGATCGTGCAATTCGTGCACAAGGGATTCCCCAAAGGAGCGTAGGGATTCCCGGATAATCTGTCAAGAAAGATGGGTCGAAAAGGATACGGATGAATAGCTGTCCCAACTGCTAGCAATAATGCATCTGTACGAAGTCGATACCTCGCACAAGCACAAAATGGCGAAAAGTTTTATACGTGCCATGTGTGATTGCATAACGCGCACTAAATAAGAATGGGAAACATGAAAGGAAAATGTGAATAATTTGATACAAATGGTAAATACATGATATTACGCTGTCCTATCGTTAAACATACGCTTTTAGTAAAAGGTAATAGTCATGAAACGTACTAAAATGTTGTAAAAGGATCACATTATTAAAGTCTTTCTTCCATGTAGTTTTGTCATTGGAAACAAATAAACAAAACTGAGCGAAACAACCATAATGCAAAAGAAGTTGTTTCCTGAAAACAAAAGTCACAAGAATGGGAATAGTGTCTTTAATCAACATTTTACAACAGGATTGAATGCGGCCAAGAACATCATCAATTACCTGTAAACGAGACAAATCTCCCAATTATCCTACTATAGGTGATGGACATGGTGTCCCTCTACTTCACCACAGGCGTTACAGCGTCGCAGTAAGTTCTGACGCATCCGCTGTAACAACGCAGGATCTGTTCTTATAGTATCACAGGCAGCGAGTATTCGTGCTAATAGTTCTTCTGCGTTGTCTATAGGGGTTTCATAGATAAGTGTTTCATAGATAAGACATGACCCCACAAGAAAAATCAACTGGAGCAAATCTGGGGAACTTGCAGGCCAATTACAAGGACCGCCTCTTCCAATCCATCTGTCACGAAACGTTTGATTCAAATACTCTCGAGCACTAGCTGAAAAGTGGGCTGGGCGCCATCATGTTGAAACCACATCCGTTGACGAACACTGAGAGGGACATCCTCCAATAACTCTGGAAGTATGTCTCGCAGGGATCTCGTATACACTGGTGCAGTTAATAGTGGTGGTAGTAAATATGGACCTATTATCTGATCACTGATAATACTCGCCCACATATTTATGGCGAATCAGGCTTGGTGGCCCCTTTCCACAATTGCATAAGGATTGTCGTCTGCCCATACATGACTATTGTGACTATTAAATATCCCGTCTTTCGTAAAACAAGCTTCGTCGGTGAAAAGCACGTAGGAAGCAAACTGCGGATCAATTACAGAGCGTTGGAGAAACCACTCACAAAACCGAACGCGAGGTTGAAAGTCAGTTGGACGTAAGGCCTGAACCCTCTGTGGATTATAGGGGTGTAACTGTTGCTCGTGTACTACTTTCCAGAGAGTATCTTGTGCTACTCCTCTTTCACGTGCTACTTTCCGGGTACTTACTGTTGGGTCTTGGGCGAAACGATCAAGCACTTGTTCTTCAAAGTCCGGAGTCCTTGTGGTTCTTCGTCTTCCTTGGTCTTAGTATTGAGGTTGTAAATTCCCCGTGTCTCGTAAGCGTTTAAAAAGTCTAACAAACATAGTATGGGCTGGATGTCTTCTTTGTTGATACTTCAGTCGATATAACCTATCAGCTTCTCGACTGTTGCCATTTGCTTGACCGTATACAAATATCATGTCCGCAAGTTCTGCTATCGAATACTCCATTTGATCTCACATTCGAACAAGCAAAGCACAAACTGCACTAAGGAACTCGTACGCTACGAACAAACCACATGAAGAATGACCTTCCACCTTCCACAACGCCTTCTAGTAGGGTTGTCTTATACTTTCCTAACCTTCGATTGTTTTCTACGACAGAAGGAAGAACAAATGTTTGTGATCGAACCTGCAAACTGTGGAGTACTTCAGGTGATAACACCGTCTGTGAAAACAAAATATCTTCTAAACGATAACAATATGACCACATGTTAAGCATTCTAGACAAAATCTCGGAATCAGTTCTGCAAAATAGCGGAAGCAGCGACTAAAAAAAACGTCCTTATAAATTGTTTTTCCTTGTTCTTTTTCAATGTTCGGGTAACGCACATTACGGCTAATGATAAGAAACAGATATTTTACTGTTGTTCTCTGGCAGTGGTCAAATTAACATGGGATGGCGGAAAAATCCCCCTCTCGTAAAAAGTATCCTCGACTCGTATCATCAAATAAAATAAGATTTCTGCCTGGAAGAAAGCACCCATATCCCCCGGTTTTCCCCATAGTTTTACTTGCTTTCAATGACAAAACTACATGGAAGAAAGACTTTAATAGCGTGATCCTTTTACAACATTTTAGTACGTTTCATGACTATTATCTTTTATTAAAAGCGTCTGTTCAATGATAGGACAGCGTAACATCATGTATTTACCATTTGTACCAAATTATTCACATTTTTCTTTCATGTTTCCCATTCTTATTTAGTGCGCGTTATGCAACCACACATGTCACGTATAAAACTTTTCGCCATTTTGTGCTTGTGCGAGATATCGACTTCGTACAGACGCATTATTGCTAGCAGTTGGGACAGCTATTCATCCGTATCCTTTTCGACCCATCTTTCTTGACAGATTATCCGGGAATCCCTACGCTCCTTTGGGGAATCCCCTGCGCACGAATTGCACAATCTCAACCTAAGCATTTTTTGAATACAGCAGCTTCGGTGTCTTTGACGTGACCATGCCGCATTAACTCTATCATTCACCATAGTCGAGCCATAGAGCTTTGAATGTCATTTTCCCACGTTTTCTGCACCTTGTAGCTCCGAAATTATGTACGTTGGACAAAAGTTTATTTGAACTTTTTTCTTGTATCCGTGTCAGGAATCATGCCTTACATTTTGTAGCATAGTCTCGCGGTCACCCTGTATATATATATATATATATATATATATATATATATAGAGAGAGAGAGAGAGAGAGAGAGAGAGAGAGATACGTAGCATATAGCACAAGACAAATGTGTTACTTGTAGCATACGCGAAAGTAATTCAATTTATGTTTAGGCTTCAAAAGTTTCATTGAAAAATATTTCATGTGCAGACGTTACTTAGTTGTTAGTTACAAATTTTACTTGAAATAACTTTAATTTATAATCATATAGATCTAATATGAAAAACAGCAACGAAATTACACAATGTAATGTAAAATAAGTCAAACGTAATAAATATGTCATTTTTGGTATGGCAAATAGCCCCCCCCCCCCGAAAATGTATCTGCCCCTCCTTTGCCCCCCTAAGAACTTAAAGCTGGCGTCGTCACTGGCTATAGGGTCCCCACCATTTAGGGATAAGGAGTTCACTGAATACTGTAGTGGTTGAGGGACTAGTATTGATCCACTATACTCGCCTAAGACTAATGGAAGCGCCAAGAGAACAGTTGAAATTAAAAAAAAAAAAAAAAACTTTAAAGAAAAGGTATATACAAAACAATTCATGGAAAAATAGCTATCGGGTTATCAACTATTCTCTTCTGCAAGCACAATGACTTCACAATTCATGGAAAAAATAGCTATCTGGAGTTCAACTATTCTCTTCTGCAAACTCCTAACAAGATTTTGGAAAGCTACCCAGCAGGGGTGGACTGGCCATTATCAAGTACCGGCCTGATGGCCGCTGCGCCCTCCTTACATGAGTGCCTTTGCGCCCTCTTCGGGAGGGGCTAAGACCCGTCTTAGCATCGGAAAAGCGCACAGTTTCTTCTCTGAACACATTAAAAACAACAACAACAACAAAGCTATATACATAACTATTTTATAAATTCGCTAGCCTTTGGCCAGCTAGGGCTCCACCCCAGACCCCGGTATTTGCACGGGCTGCGGTCTCGCTCTTTTTGTTTTCGGCCTGAGAATGCTATTAATGATATTAGATTTACCCCTAAATATATAGATTTGACTCTAATATCGGTCATTTTGGACGATTTTTACATATCACCCTTACTAACCCCACGCTCCGCCCCAAATCCCAGTATTTGCTAGGCCTACTGCCTCGCTCTTTCTGTTTTTGGCTTTGGGAATGTCATTATAATGATCTTAGGGACCCTGAAATTTATAGATTTGACTCTAATATCGGTCATTTTGGATCATTTTTATATATCAACCCTCTCACCCCCACTGCTCCGCCCCCAGATCCAGTCTTTACTCGGCCTACGGCCTTGCCCTCTGGCCGAGTTTGGGTGTTTATATATATCTTTCTTTGGGCTTCTCCAGGAAATTCAGATATTTTTGAAAGAATCCCAGAAACGACTTGAGGTGTATTGGAACAAAACCCAATCGTCCGTCTTGAGGCTATTGGGATAACTCGATGGAGAAGTAAAAACAACGCTGCTGTAAAAATATTTGGACATTTTCATTACTGAGCGCCCGACTCAAAGGATGCCAGACCAAGAAAATCAAAACCAGTATATGTGGAACTCGTAGCAGCTTTAAGTGTGATTGGCATTTCGCAAGAATTCAATTCCAAAGTCAGACATGATGCAATGTCTCTCATTCAAAAGTTGTGCTATTTTGAGACTATCATTGTGGCTATGATGTTTTTATTGATTTTTCACCATACCACACCTTTATCAGACTACTTGCAAACAGAAAACTTAGACTATGTCCAAACATGGCGCCTAATATCCTCAACTCAAAATAAGTTGAAAGAAGCTAGGGACCAGTTTGACGAAGTCTACAAAGCAGCAGAACACTTTGCAACAGAAATTCAAATAGTATTGAAGGACTCGTTTCAGATGTTCCTAGTCTAGAACAAGTTATTATAGAAATAGAATTGCCTAAGGTAAGATGTAGAGAAAGAAAGAAAATGGCAGGGGAATCAGCTTCCGATGAAGTAATTGAAGACAGTAAATACAGATTTTAAGTAACCATTTTCAACTGTGTTCTAGACCAAATTTCTAACAGCATGCAGAAACGACTTGCTGAAAATCAAAGCTTATACTTAGATTTAGAGTGTTTTGATCCTAAGAAGTTCAAGAGTTTAAGTCTGGCTTCGTTGTTACTGAAAAGAATCACTGAATTAATTCCTGATTGTGAAGAGGGAAAACCTAAAGAAGAGCTTCTTTCGTTTTCATCAATGTGGGAAGAGTTTTCAAAATCCCCTTATGAAAACCAAGAAAAGAATCAAGATGATGTTGAGGTTCGTACGATTGAAGATTTGATTGAAGAGGACAATTTTTCTGAAGATTTCATGGAGGATGAGGAGGAATATTTGGGGCCGACTGACGATACTGTGGATTTAAGGTCTATAAAATGTGATGGAGTGAAGTGCAATTCTTGCTTTAAGTGCACCTTCTATGTGATTCTGCAGTACAATATGTACTCAAGACTCTACACAGATTTATTCAAAGTTTATAAGTATCTCCTTACATTACCGGCAGCACAAGTGTCCTGTGAGCGAGCATTTTCAAAGCTCAGATACATAAAAACAAAGACTCCGTTCAAGACTTACAGATGAACATCTGGAATTATTGTTCTTGATGAACTCAGAAAGAGACATTCTGACCAAAATAGACAACAATCTTATTATTGACAAAATGTATGAGAAAAGCAGGGAGATGCGAAGGCTCCTTCAAGCATAAAGCAGTGACTTTACTTTCATTTTCCAGTTTTGTTTTTGAATTTCTTTTTTCGCTAGGTAGGTATATAATTCTAAATTTACTTTTGTTAATTTGTAGTAAATGTTTCATGTATACTTTTTATCAACGGTTTTAAAAATAGATAAAAAAAAAGGTTAATGTTATGATGAACACAGCTTTAAAAGGACAGAAGTATGAAAAATAGCATAAGCCCCAAACTTAACTCAAATCTTCAGTTATAATTACGCTGTTAACATATGTAGCCGAAGAATTTAAACAACTGGTGTGATTTTTTTAGTCTCAGTTAAAGTGTGCAGATTTATATAGGCCTAATATATTTAGTATTCAAAGTCTCTTTGTATATGAAAATATTGAATTTGTATAATTCTATCGTGATTAACTGCAATAGCTACTTAATCTTTTGTTGTTTTTTGTGTACTAATTTTTCGGGAGAAGCTCCGGGCACTTCCTTTTATTAGGAGGGGGTATTCGATACAAGCGAAAGCCTCGGATAGACGGCGCCCTCCCAGAGTATGTGACCGTGCCCTTTTTACATAGCCAGTCCACCCCTGCTACTCAGCCTGTTATTTTTTCCCCCCCGTTACAAGTTAATAAGAGTGCTACTTTATGGATGAAGTTCTGCATTGTCAAATTTTGTTAAAGCTATCCCAATTCGAATAATTGGGCAACTTTTTTGAAGCATGTTAATGGCTCTGTTAAAAATATCAGACCTCAAGCAAAACTTAACAACGATAGATCGTTACCGAGGTCGTAGATAGTTGGATCGGGCACAGAAGACTTATCTAATAAGGTTGGTAGAAGACCAGAAGGAGGTTGGAGAGAAATTGACTCAAGAGAACCTAAAATAGGAGGATCAACTATCGATAGACGCGGCAGTGAGGCACAAGGCATATCAAACGAAAGACTGCGAAAATCTAACCGTGGAACCAAGAATATCTCAAACGTTGCAAAAACCACCTAACTGATGGGGCTATAATGACTTGAATTTTCGATGGAGACAGAAGACTGGGCGGAGAAAGGTTTGGAAATTATGCACACGTAAGAATTTATTCAGCTCTACAATGCTTATACATTTTGTGATATAATCTAATTCTATATGAAGGAGGTAGTTTGTTTGAAAAGAGTTACGTATCCGGCTAAAACTTGAAGAATTAAATATAATTAAGTTTAGAGGAAAGCCTGTTTGTGATTTGATGATGTAAGATGTATAAGTAAGTGAATTGATGGTATATAAGAGGTATTTAATGTTTTAGTTTTTACTTATCAATAATAATAATAATAATAATAATAATAATAATAATAATAATAATAATAATCATCATCATCATCATCAACAACAACTATTGCCATCGATGATCATGCTCGCGTACCTATATGAACATGTAATTTAAGATTTTCACCACTGAAAAATATTGAATTGAATTGAAAATGTCTTTATTTCTAAGATGAGAGTATCTTTGTTTTTTTAAAAAAATGCATGCAAATAACAGTGGCGGGGGGGGGGGGCAGCCAGAACCCAGACTATGATAGGTATACCATAAGTTTACTATAAACTATTAAAAATATATAAATAATAGCTTAAATATTTTTTTCAGTCAAAAAATTGGGGGTCTAGAGTTCCTGAGTTGAAAATAGAATTTACGGTAGACATTTAGCTGACAATATGTTAGAGAAATTATAGGTCTGCGGATACTGCAGGGAATTCTAGTGCAAATCGAACTCTGAATTGATGCAAGAGTGCCCGCGCGATTCGTGTGTTCATAAGTGATAAAACACCTATAAAGGAAGTTGTAAAACAAACTTCCATATCTTCTGCGGCTGCAGGCGTTATTAAGCAGTAAAGTGCCTCCTCCTCTTGTAAAGCTTTCATGCACTCAGAGACAAACAAAAGGATTTTTTTATATTTTTTTCTTGACTGAAGAAAAAAAAACCTCAAGGCCATGGAAGCAAGGAATGTTACCTGCATCGTCAAGGACTAAAGACACCAAGTCAGGCTTTCAATGCGGTAATCAGTCCGCGCCTCTCGTTTTCAACCAAATCTTAATTACCTGTATTTTAAGACTAATAAAAAATAAGTTATATTGAATTATTTATTTCTAGCAGCGAGGGAGCCACGTAAGGATGGTTAATGTTGATCATGCAAAGCATATAGACACCAACAAAACTACAAAATATTGAGAAACGAATTCGTGATTATACCTAGGTAATTTATAGGCCTACATTTCAATTTTTCGTGGTGCACGTATTCGTTTATTATTAGATTGTTTACAAACTAATAGTTAGGGCCCCTAATTTCTCATAGCTAACAAAACTCACACCGCTAATTCTTTTCTTTCTGATAAGAGGTGTAGCAAATTTCTTACTTGATAGAATAAAATTAATACGACAATGTGAATGATTCATTAATTTTTGCACGCTGCTAGGAAAAGTTTTGTACAGAAATATAAAGCTAAAACTATACACACTATTCCATCTGTTTATTTAAAGAAGTTATTTCTTCCACATGACGTCACAAATTATGTTCGTTTCTTTTCTAAAATCGTAAATAGTAAATGAGACTTCGGTTAGTTTTACCTGCAGTCAAAATCATATGGAGATTTAGGAATCCATTCGCATGTTCTCAGTGAATATTATTCTCGTGAATTTACGTACTCATTATGAAGATAAAAATATATTTATATAACGAAGATAATATGAATGTTTGTTTTCATGACTATTCGACCATTCCATGACTATTCCATGACTATTCGACATATGTGATGAATCATTTCACGTTCTGCGTTTACACATTGCTACGTGAGTCATTGTGAAATCCTTCACATGAGCAATATTGCATACAACGCTTAATCCCACAATAATATTAACTATAGTTTAGTTCTAATCCACAACATATTTTGATTGCAGACAACCTTGTAACCTAAAAAAATTGACATGTATCGCTAATTGTATTAACCTTGAGTATCGTAGTAGGCTATTGCTGCTATAAACATAGCTATACATTGCTTATTTCATTTAAAAAAAATTCCTCTGTGTACCAAGAATTCAAAACAATCAGTCACCTTGTGCACTATATAGCAAAGCATATAGATGTGTCATTCATTGTTCGCAAATCGCATTTCCTTCGTCTTCCCGTTTATTTGCATTCCAATCAAAATAAAAGAAACGAATAGTTCCTATTGTATACAAATCTATAGCAATATTTGTGAATTTATGGGTGATAGGAAACCACTAGCCCACTTCATTTAATGAAAATTTCCAATTCTACTGCTCGTTGTGATATATTAAAATTCTACTTTTAATATTGAGCAAAGGAAAGGGTCAGTTCTTCGTATGAATCATTATTATAAAATCAATGCCTCCAACCCATAGAGAAAAATATTTTTTTGGAAGAGTCTCTTCCTTTCCGTCATCAACCACGTCTAGTGTTGATTTTTTTCTGCGAAGTTTTCATTTAATAAAAAAAAAAAACGTAGTTTTTTTAAGATCTTTTTAAAAGTAAATAATTCCATTGCTTATTTTCAGACTAACGCTTAGCCTAAACACAATTTGAAGTTGTTTGGACAAGTAGAAATGTACTGTGTCCGCACTTTATCATCTATAGTATTTTACAATACATAGGCCTACTATGTGAGGCCACGAGGCAAGGGAGCGGTTGCCCTCTTGGATTTTAGAAGACTGTTCAGTTCTTAGAAATATATGTCAAGACATACGAATGTGGTTGCTCACATATGAGGGAGGATCCAAACGAAACCGAACATTTGTTCTAAAATATTATTATTTTTTTTTTTAAACTAAATTCTTTTAGTCTCCTTCAAAGTACTCTCCATTAAATGTGATGCACTTGTCAAGTCTTCTTTAACACTGTTTGAAGCACATCTGGAACTCTTTAACTTTGATACCTTCAAGTCCCCTCTGCGAAGCTCTTTTTACAGCCTCTACATTACCAAAATGCTTCCCTTTTAGATTTTTTCATTCTCGAAACAGAAAAAAGTAGCATGGAGCTAGGTCTGGCCAATACGGAAGTTACGGAACTTTCAATATGGATTTTCAATTCCTGGTTCAAATTTAGACGAGTGTTCTTTTTAATCCTCTGTGAGTAGACGGAATGGAAAGATAGAAGACTCATAAGAAACTTATACATGAACCAACAAGTAAGTGTTAGGATAGGGGAAGAACTGACGGAAGAGAGTGCAATTGAAAGGGGAGTTCGACAAGGATCCTGCCTCTCGCCAACACTATTTAATGTCTATCTAGAAGAGATAGTGAAAAAGAGTCTACATGATGATGATGGCATTTCAGTAGGTGGTAGAATGATTAGATACATAAGATTTGCAGACGATATGGCGCTTGTTGCAGAATCTGAAAAGAAAATCAATAAAAGGTTAGAAAAAATGAGAAACGGCTTTGAAGAATATGGGATGAAAATAAATGTTAGAAAGACAAAAGCCATGGTGATTGGAACGAAGGGGTCTGTGTCAAATATAAAAGTAGGAGGGGAGAAAATAGAACAAGTGAATAGTTTTCGATATCTGGGTAGTATTCTTAGTAATAACATGAAGTGCGAACGTGAAATAAAAGCAAGGACAGGAATGGCGAAAGAAGCCTTTATGAGGAAGAAAAGTCTGTTTTGTGGGACCTTGAACAATAAAGGCAGAATACCTATGATGATGATGTGAGTAGAAGATGAACAAACTTAGCACCAACACGTCTTATTTGCAAATCCTCAGTCAAAGTTCACTGGCACAAGCTCAAACTCACTCATGTTTATTCTGACATTTCGTCGATCGTGAAATGTCGATCCTCGATTTTTGGCGGATTCTTAAAAATATTTTTGTCGTTTCTAGATCGTGAAGGGTCTTCTCATGAAAGATCATCAATACTTACAATTACTAAAGTAAGTCTATAGCTCGGAATCGCTTAAGGTTAGAAGCATGAAAACTTGTTTTGTAGACTTTTCATCGAAAATATTAAGACACGTTTTTCACTGATTTTTTATATATGATCTAGAAAGAAAGAAAATGGTGTGATCAGGAAAAAAGAAGTGGTATTACAATTATTATAATAAGATGTCCATATTTCGCAAATCCTTAATACTATTGTTTTTGTATATATAATGTGTGTTAGTTTAAATGAATGTATTGGTTTTTAAAACTGAATAAAGATTAGAGGGGCGTCAAAGTGGTTCCTAAGATGCTTAAATTTTTACCAGCTCTGGGAATACCCCTTTGGGCCTTTATGTTAGAGATATGAAATCGGTATTTGGACTTTTAATTCAAAAGAAATAAACACATGTTTCAGCGCTTTTTAACCGATTCTTTTAAATACCTTACTTTGCCCTATATGTATCGTCCCTCTCAAGACAAACGGGCGTATGTAACTTTCTTAACTTTTGCCGGAGACAAATTTAAATCTTTTCTCATGGTTTATTCTGTCGTTTTCTTTAAAATTTAGTTTGATTTCTTCGTTCAGGTACGGTATATAACTCACGAGATCAAATTAAATTTTAAAAGAAGACGATAGAATAAATAATGAGAAAAGATTTAAACTTGTCTCCTGGGAAAGTTAAAAAATGAGATACGCCCCTTTGTCTCGAGAGGGACGGTATATATGCATGTTTTTTTGTAAGGCTGTTCACGATCATCTCGAAAAACCGTTTGTCATATTTCGATGCGGTTTTTACTAATTGAATATGCTATTCCCAAGAAAGGTTTTTATGTATAAACTACTTGAAAAAGTAATAATAATAATAATTAGTTATACATCTTTCCTAATAACCTTCAGCACATAGCTATTTCCATCCAACGTGACAACGTGTCCTTGGCACTTTACCACATGGAAAGGAACTTGATGGGGTTCTCTAATAAGAATATAAAATTAATTTTAAAAAAATTATTTAATTGTTAATTATCTAATTGTTATAAGAAAGTAGTTTATTAATTCCAAAGTATTATATTAATTTGCCTATTTCTAGATATTTTAGAACCATATATAGAACTTTATATTTGTATTAATGGCATTCGCTAAGATATATTTATATTTACTTCTTAGTAAAAAAAAAATCAACAATAATTTCTTGAGCTTTTAGTCAAAAATATTTCCGTATCTTTAAGAGAAATTATTATTCATAAGTACAAAAAAAACTCGAGTATACTAATTAAAGTGAAAACGTCAGTGCAATTTACATTTAAAAAGTATTATGAATGTATTTGTGTATGTAACTTGCATAATAATAATTAATTAGTTAATTATTTAAAAAAAATAACTTCTGCAACGCATGAGAAAACTCATCCTAAAATATGTTACAACCATAAATTCAACAAAGTAGGATGGGTTGCATATAACCAAGGGATTAAGAACCTCTGTAGCCAGCTTTCTCCATTGTTTATCAATGTTTGGTGATGGATATTTATTGGCGATGTCATGACTGTTACATGGCAGCTTTATTCAGCTTTTGCCACAAATCATACACTTTTTCAGTGATTATTCGCTCATTGCGAGGAGCATCTTGGGCAGAGAAACCTCCAGAACGAAAGCGAATGAATCACCTTTTGGGTATATTTTTTGATAACATATCTTGCATAAACAATACACATTGCGCCACAGAAATTAATACAAGACTTTGCCACTGACATTGCTAGAATTAGTTCTTTTACAGGTGGATAACCAACCCAACTTACTTCCTTGAGTGATTAGTTTGGTCTGGTTTTCAATTCTTCCCGTTCCCCTTGTAGTCTTCGTCAACTCATTGCAGCTGTGATGTAAGATACTACTTTCATTCAGACAGAAATTTATCTTATTCATTTACTTAAAAACTGTTGAAAGAAATAAGTGTTCTTCAGCGATTAATTTCCTTTCTTTCTCAGCAATTGCATACCAATATTCATGTAGTTCTTGAGTACTTTTAACATATGTTCTGTCTGTTTTGGCTATTTTATATACGAGGAGCGTTAGTAACTACGCTACGAGAGCGTACCTTTCTCCAAATGGTTTGAAACTGTTTTTGTGATGGACGATATCATGACTCTTTACATGCTGGTCTTGCTCAACTATTGACAGAATGTCATCCACTTTTTCTATGATGTTCACCCATTGCGAGGACCATCTTGGACATCAGAATTTCCGGAACGAAAGTGAATGAATCATCTTTTGGCTGTTCCTTTTCATAATGTATCTTACCATAAACAGTACAAACTTCTTCACGGGCCTGCGCAGCATTTGCACCTTTATCGAAATAAAATTGAAAATTTAGCGCAGGTTACGTAAGTTCGCTCACTTCAAGGTGCAAAACTTACGTTTGATTCTAAGAATCCCATTACTTTCTGCATATATACTAGCCTTGTCTATCATCTACCAAATGACGTTAGACTGGACACGCTGCGACTCGCATACTCTGTGATTTGAGAAACGCCATTTCGTACTAATTACTTCTTAGCACTAACAGACTAATTACTTTTAGAATACGTGATATTTTGATGCGATTTTCACTAATGTAATGAGCTATTCCCAAGAAAAATTCGTACCTATAATAAAAAATCATTTTTTTAAATAATTAATTATTACGTATTTCTTCATACATGTTTCGTAGAGAGAACCATGTTATAGGGAGATAGTGTCCTACCTTTAGTTTAAGTATCTAATTAAACTACTAGAGTAAAGAAAAATGGATTTAAAAATAAAAAATAAAATAAAATAAAATAACTGACTTCAAAAACACACTAAAATGCACAAAGTAAAAACTTTTTAAAATAAAAATTACCAACTTCATAACGCACTAAAAAACAAAAATAAAATAAAAAATATGAACCGAATTCAAAAAAGGCACTAAAACGCAGATAATAATAATAATAAAGCGCTTGAAAGCAGAAAATAATTTATTATTATTATATAGTGTAAAAAGTTTTTGTAATCGTTCCAAGTCAAACATATTAATCTCTTATAAAATTCCCATCGAAATAATTTTATGTTAGGCATTAATTTATCCTGACACTTTTTTCACAAAAGTTACTTATATTTGGAAGGGGCATATTTTTCAAAAGATCGGAACTAGCTTGCGGCACGAAATACATATAAAGTATGTAAATTCCGGCTAAAGTTATAAAATATAATAATAATAATAATAATATTATTATTATTATTATTATTATTATTATTATTATTATTATTATTATTATTATTATTATTATTATTATTATTATTATTATTATTATTATTATTTTCGGAGAGGGAATCGGACCTTTCTAAATACAACAACCCTTCTGGGAACAAACAAACAGACGCGCGCACAAAAGAATTTTCCTCTTAAATGTCCATGGTGATTTTCCCGTTGGGATAGTTAAGAATTTAAAAACCTTATGCGTACAGTTTTATTATACGGATCGGGTGCACTGAAATTGCGCAAACTTTCACTCCCTTATCTGTTGACACAGATAAAGCGTTAATGAGCAGGCTACAAAATTAGAAATTGCTCAAACAATGTTACGCAACGTTGCCACCGTTACCATAAGCATTTCGACTAATACATTAAAAGCAGTTACCAAAACCAAGCCGTTTTAGCGAAAAAATACAAAGTAATGGATGACAATAAAATTTTATTTTCAGTTATCGCAATTATATGTGTGCACGGACGTCGTTAGAGAGGAGGATGAGGAAACATGTCCAAATGAATAATTTTCTGTATCATATGTAACTGTACGATTGTCAGTAACATTAAAACTGTAAGAAAATAGTTATTGGAAGCAAATAGGTATTGGAAAACTAAATAAAGCACATTTATATAAAAGTAAACAAAAATATAAATATTTCTAGAAGTTCCCTTTAAATATCGTGGACAGGTGTGCAACCAATCAGAGATAAGAATTTGTTTACATTACGCAGTTTTGGCCAATCACAAACAAGCTTTTGTCTACATATTTCAGGTGCATCTACCATATATCTTAATTGTCCTTTCATCTTTCTATAAACCATCCTTATATTTGCATTTGCATCTTAGTTACTGTTCTTTGGTGCTGTGAGAAACATTTGTTATATATTATTATCGTGTGCAAAATTTTGCACAATTTTATGAAATCTTGTTGATGACAACGTTGCGGCAGAAATTTGCGCAATTTCAGCACTTTCCGCTTCTCGTTAATAAGTCATAGATTTCAGAGAATATCAACGATCTAATCCTTAGGAAAATTTGCGAAATGTCGTTGCACCGTACGGATCCATAGTATAAGTTGTAGTAATAGTGAAAGTAGTAGTATTAGTAGAAGGAGGAGGAGGAGGAACAGGTTAGAAGCCCCGCAGGGGTTGGTTGGATTCTGTTCTCAACATGAAATGGCCAATTAAAGACTTGCCCAAAATTTTCAGTGCACTTTACAATCTGTGGATCCGTATAGTAAAACTGCACCGCCATATGTTACAAAGAGAAGAATACAGGATTCCCCAGTTGCCCAGTAAAGACGGGATTATCCCTAATCATCCTCTGCATAAAACACTCGTTTTCATACTGTGCTGTACATACATTTGAGTCTCATTGTAATATGATTGTTATCTTCCATAATCAAAATAACAAACATAAACGGGATTTTACTTATTTTCACTTTAAATTAATTTATTTCGGAATTTGATTTAAATCAATGATATTTAAAAATCAAGTGATTTAAATATTGATTTAAATCGCGTTTTAAATCAGACTGATTTAAATCAATCCACCATGCTCTTGGGACAATTAATCGATTGCAGAATACCGCTTCTTGCTACCTATTACCTTTCTTGTTCTATAGTGATTAACAGAAAAACCGAAATTGATTGATTTCTGCCACTCCTGGTTTGAATATCGACTCTATCAATGAACTCAGATTCCTAACTCTTGACTCCCTACATCCTGGCAAAAATTCATCCTGGTTCATCAAGTAGTTCTCGGAAAGCAGATGTCAAAGTACTCCCCGTTTTGATAAATACATCAACTAATACGAGGCGTACCGTTTTGATATATATATATATATATATATATATATATATATATATATATATATATATATATATATATATATATATATATATATATATACACTAAAACAGCTTTGTTCAAGACAAATTTATTTTTACATGAAAGAGCACGCCTTAAACTATTTTTCGATATAGTTTCCACCAATGTTCAAACACTTGTCACAACGGGTGATCAATTTGTCCAAATCTTGTTCAAAGAGACATACCACCAGTGAAGACGACCATAACTGGTTCGCCGTGGACATTTGTCTGCCCTTCATTGAACTGACTCACCCACTTTCGCACCAGCGAAAGTCTCTACTATTTGACGATGAATTTCGACCAGTGTACCGTTCCTTGCAAACACAAACCGGATAACAGAATGAATCTCACAGTCAGCGAGTTCAGCAATTGTTTTAAACATTGTAAAACAGTGGTTCTCGGATAACGCAGACCCCCTGTTCATTCGGAAAGTGGTCTGCGGACCCACTTGCAATGCTATCTGAAATTTCACATGGTATCATATATATACACTAATTAGAATTGCCACTGACAAGAAAAAGATTAAGAAAAATAATGCAATAAGTAATTTATTCTAAAGATACAAGATGGTTTCCTAGTGAATGAAATTTCAATTGAAAATACAATAACTTTCGAGGCTGAAAATATTTTTTTTAAAAAACGAAATCCACTTGATAGATAATGAGGGGTAACTAATGAGAGAAATGATTTTTTTTTTCATAATCGCATTGAAATCTGGAATAAGTTTTGTCACCATCAATCTTAGTTAAGTCCGATTCCACATTAAGACTATTTCGCTTTAAGGTTTTAATACTGCAAAGAGCAGAAAAGGTCTGCTCACATAAGTAAGTGGTAGGAAAGACATCAAATGTAGCAATACCTTTTTAAACAACTCTTCATACTCACAGGGCCGAAATTTAGTAAAGTAGGAAAACATTTAAATTTACAAACGTAGATATAATTGCTAACTGCATTCTTTTTAGTAACTGAAAAAAATACTTCTTGCATAGCAGGTATGAGTTCCATTTTATTACAACACATTTCAACTTTTAGGCGTCGTGGACTCCCAGGGGTCCGCGGACCCCACTTAGAGAACTACTTTGTAAAGAATCACAGGACGCATTACACTTGCGACAACTCAATCGTACTGGCGTCAGTGGAGAGGCAATAAACTAGTGAAACTAGCACTGAGATCCGACACCAGCGCTGTGGTGGCGTTCCAACGAAACGGAGCGTACTTGCCAGACACTGGCGGAATGTTTCGTTGAAGAAGGTTTGGACAAATTGGTCACCCGCTCTTTCAAGAGTTTGAACATTGGTGGAAACTATGTTGAAAAATATTTTAAGGTGTGCTCTTTCATGTAAAAATAAATTTGGCTTGAACAAACCTGTCTTAGTATGTTTTTTTCTTTTTTCAAAACAGTACTTACTTTCCGGACACGCCTCGTATCTTTCCGGACAACCCTCGTATGCCTTTGCTGCGCATAGTTGTGGCATTGATGTATCAATCTTTTTGAAATTCAACACTTGTATTAATTTTGTTACTCTAGATTGTCGGGGGTATCGTGTATGTAAGTCACTTTTTTTCACCGTAGGAAATTCCGTACTTTTAAATTAAACATGCCATAATCATGTAGCCAGGGATAAAACGCATGTATCAGTGACACGAGACAGCAAGAGTGTTGCTACTATGTTTACTTCCACATTTTAAAGAACATTAAAACAAAATGTATTGCAGATAGAAATTTATTTATTCAAAATAGGTAAATAGTTTGTAGTTACTTTGTTCTGACTATATTGTACTATATTGAAATGTTACAACAACTACAAATACCACTATTGTCAGTAATACCCAACGAAACCTCCCACATTTTGATCAGCTGTAATGTAGCGCTGTCAGTAGAGGAGCTAGAGGAGTAGGGGTCGTCGCTTTCGCTCACCACTCTCCTCCCGGTTTCAGTTTGTCTGTACGTAGCTTAAGACCCTTTCCGAATATGAAGGGTAGGCCTATGTGAGACAAACGCCTTCTTCATTACAGAGATATTCAAAAGACATCTAGGAAATCCTTGTCCCGAACTACTTAAAATAACGTAGAGCAATGATTTTATATAATTCTTTTTGCATAATATCTTTATAGTTAACGCACATTTATCATCTCTGTAACAGCTGAACATATGTTGGAAAGAACGCTTCTTTCTGCTCCTATAATCATTGGTCAATAGTATTCACATCTTCACAGCTGGAAATTTTCTGGTCAGTGAAAGTTCCTTAAGGTCTGGAAACAAATTAAACTGATAGCCACTTGGGACCAAGTAAGCTGAATGTGGTGGGTGTTCTAGTATTTGGATACTTGCTGACCGAATGAAAGCTTGAATTACGTCAAACATGTGGCTTAAGATTGTTCTGGAGAAGAAAAACGCAGTGTCACAGCTCTCCGTCCGTTTGCTTTCATCATTTACGCTTGCAACTGATGCAATTATTCGGCATAATACTGGTCTATCACTGTAGAGCCACGTGGAGATGTTCAACAAAAAGTACACTCTCAACATCTAAGCAGGGCTGGATTAACCCCACTGCAGGCCCAGGGCTAGAAAAAAATATGTGGCAACTGCTGACTTCACCTACTTTACCTAATACATTTCTGTGAAAGTACAGTAGGAAACCCGGTATGTTTCATATTTTTCGTCATATTTTATTTTATGATGACGATTGTATCTTCATGATTCTCTTTAGATAGCCAGTTGAGAGTTTGATCAGAGTGGACGCCCCTGTCCACCTAGAGGCCCGGGGCTATAGCCCCCATAAGCCCCTCCCAGGGACTAAAATTGAGTGGAGTACTCCACTTTGTGGAACTGTAGGAAAGGAGTGTGGAACTATAATTCTGGTGTGGAGTGGTATTAATGTGAGTACCTAACTTTTCTCGGATTATGCATTTAAACGCGTTTAGTGTGTCAAATTAAGTTTTACTGATTCAATACATTCATTATGCAATGGGTTACTCAATTCCATATAACTGCCAGTATATGACATTAAGCCAGAGTTAATACGTATAGGTGTCTCTTAGATGGCAGGGAAAACCATCGCCAATTTTGAGGTGAAGGAACTTTTTAACTATATTTAGTTTTGAAACGTTTTCGGTTGCATTCATATAGTTTTAAAATATGCAACTAACTGCACGTTCTTCTGTTGCTTCAATAGGACATTACACTTTTCCGATATAATGAAATGTGTTGTTTTTACATAAAAATTACACGATCCTTTGAATCCGTTATAGAAATATGTATTACCAGAGATAACATACATCAATAACCGCCAAAAATTTAGCCGAAGCACCGTAGACTCTTGACAACCAATCATAACCCAGGAAATATTATCCGTTCGTAAGTTTCATGGGAAAGAAATCTCGCTAGTCGGCCCGGGTTAATTCTTTTGTCTATAGATCAGTGTTCGCTGTTTGGTGACGATGCATTGTTGTCTTTGGAAACAATAACGAAAATGGAACAGAGGAAGAAAATAAAGAAACAAAAGGTAAGCCAATGTTCCTTTAGTTCGTCTTTATGCCTGCAGACACGACACCTGACACATGGTTCTCATCTAGTTGATTTACCGGTACTTTGTGCCTACAAGCAGCATAGGATATTCAATTTTCCATGTTGCTGGGCGTTGGACATTAGGTCTATTTATTTTTATATGGAACATTGGAATTCAAAGCCTCAGTAAAATTATACAGGGATCCCTCCAGGAATTTCTTAGTGTGGGCACCCACTACTGAATAAATATTACCCGGTTTTGAGAAATCGCGCTCACAGTCAGCAGCAGGGGCGGCGATTCGGGGGGGCAAGAGGGGGCAGTTGCCCCCCCCCACTTTTTTGAAGTGGCTCTGTAATGTATATAGTTTCATTTGGAAATGAAAAGTTTTTGTATGCATTACTGGTTCATAGAAAAAATGGTGCCATATAATATTTGTCATTGCGTGAGTACGTATTGGTTATTTGTCTTCCCGTTGAGTTAAGAAAGCTACAGGAATTGCGTTTTAATTGCAATTAAAAGCAATTAATATTGGAATTTCGTATTTCTTTAAATGTTGTAGGATACAGATATGCCTGTAGTATTTACTGTCTTTCATTATCTAACCGTAAGAGTAATAACATACATTTAATGGCATATGTAGAATTAAATATATAAGTTGTTCATTAATCCCCAGTTTCAATATAACTTCTACAAAACAAGCCCCATTATTCATTACTATGATTACTGTTATCCCTTCTATTTACTTGTTTTGCAATTTTGTTATTAAATAATCTGATCACACAATTTTCCAGACAGAATTGTAAGGTGTCCATGAGGAAGCAATCAAATCTCTTCTTACACTTTCGTTATTTATGAGTACCTACTTGCGTTGCTGTTGTCAATTTACTTAATAAAATATGAAATACGATATATGGTATTTTAACTAAAAAAGATAGTATCCTATTTGTTATACAACCTTTCGTCAAACAAAGTGTTAAAAACAACCAGGAAAACTAACACTGATATATAAATATTCAGATCATGCCTTGCCCCCCCCCCACTTTTAACGTCCAATCGCCGCCACTGGTCAGCAGTATGAATAGGTTGGGCTGAGTCTGTCGTGTCTTTTGGGCATAATAACAAATAAAAATAGAACTGTAGCACAATTGGAGAGTATGAAAGAGAAACCTCTGTTAGGCGGGTGGGAAGAAACGTTTTTAAACGAACGTGTGCAAGAGAACGTCAACGGAGAAATACAGTACTCATTACATGGTATTCAACTTCATCGTAACACACTTCGCAATAAATCCCATAACAAATATGTCAGTGAGAAAAGAGATTTTACTGTAGTACGCTACGAAGTCCTGGATTCCATAATTAACTTTGTTAGTCAGCGTTTGCTGTATGAAGACAGTATTGTTGCTTTGGAGCCTTTGGGTGTTTTGCAAGAGGATGTAACGATCATGCCCTAAGAGAATGTCACAAAGTTATTCGTCCTGATACAGATCTTTTGCAGTTCGCAATGCAATGTAGAGAGGCATCATCGTGCAGTATGTTGAAAGGTCTGGACGCTAAATCTTCTCATGAAAATCTGTGGAAATCAGTCATTTCATGCTCTGTCAACAATTCTAGCCCGAGTTGTTGCTTCGATACCATCTTCTTCCGATTTTGAAAGACTTATAAGTGACTACAACATATTGAAAACAGATAACAGACTCTCTTTGGCTCCCACTACTGTGAAAAATTACCTTCACGTTAATATAAATATGGGTCCGTTGGAAGATTTTAGCCCAACCCCTGCTGTTATGAAATGGCTGGCCAGAAAGGAGAGGCGTTTTGAAGTTGGTAGGAAGTCAAAGGAACAGCCCTGGTATAACGGTGTATTTGCCTCGGCAGAAAACAGACTGAGACAGCATGATGATCACGGAAAAATGACAGTGAAATTCTTATGTAAGAAAAAGTGACTTTTTTCTTTCAGTGTGACTATTTTTCTTACCGGTTTGTTTCCTGTATTTTATGGTTTAATACAATACAATTAAATATGTATCCTAATGTGCCTTTAATTTTGTTTGCTTTGGATGCAAAAATTTTCCTACATAATAATAATAATAATAATAATAATAATAATAATAATAATAATAATAATAATAATAATAATAATAATAATAATAATAATAATATTTTTTGGTCGCAGGTAAACATGATGTACTGGACAGAACACTGATTATTTGTTAAAACAAATGCTGACTAAACTAGTTTTTCTATACTATATAAAATTTTTACCAGTGTGGAGCTGTGATTTCGTTGAATTTTAGACCCTGGCCCCTCCCTTAATCCGACCCTGCATCTAAGAAAACAGGTAATAACTTTCTCGGCGGAAACCTGTGCACAAAACATTTTACGTGTTGATGAGAATGCATGCTTTCACCTAACCATGGTATGTTAGTTCGCCTAAGGCTTAAAATAATGGACCTAGGTTTCGTCTATTGTAACAATTCCGGATTAAAAGACTGTAGCAAATGAAAAATATTCCAACTAGCAGCTGCAACCGCTTCTGCAGCAACAGTATTTCTGGCTCTCTGATAACATGTGCAGCATCCAACGACAGCTCACCTCCCTGGGACCCGAAAATTAATTTAAGATTAAATCAATGTAGCCTGTAATAAGCCTGTTATGGCTACTAATATTATAATGGAGTATACACGTGATGCTGTCACCATCACTCACTTTGAAACGGTTCTTTAACACACTGGAATTTTCCACAACAATGATGGACGTCCCGAGTGGCCTATCATTACACTGTGAGCCTTCTACAGAAAAGCTCAGGGTCAGTGCCGCGGTGCGGGTGGGCCCGGAGGCCCAAGAGCTTTTAAAGGTCTTCCTTCATCTTGCCTCTGAATACTTATTTTTAAAACACTTGAAAAAGAATGATATTTTCAGAATAGTTTAATTACTTGAACCAAGTAATGAGCTACCAGGACTAACAACGACGCACGAGATGTCTCTTCTTTTGAGGCGTTTAAAAATAAGCTTATCCGGACATTGTGCTTCTTGGAAGAGTTGCAACATTGCTGAAGTGAGAAGGCGCAACTCACTTAGTAGTGCTCTGGTCAGTTAACTCAGTTGATGCATTGTTCATTGTGCTTTTTACTAGTGAGAAATCCAACTGCATCCGGATCTGCAACTCTAGTGTTAAGTGATATGGAGAAATTCGGATTGTCTGTGGAAAAATGTAGAGCGCAAGGATGAGATGGCGCTGCTGCGATGAGTGGTGCTTACTCAGGTGGTCACTTGAAATTAAGGAACCAGCTATAGGCCTATATATTCACTACGAGGTACGTAACAGAAACCTTGTCATTACTGATGCCGTCAAAAGTGTAAAAGAAGTTGCCAGTTACTTCACAACGTTCCAGGATTTGTATATATTTTTTTGACTAAAGTGTAAATAGGCGGGATATTCTGTCATCATTGGTGGGATATTCTGACAAGAATCAGATGTTGTTTTTAAAAAGCTCAATCCAAACAGATGGGCCTCACGGTATCAGTACATTGTAGCCAGTGACGTAAGTTAACCGGAAAATTTTCCGATTCATAAAAACTTACTCCACTTGTTCCTACATCACTGTTTAGCCATAAAATTTATTTGTAATAAATATTGTCTGAAAAAAAGTTTCATAAAGTGAAAATCTAACGATTCTTCATTTCTGCAAAAATGTTTCAAAAACTTCGATATATTCTTACCTCAAAATACACCTTTGATCCCATAAAATCATATTTCGTTAATTTAATACGCGTAATATGATGTTTTCTCACAGCTTTAAACACAAAAATGAAAGCATTTCTTGCTATTTTCTATTACAAAAAGAATCTTCATTAGGAACTGGAATTTTTTTTTTAGTTATTATATACAGGTGTATATGTAAAGAAATAGTGGAATTTTCTGTTTTTGAAAGAACTGATAAATTCACAAAAGTTTCTTTTCGCTTTCTCGTTTCATTTTAAACAATGGGATAGAATATTTGTACTCTAGAAACGCGATTTATGTTCCCTGCACTTTATATATATATACACAGAGAGAGAGAGAGAGAGAGAGAGAGAAACACTATGTAAGTTTTTAGTTGCAACTTGAAATATTAGAAAATTTTCCCGTTCCCGAAAGCTAATTGGAAAATTATAATTTGTTGCTGTCTAACTTTCCTCTACAGGAATTAAATTTTATTGCTCAATGTGCAGTTAAATATAATGGAAATGTTTTCATCTAACATCAATATACATAATATTCAAAATTGTCCGTATTATGAAAACCTTTTCCACTTATTTCTACACTATAATGAAAATTTTCCGATTCATAAAAAGTTGTTTTACTTTTTGCTTCAAAATAATGAAAATTTTCATATTTATAAAAAGTTTTTCAATTTTTTAATACACGACAGAAAATTTTTCGATTCATGAAAAAAAAATTTCACTTGTTCCTACATAGTATCAGAAATTTTTTAAGCCATGAAAAATTTCAGATTCTTTAAACGATCTTCCAGTTTTTAACCTTTCTATACATGAAGTCAAGCAATTTTATGGTTAATAAGGAATTGTTAATTGATCACTGATATTTGTTTAGAACGGAAATTTTTAAGGAAAAATATAGGGGAAAATATTCCGGAAAATTTTCCACCTCACATCACTAATTGTAGCTATCAGGTTGAGAAATGGTGATGTAATGAAAACTCTCCGAAAACTTTCACTGACAAATAAGAAAGCTAACGAGGTATCAGAAGCAAAGCGATTGGCGAAAGTCAGGGATTCCTTCGATTTTGTATTTTTGACTGTGGTGCTGTCGAAAATATTTTCACAACTGAACATCGCTTCGCAGCTTCTCCAAATTAAACAAATTAATTTTGAGAAAAGCTTTACGCACTCTTGAAGAGAGCCAAAAGGAATTGAAGGAAATGAGAGAAGAATACCATAAAAAAAAAAAGGACACAACTGTTGCTGTGAAGTGGAAAGACAACCCTAGAAAAAGATCAACCCAAACTAAAAAAACACTTCGATGAATTGGTAGATAATTATTGGATTTCGGACACAGAGGCTTGCTTTAGGTTAATGTTTACAATAGACTTCTAGATATCGCGTACAATGAAATAGAGAACCGTTTTACAGCGATACAGACAACTCTTGATGAATTTCCAATTAAATTCTCGAAAGTACTTGTGAATCTTTCACACGAAGAAATTTTAATTAAGGCTGAAAAACTACAAAAAGAAGTACCAGTAAGACATTGGCCCGTCGCTACCATTGGAATAAATTTCCCTCCGCACTGGACTTAAAAACAATATTCCATCAAGATCAACATTGTTCTTGAATTGACGGTATTATATATTATACGTTAAGTTTAATACTACTGCCCCAAGTTATCCTGAAGTTTTGACTAGTCTTGCTTTATTTCTGAGTTTAGTCGTGATTGTGGCTTCCGTTGAATTGTCATTATCAGTCTTAACAGGTATCAAGAGCTATTTAAGGTGTTAAATGACACAGGGGAGAATGAGCGACTTACGAATGTTGGGAATCAACCATGTGAGATCTTCGACAATTGAAAAGAGATATCTTATAAGGGAATTTGCGGAGATGAAGTGGAGGAGGAAGGATTTCTTGTAAACCGTATTTGAATCTCTATTCTAGCAAACAGAACACTAAAAATATTTCATTAAAATGCACTATTTAAAAAAAAAAAATGTTTAATATTGCAAGGATCCCCACATCACAACAGATGCACGTGCCAGCTGAACACGTGCTGATGATTACAAACAACCTAGCAGACAACACGGAAGACATCGAGAAACACCGAAAGCAGACGGACCTCACGGAAGGACCCGAGGAGGACAAATAAAAGGAGGACCACCGAGGGACCCAGTATCAGTCGACCAACTGATCGCCTAACCTTTACCTTCCTATGTCGCTGTGGACTAGGAGCACCTCTTCCTTACCCTATGCCGCACTGGGCTAGGGATCCATCTTAAACTTATAATCCAAGCCTAACCAACAACCTGCCAAAGTGTTCTGGAAACTGCCTTGAGTGGAAGGGGCACCCGGCAAAACATTTAGTATTCCTTCACTTGGTCATTGAGGAAGAGACATTGAATTAAAGACACTTGTACTTATTATATTTTGTAATAAAACTTGGTGAAGGAGAAAAGACACCCGGTCTATCATTTGAATCTACCAAACGTTACAATATAAAGGGGCCCTTTCAAATTTTCTTGCGGGGAGGCCCGAAATTTCTTGATCCGGTATTGCTCAAGGTGTCATTTTTAATGGCGGATGTCATAATGAATCTGTTGTGGCATCAGCAGCGTTATTTCAGATTTAGCTTGGAGAAGAAGAGGGGGCAAAACCCTAGATGCCAGTTGATTTTCAGGTTTTTCATCGGTATATTATCTTATGGATTGAAAAACATACAAATATCAAACTCTGGGGGCAATAGTCCCCTGGAGCTCCAAATGATGCCCATGTGTGGCATTAAGCTCTTAGCTTTTCAGTTCTCTACCTACAATTTTGATTGATGTCATTATGTCTTAAAAATGATCCTATAAAAACAAAGAGAAACTATTACAATCCCAGCCTTTGGTCACACTACCTACAAAACATTATCCTAAATTTATAGTAATTTTAAGATTTGGGGATCAACTAGATGAGATTTTGAAAACGAACTTTTTGAGAAATTACTATATTTGAATCACAAAGGACCCTAGCGGGAATCGAATCTGCCTTTTCTGTAGCGAAGATGTAAGTGTAGTTTAGCATTCTGTTCAGAGGATATATGAGACGTGGACCTATAGCTTAATGTGGGATCCGAACTAAATGAGCTTGCAGAATCACACGCTCCGAAGGCGCCTATGCTAACTATATAACCACGAGGACTTCTTTAAGTAGCCAATATGTAAAATGAAGAAACAGATGTTTTATAAAAACTCCAAAAATACGAGCTCCATTGGAAGATGATTAATATAACCTACAAAATAGGTACTGTCATAGAGTAAAAATATTCTTAGAAATGTTAACGTTTACTCTCTGGTGCTATTAAATAAGCAATAGTGATTTGTATTTTGCTACTAGCAAGCAAGAACTTTAACAAGGATCAGTGACCTGGTACTGACTAAGTATACCAATTATATACGATTATAAATTACACAATAATATATCCAACATAATCACGGACTTTAAACTGTAGAACCATGAAGTAGGCGTTGTTATTGTTGTTGTTGTTGTTTTCAGAATTATCAGCGTATCCTTACAACGACATACTTCCTTGGTGTGGAAAATGGTATTGTTACCAACTATAAATATACCACATTGACTTGACACCTAGTCTTCAGTTCCAAGCGCTGCTGATATCGGCTGAAGGAATTCCACTTCCTTTCGTCATCCGCTCTCTCGCTTAGCAGTAGCTGAACTCTTATTGGCTCAACGCGTGGGTGTGTTGAGGGTGTGAGCTTTAGTTCACATTTTTGTCACGGCTCAAGACATTTTGGAAGCACTATAGTTGGAAATGAACTAACCTTACGCCTTACAAAACGCTAACGTTTATTGCCACAGAAACAAAATAATGCCATTTCCTTACGTCAATCCAATGCCAGGGCGCAAAATTTCAAAGTCAAACGAATTTCCCAATCCGAAAATTGTGATCGTCAGTATCTCTTTAGGCAGAAACCTTCCGCCAATGGCGACCGGAAATTTTGCACCCTGCCAATGCAATCATTAGCTTTATCACCAACTTCTCATAATTCAATTTAATATTTTCTTCCTTCTTCTGACAGTCTAACTATGAATTTACATTTATTATTAATTAGAACGTTATATATATATATATATATATATATATATATATATATATATATATATATATATATATATATATGGCGGATTCAAGGGGGCTATAAAGGCTATAGCCCCCTTGACGCTCAGGTATACACTGAATAAAATGACATTCAATCCTGCTTTACACTGGATAAAAACGACAAACTATGGTTTAACCCCTCCCTTGATCATATCCTGGATCCGCCACTATATATATAACGTCCCAGAAACATATATGTTTTAAATGCAACAAGAAACTATGTCCCAGAATCTGAAAATCATCTTCGTTATCAGATTGATTTAGATTTTTTTTTTTTTTTTTTTTAATTTGCTATCACTTAACGCACCCAAAATATAGGTACATACATAACGAATTAGCACAATTTATTATTGTTGTGGTTTATTTTAAATATTACTGTACTTACAAGAATGTAATCTGAGTATGCATCACTACCATCTTATCTTCTACTTACGTTACCACTCCGAAATTAAGTTACTAACTTCTTGATATGAGTGATAAAAGTACAAAACACTCATCATTAATTTTGAAACTGATGCTATTTAAAGTATGTTATCTTGTTTTGTTATCTGTGTTACTTTTTTAAAATGTCATTTTTAGCAGACTATAGAAAGATAATTTGAACTATATTTTTATCAGATAGTTATATATATATATATATATATATATATATATATATATATATATATATATATATATATATATATATAAACAGCCATACATACCTCTACTATAGCGATTGCTAACAGAACACCACATAACCAAAGATGTTGCACCATACTGAGATGATTCTACTCTTTCCAAAGATTACTCTTATAGTGGTATTTTTGTCTTTTTCTAGAAGTATCATAAAATATCTTTCGGAAAATAACACGACACTTTTTGCAATGTCTTAATTATTTTCTTTCTTGACACAATCACTAAATCAAATATTAAAGAAAAATAAAAGAAACACAAAATGAAATAAAAACAGAACGCTCACTGGTTGCAATCGCCTGCTCCTTCTCTCGGCTGGACACTTTTTCTCAACTGATCTTCAGCTTACTACCAGTGTTGCCAACAAGTTGGTACAAAAAGTCGCTAAATAGGAGACGAAATGACTCCAATTTTGGGTGAAAAGTCGCTAAAAAAATTTTCGTGGAATTTTGCCTCTTTCATATATATATATATACATATATATATATATATATATATATATATATATATATATATATATATATATATATATATATATATATATATATATAAGATACGTGATCAATTCACAAGAACGCTACAAGAACGTATATAAAATACTCAAAGACTCATTGTATAACTAACAATAATTTCACTTTTATATATATTTAACTTTATGGTCAATTTTGCTTCAATGAAATCAAAAATGAGTTTAGAGAAACGAACAAAATTAAAGGTCTAGAAAACAAATCTTACACACTTCACTTCTACTCACGCTTCTACAGATAATCTGTTTGCTATCGGCAATGTATTATTTGTACCTCTAAACGGAAGCTCTGTAAACTAAAGGACATTAAAAGCTGGAGTGGGTCCCCATTAAAAGGTAAGAGATAACAGCAACCAAAGCGGAAATATAGAGATAAATGTTACGTAGCCTACTTTCCTAGCTCGTCAACATCTGAACTGATTCAAATAAGTAAAAGAAAAATAAACATATATCTGAACTGATTCGAGTTAATAGTACTTATTTTTAGGACAAGTTGTTCGCAGCGCAAAAGTCGCTACATTTGTAAGTAAGTCGCCAAATCGTCATTCCAAAATCACCAAAAAAAGTCGCTAATCGGAAAAATTATTTTTTGTCGCTATCCTAGAAGGCGAATCCCCTAGATTTAGCGACTTTTCCCCAAAATTGGCAACACTGCTTACTACACCACACTCCTTCAGCCGAGTTGAGTGGAGATAGAAAAAGAGAGAGGGGGGAGGAGTGTGTGTGAGCTGTTGCGTGTATCGTACGCGCCCGCCCACTTCCTCGTAAGTCTTTGAAAGACGGGAAAGGGAGGCCGTTCACTGGTTAGAACGACCCATGACAGCCCAGATTCCTGTGCTTTTATATTTCGTCTGCTGCTGCCGTTGCTCTGTCCTATAACAACAACAACTATATTTCCAATACCTTGCCTCGCTTTGTTTTTTCTCGTTCATTTTCGTTTCCGAGGTGATAATTACATAATGGCGTGCAACACAATTTATACAAACTTTCGAATTACTTTAATATGGTGATAATGCAATTAACATGGTAGCTCAATATTTCCATTCTTCAAAAAAGTAGGAGGAAGAAAGAATGTACTTTGTTTCTAATTGGACACATACATTCTTAAGACCATCCATAGATCACTTTTTTTTTTTAATTAAGGGGCACGGTGGTTGAGTGGTAGAGCTTAGAGCGTACGTGGGATCCTTGGTTTGATCCCAGCTCGCGCCAAGTGTTTAATTTAATTTAGTTTAATTTATTGACACATAACACAACAGGCACAGGCGTAATTACAGTGTTACATAGTATATACATTATAGAGAATACATAGATTAATAGACTATTGGTAATGTGGGCTTTGTGGAGGACGTTAGTTTTCTCGGGGTTTTCCCACTTTATTCATTCTACCATTGTTTTCATTTCTCATCATCGCCGTCTGCTTTTGCCTAACCGGTATAACTGTGGGACGTAATACTTAAAGATGTTTCATTTTCTAATACATTTCTATGAAAGTACAGTAGGAAAGTTAAGGAAATAGGTTTCATATTTTTCGTCTTATTTTATTTTATGATGATGGTTGTATCTTCATGATGCTTTTTAGATGGCCAGTTAAGATTTTGATCAGAGTAAAGGCCCATGTCCACCTGTAGGCCCGGGGTTATAGCCCCCCCAAAGCCCCCCTTAATCCGGCCCTGCTATCTTTCCTGAGTGAATAATTATTGCAGGTTTCCGACGGTCTCAAAAATCTGTGTGAGAAGTGAAATTAACAGAATATAACGAAGTAACGTGCAAAATACAACATTCTCACATTACGTATATTCTTTATACATTTTCATAAAGAGTATTCTAAAATAGAACACCAAGAACGTACATACAATATACTAGGCCTACATACTGTACTCGAAATAAACGCAGATTGAAATCCTATTCGATCAGAACACTTGGAATATAACATATACAATAATCTACATGTAGAATTAAGAAACGAAGAGAGTATGACTAGATTCAGGCACAAATATAAAACATTTTTATTAAGCAAACACTATTTATTTATATAACAAGTGTAAATATCCAAATGTGAATTATTCTAATATATGTATTCAAACATTGTTATATGTGGAATAATTCATTCTTTAAAAAAAAAAAGAAAAGAAAAAAAATAATCTTGGCTTACCAGGAAACGAACGGGACCTTTTCCATCAATCAATGAGCAAAATTGTTTCCTCTCTCGATATTTACTTTTTCATACATCATCCACATCTTCCAATAAAAGTTCGTTGACAGAACTTGGTAAGGGAGAACAACATTTAGGACGCACATTGTATAATGCATACTCGATTCCCGAGAACAGTAGTAATTCTGTAATTCTGCAGCAACTTCATCAGTAAACTCATCTTTTGTAATCCCTTTCCTACAATAAAATTAAAGGAATTGTTGAATAGAACTGGGAAATATTAAAAATCTGTTAAATATTTACGCTAAATACGAAATTTTACATAAACAAGTTATTCATACCTGCAAACCTTGGTGACAGCCAGTGGTGGATCCAAAAGGTGAAAACGGAGCGCGGCAGCAGAACTCAGACCATGATATGTATATGATGAGTTCACTATAAACTTTCCAAACTTTCCAATATATATATATATATATATATATATATATATATATATATATATATATATATATATATATACAGACTGTTCCATAATTCCTGTAATCTTCTACAGCACTGGGAGAAGATGAAATTTTCACACTATTAATGTAAAATTTGGCACTCTTATTGAGAAATATCTGAATTTCTCGCATTTCTAAACGAATTAAGAGAAAATTGCTGTTTAGCCCCCTTTTGGGGGTGTAAACACAAAAGTTCATTTTCCATATGGGAGATTCAATGTTAAATTTTGGAAGCAGTTTTCTCTAATAATTATTCGTAAAGATTTTGGGGCAAATGAGTTGTATTTGTTACAAAATGCAAAAACATTTATTCACAAAGCTAGTAAAGCCGTCTCAAACATTATTTTGAGAACGCCCCCCTTTTGGGGGGCAAGGGGAGTAAAAAGGTGGTGAGTGATGTGTTACCAAAATCCCAAAATTTATTTTCGGAATGCCAGTAAGCATTAGATTAATCAAAAATGTCACAGAATTAATGCTCGAATGCTCCTTACACGTAAGAGTGACTGATAATGGGGCTACGGCCCCCTTTCAAAAATAAAATAGTCACCATAAATATCCTTAGTAGGGACATACGAGAAGAAGGTATTTTTTGTTAATTAATGTGAAATTTGGCGTCATTGTAGCAAAAGAGGATGAGTTTTTGAAATCTGGAATGTTATTTTGGTAACGCACCGCCTTAGGGGGCACAGGGGGCGAAGCATTAGTTGATGATGGATATTTATAAAAATTCAAAATTTTGTTCCAGAAATGCCAGTGAGCGTCAGATTTTTCACAAATGTCACAGAATTAATACTCTAATGCTCCTTGCATGTACCAGGGATTTATAAGGGGCTATAGCCCCCTTTAAAAAATAAAAAAATACCATAAACATCCATAGTAGAGACATAAGAGAAGAAGTTTTTTTTTTTTTTTTGTCAATTCGTGTCTAATTTGGCGTCATTGCAGCAAAAAAGTATGCGTTTTTCATATTTGGAATGTTATTTTGGTAAGCATCGCCTTAGGGGGGCACACGGGGCGAAGCACCAGATGATGGATCTTTATAAAAATTCAAAATTTGTTCCGGAAATGCCAGTGAGCGTCAGATTTTTCACAAATGTCACAGAATTAATATTCTAACGTTCCTTACATGTGTCAGGGACTTATATGGGGCTATATCCCCTTTCAAAAATAAAAAAATCGCCATAAATATCCTTAGTAGGGACATATGAGAAGGTATTTTTTGTCAATTCCTTTGAAATTTGGCGTCATGCTAGCAAAAAAGATTTGCGTTTTTCATATCTGGAATGTTATTTTGGTAACCACCGCCTTAGGGGGCACAGGGGGCGAAGCATCAGATGATGAATCTTTATTTAAAAAAATCAAAATATTGTTGCGGTAATGCCAGTGAGCGACAGATTATTCACAAATATCACAGAATTAATATTCCAATGCTCCTTGCATGGTCAGTGACTTATATGAGGTTATAACCCCATTTTAAAAATTAAAAAAATCATCACCCAGACAACACGTACGTGTACGACACATATGCCCTATCCATGCATAAGCCGTACGTGTGCACATGTGCATTTGTGTGGATGATGAACACATACATAACCCGTGCATAAGCAGTACACGTGAATTTACGTGGATGAAGCACACATACATAACTCGTGTATGTGCACATGTGCATTTGCGTGGGTTATGCACACGTATATAACCAGTGACTAAGTCGTGCATGTGCACATGTGCATTTGCACGGATAAAGCACACATTTATATAACCTTGCCTAAGCCGTTACGTGCACATGTGTATTTGCGTGGATGAAGCATACGTATAGAACTCGTGCTTAAGCCGTTATGTGCACATGTGCATTTGCATGGATGAAGCACACATTTATATAACCCGTGCTTAAGCAATTATGTACACATGTGCATCTGCATGGATGCAGCGCACGTACATAACCAGTGCTTAAGCCGTTGTGTGCACATGTGCATTTGCATGGATGAAGCACACATTTATATAACCCGTGCTTAAGCCGTTATGTACGCATGTGCATTTGCATGGAGGCAGCGCACGTACGTAACCCGTGCTTAAGCCGTTATATGCACATGTGCATTTGCATGGATGAAGCACACATTTATAGAACCCGTGCTGTAGCCGTTATGTACACATACGCATTTGCGTGGATGTAGCGCACGTACATAACCCATGTTTGAGGCGTGCATGTGCACATGTGCATTTGCGAAGATGAAGCACATGTAAATTACCGGTGCTTAAGCCGTTGTGTTCACATGTGCATTTGCACGGCTACTGCACGTGTGTATGGGACGTCCATAATACCGTGCAAGTGTATACTTTTACTTTCATTCTTTTACTCTCATTCTCATCAACAATATAAAGTAACCTCCAATTTTGGTAGGTGTCATTTTTCCTCCAGGCGGTGTTATAGAAACTTTTCGACGAATGACAGCTGAATGATTGTAGAAACTCCTAACGTCCGCTGAGCTAGGATACAAGATCAACAGGTGACAGCACTGTACTTTTGTAACTACTGTCAGACAGTTCATAGGTTTACAAAATTATTTTCGTGAGCGATTACAGCAGAATATGTTGCGCTATTTGTTATTTGGCAAACATGTCAAAGATACTACTTAAAGCTTTGCTCGTTGCAAATAATAAACTTCAAAAATAAAATTCTCACTGACAATTATTAGTTCCTTGTGATATACTTTGAAGGTGATGTCTTTGGTGTACGAACTGGCCACCTGGAATCTTTAACCAGGTAAAAAAATAGGGTATCCGTAGCTGGCGGAGAAAAATAAACGAGTCATTTGGTGTTTCCACCCCCATTGTTTGAATTTTAATCGCGATCTTCTGTATACGGTTGGATTATTTGCCTCCTCGAGGTCCAAGGAAACAACCGTCGAATTGATTATAAGCCTCCACGGAGGCAAACAAACTAAATTGATCCTAATAGTTGACGACCCTTGCTATTGTTTTTGGCTTCTCGATTTATTTGATACTCTCCTCTTCGGAGGCTGAGATACCTGAACACAGTTGACGACCTTGGCATATTTATCGGCTAACGAATTCCTTTTGTGTTTTCCTAACACAGTACCATGGCTTCTCCTACACAACCCTCGTATCAGCATTGCGGATTACCACAGATCATCCTAGGTCCAGCTGACGCGACTGCTCTTGACAGACAACGCAGGGAAAGCCACAAACGTGCTCAAGGCACTAGTCGATCTCCATCTGGATCCCGATCTCCCTCACGTTCGCCAGCTGTTTCACGACAAACTCTGTCCCAGCCATCAAAGAAAGCACACACCATTAGCAATTCTGAATCTGAACTTCAGATAGATCTAGGAGACGACCGACAATTTCCCCCATTACAACCACCGCAACGTCCACCGGTATACAGCTTTCTCCTTCAACATTTTGATCCTAAATTCGCCAATCTCAAGATTCTGCTCCAGCAATTCTGTAAGTACGTACCTCGTACGTCAATTTCTGAACTAATACCTACTCGCAATGGCATCATCATCAAATCCACAGATGAGAAACTGGCCTATAAAATTCTGAACCGCTGCAGCTATGAAGTCTTTGGTAAAACAGCCACTATGACAAAATTAACCGACAAAAGAGCCAAACAACCACCACCACCACGGAAATCGCCTACCTTGTCTGTAGTTATACGCGGTGTGGACCCGTCGATCACAGACGAAGAGGTTACCGAAGAGCTCAAACAGGAAGGCCATGTCATTACGAAATGCATCCGCATTAAGAACAATATGGGCCCGACATATATGATGCGTGTTCTTACTTCGCACCAAGAAACTATCGATGAACTTCTAACTTCAGGAGCATTTATCTTCAAACGTCGACACCGGGTCGAGGCATCTCGCACTCCACAACCTCTCCCGCTCCGATGCGAAAAGTGTCAAAAATATAATTCGCATCCAACATCAAAATGTCCAAATCAACCAACGTGTGGCTTTTGCTCCGGGTCTCACTTCACTAAGGTCTGTCCAAATACCCACCAACCGCCTAAATGTACCACATGCCCTGAACAACACCCAACGTTCAGTTACAAATGCAAAGCCAGGCCACCAGTGGACGAGACTAAACCTGAACTTGTGGTGCCTATCAGAACGCCCGAAACTAAATTTGAATCTCCGCCTATCACTTCAGTATATCAACCTATCACGATCGAACAACTTCTTGCATTTTTCACTGTAGCTCTGCAAAACATTCAACCATTTCAAAGACAATATGTACTCCAACAAATCCAACTTGCAGCTCACGCAACTCTTAACGTCACATTAAATGCTACATATTCAGGTCCATATGCTTATTTCCATGCTACTGCGGTTCCACCTAGTTCTTAAAAACCTCACTTACTGTATACCGATCATTATGGCTTTAATATTTCTGTTTCTGAATATCCGGTCTCTTCAATCACATAAACCACTGTTTGAACAACTGCTACTAGAAGAACAAGTCAATGCATTTCTCCTTAACGAAACTCATCTGAAGCCTAAACAAAGCTGCAAATTTTCACGATACACACTACTCAGACATGACACAACCATACCCATGTGCCGTGCAAATGGCGGAGTCGCCCTTGGGTTTTCTCCATCAATCGCCTATCGCCAACATTTACTGTCAATACCAAACATCCCGGAATACATCATTACCACTCTATACTACAAAGATATATATGTCACTTTGGCTACCATTTACATCCGCCCTGGTCATGCCATACCTCTAAATTTTTTTCAGTATATCTCAGACACGTTCCGCACCTACATCATTATGGCAGACATAAATTTTCACAGTCGAACAGCCCGCCAAAAGGAAGAATTTCTAGATTTCATTGCAACCGAAACATCCGGCACATTCCATACCCTGCCTCATTCTACCCGACCGATCTCGGATACCACTCCAGACGTTGTCATTACTTCAGCCAGTATCTCTGCACGGTGTACTCTCACAGTACTCGATCCGCTTGGTAGTGATCATGTTCCCGTTAAATTATCACTCGCTTCTTCACACCGTCCAGCACCCCACTTACCTCCTGTTACTCGTACCACGTTGCGCTTCGACAAAGCCGACTGGCCAGGATATCGAAATTACCTCAGTAGCATTTTTGCAAACTCAACTTTATCAGAAACGGAGGAAGATCTTCATAATTCTTTGGATAGAATAACTACAGCACTCCATGACGCTACCAGCCGTTTTATACCGACTAGTACATCCCATAGTTATCACCCAACGCTCCCACCCCATTATTTACCACTTATCAGACGTTCACGAGCGCTCTACAAAGATTACAAACGTACAGGAAATCTAGAGTCATTGCACTTACATCGTCAATTTCAACGCACAGTTCACAATTATGTTAAAGCATATAAACTCCGTCAATGGATAAAAGCTTGCAATAATTTGGCAGACGATGCACACCCATCCAGATACTGGAACCGTTTCAACATGCTCACTGGTCGCAAGACCCACACTACCTATCCTCTTCTAGAGAATGAAAATCCTCTTCACACAGATAAAGAAAAAGCAGACGCCTTCGCAACCTATCTACAATCTATTTTCACTCCGTCTGAAGCAGCCATTCCTCGCAGGCATCCCACACATACCTTTAACATAAATTCACCAGAACTTCAACCCAGCCCGTCTCATGTTTTACCCGACCATCCTCTTGCCACGCCTATCACTGTAACAGATATCAACTCCGTCACGGCTCGCAAACGCAATACTGCTCCTGGTCTGGACTCAATCACTTATCGTCATGTCAAAGAAGCGCCTCTCGCCTTACTACACCTTTTAGCAACTATATTTACGTTTATTCTCCGCACAGGTTATCTTCCCCCTCAGTGGAAGACTTCCAAAACACTCATGTTTGCTAAGCCACACAAACCACTAAATTCCGTATCATCTTACAGGCCCATACAATTAACTCCGACTTTCAGTAAAATATTGGAACGCATCCTTGTCAAAAGACTTCACACTGACTTAACGGCGAAAAATTTGCTACCTTTACATCAAGCTGGTTTCCGACCAGGATATAGTATTAACGATCAGTTACTTCGCCTCACCAACATGATCACTAATCATTACAATTCTTTCAAGCCTGCCTGCTTAGTTTTATTCGATCTCGAAAAGGCATTTGATAAAGTATGGCACCTGGGACTTTTATTCAAGCTTCTGTCTTTCCGTCTTCCTATCACGTACATCCGCTTCATCTATAATTTTCTTTCAAACTGCCTGGCTTACATCTACATCAATGACAGTGTCTCTTATCCTATTTTTCTTCATAGCGGCGTTCCGCAAGGCTCTGCCTTGTCCCCACTGCTGTATCTGCTTTATGTTGCTGACATGCCGTCCTTACCGCAAAACATTCATACATTTCAGTACGCCGATGACACGGCTTTCCTGGCGTTAACAAAAACTATCTCTCAAATAAACACTGCGATGAATGAAGCTATCCGTCGCTTTAGCGATTGGTGTCGGACGTGGCGCTTAACAATAAACGCTACCAAAACTCAGGCCATAGTCTTTATTCCACCAAAACGTCGATCACGAGTTCATCGAAACCCAGCTCGTCTTGCTCTTACCGTCAATGATGCTGTCATACAGCACTCAAAGACAGTGAAATACTTGGGTATAACATTTGATCATCATCTTACATGGCGTCCACACCTCGCTACCGTTGTAAGCAAAGCCAAAAATAGATTAAATTTACTTAAATGTCTCATAGGTACAACGTGGGGTCTCCATTCTTCTACGCTTATCAATACCTACAAGGTCTTCCTCCGTCCCGTTCTTACATATGGTTTTACCTCATGGATATCAGCAAGCGCAAAACATTACGAAAAGCTGTTAATAATGGAACGACATGTTCTCCGCCTAGCGTACCGCATTAAATTACCAAGTCCAACCCGTGAATTGTACGACCGCATCACATTTCCTCACCTTCTTTATCATATTGAAGCTCTTCGTATTAAATATATAACTCAACGCTATGACAGCGAACACGCTTTATTTTTTGAAACCGTTTACAGTGACGCTCCCTACACTCACAGCCATCACCACACGTCTACACCTCTCTCACTGCTTTTCGCATTATATAAATATACCGTACCTCCAAATCATCCGGACTATAACATCATCAGTATCCTCAGCACATCAGACGTACCGGCCCATATCTCACCTTCATATCATGCACATTAAACCCGCTTGTTACTAAAAGGACCTCCTCAAGTATAACAATAAATAAATAAAACTTATGGAAGTTTAATAAAGTTAATAAATGTCTCTTTGCCCAACAGAAATTCCTTTTTTTTTCGTCAGGATAATGGTAAATCTCTTTCCCAAAGAGAGGGTGTAGCCCTTGCAATGGGTGCTAGCTACACCATAGCTAGCGAACTAAAAAAAAAACTTTGGTGTATCACATCAAACCGATATCAACCATCCTCTTACCAGACCAATCACTGCTCCAGAATTACATACCGCTCTTCGACGGAAACGTAACACATCACCAGGAATTGATAGTATCTCGTATAGGATGCTGAAAGAATCTCCACCTCTATTTATTTCTTTGCTAGTATCTATTTACAATTTCATAGTCATCACTGGTTATTTTCCACTACATTGGAAAGTCTCAAAGGTGTGCATGTTTCATAAACCAAACAAGCCTATTCATGATGTTAGTTCCTACAGGCCCATTCAGTTAACTTCTGTCTTCAGTAAGCTATTTGAAAAGATTCTCGTTAACAGACTACATGTTTATCTTAAAGAACACGTTCTGTTACCAACACATCAAGCAGGTTTTAGGCCAAACTTTTCTATTAGCGACCAACTGCTACGCCTAACCACGGTTCTCACCAATCAATACAATAAAGCCCTTCCATCATGTCTAGTTCTTATGGATTTAGAGAAAGCTTTTGATAAGGTATTGCACTATGGCTTGCTGCCCAAATTACAATCACTCCGACTTCCCACTTGTTACATCCGTCTCATTTATTCTTTTTTAAGTAATCGAATAGCATATGTTTCAATAGGAAGTGTTCTCTCTAGACCCATTTTTTCTCATATAGGCGTACCTCAGGGCTCCGCACTTAGTCCGTTATTATATATCTTATATGTTTCAGATATGCCTAGACCACCGCCTAATGTCTATGTTTTCCAATATGCTGACGACACAGCATTTTTATCACTAGGGAAAACTATGCTTCAGATCAACAGAAGCCTACAATTGACACTCGACAATTTTCTTACCTGGTGCAGGAAGTGGAAATTAACTGTTAATTCGGAGAAAACACAAGCCCTTGTTTTTCTTCCACCAAAACGTAGAACTAAAGTACGCCGAAATCCCGCTAACCTCTGTGTATCAGTTGACGGCCATTTTCTTCGACCAACCGCCTTTGCTACATATCTTGGTGTGGTATTCGATACCAAACTCACCTGGAAACCTCACTTTCAAAAACTGGCTCAAAAAGAATCAATTAGATTAAATCTTCGCCGCCTTACGGGTACGACCTGGGGACTAGGTGCGGATGTCTTACTAAAGACATACAAAGTTTTTCTTCGACCTCTTCTCACATTTGGTCACATTGCCTGGTGTCATGCTTCACCTAAACTCTATGAGAAGTTAGCAATTATGGAACGCCATGTTATTCGCCTGGCATATCGGATTCGGTTACCATATCCAAATTACATGACCTACGAACACATAGACTTTCCAACCATTTTTAATCATCTTGCTACACTCAGGACAAGATATATTCAATCACGCATTACAAACGCTCATCCACTCTATCTTGATACCTTAAGAGTTGATGCCCTTACAGATGCTCCATCTCGATATCAGCACTCACCGCTCAACATCCTCACCACAATCTATGTTCAAACAACAAATTTGGACGCCACAGAGAGAGCAATATTTGACATTTACATCGTCAGAGATCATCTACGTCATATTTTTCCATTTTAGCACATATTCTGCACTCATCACTAACATTGGGCTATCATTACGTCTTACATCAGTCTCGAGTCGCCCTGAGACAGAAGATCTAACCATCATGTGTCTCAACTAATGTTCCCAATGTGGTTGTGACGTCAATGCACTTCATATCATTATCATACCTGTTTATATATGATATACCTAACTACATTTATTCTTTAATTATATATATATGTTTGTATTTTTTTCACTGTTAATATGATATCTTGCACTGCTTTATATATTGTTCATTTCTCCCTACTAATTTTATGTCTTGTTTCTTTTCAATTTCTTTTGGTTTTGCATTGCACTTAGACCACCTATTGTATATGTATGAGCACCACCACCATGTATTGAAACCTTTGCCAACGAGAGGGCGTAACCCTCTAATGGCTGGGGTTAGTTTGTTCTAATATGAAGCCAAATATAATGAAATAAAGAAAATAGATGATTAAAGAACTTTCACAAACCTAATCCCTTACCTAAAAAAATTTTTGGTGTACATACTTAGATTGATACTGTAATCGATCTCACTAGCTATTGACGTACAATACGTCTGAAAGCTGTCTTTTGTACGTTTACCTTCCTATTCCTCATCCCGGGTGCTCTGTCGTTTCTTCTCAAGAGAACTTTGACGTCAGACTGATCCAGCCAAGGGCGTCTGGTTCTACTGTCAAGGCAACGGGAGTTACTCAACCTAGACTATTGTCCAAACGGGTAGTCTAACCTTTGTTCATATTATCATCTCATCATCATACAGTTAGGCTCACACTGCTTTGTTTACGGCCTCCGGGCCAAAGATCAGTATCATGTCCCTTGATACTTCACGGGACTTAGGGCATCACCAAGGTCTACCTATGGTTGTAGCTGCCCCTTCTGCTACTGCTTCAGGAGCAAAACGAAAAGGTGCCAACAATCCGAGTACGAGTCGTGAAACTAGTCCTGCTAGGTCGTTAATCGGGAAACCCTATACTCACCATCATAAGTCACTGCCATCAAAGAAAATTCATCAAGGCGACTTGTCTGATACAGCCAGTGAATCAGGTCTTGTAATGGACCTCGAAAATTTTCCCGAATTAACAGAGACCACTCGTCCACAAACTTATCAGTTTCTGCTTACCAACTTTGATCCAAAGTACTCGCAGGCACATCATCTGTACAAGCAACTAGTTAAATACATGCCACGCGCTAACATCACTCAAATCATACCTACACGAAACGGCACTATCTTACGGACTCCCGATCCAAACTTTCGAACTACCCTGCTCAATAAACATGGATTCGAAATCTTTGGGAAAGGCACTACACTCACTAGGCTCACAGAAAAACCACTAAAACAACGGCCCCCACCAGGTAAAGAGCCTTTACTGTCAGTTGTAATTCGAGGCGTAGACACTGATATTACTGACCAAGAAGTCGCCGACGAACTTACACTAGAAGGCTATACCATAACCAAATGCATTCGCATTCGTAACAATAACGGCTTAACATATATGGTGAGAGTGCTTACACACTCTCAAGAGACCATCGACGGTCTTCTGTTAAATGGGGCATACATTTATCGTAAACGCCATAGAGTCGAGCCTTCTAGATCTTAGCCACCACTACCCTTACGCTGTGAAAGATGTCAAAAATATAATGCTCACTCTACTGATAAATGTCCGAACCAGCCAATCTGTGGGTACTGCTCAGGACCACACAATACGAGACAATGTCAAAATCTTGCTCAACCTCCAACCTGTTCAACCTGTCATGAGCAACATCCAGCAATCAGTTACAAGTGCAAGCAGCGACCTCCTCCGGAACCAACCAAACCTGAAATGACTGTTCCTTTGCAGCATCACACCAAGTCCAATCCGTCTTCTTCCATACCTACTGACAAACACCAGGCCGTCACTATTGAACAACTCCTTGCTTTCATCACACACTCACTTCAAAATATTCATCCTTTTCACCGCCCCCACATCCTATAACAACTCCAATACTCAACACGTGCAATATTTCATATGAACTTCCATGCTACCTACAGCGGACATAAAGTATACTTTCATGTCAGTCCACTTGAAACCGAAGTCTAATTCCATCTTCCTTTTCTTACGAATCATCATGGCATTATCCTTTATATTTGTTAACATCAGTTCTCTCATCCAGCACAAACCACTCTTCGCACTTCTATTGCAAGAACACCGCACTTCAGGCTTTCTTCTCAATGAGACTCACCTTACACCTCGAAGCTCCTGCAAAACATCTGGATATTCCGTTACAAGAAAAGACAGTACTATGCCAGCTAGACGTGCTAACGGCGTAGTTGCAATAGGTTTTCCTTCTTCTATACCGTGTCGTCATTACGAACTTCCACAGCAAAATCTTCCAGAGTACCTAATAACAACTCTCTACTTCAAAAACTTGTATATCACGCTTGCTACAATTTACGTCCGACCTGGTCATATTATTCCGATAGATTTCTTCCAGTATATTTCAAATAACTTCCCATATTATATCATAATGGCCGACATCAATATCCATAGTAGAACACCTCAACAGCGACAGACTTTTATCAACTTCCTCACAACTCACACCACTGGTACTCTTCATCAGCTACCTAAGCACACCCGGCCATCCTCTCAAACCACACCTGATGTTGTAATTACTTCTACAAACTTACTATCTTCCTGTACCGTAGAAGTGCTGGATTCAATAGGCAGTGATCACTTGCCAATCAAGCTTACCATCAACCGCTCGCATTCTAATACCTCCAACCACAAAAGTTTAACACGCAAATCTCTCAACTATAACAAAGCAGACTGGATCGGATATCGAAATTTCCTAACTGCAAACCTTTCTAACATTCCCGAACCAACATCAGAAGACGACATGTATAACTCTCTTAATCTCCTAACCAGTACAATCAATCAGGCCTCCAACAACTTCATTCCTATATCCAGTTCAAATCCATACAGTCCAAAATTACCTCCGCACTACCTTCCGCTCATACGTAGATCTCGTCAGTTCTATCGAGACTACGAGCGTACCCGAAACCGAGAATCATTAGTTTACCACCGATACATGCAACGCATCGTCAGCAATTACATCACAACATATAAACATCGGCAGTGGGTTAAAACTTGTAATACGCTAGCTGACACTTCCCATCCAACGCAGTACTGGAAAAGGTTCAATCAACTTAGCGGCAAACGTAGTATCACCACATATCCTATTCTTCTTCATAATCAACCTCTTCAAGCTGATACTGACAAGGCAAATGCTTTCGCTACTTATCTGCAGGATATTTTCACACCGCCTTTAACACATCCTCGACATCCCGTTGATCGAATTGATTTTCAATCTCCACATCTCCAGCCCGCACTCAGTCACACATTAGGTCATAATCAAGAACTTACATCACCGATCACAGTCGATAACATTCTAACTGTCACCAAACGAAAGCGCAACAGTGCACCTTACCGGCATATTAAAGAGGCCCCTTACTGTGTCCTTCATTTCCTGGCTATACTGTTCACATTCATACTCCGCACAGGTTTTTTTCCTATCACATGGAAAATGTTCAAAACTTTAATGTTTCCGAAATCGCACAAACCTACCAATCTTGTTTTTTCCTACCGCCCCATTCATTTAACCAGTACACTCAGCAAAATCTTCGAACGAATTCTCGTTATTCGCCTTCATGCTTACTGCACCGATCATCGCCTGTTACCTCTTTATCAAGCCGGATTTCGCCCTCAATTCAGTATAAATGATTCGCTACTTCGCCTTGTCAACCATATTTACAATCAATTTCTCTCCACGAAACCTTCTTGTCTGGTTCTTTTCGACTTAGAGAAAGCCTTTGATACTGTTTGGCACCACGGCCTGGTCTAAAAACTTACTAAATATAATCTGCCTCTCACCTACATACGACTTATATTTAATTTTATCACTGGACGCATAGCCTACATCTCAATTAACAATGCATTATCTCATCCAGTCTTTTACATTCAGGCGTTCCACAGGGATCTGCTTTGTCTCCGCTTCTTTACCTTCTCTATGTGGCAGATATTCCACCTCTTCCAGCAACTATCAGCACTTTTCAATACACGGACGACACTGCATTTCTGGTACTTGGCAATACCATACAGCACATCAACAAACATCTTCAGGAAGCAATCGATCCATTCACATCCTGGTGTTCCAAATGGCGACTTAAGATCAATGCCGACAAAACTCAAGCAATTGTTTTTGTGCCTCCTGGCAAACGCACTAGGGTCCACCGCAACCCAACACTGCTGAGTGTTTACGTTCACGGAACAAGAATTCACACTTCCAACACAGCCAAATATCTAGGACTTCTCTTGGACAAACATCTCACCTGGAGACCTCACTTAAAATCTATTTTGTCCAAAGCCTATAATCGAATTAACCTACTTCGTCGCTTGACTGGCACCAATTGGGGTCTGAAAGCCTCTACAGTTCTCACTACGTATAAAGTCTTTCTCCGACCAGTACTGACTTACGGATTCACAGCCTGGATACCTGCAGCTCCCTTCTTTTATAAAAAAAAAAACTACAAATATTAGAACGTCATGCCTTCAGAATCGCTTACCGTATATCTTTACCTAGCCCCACTGCCGATCTCTATAGTCGCATTACTTTTCCCACACTTCTTTCCCACATAGAACATCTTCGCTTAAAATATATCACTGATCGACTGACAACGAACCACCCTCTACTCATGGACACAGTATATACTGCAGCCGACTTCGTTACTCTCACACCATTACGCCCCACCCCTCTATCTTTGCTTTTTACCCTTTATCGATACACTGTCCCTCCGAATCATCCCGACATTCCTCTTCTCGATGCATTTCATCTAGATATTCATTCACATTTCATCTTTCCATCACATCATCCACAGTAATCCTACTGTACTAACAGGGCACCAACTGTCTTACATCAATGCCCCGCGTTGCCCCGGGGCGAGAAGATAACCTCACTTGTTCTTCTAACCTCACCTATGTGTTGTGATGTGTATTACACGCACTCATTACTTTCATACCACATAACCATTCCATATCTACCTATGCTAATGTTTATGATCACAAAATCATAAAATCCAAGGAAAAATTAAATGTTAATAAATAAATAAATAAATAAATAAACCGATATCACTTATCCCAACAAAAGTAGTCCATATTCCATTTTCCTGATTACCTCTTCCCGAGTCGAGGGCGTAACCCTTGGGTGGGGCTAGCTTTGGGCTAGCAAAAAATAAATAAATAAAAACTTTGGTGTTATAGATGGTGTTACTGCGTAAGCAACCAAATATATAAACTCTGTTTTTCGTTGCATCTCGAATATGCTTTTACATCACCTCTGCATTACGAGGAAATCACCTGTGTCCTACATGTAAGTCATCTGGGTACTGCGTGTAAATCATCTCTGTCCTACATGTAAATCACCTGGGTACTGTGTGTAAACCATCTCTGTCCTACATGTAAATCACCTGGGTACTGCGTGTCAATCACCTGTGTGCTACGTGTAAATCATCTCTGTCGTACATGTAAATCATCTGGGTACTGTGTGTAAATCACCTATGTGCTACGTGTAAATCACCTCTGTCCTACATATAAATCATCTGGGTACTGCGTGTAAATCATCTGTCCTACATGTAAATCACCTGGTTACGGCGTGTAAATCATCTGTGTGCTACATGTAAATCACCTGTGTGCTACGTGTAAATCACCGCTGTCCTAAATGTAAATCACATGTGCACTACATGTAAATCGAATACGTGCTACTTGTAAATCACCTGCGCAGTAGGTGTAAATCATTTGTGCAGGACGTGTAAGTGTGCATTGCACATGTCCTGTGCACGTAAAGATGTTGAATAGGACTTGTGACGTATATATGCATTACATATACAGGTGTGCATTTATACATATGATGCACATGTTGAATCCGTGCAATTGTACATGTATTATACGGGTACTGTACGAACATTGTGCTGTCTGGGATCATAAATATCCTTGGTATTGACATACGGGAAGAATGATTTTTTCTCAATTAATGTGAAACTCGGCGTCAGATTAGCAAAAAGTTACGCGTTTATCAAATCTGGAATATTATTTTGGTAATGTACCGCCTTGGTGGGGGAGGAACAAAAGGGGGTGAAGCATAAGTTATTAGATCTTTCACATTAAGCATAAGTTATTATAAAATTTCAAATTTTATCTTGGAAAATCCAGTGTGTGTCAGATTGATCACAAATAATACAAAATTAATATTCCGATTCTACTTGCATGTGGCAGTGACTGATATTGGGCTACAGCCACCCTTCCAAAAATCACATAATTTACGGTTAATATCCTTAGCAGGGACCGTACGGGAAGAAGGTAAATATGCTTTACAATTAATGTGCAATTTGTCATTATTGTAGAAGAATGTTTTCATTTTTTTTTTTTTTAATCTCGAATCTAGTGTAAATGAATATCGACTGTCAGTGTACCAGATTGAGAATATAGCTTCTTGTTTTTGGCATCACTCGAATATAATCAAAGAATTTTGCGTTTTTAAAAACCAAATTGGACTCTTCTTATAGCATAAAATCACACATACAAGTCACCTGCATATTTCCTGCACACTTAAGCAAACCAGCTCGAAATAGAAGACAAAATGACAATGGAAAATGCCGCAGGTACCACGAACGAAAAAATCTTAATGAGAAGTAATATTTTAAAAATTAAAAGTCTATTAGGTGACCTTTAAGTTTCAATATTGTTTTCTTTGTTCATAGAAATAGAGTATCTTTTTCCTACTTCTTGCACAATAACTGTATGATCCCACTTTCCACGCAATAGCTTACTCGTATACTGTACATATAAGCACGTCAGGAAATCGTATACTATGGACACATGGTTGTAGTAAAAACAAATATCTCGTGAGGAATAAGGATCAGGTTGAATAAGGCTATAACATAAACCCAAGAAAACATATTATTCCTTTTTAAAAACAACACTTTTTTTTTTTTTTGCTTAATTGTCATTAACTAAATTGCTTAAAAATTTCATTAATCTAAGTGTAAGACATATAAAATGAACTTACTTATATTCCGCATGCCCTCGTGAACGAGCAAGACATGAATGAATTAATGCGATTTACTAAAGCCACTGCTAACACCTTCTCCAACATTTCTGGATGACTCTACGCTCTGGACAATTCTTTGTTTTATGTTGCCCAATAAGGAGGAATGGCCCTAATAAAATTCCAGACGCATGCACCATCATAGGTGCAAGCGAAAGAGTGTTATTGTATTTTGTAACTCAAAATGCAAATTTACCCGTGACATTTCCATTAGGCAAAAGAAATTCTGAGTCCACGCCGCTAAAAGAAATCCATACATGGGTATTATCTTACTGTCACAAACATGTTTTTTTAAATAATGCCAAATTTCACATTGTAAAAAAAATGCTTCTGCCAGTAGGTCTTTGCGTAAGAACAGTCATACTGAATTCAGTGGCGGCGATTGGAAGTTAAAAGTGTGTGTGTGGGGGGGGGGGGGGCAAGACATGATCTGAACAATTGTATTCAGTGTTGATTTCCTGGTTGTTTCTAACACTGATGAAAGGTTGTATAACTAATAGAATACTATATTTTTTCACTTAAAATACCGTATATCGTATTTCTATTTTATTAAGTAAATTCATAAGAGCAATACAGGTAGGTACTACCCCTTTATACTCTTAAACAACGAAAGTGTAAGAAGAGATTTGAGTTCTTGCTCATGAACATCTTAAAATTCTGTCTGGAAAGTTGTGTGATCAGATTATTTAGTAAATTTGCAAAACAAATAAATAGAAGGGATAATATTAATCATAGAAATGAATAATGACGCTTGTTTTGCGGAAGTTATTTTGAAACTGGGAATTTATGAACAACTTATACTTTTAATTCCACACATGTCATTAAATGAATGTTTTTACTCTTAGAAAATGAAATATAGTAAGTATGCAAGCATATGCTATGACATTTAAAGAAATATGCAATTGCAATATTAATTGCTTTGAATTGCAATTAAAACGCAATTCCTGTAGCTTTCTTAACTCCACGGGAAGACAAATAACCACGCAACGGCAAATATCATATGGCACCATTTCTTTCTATGAAACAGTAATACACAAAACCATTACCAGGGTGTCCACATTCTGGAAAATAAGTGGAAGTCAGGTAAGTAAAAATGTTTCAGGTGAAGTCAGGGAAATGGCAGATTGGTCAAGGAAAGTCAGTGAAAAATCGATTTAGGTCCATTGTTCAATTACTGAATTTATGAAATAGGGTTGATTTCTTTACTGTTACTGGATGTAAAATGCGGTGTTCTTAATGATGATATTGAAGGAGTCAGTGTTCTCTGATATAGTTGTTGAAACTAATTTTCTGCGAGAAACACATCTAACTGCATCCTGGCATATTTGCTCAAAAGGGTAGACGCTGTTCTAGAAGAATTGCATGGTGCCAAGAGGATATCTGGACAAGTGGCTGAGAACGCGAAGAAATAGCTCCAGCTAACAGTGCAAGCTCAGACTGAACAATTTAAGGAACACTCGAATGAATTCATAGCCAATGACAGAGATGGTATTGGACTTGATTAGTATTTTACTTTGTCTTAGGAAATGGAAAGAACTTCGTTGACTTATGGTCAGTTATGAAATTGTTTTATATACTTTCACGGAAACGCATTTTTTGAAAGTGTTTTCACAATAAATAAGATTCTCATTGTTGAGAACTTACAAGAAGAATCTCTGGTGGCTCAACGGATCATATATGATTCTGTGATGAGAATAGATGTATCATCAATAAATTCAGTGAGAAGTTCAATGAGATAATATCAGGTGTATTTGGAAAAGAAAAGAGAAATAAATGTTGGAGATGAGAAGAGGAGAGAGAAACGGAAGATTCAGCAACAACTAAAGGAGCTGGAGGAAGAAGAGAAGAAAATTAAACTGTGGAGGCAACAAGAAGGATATTCAGAGAAGAAAACTACGCGTGAAAGGATGAAAACAAATTTCTAAATGGGTTGTATTTAACAACCGCACCAGCAAAAATATGTGTTACATAATGTGTTTTTTTTTCTTTTAATAATCAGTAAAATCATGTATGAACTGTTTATTACTACAGGTAATATTATAATGCTGTATAATTGGTATTATAATGTGTAAGCATATAATGTGTATTTTTTTTTCATAAGTATTCTGTATACTGCACACTTTCGTTTGTAACTTTACATTTTGTGTAATAGGTAGGCCTAACCAATATCGGCCTAATGCACATGTTTGTAAATTTATATACCTTTGTAAAGAAAATTGAAAAAAGAAAGAAACAGAAGCGGAAGAGAACAAGTCCAACTATGGGGAGTGTGGAGGCTGGGGTTTCTTTCTTTTTTCTATATTTTAAGTTATCCAGGGGGGTCAGGGAAATCTGAAACTTTCGTCATGTAAAGTCAGGAAAAAGTCACAGTTTTTTCTCCAAATTGTGTGGACACCCTGTTTACATTTCCAAATGAAACTATATAAATTAGGGCGTCACGTCAAAAAAGTGGGGGGCAACTGCCCCCTCTTGCCCACCCTAATCGCTGCCCATGACTGAATTTATGATGTTTTTCAAAGATAGCTGTAGTAACATATTAGTCACTGGTACATAAAAGTAGTATGAATTACCGGTATTAATTTTGTGCATCTTGCAACTAATTTGACATTCATGAGCACTCCCAAAATAAAATTTGGAATTTCTATCAGTCCTACCCCTATGACCCCCAAAGGTACCAAACTATCCTCCGTGCCCTGTGCCTCCTATTGCCAAAGTAATATTAAAGATTTTTACTATCGCAAAGCCAAATTTCACATTAATTGACAAAATATAGCTTCTTCCGTATGTCCCTGCTAAGGATATTTATCATAAATTTTTAATGTAATTGTTGAAAGAGGGTTGTAGCTCAATATCACTCACTAGCACACGCAAGAAGCATCGGAATATTAATTTTACATTATCTGTGATCAATCTGACACACACTGGATTTCCAAAATAAAATTTGAAATTTCTATAAAGATCCAATAACTTATGCTTCACCCCTGTTCTCCCCTAAGGCGGTACATTACCAAAATAATATTCCAGATTTGGTACACGCATAACTTTTTGCTAACCCGACGCTGTGTTTCACATTAATTGAGAAAAAATCGTTCTTCCCGTATGTCAATACTTAGGATATTTATGGTGATCTGTTTAAATTTTTGAAAGGGGGCTATAACCCCCACATAAGTCCCTGGTACATGCAAGTTGCGTTAGAATATTAATTCTGTGACATTTGTGAAAAATCTGACGCTCACTGGCATTTCTGGAACAAAATTTTGAATTTTTATAAAGATCCATCATTTGGTGCTTCGCCCCCTGTGCCCCCCTAAGGCGGTGCTTACAAAATAACATTCCAGGAATGAAAAACGCATACTTTTTTTGCTACAATGACGCCAAATTTCACATTAATTTAAAAAAATACCTTCTTCTCGTATGTTCCTACTAAGGATATTTATGGTGATTATTTTATTTTTGAAAGGGGGCCGTAGCCCCATTATCAGTCACTCTTACATGTAAGGAGCATTCGAGCATTAATTCTGTGACATTTTTGATTAATCTAATGCTTACTGCATTTTGAAAATAAATTTTGGGATTTTGATAACACATCACCCACCACCTTTTTACTCCCCTTGCCCCCCAAAAGGTGGACGTTCCCAAAATAATGTTTGAGACGGCTTTACTAGCTTTGTGAATGAGTGTTTTTGCATTTTGTAACAAATACAACTCATTTGCCCCAAAATCTTTACGAATAATTATTGGAGAAAACTGCTTCCAAAATTTAACATTGAATCTCCCATATGGAAAATGAACTTTTGTGTTTACACCCTCAAAAAGGGGCTAAACAGCAATTTTCTCTTAATTCGTTTAGAAATGCGAAAAATTCAGATATTTCTCAATAAGAGTGCCAAATTTAACATTAATAGTGTGAAAACTTCATCTTTTCCCAGTGCTGTAGAAAATTATAGGAATTATGGAACAGTATATATATATATATATATATATATATATATATATATATATATATATATATATATATATATATATATATATACATATATATATAATTAATACCTTAAATTCTTTTTGTCACTCAAAAAACTGGAAGGCCTAGGCTCCCCAGCCTCGGGCTTGATCAGCCATTGGTGACTGCTTCAAATGGTTCGTCCACAATTCACTTCCACGTGTTGTTTACCATAGCTCCACAATGAGCTTCAGCAACATTTGGTTCATGTACATGCTCCCAGACAGTTCAACTGATTACAAAATCGCTTTGCTTTGCATACATTCCAACATGTCCTACATGTCCTTGACTGACAGCCTTTGAAATACGATAAATACTCCTTCATATTTGTATTACAATCGTAACAAATCAGTCGACATTCCCTCTTCGAAGAATTAAAAGACACCGACGTGGTAATAATTGAACACTTCGCACCTAAAAAAATTCGACAGCTAACGCCGTGGAGCTAGGCCACCCAATATACAGCTTCTTATACCATAATTATGCCTGGTAAAGAGACCCCTCTCTCTCCTCCTTTCCTCTCTCCCATGATCAAATCAGCTAACACTATGATCGCAATTCTAATTTCAAACAACACGTGTATTAATATCGATAAAATGAAAGAATAAAACCGAGATGGAATAAGATTCATAAGTTGATGTAGGGAGAAACTTCAACACACACAATGAAAAGTTGAAAGCAATGAACGTATATTACATATAGGTTCAGAAATGAGGCAGAAAAGGAGAGAGAGAGAAGGGAATAGAAAAAGAAAAAGAAAAAGAAAAAGGAGAACAGATAAAAATGTGGAATTTAAACTCAGTAAGTAAAGAACCTAATATCATAAAGTTGAGTTTCCAGAAATCCAACAGTAATATAGAAGTAAAGGATGTTTGTTTTTATATATTTATTCAGGACTACTCGAATATATAGAGGATGCTTGAAACATTCAGTAAGTCATTTTCAAAAACAATAGCATACTCAATTTCCAGTAGAACTGTAGATCTCCGAGATACATCTAGGATAATGTCTAAAGTTTAACTCACATACTTTGTTTCCGCGTGGTTCGGTTGCAAATTCGGTAGTTTTCATAGGAGGTACTGACCCAAAATATTTTCTAATAAACCCAGTAGGTAGCGTAGGTCATATCTTCCATTCCAGAATCTAATGTAAACTGAACAAAAAAAATGAAGTGCTATTTTACTGCTAAATTTCTATCAGAAATGTTCTATATTAAAAGTTCAAACTGTATCATGATGAAAAGTTACAAATGCTCAAAATTAAAATTGGATGTTCCTTATAGATGTAGCAGACCTATAGGATGGAAACAAATTTTGTGTCGAACTAGTATAAATAAAATCTTGTTTTCAAATAAAAAGGGGGGCCATTTTCTAGTTTTCTTCAAAGATTTATTTGTTCCGAACATCAGGTGTCGATTTCATCTATTACGGATATGGTATTGTAATTCCCAGAGATAGAATGAACAAGCTAGAGCTCAAACGGGTCGTCGTGTCAGTCGGATGATGTTGGTTAGCTTATGGATCACCTCTGGGTCGAGGATTCAAATCTGAGTGACTCGCTGATTCGATTGAGACTTGATAACACAGAGAATAAAAAAGAAATTTTACTTATTCCTTTGCGTTTAAACAGTATTTCTTTCAGAGATGACCAGCACTGAAGATGTTATCCCCAGAGCACAAGAAACACAACACCGAAGTTCCCAGTTAATTAGATTTTCCAGATCGGGTCGATCGGGCTCTTGCTCTATTTTAGCTATTTAACACGCTCACACACAAAAAACTGTGTGTGAGAGAGAGACAGAGAGAGAGAGAGAGAGAGAGAGAGGAAGAAGTGAAAGATGCAAAAAGAGAATAGGGAAACATCAAGAAAGACAGATATGCAGAGAGAGAAAGAGAGAGACGAATATAAATATGAAACATACTTATCATTACAGTGTATGATAAATAACGCACACACTGTTCACTCGAATTCTCGCCAGTGATGCTTTGTAAGTTCTCGAACAGAAGATGAATCTCTTTTTGCAGCCATTATTTTATGCGAAAAAATAATACTCCCTGACGGGGAATCGAACCGAAATTGTGTGGAAGTCTTGCACGATACCACTCCTTCATCGATTGCTCTACCCAAATTTTGTTTGCAAATTGTGTAGTATTTCTTTCTAAGAACGATAACACGAAAAGTGTTTACTGTAGCTCAATGAAGTGTTTCGAATGTCCTGGTAATTCCCTTGTCCTTTCTTAACCAACATTCATAAATCATCTCTAGCATGATACAGGTATTTTGTTCCACATTCCTAAGTATTGCTCGTCTAGTATGAGAAGTCGATTCTTCACACTCACTTTGTAAAAAAAAACTTTACCGTGAACAGGATTTGAACCTATGTTGTATAGCTGCGCTATTTGTAAGCACATTACGTTAACCCTACACTATTATGCCACCTGAAACTAAAAGCCAATATATTATTTACTTCAGCCCTGATCTTTGGAACGAACCTGTTTCTTCTTGTAAGAATATTTACACCAAAGTGCATAACGAAATTCATTTATTCGATGACCTAGAAAATTAGTGCTCACTAACAAATAAAATAACATAAAATACAGGAAAATTACAGAAATAAAATCATATTATGCAGTAATTTGGAACGTGCAATTTCAAAAGTACGCGAATAATAATAATAATAATAATATAATGGTAATAATAGTAATTGACAATTATACTGTGAATGTGAACATTTATTATTATTACTAATAAGTATGTTTCATATTTATATTCGTCTCTCTCTTTCTCTCTCTGCATATCTGTCTTTCTTGATGTTTCCCTATTCTCTTTTTGCATCTTTCACTTCTTCCTCTCTCTCTCTCTCTCTCTCTCTCTCTGTCTCTCTCTCACACACAGTTTTTTGTGTGTGAGCGTGTTAAATAGCTAAAATAGAGCAAGAGCCCGATCGACCCGATCTGGAAAATCTAATTAACTGGGAATTTCGGAGTCGTGTTTCTCGTGCTCTGGGGATGATATCTTCAGTGCTGGTCATCTCTGAAAGAAATACTGTTTAAACGCAAGGGAATAAGTAAAATTTCTTTTTTATTCTCTGTGTTACCAAGTCTCAATCGAATCACCGGGTCACTCAGGTTTGAATCCTCGACCCAGAGGTGATCCATAAGCTAACCAACATCATCCGACTGACACGATGTCCCGTTTGAGCTCTAGCTTGTTCATTCTATCTGTGCGGATTACAACGTTATATCCGTAATAGATGAAATCGACACGGGATGTTCGAAACAAATAAATCTTCGAAAAAAACTAGAAAATAGCCCCCTCTTTTTTATTTGAAAACAAGATTTTTATATTAATTCGACACAAAAAATTTTGTTTCCATCCTGTAGGTCTGCTACATCTATAAGGAACATCCAATTTTCCTTTTGAGCATTTGTAACTTTTCATCATGATACAGTTTGGACTTTTAATATAGAGTATTTCTGATATAAATTTAGCAAAAACATAGCAGTCCATTTTTATTCAGTTTACATTGGTACTGTGGAATGGTAGATATGACCTACGCTACTTACTCGGTTTATTAGAAAATATTTTGGGTCAGTACCTCCTATGAACACTACCAAATTTGCAACCGAACCACGCGGAAACAAAGTATGTGAGTTTTTAGACATTATCCTAGATGTATCTCGGACATCTACAGTTCTACAGGAAATTGAGTATGCTATTGTTTTTGAAAATGACTTAATGAATGTTTCAAGCATCCTCCATATATTCGAATAGTCCTGAAAAAATATAAAAAAATAAACGTTACTTCTATACTACTGTTGGATTTCTGGAAACTCAACTTTATGATATTAGGCTCTTTACTTACTGAGTTTAAATTCCACATTTTTATTAGTTCTCCTTTCTCTTTTTCTTTTTCTATTCCCTTCTCTCTCTCTCCTTTTGTGCCTCATTTCTGAACCTATATGTAATATACGTTCATTGCTTTCAATTTTTCATTGTGTGTGTTGAAGTTTCTCCCTACATCAACTTATGAATCTTATTTCATCTCGGTTTTAATCTTTCATTTTATCGATATTAATACACGTGTTGTTTGAAATTAGAATTGCGATCGTGTTGGTAGCTGATTTGAACATGGGAGAGAGGAAAGGAGAAGAGAGAGGAGGTCTCTTTACCAGACATGTTTATGGTATAAGAAGCCGCATATTTGTTGGCCTAGCTATACGATGTTAGCTGTCTCAATTTTTTAGATGCGGAGTGTACCAAAAACAATTAAATGAGATATGTGAACAGAGCGAACAGAATTTGACGGTTTTCTTCCTAGTGGATTTCCGAGCTTGGTTGAAACCTCTGCCTCGAATGTGATGTTAATGTATGGGAGTTGAAGTGCATGTATGATTTATGAGAGACGCGACTCTCGCAACCTCTGTTGTTAATATGTGGTTGAAGAAAGCTATGTCTTCTGCTGATGCACTGGCTATAGTGTGGGTAGCCAACTCCTGAAGTAGCTAATGATCTGGGCTAATAGGAGAACGCTACTTGACATAGTATTCTAAATGTCACCCATGCATTACTTGACCGGTGAGACGCTGCTTAATTTTTTGTTTAGATGAATTCAGCTAGTATTTCCAGTAAAATGGAACATTTGCTGAATATGTCTTTTGCTTGGCGTAGTTATGGTATCTTGTTAAAGGCATCAAGTAGTGCTGCAAGTTTGAGGTCCTGGAAAATTTGAGTGAGCTCTGTGATGGTAAAACTAGAATCTTCTGTCGGTTTCGCTAATGTCTGTCCTTGAGTTGTGGTGAAGCGTCTTCTTGAGTTGATTTTACTTGCGTACGTAGATTTTGTAACTGGTCGTTTCTTTGGCAATAGTCCAGTTTCTTCGAAGAGTGGTGGAAAATCTTATTCCGCCAATCATACTTCTTCCGGAGCTAGTTGTGTTTTAATATATTGAATCATTGGACATCCCCTGAAGTTTGTCTGGTGGACCTGCTCACAATTCGAGTATTTGTAAGTTTTGGCTTCTTTGTTACGTGTGCATTGGTAAGTTAGAGGGTTTTCTGAATATCATGGCAGAGTGATTGAGTGTGTCCCAAGTGTTGGCATCTACAGCATTGGATATACGTCTTAGGTCGATAGGATTCCACTGAAATTTTGTAAAATTTCAGAAAACGAAGTTCGTAAATAGCCTTTGCTTCAGGAGTCCTCTTTGTGAAGAGGAAGAGTGCAGCGGGATTTTGCCATCCCCTTCATTTGTTGAACAATAATTATTTCACTTCCTCTGTTTGTGGGATCAGTAGTGATATTGTCCAATTTAATGTCGGCTAGTAGTTACCTGATCACTACTTTAAATCTATTTATTTCTATCTATTTTAGATGTTTCCATTGAGTAGGAGAGTTGGAACTCAGTTCCAGTGCCTCATAGTCATCTTGGTTGGAGCATTGAAATTTCATGCCGTTGTTCGTGAATCGTGACTGCGCAATACGGCAATTCTGTGAATACGGAAATTGGCCAAGTTTCTACTCTTTCGCTGTTGGGTATAGAGGTGTGCACGGGCTCCGGCCGAGCCGGCGGGACTAAGGGCCTGCAAAGCATATATCACTTCAGGCGCGACTCGGGCTCGGGTAATTAATTTTTAAATATACAGCCATATTTCTTGGGCATTTTCGGGCCTAACTTTGTCAATATACTGTACAACGATACTTGTTAGACCGTTCCTTATGGAGAACTTTTAAAGCACAACTACAAAATTAAACCTCTAATTGCTGTAAATAAAAATACAGTTTTGCGTTAATTATTAAGTTTCTGTAATTCGGGCTCATTGGCTTATCACATGAGCTCGGGCAGGACTCGGACCTAAATGCTGAAAGATATTTCGGACTCGGGTCGGGCCTCACATTATAAATTCACGGGCCCGTGCAGACCTCTAGTTGAGTAGTCGTAAATATCTTTAGATTTGAGGACGGCTGTTCAGAGGAATCAACTGATGGTATGTGAACAGTGGTGTTATTGGATCCCGAAGTGTCCATCGTCGTATCATCCTCTACAGGCTGGACTACATCCTGATGTATCAGTGGGGTATAATGGTTCCTGGTAGGCGCTGGATTAGAAGTTGGCAGTCTTGATTTCGTGGGATGCTTGGCCAGCTGAAAAGTAGATTCCTTGACGTCGCTGTTCAAGTTCAAATCTCCTTCTTGTTATTTTTTGCGTTTTTCTTGTTTTTCTCTTGTTCCTTTTCCCTCGAATAGTGTTGGATATTAAAATTTCTATGTCTCGCTTGTCTTCTTTGCTAAATATGCAGTCATGTTTCATACATGGATTTGTGAACGGAATGCCGCTAGTACAATATGGTCATTCCCTCATGACTGAGTTGTTCATGATGATATCTACAATCTACTTTAGAAATTCTTGATGCAAGCCATCTCGGAGTCACTTATTTAGAGCGCGAAAATACGTGTCTGCTCAGTTCTGAAATAGGTGAAAATTCGAAAGATTGAAATGTAATAATGACAAATTTAGAATTTGATTTTCAGGTAAGATATACCCATGCCTTGTCATATGTAGTATCAGCATTGTGATGAGTAAAACAGATGTGATTCTGTCGCTGGTTCTAAATACAGTAGTATGATTCTTAGTATTAATGTTGTGTGGGTATAATTTTTATTTGTATATTCCCTTTATCCTTCGTTGTTACTGGCAAAAGCGGCAGCATTAAGAGTGATGAATATGCCGGTATTTGGTATGGAAATGAAGATTGCCCAAGAGAAGGTCTTACGGAGCTGAGGTCTGGTATTGTGACGTATAGAGGGTACGGTACTTATTCTTTATAGAATGTCAAATGTGAGTAATGAAAGTAGTCTCCGGAGCTGCGTCGTCGTCGTTGAAGAACTTCAGTATGATAAGATAGATTCAGGTTCTCGTGGAGCTGTGCAATCCGTGTGTCATGTGAATGTTGTGTAATGAGATGTGCAAAGTGGCCCTGAATTACTAGCAGTTTGGCGCCATATGTACGCGAAGCATGTTGCGAAGTTGGGCTGGCATATAGCATAATTGATCTTACTAGGTGATATAGACAAGCCTCCTGGTTTCCAGAGTGAGATCCGGAGATCAAAAAAGAATTGAGAGTTGTTTCAATTGCTGTCTGACACGTGCTGAGAAGTACTGAAGATGATGACAAAAAGTGAGTTTGCTATCCAGATGAATTCCAAGATATTTGGTGCTGATGACTTGAGGAAATGGCAGATAGAAATGTAAGGTGTACGGGCAGTGAAGTTCAGCGCTTGGAGAAAACGATTACTGAAGTTTCGTCACGATTTTATCCATATTTGCCACCGTTCGGTCCAGTCCTCAATGCCGTTCGTTGAGTGACGTTGAATCCACAATTTGGTATACTTGATGTTTCTGCGGGAGGCAAAAATCACAGCATCATCATCACAAGCAGCCATGTAAATGTGTGGAGTAGCAAGGAAGTCAGCAGTATGAGTTGTAGAGAGGAGGTGAGAAGCACCTTTGGAACCCTTTGGAACGCCACCTGCTATTGGTAAAGAATGTGGACTCATTATGGACTTGGAATGAGCGGTCCTGTAGAAATGACTGGACGACAACAGTGAGGTGAGGAGGAAATTCAAAATGGTGGAGCTTGTAGAAAAGTCATCCATGCAAGACATGATCAAAAGCGCGGACAACTTGAAGAAAAACTCCTAGTACAAGTTCACGGTCAATAAAATTCCGTGATCCATTTAAGGATCCTGCTAACCTGTACCGTAGCATTGAAAGTAAGATGAAAAGACCAACTGATGAGGTGGTAGAAACTGCCTGTCCTCTACACGGTTTATAAGTCTCGGAAAACGGGGTACTAGACAACTTTGCTAAGATAAAATAAACCAATTGGGTATAATTTTCGCGAAACAAGGAGTTTTCCCTGTCTTTGACACCATGCAGACTGTGGTCAGCTTCCAAGATGTTGAGTTTCCAAGATGGTATTGATAATGCGGCAGATGATGACTGGAAGTTTCCTGAATGCTCGTCTAAGTGCAAGTGATGTTACGCGGTCAGGGCCGAGGGCCTTGTCAAATAGTAGCTGACGAACTGCGGTAATCTCTCTTGGAGTACATAGAAGGTTGGGTGCGATGTCTCGAAGTTTATCTCTAGTTTGAAGGAAGCGATGCACACTTCGGATGATGCGTTCGTCAACTGGATCGTAGTTAAGTTAGAATTGTATTTACAATTAGTGGGCGAAAGTGTCAACTTTACTGGCTGAGTCGTAAGAGTCATCTCGGCCCGTGCAGTGGTTGGTGACAGATAAAGAGAGAGTGAGGGAAATTGGCAGCAGTCACGATTAGCCGTTTGAAGAGAACGAATCTTGGTGTTCCAGGTTTTCTCTTCAAGACGCTGTAGTTGAAATTTGAGTTTCCGGAAGATAGTATTGTAGAGAGTTTTAGGATGACAAAGACGCTGCCATTCCTTCCCTGCCCAACGTTTTAGGTAAACAATAGCTGTTGTGCGGAGGTCATCAAGCACAAGGGCTTGATAGGTGCTGGATGAGACTATCGATAAAGAGTAAGCACTGTTTATATCTGAAGTGAGTTGGGTAACAGCACCGTCAAGATCTTCCGTCATGCTATGCGGTATGTGTAGATCAATGAGTTGATGTAGCTATCGACAATAGCCATCCCAATCTATTGTGCGTATTTGTGTAATGCGGTATTGGGGTATTGTTTAATTTTGCTAGATAGTTAGCAGCACAGGGTTATGATCAGAGTCCAGAGCGTTGATCGATACCGTGTCTTCTGTAAGTGTCACATTGGCGGAGAGAAACAGTGCCAGAATGTCAGGAGATCCGTAGGTGTGCGGAAAGAAAGTAGAATCGGCAGACGTCGAAGCCTGAAGATCCAAAATTAGCCACGTTAGCTTCGGTTATGATACCCATGATATTGTTCACGCGAGACTGCCAGCTAGCATGTTTTGCATTAATGTCCCTTCCAATAAAGAAGGCGGAGCTTCCGGAGATCTTCGACCACGATTGGTTGTCGTGAATGCTTGTAAGCGGAAACGATTACGTCTGGGGAGAGCAGTTTTTAATGGTGATTCCAGTGAGTCCAGTGGCTAAGCTGGTGTGACTTAATAGTACGTAGGTCGGCTGATCTCTTTGCACCCCTGGATTTGAGCATCCGGGCGCCCAGGCCAATGATTTAGAGGTACCTGGATCACCCTTCTCCATTTGGCAGGGGTACTTTGGCCCACCCCCGAAATTTTGGAAGGTACGGAGGACCAACCCCTTAAATTTTTGAAATTTTCAAATCTAAAATTTGGTATGCTTGCCTAGGATCCATGTATGTACCTCTATAAGTTTTGGGGGTGCATCTCGTTCCCTTTCATGGGTAAAGAATTGACAAGAATTCAAATTTCAGAGATTTTTGATCCAATCTATTCCCTATGACGAAGTCTTATTACCTTATATGGTTACATAGGCGGTGTACAGGGGATCATTTCCTTTCATAAGACATAGGCAGGGCCGGCCTTAAGCGGTGCGGGATCCGATTGGGAACATTTTGCGGGGCCTCAGGTTTACAACTAACTTGCACCAAGGTATGTAGAACCAACACACAAACACACACATATATATATATACAGAGTGTTAATGAACTATACCAACAAACCGTAAAAGGTGATTCCTTACATCAAAATAAGAGAAAAAGTTCATATGGACCTATGGAGAAAAGTACATAGTTGCAGAACTAGGGCTATCCAAAATCGCGATAAAGCCAAATTTCAACAGGCTCTATTTCAAATTCCAGAAACTGTGGATGGTTGTCCTTATCAGCGTAAAGGAAGTCATGCGCACAATAGAAAAATGCATATTGGAAAATGGCCGCTGGAGAGATCAAATGAACAATAGCCAGATAAAAATAGCAATATCTTCGTCATGGTTGAACATAAAGAGATAAACTTAGTGTCATTTTATAGAACATAGATAACACAATATTTTAATAAAGAAACAATTTTTCATAAAACACATATTTTTGAAATATTTAGCTCTAAATTCTAAAACTCCGAAAACTATCGTCAAACTCATTTAAAATTTTATTGAACTTCGGAAGTAATTATTAACAAGTTAAAATTTGACATGGATGTTGGAAAAGATTATCTAAATGACATACTAAAATCCCACAATTTCTTCGTTCTCCATATTGGAAAATGTCTGAAGTAATTGAGAGATGATATTTTGTTAAGTAAAATACAAAATTTGGACTGGGCTAAATATTTGAGAAACTGTAAATGCAGTCGATCCAGAGTCAATTGGGATCAATGCTGGTGTGAGGGGGGAAACATGACGTGTTCAAGGTTGTTGTCCGCCATCTTTGAATCAACTTGTTTATTTCAAATGGCAACATGGTCATGTGACATATTAAACAACATCATCGTTCGAAGAGAAACCCAACGGCAAGGTTATTTTTTGAAAACCTGCAATAATTTTGAAGCTGCGATTAGATTTAGGATCTGTGTGAAATGCTGTGAAATGTGCTGTGCAAACTTTCGAATTAAAGGATTAAGTTTAAAAAAAAAAACAAAGTTTTGTAACACTTATTCTTAAATAACCAGGGAAAGAGAGAGCTAACATACATGAGACAATTACAATCACATGACATGTTCAACATGCCCACCATTCTGTTCTATGCATATCCTTAACCGTGCGACCCAGTGCTTGTGCATTCTGCGAAGTATAGATGGTGATGTTTGTTCGCAGTCCGTAATGATTCTTCTTTTCAGGTAGCCAATGTCATTAATTTTACACTGGCAGACAATAGCCTTAAAGTGCCCCCAAAGATGGAAATCCAACGGAGTTACGTCGTGGGACCTTGCTGGCCACTCAACTGGTCCATGCCGAACTATCCAGAATGTTCATTGAGCCATTGATAACATTACGATCATAATGCTGAGTTGGTTCCATCTTGTCACCAATGTTGATGAAATTACCCTTCCTTGTTCAACAAAAGTGGTGTAACAGTGTTTTCAAGCATATCTCCATATTGTGCAACATCCAAGGTCCCATCAGTGAAAATAGGTTCCATCAATGAAAACAGGTCGAATAAGTTTTTCGCCCCATATTCCACACCACACCATTACCTTACCTGCACCTTGCATCTTTGAAGCATCTATCTAATTAAGATTTGTATTAAATCAATACCGTACATTTTTTCTAGTAACGTGAAATCCTACGGTAGTTTTTTTTTAATGTGCAACGATTTTGAAGCTGTGAATGGATTTAGTAAAGATTTTATTATCATTTAGACTTAAATATTTGTTATGTCTGAAATATTGTATAGACGAGAACCGACTGTCTCTTTACATTTTTCTTGTAGTAGGACAGGATGCTAACTCGAGAGGAAATTATTCTTTTGGCTGGAGGACGCAGTTCAGCAACAACAGCCTTCTTCGAAGAGCGACATCCTAATCACGAACCCGTGACAGACATTGCTGTACAAAAATTATTCCCCAAATTCAGGACAACGGGAAATCTTGATGATTTATCTCGATCAGGACGATCACGAAATGCACTGATCCAGACACATCAGCAGCTGTGTCTGGTGTATTGGTGAAAAGTCCTACGAAGAGTGTGCGACGTCTATCAAGTGACATAATGTTAGAATCAAAACTGTTCAAAGAATATTATAAAGGGAAAAGTGGCACTCTTAAAAATTACAGTGGAAACAAAAACTGCCAGAGTATGATTCTGATAGATGAATGGAGTTTTGTGAGTAGGTGTTGGCCCAGGTAGCAAGTGACAGAATGTTTCCTCATAACATTGTTTTTAGTGATGAGGCAAATTTCTATGCAACAGATGAGAGTAACAACCAAAATGTCCGGTACTAGGCTAATAAAAATCTTAATTGGATAGATGCATCAAAGATGGAAGGTGCAGGTAAAGTAATTGTGTGGTGTGGAATAGGGGGCGGAAAACTTATTCAACCTGTTTTCATTGATGGGACATCGGACGCTGCGCAATATGCAGATATGCTGTAAATAACGTTATGCCACTTTTGTTGAACTTGGAAGGGTAATTTCATCAATATTAGTGACAAGATGGGGCACCGTAGCTTTATGGTCGTAATGTAATCGATGGCTTAATGAACATTTTGGATAGGTCTGCATGGACCAGTTGAGTGGCCAGCAAGATCCCACGACCTATCTCCGTTGGATTTCCATCTTTGAGGGCACTTTAAGTCTATTGTCTACCAGTGTAAAATTAATGACATTGGCTACCTGAAAAGAAGAATCATTACGACCTGCGAACAAACATAACCAACTATGCTTCGCAGAATGCACAAGCACTGGGTCGAACGGTTAAGGATATGCATAGAACAGAATGGTGGGCATGTTGAACATGTCATGTGATAGTAATTGTCTCATGTGTGTTAGCTCAATCTTTTTCTGGTTATTAAAGAATACGTAATGTGGGATGTTACAAAGCTTGCTTTTTACTTTATCCTTTAATTCGAAATTTTGCAACAGCATATTTCACAGCATTTCACACAGATCCTAAATCTATTCACAGCTTTAAAATTGTTGCAGGTTTTCAAAAAATAACCTTACCGTTGGGTTTCCCATCGAACGAGGATATTGTTTAATATGTCACATGACCGTGTTGCTATTTGAAATAAACAAGTTGGTTCCAAGATGGCGGAAGACAGTAGGGAAGTCTAGGTTTGTCGTAGACAATAGAACAGCAGGGGGTCTATTTCAGCTGTTACTTAACGACATCCTTGTCTGTGGGGGGAGGTGTGGTCGAGCAGGTCATTAGGAGGGGAAAGATTTACTACCTTGACCGTTAGGTGGTCAGACAAGTTCCTGGAAAAGGTTGAGTGTTAGGAGGGATGGAGTAGTTTCTAGAAAAGGTTGAATGACCTGTATCACGTGATTTTTATAGGGCTCGTTTTTATAGGAAACTCAACATATGTGTTGGATCGTATCTTTTTTTATTCTTTCGTTTTCATTAAAGAAAACTCGGCATCCCAAATCGTATGCATAGCATACTCCATAGAACAGCTATGCTGTGATCATATTAAAGATGGGAGGGAATAAACTTTATTCATGCGGGACATTTTTAATTCGACGGATCGTATCTTTTATTCTCTCGTAATGATTACTCGAACATTGTGTGAGCGTACTAAAAAAACTCGTTGTTAAATTTGAGTGTGAGCGTACTAAAAGCTCGTGTACGGAATACGTATACTCCAGCACCATACGCTATGCTGGTACGTATACAGAGCATGGTTCTCGTACGTCTTTCGCTGGTGAATTCAAGACATGAACCAGTGTTGCCACAATTCAAGCTTTGGAGTGGGCTGAAAAATAGTACCAAATTGAAACAAAAAGGGCTGAATTCATTATTTTATACCAGTATAATATATGGCTCTATAGCACGATACTAAAAGAGATAAAGTTCTAGAACACTCCCCCCTCTTCCAAGAGTCCAAATCAAGAAAGTGCTCTTTTTAAAAAATATTTTTTAAAAACATCCAAATAGCAGGACCCTGTGGCGTAACAATGGTATTTGGCGCCCCTAGGCAAAATCCCTAATTGTGCCCCCTCACCCATTAATTAGGCCAATGTATGACCATCTCACATTTGGCTAGCTTTGGGCAGTGTTGCCAACACGAGATTTTTCCTTCCGCTAAAACAGGGCTAAAAATTCGCTAACTGCAAAAAAGAAAAAAGTTATCACGTCTACATAAATATTGTAAGTAATATTGCAATCGGTATTTAAGATCTGCTAATTATTACTCTCCAATAATGTTGAGATTAGAACCTAAATAGGTCAGTATCGTCCTCATCCATTTAACACTACGTTATCTCAGTCAACGTCAGGAGCGGACGAAGGCAAAATTTCCCCCCTGCCAGTGAGTCTTTCCCCCTCACCTAGTCCTAGAATATATTTTACATTTTATTACAGTGATGTACAGAAAATACGTTCGAAAATATTTTTTGGAGTGCTCGTTTGGGCGCCCCCTGACGTTACCGTCCCGGACAGTTGCCCGGTTTGCCCAACCTTTGGTGTTTGTGCTTGGCTCTGTATAGCCGCAGTACGTGGCATTATGCTGTGCCTCATGATAACACTTTTTAACTCGTTTTACTCCAGATCTTATAGGTCATAGAATTTCTCGTTATTGAAAAATGAAATGAAATGAAATCTTCAGTTTTACGTCCAACGGTTATGCCGCTTAGGCTAAAGGAGACGGTGATGATGAGAGATGAATGAAATAGTGGAATGAAGAAAGTGGGAGGAAACGGGAGAACCCCGAGAAAACCCACTAGCACAGTGTTTGTCCACCAATTTATAGTTATTGTTGAAAGCCTGTTGCGCAGGAGAATTCTATTTATAGTTAGTAAGCTCAGTACATGTAATATAGGACTGGTATCGTATTAATACGGTAATAATTAACTACCAAGAGGATTAACCCTTAGGGGATCTTATGGTACATTTTGTACAATACGCGTTTTTCATGGTACATTGCGTTATTTCTCTTCTATTTGAGCTTTTTCGTCGTTTTTTTTCTTTTTCAAGTCCAGAGACATTGTAGAAGACATTACGTATGGCTTCAGACCGTCCTACATCCAGACATGGGAGGTGATGACGTCATAATCTTAAAATGTATTTTTTCCCTTTTTAAGCCTATGTTCATTACTTTTTGGCGGGCTTATTTTTGAACGTAGAGAATTGAAATTTTGCACAAACATTCGGTCCACCGAGTAGTATTTACCAGATTTTTGTTCCGATGTCAGTGCTAAAACAGGGGGGACTAGAGGGGCAAAGCGGTAAAAAAGGGATATTTTTACCCCAAAAATCCCGTTTGTCGTCATTTTCCCGCCTCACATACATGATAGAACCACGTGAGTCATACCGTCTGAAAGGCCGTTCCATTCTGAAGAGAATGACGGTCAAATTATTATTCTAGGGTAATTAGGGATGTCTCAGGGTTTTTTTGAAAAATATACTTCTATATATGGAAAAATGGGGCATTGTCGGTATATATATTTTTGGCGGGCTTATTTTTGAACGTAGAAGATTGAAATTTTGCACAAACATTCAGTCCACCGAGTAGTATTTACCAGATTTTTTGTTCCGATGTCAGTGTTAAAACAGGGGGGAACCAGAGGGGCAAAGGGTTAAAAAAGAGATATTTTTACCCCAAAAATCCCGTTTTTCGTCATTTTCCCGCCTCACATACACGATAGGACCACGTGAGTCATACCGTCTGAAAGCTCGTTCCATTCTGAAGAGAACGACGAACGCTGGCCTATTTTTTCACGTAGAAGATTGAAATTTTGCACAAACATTCAATCCACCGAGTAGTATTTACCAGAAGTTTTGTTTTCGATTTCTGCGTAAAAATAGGGAGCGTCCAGAGGGGCAAAAGTTGAAAAAAGAGAAATTTTGCCCCAAAAATCCCTTTTTTCAGGAATTTCCCGCCTCAGATACATGATGGAGACATGTGAATGGTACCGCCTGAAAGACAGTTCTATTCTGAAGAGAATGATTGGCGGATTATAGTCCTAGGGTAATTAGGGACGTCTCAGGATTTTTTCCCCTGAGATCATAGTGTTTTATGGTGATTTGGGGCATTGTGGGAATTTTTTATAAAAATTCTCCCGCCCTTACTATTCAAGATAGAAAATTGAAATTTGGCACCCACATTCACTATACCAAGTACTATTTATCAGATTTCTTTTAGATGGCTACGATCACACAGGGGGGTCCAGAGGGGGCCAAAGTTCAAGAAAAAAATTTTTCCCTCCGAAATTTTCATTTTGACATTTTTCCCGCTTCTGGTATATGGTATGAGCATGCAAGTGGTACCATTTGAAAGCCAGCTCTATTCGGAAGAGAATGAGGTATAAACCATGATCCTAGGATAAATAGTGACGATGCAGTAGCTGCTTGACTGAAAGTCTCAAAAATAGCCCAAAAAGCCAAGAGCTCCTAAGGGTTAATTTCTTAATCATACAGTGCTATAACCTCGACGAGTTAACAGTAATGCCAATAATTTGATACGCAAATGTAATAAACTGCAAGTGAAGTGAGCAGGAATTTTTATTCCTGTCATGTTTGGAAATGAAGACCACGAAAACTTGAGGCTGCATTTGCTTCTCTTTTACTAAAAGCCTGGGGCTCCCCCTAATATACCGAAACGTCCTGCTCGCGTAGGCAATGCCTACCCTGCCTACCCTATTACTACGCCACTGGGAGGACCCTAAACATCCGTGGAAGTAGATTAAATTTTCTCGCACGTCGGATGTATGACAGAGGCCGCAAATTAAGAGAAAACAGTTATCGTCTTCGGTATGTATTGTAAGGAAACCGAACGCGCCTCTATTTCAAAGTGACCAATAAACTAAAACGGTATTATGGCCATATATGAAAAATATATATATATATATATATATACAATGCCGGTCAAAAGTTTCCGGACACTAGCTTCAACTTACATTTTTATGAGCTAATCAATATATTCTCGATAGGGAAAGCCACCAATTTGAAATATATTGTTTGTGTAGGTCTCTATAGTGTCTCAGGAGGATAATAGGCGTTTTTCGTTTTTCTAACATGTTTACATGTAGCACAAAAGAAAGTTTATTGAGTTATTGTTAAGTCGGCGATTATTTTAGTTAAAAATAACGTGACCACAATCATGATATAACTGCCTGATCGAAGTACGGTTAAAAATTAGCAGTTAATTTCTAATTAAATCACTCACAGAGGTGAAATATTAAGTAAAGAGACACACGTTAGAATCATTGCGCCTCATAATGTGGGCTTTTCTATTCGTCAATTATCTTTCAAACTGAAATTTACTCCATCTACTTTTGGTGATTCCATTAAGCGTTTTCAGCGAAGACGAAATAACGTGGACAAAAATCAAACTGGAAGGTCTCGAATTACGTCATGCACGAAAAATCGTAGTATTGTATTGTTTAGCAAAAGAAATTTGAAACTTACTGCAGCGGAACTCCAATCAGAATTTAATCGTAGTCACCCTACAAACATTTCAATTATTGCTGTTAATCGACATTTGAAAGTAGCTGCACTTTGGGTAAGAGTTGCTGTGCAGAAACCATCGCATGTTCAGTGGAAACAAGTAACAGAGACTCCATGGACCCTCAAGAACAAAAATTGGACAACAAAGCAGTAGAAGCATGTATTATGAACTGGTAATCAAAATTTCAAGTTTTTGGGCAACGACATCGAGTTTATGTTCAAAGATCTGTTACAGGAAAGATGCGTTCTAACTGTGCAACCCCGATTAATAAACATGGAGGATGTTCTGCAATTTCTGGGGTGGGTTGGATTCACAGAATACAAGGAAATCTGGGCAAAAATGGTTATCATTTCATTTTAAGCAGCCATACTCTTCCCTCAGAACTTGATTTGATTGGTCGCAGAATCACTTTTCTGCAAGATGCTGATCCGAAGGACACGTTCAAAGTTTGTTCCAATTATTTTAACAAAAAATAAGCCAAAGGATATATTTATAACATGGAATGGAATCAGTGGCGTATTTACGATTTTGTTTCGGGAGGGGCTTTGCTAACTTTCGAGGAGGGCTTTGCTTGAAAATGTGAAAATTCTGCAAGATATTTCATATATTTTACTATAGTAAGTAAGATTTCGGGGAGGGCTTAAGCCCGGAAGCCCCCCTAAACACGCCACTGATTGGAATCCTCAATCTCCAGATCCTAACCCCGTCGAACTTCTCTGGTAAGAGCTTGGCCGAAGTGAACGAAAAGACTGTCCAACATCTGCTGAGGATGTGTTTGATATTCCTCAGAACGCCTGGAATAATAATTCAGATGAAAATCTTCAAAAGCTTGTAAGCCACATGCCCCGATTGGTGAAACAAATGAGAGCGGCGAAGGGCGGTTTCTTTGACGAGAAGAACATTTAAAGAATTTGCCAATTTCCTTTTTTGGATAACGCTATTATGTTATTCTGATGTTAAATCTATCACTGTGTTCCTAAACTACCAAGTATCTTGTCCAAAATTGCACCGTATTAAAAGCCAAACTTAATATTTCCCTATTCTTTGGTCTGTCCGGAAACTTTTGACCGGCAGTGTATATAAAACGAGAAACAAATCAATCATCTCCGAGTTCGCTCCTCATGACATCACATAGCATGAGTAACGTGAGATGTAGGAAAAGTCTTACTGACACTTTTGAAAATGTGACAAGTATTTGTTAAATGGTGCTGACTTGGGTAGAATTGTACCAACTTTTTCACAAAAGGGGCTGAAAATGCCAGCGTGGTACCAACGGGCCGATGAATGACGAAAGGGGCTGAATTTGGTACAATTGTACCAAGTGTGGCAACAGTGATATGAACTGAACTTTTCGCGCGCTTTTTGGAAACCAGTTGAGCGAGAGTGGAAGTAGGCGTTGTCGGGTAATGGCCATACAGGTGCGTGTTAAAACATGAAGACAAATACACGAGAAAAGCGACGCCACGTCGGGTAGACATCACAGAATGCCGACAGAGTAATAAAAACAATTTTGGCACGGCTGTAGGTGAACATAAGACATTGTCGGCGGAGAATATAAAGATTGAGGTCTTGGTAGGTGGACATGTTGAATCATGCTCCTATGCTAATTGGCAATAGAAAAGAAGTTTAGCGCCGCGGTAGGTGAACACAAGACATTATCGGTGGAGAATACAAAGAAGATTGAGGTCGTGGTAGGTGAACATGTTCAAACATGGCCCTATGCTAATTGGTAATAAAAAAGAAGTTCGGTGCCACGAATGGTGAACACGTGATTACCTTGTGGGTATGAAAATACTCTAAATACGGGCTATAGCGGAAAATATAGAGAGAGACATCATGCTCTCTTTGAGAAAGAAGAACCCTACGAAGTTAACACTGAAGAAATATCTGATGCTAAAATATAAATATACGAATCATTGTCAGATGAAGAATATGATTTTGATTCGATAGAATCACCAGCGCTAACAGTTTCACTAACCCCACCGTCATCTCCAGTTGTATTATCAAGAACACCACGATTTTGGGGTTTAGATTGTTGTTGTAATAGTCAAAAGTGGACCGTGAATGTATAAAGAAGACTATTGCAAATGGGATTTCAACGATACATAAATATGCGACGGATGTAGAGAAGGATCCCTGCATGATTTTGCTCATGATTGTATGAATGTACACCCAAAGTCATTGGAAATCCGTGCTTGGAGTATTATAGCAAGTCCTAGTGTTGAAGATGTGTTTTACCTGTATGAAACACACATATTATTGGAATATTAACAAGAGAAAAATTCTATGAAACATATGTGGAATTATTAAGTGATACAGACTATCTTCCGGAATTACTGGACATTTTCATAACAAAAGACAGACGGAAATCAGACATTTCAGATTGAAAAAAATGTATTCGAATAGAGCTAGTGTGTGTGTTATGTACTGATGTGTGTTATGTACTGATGAAAACAATAATGTGAAATGTGTATTAAAAACTATGAAAGTCTACTTACGTAACAAATAATCCAATTGAATGAATGGAATGCAAGTTAAATGTTACTCATGATTGTGCTCATCTTCACAATACTGGAACATTTGCAACGAAGTACTTATTTCTTGATAAAACTCTTAGTGATTTTTTTGAAATTTTTGAACAAGAACATAGAGAAATCTCATTTATATGGTTTATGCGTAAAATTTGTGATTTTTTAAAAAATACAGAATTCATTGGACAGATTATTCCGTTTTACATTCATCACACAAATGAAATTTCACAATGTGTAAATCAGTATATTATCGATATTCAAGATTTTAAATTTTCTAATAACGAATTTATCATCCGTGAGTTTTGTTTAACTGCATGCAATGATCCAGTAAATTTTCATTGCTTGGTAAAACCGCCAATAGATTATAATTTATTATCATTAGGTTGCCAAAACAAATTGATTGGCTAACTTTAAATTTACACGGTTTGAAATGGAATAGCAAAACTGGATATACTGTGTCATGCATACGAAACCTTGTATAAAAGAATTCAACCCTTTATTGTACTTGATAATGTCATTGATTTAGAAACAAAACATTGTCCTTCATTAACTGAATTATGTGAAAACACATTTAATGAATATTGTACTTTTCACACAAATGTTGCAAAGAAATCAGGATGTGCATATCGTAATGCACAACAGTTGAATTATTGGTGGAAATATGAAAGATCAACAGCATTAACTAATGCATTATTAAGATTATAATGTTTTTTCTTAGGAATTGTAAATAAAACGCTGGGATCTGTTTTTAAAAAATATTGAAAATTTAAAAAAATTGTATAAATGATAAAAAAAATAAAAATTGCAAATATATAATAAAAATAAAGAAATTTTAAAGATTTTGTGTTTTTTAAAACTTGTTTACATGTTTATAAACGATATCGTCATTCTTCTTCAAGTTTTTATTGTTAAACATTTTAAAACACTTTTGAAATGAATGAGTGCGAATCATATGTTGCAAAAAATAAAACAAAATATCCGCACAATACAGAGTTACCATGTTTTATTGATGATTATTCGTAAAGTATATTTTAGCATTTTTTGATAAAAAGTTTTTTATTTCCTTGGGAATGTCCATAGCAAGACTATCAAAGTAATAGCCATGTTTTTTCTTATCCATGTACAAGAGGTTAATCGATGTATCGATGTATCGAGATTAATCACAAGTGCAGCAGGAGGATCTACCGTTACAGGAAGTCTGTCAATGGGGTAAATTCCAGTAACAGTTGCACCAGCCGCTTTATCACTTAGTAACACATTTAACAATTCGTCACTATACATGATATTATTTTTAATCGTAATAGGTATGTAACTATCACTTATTCTTAACTGTGAAGTTATAACTATCACTGTGAAGAAAGTCTAATGCAGATATGGGCGGTAAGTCCAGTAGCTGAAGAAATATTATCATTGCTTCGTTTGGTTTTCTGTGTTTTCAGCCTTTTCTTTAAAAAGTCTTCGATGCCATAGCATAAATAACACCAAAAGGCAGTCATTGCCTACAATTTTAGGAAACAATTCGATTTTTTCTTTTTGAGTGTGGTTCTTTCATCAGCACGTCACTTGAAGAATCAGATTTTCAAAAAAGCTTAGTATAGGGAACGATTTTATACCTAAGCAGCATTTTACTTTTTTAACATCAGCTAACCTAACCCGCACTTAATGTAAAAGGGACAAAATACTTAGTGAAAATTTGATGGGATTTGTTGTAAAATAAATTGACCTGTCTTCAAAATTATTTAATATAATCTATTAAATTACAAATGCCTGCAAAAAGTTACGAAAAATATGCTAATATTATAGTTATTCATGCACAGGCCTGAACTAAATTAGTGGGCAGTTTCGCTTTCATTTGTTTTCATAGTTACAGTCACTAGTTTCGGACTGCCATCTATTAACAAGAATATAAAACAGATTCAATATCTCTATGATCGTGTAAACGTTGTTTCAAGTCCATTCGAGACTCTTGTTCGTATCTCTCTTGATACTTTGAACGTGCAATTTTGAAGTATTGAATGGTCTTGTTTAAGCTTTTTTGGATCGTCTAGAAGAAGCATAATATATGGATTTGAAGATATTGATAGAAATTTTGTTGATAATATACACGATTTATCTAATTACAGTGCTTGCATGCCCATAACTATTGTTAAATTTTGAAGCATTGATAAGTATAAGTATTAATTTGAAAATTTAATATACAAGAATAGCGGGTGTAGATTAAGACAGAAGAGTCCATCAAATAAAAAATATAAATCTATTTTTCTTGCTTTAATAAGACGTTTTGTACTCTTATTAATCTGGAATAATAAAAAAATAATTGCGTACAGATTGATAATATACTCGCAAGCTGAAGTACCCTGGAAAAGGTTAAATGTTATCCTATTACAAAAAACGTGCAATTATTTTATTACGGAATTCACATGTAGTATTTCAGGAGTTATTTCATAAGGTAGGAGTTGCTTTCATCGTGCAAGTTAATTTTACGAGGACTTTCTCGTAAGATACAAATGCACATCCAGACACATGCCAAATATACGAAAGTGAAAAAACACTAAAATCGAGAATTCTATTAACAGTGTAAGGGCATTAACGTAGAAAGGTATCCACCCGAGAGTACGTCCGTCATGAGCAGGCGCGTCATCGACGGAGGTTATAGTGCAAGAAACATAAGAATAAGAATAGTGCAACAAACTCTTGACTTCGTATTCACTCTTTTGAACTCAACTATAGCCCTTGTAATGATTTTATACTGGTAACATTCAACTTCTAAACATAAAATACTGGTTTCCTACATTTACAGGCATGTTCCGACAGTAGAAATTATTATCCCAAACAATCCTCTTTCATACGCACTCACACATTTTAACAGTAAAATTACTGTTTGTTTGACGGGTTATTCTTAACCAGTACCAAATATGGAATAGGTTTGTGAAGAAAGTCTGATGCAGATATGGGCACTAAGTCCTATGGCTGAAAAAAATAAATTGTCATTGCTTCGTTTGTTTTCTTGTGTTTTCAGCCTTTTCTTTAAAATCTTCGATGTCATAGCATAAATAATATCAAATGGCAGTCATTGTCTCGTGACACAATTTCGGGATATAGTTCGATTTTTCTTTTCGAGTGTGATTCTACCATCAGTACGCCATTTGAAGAATCAAATTTTTAAAAAGCTTAGTACAGGGATTTTATATCTAAGCAGCACTTTACTCTTTTTAACTTAAGTTAACCTAACCCGCATTTAATGTAAAAGGGGCAAAATACTTTGTGGAAATTCGAAGGGGATTGCTACAAAATCAATTGACGCATTTCTAAATGATTTCATATACCAGTAATCTATTAAATTCCAAATGCGTGCAGAAAATTACGAAAAATATGCTAATATTATAGTTATTCATGCGCAGGTCTGAACTAAATCAGTACGAAGTTTCGTTTTCATTTGTTTTCATAGTTTTAGTAACTGGTTTTGGACTGCCACCTATCAACGAGTATATAAAGCATGATTTAAAACCTCTATGATCGTGTAAAAGTTGTTTCATATCCATTCGAGACTCTTGTTCAAGTGCCTTAAACAATACTCCTTTGAACGTGTAAATTTGAGGTATTGAATGGTCTTGTTCTAGCTTTCTTTGATCGTCTACAAGCAGCATTAGAATATTCTAAATAACATACTAAATTTGCAACCTCGTCAGATTTCCGCTGGCGCCGCCATCTTGGTAAAACGGTGCCTGAAACAGAATCTTCCTTAAATAGCGTGATGTTTCTTTACAAATAATTCGGTTCCCTTACATTCTAACAAAATAAGTTACTATCAAAAACAAAGAGCATAAAATTTGCTACAATTAAGGTCCTATACATTTTTTTCGTAGAATCAATAGTTTAGATCAAACAGTTCTAGGAAATTGACAATGCTTTTTCCGCGGCTACATTTTTTTTGTTTTGTTTTGTTTTTGTCATTTTCAGTAGTTTTAACTCAGTAGTTTCAGTAGTTTTTTTTTAATTTTAATTTGATTTTGCTTTCAGTACAGGATCTCGTAGACAGAAGACGCTTAACCAGCTGGATAATTCTAACGGGTCTCCGTTGGGGTGAATTGCAGTATCCATTCCGCTGACTCCTCAAAAGGGACCATAGACGCATCTCTTTCTATTCGGTCATTCACAGTCATATGTTGTAAGTGCAGAATTGTGTGATGATAACTTCAGAACATCAGTGTTTTATTAGCGAAACAAATTTATCGGAAAGTCCTATTTGTGTTGGGAAAGAGAAAGAACTGAATACTTTTTGAGTGTATAGTGCTAAGAGAGGTGATGAAGATACTATTGTTAATGGGGTTAACTTCCGTAGTCGTTCACGATGTGGTGAGGATATTCCCATTGTCGAAACTGCTTAAAAATCTTCGGTTGTTTGCTTCCGCAGTACTGGATACCGGTATAATCGCAATTACTGACGCATGGTATGCAAATAAGAGAAACAATGAAAATGGATTGTCGAGACAGCAGCAGCAATTGTTCTGGAGGATATCTGACGCAAAGTATATGCAACATCATATCTTCCTCCTGATGATTTTCTGCACGATGTAAATTACGTTGTTGTGGAATCGTTAAACGTATTCTTACGGCGAATCATTTTAACAAATATCGCAGATCTTTGGAAAAATGGTAGACAAAATGTACTACTCTCGCACAGGCGATTATCGCCAAAGCAAGACCTCGATCATTTCTGTTACCCTTGCAAATTGGTCTCGCCTCATTTCTATTTAAAAAATACGGATCCAAAAATCTATCAACGTTGTTTCTTCTATGGAATTCTCTGCGTTCTACAGTGAGGCGAGACTATTTGAAATATCTAACATTATGCACCCACCGACTTCAATCAAGGAAGGTTCATTCATTTTCGCAGTTCACTTTTGATAACGCCGTTTTCAACACTAACACTGGGTGGTTACAATACCTTCCATGCTATGGGTGGCAAACACTGTATCATCCCAAGCACAGCTATTGCTCCGGATCAAAGAATACTTCAACTTTCGACAATGTTATCTGCAAAAGTAATGGGAGCAATTTTGATATGTTCCTTTGAAGACATTTCAGCAGCGTCGGAATCAGGGCTGAAAAAGATTATGATGATAGATTTAAAAGACATGAATACAGTTTCTGATGTTGTGATGCCTTCGCCCGGTTCATCTCTATGTTGGAGAAGAAATTTGAGAACGCGAATTACGTGGTTAGACAAGCAACGGAAGATGCAGACACACTTATTGTAAAAACAGCTATCGAGATGTCATCCTCTTCTTTATTCGACAATGTAGTAATTGTTGGAGAAGATATAGATTTCCTAGTTCTTTTAGCAAGTTTAGGCGTAGCCTATGAAAATCTTAACTTCTTGAAGCCAGGAAAACGAGCAAACTTGCAAACATTGTCTTCTCACCGTTTACAATGCGAAAAAATAATTGAAGACAATATACTTTTTCTCCATGCATTCAGTGGCTCAGACACGAACTGTGCCCCATTCAATCCTGAGAAGATGAAGTTCCTAACAGTTTTGAGTAAACAAAACCATTTGAATGAATATGTTCAGGAGTTCCAGAAAGAAAATGCTGAACCGGATGCAATTGCTGATGTAGGAGAACGTTTTCTTCTCGCATTATACGGATACAATAAGAAAGAAAAAAAATTCATCGACGAATATCGATATCACTGTTTTTCCAGATGCTTAACATAAAGTAAATTTCATCTTGCATGGTTGCCACTGACAACCGCTACTGCAAGACAACATTTAGTATGAACTTACCATCAAGTTTAGTTATGTAGTGAGGTTACGAAGAATCCGAAGCAATGGGGTTAGAAAAGAAGACAAGCTGATTTAATTCCAGTTTCAACATTGATGAATCCTGCACCACCAGCGTTAATGAAATGTATATCTTGCAAATGTAAGACAGGATGAGAAATAGCATGCGGTTGCAGGAAAGCTGGACTAAAATAACTCAATAATTTGTTTAAGCTGTAATGGAAAATCGTGTATCAATGTACAAGAAGTTCTCGATGAGTCTTACGAGGAAGACATTCTTGACTCACAGGTCGAAACATTTTTTCTAAGCATTGAGGACGGCGTCACATTGCAGTCAGAGTGTGGTGATATGGAACCCAAAGGTTTTAGTATTATAATTGAACCCAATTATAATACTGGTACCGAGGATGATTTTAGCGATTCTATTTTGTCAACATCAGGAATAAAAGCAAGAAGTCTTGCAAAACAATATGTTTGTATTACTTACTGTGGAGTAGGCCTACTGGGGATACCATAAGGAGAAGAAAAAAACGCACCGCAACCTTTACTCAAAGGGTGGCGTGGAAATGAGATTATTGCAACAACCTATTGAAGCAATATTGCAAAATGTAGCAAATATGAAAGTGAAGTGGTACGCCGAAAGGAAAACAATACAATCTGGCAGATACAGAAAATAAATGACAAAGAACTTTCTGTAGGAATGAAAGAATAAATATCAATTTTCTACGACTATTTCATCTAAACTATTGATTCTTCGAAAAAATGTATGGGACCTTAATTGTAGTAAATTTTATGCTCTTTGTTTTTCATAACTCATTTTGTGCTAGAATGTAAGGGAGCCGAATTATTTGTAAAGAAACATCACGCTATTTAAGGAAGATTCTGTTTCAGGCACCGTTTTACCAAGATGGCGGCACCAGCGGAAATCTGACAAGGTTGCAAATTTAGTATGTTATTTAGAATATTCTAATGCTGCTTGTAGACGATCAAAGAAAGCTTGAACAAGACCATTCAAGACAAATGACAAATGACAATCGATAAACCGGTTCGATTAGATCGACTCTAGGTTAGAACTTAAGAAATGCCCACAATCACCAAAAGATGAGCCTGGCACAATAGATTCCAGTTACACGTATTAAAGAAATTTCGAATTTCTCAGCAATACTAATCCATTTTATAGAATGTCTTTACTGCCAAAGAGATCTCATTGCTATCATTGACGGCATTAAATGATTAGAAAAAGAAGAAAGAAGACAAGACGAACCGAGTTCGAATGACCTCGAAAGACCATATCTTTTTCAACATTTTAAAAATATTCTTTTAATGGAGATTTCTTTATAGTTTGTCCTTAAAGTATCCTTATTTTATTGTCCTAACAAACCAATATGGGTACATTGCCAATAAAGTAGTTTAGATTGATAGAGCCCCTAGTATGTAACCACAATATTTCATGTCACGACCCCCATCCCCACCCATTACGAAATCCTGGCTAAACGAACTAATATATGTTGCCAATAAAATAGTTTAGAACGACCCAGCCTCTGGTGTGATAACCACAGTGTTTCGTCAAGGACCCCCCACCTATTACGAAATCCTGGCTACGTGCCTGCTTGACCACACACGATCTTCATTCCACTTCTTCCCAAATATACAGTCACTTCCTGGGGGAAGTACATCTGCGATGTTGCCACGCTGCTTTCTAAGGTCCTGTAATGGATTTGGGACCACTACACTTTACCTCACGTTCGGACCTTTAGCACAACAATGGTGCAGGGTTACGAGCTGTACATTAACACAAGACCTACATAGTTTGCAGGATAAACATGTGTAAAATTTTATCGCTCTACGGTATGTGAAAGTCGGTTAGGGTAAAAATTTTTCGCGCAGCTCTCAGCAGCCCGCAAATTTCCAAGAAATGAAACATGTGCAAATTACTCATTAACTGTTGATTTGCCACCCCTGGTTCATAGGTGAAAATGTTCCAAAGTACTTGTAGAATATCCGCTTTCGTGGAATGCATCAAATTACCAGTTATTCTCATTATATGCAGGGTGTTTCAAAACAACACCGACAACGTTTCGGAGGTGATTCCTGACATCAAGATAAGACGAAAAGTATAGATCAACCTGGGTGCAGAAATGCTTCCTTTCGGAGTTATAGGCTGCCGAAAATATGAGAAAATGAACTTTATAGGTCCATAGCTCTGAAAGTATGGAAACTACCGTTGTCGGGTCAAGACTTCACTTAGTAACTAATATGTGGCTACCGTAAAATACATGTTTCAGAATCCTAAGGTACTCACACAACAATTTTTCGAGAGGGAGTTTTGCTACGGTCTTATAATTTGAAGTACTCACAAACCACCTCTATAAAAATTGTTACGGAACTAGGCCTACCGCCGGATTCTGCAACATGAATATTTTTATAGGGCACATATTAGTTCCTAATTAAAGCCTTGACCCGACTGCTATATGTCCAATAGTTTCGGAGCTATGGACCTTTAAAGTTCATTTTTTCATGCTTTTAGTAGCCTATAACTCCGAAAGGAAGCATTTGTGCACCCAAATTGGTCTATACTTTTCGTCTTATCTTGATGTCGGTAATCACCTGCCAAAGCTTGTCGGTGTTGGTGTTGTTTTGAAACATCCTGTATATATATATATATATAGCGAGAGAGAGATAATAGATGGATAGGTAAATAGATAAATTTAATTATGTTAGGAAACAGGCCATACAAGGTAGACAAAACAAATCTTTTCCACAAGTGAGAAGTATAGATGTACCTAATACATTCTAAGACATCCTAATACAAAGTGGTGTGACGAAATTAGATAGTACTGCGAATATCTTGGAAACAAATTATAAAAGATAGATGCTTGGCAAAAAGTACAGCAATGGATCAACAATTCTTGATAATTGTACGTATGTATTTCATAAATAAATAACCCTCACTGCTATATTCATGTGATCCACTTCTCATTCTTGATATCTGACAAGTGAGCATTTGAGATTAAGAAATAAACACTTATACCTTGCTCTGAGAGATCATACGATTTATGCAGTTATTTTGACTCGTGATTAGAATCACACTAAAAAGCTCGACTAACATGTTTCCTGCAGTAGTCAGGTCTTTAGTATGACGCTAATCATACGTCAAAACGACTCTGCACAAGGCGGTACTTGTTCAACCCTGTAGGGGTAAGAAATTCTAGAAACAAGGATAGTTAAACTAAAATTTTGTTTTTCTGGGCATAACTAGGTAAAATTTACTGTTATGTCTGGATATATAACAAACGGTTCTGCGAAATCGAAATATTTTAACAACCGGTTCTAGTGAACCGGTGCAAACTGGCTAAATAGCAACACTGTGTAATTGGAGTGTAACTTGAGTAAGTAGTAGCTTATTTGAGTGTGTTTAGTGTATGCAGTGCATTTTCTATGAAGGAATATATAGCATCAGTAAATATGCTTATGTTATGAATGTTTATGCTATTTCTACAAAATTAGTTATAGCTATGTCAGATGCGTAAATACCTAATTTAAATATCATTTTTTTCATTATGAAGTAATAATTTCCGAATCTGTGGCAACATTAAAAACTGTTTTAAGGCGCCACACCAGTTACAGACTATAATAAGGAAATTAGCTTTGCCAAATACTTTGAGGGTGTCATCTTCCATCTTCACATATTTGATCTCGGTGACCCTCCACACTCACGGTTTCAACTTACATTTACGAACCAACTTCGTTCCGATGATTCACTCCTTGCTCCCATCATCCAGGACGACATCTTGAATGCCTTCAAACACAGTCGGAATACAACTCAGGGGCCAATAACACTATGTGACAGTCATTTTGTAACTGCGGTGCCAATATGTGTTCTTTACTAATTCCAATGCGCTGAATCCAAATTTGTAACGCAAAATTTTTTAGCACGTGCCATTTTCGAGTTACGCGTGACGTCACTTCCGGTGCCACGTTGCGGCAGAATTTTTTTTAATTTATATTGCTGGCAACACTGCTGAACTAAGGAAAAAGAAAAACATGTGGCGTATATCAGTCGGCTAGATCTTTACCCGTGATAAATAAACCGGTGGGAGTTTCTCGTGATAGTTATATTATTTGTCTTTTCTCGTGGTGGAAGTATAGTTGCTGCAGTTCATCCGCTTTACGTAGTTGTATTGGACAGCGTGTTGTGAATAGAATATTTTGTTTCTATGGTTTGGATAAAAATATAGTCAAGTTGGAACTCAATGGCTACAGCACGGAACCGTAAACTCGGTTGTTACAAATCCAAACTGCTTCTGTTACGTGACGTGTGTGGCAAGTTTACACCAAAATCACAGAGGAAACAAATTTCGCAACTGATACGCACTTCATACAAAGCATACTTTGATTGTCCCCTAGGCGATCAAGATAAATCATGGGCACCTCATGTTTGTTGTGTATCATGTCTGGTAACATTAACTGAGTGGATGAAAGGAAAGAAGCGAGCAATGAAGTTCGGAGTGCCCATGATTTGGCGCTAACCGAAGGACCACACAAGGGATTGATACTTTTGTGTGACTAGTGTTTCAAGTTATTCCAGTAAAAAAAAACATTGTATTGTGTATGCCGACGTGATGTCAGCAATGAAACCGGTATCACACGGGCCGGATTTGCCAATCCCCTCGGCACCATCTAGCATAGTGACTGAAAGTGAGGATTGTAGCAACAAAAGTGAAAGTGATTCTTTATCAGAATGGGAATTTGAAAATGACCAGTTGCCTCACCTCATTCACCAACCTGAACTTAATGACTCAGTGCGAGACTTGAATTTGACAAAAAATGAGGCCCAGATACTTGGGTCTAGGCTGCATTAATGGCATCTATCGGATGAAGAATTCAATGTGTGCGTGTACCGATGTGAATGGACTGTTCCATGCAGTTGGAATTGAACATAACCCAATGCAATGGCGTCTGTTTATTGGTGCGTTTAAGTTGAGTTTAAAGGCATGGTGCTTCTACATAACGGCAATCAGTGGCCGTCCATACCCATTGCCCACGCAGAAGGCATGAAAGAGTCGTATCAAACTATGGATGAAGTGCTGTCTGCCATAAAATACAACTCTTTTAAGTGGAATGTGTGTTGTGATCTTAAAGTTGTAGCCATCCTCCAGGGTTTGCAAGGAAGATACCCAAAGTATAGTTGCTTTTTGTGTTTGTGAGACAGCCGAGACACTGCAAACCACTATGTACAAAGGGTTTGGCCTAAGCGTGAGCAATACACAATTGGTGAGCAAAATATACAACATCTTCTACTGATTGATGCTAACCAAATCTTACTTCCCCCACTGCACATTAAACTTGGTTTAATGAGTACATTTGTGAATGCTCTGGACAAGGAGAACGTAACTTGCAAGTACTTAAGGGAAAAATTTCCCAACTTAAGTGAAGCAAAGGTTGCAGCAGGGATTTTTACCGGCCTTCAGATAAGAAAATTACTTCATGACCCAGGTTTTGAAAATACAATGAACTCTTTGAAGTCACTGCATGGAATGCATTTGCTCCGTTATGCGGAAATAATACGACATTTGCTGCAAGATATGGATGCAGTCGCTTCACTAGGATTCGTTCGAACCTTTTACTGGTAGCATTGGCGAGACTGATAAGTCGGTAAGACACCACTGAGAAGGAATCTTTCTTAGAGAGTAGCCAGTTGTTAAGTTCGTGGAGTGGGAGGTAGGCAGTGTTAGAAAGAACTGAGGAATGTTGAGAAGTTGACGGTATGAAACATTACACTAGGCACCAAATTGAAACTTTTTTTTTTTATAACTGGAATGAAAGTATCTGTTCTTTACTAATTTGGGGTCGCTGAATTTAATGGTGTATTTAGAAATATTATATCACGTCACATTTCTGAGTTACAGAATATGGCGAGTTTCCATATCCCATATAGGCTCACTATATGCAGCGCATCATGTATTGGGATAGTAAAGTAGTAAATCATTCTTTTCTGCACCGACACTGTGAAGACAAACTAGAGAAATTAGTTTTACGAGGCACTTACTTGTTACTGCTGGAAATAAACCCTTGATTATCTTCTTTTGTGTGATTTAGTGTCGGACTCCCTGCACAAAAACCAACAGTAGTCGCCCATCATTGAAGCATCCCATCTGCCTTGGTACCGGCGTTCCATTTGGAAAATTTCTTGGTGGAATCGCTCTCAGTGTTCATCACTCACGTCACAAAAGTTTGGAGGGAAAAAGTCCAAGTGAGAATCAAGGAAATGTAGCTTCAATGACATGCGACAACCTAGAACTTTATAGGTTGCTATCAAATCATCGACCAACTGTACATAGTGAGGACTCCTGTATTTCCCTACGAAACCGTCACATAACGCAGCAAATGCATTCCATGCAGCGACTTCAAAATGGTTCATTTTATTTTCAAAACCTGGGTCATCTAATTTCCTTATCTGACAGCTGGTACAAGATCCTGCTACAACGTTTGCTTCACTTAAGTTGGAAAATGTTTCCCTTAAGTACTTGAAAGTTACGCCCTCCTTGTCCAGAGCCTTCACAAATGTACTCATTAAACCAAGTTTAATGTGCAGTGGGGGAAGTAAGATTTGGTTAGCATCAATCTGTGAAAAATGTTGTATATTTTGCTCACCAATTGTGTATTGCTCATGCTTAGGCCAAACCCTTTGTACATAGTGGTTTGCAGTGTCTTGGCTGTTCCACAAACACAAAAAGCAACTATACTTTGGGTATCTTCCTTGCAAACCCTGGAGGATGGCTACAACTTTAAGATCACAACACACATTCCACTTAAAAGAGTTGTATTTTATGGCAGACAGCACTTCATCCATAGTTTGATACGACTCTTTCATGCCTTCTGCGTGGGCAATGGGTATGGACGGCCACTGATTGCCGTTATGCAGAAGCACCATGCCTTTAAACTCAACTTAAAGGCATCAATAAACAGACGCCATTGCATTGGATTATGTTCAATTCCAACTGCATGGAACAGTCCATTCACATCGGTACACACACACACATTGTATTCTCCATCCGATAGAATTGTGCGAATTCCTTGTCTCGATCCCTGTACAGTGAAATAGACGTGCCTGGTGCTAAGAGATGCCATTAATGCAGCCTAGACCCAAGTATCTGGGCCTCATTTTTTGCCAAATTCAAGTCTCGCACTAAGTCATTAAGTTCAGGTTGCTAAATGAGGTGAAGCAACTGGTCATTTTCAAATTCCCATTCTGATAAAGAATCACTTTCACTTTTGTTGCTACAATCCTCACTTTTAGTCACTGTGCTTGATGGTGCCGAGGGGATTGGCAAATCCGGCCCCTGCGATACCGGTTTCATTGCTGATATCACGTCGGCATACACATGGAATAACTTGAAACACTAGTCACACAAAAGTATCAATCCCTTGTGTGGTCCTTCGGTTAGCGCCAAATCATGGGCACTCCGAACTTCATTGCTCGCTTCTTTCCTTTCATCCACTCAGTTAATGTTACCAGACATGATACACAACACACATGAGTGCCCATGACTTATCTTGATCGCCTAGGGGACAATCAAAGTATGCTTTGTATGAAGTCCGTATCAGTTGCGAAATTTGTTTCCTCTGTGATTTTGGTGTAAACTTACCACACACGTCACGTAACAGAAGCAGTTTGGATTTGTAACAACCGAGTTTACGGTTCCGTGCTGTAGCCATTGAGTTCCAACTTGACTATATTTTTATCCAAACCACAGAAACAAAATATTCTTTTCACAACACGCTGTCCAATACAACTACGTAAAGCGGATGAACTGCAGCAACTATACTTCCACCACGAGAAAAGACAAATAATATAACTATCACGAGAAACTCCCACCGGTTTATTTATCACGGGTAAAGATCTAGCCGACTGATATACGCCACATGTTTTTCTTTTTCCTTAGTTCAGCAGTGTTGCCAGCAATATAAATTTAAAAAATTCTGCCGCAACGTGGCACCGGAAGTGACGTCACGCGTAAATAGAAAATGGTACGTGCTAAAAAATTTTGCGTTACAAATTTGGATTCAGCGCATTGGAATTAGTAAAGAACACACATTGGCACCGCAGTTACAAAATGACTGTCACATAGTGTTATTGGCCCCTGAGTTGTATTCCGACTGTGTTTGAAGGCATTCAAGATGTCGTCCTGGATGATGGGAGCAAGGAGTGAATCATCGGAACGAAGTTGGTTCGTAAATGTAAGTTGAAACCGTGAGTGTGGAGGGTCACCGAGATCAAATATGTGAAGATGGAAGATGACATCCTCAAAGTATTTGGCAAAGGTAATTTCCTTATTATAGTCTGTAACTGGTGTGGCGCCTTAAAACAGTTTTTAATGTTGCCACAGATTCGGAAATTATTACTTCATAATGAAAAGAATGATATTTAAATTAGGTATTTACGCATCTGACATAGCTATAACTAATTTTGTAGAAATAGCATAAACATTCGTAACATAAGCATATTTACTGATGCTATATATTCCTTCATAGAAAATGCACTGCATACACTAAACACACTCAAATAAGCTACTACTTACTCAAGTTACACTCCAATTACACAGTGTAGCTATTTAGCCAGTTTGCACCGGTTCACTAAAACCGGTTGTTAAAATATTTCGATTTCGTAGAACCGTTTGTTATATATCCAGATATAACAGTAAATTTTACCTAGTTATGCCCAGAAAAACAAAATTTTAGTTTAACTATCCTTGTTTCTAGAATTTCTTACCCCTACAGGGTTGAACAAGTACCGCCTTGTGCAGAGTCGTTTTGACGTATGATTAGCGTCATACTAAAGACCTGACTACTGCAGGAAACATGTTAGTCGAGCTTTTTAGTATGATTCTAATCACGAGTCAAAATAACTGCATAAATCGTATGATCTCTCAGAGCAAGGTATAAGTGTTTATTTCTTAATCTCAAATGCTCAGACATCAAGAATGAGAACTGGATCACATGAATATAGCAGTGAGGGTTATTTATTTATGAAATACATACGTACAATTATCAAGAATTGTTGATCCATTGCTGTACTTTTTGCCAAGCATCTATCTTTTATAATGTGTTTCCAAGATATTCGCAATACTATCTAATTTCGTCACACCACTTTGTATTAGGATGTCTTAGAATGTATTAGGTACATCTATACTTCTCACTTGTGGTATTCAGGAAAAGATTTGTTTTGTCTACCTTGTATGGCCTGTTTCCTAACATAATTAAATTTATCTATTTACCTATCCATCTATTATCTCTCTCTCGCTATATATATATATATACAGGATGTTTCAAAACAACACCAACACCGACAAGCTTTGGCAGGTGATTACCGACATCAAGATAAGACGAAAAGTATAGACCAATTTGGGTGCACAAATGCTTCCTTTCGGAGTTATAGGCTACTAAAAGCATGAAAAAATGAACTTTAAAGGTCCATAGCTCCGAAACTATTGGACATATAGCAGTCGGGTCAAGGCTTTAATTAGGAACTAATATGTGCCCTATAAAAATAATCATGTTGCAGAATCCTGCGGTAGGCCTAGTTCCGTAACAATTTTTATAGAGGTGGTTTGTGAGTACTTCAAATTATAAGACCGAAGCGTTACTCCCTCTCCAAAAATTGTTATGTGAGTACCTTAGGATTCTGAAACATGTATTTTACGATAGCCACATATTAGTTACTAAGTGAAGTCTTGACCTGACAACGGTAGTTTCCATACTTTCAGAGCTATGGGCCTTTAAAGTTCATTTTCTCATATTTTCGGCAGCCTATAACTCCGAAAGGAAGCATTTCTGCACCCAGGTTGGTCTATACTTTTCGTCTTATCTTGATGTCAGGAATCACCTCCGAAACGTTGTCGGTGTTGTTTTGAAACACCCTGCATATAATGAGAATAACTGGTAATTTGATGCATTCCATGAAAGCGAATATTCTACAAGTACTTTGGAACATTTTCACCTATGAACCAGGGGTGGCAAATCAACAGTTAATGAGTAATTTGCACATGTTTCATTTCTTGGAAATTTGCGGGCTGCTGAGAGCTGCGCGAAAAATTTTTACCCTAACCGACTTTCACATACCGTAGAGCGATAAAATTTTACACATGTTTATCCTGCAAACTATGTAGGTCTTGTGTTAATGTACAGCTCGTAACCCTGCACCATTGTTGTGCTAAAGGTCCGAACGTGAGGTAAAGTGTAGTGGTCCCAAATCCATTACAGGACCTTAGAAAGCTGCGTGGCAACATCGCAGATGTACTTCCCCCAGGAAGTGACTGTATATTTGGAAAGAAGTGGAATGAAGATCGTGTGTGGTCAAGCAGGCACGTAGCCAGGATTTCGTAATAGGTGGGGGGTCCTTGACGAAACACTGTGGTTATCACACCAGAGGCTGGGTCGTTCTAAACTATTTTATTGGCAACATATATTAGTTCGTTTAGCCAGGATTTCGTAATGGATGGGGGTGGGGGTCGTGACATGAAATATTGTGGTTACATACTAGGGGCTCTATCAATCTAAACTACTTTATTGGCAATGTACCCATATTGGTTTGTTAGGACAATAAAATAAGGATACTTTAAGGACAAACTATAAAGAAATCTCCATTAAAAGAATATTTTTAAAATGTTGAAAAAGATATGGTCTTTCGAGGTCATTCGAACTCGGTTCGTCTTGTCTTCTTTCTTCTTTTTCTAATCATTTAATGCCGTCAATGATAGCAATGAGATCTCTTTGGCAGTAAAGACATTCTATAAAATGGATTAGTATTGCTGAGAAATTCGAAATTTCTTTAATACGTGTAACTGGAATCTATGTTGCCAGGCTCATATTTTTGGTGATTGTGGGCATTTCTTAAGTTCTAACCTAGAGTCGATCTAATCGAACCGGTTTATCGATTGTCATTTGTAGTCCATAGGATTGGCATGGAGTTAGGTGGAATTCGGAATGCTCCATTCCAATAATGCCCATTTTAAACTTGAACCACTTCCGTTTCCTCCACACAAAGCTCCTCATAAAAAAGGAGTAACCAAACGTATGCTGTAGTTTTATATTTTTAACGCTGATTCCTCTTTTTCTCTTTTCTTTTTGTTTCATAGTTCCTTAATTATTTCATTTATGGTTTCCGGACCCACCCCTTGGCTACGTGCCTGGGTCAAGAGAAAACGCGAACTATGAGGGTTTTCATACCCAGGGTCGTGCATCTGTTTGGCTAACATTCAAGTAGTGAACAGGTGCTTGTTTTCCAGGAGGCGGATACGTTTTGTCAGTATGCCAAGCTCCGCGATTTCACAGAATCCCGCAAAGCATGCAGCACTGAAGCATAGTATATCCCGGTAATTGTGGTACTCTTTATGTCAAAAGCTAGTACTAATATCCCATGCTGATCCCAAATAAGCGTGATCATCATTTTAGTCTTTCAGAGTTAACACAGACTTCCTTTGGTAGTGGTACGTCACCATGCTATCATTGATTTAATGAGGTTTTTATGTAAGTATTTATGCAAGGGAATGACTCAAAAAAGTGTTCGGACCTCCAACTCCGACGTTACGTCGGTCTTTTAGGTGTGCCCAGGATTTGGGAAGGAACTGGCCCTGGCCTGCTAGAAGGTACAATTCCGGCCTTCGCCTTGTGGGAGTGAAGAAAACGAGGGAATACATATAGTCCAGTTAATAGGTGCCAAAATGTGTGTGCTTATTGCATTAAGTGAGGTAGTTTTAAAAACTTGATAGAAGACTGCAATAGGATGATCTAAATAACATACTAAAGTTGCAACCTCGTCAGATTTCCGCTGGCGCCGCCATCTTGGTAAAATGGTGCCTGAAACAGAATCTTCCTTAAATAGCGTGATGTTTCTTTACAAATAATTCGGCTCCCTTACATTCTAGCACAAAATGAGTTATGAAAAACAAAGAGCATAAAATTTACTACAATTAAGGTCCCATACATTTTTTTTCGAAGAATCAATAGTTTAGATGAAATAGTCGTAGGAAATTGATATTTATTCTTTCATTCCTACAGAAAGTTTTTTGTCATTTATTTTCTGTATCTGCCAGATTGTATTGTTTTCCTTTCGGCGTACCACTTCACTTTCATGTTTGCTACATTTTGCAATATTGCTTCAATAGGTTGTTGCAATAATCTCATTTCCATACCACCCTTTGAGTAAAGGTTGCGGTGCGTTTTTTTCTTCTCCTTATGGTATCCCCAGTAGGCCTACTCCACAGTAAGTAATACAAACATATTGTTTTGCAAGACTTCTTGCTTTTATTCCTGATGTTGACAAAATAGAATCGCTAAAATCATCCTCGGTACCAGTATTATAATTGGGTTCAATTATAATACTAAAACCTTTGGGTTCCATATCACCACACTCTGACTGCAATGTGACGCCGTCCTCAATGCTTAGAAAAAATGTTTCGACCTGTGAGTCAAGAATGTCTTCCTCGTAAGACTCATCGAGAACTTCTTGTACATTGATACACGATTTTCCATTACAGCTTAAACAAATTATTGAGTTATTTTAGTCCAGCTTTCCTGCAACCGCATGCTATTTCTCATCCTGTCTTACATTTGCAAGATATACACTTCATTAACGCTGGTGGTGCAGGATTCATCAATGTTGAAACTGGAATTAAATCAGCTTGTCTTCTTTTCTAACCCCATTGCTTCGGATTCTTCGTAACCTCACTACATAACTAAACTTGATGGTAAGTTCGTACTAAATGTTGTCTTGCAGTAGCGGTTGTCAGTGGCAACCATGCAAGATGAAATTTACTTTATGTTAAGCATCTGGAAAAACAGTGATATCGATATTCGTCGATGAATTTTTTTCTTTCTTATTGTATCCGTATAATGCGAGAAGAAAACGTTCTCCTACATCAGCAATTGCATCCGGTTCAGCATTTTCTTTCTGGAACTCCTGAACATATTCATTCAAATGGTTTTGTTTACTCAAAACTGTTAGGAACTTCATCTTCTCAGGATTGAATGGGGCACAGTTCGTGTCTGAGCCACTGAATGCATGGAGAAAAAGTATATTGTCTTCAATTATTTTTCCGCATTGTAAACGGTGAGAAGACAATGTTTGCAAGTTTGCTCGTTTTCCTGGCTTCAAGAAGTTAAGATTTTCATAGGCTACGCCTAAACTTGCTAAAAGAACTAGGAAATCTATATCTTCTCCAACAATTACTACATTGTCGAATAAAGAAGAGGATGACATCTCGATAGCTGTTTTTACAATAAGTGTGTCTGCATCTTCCGTTGCTTGTCTAACCACGTAATTCGCGTTCTCAAATTTCTTCTCCAACATAGAGATGAACCGGGCGAAGGCATCACAACATCAGAAACTGTATTCATGTCTTTTAAATCTATCATCATAATCTTTTTCAACCCAGATTCCGACGCTGCTGAAATGTCTTCAAAGGAACATATCAAAATTGCCCCCATTACTTTTACAGATAACATTGTCGAAAGTTTAAGTATTCTTTGATCCGGAGCAATAGCTGTGCTTGGGATGATACAGTGTTTGCCACCCATAGCATGGAAGGTATTGTAACCACCCAGTGTTAGTGTTGAAAACGGCGTTATCAAAAGCGAACTGCGAAAATGAATGAACCTTCCTTGATTGAAGTCAGTGGGTGCAAGAACGCAGAGAATTCCATAGAAGAAACAACGTTGATAGATTTTTGGATCCGTATTTTTTTAAATAGAAATGAGGCGAGACCAATTTGCATGGGTGACAGAAATGATCGAGGTCTTGCTTTGGCGATAATCGCCTGTGCGAGAGCAGTACATTTTGTCTACCATTTTTCCAAAGGTCTGCGATATTTGTTAAAATGATTCGCCGTAAGAATACGTTTAACGATTCCAGAACAACGTAATTTACATCGTGCAGAAAATCATCAGGAGGAAGATATGATGTTGCATATACTTTGCGTCAGATATCCTCCAGAACAATTGCTGCTGCTGCCTCGACAAACCATTTTCATTGTTTCTCTTATTTGCATACCATGCGTCAGTAATTGCGATTATACCGGTATCCAGTACTGCGGAAGCAAACAACCGAAGATTTTTGAGTAGTTTCGACAATGAGAATATCCTCACCATATTTTTGTAACAATCTATTTTTCACTGTTCTTGGATCCGGACGTAAGTCTCCTTTGATTCCATCTATAATTTCTATTAAACTAAATTGACATTCATCACTGTGTGACTCCAGGAACTCATACATATCTTCCATAGCTTCATCTACGTTTGTAGCCGGTGGATAATGTTTCTCCTTGCTAGTTCTTGGGGACTAGATAATTTTTGCATGCACAATTTGTGATATTTTGCATCTACTGCAACTAGATCGGGCATAAATTCGACTCGTTCAATAATTTTAGGGGCCCATTCATCATTACGCTTTTTCGCCGATTTTAAGACTGTCTTTAACAGTTTAACTTAGCACGTCGTACACAACTTCGCGATTACCCTTTTTTAAAAACAATTCTTCTATTAATTCCTCTGCACACAAGAAGTAACATTTCTTGAAGTCAAATGAAACTTCGCTAGATCTCAGCGGGGAAACGGAACTCTGGTTTTAAGCTTACACTTAAATGAACTGACATACTTCTCATTTGTATATCGGTTACGGCACATATCGTGAACGACTACGGAAGTTAACCCTATTAACAATAGTATCTTCATCACCTCTCTTAGCACTATACACTCAAAAAGTATTCAGTTCTTTCTCTTTCCCAACACAAATAGGACTTTCCGATAAATTTGTTTCGCAAATAAAACACTGCTGTTCTGAAGTCACCATCACACAGTTCTGCACTTACAACATATGACTGTGAATGACCGAATAGAAAGAGATGCGTCTATGGTCCCTTTTGAGGAGTCAGCGGAATGGATACTGCAATTCAACCCAACGGAGACCCGTTAGAATTATCCAGCTGGTTAAGCGTCTTCTGTCACGAGATTCTGTACTGAAAGCGAAATCAAATTAAAATTTTTAAAACATGAGTGCGAAGTGGTAAAACTACTGAAAATGAGATTTTAAAAAAATGTAGGTTCGGAAAAAGCATTGTCAATTTCCTAGAACTGTTTGATCTAAACTATTGATTCTACGAAAAAAATGTATAGGACCTTAATTGTAGCAAATTTTATGCTCTTTGTTTTTGATAGTAACTTATTTTGTTAGAATGTAAGGGAGCCGAATTATTTGTAAAGAAACATCACGCTATTTAAGGAAGATTCTGTTTCAGGCACCGTTTTACCAAGATGGCGGCGCCAGCGGAAATCTGACGAGGTTGCAAATTTAGTATGTTATTAAGAACATTCTAATGCTGCTTGTAGACGATCAAAGAAAGCTTGAACAAGACCATTCAATACCTCAAATTTACACGTTCAAAGGAGTATTGTTCAAGACACTTGAACAAGAGTCTCGAATGGATATGAAACAACTTTTACACGATCATAGAGGTTTTAAATCATGCTTTATATACTCGTTGATAGGTGGCAGTCCAAAACCAGTTACTAAAACTATGAAAACAAATGAAAACGAAACTTCGTACTGATTTAGTTCAGACCTGCGCATAAATAACTATGATATTAGCATATTTTTCGTAATTTTCTGCACGCATTTGGAAATTAATAGATTACTGGTATATGAAATCATTTAGAAATGCGTCAATTGATTTTGTAGCAATCCCCTTCGAATTTCCACAAAGTATTTTGCCCCTTTTACATTAAATGCGGGTTAGGTTAACTTAAGTTAAAAAAGAGTAAAGTGCTGCTTAGGTATAAAATCCCTGTACTAAGCTTTTTAAAAATTTGATTCTTCAAATGGCGTACTGATGGTAGAATCACACTCAAAAAGAAAAAATCGAACTATATCCCGAAATTGTGTCACGAGACAATGACTGCCATTTGATATTATTTATGCTATGACATCGAAGACTTTAAAGAAAAGGCTGAAAACACAAGAAAACAAACGAAGCAATGACAATTTATTTTTTTCAGCCATTGGACTTAGTGCCCATATCTGCATCAGACTTTCTTCACAAACCTATTCCATATTTGGTACTGGTTAAGAATAACCCGTCAAACAAACAGTAATTTTACTGTTAAAATGTGTGAGTGCGTATGAAAGAGGATTGTTTGGGATAATAATTTCTACTGTCGGAACATGCCTGTAAATGTAGGAAACCAGTATTTTATGTTTAGAAGTTGAATGTTACCAGTATAAAACCATTACAAGGGCTATAGTTGAGTTCAAAAGAGTGAATACGAAGTCAAGAGTTTGTTGCATGCTTATTCTTATGTTTCTTGCACTATAACCTCCGTCGATGACGCGCCTGCTCATGACGGACGTACTCTCGGGTGGATACCTTTCTACGTTAATGCCCTTACACTGTTAATAGAATTCTCGATTTTAGTGTTTTTTCACTTTCGTACATGTGGCATGTGTCTGGATACGCATTTGTATCTTACGAGAAAGTCCTTGTAAAATTAACTTGCACGATGAAAGCAACTCCTACCTTAAGAAATAACTCCTGAAATACTACGTGTGAATTCCGTAATAAAATAATTGCATGTTTTTTGTAATAGGATAACATGTAACCTTTTCTAGGGTACTTCAGTTTGAGAGTATATTATCAATCTGTACGCAATTATTTTTTTTATTATTCCAGATTAATAACAGTACAAAACGTCTTATTAAAGCAAGAAAAATAGATTTATATTTTTTATTTGATGGACTCTTCTTTCTTAATCTACACCCGCTATTCTTCTATATTAAATTTTCAAATTAATACTTATACCTATCAATGCTTCAAAATTTAACAATAGTTATGGGCATGCAAGCCTGTAATTAGATAAATTGTGTATATTAGGGATGGTACCGAGACCGAGACGGACTTTTACATACTGAGAGGAGACCGAGACGGGCTTTTACATACCTAGACGAGACGGAGACGAGACAGACCTCTATAAATCGGGACGAGACCGAGACGAGACCTTGGTCAGTCTCGGTCTCGTCACGAATATTGACAGCTATTTTGCCTTTACTCAAAATTTGTTTCGTTGCTGTGTGAGATAATATGGGAATGGTTGACTGATGTACAGTGGCGTATTTAGGGGGTAGGTGTCGGTCTTAAGCTCCTCCCGAAATAAATTTCTGATCATTTTTTCGCATTGCATGTACAACACAAATGTTTCTTACCCGTTCCTCAAGCCTCTCTCGTAACAAAATCCACTGCTGTTTTATATAATCTTCTCTCTCTCTCTAGCTATATATATATATATATATATATATATATATATATATATATATATATATATATATATATATATATATATATATATATATATATTAGGGTGGTCCTTAATTACATGGCGATTTTTTTTTTCGAATTTCTTTGCTCCCAACCCCTAAATTGGTTCCATGTCGGACCCAATTTATCCATGAAAAAAATGGGCTCAATCGAAGAATATTTAACCGACTCCCAACCGACCTAAAGTTTGAATGCAAATCCAATATCTTAATATATAGGAAAAGCGTGGAATAAACCCTTCTTACTTTAAAGCGGCTGAAGGGAAAGGGACCAAATCTTGGATACAGGGATTGGAAGTAATCCACATCTCACCCTGAGAAATAGCATGATGGCGGCCATTTTGAAGTCCGCAATTTTGTATTCGGACCCAAAATTTTAAATGGAAATGATTTTTTGTGACATCGTTTTTGGGTAACCTTTCATTATAAAAACACATCTTCCTATATTTTCAACTTATCTCTGGTCATTTAATTCTTTTTAGCTTTGAAATAATAGTTTATTATCTTTCAATATTGCTTTTTTTTCTTTATAGGTTACTGAAATATTAATAAACTATTACATACATGTAACAAGGAAATAATTATATATGTTGTTATATAATTACATCCCGTCGAAATACACACCAGCCTATATTGAAATTATTGATATGAAATGAAATTACATAAATAATATAATGAATGTTTAAAATGATAAAAGAAAGCTGAAGACTGTGGATAACTAGCCAAATTCCACTCCATCATTAAGCCAATTTTTGTAGCATCTGGATACTTTTTTCTGTGTTCACTGACTATCTGCAATATGTATTGTTTCTCTTTTTCGACCTTTGTTAAAATGTTCCCGTATTCTTGTATCAGTTTCACACCCCTCTCTGCAACATCATTCACCACTATAATGTTTTTCAATATATTCAACCCACGTTGAAAATTCACATCTTCTTTCCAAGTAGATGGGCATGTGCATTTTTTTCTTTACTTTATGGTTTAATTCAAATAAGGGAAACTATTCAACAATCTTATAAATCTGCAGCCCGTACAGAGATATAAACTCACAGAATATTAAGTTTCTTCGGAGCTACTTCGGAGCTTTTATTTTCCATAGTTGATAATTATTACACGTTCAGAGATAAGTGGAAAATAAAGGCAGACGTCTGTTTGTCGTCAAAAGCTACCTCAAAATGATATATCGTACGAGGTAATTTCTATTTAAAATTTTGTGCACGAATCCAAGATTGTGGACGTAAATATATGCCTCATCTCGGTCACTACTCAGTATCAGGTATGGATCTACTTCTACAACCTCTATCCAAGATATGATTCCTTTCCATCAGCCATTTTTAAGTTACAAGAGTTTATTACAAACTTTTGCCATATAGTATACATTGTAAATGCATTCAGATGTTTAGGTCGCTTGGGGATCGGTTAAATATTCTTCGATTGAGCCCATTTTTTTCACAGATTAATTTGGTCCAACATGGAACCAATTTAGGGGTTGGGAGCAAAGAAATTCGGAAATCGAAAATTAAGGACCACCCTAATATATATATATATATAGTCGCGGATCCAGGATATGATCAAGGGAGGGGCTAAATCATACGTTGCCTCTTTATTCAGTGTATACCTGAGCGTTAAGGGGGGATATAGCCCCTATAGCCCTTCCCTTGGATCCCTGCCTTTATATATATAATTAAAAATGCTGAAAATTTATACCATGTTGTGGGGGGGGGGGCAGGGGTGACTTCCACATTGCATTTTGGGACTCAGCAGTGTTTTCAATTTACAAAATACACAAGTAAGAATGATAACACAGCATTTCTAACTTAAGTGCTACCCAACAATACTTTTAACTACTTGAACACTCAATTCCCTCTTGAACCACAGAACACTCAATTCTCATTTGAATATTCAGAAGTTCTAGGCACGGCTGAACCTTCCCAATGAGTGTTGGTACGGAAGAGTGTAGAATTAGCATTGACCATTTATATTTTGAATAATAATTACGGGCCATCTGGGTCATTTTTGCTTAAAAACGGGACATTTAGGCATTCCGTTTGAGAATCAGAAAAAAACGGGACAACGGTTCAAAATAAGGGACTGTCCCGGCTAAAACGGGACGTCTGGTCACCTTGCAATACAGTATCACCAACATCAACATTTTAGAGATCTCTAATAACTCAAATGGCATAGACGGTGCAATGCGCATCATTTGTATCTTGGCGTCAAATTCTATGATCGTGTTATAATGTATTTCGAATGAATGAAGGAACAAAGTTACCAGAAATGGAAAGTTTAACTTTTTGTAAAGACTTCACTTCGAAAACGCGCTGACATATCATGTCTCATCATGTATATGCTTCGAAAAGACTTAAGTGATCATAATGTCATTTACAATAATACCGTTTCAGAGATACCAAATAAATGAGTCGTTATCGTTATATGCTTAAAATAACGTATTTGTGTTAAATTTTTATAATGACTGTTGCTTTAGTTTGCTTCTATAACATTACAACAATAGTTTTTGGTGGTTCTAATTACAAGTCGCAGTTCCGTTGTTTTAAGTAGTGTTACCAGCTTAAATAAATTGCTAAATAATATTCTAAATATAGTGCAAATAACGTAGTTAAACTGTAAAATATTTTAAAATTACTCGTTATTTGTTTTATGGTGCAAGAATGTTTTCAAAAGACGATTTTTTTCGTAGTCTTTATAATGTTAATGTTAATGTCAAAGTTTTGGTTCCATCAATACATGTAAATGCAAATTGTAACTAAAATTAAATGTAACTGATAACTTTTCAGTAACCCTAGTTGTTCCCCTAACCCTTAATCCTGATGTACAGAAAACCATGTTTAATTAAAAGTTCTAATTACGCCCTAGTTACATTTCACTTGTTTTAGTTTGACACCGACCACCTCAAACGCTATCCATACTATATAGCTATATGCAATTGTGCAAGTTAGTAATACACATTGTGTTGATTTTTGGTTTGGCTTGTTTTAGTTTAATGTCCCACGATTATGCTAGGGTGTCTAAAGGAGACGTGGAGCTAATGATTATAATGGAATCCGAACCACATCGGTCGTTCAACTGTACCCCCACCGGAAATCGAATTCGGGACCACGCGAACCGAAGTCAAGCGTGCTAGTCACTAGACCAAATGCAGGTCCTCACATTGTGTTGATTTAAATCATTGAGTCAGTGTTGTCAGATTCGAAGATCAAAAACTAGCGTGTCTGTGCTCCAAAAGTTGCGGATTTGAACTATTTGTAGGCCAAATATATACAGTAGAAATGAATTATTTGGCAACTAATGACTGGTACTAATGAAATGATTTTTAACATGGACTGGAAAATGTGCTGGATATATTGCAAGAAATTATGATCGATGAACAAAGACAATTCTAGACAGGATACCACGAGATAAAAACAACCTAGAAAACGTCCTTGTACAAGAAGGTTTGACGAAATCAAGGACAACTGGGGGGGGGGGGGTGTAATCTGAAAAAGAATTGCTCAAGATAGATAGTTGTAGTGAAGACTTGGAAGGATCTTCATCCAGCAGTGGGTTGATAATGGTTGATCATGATTATGGTCATGATTTTATTATATCTGGACCTCAGAGATAAACTAAACCAAGTCATAATTTCGTAATTTTACAGGAGAAGCGAAAAACCGGAGACTATGTTCTTTCTAGTTGTGTAATAATGTAAGTCTAAAAGCATCCTATTACTTTGTAACTACTTACTAGGGATGATTCCATACCGAGACCAAGTACCTGGGGAAAACCTATATATCGTCTGAAAGCTCCCGCCGTGAGAAGTACGAAACCGTTTTCAATCCCGCAAACTGACCCTATATGGAGCCAGTTTGTTGGTGTTTGTGACCTTATGTATGGTATATTCGACAGAAATAAAAATGAATATTACGATGTATCACACGTAAGCCCCTGAGCCCATCATGTTCCTGTTTGGCTCACTGCTAGAATGTGACTCGAGTAAGGGTTTGATAATATCACTCTTCACCCAAACATACCCATTTCGTCAGTGTTGCCAACGAATTGTAAATACAACGTGGCAGATGGTTTCTGTACCACTCGATGTATATCCATGAAAACGCGACATAAACATCATTCGTCACTAGAGAAAATTTACTTCGGACATATTCCTCTTCCAAGGACTCCAGTTTATTAGTGTTGCCAACCAAGTATAAAAATAAGAAATTGTAAAACACTTTCCGTACGATATGAGACGTTTATACACCAAGCTTGGCAGAAACATCACACGAACTATAGCATAAAGATGTTGAGTGTGCCGTTTCCCAACCGTTCTAGGTTGTCAGTGTTGCCATCAAGTGTAAACATCACAATGTTGAAGATGTCGTTAATGTCATTGAACGAACATATGACAAAAGTGATAGAAGCAGCATTGGACAATGTAAAAGATAGTGTGAGTGTCCCCATCTCCCAAGCACCTCAATTAGACGGTGGTCCATACTAGATTTGTAGTATGTTAGTGAACCCACAAGCACCCATGTTGTCATGTTTGAAAATGCGGTAGACTTCATGCGAAAATCTTGAATGTTCGCAGATTGGCAACACTGCCACACTGGGATGCTTGGCAGACGGGGACATACACTGTTGGGAGACGGGGACTTGGGAGACGGGGATATAATTAGACTGTGGCCCATACTAGATTTGTAGTATGTTAGTGAATTCACAAGCACTCATGTTGTCATGTTTGAAAATGCGGTACACTTCACGCGAAAATCTTGAATGTTCGCAGACTGGCAACACTGCCACACTGGGATGCTTGGGAGACGGGGACATACACTGTTGGGAGACGGGGACTTGGGAGACGGGGATATAATTAGACTGTGGCCCATACTAGATTTGTAGTATGTTAGTGAATTCACAAGCATCCATGTTGTCATGTTTGAAAATGCGGTAGACTTCATGCGAAAATCGTGAATGTTCGCAGATTGGCAACACTGCCACACTGGGATGCTTGGGAGACGGGGACATACACTGTTGGGAGACGGGGACGTGAGCCGGGACAGAGAAAATAGATACATATAGCTCGAATTACCTATATACTTATATAATATGTATGTCCGTCCATGTTTAGCAAGTCCGTCCATGTTTCAATCAATATAAAATTTCAACATAATGAACGCACGATTAGTTTTCTCGAATAAAGACCACATGCACCGCTGAGAGCTCAGGAATAAGCTTAATCCATGTTACAGCACTGGATATATGCTTATGTAATACATTACGACTTTATGAACTTGTATAAGGAACAGAATGTACTTAAAGTGAGACGCGAACTATACGAAACATCGGACTTTGAATCTAACTTAATTGGTGATCCAACCCGAGACCACAGGTAACAAAGATGAGTGCCGTAGCTCCCACCACAAGGTTAAAGAAGTTCCTGTTTTAAAGTGTCAATTAAACACTGATATGTGAAACGGTAATAAAGCACTTGGTCAATTTGAAACAAAATATAATGTAGTAATAATTTACTCTGTTAAGATAATGAATGTTATATTCTGTTTCTAAAATGACAGGCAAAGCAGAATGTATTGGATAATAACTGAGAAATTGTAAATTTCAATTTCGGCGCGATTATTTCTAAGTACATTCGTGCTCCTATGTGTTGCGTTATCCGTTAGGAGGTATTGAACAATTTTGATTCAAAGGAAATAAATAAATTACTGTATAGTACTGGAGTTAATTTAATAGAATTTAATTGTATAGGTAGTACTGAGGCTATTTGAGACAAAGTCTATTGTTGAAAGTGAAATATGGGTTACTATTATTGCTTTATCATAGGGATGTTATACCCACTGATGACTGAAGCTGGAACACACATATGGAAAGCATTAGCGCTAGCAAATTAGCTACGAAGAGGTACATCATACCATAATTCTAAATCAAGAATGAAGGCAAAAAATAAGAAGCGGAAACGGCAGACTGTATGATAATAATACTTTCACAATTTTAATTTCACACTATTTATTTCGAGACTTTCGAAACGAGACCGAGACTTGGCCTTCCAGACCGAGACCGAGATCGAGACAAGCATCTGTTGACAGAGACGAGACCGAGACCGAGACGGCGATTTTTGACTCGAGACGAGATCGAGACCGCTACTTATCAACCGACACGAGACCGAGACTGTATAAAGTCTCGTCTCGTCTCGTCTCGATACCATCCCTAGTAACAAAATTACTAACAATATCTTCCAGCCCAGATAGTATGCTAATTCAAGACGATCCAAAAAAGCTTAAACAAGACCATTCAATACTTCAAATTACACGTTCAAAAGATCAAGAGTGACACTTGAACAAGAGTCTCGAATGGACTTGAAACAACTTTTACACGATCATAGAGGTATTGAATCTGTTTTATATTCTTGTTAATAAATGGCAGTCCTAAACAAGTGACTGTAACTATGAAAGCAAATGAAAGCGAAACTGCCCACTAATTTAGTTCAGGCCTGTGCATGAATAACTATAATATTAGCATATTTTTCGTAACTTTCTGCAGGCATTTGTAGTTTAATAGATTATATTAAATAATTTAGAAAACAGGTCAATTTATTTTACAACAAATCCCATCAAATTTTCACTAAGTATTTTGTCCTTTTTACATTAAATGCGAGTTAGGTTAGCTGATGTTAAAAAAGTAAAATGCTGCTTAGGTATAAAATCGTTCCCTATACTAAGCTTTTTTAAAAATCTGATTCTTCAAATGGCGTGCTGATGACAGAACCACACTCAAAAAGAAAAAATCGAATTGTTTCCTAAAATTGTAGGCAATGTCTGCCTTTTGATGTTATTTATGCTATGGCATCGAAGACTTTTTAAAGAAAAGGCTGAAAACACAGAAAACCAAACGAAGCAATGATAATATTTCTTCAGCTACTGGACTTACCGCCCATATCTGCATTAGACTTTCTTCACAAATCTATCCCATATTTGGTACTGGTTAAGAATAACCCGTGACACGAATAGTAGGGTATAATTTTACTGTTAAAATGTGTGAGTGCGTATGAAGGAGGATTGTCTGAGATACCGTAATAATTCCCACTGTCGAAACATGCCTGTATAATGTAAGAAACCAGTATTTTACGTTTAGAAGTTTAATGTTGCCAGTATCAAATCATTACAAGGGCTATAGTTCAGTTCAAATGAGTGAATACGATGTGAAGGGTTTGTTGCACTATTCTCATTTATCCATGAGTCTTATTCTTGTTTCTTGCACTATAACCTCCGTCGATGACGCGCTGCTCCCTATGGACGTACTCTCCCGTGGCCCACTTCAATGCTCCTGCCCTGATGCTGTTAAATAGCATTCTCGATTTTATTATTATTATTATTATTATTATTATTATTATTATTATTATTATTATTATTATTATTGCACTGTCTTGTATGTAGTCTGTGTCAGGATGCACATTTGTACCTTACGGGAAAGCACTGGTAAAATTAATCTTGCACGCGCGAAAGCAACTTCTATCTTAAGAAATAACTTCTGAAATACGGTACTATTGTGGATTTCGTGTTAAAATAATCAGATTACAATGGGATAACATGTAATCATTTCCAGGATACTTCAGTTTGCGAACATATTATCAATCTGTACGCATTTATTTGATATTATCAGATTAATAACAGTACAAAACGTCTTATTAAATCAAGAAAAGTGAGTTTTATATATATATATAATTGACTCTTCTTTCTTAATCTACACCCGGTATTCTTGTATATGAAATTCTCAAATTAATACTTATACTTCTCCTTGCCTCAAAATTTGACAAAAGTTATGGACATGCAAGCATTATAACTATATAAATCGTGTATGTTATCAACAAAAAATACTAACAATATCTTCCGGCGCAAATATTAGCTTTTGTTTATTTTTATAATGCACACTTGGAATATCAGATAATTATGGAAAAGAGTAATAAAAGGATATTTATTCAACAACTGCTTCTCTGTCTCACGACGCCATCATAATTGTTTTGTATTTTCCTGCACTCAATTCGAGCGCGAATTGGCTATTGAAAGCTCTTGAATTGGATTGTTTAGAACAGGAACGAAACGAAATCTCTTGAAAGAAACTATTGAATTCAAGACAAAAATGACGTCAGTACTGACGTCTTTTTCATCAAATAGTCTTGAATGATCTTGAACAAGACTCTTGTTCAAACTTTCTTGGATCGTCTACAAACAGTATAATACACACTTCTACCAAGTTTTTAAAACTACCTCACTTAATGCAACCAAAAAGCACCTATTGACTGGACTACTAGTCTAATCAATGATAGTGTGCTGACATATCACCACCAAAGGAAGTCTGTGTTCAACTCTTGAGTGACCAAAGTAATGATCACATTTATTTGGGATCAGCATGGAGTATTACTGCTAGTTTTCCAGGCAAAGGGCACCACAATTACTAGGATATACTACGCTTCACTGCTGGGTGCGTTGCGGGATTCTATGAAATTCCAGAGCGTGGTATGCTGGGAAAAGGTGCCCGCCTCCTGGAAACCAACGCACCCGTTCACTGCCCGAAATATTGGCCAACAGATGCATGAGCTTGGGTATGAAATCCGTCATAGTTCGCGATTTCTCTTGACCGCACACCATCTTCATTCCACCTCTTTCCAACCATGCAGTCATTTCCTAGGGGAAGTACTTCTGCGATGTTGTCACGCTGCTTTCTGATGTGCGGTAATGGATTTTGGACCACTACACCTTACTTCACGTTCGGACCTATAACCAGTGCCGTGCCGTGGAAAATCAGCGCCCGGGGCGTGAGTATAAAACGGCGCCCCCACACACATATTCCAAGTAATTTTTCCTATCTTTTTTTCTCTTTCTCCCGAATTTTCACCCCCTTAATTCGGCGCCCGGGGCCGACGCCCCGCTGCCCCCCCCCCCACGGCACGGCCCTGCCTATAACACAGCAACGGTGCAGAGTTACGAGATGTACATTACCACATGACCTACATAGTTATGCAGGATTACATATGTAAAATTTTATCGAACTACGGTATGTGATAGTGGGTCAGGGTAAAATTTTCTCGCGCACCTCTCGTTAGCCCGCTAATTTCCAGGAAATCACACATGTGAAAATTACTCACAAGGGAACCTTCCGAAAATGATAGTTGCAGTGAAAGATGTGACCTATGCCAATTGAAAGAGCTGTAACAGAGATGTTAATTCCCAAAAAATTAGCTGCCCATAGCAATAGGTTCAAGAAATATAAGGGGTGGAAGTTTGGGAAACAGCAAGGTTGGACAAGGGGGGAAAGTGCAAATTCCGAAAAAAAGGGGGGCACGGCAAAATACAATGCTGACAAGTGATGCATAGAAAGAGACTTGCCACAATAGGGAACAAATGAAGGCCACCAGTGGGGGTTAACAGTGTTGCCAAATGCAATGAAAAGTACATGTTTTGCAAAGAACACTGTATGAAGTGAGTGCAATATTCAGTGTCAATCTGTCATGTAGAACATAAGATATGACGTATATAATCAGTGTTACAATCTAACAAAAGAGAATAAAAAGACAGAAGTACTAAAAATACGGAAAAGACGAAGTTGGCCATAATGCGCCACATTTGATCACGAGCTGTGCATATTAGAATGAACAAAACAAGAAAGCACCAACTATGCAGGAAATCAACGTACCTAGAGTCGAAAAGAAAAACGAGTTCCAAAGTTGGCAGCACTGGCCATGAAAATCCAGACAATTCTAATATAGTTAGGCCACTCGCTTCACAAAAAGAAAATTCCGACAACAGGCATTAGCCTTCGCATCATTTGTACATGCTTGTCCACATTGTACGTGCAATTGTTCGATGAGACAATGGTCCAAACAGAAGATACATTTGCAGTGAGCACAGCGGCATACTACCAATCCGTCACATATGGTACAATGATCGCCTGTGAATGTCTCGAAACAGTACTCTAGAGGTGTCGGAACCTTTGGTGGTCTTTCTATCACATATCCACACCTGTTGAAAGCAAACATAATCAAAGGCTTGATCTGCTGTGTGTTGCTGTCTGCAGTACTATCACCGCCTATATGATATATCCAGAGTGTCCCACCTAACTCTGCGATTGAAATAGTTTTAAAGCGAAAAAATGTGGCACATCCAGTTGTGCAGGAATGTACCCATGTCAGCCGGCGACAAACTTCTGTGAGACGCAAGTGCCCCCAAGTCCCCCATCATAGGGTCCCAGGGGCCAACTTCAAAATTTCAAATAGCACCATCGGTCGAGTTATATTTATTTCGATAAATCTTGGAATATGCAACAACGCATATCAGAAATATTTACTATATGGAATTTCAAAATGGCCGCCAAAAATATCTGCACCGTGACATGAACAACGTGCACTTTTGGCTGCCATTTTTAAACCAGTGCTTCATATAGCAAATGTTTCTTATAGGCAGTGTTGTATCTATCCAGAGGAATATCACCCGCCCCCTGTTCCCATTTGAAATGTTGCGGTTGGCCCCTCGAGCCTTATGATGGGGGCGCTGGGGGACTTGCTTCTTACAAAGTTTTCTTGGCCCTTGACATGAGTGCATTCCTGTGCAATTGGATTTGCAACATCTCTTTCCGCTTCGCAGCAATTTGAGATCACAATGTTCGATGCCATGTTAAGACACAACATATATTTGTGGCGGCCATTTTGAAAAACATGCTTCATATTGCAAATATTTCCTATAGGTGTTGTTGCACATTCCATGATTTATCGAGAGAGGTATCACTCGGTCCCTGTTGCCATTTGAAAGTTTGAAGTTGACTCCTGGGGCCCTATGATGGGGATCCTGGGGGCACTTGCTTCTCACAGACTTTTATCTTCCCCTGACATTGGTATATTCCTGCACAACTGGATCCGTCACATTTTTGTTCGTTTCACAAATCTTTGAGGTCACAAAGTTTGGTGGGACACCCTGTATATTCCCACATACGACCCAACCATGACAAATGTTCACTACTTCTATTATCGGTTTTTGGCTCAACCCAACCATTTCATGTTCCCCGACTTGACATTGCCTCAATCACTCCAGCATTGATGCATTCCGAGTGATGCCTGTTGCCGGAATTTTCTTTTTGTGAAGCGAGTGGCCTAACTATATTAGACTTGTCTGGATGTTCATGGCCAGTGCTGCCAACTTTGGAACTAGTTTTTCTTTTCGACTCTAGGTACGTCGGTTTCCTGCATAGTCGGTGCTTCTTGTTTTGTACATTCTAATATGTACAGCTCGTGATCAAATGTGGCGCATTATGGCCAACTCCGTCTTTTCCGTATTTTTCGTACTTCTGTTTTTTCTATTTTCTGTTGTTAGATTGTACACTGATTATACACGCCAGATCTTATGTTCTACATGACAGGTTGACACTGAATATTGCACTCACTTCATAAAATGCTCTTTGCAAAACATGTACTTTTCATCGCAGTTGGCAACATTGTTAACCCCACTGGTGGCCTTCATTTGTTCCCTATTGTGGCAAGTCTCTTTCTACACATCACTTGTCAGCATTGTATTTTGCCGTGCCCCCCTTTTTTGCGGAGTTTGCACTTTTCCCCCTTTGTCCAACCTTGCTGTTTCCGAACTTCCACCCCTCATATTTCTTGAACCTATTGCTATGGACAGCTAATTTTTTGGGAATGCTCATCTCTGTTACTGCTCTTTCAATTGGCATAGGTCACATCTTTCACTCCAACTATCATTTTCGGAAGGTTCCCTTGTCAGTGACTATTGATTTGCGAGCCCTCGCTCATATAGGCGAAAATGTTGCAAAATACTTGCAGAACATCCCCTTGTAATAAATGCTTCGAATTACCAGTCACTGTGTATATATATACAAGTGGTACATCTATAAAACTGCACAAATCAAGTAAGTCTAAGCAGCTTGTATTGTAGTGTAAACTGTATCGAATTGTTTGTTGTTTTGGCGAGTGCTATGATTCAGAAGATCTAAGTATTTTAAAAGCCTACCTAAGATTATAAATAGTCTATATTTTAGAGTGTATGAAAGACTAAAAAGTATGTTGAAAGTAAATTCAAAACTCTGATACTTATGTGATTAAACTTTCCTCCTGATCCTCAAAAGGTTACGTTCGTCGATTTGTTGTACTTTGTCAAAATTATATCTATCAGCGCTCAAACAGATTTTCAATACCATAAAAAGGGGCGGATCAAGGACGGACTTCTGGGGGGTGGTGGGTTGTAGGGAAGAAGTGCCGATTATCACACCCCTTCCTAATTCCGTACCCCGTTGGATTTCGGCCGGGGAGTGTTGCACTCTGGTGTTAACACGTGTACTATAATCGGCTGAGGTATCTACTCCAGTAGACGGAGTTTCGCCGCGCTGTGTGCAGGTGGAAGAAAAGTACGAGCTGTTGTAATTTTGGTGAAGGCCAAAATATTTTGCAAGATTGTCGTCAACGATATATTCTGCAGTGAAAGGTATGATATAATCATATAATTAGTGCATAAATGGTATGTGTAACTACCTAGTTATAGTGGAAAGTGTATATTGCGAAGTGGATACCAAATGTGTAAGTGGTAGAAGTAGGCGCCATGTTAGCATGCCCACTTGTGCCGAATATCGCACCCTGCATATGTTCCAAATACCACATGGGTGCGATATTACAAATAGCACTTTTCACCTTAGAATGATGTCACATAAGACTGTACAGGGCATGTTCCGTGTGGGTTGTGCCGAACAGGATATAGATAAGCTAGTTTCCATTAGGTTAGGGCGAAAACCAACTCTTGGGTACAATCTGGAAAGTGAATTAGTGAAGTATTGTGTAGATATGGAATCTGTGTTTTTTGGTTTAACGGCCAAGGATATCAAACTTTTAGCTTTTCTACTCGCCGAAATCAATTCCACATCCATTTCCAAAGAACCATTAGTCAGCTGGTGCTAAATGGTTTCGTGGCTTTATGACTCGCAATCCGAAGCTCACTCTAAGAAAACATCAACCGACAAGTCTTGTTAGAATTAAGGGGTTCACTAAAGAAAAGGTTAATGCATTTTTTGATATATACGAACCACTGGTTGACATTGTGCATCATGACCCAACAAAAATTTACAACGTTGACGAAACAGGCCTTACCATCGTCCAGCACAAAACAACAAAGGTGATTGCTCTTAAAGGGAAAAGGCAAGTTGGTTCAGTTTCGTCCGCGGAACGTGGTTCCCTAGTCACAGTGGTTTCATGCATGAGTGCGTTAGGGCATATTGTACCACCCCTTATTTTATATCCTAGAAAGAATATGAAGCAAGAACTTCTGGATGGTGCCCCTTATGGCACAATCTCTCATTGCCACAGCTCAGGCTGGATACAAATTGATAGTTTCCTTAAATGGTTCCAGAAGCAGTTCTTAACGAACGTCAGACCCTCCAAACATAATCCAGTTATTCTTATTCTGGATGGCCATTACTAACATACGTGTAATGTTAGGTTGCTTCAATTGGCACGCGAGAATGGTGTTCACATTTGTTCTTTGCCACCACACACGACACATAAATTGCAACCTCTAGACAGAGCTTTTATGCAACCTCTGAAGACATATTATGCGCAAGCAATAGAGACATGGCTCAAACATAACAAACACAGAGCAGTTACCCACTACGAAGTTGCAGCATTGTTTGGAGAAGCTTACAAAAAGGCTGCCACAATTGAAGTAGCTGCCAATGGATACCGAGTGACTGGTCTGTATCCCTGCGATCGCAATATATTTCCTGAGCATGAATACATTGCTGAAGCAAACGAAAGTCAGCAAGGAAGCAGCAAACGGAGAGACTGTGGCTTCCACACACGTGAGAACACTTAGGCCTACATCACCAACAGAAGACCCCAATAAATCTACAGCATTAGGCCTGCATGAATCACCTGCTGCTCACTCTTCAACGACTTTTGAAGGCTGTTATTTAGGAAACACCGATACGTTCAACCAGTCTTCGAATTCTTCAAATGGATGCACCTCCAGTGCATCGTCGCTCGTCTTACCATCGGGTGTAAGCCCAGTGCCTCATCATGTGCCTAATCCTGGTAGGCCTATGTCTAGAGGAAGACGAGGTGGTTCTACTACTCTTCTAACAAGCTCACCATACAAAAATAAACTCAGTAAAGATTTGCAACGCGCATCTCAAAAAGGAACAGTCAAACAAAATGAAAAGAAAGAAGCAAAGCGAATTGGAAAGGACACACGTTCGTACACAGAATAAACAAACGTTAAAGAAGGGGAAGAAAACACGGGAGAGAAGCCCTGGCATAACCAGTGATGAAGATTTGGATATGTCTTTTCATTTAGTGTCAACTGATGAAGACAGTGAAAATGAAGACTGAGAATGTCCTTATTGTAACGGAACATTTTCACGTGACAAAGGAGGCGAAAAATGGATCCGTTGTATTCAGTGTAGCTCTTGGTGGCATGAGCTATGCACGAGTACTCACGACTACAAGCAGTTTGTGTGTGATTTGTGTTTGGAACATTAGAATAATCACTTTCACATTGAATTTGACGTGAACACTGAACTGCATTGGCGGCATTGTTTTTTTTTATTTCGCCTCTTCTTTAACTACATCTTTCTAATGTTTTTTCAGAGCATCCATTCCATATTTCATTGAATATTTCTAGCTTAGTTTGTAGGCCTATGCAATTTCGATGTTTCATTTGTAATTTGTAGCACACATGTAGGCTATTCTGCAATGTCCATGTTCCATTTCTAGATAATTTGTACAAGAATGTTACATGCTTTAGAATGAAGACCAAACATGTTTTTTTTTTTTCATTGTAGCATGTAAAAGGCCTTAATAGTTGTAGCATATTAACATGTAAGAGGCCTCTGTTTAATTACATGCCTCATTATAACTTCTTGTTCTTGTTTTCGGCAACAAAGTCTTGCACATTATGCCCTTACAGAATATGTTCTCAATATCGCACCGGGGTACGATATTATGCACACTTGTTTTCAACTCGGAAAACCGTAGACTTTTGTTACGTTGTGTACAAGTATGTAATGTATTGAAATCCATTCTAGGCATCACACGAGTTGGCAAACACTCCATCCTTTGCCTTGTCCTTGTTCTGTTTTCATTTTCAACTATTTCTGCTTCGCTACGTACGAAAAATAAAATGGGAGCGATATTCGGCACCTCTCCCCTAATACTACTATTTAGAACTACTTTTAAGAGCTCCAAACTCTGGGATGGGTTCTATTTACATATAAAAGAAGGTAGATTTCTCTTCTGGAGAGGCAGACACCCCTATCGGCCCCTAGATCCGCCCCTGCCATAAATTCTTGCTACTCGCCTGCTCTTTCTTTGTTTGGACTCTTATTCCGAAAGGTTTGCTTCTACGTAATGCAAGTTTTGCGTTGTAGTTTGTAATACTCGACATAGCAGCTATAATTGAATATCTCGGTGCGAGAAAGGGATAGCTCCAATTGCGGATTTAATTCACAATTCAACAAGAAAACTGTTAAAAGGCAATTTATTTTCATTTAGCCTCCAAACATTTTGTAAAGAAATGTTGTATTATAGGAGTAAAACGTTTCTCTGCAATCATTTTGGATTCTAAAGCAGTGTAAATAGATTTCTAATAATATTTTGTTTAAAAGGTCAATCATAACCAGATGTAAAATTGGAGCTGTTCCATTCTTGCACCGACGTCTTCAATTAAATTTTGCGTTGAGTTGCGTTATTGTCTGCAAACTTTGCGATGCCATTGAAGAAATTGAATCTTTATCCGCGTTGGGCCGCATTTTGTAACGTTGCATCTACTCAACTAAAAATCTGCGATTTGATATGCAATTTAGTTTGTAGAGCAGTTATAAATGAATTTTGGAAGTTTTGCGTTGCGTTTCCTAAGGCAACTTTTGCGGAGGCAGCTACAAATCAATTCCTCCTGTTCTTTCTAGTTATTATGAAACAAGACTCTCACGTATAAGCGTACCTATAGTTAAAACCGAGTCGTCAAATGAATGAATACTTTTAAAGCACGAGATTATTTGATGGTGATGCAAAACAAAATACATTTATAGTCTTTCATATTGACGGATGTATTTTTATTCTGTACTTTTATATTAAATAATTTAAAAATATGAAAGAAGTCATTAATTTTATAATAAATAATCTGGCATATGTGTATTTTGTTAACAAAGCAAACTATCATTAAAGCAATTACAGTATATTGTGTTGTTTTAGCTATCTAAACGATAGCTGGTTTCAGTATTATTAAATTTAACACACCGTTATATTCTACTGAACAGATTGATACTCTACACCGTTTTATACGAAGTTTTATTATTTCATTAGCATATTCTACTTTGTTTTTCACTTAGTATATTACCATTTACCTTGAAAAATAATAATATTGAAGTTCAATAAGAAATCTTTCAAGCAAGCTGTAAATCTATTTGCTTACAAGAAAATATAAATAAATTTTAAATATCATTGAATTTTTAAAATTATTTTTTATTATAATCAGAAGGAATGAAGGTGTCGTCGGGTTTTCCCTAACGCTGATTTGGGCGGAAAACCATTTTTGATCGTGCCAACATCAAACACAAGAAAAAAAATGATGGTAGGGTTATGAAATGGCGGAGTTATGTCAAGAGTAAACAAAGTATTTATATTGGCTGCAGTTTCTGGTAAGAAATTATATTATATATAACTTTCTTTTTACTTAATTTATTATGTTAAGAGGTAAATGATAAATGCATGCAAAAGTCAAATATAATAAACAATATTTTTGAAATCAAATTGCGTTAGAGGAAGTACGATTGTCATTTGTTTATATTTAGTCTGTGCAGTGTTATCTTGAGGTGATTGCGGGCGTTGCGGGAAAGCTGTTACGTGTTAGTGAGCTGATCATAGTTCAGTAGATTACTTGTGAAAAAATAAGGTAGATAGGATAAAGATGCAGGCAACAGTAGTAAGTCAAGGTGCATTGCAAGCAGTACAGTTGGAGGCAGAAGGAAATCCTGTAGTGATGAGTATAAAAAGACCGTTTGATCCAGTGGCGCATGAATTAGACGCTTCATTCCGTCTTACACGTTTTGCAGACTTGAAAGGATGAGGGTGTAAAGTCCCTCGGGAGGTACTTCTTAAACTCCTTGAGGGACTGTTGCAAGATGAAAGTAATGTTCAGGATGAACATTCACATTTTTTGCACTTGACAGCGCCAAAGGTTGGAATTGGTATGGACTCCTCTGTAACTCCCCTAAGGCATGGTGGGTTATCATTAGTTCAAACAACAGATTATTTGTATCCTCTTGTTGAAGACCCATACGTTATGGGTAAAATAGCTTGTGCAAATGTTTTAAGTGATTTATATGCAATGGGTGTAACTGAATGTGATAATATGCATATGATACTAGGCGTGTCAACGAAGATGACTGAAAAGGAACGTGATGTTGTCATCCCGTTAATGATGAGAGGTTTTAAGGATACCGCGTTAGAAGCTGGAACAGATGTAACAGGTGGACAAACTGTGATTAATCCATGGTGCACAATTGGAGGTGTGGCATCTAGCGTATGTCAGTCTAACGAGTTTATAGTACCGGATAATGCAGTAGTAGGTGATGTTCTTGTCCTAACAAAACCATTAGGTACCCAAATTGCTGTGAGTGCTCATCAGTGGATGGATCAACAAGAAAAGTGGAATCGAATTAAATTAGTTGTGTCTGAAGAGGATGTACGCAAAGGTTACCTACGCGCAATGGATTCTATGGCACGTCTAAACCGCACAGCAGCTCGATTAATGCATAAGTATAATGCTCATGCAGCAACAGATGTTACAGGATTTGGTCTTCTGGGACATGCTCAGAATTTAGCTAGGCATCAGCGTAACGAAGTTTCATTTGTTATTCATAATTTGCCAACGATTGCTAAAATGTCTGCTGTGGCAAAAGCTTGTGGTACGATGTTTAAGCTACTTGATGGGTTTTCTCCTGAAACGTCTGGTGGTTTGTTAATTTGTTTGCCAAGAGAACAGGCAGCTGCGTATTGCAGAGACATAGATGAAACTGAAGGTTATCAGGCGTGGATTATTGGTATTGTGGAGAAAGGGGATCGCACCGCAAGAATTATAAGTAAACCTCGTGTGATTGAAGTTCCAGCAAAGGAAAAGGAGGGTTCGCTGTGGTAGAATGAAAACCCCTTGTGCTGACTTTCGTTCAATAAGGCTTTCCATGATATAAAAATGTATTCTTGTTACAGTCTTAATCTGTTATAGTCATTAGTGCTATGTTTAAAATGAAGATTCATATATTTTTTTCTGTGTTAATTACGTGAAGATTTTTCAAAATGTTCTTGATTCCTTGTTATTTAATTTTTACGTATTCATGTTAATTTGCTTAGTTTACAATTCAATTTGCCATGATTGGTTATAACGTAATGTTAATTATTACTCTAAAATAATTTCCGTTTATTGATGAGTTTGTCAAAGGTTATGGGAAAGGATTGGGAATGTAGCAATGAAAATTTAACAAGAAGTTGCACTTACATTGACACACGTCCATTATGATAAGTAGTTATGTGCCATTAGCTTTTCATGTAATTTTGTGATATACAGTCACGTAAACTTGATCTTCGTCTATCCATCTTATGAACGAATGTAGACAAAAGTAGTTTGTAGAGTTGCATTCCTTAAATAAGCAAAGAGCTATGCACATATTTTTGCAGTATTCCAAAACACTTCAGATAAGTACGTAGGGTTTACTGTTTTCTTTAAATTGTTAAGGAAGCCTAATCCAGCAATTTCAACACTGAATCACTGTTCGTTAGGTTGATATAACAACTGTAGTTAGCACTTAACGTTTATGCATAATATGATAACAGTTTTATAAACTTAGCATTATAAATTTCATGTATTCTGTTAGTGAAAATCTATTCAGTATATAGGCCTAGATAAGGGAAAATATTAATAGTACTTATAGGGGAGGCATTAAGGTAAACTTTTTATTTTACTTAAGTTTCATTTGTACTTGTTAAGACTTGAATTATCAACTAGATAAGAATGATTAAGAGTAGGGAAATCTGAATATACACAGATCTTACTCATATGATGGTAATCTAGTTGTTATAGTCAAGTGTTAATAAATTTTTCATAAGAAATAAAAATCTCAGCTTGTACATGCAAACTTATTTATTATGCATCAAGTATTCGCATTCACTGCCTAATTTTAGGTGTACAAAAATGAATATATAAAGGGAAGGTTCTGGAACGCAGGTCCCCAATATAGATTAGTAACCAGGTTGGTACCTTTCTGTACCACAGCACAATCTGTAATTCACACAGTATTGCCGAGCGAGTGAAGGCGGGTTAGAAGCCCCGCAGGGCACGTTGTTTTGTATCATTATTGCAACTCAGTGAAGGGGGGGACCAGTGTTCTAGAACCCTGCCAATATAATATTTGTGTTACACGCCCTGTTGAAAGATTTGACAGTGTGGGTATAGAAAGAAAGGAAGGATTTACTTTATTTGACAAAAACTGCGACCAGATGATGCTGCAAGGCGGTATAAAACATGTACCGGTATATATTAAAGTATTACTGAGTATGTGTATGTTCTTCTTTACTTATTACACACCGAGGTCTTAAACGGGGAAGATTACATTTAAATGCAGTTCGGGCTTACTAGTCAGATGTGTATTTGGTTAGTGTGCTACTCCTAAAAGTGTCAATGATTAAATAAAAGATTTTCAGTCGGTTCTGCTAATAATACAGCCGTTTATTACTACCATGTTGCGGACGAGTTTGGTGAAGTATCGCAGAAGACCATCATGGTAGTTCGATTACGGTATATTCTTGTATAACATAATATAATGTAATGGTTTTTATGTTTTCTATATGTTCCATTAATGTTCATTCCTGTAGAAATTCGTTAAGCTAATTGACGTGGACTAGAAATCGTTATTTATACATGAAATCGTGCTTCATTTCTGTTAATTAACGTGAATCCTTGCGTGTAGTGGAAACAGATTGTTGTAAGTCAAACTGAAAAGGTAATATACGTTTTACTAGTGTCTTGCCATCGAGCGATAATTTGACGTATTAGTTTATAATTTACTGCAAGTGAAACCATTGACTCAGGATTCTCAAAGAATGAATTGTTCCCGCACTTAATCTCAATATAGGAGAAAATTTTAGATTTTTAGAAAGTTATTTTCGTATATGTTGTGTTTAGAATTCATAAAGCTCGACCTAAGTACTGATAATGTTAGCTTTATTAAATCTACATCAATAAAGTTTGTATCCATGTAATTAGCTTTTGTTAATCTTTACTGTAGACGTTTCTGCGACCGGTTTGTCACTTCTGCGGGTACGAGTTTTTTTTTTTTTTTTTTTTTTTTTTTTTAATTATGTTTGAAAAGCACATTACCGTTAACATTCCTAGAATATGCAACAAGATATTATCTAAACTATCCTCTTAATTACACTGAATCACACTGAAGGTTTAATGATGTGTGATCGTAGTTTTCTTATTCACTTGAGTGGCCTACTTCTTAGTGGGTTCCAAATTCAGGGATAAGAGTTACACAAACTGAATATGGAACCCAGTAAAAAGGACGCGACTCAAATGGAGGGCGAAAGGAAACTGCTATCATTAAGTTCATTTTAAAGTAAATAATTCAAAGTGAGCAAGTAATTTGTTCCACAGTGTAGGAGTGTTAGTGGCAATGTAATTCTACAACCAGCGTTAAATTCCTTTAAGAAGTCGTGTTGTAGAAAGCGACAAGCCAGTCACTGAGTCGTCTACGGTATAGATTAGCAAAACAGGTGCTTAGATGAGTACAGACTTTATTAATGTAGGATAAGCATCCGATTAGATCAGATCCATTTGTCCATATGCAAGAACATACTTTTCTTATTTCGTGGGTCAGATTCACGTGGATTGAGTATTTAGAGCAAAATATGGTTCAGTGTCTGAATACAGAAGGTTTCGTAATGTGTGCACGACAAATTATACTATACTTCCACTAACTGTAACTTATGAGTATTGGATTATTGAGGGTGTTAGTTATATGTATTTTGCATTTAGGCTTATTTGTTTTATTTTATTTCCACATCTAAATCACCACTTTTGGCAGCAGTTGAGCCTAAGTATTTAAAATTTTTCACTTCATTCAATCTTTCTTGGAGCTTAACTTTTCCATTTTCTTCTCCGTTAAACTCAATATATTCATTATTTTTTTTTTCTCTTAACTTTTAGGCCTCTGTCTTCTAGAAACTTCCTCCAACTCTCTACTTTGCTTTCAACTTCTTCGCTATCAGTATTCCATAATACAGTATCATGGATAATCATGATAACATACACAAGGAGCTTCATCACTCACATCTTGGGTTATAAGATCCATGGCAGTGTTGAACAGGTATGGGCTTAAGGCTGAGCCCTGGTGAAATCCAATCTGAGGAGGGGTTTGCTGTGTTAATCTTGGATTATTTTTACATATTTCTTTGGCACTCGTTTCTTCCTCAGACATCTCTTTATTTCGTGACATGGTACTTCGTCGTGGGCCTTTTCCAAATTTATAAAGACATATGTGATCCTTTTTGTTTTTCCTGCTTTTCCATCGTCTGCATTACGTCCCGTACTGTGTCTATACCTTCTGCCTCCAAACTATTTCGTGCTTCTACTGATATGTCATCTCCCGTCTTCATTTACTTTGTTTTCTCTGTTTCTTCTCAAGTTATTCTTGGTGCTATTCTAAGATTTGGAGTTTTATCGCTGTAAACTTTCGTCGGATTTTCTTCATTTAAAAGCTTTTCGAAATAACTAACGCATCTCTCTCTCTGATCCTATCTTCATCGGCAAGCACCAAACCTTGTTCATCTTTAATTTGCCTACTATGCGTAATGTCGTTTGTTGCCTTCTCTAGTTTTTGCTACTCTGTATAGCTTTTTAACTTTACCTGGTATTTTACATTTCATCTCAAGCTTGTGCTTTTCCACTAGCTACTAACTTCTTTGCTACCTTATTAGCTGCCTTCAATCTGTCCCAGAAACGTTCTACTATCACGTCTCTTTTCTTGCAGGGGGACTTTTTCCGCAAGTTGTACCCAAAGTTTTCTCTGCAGCCGTCAGTATGATCCTGTTGTTTAATCTCCACCATTTTTGCACACCCTCTTCTTGCAGGTTTACATTTTCCATAACACATTCTTTGAACGCTCCCCTTAATATCTCCTTTTTCAGCACCATATTTTAGCCTCCTATTGTATCTCTCCGGAACTTTCAGTCTACGCTTATCATTCTATTTTGCGTAGACCACATTTTCGTCATTTATTACTTTGCAGTTTGTAATTTCCTTGAGATATTGTCTTTTGATACCAAGTATAATTATTTTGACCAGGGTCGATTGATTTAATCAGTCTGATTTAAATCACTTGATTTTTTAAATACAGATAGTTGATTTACATCAAATTCAGAAATAAATTAATTTAAAGTGAAAATAAGTCAAATCCCGTTTCTCTTCTGTTATTTCGATTATGGAATATAATCATAATACAATGAGCCTCGAATGTATGTACAGCACAGTATGAAAACAAGGTTTTATGCAGAGGATGATTAGGAAAAATCTCGTTTTCTTCTCTTCGTATTCTAGGGTTTTTATATCATTAACTATTCCAACGGGGAAATCACCATGGGCATTTGAGACGAAAATTTTTTTGTGTGCGCGTCTGTTTGTTCCCAGATAATAGGGGCATATTTAAAGGGATCCAATCCCCTTTCCGAAACTTTTTTTTTTTTTTTTTTTTGGAAGGTTTTATAACTTTCAGCGAAATTTATGTAGTTCGTGCTGCAAGCTAGTTCCGATGTTTTAAAAACATGCTCCTGCCACTAACTTTTGTGGGAAAAACAAACTCATGTTGATAAACGTTGCTGTACTTTTTCCTTACTAAAGAAACATTGTGTGGGGTTGAAATAGGTTAACGATTGGGGATTAATTCAAAATTAAACCCCAATACTTTCACTTAAATGGCATAATTAACATTTAATGCTAATGTTGTTTTCTTCAGTTCGCTACTTATAGGAGGAGCAAGATTTTATTTAAATACAAAAAATTATTTTTAAAAAAATCTTCCCTGATTTTGACTTTCTTTTCTACTACTTTTGTAAATCAAAAGATATTCCTTCCTCGTCTAAAAACTGTAAATCAGTTCCGTCGCAGAGTCCTTTCTTTCTCTCGCCCTAGCCACCGTGTATTCTTTCAGTTCCTCTACCGACTTGCCCATTAAAGTCATCAATCTTAGTTACTTTCTCTTTTGTCGGGTTGATGCAAGGTGCATCTTCCAAATTCTTTCATGATTTTGGCTTTTTTTTTTTTTTTTTCTCCTCGCAGCCTACTTCCGGAGCATATGCGCACACTACGTTGATCATTTCGACCCTGCAATACGTTCAACGCTCCTATTCACATCTATTTCACTATCCTTCAGTTCACTGGAAAGAGCACGATTGCGTTACCATACAGCAACCTCTGTACGCATAAGATTCCCAACTTCCTTCTTTCCATCCGATCAGTAATATCTCTTCCTCATCCGTTCATCTTTCGACATGTTACCACTCTTACCTTCACGTGGACTAGTTTCTTGAACCGGGCCCATCCTCGACTCGATAGCTCTTGCCCATTTTTCACGGAAGTTTAGTGAAGCCTCTTCGCGTTGCTTACGGAGTACGCCTTATCGTTTTCCGAGGCTTTATATAAACCGGAGTAATTATTCCAAAATACAACTTTAAAACTTGTTGGCGTGGAATCACGACACTACCTTAATGTTGGAGGAGATTATTGTTACCAATTACATTGAAATTCAACTAGAAATAAGGTAATTATTATTAAATCAAAGTTCGTTAGAGTTCGTTCATTGCTTCAGGCGTTCTTCAACGCATGCATTCATGACAATACAAAACATTGCTTTTATTTTTCATTGTAGCGAAGCAACGTTTTCCTAAAAACGTTAATGTGGATAATTTTAGGTTTACCATGTAGTTTCACTATTTTACAATGTAATGAACTACAAAACTTACGATCAACATGCGTCAGTTTCTCTGTTTAATAAATACCGTAAGATTATTTTTTTTTCTGCCTTTTTTGATCGTCCATATAAAGGCTAGTTAACATTTTGTTCATATTTTCCCGTCAGTATTTTGGCTGTAGTGTATGGTGCTCTAAGATAACCTGTGCCTTTGTACTGATAGGTTCATTATTTAACTTGTATTTTCGTGCGATATACTGGTTGAACTCGAAATAGTATCTTAATCAGATTTAAATGCCCTGCTGTAAGCACATAATGACATGTTTATACAGTCTGGTCAAGACATATCATAAAAATGAAACGAAGTATGTATAGAGAGAAATGTGTAATGCAATATACACTGCCGGTCAAAAGTTTCCGGACAGGTGATTCAACTTACATTTTAATGAACTAATCATTATACATTCGATAGGGAAAGCTACTAAATCGATATATTTTGTTTGTGTAAGTCTCTTATAATGTCTCATGAGCATAATAGACGTCTTTCCTTTTTGTAACGTGTTTACATATAGTAAAAATGAAAGATTATTGATCTATTGTCAAATTGGCGATTATCTTAATTAAAAATAATGTGATCAAGATCACGAAATAAGTTTGCCTGATCGAGGTACGGTTAAACGTTAGTAGTTAATTCCTTTTTATAGTTGCCTCTGGAATATAATTCCATAGTATACAGGCCTTATCAGACATAAATAATGTCAGAAATCTACGTTATTAGTGAACAATATTATAAGACGTACAGGGACGTTTTGAACGGTATTGTGTGGATTTTTTTTTTTTTTTTTTGTCTCTTCTGAGTGTTTGTTGCCATTATTGTTAGAAACCATGGGCAGAGGTAAGGTCTTAAGTGAAGAGGCACGCGTTGGAGTTATTGCGAGTCATAATGTGGGCTTTCCTGCAGGGTGGAAAAAAATCATGATTTTTTTAAAAAAAATCATTTTTGTTGATTTTTTTGATTTAAATCGATTTTTTTGATTTAAATCAAATCTTTCTCCTCGTATAATACAAGTCGCGAACTGAAGAAAAAGCATTAGGAATTAGTATTAAATGTTAATTATGCCATTTAAGTGAAAGTATTGGGGTTGAATTTTGAATTATTCCAATCGTTAACTCATATCAATCCCAAACAACGTTTCTTAACCCTTTTAAATTATGGCTCCTTTTAAAGGTAAATTATAGACTTTCAGTCAAGCAGCTACAGCATCATCCCTATTTACCCTAGGATCATGTTACATACATCACTCGCTTTAAAATAGAACAGCTTTTGAAACGGTAAGATTCACATTTCCCTATCATGTCCCTGAAACGAGAAATTTTGAGAGTAATTGCATTTTTTTAACTTTTTTTTTTTTAAAAAAAAAGATCCCGTCTGGATTTCCCTGTGTTAACACAGATCTCAAAATCAACTGGGAAATACTAAGGGTGTACTAAATGTGTGCACAATATTTCAAGCTTCTATTTTGAGTAGTAAGGGTCAGGAAACTATTTAACAATGAGCTAAGAACATCTCCACAATGCCCTAGAGGACGCGGATGTAATATAAAAATTTCCTCAGACATCCTTATTTATCCTAGGATCATGATTTGTACATTATTCTCTTCTGAATAAAACAAATTTTCAAACGGCACCCTTGAAATGTCTCCATATATCTGGGGCGGGTAAATCAGGAAAAAAAGGAATTTTCTTTTAAAAATATATTTAAAAATTTTTTTTACCTCTGTGGACCCCTCCCCCTGTTTTAAGGCAGAGATCTGAAACAAATCTGAAAAATACTGAGGGATGCACTGAGTAAATATGCAAAATTTCAATCTTGTAAGTGCAGAAGTAAGCCCGCGAAAAATAATATTCCCCAAATACTCCAGATTCCCGTATAAAACAGGATCTGAGCTAACAGTTTCCTGAGACATCCCTATTTATAATAGGAGCATAGTACGAACATCATTTTCTTCAGAATAGAACAGCCTTTCAAACGGTACCATTCATATGTCTTCATCTGAGACGGGAAAATCACGAAAAAAGCTATTTTTGGTTAAAAATATCCTTTTTTAAAAACATTTTTGCCCCCTGTCTGGACCCCGCTGTTTCCACGCAAAGATCTGAAAACATCTGAAAATTATTAAGGGGTGCACTGAAGGAGTGTGCAAAATTTCAGTCTTCTGAATGCGAAAGGTAGCCCGTCAAAAAATAATAATACGCATAACAAAAAATATCTCTTTAAATTTATGACGTCATCACACACTATGCCTCAACGCAGAAAGGCGTGAAGGCATATGTAACGTGTTCTAAAAGCCTTCAGTCTTGAAGAAAACTAAGTAAAAAGCCTTATTGGTACTTTTCTAACTGAATAATGAAGACTCTACCCTATCACCTAAAAATAGTAATTTAGAGTTTTAATTTAAAAGGTTAAGCATTAAGGAAAAAGAACAGCAACGTTTATCAAAATGACACATTTTATCACAAAAGTTACTAATATTTGGCAGGGGCCTATTTTTAAAAACTCTGAACTAGCTTGCAGCATGAAATACATAGATTTCGCCTAAAGTTATAAAATTAAAAAAAAAAAAAAAGTTGGAGAGGGGATAGGACCGCTCTAAATACGCCCTATTATCTAGGAACAAACACACACAAAAAAGAATTTTCGTCTCAAATGTCGATGGTGATTTCCGCGTTGGAATAGTTAACGATTTTAAAACCCAACCCAATGTTACGAGAAGAAGAAAGCAGGATTTGCTCCGTTACCTGCTCAGAACGGGATTTCCCCTAATTATCCTCTGCATGACACTTGATTTCATAGTATACTGTACATTTGAGTCTCATTGTATTATGATTATTAACTTCCATAATCGAAAACACGGAACAAAAACGAGATTTTACTTATTTTCACTTTAAATTAATTTATTTCGGAATTCGATTTAAATCAACGATTTTTATTAAAAAAATCAAGTGATTTAAATCTTGATTTATATCGTGATTTAAATCAGACTGATTTAAATCAATCCACCCTGCTTTCCTGTCCGTCAAATACCTTTCAAACTGAAGTAGACTTCTTTTATTTTTGGTGATTCCATCAAGCGTTTTCAGTGAAGACGAAAGAACATGGAGAAAAATTGAACTGGAGGGTCTCACATTACGTCACGTACAAAAGATCGTATTATTGTAGCGTTTAGCAAAAGAAATTTGAAGCTTACTGTATCAGAATTCCAATAAGAATTTAATCGTATCATCGTACAAATATTTCAGTTATTACTGTGAATCGACGTTCGAGAGTAGTGGCACTCTGGGAAAGAGTTGCTGTGCAGAAACCATTGCTGGTTCAGTGGAAATTGTGCTTCCAATTTCCACCGGAACTCCCATCACAATTTCCACTGAACCAGCAATGGTGGCCCTCCTACGAGCAAATTTTAGTGGATAAGTTGACAAATGTAAGACTACTGATTGAAAATTTAAATGTTTTAATATATTTTGCTTTTCTAAATCATACAAGTTTTTAAAACATATCTGTCAGGTGTTCTCTAAAGTACTGGTGTTTACATTGTAAGATGTTACAAAGGCTTACAAATATCAAATGAACATGAACAGGAAAAAAAAAAAAGAAGTAGTAGTAGTAGTAGTAGTTTATCGTACCGTACATTTAGTTATGTTTAGACCATACGGAAGCAAAGTCAAGTTTTGAGTCTTTATTTTGGTTTTCTTAACACTTTTGTGAGAGAGTTTGTACTGTAGCGTGCTGGATTGTGTTATAACCTCCGAGATGTCAATTTCACGATCAATTTTTGTGAGTGAAACCCAGTATTTGCATCCTCTCACGCGGATTTTGATTTTGGCCAGTAAATCATGTGAAGTCCATTGAGAATGCATAAATTTGATCCATGCATCAAGTTATAATATGTCAATGTAACACTTCTTGCACACACAACTAACATAGATATTTTATGCAGAGCTTAGAATCCGATCAGTTGTAAATTAGTTATATTTCAAGGAAAGAATATGCATCACTATTTATATGTTATGCTACAATCCCTGTTATCGGGCCGCGGTGGCTCAGTGGTTGAGCGTTCACCTCTGGAGCTTGGGGTCCAGGGTTCGATCCCAGCCCCCGCCAAGTGAACTTTGTGGTGGACAAACACCGTGTGCGTGGGTTTTCTCGGGGTTCTCCCGTTTCCTCCCACTAGGGCTGTGCGATATGTCGATATATCGATATCGTCGATATCGATATCATCTTATATCGATAATCGATATCGCAAAAATATCGATGTCGATATATCGATATCGTCGATATTCGATATCGATATCCGATATCGTCGATATTCGATATCGATATCGTCGATATTCGATATCGATATCGTCGATATCGATATCCGATATTGTCGATATTCGATATTGGTGTTTCACACTTCCTCGAAAAAAATGCGGCGGGTTTTGCTTTATATATATAGTAGCTGCATTTGCATTTCTTAACCGAATGAAACCAAACTGCACGATACTCGTATGAGGCAGAAAAACGCCCCGTTTCATGAGTCAAATTAATGTAGGGCTTGGGGACTATGCTTCCCAACATTCCATGTTAATATTTAATTTTCTCTTTTGACTTCATTTCTTAACAGAATGAAGCCAAATTTACAGAGGATTAGTATGGGTTAAAAATTTGGTTCCTTTTGATGATAGTCGAAATCGGCGGCGGTGGGGTAGGGATGTTTCTACGTCTACTTAATCCACCTAAATATTGTGTATTTAACTTATATTATCGGCTACACTTCTTCACCGAATCAAACCAAACTTTGTGCAAAAATTGTATTGGGCAGAAATGATGTTCCTTTCGAAGATAAAGCCAAAACCAGTGCAGAGCCGGGGAGCTATGTCCTCCAAAATATTTCTCATCATTAACATGGCTGCATTCCTTAACCGAGTCAACTTGATATCCTCACTACAATTAATGTTTGTGCTGTATTGCCATTGCGAGTGAAAAATCAAATGCCAGTGCTAAAATTTGCTTAAATCTAAACAGACAGGGAAACAAGAATTTACTCGTTTTTTGTGCAAAGTAGTATTTTTCCGTTTATTTGTATGTGGTTACTAGATGAAAGTTGAGCCACATAACTCAGCCCACTGAAACAAAGAAAAGCCTCCATTCTGTCATTTCACTACACAGACCTACATATTCTGTTTAGGTAGTATTAACACTTCCCTATTTCTTTGGATTTGCTTAAATATTAGAATATGCATTATTAGGTGCACTGTTATTAGGAATGACTTAGAACCTTTCTAAATTGATTTCATAAGCAGAACTGAATAATGGTATAAGACGTAAGGTTTAGCCTAAATTTAATAAAAACATGAACACTTTTAGATATGAGTTCGCTCAAAACCAATAACAAGAAACCCCTTAAGTTCATGTGGGAGATGTCACGTCTTTGCGTAAAGCTTTTTAATACGAAAAGATTATCAATTTAATAATAACATGAAAGAGATCTCGATTGATCGCGTGCTTTTTTTTAATTGGATATTAAAATAGAGTCCAAGTGTTAAATTTGTAAAGCCAACGGATTAACTTAGAAGAACACAAACACATACATCACACATACAGGGAAAAATGAACAATAACTGTCTTGTTTAGAAATATGCCTATTAGCACTGAGTATTCAACTAGAAATGTATGATGCATTGAAGTTCATGACACTGCTATTTTGGAACGAGCTCTTTTGTTCATGGAAAGAAAATCAGTTGTTTCGCATGTTCTGCACTAACTGTAAGTGAAGTATGAGCATCAGTTATGATATTGCATCCACAACTAAATACTCTTTCCGATAGAACGCTGGTACCTACACAAATACTTACGAGCCAGAAGAGCTAATTTTGGAAATTCACTGTCATGAGATTTCCTCCAGTGAAGGAGGTTTTCTTCCATATCTGTAGGCAGTGGTGCTATTCTAATTTTTGGTGACTGGTGACTTTTATATATATATATATGAGAGAGAGAGTAGATGGATACATAGAAAGATGTCTCTCTCCAGTGGCGTAACTAAGGGCTTGGGAGCCACCCCGCAGACAACGTGGAATGGGGCCCCTTTTCTACGTCCTACATCACAATTTGGGGGCCCCCCGCAATGCGGGGTCTGCGGGGCCCTTATTTACGCCCCTGTCTCTCTCCCTCTCTCTTAGGAAGCAAATCATACAAGATAGATAAAGGCAAATTTTTCACTGGATGCTACAAGTGACAAGTAGAGACCTACACAGCAACCCAATATAAGGTGTTGTGACAAAATTAGGTAACACTGCGAATATCTTGGAAACGAATTATCCAAAATAGATGTTTGTCAAGAAGTATTGGAAACACCTTAACCCAGCAATGGATCAACAATATGTATGCGTTTCAAATGTAAATAACCCTCACCACTGCACTCATGTAATCCCAGTTTTCATTCTTGATATCTAACCAGCCCATTTGAAATTAAGAAAAAATCGCTTATACCTTATTCTGAGAGATCATATATCTAACCCTGTAGCTGAAAGAATTTCTAAGAACAAAGCTAAACAAACTGAAACTTGCTCGTTCTTGGGTATAACTGAATAAAATTTACTGTTATGCCTGGGTGTAACAAACGGTTTAGCAAACTCGAAATATATTAACAACCGGTTCTAGCGAACCGGTACGAACCGGCTGAATAGCACCATTGTCTATAGATGGCACTGAAAGATATGCATCGATTTCCTGTTGCAGTGAGGCATCAAATAATTAGCACAAAAGAGAAACGGGGATTCCCCGATTTTGCTTTTGTGGTCGGGTAGGTCGTTCGTCCATATCTGAAATGAAATGAAATTTTTGAGTATTACGTTCAACGATTATGCCGGTTAGGCTAAAGGAGACAGTGATAATGAGAAATGAATGAAACTGGTGAAATGAAGAAAGTGGGAGGAAACGGGAGAACCCCGAGGAAACCCACGCAACGGTGTTTGTCCACCACAAAGTTCACTTGGCAAGAGCAGGGTTTAAACCCGGGACCTGATGCACCAGAGGTGAACGCTCTACCACTGAGCCACCACGGCCTCTATCGTCCATATCTGGATCAAGTATTGTTTGTGCGTGAGCTTAAAATACAACACACGCACGTGTCATGATATAGAAAGAACTTCTCTCTTTCTCTCAAACGCATACTGCCACACGTGCACATTCACAAATGCATATACATGAAATAAACACCTACACACAAATAAAACACGCATATTCTATGTCACCGTGTTTCACTCTCATTATTTCCGCAATGATAACCAATGTGGTAACTGAGAAAGACAATTCAATGAATATTTTTATTAACTTTTTCGGAGAAAAGAGTGGTGGATTAGAAGGAACACAAGTCTGTTTTCTGTGACTAACAAGTATTCTCAGATATCCCCCATTGAAACGTTTTGAGACCAGATTGTTTATATCAACATGAATGAAATGAAATGAAATCTTTAAATTTTACGTCCCACGATTATGCCGGTTAGGCTAAAGGAGACGGCGATTATGAGAAATGAGGAATGAAGAAAGTGGGAGAAAACGGGAGAACCCCGAGAAAACCCACGCACACGGTGTTTGTCCACCACAAAGTTCACTTGGCGGGGGCTGGGATCGAACCCGGAACCCCAAGCACCAGAGGTAAACGCTCTACCACCGAGCCACCGCGGCCCCCATCAACATGAATATACAAAACCAATCAATATGTTGAATATCCATATTTGATGTTGTCAATATCAATATTGGATGTTGTCAATATCAATATTGGATGTTGTCGATATCGATATTCGATATTGTCGATATTCGATATCGATATTGTCGATATCGATATTCGATATTGTCGATATCGATATTCGATATTGTCGATATCCGATATCGATAATGTCGATATCGATATCCGATATTGTCGATATCGATATCCGATATTGTCGATATCGATATTCGATATCAATATCCGACATTGTCGATATCGATATTCGATATCGATATCCGATATTGTCGATATCGATATTCGATATCGATATCCGATATTGTCGATATCGATATATCTATTCGATATCGATATCAGAAAAATATCGAATGTCGATATCGAAATTTCGATATCGCACAGCCCTACCTCCCACTTTCTTCATTCCACCATTTCATTCATTATTAATCATCACCGTCTCCTTTAGTCTAACCGGCATAACCGTGGGACGTAAAACTCAAAGATTTCATTTCATTTTTTACAATCCCTGTTGTACATAATGCGTTAAAAATTAGGAGGGATATGTTCCTGGCATGGTTTTGTGTTGTTAAAAACGCAAGTTTAGATTATCTGCGATGACTGAAATCGTACTCCTTTATGAACTGAAAGGTCACCTTCGAAAACTGTTTGCCTGTACTGCAGACTACTGATATGTTTAGGGTTGTAAATTATTGCTGTTTGTAGGATCTCATCAACTTCGTACGTGTTAAATTTTCTATTTTTGTACTACCACATACACCATCGCAAATAGACTCTCTGTGGCTTGTGGCATGAACAGAATTTTAGTATGTTCTTATTGTTATACTGACCACTACGTCTGCGGGTGGTATATTAATTTTTGTTAATACTATGTCTTACGAACTGATTGACTTTTCTTTGCGCTTCATGAACGAAGTTAACATCATGTTTCATGTAATCAGATTAAAAACAACTGAATATACAGTACTAGATGATAGTGTCAAATGGTAAGATTGTGCGCTATTCGTTTTACATATTGCACTTTGTATTTTGAAATGTACGAGTGAAGTTACTGAATCACAAAGTTAATGAAGTCAGAGAAAGTGGCACAATTCGAAGTTTGCTCCTGTCCGTAGCTAACCACTCAGAAAATCATCTCTCTTCATATCATCAAAATCCACAAAGATTCTTATAATAAAATCTTCCACATTTTGGGACGAAGGATATTTGATCTCGATTGTTTCTGTCATAAACTGACATTAATAAATTTATTTAGTTCTCAGTTTATGACAATCCCAAAAGAGAATAACGCAAGGTGAACGTGTTCTTGGTGGTCCGGTTGTTAACCTTTACAGCCTCCGGACCGTAACTGACAATACTTTAAAATCTCTTTCTTCAGAAATAAAGTTCCTGTGAAATCCCTATATTAAGACAGAGTTCCTCGTGGTTGCATAGTAACAAACATTTCTACTTAGATTTTTAATTATATTAGGTTTGACTTTTTTACCAGGCATCGTCATCGTCAAGTGTTTCAGGCTGATCAAGATCTTAGTTTCTGATCTAATCCCAACCTAATCAAGATGTCTTGCTTTCCACACCTGTGTTTAAAGACGTGAAATTCAGAAGCTATCTGTCGTGGCCACGATTGAAATGCAACTGTTAAGATTTGTATTTTATCTCCTCTGTATGAGCATAAACTCAGTTTGTTCTTCATTCTATAAACTGGATAATACACTTCAGCTTTCTTCTGTAAACTACGCAGATCTGGTACGCTCTGCTGAGTGATCGGAAGAAGGCGGTGTCAAATTTTCGTACGGAAGTTTCAAAATTTGTACAGTTTTTGTTACATTTTACGTTTACTTTCGTTTGGCATACTTCAAGATTGAACATTTTGATAGGGAGTTCACTTCTATTGGAGACTCATCATGATTACATCCGGGTTTTCCTTCCTAGGAAAGGATCACTCATGTTTGTAAAAGGCAGCACTTTGGTTTTAGGTGATAATGGTACAAAACCAGTTGCGTAATCATTATAATCTTCGGTTACAGAGTTGGGTGATGGTAATGAAAAAGATATGGGTAGGAAATTTCTTCTTTCGAGTTCTTTCGAGACTTAACTTCGCCTTTTTACTAAATTTTAATTTTCTAGGCATACATATTTATTAAATGAAGTAGAGTAAGCCTGATTTTGTTTCTAACAATTAACGGTAGCAATAAAAATCCAGCGTATATATATATATATATATATATATATATATATATATATATATATATATATATATATATATATATATATATATATATATATATATATATATATATAATAATAAAAAGTCGTCTGCGCTTTCAAATATATACATCAATATCCTACGTCTTGATAGAAGAGAATGATGTAGTAGCTTTGACAAATGAATCTATATACATCGTCAGAATCGACCATCACTATTTTGAACAGATATTTCATAGATTAGGAATTCATTAATGTTGCTGTACATCATATTTTCGAAATCGCATCAAATTCCCAGTAAGGTGACCTTCAATACTTTCCCTCAATACAGCATTATACACTTGAGGTACGTTTTTTCAATACTCGATAGGACACAATACATCCTTTTTACAGGAATTGCATTTTTGATATTATTGACCTCTATCGAGATCAGACAAAACGCTCAATTGGTAGCATAATAAGCATAACTATCCCATATATACCTCCGTTTCTCGAAATTCGTGCTCTATCGAGTTTTGAAAAAAAAAAACGTTCCTCATTGGAACGTTCAGACATTTCGTTCCGTACTTTTGAGCCCAACAATCTTCTGAAAGCTGTAAAAAAATTAGAGATTAACCAGAGGTAATATGAAATATATAGATGTAGATTAGGGTACGTAGATAGATATTTTTCTGTTTTCCTGTAGGTGGTATAGCAAGCTCCATAGAAACATAAGATGGTGGGGTGGGCTATTGTATTTGAGCTGGATGTTTTGTTGAAGAAGACCAAGTATAAGTTTCCGGAAAATAGCGTTCTGAAACGTAGTTTTGCTTTCTTTGTCAGGCTGTTTTGCGTATGTACCTGAATCAGTTAAAGTGATGCAGTAATTAGATTGGGTAAAGTATTCAGTGTATCATTCCTTTGTTAAAAACAATATTGGAAATTAGGAGGTTGGGGTAGAAGGATAGACTTAGAATCGCCATAAGAAACACATGGAGAAGACTATCTTGTAGAATAATATGCGAGAGATTTAAAAGCCAGATACTTCATCACCTTTCTCTACATCAACTAGAAGTAGGCATTCAATATGGGGCTGAAGTTGCAGCACATGCTGCACGTATGTATTACTCCTACCCTCATCAGAAGCCTAAAGCCTTCCTAAAGGTTGATTTTAAAAATGCTTTTAACGAATTAGACCGGAATGCAATGCCCACTGGTGTTAAGGAAATTTTCTACCCATCTATCCTTACGTGCTCCAGAGTTATGCTCAAGTCAGTTATTTATTATACGGCACAGACATTATCTTATCCCAAAGAGGAGTTCAGCTAAAAGACCCTTTAGGTCCTGCAGTATTTGTCTTAGCGCTACAACCAATCGTCAACTCTATAAATACGAATTTAAATATATGGTACCGGACGATGGCACTATAGCTGGAGACCCGGATACCATACTAAATATAAATACATTAAATGATATCGATACAAAGGCATCTTTAATAGGCCTCCAACTAAACTACTGTAAATGTGAGATTAGCATCCTGAAAACACCTCTAGAACAGACAAATATATTCTTCACCATGTTTATTGAGGCGGCCCCAGGCACTCAATTAATGTCGCCTTCAAACGCTTTTCTCTTGGGTTCTGCCCTTTCGTCTGAAGCAAGATCTTTACTAATTGAGAAGACCACCAAGCTGGAGAATTATTTCCAACGATTGTCATTAATGTCGGCACGCTAAGCTTTTTATTTATTAAGAACTACTTTTACCATACCAAGGTTACTATATTTTCTACAATGTTCATCATCTTGGGAAAAAAAAAAAAACTACTTGAGCGTTACGATAACTCCATCAAATCTGGATTAGAATCCATCCTGAATTGTTTTCTTCATCATAATGCATGGCTTCTAGCTTCTCTTGCGATCAATTTTTAGGGATTAGACATCCGACGAGCCTTAGATATGGCTATTCCCGCCCTCTTGCCATCATTCTATGGTTCCAAATGCCTAATCGAATCACTTCTCCAACACGATATAATTTCTCGCGGAATTTCTGAGATTGAGGATTGCTCTATAACTTGGTCATATTAGTTGACTTAGAGTTACCCGAAATCAACACCAGATCAAAACAAATCACATGAGATATGCCTATCATTGAATCACGCCTCTCCTTTTTACTCCAGTCAGCAGAAAACTTAGGAGACAAAGCCAGACTAGTCTTTGCTTTCTCCTTAGAAGCAGGTGCTTGGCTCAAAGCCCTACCTTCGCCCAAGCTCGGCCTTCACCTAAGTAATGAATGCTTCCGAATAGCCATTGCGTTACGCCTAGGGGCAGATATACCGTATGTGAAGCCCATAAATGTCAAGCATGTAAGAGCGAAGTAAATAAAAATGGTTCACATGGCCTTTCATGTTCCAAAAGCGCAGGTAGACACACTCGCCACTCAAATGTTAATGAAATTATAATGAGAGCACTAATCTCAGCCGGCATACCTGCAATAAGAGAACCCATTGGGTGTAGCAGAACAGATGGAAAAAGACCAGATGGGATGACTCTGTTGCCGTGGAAGAGAGGTAAAGCTCTAATTTGGGACTTTACGTGTTCAGATACGTTCACTCCTTCCAATCTCCCCTTTTCTTCAATTCAGGCGGGAAATATAGCTAGCCGAAATGAAAAGGAGAAAATACAGTAATCTTGCGGAGAAATATCATTTTGTAACTATCGCTATTGAATCCAGTGGTTCATGGGGCAGAGAAGGTATTAGCTTTATAAAAGAAATAGGGAGACGTATCACGTCATCTGGCGATGACAGAGCAAGCACCTTTCTCATACAAAGAATCAAGTATGGCAGACCTAAGGCAATGTCGCTTCAATACAGGGTACCATGCCCAGAGGCAAAGAACTAGAAGTATTCCTACTGTAAGACATTAAAATGAAAGATATGAATGACACGTTAAAACAAACTGAAGGATAATTAATCGTCTCTCTACGAGGAACCATTGACCTTTTCTTAAACATTAGTCTTAATGTGTTGGGAAGTGTTTAGGTTGATGCTTCCCACGAAAAATCCGTAGAATTTGTTGGTAAAAGTGTCGCTCTAGGTATCGAGCCGTTTTATTTATTCACTTATTTTCAAATTCCAACATTTACTATTGTATTATTATTGAAGTTAATTATTTATGTTTTAATTTCCAGAAACTACTGTAGTTAAATACTTAGAATTAGGGTAAGAATATAATGCAAATAACAGTTCTGTAATTATGGCGTGTTTTCATAAGTGTTCATTTTTATACGTCACTTACTATGATTATTATTTACAGTATAATGTCGTACACAGTTGCTTCATAAATATTAAATTATTTTTGGAAAATAAAATAATTATTTTACATCCAAGAACAACGTTATAGTTTTAACTAATATTGGAATTATAGTATGTCCGTACAATAATAGTCGGGATTTAAACAGTCATAATTTTGAAACAAATGAATCGCCTGAACCACTCGTAAACTTGCGTACGGGATAGACACTCATCACCATATGCATTTTGTAGCATTTGGTACGTTTCACTAAAAGTTTTACCCAGTTTAACACAAAACTCAATTGCAGCTCGTTGTTTGAAACTCATTTTCCGACCGATGTACACAACACACTGACAGTTGAAACGCAATAACTTTGTTGCCGTGCATCCAAATGTCATGACATTTATACCAGTTGTCAATGAGGGACTACGCCATCTACCGGTAAAATATTACAACAGATGGCACTAGTGGTACTATTTGTTTTCAAAAGTTCGGTTTCTTTTGGAATGGAGGGTGTATTACATGTGGAGGTTCAGTACCTGATATATGAATATTGTACTGATGTACTCATCGACAAACGACAAACATTGTTTCATAACTGAAAATAAACTTGTTTTTAAAAAATTTCATCCTGATTGAAGCTGTCCAGAATTAACTGTAGCAAAGTTAAGCCTTCTATCTTTGCCCTGTGGATAAAGATTTTGTAACTGAATTTGTTCCAAAGGTAACTTTTTTTTTTTTTTTTTTTTTTTAATACACAGTGAAGAATTGTTTTAGGTATGCCCACCTCTGGAACACTTCCGCACTGATTTCTTTGGGCTACGCAAATAAACGTGTTCGCACAGCTTCAATTGTTTCATCAAACACTATAATGACCGTCTTGGGTGAGCTTGCTTCGCTAGCCCTCAAGTCTGTTGGTGTCTTCTTGTAAGGTTTCACATATACGAGGATGCAATTAGCGACCAAATTGCGAAGAAAAAGGACCAAATTCTCTGATCTGGCTATTGGATTCAGACCTGAATATATATATATATATATATATATATATATATATATATATAAAGAGAGAGAGAGAGAGAGAGAGAGAGAAGGGAAAAATGGAGATATTTATATAACGTATTTCGAAAAAGACGTGCGAACAAAAGAAAACTTGAAAACATAAAACATAAAGGAATTAGAAAGAGTGGGAAAATTGAAGGAAATATACATTAAGATGAGATCAATAGAAGCTCGTAGGAACAATGATACACTTCTGGTCATAAAAGCCGAGACTGCTTTCCAGAGCCTAAGTCCAAAAAGCTGAACCTAGATCCTTACGTCCCTCGGATTCTCCTTCCATTTTCTTGCAGAACAACATACATATTCTCTAATAGAAATATACCATCTAAACGTTGCCTCCAAGTAAATATTCAAGTGGCATATAGAAAACACCCATAATATGTGACAGAGAAAGTGAAAGCAAAACTGGCATACTTGTACTAGATTTAAGCCTGTGGAAACGTCAACAGAACATAAGAAACAAACGCAGAAGGCTGGTAACCATACGCTCTTTGTGTAATGGACAATGTATTGGATTCGCTTAGCAATGTTCATTTTAACATAGATTCAAATACTGTTTGCAGGTTTTTTTTTTTTTTTCTGATAGAGAATCTGCATTTTACTAACAAAGAGCATTCATGTTTAAGTGGAAGAAATTTATAAATATATCACAGCTATGTCAAATATACATTAAAACGTATATATTAGACAAAATCACAAATTCTCTTGTTTCTAACGTTTACTCCGGTGCGGGAGATGTATGTTCGATTCCTGCTGAGAGCTCATGTGGTTCGGATTCCACGTTAAGCAGTAAGTTCGGGTCTCTCACAATCTCGGTGTTGAAAGAAATGCTAAACTCTAATACAACACAGTCTAATATTTACTCTTCAAGAGAATGCAATATAGAAAGATGTTCGTCCTAAAAACTAATTTTTAGTATTTCACACATTGTGTAAAAAATAAATCTCTTCACTAAATCATATCAATGCAAACACAATTGTCCATACTGCTTACGGGAAGAATAAGGTATAATAAATATAAAACTAGTCAGTAATTGAGTGCTTCCACAAGAAGGGAATGATTCCTAAAGGAATCCATGTTGATCTGCTACAACCTTCGAATATGCGGGAACTTGCTACTGTGAAAAATTGGGTTGTAAATTTCAAACGTAGAAGGATGTCCATTAAAGATCCTCAGCATCGCTGACTCAAGTAACATTGATGCTGTTCATGACATGTTATTCCAGTATCGAAGAGCAACTATTCGAAGTGACATCAAAGATATATGAATACTATGATGGAAGTACTAGATCTGAGGAAAGTATCGGCCAGATGGGTTCCGAAATTTCTAAAGCCTCCAGCAGCGAGTACTCGCTTGTAAACAAAGCTCCGTGGCTAAGCAATTAGCGCACGCGCCTTTGGCGTGCGAGACCTGGATTCGATTTCCGGCTGGAGCTCATGTTCGTTAATCACGCCACGTTAATCAGTAGGTCCTGTCTTATAGCCTCGCTGCTGAAAGGAACGTTAAATTCCAAATCAAATCATCTCGCTTGTAAACATTTAAATTTATAAGCAGGAGCATTTTTTGTCAAAATTCCAGACCCAGGATGCAAGTGTACTCGACCTGCAAACTCCAGAATCGTCCTAATACATAAACTCAAGTGACTGGTGGTAAAGCAATTCCAAGAGAATGCTGCTTTGAAATATTCTTACCTCCGTGCATCCAGAATATAGCACCACAGTTTTTCCATCTTCTCTCAGTTTTGAAAAAAAAAAAAAAAAAAAAGAAAGAAAAAAAAAGTTTTGAAAGTGATTAGTGATTATAATCGAAAGTGAATTTCTGAACCGTCTGTCTTACAGCTTCATCATCTGGTAAGAGAAAAAAAACACGACGAAAATGCAATATACGTGAGAAATGCGTTTGGGTCCATCGTTAGTTAGCCTTCAGAACAACTCTGATTCTTCATGGAATAGAGGCATATAACTCATTAATGGCTTCCAGAGGAATATTGTTCTGTTCTGTTCCTCCTGCAGTGCAGCATTCAGGTCCGGTAGTGAGAATAGAGGTGGATATGCTCCGGATTTTAGCTTCAAATTTTATAGCAGGTAGTGTAGAAATCAGGGGATTGTGCATACCTGATGTTGAAAAATGAAGTATTTCAGTTTAACGTCCTATATTATGGCTGTTAGGCTAAGGAAGGCGGATGATTAAGGCAAGTGAATAATGATTAAAGAGTTGGTGGGAATAAACGGAGTACCCCGAGAAAACCCACGGACACTATTTTGTCCACTAGAAACTTGCTTAGCCGGAGATCGAACCAGGGACCCCACACACCAAAGTTAAGTGCTCTACCACTTAGTGCTCTATCTGGTGTGCCCCCACGAGATGTTGAAGTTCATCCCTATGTTCATGAAACGACGCATCAACAGCTCTAGCAATTCAAATTTGCATACTATCAACGTGGAAAATTACATCATTGGCCTGAAACACTTGGATCATAAGGTAGAATGTGTCCACGTATCATTGGAAGTTATACTTTCTTTGAGCGTAGTCACAAGATCCATGGAATACAAGAAAATTGCTCTCCACAGCATCACAGAACCGCTAAATTATGGCAGAAAGGGAACCGTTCCGAGCATAAGTTTCTTTGGGCATCCACCATACATAATCTGCCTTAATGTTGAAAATTAGGTGAAAGAAGACTCATAGCGCCATATTACTCATTTCCGATCGTCGGCGGTCTGTTTTGCGTTTTCTCAGTACTATTTTTTTCAGGTTAAAATGTTGATGGTGATCGACAATTTGGAAATTTCAATGTTTAGGTTATGCAACTTGTGTCTGATAATGATTCTGGGACTCGTTCTACGTTTTTTGGTAATACTCCTTTTCAGTCGGCGATTCTGTCACTCAGGGTTTCCTTCCATACACTCTTCCTCTTCGCTGACGTTGTATTGCTATGAGCTGTTTACAACGTCACCTTGGACACTGTTCCTCGCGACTTATCTAACACACCGGCCACCGGAGATATATATTTGCGTCAACTGTCCGCGGGTCTAGAATTTGACTTCTGCAAAATCGTAGAGGTCTCCTACTTTACATTACCACCTTTTTTCTACTTCAGCACACTCACACCTTCACATATCTTCCGTATTGCAAACTGCAGATATTTTCATATTTCGATAACTATGTGTGTAAAGCATTGAGCAATCCTGTTTTCCTTAATAGTATTAAAAAAAAAAGTCTACTTGGAACTGGAATACATAAATACTTCTAATAATAATAATAATAATATCGAAAATATGATGTAAATTCTTTATAATTAAAGTTGAATAAAAGTTAAAATTCTTATTTCCTTACCGTTAGCTACTGCGGCAAGTACTGCGTGCCGCGTACAAACACGACAAAGGTTAATTCCCATCGCCTGACCATGCTCTTCTTTCGAATTCGATTGCGATATGTGAAGGATTAGCAGCCAATAGAACGGTGGGAAAAAATACAGGTCCCTCACCTGGTTGTACTCTTGACCAACCCTCCAGAGTACTTGCCATTAATGTGTCTCTCGGCTTCTGTATTTGCGGTAATTCCAAATTATCGTGCAACATATCAGCAAGTTAACATTGATAAACTGAATAAAACAGAGTACCGTTTATTCTTGAATAATATATTCTTCGGTGTTAAGATTCAGTTCACACGTTCGTTTCAAAGTTAAGAGGTTTTTGAAATAGTTGCAGACAGCGACTTATGCTTCTAGACCCTGAACGAACTTTCATCGACTCATGTTTATTAAACTTCTAATTTTATTTCTCATAGGAATTATTTCTGGAAAACTTACAATAAAATTAGCACTGCTGTTTATCTGTTATGCATAGAGAACTCTTCGTTTTAGAATTTCGGAAATTACTCATTACCAAAGGGAAGCATATAAATATTGAGTATGGAAGTATATCATTCACAGAAGTGAATTAGTAGTAATCTAATTCAAACATAGCAAGTGAAATTGGCGGAGACACCAAGCCTGAAGAAATCCAAGGTAAGTTTCTACTTCAAAAGTGGACTGGGATAGGAAAGATACTAAGCTTGGGACTCACTGCAGGTATTAACACGGTCACAGGTAGTATTCCGGGACGTTCCATAAAACGATTGCGAGGAGCTTCTATGCAGGAGAAGTTGAAAATTAGAGCTAGATGTTATGACAATACTGAACCACGCGCTGTGCGAATTTTTTTTTCTCATATCTTTGGAACGTTTCCAAAATTGCTGTAAACGGCATTGCGGTCTTATGATACTTACTAAACACTTTTTCGAAACAGCCCTTTCAGAACAAATTTTCAGTTGTAACTTTGTTTTTGCTTGTTCGAAATACATCATTTGATGATCGCAGTATTCAACATTAAGATACTTTGGATGTGCACTACCCCATCCGTCTCACTTGCAGTATTACTGTTGTAGAACTCTCCAAAATTGAGTTATTTCGATGTTTGTGACACTGTAGTGTCCTTAATTTGTAACGCTGTAGGACAAGTGTGGTATTGCATTGTTTTTGTATTGCATATAAATTTAAAATTTGTAATAACCTGATGTAATGCCATTTGAAAAAACACAACTTTAGGTTGGGTTAACAACACTTAACTTGTGTTATCACAGAGTAGGCTAAACAATGTCCCTCTGCCGATATTTGCATGGTACAAAATTTCAGCATTTTTGTCCATAAAGTTACAAGGGTATATCAAAATAAATGGTCCACTCTATATATCAGCTTTTTTATTATTATTATTATTATTAGATTTTGGTTTTTGCATCACAAATTGTTAAACAAATCAAAATTTGCGTAGCAGTTTTTAAGTTTTGTATTCCATTTTCGACAATGTAGAAAATTAATAATAATACTAATAATACATTTTGCTGTTTTATGCGGATAGGCAATAATAAAAAAATAAGATTTTATTAAAATGTTACAAACAATAATGACAACGTAAAGGAACGCAAACTAGAAGTAATATAAGTTGTATTTTTAATTTTTTTTCTTTAGATTATCTAAGCAGGTAGCTGGTTTTGAATGTGTCCATATCGAGTTTTCTATTAAATGCTGAATCTGTAATGCCGTCACGAAACGGAGAGTTGGGATTATGTAGTCTACGAAGTGAACCTTTATTTTTGCGATAAAGAGACAGTATGTTAATATAGCAGAGATGTTAATTTCCAAACTGATATTGTAGCCAAATGCAACTCGAACTCAGTCATTTCCCCATTTTTCTATACCAAAACGCTATTTTTATTTCTTCATTTTCAATGGAAGGCAATAGGACTTGCAAAAAGAATATTTCTGGACCAGTGCTATGTAACAATTAGATGTGTCATTTACGAACTCCTTACCAAAGCTTGAATAAACTATGAAAAAAATAGGACAGAAAAGTGCGTACTGCTGAAGTCCCGTGTTTTTTCTAGTGATCTTGTTTCCGAAACGTAAGATAGGGTCTTGCATCTCAAAACCTCATTGAGGCTCTTTCGCTTACAGATGCAATATAATGTCAAAGTACACAAGTATCTTTGTCGTCAGTTCTGTGATCAGTCTCCATTAATGTGGTGTTTAGTCCGTAGTGGATTGGTTTGTATTAATGAAAACCTAAAATACACCTAAACGGAATCGTGTTTTGAGAAAGGTTATATTTCTCACTGAACGTTTATTTGTATATGTGACATCGATAGAGAACCGTTCTGTCTCGAAGGAAACTGATTTTTTTTATTTTTTTATTTATTTTAGAAGTAGCTTACTTTTGTAAGAAATACCCAGAGGAAGGCCCGGATTGACATATACGGGCCAAATTATTCAAAATGAAGAGAAAATAAGTGCATAGAACTGAAGAGTCTGGTCTCAGGGTAAGGAAGAGTTAAAAGTGACATCAAGTTAGTCAAAAGATTGCTGATCTGATAAGAAAAACTCTACTGTGTTGTATAAACCATGCACCAGCACTCCGCCCTGAACCTGTAAATGCATACAGAAAATTAGTAGGATCAAATTGGTTTCAACATTTCATGCAGAATGACATTTACCTTGAAAGGAAAACTGGACGTAACTAGGAAAGATGTAGCCAGATTGCTCAATAAGCTTTTGTATTTGTAGCCAGTAGCTCTTGGGAATCGCCTCGCTGTACGTACTTTCATGTGCGCCAACCGTCATTCTGTGGGCAAATAAAATAATTTGAATAAATGGAGATACTTTCCATTCATTTATTGACCCTTAGCAATCGCGTTCAAAGAACGTTTTGCTTCAAAAGAAAGAAAAATTTTGCCGGCTCGAGAGATACAAGTACACTCATGTCCAAAATTATTGTCGCATGTCTATAAATATGTTCTATGAATATAACTTGATAACAAATTCGCCAGGTATTTCTTGTACTCTTAGTATGTGTATAATCGGAAAAGACATGTATGTGGCAAATTTCATGTCAAAAGAGCAGTAAATAAGAACAATAAAACGAAAATAAAAGTGTGTTGTCTATTTAGCAACATTTTGTTTTACTCATTCTAATTTTCGTATTTATACTTCTTTTCCTATGAAATTTACCACAAACATACATTTCCCGATTATACACATAGTATCAGTATTAAAAGTATCCTGCAAAATCATTATCAAATTATATTCTAACAAGAAGACAGTTATAGATATGCGACAGTCATTTTGGACATGAGTGTACAATGAGGAAGAGAAAGTCAATTCTGTATGGAAAGTTCTTTTACCAGAAAAGCACTTGAATCAGAAATCACTTTACCAACGCAGTATTCATTCTTTTAAAGTTGCGAGCAGTACATCATTTAGGATCAAACTGTATTGAAAAATTCACGAATTCCTGGATAGGAACGGTAAGGTTATATGAAGTATACAGTTCTCGAAATAATTTTATGTAAACTAAGATAAATTTGGTGGTACGAACCTATTAACTTATTCATTCCATTTATGTATTTATTATTGAATCCATTATTTACAATTATATACATATGATCGCAGTAAGCTAGGTCTAACGTCATTTGACAGTTAACAGTAGATTTGCAAAAAGTATTGGAATTCTTAAAATCAGACCTAAAGCGCCGTGAAGATGAGTAAACTTTTCGCAAAACTGCTCTACATTTAAAAACTTTATTTCGATAAAGGTCCAAATTTGGCGCAGGCCCGTGGAGAATTTTATTTTGTTTATGGAGAAGATAGTTATAAAAAGTGACAGCCAAAGGATGGTTCACTCGCTTTCGTTCTGGAAATTCGATATTCTAGATGCTTTTCGCAGTGGGTGACCAATCAAAGCAAAAGTGGATGATATTCCAGAAAGTCGTGCAGTCATGACATCGCCAATCTTCTTAATATCCATAAACAAATAGTGTTAAATCGTTCGGAGAGAGCTGCAATATAAAATAGAAAATTAACGTTAAAAAGAAGCTTTTAGGTGCCACATAATCTTACTCAAAAACAATGACTTGATCGAATTTCTACCTCAGAATCTCTAATGAAATGTAACGAACTCAAACTATTTTTGAAGCGGTTGGTCACGGGTGATGAAAAGTGGATAACCTACAACAATGTGGAAAAAAGATCGTGGTCGAAGCGAGGAAAAACTTCAGAATACGTGGCAAAGAATTCTACACTGACGCAGCAAGAGTATGTAGTGCGTTTCATAGAATTGGAGGGCTATCATGCATCACGAACTACCTCACTTCTGCTGGCCAGAAAGGTAAACTCGGACCTATACTGTCGACAACGCGAGTGCACCAAATCCGGCGGTAATCGGTCCTCATAAAGGGTTCGTATACCACGCTAAGAGTGCCAGACCAACTACATCTTTAACTACCCGTCAGAAATTGAGAGAATGTGGCTGGGGAGCACCTTCAGACTTATAATTTATTTCGGTCTCTGCAGAATTCCCAGAATGGTGTTAAGATAGTTTCAAAACTGGACTGTGAAAACCATGTGCCACAATTTTTTGACCAGAAACCACAGAAGTTCTATAGAGACGGGATTATAGTTTTCCCGGAAAAATGGCAGATCAGAACAAAATGGTGCATATGTGGTTTCATAACATTATTTTCAGATCTCAGTAAATATGTTCTCAATTTTGACCTGTAATACTTCTTAGACAACCTGATACTGGGGTTTCAAAAAGTGAAATAAACTTAATTAATTTTTTGTATCCTTAATACGTACAAAAGGATTGAAAATAATATATCACTTTTCAATGTAGCACTTTCTGCGTGCGACACGGTTGTGCCATCGCTTCATTAGTGGGTGTATTTCACAAAATAAATAAAATAAATTAATAAAATAAAATAAAAGCAGCACCCTCTCTTTTACTTCATTTTTACTGTGAAACTTCTTGCTACGTAGGGTTTCCTTGAGGGTCCAAACACATGACAATCACTCGGTGCTGCATCCAGGGAATATACAGGATGTAGGCACTGAAGACGAAGGAGCCAATTCTTGTACCGTTACTTGAGTTGTGTGTGGTCTCGCGTTATGATCCTGCAATAGTACACTAGAAGTGAACAAACCACATTATTTTCCCGTGATTGCGTGCCTCAAATGGTTGTCAAGGAGATCACAATATGATTCGCTATTCCCTTGTGAAACTACTTCTCAACGTTAGCCCGACGACTTTCATCACGAGATCTACGTCTCTGCTGTAATTGCAATGTAGTCGTGTGGAGCGCGTAGTATTCTGCGTTGACACCACATATTTTATTTATTTTTATTTTATTATTATTATTTTTAGCTTTTGTTCTACTACTAAACCTGCTGGAGCGACATACAGGAATCCTCATAATGCATTCTCATCCTGTAATGAATATATTGTTTTTCATACTGGTTTTTGCTCTCCTCTAGTGCATGTCTCCAATGGGGTAGCTATTACTGCGATTGCTGACGTTACAATTCGCATCAGACGGCGTATGTTAGTGTTATAACAAAAGAGAATATTATATTGTGTATTTTCGAAATTCATCTGTCCACTGTATCAACGTGATTTTTTCTTTAAAACATTATATATATATTTGATATTTTATCAGTATAGTCATGTTCCTCTTCAAAATAAGCGAAAGAACACTTCAAAGATCAGAATATTTTAGATCTTATGGACGTAAACTGACAAAGTTGATACTATCTTTATATTGTATAGTTACAGTAAGCTACACTTGATTACTAAATATCTTCAATTTAGAAGGACTATTTGATTTTGCCCGACTGTGGAGAATGATAGAAGACCTGTCGCAATAATTTTGTTTGCTGATTTGAACATCATGCTTATATTTTCGAGGGCCTGTGGAGAAGTTCTGCAATAATATGTGAAAAGACTTGTGAAATTCTACGTTATTCCATCGAGCCACACATGAAGTAGGGTTAGCAGAAATAGTTCACTGAAAAATATCGACAAATGTAAACAGAATGAACTTTGATTTTATCTTTATTTTCTAATAATCGGACACCAAGTAAATTTTAGCCAAAAGGTTTCCTTTTCACGGTGTGTGTGAATATAATTAACTATTTAATCTGTGAATTGTTATTGATTTACGAAGTACAGAAGTACTCTTGTTTATACAAGATGTCGGATAAGCTACTCTCTATATTGAAGCAATTATATATTTTTTATTTATTATTTAAGTATTAGCATATTTTGTTACAACTTGTTATATATATCGTAAGGTTTTCTTCAATATAATTTTGAAAATTAATATAAACTGCATTCTCAACGTGTTTCCTTGAGTATTGCTTCCAGTTTATATAGTTGCATAGTTTTCTTCGCTGACCTTCTTAATGGTACACTCCCAAAGGACGCTTCTAGCGACATATTTGCTTAATGTTAAAAAGTTCACAACTGTTATACTAATACTACAAATCCTCAGACCTGTTGGTTTTGCTCACCGTATCAATCTCAATACAAGTGCCTTCCTTCAATGCAAAGAATAAAATAAAATGATTTTTTTTTTTAAGTTTTACATCCCACGGTTATGCCGACTAGGCTAAAGGAGACGATGATGATGAGAAATGAATGAAAGGGTGGAATGAAGAAAATGGAAGGGAACGAGAGAACCCCGAGAAAACCCACGCACACGGCGTTTGTCAACCACAAAGCTCACTTGGCACGAGCTGGAATCGAACCAAGGACCCCATGCACCAGAAGTGATCGCTCTAACGCAAAGAATAACGAGTATAATTATGCAAATATCAAAAGTTCAGTTATCAAGGAATGAACTTCGTATACAAATCACCCTTGAGATTTTTAAGTTACTTAGGTAACTTAAAATCTATAGACACATAAAAATTCGATACTGTTCAATGGTTGTGATATCTTTCACACATCTCATGGTGAAAGCATAAAGAATGCTGAGCTACTTTTTTTTTTCTTCTTAATACTGGTAACAATTTAGTTGATTACTGTGTGAGATTTATTTTTGTTTTAATTCTCTTACAGTGCATGTGTGGAGAGTTTTGTAATATTTTTTGCTGCGATTGAATGATCTGCAGCTTCAGTTTGATGGAGTATCACATTTTCCGAGTAGTTTCTACGCCAAAGATTGGATATTGGAGTATTTACTGTAGGTATGTTCTCTGAAAATGAAAGATAAAATGTATTCTAATGGTTTTGTCATTTATTTCAGAAATAACACCTGCAGAAAATGCCTTTCTCTCGCTTGATATTTATTTCATATTACATACATTACTTTTACTATCTTATCTCCCTGACAGTCTGCTTTTACTTATCTTATCTGACTGAACTTTTATCTACATGAGTTGTAAATGACTCTCTCTTTCAGATTAGATTTATTTTTTCTTGAAGGGAGGGAATTAGTGTAGAAAGTGTAGAAATGTAATGTAATTTATGAGGAAGCAAACAAATATTATGAAACATGCTGAAAATTTGTTAAATGAATCTGGAAACTACGCAGTAATACCTCGGAGAGATGATGATAACGAGAAGAATAGTACTCTAAATCACTTGTTAGGACATTCATTAAAAGTTTAATAACACTAAAATTGTAAGAAACCACTCAGTAACGTTGCCAGTCTTATTAAAGGGGCTTAAACTTCCACAAATATCTTTGAATCTTTGCCAATGGGTAGTAAAATGGAATTCATTAAACAAGTTATTATACGTAAATAATGGCCATTTACTTCCAGTTGTAACGTTTAAAGTGAATACGTGAAAATTATTAATTAAATTTGTATGGCGATTATTTTCTTAACGTTTAGTCCTTAGCATAACCAATGATGTCAGAAATTGGTGTATTCCTGCGTAGAAAGTGGTGTTTATTTTTAAAGTAATATTAATAATAATATATTCAATGATTTCATTATATTAAACTCAGAAAGATTATTTTAACTTTTAGTTCATCAAGTAACCACGTATTAATAGTTATTTCCCCTAAGTTGATAGTACCAAGTAACTAATTATAGTTAATACTTGTCGACAGTATGCAACACATTGCAATGGTCGTATGACCAATTACTCATCTACCAATGTTTCTCAGTCAATATTTCGAGGGCTACACTCGAACACAGCATTTACCAGTTTTCTTGTTCATGTGAAGGTATGTATCTAGGAATAACGAAAAGAAACATTAGCACCAGGTTAATATAACACCTAAAGGGGCTCCGAGAGGGCAAAAAAAGCCTATCTTAAGATTACCAAAGCGCCTTCAAGCGACCGAACACTGTGCAAGATATGAGTGTTCTTCATCCTGCTGCCTCTGATATTGAAAGAAATGTGTTTGTGGCATATTACATTCGGACAAAATAATAATAATATATTAATACAGACACCATCAGATTTGAGCTGTTTCCTCTGTTTGAGCGTTGTTTCAGTTGAATCACTAGAGAAGCCATTGAACATGTGCAGGGTACTTCGATCACACGTCAAATCACAAAACGTCTTCACAACATACGAAAGACGTGTTTGGTAATGATTTCACTTCATAATGTTAAGGTTTACAATTACATTTGCTTAATGAAGTTACTTTTTTTAAATTTTCTTTTTTGTCTGAAAATACACTATATGAAACTTTTAAGTGGAAAACGTAATTAAATAAAATCATGTCATTCTACAAAAAGCAATAATGGAAAAGAAGTATTTAAAAGATTGAGATATACTGTAGTAAACGAGAGGATACATGATATGTACAAATATTATGTAGCTGGCAGACTTGTATGACAAAAGCTTTAGAAAATAATGCAAGAAAATTACACCATTCTGGCTACTATTTTTGTCAATAATAATAGCTCGCAACTCCAGTGTTAGCGTGCGACCTTTTGATGCACTCTTTCCCGGTGGAAGATCTTTGAAATTCGAACGCATTTCGGGGATTCGGATTTCATCAAAAAATGTAAGTTCTAATATCATACAGCCTTGTTGCTGAAAAGGGACGCTAATCTCTAATACTCAACCAAAATAAACTAAGTCAGAAACATATATACATCGGATCACAACAGTAGACAGGTCATTGTTTTAAATTACACATTGGAAAATTTGATTTTAGTAAACTGTTCAACCTCACCTTGTTAACGAGAGACGGGAATTATTGTGTTTGTATCGTACGGCCAGCCATTCTGACTTAACTAGCTTAGATTATTCCAGCTTCTGCCTGTTTCACAAGGAAAGTGATGAAGTCGTATTTATAATATCAACACTTTGACCTGACTTCTTAAAAAATACGCTTTTTTTATTTTACTTCACAATTTTTGTGGATGTTTATGTTTAAAAAGAAACGGAAACTGCATCATACCTATTGACTGAGTGAGTTGGACTTTAAGTTTCCCCTTCAGCGACGAGGTTATGTGAGACAGAACGTACTAAACATATACCAATTAATAATTGTAGTGAAACAAAATAAGTATGAAATAATTAAAACAAATTATTTAATGTGGAATCCCAACTACTACTCGGCTTTGTATCCAAGACAGATAGCAGAAAACGGACATATGACCTCACGCACAGGGAGCACACACGTTAAGCACTCACCCACTTATATGTTCGCATGGACCTATATTTTGATGTGGAGTCCAAACCAGTTTTCTTCTCATAGGGAATCAATACCATACCTTCCCAGTTTCTTTTGAGAGTATTGTGTCCCTATTAAATATCGTTATTTAATTGTCTGGAGTTGTATTTATTATTATAATAATGATAGAAAAAATTACAGGCAATCTATATCAAAATCCTTGAGTTTAAATTTACTATCTCTGAAGCTCGTAACTCCTTTTGTTTTATACGAAATTTTCGATATTTGTGATAAGCGATTGAGCAGTAGATAGTGTCTCTGCTGACTTATCTTTTAGCATATTTACTTTAGTCACCTGTGTTGTATTTTTTTTTTTTTTTTTTTTTTTAATATTACGCAAATGACAGGAACATGATGACATTAACACTTAAAACAGTTAAAAACTGCGCATGCTCTTCGGGGGAATTCAAACCAAACCCAGGATAGACTGCGTGTCGTAATCTGGAACTGAACACCACAGATCCCTCTGCAGATAATACTATTAATAGTAGTAGTGATAGTAGTAATAGAAATAGTAAGTTAAAAACTAAATAATACAAATAAATAAAATTTCATCTTTTAATGAAGGGGTTGAATGAGATTGTGTTTGATAGTGTACATGTTAGTGATTATATCGTGATCATACGAGTTAACGACACATAGTTCGGAACATATACTGAAACATTCCACTTCCAACTCTCCATATGGTGTCACAAATATCGAATTCGAAACACTCATTAGAAAGTTTTCCTTCTCAAAACTGGCTTAGACTGTTGCTTGAGGAAATCGGTTCATGAATAGGCGCTCAACGAGCAGAATTCTGGTTATGTGTGCATTAATATATAAATAAAAAACAAACATTTGGCTTCAAAAAACTTTATTACATGTCTTTGATATATATAATTAATTCTTGATACATTAACTTAAGAATTTGAGACATGGATGTACGAGTAGACGTAAAAATAGAATAATAATGAGTCTTGGCTACATTGAGCACAACGATTCAAACAGGTTTCTTAACGAGTGATTAGGAGATAGAAGAGTCCATTTGTTGATAAATCTGGAATATATAAAACACGCTTACAAGGAAAGGGCATTAGTTGGTTGATTAGTACGCTAGTCTTTGTAATTATATTTTAAAATGTATAGATGAGTTGTAAGATAATAGGAGTGAAAGGTGGAGATAATAGGGACGGCAAGCGATCTCAAGTACTGATAAAATTAACGTATTTTTTCTTAAATTTCCACTGTTATACAAAATTGTAAAGATCCATAGTTAGAAAAATTAATAAAAAAATTTAACAGATCAAAAAGGTTATAAAAAAGTAATTGATTAAATTAAAAATTATTATCTGAAAAAAATAACGACTCAATTTTGAAAATTAAAATGTTTCAAAATTGATCGATTAAAATTAAAATTTTAAATACTGTGCAATGTGAATTGTGATTTGTGAAACGTAATGTATCATTTATTCGATAAAATTAGAGGGTTGGGAAAAATTAATCGATTAATTCAAAAAGTTAGTGTTCTCACACAAAACTGATCATTAATAAAAATAAAAATAAATTGACATGAAATTGAAAAATAAATGACCAATTAAAATTATGCATTTTAATTTAACCTTTATGTACTTCTATGAGAAACAATATTTATATATACAGGGTGTTTCAGATAAAACGTCCAGTGCTTATAAATCCGAAATGGCTGAGAATAAAAAGTTGAAACAAAAACTGAGATAGGAAAATGTTATAGAGCGCATCACATGGTGTTGTTGTGGTGACCCACAGGGCCCTCCTTCAAGGGGGCCCAGGGGCCAACTTCAAATTTTCAAATAGGAACATGTATTGAATCATACCTCATTCAATAGTACTTGAAAAACGAAACAACTTTTGTAGGAAACAATTTTCGATGTGGGCCACCGTTTTTAAATGGCCGCAAAAAGTGGGTCCTATATCAGATAAAACGTCCAGTGCTTATAAATCCGAAATGGCTGAGAATAAAAAGATGAAACAAAAACTGACATAGGAAAATGTCATAGGGCGCATCACATGGTGTTGTCGTGGTGACCCACAGGGCCCTCCTTCAAGGGGACCCAGGGGCCAACTTCAAATTTTCAAATGGGAACACGTATTGAATCATACCTCATTGAATAGTACTTGAAAAACGAAACAACTTTTGTATGAAACAATTTTCGATCTGGGCTACCGTTTTCAAAATGGCCGCAAAAAGTGTCCTGTATCAGATAAAACGTCCAGTGCTTATAGGCCTAAATCAGAAACGGCTGAGAATAGAGAGATGAAACAAAAACTGAGATAGAAACGATGATAAAGCATATCAAGTGGTGTTATTGTGGTGACCCTCAGGAAACTCTGTGAAGGGGGCCCAGGTATCAACTTCAAACTGATACAGGACTTTTTGCGGCCATTTTGAAAACGGTGCCCCAAATCGAAAATTGTTTCCTACAAAGGTTGTTTCGTATTTCAAGGACTATTGAATGAGGTATGATTCAATACATGTTCCCATTTGAAAATTTGAAGTTGGCCCCTGGGCCCCCTTGAAGGAGGGCCCTGTGGGTCACCACGACAACTCCATGTGATGCGCCCTATGACATTTTCCTATGTCAGTTTTTGTTTCATCTTTTTATTCTCAGCCATTTCGGATTTATAAGCACTGGACGTTTTATCTGATATAGGACCCACTGTTTGCGGCCATTTAAAAACGGTGGCCCAAATCGAAAATTGTTTCCTACAAAAGTTGTTTCGTTTTTCAAGTACTATTGAATGAGGTATGATTCAATACATGTTCCTCTTTGAAAATTTGAAGTTGGACCCTGGGCCCCCTTGAAGGAGGGCCCTTGTGGGTAACCGCAATAACACCATGTGATGCGCCCTATGGCATTTTCCTATCTCAGTTTTTGTTTCATCTTTTTATTCTCAGCCGTTTCGGATTTATAAGCACTGGACGTTTTATCTGAAACACCCTATATATATATATATATATATATATATATATATATATATATATATATATATATAGTTATTTCATAAATACTGTCAGAGGTTTGGAGCAGTCACATTGTTTACGATATATTGATGTCGTTTTGCAAGGTGATACATGGAAGTGTGGAGCATGAAGAGTTCTCAAAATATCCACCTTGAGCCTGGATTGCAGGCCCGAAGTCCGGCGGCCCATTCGTCAATTAAATTACGAACAGTGTTGGTGGAAAAGTGACGGGCTGCCCTGATCCAAGCGCGCTTCAGGGAGTTCACATTAAGGTGTCTCTTCTTGCAAGGCATTGATTGAATCACAGTTTGTAGTCGAGCGGCTTCAGATCCATGCTGCAAGAGAGCCAGTTTAATGTGGAAACAAAGTCTGGGATGTTGGCCCGTGGCCACTCATATGTTGACTGACTTTGTGCGCGGGAGCAGAATCCTGTTACTTGGGGAACATGGTGGTACTCAGTGGTTTCACAATGGGCTCCAAACTGTGGTTTGGTCCGTGGTAGCCGATGTCTTCACCCCATGTTCACAAAAATGGAACCGTGTTGTGCTGTTGAAGCTCATACCTCACCACATCATGACTAATCCTGGGTAATGGGATCTTTGCACTCTGGAAACACGTTTAGCAGCTTGCATTGATGATGATGTGTACACACGGTTATTTTGAGCATCAATTATTCTTTGACCATTTCCCGCGTAACGCTTAGAAGACGTTTAATTTCACCATTCTCGTGGCGTAATGCATCAGTCACCTGTACGTTGTTTATAGGCTCTCGAGTCCCAGGTCCTGAATGAGCACTCGTGAAATTGTTGGATTCGAAATGGACATCTCTCGGGACATGTCTGATTGAGTCCTGATGAGGTTTCGTCAAATTCTTGCAGCTGCTGCTTTAACTGTCTGTGGTATCCTCACTGTGCGCAGCCTGCCACTACGCTGCCGTCATTGAGACTTCCCGTTTCATTGTAAAGTTGGATGGTGCGGTAAGCTGATTTGCAGGGGTTTCAGGATGGCGAAGATTTGTGGCGGTGGCATCCTCATTGTGTGTAGCGCAGTGTCTGTGATACGATTCTAGTAGTCGCCCCACTGCCACGCGTCTCACCTTGGATTGGAGAGCTCAGGGACCGACTTTGCTTCCGTTTGTATAACATTTCCCTACAAATGGAAGCACTTATACCTAGCATGATCAAACGGCGGTCAAAATATCTTATAATATTTATGAAATAATGTCTTACCAAATGGGTCCATGTAATCATCGTCAGTAGTAGTGATTTCAACGTTACAAGTTCCATGAGAGGATCCTCATGACTACCCTTACAGTACGTCCAATGTAATTATACTTAATATTAGATAACTAACATTTTAAAATTTAACAAAAAAGTGTTGCGTATTATAGTAATGACTATAATGTTCCACGAAGTTTATAGTTCAACAATTTTTAACGGAGCTCCCTATGTAAAGCATACAAATGGAAACTAGTATAACTTGTCTGTTACCTGCATACATTCTTAGCAGCGGAAAGTTACGTGTGTACTTTTGCCAGTGATATAAAGCGGAAACTTATTCACTATTTTTCCGTAAAATTTTCATTTTTAATGAAAGATGCGTGAATAACAATTAATATTGTTATTTAGCCGTGCAATTTAAACTCCCATTTCTGTTTAACTCGTGCAACCCTGAAGATCAGTTCCTAATTCAATGTTTATTATAAAAAAGTGTATGATGTACGCTTTTACATATTTAAAGAGTAGCGAAAAATAATGCATTTTATTTATGGAATTCATTCACATAAAGTTTATTTCCCTACAAACAGGACTGATCTTTTTTCTATGGAAAAAGAAAGAAAGGGAAAAAAAAACGGAGATTGAGGCCACATTTCATGTGAGACAGTAAACAGTATTATATCAAATTGTGTACTATATTCGTGTGTAAAAGACGGTATAAAATTTCTCCGTTCTAAATATGGTTATTTTTCGAAGAAAGAAAAGAAAAGGTTACGTAAAAATATTATTTTTCTCCAAATTTTTAGAAAGAATTGTTTGAAGATTTTTTTTTTTCATCACATCATTCGAGTTCAAGAATTAAGAATTTGCCCTAACTTAAAATTTTCGCAAGTTTTTCTGTTAAAAATGTTCAGCAGTGTTCTAGTTGAACAATTCAAAGGTTTTTATGACATGACGTTAGTACAGAAACTGAAAGAAAGAATCAAGGAAAATATTTTAATGCTGAAAAATTTCATCGCTGAATTTTAGTATTTCATAGTAAGCCTCACTCACATATCAGGTAGATCTTGTGGTCAGATTAAAAAATTAACATCATCTGAAGATATCATAAATTCTAGAAATAGATAAAGGAATTCTAGAATTTGCTTGATTGCAGCTTCGTACCTTACTATACAGATGTATGTGTTAATAAGATGCGATCTTTAATAAAGGTGCGAACACTGGTAATAAAACAGAGGATAATGAACAAAGGTAGCACAATCACTACTTTTTACCTACAGTAGCTTCCAAGATAAAAAAAAAAAAAATCAATATTTTCGTATATTTGCAACATTATGGTATTTGCCTCTACCGAACTACACAAGAGTTTTTTCCAGGGTGGATTGATTTAAATCAGTCTGATTTAAATCACGATTTTAATCAAGATTTAAATCACTTGATTTTTTTTAATAAAAATCGTTGATTTAAATCAAATTCCGAAATGAATTAATGTAAAGTGAAAGTAAGTAAAATCCCGTTTCTCTTCTGTCATTTCGATCATGGAAGATAATAATCATAGTACAATGAGACTCAAATGTATGTAAGCACAGTATGAAAACAAGTATAATGTAGGGAACGATCAGGGAAAATCCCGTTTGAACGGGTGACGGGTGAACCCTGCTTTCTTGTCTTTGTAACACAAGGTTTTAAAATTTCTACTTCAACGGGGAAATCGCCATGGACATTTAAGATGAAAACTCTTTTGTGTCTACGTCTATTTGTTTGTTTCCAGATAATAGGAGCGTATTTAGAGGGGTCTGATCCCCTCTCCGAAACAAAAAAAAAAAAAAATTAAAAATTTGGGGCGAAATTTATGTACTAAATACATAAAGTTCCTCGGGATCGTAATATGACAAATTTTGGATGCGTTAAAATATCGAATAATACTTTTGATAAAGTGTATACTTGACCCCATTGCAGAACATGCCGCGATCTGCGATGTGATCGCAGAAAATTTGCCGCGCCTGTGCAGGAAAAATTGTCAGAGGAAATAAAATAGCCAACAGAAAAGTATAAAAACGTGCCTGCTATGTATAGATGTCTTAAATGCACGGACAACTCGCATTTAAACTGTTTTTCACGTCACATAAAGCATATTTTTAACAATCACAAGTGTTTCTTCTTCTGAAACTGATCATCTTGATTTTTTTTTATTTTGGAAGTGCTGCAGGGAATTCGTGTTATTATTCAGTTCAAAATCTCTTATCGTCGCGAATTGTGTCGAGGAATTTGAAGCTTTAAAATATATAAAACGATAATTATGCCTGTTGTGCTGTATGGTTGTGAAACATGGTCGCTTACGCTGAGGGAAGAACGCAGACTGAAAGTAATTGAGAATAAAATCCTGAAACGAATATTCGGAACCAAAAGTAACAGAAATGAGGAATGGCGAAAACTTCATGATGAGGAACTGCATAATTTATACCATTCACCAAATATTGTTAGGGTCATCAAATCTTGGAGGCTCAGGTGGGCAGGACATATAGCGAGAATGGAAGAAAGTAGGAATGCTTTCAAAGTTTTAACTGGAAGTCCAATCGGAAAACGACCATTAGGAAGGCCTAGGCGCAGATGTGAGGACAATATTAAGTTGCATCTCGCAGAAATAGGAATACAAAGTAAAAACTGGATCCAGTTGACTAAGGATAGAAGTTAGTGGAGAGCTTTTGTGAACATGGCATTGAACCTCCGGGTTCCATAGGTCATAGAGTGAGTTAGTTAATTTTAGGCGAAATTTACGTACTTTATATGTATTTCGTGCCGTTAGCTAGTTCCAATTGTTTAAAAATATGCCCCTGCCAAATATCAGTAACTTTCGTGAAAAGAAAAGTGTCATGTTGATATACATTGCTGTACTTTTTCCTTAATGCTTAAGAAACATTGTTTGGGATTGAAATAAGTTAACGATTGGGAATTAATTTAAAACTAATTGTTTGGGATTGAAATAGGTTAACGATTGGGAATTAATTCAAAATTAAAACCCAGTACTTTCACTTAAATGACATAATTAACATTTAATGCTAATTCCTAATGTTTTTTCTTCAGTTCGCGACTTGTATTATATGAAGAAAAAGATTTGATTTAAATCAAAAGAATCGATTTAAGTCAAAAAAAATCAACAAAAATGATTTTTTTGAAAAAAATCATGATTTTTTTCCACCCTGGTTTTTCCCTTTGTTTAAATATCTGATAAAGTAAGAGGATCACCAGATTGAGAAATTAAAATTCCAGGGAAAGAGGTGTATATTAAGATAGTTATTAAATTGTGTTCTTAGGTACATAGTTTGAAACTCAAAATCTTACCTTATACTCCGAACTTCCGTTAGTGTTTAAGCCATTTTCTTCATATTTCAATGCTCTCTGGAATCCTCCTCAAGCGCAGACGTGGTGTTAGCCGGAATCTATTTTTTTTTTTTTTTAATTTCATTATTATATCACTTCAAAACCTGTAAATAGAAAAATCGGCACCAAGATTTCCGCGTTACACTTCTGTAAATGCTATTCACCACTCGATGGTGAGGGGCTAAAGTTAGGCTTGAAGGACGTGGAAAGTGTCACTATTCGTCTCAGTAACCCAGAAAACTATGAATTTAAGATTAATATATGTCATCCCGAGTATTCATCCTCTCCTTTGCATAAAGATCAACTTTTTTTTCCATCTACGGAGGTCATAAAAAGTAAGTGTTAATATTAAAGCCACTATATCATATGAAGCTCAAGCATTAAAGTTGATATTCTATTAGTTTAGACGTTTTTTCGAATTTGCAACAACAATTTTAGTATGAGACGCTACATGAACCATTGTATTTCGATTTCGTGAAGACTAGAGTTAAGAAGCTTATTAACAAACATTCGTGTAGTGTGGTTCATGAAGAGCCTCATACTAAAATTATTGTTGCAGGTTCGAAGAAAAATGTCTAAACTTGCAGAATATCAACAAACATGCTTTGTATGTAGGTTTTTAACGTGACTTGCTAGAACATATTTCATGTGTATCTGTGTTATAAACACTTACTGTTTATGACTATCACAGGCGAGAAAATGTCAATCTTTACTTACCTTCCTTTATCTTATATAAACTCCAATAGATCTTCATAACTAGTAGCTGTTGTGAAATATTAAATTTAATACTAAAATTCAATTTCTGTGTAACATTGGAGGACCCGTTCAGTAGTGTGTGTGTTAAATTGTTCAGTCAAGCAAATATATTCAGATTCTAGGAGCCCAAGTAAACTTTGAGGAGGTTCGGAGCCTCTCGGCCCTCCAGGATCGGCGCCTATGATTCACTCTTTGTGGTTACACTGTAAGAAAATATTTGATTAATTACCAGTGTTTGAAGTGGGAAAAAAGCAGATGTGGTATGTTTTATTACGATTTTGACTCGACATGGCGGCTATCTAAGTGCTGAAATCCAGTGAGCGTATGTTGTCTAAAAATTGCATTTCTATTTACATAATGACTGAAAACCACTGGAGAGCTTCTATTTCGTTATGGGGGGGGGGGGGATCATGGAGAGACTTTGATCCATTACCAACAACTTTCTGGAAAAAAAATATAAAATATCTCCTTATGTTATATTATAGAAAATTATACACGAAAATGCTAATATATATATATATATATATATATATATATATATATATATATATATATATATATATATATATATATATATATATATATATATATATATATATATATATATTAACAATTTCCTGCGAGAAAACTCCTGGATCTCCACTCGAGTAGTGCCGTGCCGTGGAAAATAAGCGCCCGGGGCGAGAGTATACGATGGTGCCCCTTTACATACGAATGAGGTCGACAGACTAGCCGCGAAATGCAAGAAAATTTTCAAAACTAAACCTTGCTTTTCCTTGATTTTGAGTACTTTTTATTACTTTTCACTACCATTTTGTATGTATCTTTTCTTTTTTCCTTCCCAAATTTTGCGCCTCCTTACTTCGGCGCCAAACTCGCCCTCCCCACAGCACGTCACTGCAATCGAATGAAGGGTATTTGAAACCCCTGTAAGATGCAAGCAAACAACTCCCAATTTCGCCCATGCTCAAAACATATTTATATGAATTAAAACAAGAAGATACATACATACATACGAAAGAAATTATGGCACATCAAAATATAAAATAGATTAACTTCTTTGAAGACGCCTCACTTTAAAAACAAACGACAGAAAAAAAGATATAATTGTCGTGTTGACAACCTATAAAAACCATTGTGTATAAAAATGGATTTTTTAAAGGTATTTCGCATCTAGTGTTCCATGGTGGTATGCCTTGGTTACTGAAAAACCAGAGACGGTATGCCTTCATCACTGAAAAACCAGAGGCGGTATGGCATACCAGCGCATACCGTCTCACTTCGACCACTGTTAATTACTCTTAATTTAGTTCTTAACATAAAGTGTTTTTTACTGTTGCTGCCTCAAAGAAAAATTGTGTTATAGGGTAAATTCATCCTCTGCTTCGGACACCAACGATATACATTCGGTCCCTGTTATAGAGGGACATTAAATTGTAATCAATATTTCCATTGTGCACCTGGTACAGGATAAGTTCCTGCAAGGTTAACCTTACTACCAACAGACATAATAAACGCAATCAGCTGTTCTGACAAACTAAATTAATGGTTCGAATTTGGGCATACAAAAAATATTACTTAAAAAATACGAACATGAATTAAATTATTGTCTTGCTATTGAGAGACTACTAATTTCTACCGCTCAAACATGAAGATAATTATGTACAGTATCATACATGCGCGATAGATAAACTCTTTGATATCAGCAGTTATAAGTGAAGAAAAGTAAGGTTTTACCTGGTTTGGACCATTTATTGTTAATCCTCACACGTAACGAAATCATATATTTTACGTGAAGACCAAAACATGCTTACATAACACAAATAAAATTAAAACACTAAATACAATGACAAGATAGTTTGCTGACATTAGAGTTTCACATCTTTTATTAATATACAGTTTATTAAAAATCATTTCGTAACTGAAATAAGAGGTGTTTCTGAAACCGAGAAGTGTCAATTTCCTCTCCTTCCCAAATGATGTCTCTTATTGCAACACGCGTTATTTCGAATACGAGAAACCATGAAGTGGTGGTCGATATCAGTATAAAGAAACTCATACGTATGTCATCCAAAAATACACATTTCAGTAATGTGCAGCGGGTACACAAAGTTTCCTACAGAGCATGATTCCCACAGATGCTCCCAACAAAATTCTCAGATATCGTCTGACTTAAGGGTGAGTCCAAAGTAGACAAAAAATCAGCTTCTTTAACAGCAACGAATACGGGCTTCGTGGTTCCTAGTATTCGGTATAACGCATGCTGGGATGTATTGTTTCGTGGTATATTTCATTATTTTTTAACACACTTATAAGTGTCAAATAATACATCGAACCACGCATTATTCGAACACACACCGAACCACGTGTGCTCAATGTGGTTGAGATTGAGGAAATTTGGGAGCCATGGAAGATGCTAAAAGTCTCCAGTGTTCTTTAAATATTCTTACACAGGACGTTCGCGAAGGTTAGGTGCGTTATCGTCTTGAGAATACCATCGGCATAACAAATAAAGTGTAATATGATGGAATGTACTCAATCTACTAGGAGATCGTTATACCAGATATCAGTAATCTGTTTGTTTACAACTACCAGAGGCCTAGTAATTCCCATGTAAACATCTCCTACGCTATGCACGGGCAACCTCCTGCCTTCATTTTGACACCATACTTCAATGCCTCATGGTATTTCCGCCAAAGATGCGTACACTCACCCACGGAATGTAGTAAAAATGGTGAATTTAACAAATCTTCTTCCAGTCTTCTGTTGTTCAGTTCACACATCTTTGTATCATGTAAATCATTGGCTTTAATGAATTTTGTTGAGGAGCGGGCGACGGCAGAAGCAGCTGGTAGAATATCCTATACGTATGAGTACGCGACACTTGCTCACAGGTACAGTTGTATTGGGCTGTTGAGAAGTCTACCATACTGCGTTTATAAACCCATACCAGCTGCCGAAAACGACGATCACTCTGACAATCAATCTGGAACTGTCCTCTGGAACTTTTGACACTAGTCTTAGAACATATTCACCACGGCCACTTTCGAATACTCCATTAGTACAAGTACAATCACTTCCTTGATCGAAGCATCAGCCCTTCAGGACCTCACGATCTGACCGTTGTCAGATATTGATAAAATTTAAATGTTTACCCATCACGCAGATCCTCACTAGTGACCGGCTGGTACGTGCTTACTGGTGTACACGTTATATTATCGCGAAAATCACATGGAAACAAAGTAGAATCCATTATTCGGAAGGATGGTCGTAACTAGGTCATCGGTTGATGTTTACTTTTTCTTTCTCATTTTTAGTGTGCAGAAAACAATTTTCAAACGCAGCTAGTTTATGTTCACGTTAGAGATCGATATAGTTAATTTATCCGTTGCCTTAGAAGTAGTGTGGGCAGAATGTTTAAGTATTATCTGCAAAGGAGGAGCAACAAGATGTGGTAAGATTTTTGTAGGCTAAACGAGAAAATCATATTGAAATTCACAGTGAACTGGTGTAACTTTATAGCGCAATGCATGGTACAGCAGTATTACGAGATGGGGAAGTTCTTTGAAGAGTGCCGGGTGAACCATGCTGATTCGCTTCTTTTAAGTTGACCTATAACTGCTGCAACAGAAGCCACTGTCGGAGGTATTGAGGCGGCAATTCGGAATATTGGCATTTTGTACAGCACAGCGTACTATATTGTGCATAAGAAATTGAAGTTTCGCAGAGTCAGTGTGTAAGACCTCACTGAAATTGAATTAATTTTTAGTTTTCAAATACACTCTGTTTCAGAAAGAATATACGTATTACGAAGAATTATTTTCTCCAAACTATCGATCGCTGTGTCTCGGCTCGGCCATTGGAGAAACGAATACATAGTCTGGTCTAATTTATATTAATAGCCGCTAGATGTTAGTTGTCTTCTGTTTTGTTTGGTAACCGTCATATGTTTAAAATGGCTACTCCGCAGCAGAAATCATTTTGTGTTCTCAAGTTTGCAAAGTAAAATTCCGTGATTACAGCGCAAAGACATTTCATGTTGAGGTACCAAATTGATCCTCCGAATGGGTGGAACATTCGCAGATGGTATCGACAGTTTGTAGATACAGGATATGTATGTAAAAGGAAAGTCCTGGCCGCCCTCGTGCTCCTGAAGAAAATGTTGCACGAATTCAAACTGCTTTCCAACGTAGTCCTTCAAAATCAACTCGTCGTGCCAGTCAGGAGTTACAAGTGCCGACAACAACAATTTGGCGTGTTGTGAGATGTCGTTTGGTTATGAAGCCGTACAAGTTACAGCTGTTACAAGCTCTGCGTCCTGATGACAAACGCAAACGTGTGGCATTTTGTAACGAGATTCTGGATGCTATTGACAATGATAACACTTTTGCACAACGCATCGTGTTCAGTGGTGAAGCGACTTTCCGTGTTAGTGGTCAGTAAACAGCCTGTTGGATGTTCGAATTTGGGGCCTACAGAACCCACATGCAGTCATTGAACATGTATGAGATTCGCCCAAAATCAATGTGTTTTGTGCGATATCCCGATCATCTGTTTACGACCCATTCTTCTTTAGTGGAAACACAGTTAACAGTCAGCAGTATCTCGCTATATTACAAAACTGGTTGTTTCGAAGGCTGCACGAAGACAACTTCATTTTTCAACAAGATGGGGCACCCCCTCACTGGAGTCGCCAAGTGCGTGAATATCTGATTAAAACTCTACCGAACTGTTGGATTGGTCGTCAAAGAGCTGGCAACTTAGCATGTCTCAGCTGGCCTCCACAGTCACCGGATTTTACACCCTGTGACTTCTTCCTGTGGGGTTTCGTTAAAGACAACGTTTATGTACCACCACTCCCACAGAACCTGGAAGAGTTGAAGAACCGGATCCGTACTGCCATAACATCAGTGACGCAGGACATGCTTGCCCGTGTATGGGAGGAATTTGAGTATCGATGTGATATTGTTCGTGTCGCTGATGGAGGACATATTGAACATCTGTAATTTGAACTTGAGAGGTTCGTAAATATGTGTGTAAAATTTCATATTCGTATGTCTTAAAGTTTAATAAATATATGCATTCGAAATATGTATATTCTTTTTGAAACAGGGTGTATATATACTAATAGTATATACATACTAGTATTTACACTTATATACACTAATAGTAGGAGTTTGAGATCATTTTCTGTGCTGTTTATTAAAATATCTACTAAATGATGAACTGTAAAGGATCTGTAAATCGATTAACATATTTTATAATTAATATTTATCTATTTACTAACTTAACTGGATTTTCAGTTGTTTTAACTAATATTTGTTCTTCTTCTTAGGTTCACTGTTCAAAAGAAGTAATGTGAATTTGTGTGTGTTTCTTACACTAGAACTATGCAATGCTGTAGAGAATACTACCTATTGTAAAGTATGGTAGTTAAAATGAGCGACAACAAAGAATCAGGCTTCACTCTTGGAAATTTTATGGTTAATAGGAACAAATTACTGGCACAAATCAAGTCTGAAATCGGAGAAAGTGTCAATTTGTCTGGAAATGTGAAGGAAGAGGTGTTGTTGAACATAGATAATATTTCGAAAAATATCAAGAATGAGCCTATAGACATAGCCTCCTTCACGGGAGGCAGGGCACGGTCAAAACATGCTAAGCGTATTAGAAGAGAAAACAACAGACCTTGTTTACGTAGCACGCGCTATCATGGCAAGTTTACGGACTCTATTAAAATTGAAGGTCAGCACGGGAGTAATAGCATCGTAGACCCTTTGAGAATTGGACGAGATAGAAGTGGTAATTATTTCGTCGACATGAAAGTTGAAGGAGAACGCGGGAAACCCTATGTCAGAAACACAAGTACAAATTTACGTCGTCGAATGAGGGAGAATGGTTCTGTAAAAGTTCCCAGTGATAATAGTCTAGTGCAAAGAGAACTTGATTTTCGAGAGATGAGACTGCAACTTAAAAAATGCTACGTGAAGTTGGAGGTAATCGATCTCTGCAAGGAGCTTAGAAAGTACGTTTCTAAGCAAGCAGTTGCTTCAAGTACAAGGTTTGTGAAAATTTATTAAAAATCACTTAATTTAGATAGACGGGTATAGTGTTCTTAGTTCGTGTTATTATGTTTCGTGTAAAACTCATAGTACTTTGGTATCCATAAATGTTGTTATTTTAGTTAAACATACTCGTATATAGCTTGAAAGTTACCTAAGTCTGAGTTTCCATTAGGAAACATGTAAACAACAGGTAAGATAAGAGCGAGCTAATCATTCTGTTATTGGAAAATGTGTTATGTGTCATTTTTTACCCGTGTAGGCTACAGTCTCAATACATTTATTACTGTTGGATACTTATGGTGCATTTCAATAGGTCATAAACAAGAGGATATACATTTGTATATTATACAGGGTATTTCAAAACAACACCGACAACGTTTGGGAAGTGATTCCTGACACCAAGATAAGACAAAAAGTATAGACCTACCTGGGTGCACAAATGCTTCCTTTCGGAGTTATAGGCTGCCAAAAACTTGAAAAAATGAACTTTAAAGGTCCATAGCTCCAATACTATGGAACCTACCGTAGTCGAGTCAAGACTTCACTTAGGAACCAGTATGTGCCCTATCTAAATATCCATGTTTCAGAATCCTGAGATATTTCCGCAACAAGTTTTATAGAGGTAGTTGATGAGTACTTCAAATTATATGCCCGTAGCGAAACTCCCGTTTCCTCCCACATACTCATTTCACTGATTCTTCCATCATCGTTCACTTGCTTTAATCATCCGTCTGCCGCAGCCTAAAAGACATAATCGTAAGAGTTAAACTCAAAGATTTCATTTCAGGACATACTTTTGTAGTACTGATTTCAGTTGATGTACTTCCTTAAAATTTTAGTGTCTTGGATTTTATATCTATATCATTTTTTTTTTTTTTAATTATCTTCACGTCTCGAGAAATATTATAATCCATTGTCTAACTCAGAATATTTAGATGAATTTCTGTTCCAGAGGAGCTAGTCTGTTGTGGCATTACTTGAATATTTACGGACTCAGGATGTAGCACTCACTATTGGTGAACTGAGTTGAGAGTTCAGTCCCACAGTCATGAAATCTTCGTGCTATATAGACATTGTATGCATTTTCCTTAACTCGCATTTCCTTCAACTACCATTATTTCATCGTATTTCATTTACATTTATCATTGGCTCCTGTAATCTGCAGGGAATAAATATGAGGCATTGAATTGAACATTGTATTACACCTGCATATAAACAAAGTTTTAAAAAATCTTTTGGAAGAATCGAGGTAGAAGACCAATAGTACAACACTAAAAATCGTATATTGAGATTGTCTAAAGGGATTTACAAAAAGGCAGACATAACAAAGTGATTGTAATCTTTATTATTCATTTCACTAATTTCTACAGGGTAGGGAAGTGGGAGATTTTAAATCACGTAGTACACAGTTATTCTTAAATATGACAACGCTATGAGACCATGATAATATAGCATATACGATTCCGTAAATGAATCCATATGGTTTCAACAAGACGGAGCTACAGCTCATACAGCAAGGATATCGATCATCGCTTTACGAGACTTATTTGGAATCCATATCATGTCAAGAAATGGCGATATGAACTGGCGTGCAAGATTGCAAGATCGCCAGGTCTGACAGGTGTGATTTCCTTGTATGGGGCTATTTAAAGGATCGTGTGTTTGCTACTCATCCCCATACACTGAATGAATATAAAGCTGCTGCGATATGTGAAGAGATTCAATCCATTACTGCGGTGATACTGCAGAGAGTTACCAGAAACATCCAATCGCGAATGCAAGAATGTCACTGCAGAGAGGGACGCTATTTAGAGGACATTTTTAAAACTTGAGTTATTTTTGTTTTTACGTAAATGGCATACGTATATCTTCTTCTGCCCAGTATGATGTAAGAATATATATAATATTACTATGCATTACGGCATTTTCAAAATCCCCACTCCCACGCGCCACCTTGTATTGTATGCTATCTTTTCTTCAATCCTAAAGGCAATACGTTAATTATCCTTTGTGCTTTTTTTCTTTCTTCAGCTTCTAGTGTTTATTAAGAATTTATCGAGTAGAGATCGTTCTACACATGAGAACATCATTAACCATCTTCGCTCTTTTGTACTCAATAGCTCAAGTTATTCAACGTAAAAGAACTACTTAATTTACCAATAGTCTAGTTAAGCTCAATCTTCATATTATTTTCACAAAGCAATGTATCCATTACTATGATTAATCCAGCTTACACACACGTGTTGAGCAAACATAAATTTTCAACTGACATTAAATATTCCGCAGATATAGTAGATGTTGCATACTTGATATAGTTTCGTAATTTTAAGGTAATTTGCACTTGAAATTTGTACCTTGAAGTAATAAACTAATTTCTTCGTCACTATATGATTAGCACAGCGCGTTCGGCGCTGGAGAATCGGGTTCGATTTCCAATAGAAATTTACGTTCAAATCCCACGTTAAGCTGTAGATTCACGTCTCATGCAGCCTCGGTGCTGAAAGGTACATTAAACTTTAACCAACCATCATAGATAAAGAAAAGTTCATGTAAGTTAATAGTTTGTTGTTGTTTCATACAGTACATAAGCACAAATATCTCGGATATGATCCCGTGGTTCTGTCAGTCCGTTTATCTAACATATTCACATTCGTATAATTATTAGTGTAAAAAACATACTACATAAGTCATTTAATAATTTATAGTCACATGCTCTAGAGTACTGAAAGTGTAATTAATTCCAAAGTTAAATTATTCAAATCTAACGGAAAATGAGGATGTTGAAGATAATTTATATGAACATTTACTTCATACGAGGATCTGTAATTTAATTTCCGGATGGGGAGAAACATTAGACGTGACAGCTTCCAAGCCACTATCAAAGCTTCTTAAAGTCCCTCTTTGGGTAAATCACAAGTTCTTGCCTATATACTTCAACTGCCTCTTGTGTTTGACCGTTGCTTCCGAAGAGTAACTTTCCGGAATAAAACTCACATGTTGTCAGATGTAAATTGTAAGCAAGGCGAATACCAACTGAACAAACGATTACTCCGGAAATTCAGTCGTACGTATTGCAATGTCTGTGCATGGATGTCGTCATGGTGCAGATATCGGAGATATGTTTTTGGTTGCCTCTGAACGATTTTTTCAAAAACTTGAGCTGCCGTACTGCCACATGGCAGTTTTCAAAAACTTGCCATTAACCGTCTTTTTGTCCTTCAGAGGAACAGTGGCTACATTCTTTTTTTTTTTTTTTTTTTTTTTGAGGGGGGGGGAGAAACTTATCACTATTTGTCGCTGTTCACAATATCTTTCATGAGAGTTTTCTCGTCTGGAAATATTCAAATTGAAGACTGATTTTTCATTTCGGAATCATATCAAGAAATCCAACTCTCGTAACCTGTTATAAAGTCGGGGCCATGGATAAGCGACTATTTTTCCTGGAAGAAGGAAGACTTTCCTCTACCCCCTGTGGCTTAGCAACCGCAAACTGCACTGGAGGTCGCGAAGGACTCAATGATGCCAGATTTCTAAACTGAATGAACTGGTTCCTCTCTGTTTTGAAGGTTTCCATTCCAGTTTGTCATATGGGAACAGCAGAAGTAAAAACTTATTTTTTAGTTCAACCTAGACACAACTTGCATTATGTTAGTATTCGGAAGTTTTCGATAAAGTGATATGTTTATTTATTGCCCATAAAATATCTGTAGGGAAAATGAGCTAACGAAGTATCTCATTTTTTAAAAACGGATTCTATTTTCTTCGGGATGACATTTTTTTAAAGGAAAAAAAGTATGGAAAGGGAAAAATTTACGCACTTAAAAGGTAAATATTTATTGATTTATTCTCAATTTCTGCAAGAGCCTAATTTTTGGCGCTATAGTTTACAACTTAAGGCAGGTAGTAGGGTGATTTTCCTTTCTTCCCCTTATAGTTTTCCGATGTTTGCAAGCCATAATAAAATGAATCATATACACCCTCCATTCCAAAAGAAACCGAACTTTTGAAAACAAATAGTACCACTAGTGCCATCTGTTGTAATATTTTACCGGTAGATGGCGTAGTCCCTCATTGACAACTGGTATAAATGTCATTACATTTGGATGCACGGCAACAAAGTTATTGCGTTTCAACTGTCAGTGTGTTGTGTACATCGGAAAATGAGTTTCAAACAACGAGCTGCAATTGAGTTTTGTGTTAAACTGGGCAAAACTTTTAGTGAAACGCACCAAATGCTACAAAATGCATATGGTGATGAGTGTCTATCCCGTACGCAAGTTTACGAGTGGTTCAGGCGATTCAAATCGGGTAGAGAGACGCTGGATGATAACGAAAGATCAGGCCGTCCCAGAACCGGATTATCGGAAGAAAACATCGAAAAAGTGCGTGAATTCATCAAACATAACAAAAAATCGTCGGTGAAAGTTATTGAAATGGAATTAGGCATTCCTCAAACAACCTCATACCGCATTTTGACCGAAGTTTTGGGCCTTAAGAAGGTTAATTCGCGGTTTGTACCACACAAACTCACCGAAGACCAAAAAGTTGATCGAATTGCGCATTGCAAAGACATCGTTAAAAGTGCTCGGCAGGATCGAAACTTCTTGAAATCGATTGTAACTGGTGACGAGACGTGGTGTTTTGAATATGAGCCCGAAACAAAGCGGCAAAGTGCTGAATGGAGAGCGCCGGATGAAGGAACACCCAAAAAAAGTCGCTTGGTGAAGTCAAAAGTTAAAGTGATGCTGATTTGTTTTTACGATTCAAAAGGAATTATCCACAAAGAATTTGTTCAGCCCGGCCAGACAGTCACTGGAGAGTTTTACTTGGGCGTCATGAAGCGTTTGCTGGCAAGAATTCGTCGTATTCGGCCCGAATATCGCGAAATCGGCAGTTGGACTCTTTTGGACGATAATGCACCATCACATCGTTCGCGACTTGTAACTGAATTTTTGGTCAAAAATCACATTATTCGGTTGCATCATTCGCCCTATTCACCAGATCTCGCTCCGTGCGATTTCTATCTGTTCCCGAAACTGCATTTGGCGATGAAAGGAAAGTGGCATGCATCGATTGATGCCATTGAGAAGGCGACGACCGCCGTCCTAAATACCATTGCAATAAAGGACATGGAGAAGTCGTTTGACAACTTGTTGGAGCGTGCAAATATGTGTATCAGTGCAGAAGGGGAATACATTGATTAATAAAAATGATTTGTTCCAAAATGTACATTGCTTTTTTGTTTTTTTAAAACGTTCGGTTTCTTTTGGAATGGAGGGTGTATTTGTAAATTTAAGCATGATTTTTTTGAAGTGTATATAAAGAAAGAAGGAAAGAGTATGTCTTCATCCACGATTGAGTAACAACACAAAAAGAAGTTAAAAGTTAAAACTTTTTTGTATTGCTTTGCAAATTAAAGAAACGAAGAGAAGGAAGTGAAAATCTTAGCTTGGAATGCTTTCTCAAAAAATTTCATTCCTTATAGAACGCTTCAATTTATTGTTTATGACCATCATTTTTTTTTCACAGTTGTCAGTTGGTAAGTTTTAGTTCTCTACTTTCCCTTGAGATTTTGTTCGAAGAGATTGTAGTATGCTGGTGGTGTCTACGTATTTTCTTGCTGATTGGAAATGTCTAATTTCTTTCGGGGGTACCAGAGGATAAGCAACCTTGTCCTTCTAGCCAGAAAAGTCTAAGTAACAAATAAAAGAATCGTGTACTTGGAAGTGTAGCAAAGCAGAGGAAGCAAAACATGAAAGTTTCAGGGGGCTGAAGGTGGTCGAAAGGGGCTCAAACCCTAGCTGCCCCTAGCTAGGGTCTGGTTTCGATATTTATATTGGTTAAGAAATCCGGGCGATATGTATCTTTTTTAATCAATGCTAATTATTCAACACTTATCCCCACACAGCATTTAATTTTCTTATTACTAAGTGCAAAAATTGACGTACATTACTCTCAAAAGTCAAGGATATAAAATTACTTGAAAAAAAAAGAAAAAAAAGAAAGAAAGAAAAAAACGAGAACATTTTCGAAAGAAAGGATAAAGATTATTTGAGAATCGAGACAAAACGAGACTTCTTCAACCTTAACAAGACGTCTCCTCTCGTGGACAACACTAGTCAAGGCTGAGTTAAATCGTTTTTCCGCGTTCCAAAACCAGTGACCTTACTTTAATCAAAGGAGATCACATATCGGAATAATATAAAATAATTCTAAACAACATTTATTTAATATCACCAGTTTATTGGCTTCAATGATGAAACCATACAGCCAGCCCTCGTCACTAACCTTAGGATACCTTTTCATGTAAGATACTTGCACTCAATTGAATTACATTGATTTCAATACAAAAGTAAAGTATTTACAGATATAATTCTCAACAGCTTGTTTTCAATTTTATTTTAAGTTTCGGTACTGACAGATTTATCAACCGAATGCTAATCAAATTTGCAATTTTACTGACATTTTGCACTAATCTTTGTTTCTAATTACCTGAGGATATTTCTTTAGTAAAACTAAAATTATAATATTATAGAAATTGACCCCATTTCCCCTTCTCAGGAACAGAATTAAAAAAAAAAGAAAGAAAGAAAATCCGAAGGTCGTGGCCTGTAATTTTTTTTAATGAGAAGTGTATGTGCTGAATTTTACGCCTTCTTAAGCGAATCCTCACATTCTGCATTTTCTAAACAAATAATCGGTAATTTGATTATTAATACAAACCCCCTCTTTTCTCCTATAGGAGCGAAGTTTTCGCAATCATTGAAACGTGTTTTCTGTTAATTTTAATGAAGAATTTATCCCTTAGTTCCATCTTCTTAACCTCAAGAATTTATGATATATTCTATTTTCGTATAAAAAAAAAAAAAAAAAAAAAAAAAACCTCTTTGTCTCCTATAGGACATATATTTTTAAAATTGTTTTATTAGCCCTTGCCTTTTGGCAAAGGAATATTCTGTACAAATCCATGTTTCTATCTATAATAGTTTGAGTAAGGTATTGATGAGTAAGTCACTTTAGATATAATCTTTTTTTTTTTATTTTTTTAAATATAATAGTGTATATATCTTTTTAAAAACTCATAAATAATTCGTGTTCAGTTTTGGTATTTTCACCCTATTTGAATTTTGTTGGCACTCGATCATAACATTTTTCTTAGATCATTTTTTATTACACAATTCACGAGTCAATACGTTTCTACTACGGTTTTCTCAATGGCTCTCTCTAGAAGAAAGAAGATATGGTGTCCAGACATTTTCAAGAAAAAAATGTGACAACCTTGTCCCTCAGCACGTGCAGAAAACACTTTTGTGGTCACTTGTGGTCATGCTTGTGGAAGGAGCTGTTTCTTACGAAGGGTATGGGTAAGGGTCGCTTAACAGTGGCCGCGACTTTATGTCGTGAAGACGATCTTTAAATCTTTAACTCTTTTCGCGGCACTGTTCACAGGGTGGCGACAAACTTGAAAAACAGAGAAATTTCAGGGAATTTGAGAAATCGGGAAAAACTTATGTAATTCTGCTAACGAGTAAGAGTCAGGGAATTTCGATTTGCTAAGAATAAATATTTAAAAATGAAAATTTTAAGACTACTTTAGATGTGATTGAGTGCTTGCTTTTTTTTTTTTTTTTTTTTTTTAATTGCTATTGAGAGAGGTTGCACTTGAAGCACTCTCTTCCGCGCTCTGATATCTGTAGCTGTTTCATCCAACGGATGTGCTCCCACTGGCAAGCAGATTGAAATCAGATCAACGAAAATAAGCTTTACTCAGTAATGCCTATTTCTCGCAATTGGCAGACATCGTATGTGACTAGTCGCCGAGATGAAGTGATTCTGATACGCTTGCGTATCTGACTCATTGCTATTTAGTACGCGGCGCTAACCGTCCGTATTGTAAGGATTGTATTATGCTACTGAGTAGAATGTGCTGAATAATCAAACCTCAGAGAACGTTTAAGGCTACTAAAAAATCTGAATCTGGTTTTAGGTAATGCGGTCCCCAGTGACCGTATTCTCACTTTTATTCATGATATTGGAATAGTTAACGAGCTTTGAGGATTTATTTTTAGATTTTTTTCTGTCATATGTCACTATTTTGCCTTTTAAAAACTTGCTTTATTTTCTAGTTATATCTCTTTATTTTGCTATTTATTCTTTTAGCATTTTCACGTTCAGTTTGAATTTTATTTTGTTTTAATGTCTTATTTTTGTCAGGATTTTACTTGAACTTCCCTTTTTTTGGAAATTTTATTTTCAATCTTCAGTCCACAGAATGTGTCGGCTATTGACCTTGAGCTGAAAACAAATAGCCCAGCTGCTGACGTCCCCATTAAATATTTAATAATCAATCAATCAATTTAATTGGCAGCTTTCCACTTAGAAACTTATGTTTTTTCCACTAAAAGGGTTTTTGAATACAGTTACTCGTGTTTGAGCCTCTGTGTTTTCATTATAATGCATTTTAATTTGCAGACTTTTATTTCAGAAGTGCACATGAGTTAACGAAAATTACTCATAAGGTTGCACATCAGCGTATGCGTTGGGTTTGCACTCAGTGGATAGCTGGACTAATTTAATCAGACTCGTAATCGTTAAATATGAGATACGTCTACAGATATCAAAATACGCCTACTATTGTGTGCTTATAATGCAATATTTATTAATTGTTATATATTTGTAGCCACAGATTTAATAATCCTTCACCAATAGCTGTACATCTCTAATAATTTATGCTAATACATATCTAATAATGCGTCACATAAGTTAGAAAAATATTGTTTCTTCTCATTTTAAAATTATTGTGACATTAAAAATGATGCAGCAGTTTGCGAATAACTTATGATACATGAGTTCAGATAAAATTTCATTCTCTATCTTCAATCATTCTTTTAGCCAAATTTTTATATGCTTTTTCAATGCCAATACAAAATATTCAAAGTTTTATGAAACAAGATTCTTTCAGAAAAAACATGCAAAAAATATTTTGTAATTGGAATGCAGCTTTTAGAGGAGGGCACAAGAACTGCTCTAAAGATTGGAGGATGTGTGCAACTATAGGGACACATGTGTTGGCACCTTTCCCCAAAAATATGTAACACAGACTGGATTTCTGTATTGAGCAATTCGCAGTGAAATGAAAGAAAGAAAAGGAGACGATTAGAATTTGCGATTCACGTTGTTGTAAAATAATATTCATTTGATTTCAGTGTACTGTGGAAGAAGCCAAGTTGCATGATGTGCAATCCATGTTGTAATGTTGACATGTTCATACGTTATTTTATATTTTGTTGTTCCTTGCGCTTTGGAACTAGGGATGCAAATATACTCTTTCTTGCTGACTGTTCATTATTATGTGTTACATTGAATGTAGGAAACTGATCCAAAGGATCAATTATGTTTCAGATGTGCGCCTTTGAAACACTTTTGCATGTTGATACTAACTTAAACACAAATTCGGTGACGTAGTCGGCAGAGCATTCACTTCTGGCCTCTTGCATTCAAATCATGGTCCACAATATGGGTTTTATAGTAAATAAACATCAAGTAGGCGGGTTTTCTCGAGGTTTTTCCGTTTCTTCCTCTATTTGCATTCGACTCTTTCTTAAATTATTAACACAGTAAATACCATTTCGTTTGTGGAATTTTAAAGTTTTAATGTGAAGTGTAAATGATAAGCAAGGAGCTTTCCTCTGTCAATGACCGTAAGACGCCTGTAGTATTTAAGATCAAGATCTAATTGTTACAACTAGCGTTAGATTAAGTGCTAGGTTATGTAGAATTATTTTCAATTTTACCGTAAAGCTACCAGAACTTCACTAGAACTGCAGGATATTACTTTATTAACTAGTTACATCTGATGCTACATAAACAGATGATTACCCTTTTATACTGTAACTCATTTGTTCCCGTACTTCCAGTTCAGATCGTACTGAAAACAAACTGTACCTCACTCAATTACATTATATTAGGTACCGTCACATTAATAAATTACCACATTATTCTGACATTAGCAATTCGGTACTGATGTGCTAGGCTTATGTCCATCAGCCATTTATTTTGTAACTCACAGAATATTCATATGTCGTATAAACAACAACGTCTTTCTTTTCTCCTTTCTAATTATTATCAAAATTTATAGGAATTTCCACCCGATATATCCACTTTCATATCCAACAGCGCCTTCGGCAGTTGTGAAACTACGAATTAGCAATGATTGACTTGTTTCTCCCGTGTAAATAATGTTCCGGGACAATATTTTATTTTTCTTAGGAATAAGCGGTTTTTTGTTCGCTTTCTGGCGTGGAAATTTAGTTTACTTCCGCAATAGTATTCGTTGCTAAAAACGAATTTTGTAGAGACTCAAATGTGCGAAGCTAGTAGGTAATACAAAGTAGTAAAAACATTATTACAAGAAATTCTGGATGAATAAATAGCAACCTAAAAATGAGTGTATACGCTTTATTGTCATGTATTAAGAGCGCGATCATGTTTCATTGTTTGTGTGTTTTAGTTCAGCATTTTTATTTCTTATCTAAGAAACTTAACAATGCTTAAACTCAAAAACTTGCTGTGTTCGAAAATGGACAAGAAGTACCAAATGCAAGTTGATTTGATGCAGCGGAGTGAGGGAGCGTACGTGGGAATACAGAGATTTTTATACAATCGTCAACGACAGGCTTTTATTTACGACAGCATATTGTTGTATAGAAAGACAGTCGAGAAGCAGGAAACGGGGAGAATGATAGTAACAGTTTTCTGATAAATTTATTGCGCATTTTATACCTAGGTAACATTATTACTACTGGTTTAGCGTGGATATTCAAGTTGCAGAGGCAAATAAAATCTTAAGTGAAGAGATGTACTTGTGGTGTTTGATGTTTGCTCTCTCCAATGTTCCTGTCCATATAAGAAGCATGTCAATTTCAAGTATTCGAAGGCCACGTTCAATCCTTCGTGGTCGTTAGATAATTCCTCATCATGGATTCAAAAAGTACCAGGTAACAAATTCTGCCGTCTGCAACATTTGCCGGAGCATCTTTTCGTTGAATAACTTGAGACGGCCAGCGGTAACAAATCACACAAAAGGTAAAATGCACATACAAATGACCGTGTCTCAAAACCATAAACTTCAATTTTTTCGAGCTCATGTATACGAATTGAATTGGATATTTAAGAAAATCTGTGGAAAACGCTGATATTGATTTTGCTACAAATACTGCCTTTAAGGAATGTCAACTAATAATACATTTGGACATGGATTTTCATCTTGGCTTTCTCTCATAGGATCTTTAAGGAAGTGGAAAATGTATAGTACAGTTCGCGGCATTAAAAATATTACAAAAAGTTGAAGTCCAAATTACGAACAAACACTTGGGCCGTTTGATTATGCATTCAGAAACACACATCTTGATCGACTAATTGATCCTGGTATTCAATCCAACTCCTCTTATTCCTCTCCTTGTCTAAAGCAGTCTGTGTGACGTAATATACTCTTTCCATTCAGGCGAAAAACAGGTACTATGTTTACAAGCTTTATAGCTCTAAATCTGTCTCTTTCATTCGTTTGTTCTGAAGTGTCTGTAGAGCCTGAATGAAAAAATGTCATAAAATGTTCTCATAATTTCATAAACGTTTTTATGTGCATTCTTTTCCTTCTTCAAAGACTATATATCACATGAAGCTAGGAAGATGCTCCTTCTGGAATTTATGGAAATTATCAATCACGGCAGTAGGTTTTGTGCTTCCCAAAGTTCGTAATGCGGGCCAGAGCTCTAAAAACTACTGACAGAAATGAGTGTTATTCAATGATTAATTTCATCTTTTTTCCCAATAATTACAAGCAAATGTTCTTAGGGCATCATTTGGGCAGGACAGGAGAGTGTAATTCCCCCTCCCTTGAGTGTGATAAACATATTATTTGATCAAATGTGCAGTAAAATACGGATATAAAAAGTGAAACTATTACGTCGGCGAAGAATCCCCCCCCCCCTCCCTGTCCCGAAAAAATTCTAAAATGATGCTGTTTTACCGACAAACCTAGGTGTGATAGCACATTGCTAGACCGCTTACATTAGTTTCAAGAGTCGAAGATTTGATCCCAAGCCATGCATTCATAGTGGACAACGTGGAGAGGCAACATTCATGTAAAACCTAATGGCGTAAACGTGATATTTTTCAGAGTTATATGTTCGCATCCAAGTGACGTTTTTATGCGCGTTTTCAGTGCTATTTTTTTAACTTGTTCTTTTGAGAAGTCTAACATGTTTACGACGATTTGTTTCATTTTCCACTAGAGCTTTGCAAAAAATGATTTATGTCTGAGTATTTGGCACTACTTTATCAGACGATTCTGTCAAATATAACTCAATTAACACAGTAGCAACAAAGATTTACTGCCTTAAAAAGTGTTCCTGAACAAGAGAAAGTTCATGCAGCTAAAGGAAAAGTATATGAATGAGTGCGTAGAGTTCTTCGTGGCTGAATGGATAGGTTCATGATTCGATAGCTAAAAGATTCGTGGTTCGAAACCCGTCTTGAAAACTGAAGTTTTTTTAAATTCTTAATTCTGCAGATCTTAAGTTCTTTCTCTCCCTTTGCAATCATCTGATGCTCTAAAAAGAGTCCTCAACCTTAATTCGACAACTGCCTGATGTGATCATTGCACTTTGGAAACTTTCCTTCTGTCTCACAAAATCACAAATTTCGTCATAATATGGATGCTGTCCGATTATTTTTCCCCAATTCTAAACTTGCATATGTAAATCATCCCCCTCTGTCTGCATATTTGAATCTCTCTCTCTGTCTCAGTATCGTACACTATGAACGCACATGGCTTGTGATCAAACCTTCGACTCTTGAAACAAAATGTAAGCGCTCTAGCAATGTGCTATCATAATTTTATAGGTTTGTTGCTAAAAGTAGCGTCATTTTAGATTTTTTTTTTGGGGGGGGGGATTCTCCGCGGACATAAGAGTTTCGCTTTTTATATCAATATTTTGATATACATGTGATCAAGCGATATACATGTGATGATATACATGTCATCACACTTAAGGGAAGGAATTACATCCTTCTGTCCTGCCCAAATGACGCTCTTGGAACATTTGCTAGTAATTACTGGGAAACAAAATGAAATTAATCATTGAATAACACTCATTTCTGTCAGAGTTTCTAGAACTCTGCACCCGCATTACAGACTTCGGGAAGCACAAAACCTACTGCTATGATTGATACTCTCCATAGATTACAGAGGAAGCATCTTCTTAGCTTGATGTGATATGCAGTCTTTGAAGAAGGGAAAGAATGCAAATAAAGGCGTTTATGAAGCTTTGTGAATTTTTTGTAACAGTTTATTATTATTATTATTATTTATTTATTTATTCAGGCTCTTCAAAGACATTCAGAACAAACGTATGAAAGAGACAGTTTTAGAGCTATAAAACTGAACTAACTCTATGACCTATGGAACCCGGAGGTTCAATGCCGCGTTCACAAAAGCTCTCTACTGACTTCTATCCTTAGCCAACTGAATCCAGTTTCTACTTTGTATTCCTATTTCTGCGAGATCCATCTTAATATTGTCGTCCCATTTGCGCCTTGGTCTTCCTAGTTGTCGTTTTCCGATTGATCTTCCAGTCAGGAGTTTGAAAGCGTTTCTGCTTTCTTCCATCCTAACCACATGATCTACCCTCCTAAGCCTCCTAGACTTAATGACCCTAACAATGTTGGGTAAACCGTATAAATTATGTAGTTCTTCGTTATGAAGTTTCCGCCATTCCCCATTCCCGTTTCTCTTGGGTCCGAATATTCATCTCAGGATCTTGTTCTCAAATACTTTCAGTCTACGTTCTTCCCTCAGAGTAAGCGACCATGTTTCGAAGTCATACAGAATAATAGACATGATTATCGTTTTATATATTTGAAGCTTCAAATTCCTCGACAGAATTCGCGACGACAAGAGATTTTGAACTGAGTAGTAACACGAATTCCCTGCTTTTAGTCGACATGTAATTTCTTCATGGATATGATTTTTGTGTGTTAATATTGATCCTAGATATTTTAAAGTATCCACTTTATCAAAAGTATTATTTAATACTTTAACGCATCCATAATGTGCTATTACAGTTCCGACGCACTTGCATGTATTTAGTTATCTCTGCATTTAGTTCAAAACCCATGTCCCTGCAAGCGTTTAATAAGACCTCTGCATTTCTTTCTATTGTTCTCGTATCATCAACATACGCCATAACCTGGTGAACAACGTTCAACTCTAGGCCCTGGTTGCTATCTTTGATTTCCCTTATATCGTATTCCAGGACATATTATTAAAGTTGAATAATAATGGCGACAACGCATCTCCTTGTTTCAGGCTATTCTTGACGTGAAAGCACGGACAAAAATTTTCCTACCCGGACCTTACTTTGGGACTCATTTAATCACATTTTAATTAGTCTTATAACTTTCTCAGTATTTCAAGTTCTGTAAGAACGTTGTACAATGCTTCTTTCTTAACCGAGTCGTAAACCTTAGGAACCTTAGACCTCGTAAAAATTAAAAGTATTCACTTTTGGCAATTTTCCTGTAGGTTAGTTTTGAAAAGCTTCAATCATGCTAAATTTAATCATCGGAGCCGTACAGGAAGGGCCCAGTAATTTTGGGGTGTAAAACGTGTCCCATATAAATAACATTGGAAAGATTTTTCAATTGCGCATAAATCCACTCTAAAGATGGAAATTTTAATTTTTGGTGATTTACTTGGTTAACGCTAACGAAAACGTACAAGTATACCGAATTTCAAGTTTTATTCCAACTGGGTTATTCCATTATAAATCGTCGAACACTCCCCAGTCGACCATCTGGGATTTTGATGAAATTTGACACACAGGAACCTACATCCCTCGTAAGAAAGCTTGCAATTTTTTTTTATTTTCTGTCTCTACCAGTTCTTGAGAAATTGACTTAGAAGTGAGGCAGTCTGAATCGTGACTTGCTGAACACACTGATTATTTAAGTTTTCAATGAACAAGATCTCGGTTACTAATTATGTTATATGAGTCAAACTTTTTCTGCAATAAATATATACATCGTTGTAATAAAGTAATATGTTGAAAGTGGCATGACCATTTTATGTTCGGATATATAAAATGTTAAAGTCAGCACTTTTTTTACATCAAAGTTTATAAAGCTCATTTTTTAACGTGTCACAGATTTCCTAGATAAAACAACAAATGCCTGTGTTTGTGTACATTAACTCACAGGGTAGTGAACTATATGCACCAGTAATACAGAGCTGTTTACACGTTATTTACAGGATTTATGGGATGTTAAAGTTGATATCATTGTAAGAAAACACATTTTTTGCTTATTTTCAAAGCCCTATTTAACTATGTTGACAGTTGAATATGAGTGAGATATTTTGGGAGAACATTGCTACTTATGTAACAAACAACTTGTGTGAATTTCAAAACCCTGATGTATTTCGTTTTATTATAAATCATCGCCTTTGTCAACAGGTGTTCGTAGTCTCAGGTTTAGAACGAATATGAGGAATGGAAGTAAAGACGTACGTGTGCGCCAGGTGCAATCATTTACAATGATTGTGCACTTGAAAACATATATTGTAAGACTGTAAGAAGAAACAACCTGCCATAGAAAGAAATTAATTGTTACAAAAAGTAGAGTTCTGTGGGTCAAAATTACAGTTGTATTAGTATAAGAAATTAAAGAAAATGAAATGAAATCTTTAAGTTTTTCGTCCCACGGTTATGCCGGTTAAGCTAAAGGAGACGGTGATGATGAGCGATGAATGAAACGGTGGAATGAAGAAAGTGGAAGGAAACAGGAGAACCCCGAGAAAAGCCACACACACGGTGTTTGTCCACCACTAAGTTCACTTGGCGGGAGTAAGGTTTGAACCCGAGACCCCATGCACCAGAGCTGATAGTATAAGAAATTGAGTGTTCAAATAAGTAAAGAAAGGGCATGCAATGTGAAAAGGAACATACTAAACCTGTTAAACAGATTACGTAAGCAAATAATACGTGCATGTTGTGAAACATAAATGATTTGAAATTGTGGAAACATATATGAACTAACCCTTTGCAAAAAACATACCTTTCTTTACTTTTTAAGACATGCTAGTACTTTTTTAAAAAATGAAATGAAATCTTTGAGTTTTACGTCCCACGATTATGCCGGTTAGGCTAAAGGAGACGGTGATGATGAGTAATGAATGAAGTTGTGGAATGAAGAAAGTGGGAGGAAACGAGAGAATCCCGAGAAAACGCATGCACACGGTGTTTGTCCACCACAAAATTCACTTGGCGGGGGCTGGGATCGAACCCGGGACCCCAAGCACCAGAAGTGAATGCTCTACCAATGAACCACCGTGGCCCCTACTAGTACTTTTTGGTAACTATTATAATCCAGTCTGTATGTTCGTCCACTGCTGCCTTGTAATAAAGGTACTTCTAGGTATAGATAACATCATGAAATGGTATCCAAACTTCATCTTTCCGCAGTGTCCATGTCAGCACTGAGGACTCGGGTGATACCATGAAATTCAAACGTATTTCTTTATTTTCACATGACACTTCGTTGATCATACAAACGTACCACCTACTGTCATACATGCATGCAACGTACACATCACTATGAAGCTTATGTTGCCATTCTTCTCTTGCTTCCACCAGATACACTGTGGTATCAAACTCGTCTGCAGAAATTATCTTCATGAGGACTGTGTTTGCCTCAGTTGGTATAAATGCATGGTGAGAGCGAGTTCCAGGAATGATCTTCAAGTTTGCATGTCTTTTCTAAGCATTCACTCTTCCTCGAGATATCTTCAGCAGACACATAAAAATAGAGTATACCTTTAATGTTGCTGTAAGCCTATTCGTACATCCCCTGTGCAGTAACAATTGGTCTTGTAGGTGACTGAAGACTGGCTCTGGCTGTCAATCTTTGTGTAGTTTTCCTACACCATCACATGGGCTTTTGCCGTGGGATATTACAAAATAGTGCCATTCTGCTTTAATTCCGAAGACAGTTTCATGCTGATATAGATTGTAAATGTTCTTATAATTTTTATATTGTGATCCAGCACCATCACTGAAGTAAATTATCTTATCAATCTGCCTATCTTGAAGGATTTGTGTCAGGTGTGTCATGAAATGCCTTAGGAATATACAGGCAGTAGTATCATTATGCTGCAAACTGTCTGATATGCAACAGAAATTGATACATTGCAGGGTTTAATTATCATTACGGTACACCATGAAAGGATACACAGTTGCCTGGGATTTCTCCAATGGCACTCTGAACCTCGACCCGTATAACGAACGTATAATTTTCGCCAAAGTCCAGTAAAACAATTAGCTCTGCTTCCTGAAGTGAAGTTTTTGTTCCTCAGGTATGCAGCTAGAGCCTTGGCTATGTAATAGTGCTCTCTAAGACTATCAATTCCCTGAGCTAATGTGTCACAAAACGCATTCACCGAAAGCTGTAGGGTTTGTAATGTCAACCGGTCTGTGTGAACCCAGTTTTTAAATTTGACATAGTCACCACCTTCAAGTAAGTTATCATCAAAACGGTTTATTAGATAATCTTGCACAGCCTCCTTCCTTCCACAATTGACAAAGTAATGTAACATACATTGTCTCTTCAATATCTTTCAGTTTCTTCAATTCTGCTTTCCTGCAGAATGATAATTTGTGGCACTTTTCACCATTCCTAACACCTAAATTACAAGGTTTCGTTTCTCTGATGTGGTTCACAAACGGAAAATGCTACTTCTATACTAATTCATATACTAATTCCATCTAGTGGCGAGGTATAAGAAGTATGTGATAAATCAGTCTCAGGTAATACCATCTGTTGAGAATCTCGCTCTAATTACTTCCATTCTCCATATCCGTTCTAAACCTGAAAGACTACCGACACCTGTTGACAAAGGCGATGATTTATAATAAAACGAAATACATCAGGGTTTTGAAATTCACACAAGTTGTTTGTTACGTGAGTAGCAGTGTTCACCCAAAATATCACACTCATATTCAACTGTCAACATAGTTAAATAAGGCTTTGAAAATAAGCAAAAAATGTGTTTTCTTACAATGATATCAGCTTTAACATCCCATAAATCCTGTAAATAACGTGTAAACAGCTCTGTATTACTGGTGCATATAGTTCACTACCCTGTGAGTTAATGCACACAAACACAGGCATTTGTTGTTTTATCTAGGAAATCTGTGACACGTTAAAAAATGAGCTTTATAAACTTTGATGTAAAAAAGTACTGATTTTGACATTTTTTATATCCGAACATAAAATGGTCATGCCACTTTCAACATATTACTTCATTACAACGATGCATATATTTATTGCAGAAAAAGTTTGACTCATATAACATAATTAGTAACCGAGATCTTGCTCATTGAAAACTTAAATAATCAGTGTGTTCAGCAAGTCACGATTCAGACTGCCTCACTTCTAAGTCAATTTCTCAAGAACTGGCAGAGACAGAAAATAAAAAAATTACAGGCTTTCTTACGAGGGATGTAGGTACTTGTGTGTCATATTTCATCAAAATTCCAGATGGTCGACTGGGGATTTTTTTCTAATATCGGTGATTATATATGGACTGACCAACTCCAAGTACCTAAAACATGAGATTTTAAGGTATATATATATATATATATATATATATATAAAATAAATAAATAAGATGGGGAATTTCTTCATCCCCCCTTTAAACCCCTTAAAAATTAAAAATATTCTCTTTTGGCAATTTTTCTGTAAGTTAATCCCGGAAAGCTACGATCATGCCAAATTTCAACTTTCCATGTCAAATGGAAGTGACCATTTATTTTATGTCAGTTCATGTAGTTTTATATATAGTTAAGATTTCATAATAGTCAGAAACGCCAGCAGGATTTTTTTCAAGGGTCAAAATACCGATGCATACGTGAATTTGCGAATATACACATTGTAACGCACATAATACTTCACGTTCTGCAATTATTATTGACGGACATTTCATAACTTTATTAACTACAGGTATATATTAAATACTGTAATCACTGAGTGTTGGTATGTATTTCTAAAAGCCGAGCTTCTTTCGCAAATCCAGGGGGAACTATTGCCCCCTGTTGCGTTCTCCCTTGAACACAGTGTAATGTAAAACATTCACGGAGAAAAAAAAAAATCGTCGTAATAATTTCACTTTTATTTATCACCTTCACATATACACAATAGTAGTAGAGGTGCCAATGCAACATCTGAATTTACTGGTAGTTTTTTCCTACGGTATTAGACACAAAATGACAAAATGTGTTTAAAAAATCATTCTTCAAAGGTACGTTATAGCAATTTAACATTTTATAGAGAGTGAGTTCGAAAGATGATTTAAGATATAAACAATAACAACAAGAAAGAAGCGGTGTTTCTGGCACTTACAATTATACCTTAAAATAAACAAGACTAGCAATCCTGTAATAGGCAGAAAGTCGAGCGTCTTCTACAGAATTCTACACGGCGAGTGCTTGGTCCTTCATTTCGCTCGCCACTGGTATTCTTATGCTTCTGTAAGTTGATGCAAGAAATACAGATCCAATATAGGGATAATGTTCAAGGTTTCGCTAGACACTGGCTGATCTGTCTACTTACATGGATCTAGTTTCAACGTAAATAAATAAAACGGAAAAGAAATTAAAGAAAATTTTAAGTTAGGGAAAAAAATTAAAATTAATATAAAATTCTAAAAGGTAGACAGTGTCTACCGTCTCCCCTCAAGCCTCGCCACTGTTTGTAACTTCGTTCGAAATTCGTTGTATGATGACCGTAGTATTCGACATTAAGGTACTTCGGATGTGCATTACCCCATCCGTTTCACTTGGCGTTATTATATTTTAGAACCTTAAAAATGTGGTTGTTTCTGGATGTTTGCAACATTGTATGATAAGTTTGGAATTGAATTTTTCCCCTCCCTCCTGATATTTGTATGGCACAAAATTTCAGCGATTTTTGTCCATTAGTTTAAAAGTTACAAGGGCGTTCAAGATAAATAATCCACCCTGTATGTACGGAGTTCACATTGAGCGACAACTGCTTGAGACTTAGTCGTTGAGAGAAATGGTCACTTAACAGTTTTATTTTTTCTTTCTTTCTTTTCCGATATAATGTCGCTACGGATACAAAATTCGCACAACACAGCATCATGAGTAAGGGTAAGATGTTTCCTTTGGAGCAAAGGGTGTGGATTAGAATTTCGAAATATTTTATTCCCTTACTACTACACTAAACTCTGTCATTCACTACTTAAAATTAAGTTACGAAGGAATCAGTTGTAAGTCGGTGATACATTTTTTTCAAGGGAGTCTATAAGCGTATGAAATGTCATGAATAGGCCCGCTGTTATCACATTTCGTAAAATTGCAACCTTGCTCTACAGTTACCAGTGTCTCTGAACTTAAAATTAGGTAAGTTTGAACTTACCTCTCTTCGCTGTCTTCATTGTTTTCTGGAAAAAAAAAATATTTATGTGGTTCCATGCAGTGCAAGTTTATATATATATATATATATATAAGGACCTACAGGTATCATATAGAATAAAGATAACGTAGTTCGGTTTATTTCAGATCAATTTACAAAGTACAAGAACATTCGAACTCATTTTAACACGTATATTGAAAATTTCATTCAAAGTTCAGAATATCTCAATTTCATATGTGTATTTCATTCATCCTGTTTGGAATGTCTTAGGACAAAATGAAGACAAAAGTATATATACATAGCACACAGCTGTGTACAGTTCTAACTTAGTACACGAATTGGTTTGTTGCGAAGAACAAAGTACTTCCAGGTAAAAATCGAATGTGGGAGGGAGTGTTCAAGCATGTAAGCTTTTTACTCTATAGAATGCTTGATGCAAGTAAAAATGGCTCTTGAGTGTGCACGTGCTTTCCTCCACAGCCTGGTGCTTGTTGAGCTGGGTTCAAAATTTATTAACCTTACGAGATTTCGTATTGATTGCTTGAAAAAATGTCCACTAAGAGGAGTTGTCGATAATACTATGGTCTACTAATACATCAAATATGTAGCAAAATTAGAATACGAATTATTAAAAAAAAAAAAAAAAAAAAAAAAAAAAAAAGCAAGAAAGGAAACTATAATTGGCAAAATCAGAAAAGGGCATTGTTTTTTAATTGCACAGGACACATTGATATTTAAAATTTTACTGTAAGTATTCATCAAATAAATAAAAAAAATTAAATTGATTTTTCCCTTTCTTTATCTTTTTTTAAAACAGCTTCTGGTTACCAGTGTCGGGATATGAATGAGAGTTTTTTTTCTTTTTTAATATGTTCGCTGAACACTTTATCAGATAAGGGAGGAGAAAAAAGGGACAGAATAAGTTTGTTCTTCAATTTTTCCTTATCTCTCAGTTTCGTGTCCTTATCTAATGTAGTGTCCTAACGAAAGACCTCATAGGGTACTTTTTTTTGTAGTCCTTTGGGTATATACATGGTGTTTCAAAACAATACCGACAACGTTTGCGATGTGATTCCTGACACCAAGATAAGACAAAATGTATAGACCGACCTTGGTGCACAAATGCTTCCTTTCGGAGTTATAATTTGGAAAAAATGTGAAAAAATTAACTTTAGAGGTCCATAGCTACAAAACTATGGGCGATATTGTACTCGGGTCAAAACTTCACTTAGGAACTCTTATGTGCCCTGTCCAAAAATACATGTTTCAAAGTCCTAAGGTACTCACGCAACAATTTTATAGAGGGAGTTTGGCTACAGACATTTAATTTGAAGTCCCTCCATAAAAGTTGTTGCGGAAGTACTGCAGGATTCTGAAACTTGGATATTTGGATAGGGTACATACTAGTTCCTAAGTGAAGTCTTGACCCGACTACGGTACGTCGCATAGTTTTGGAGCTACGGGCCTTTCAAGTTCTTTTTATTTATTTTTTTTTTTCCGGCAGCCTATAACTCCGAAAGGAAGCATTTGTGCACCCAGGTTTGGTCTATACTTTTTGTCTTATCTTGGTGTCAGGAATAATTTCCCAAACGTTGTCAGTGTTGTCTTGAAACACCCTGTATATACCTCAGGCAAGAGGACAAATCAGATTGAACAGAGCTATAAATTACCTTTAATGACATCATTGATAACAGAAACTACAAATTCTTTGGTGTGGGAGACCCGAGATCGATTCCCGGCGGGAGCTCATTTGGTTCGGATTCCACGTTAATCAGTAGGTGCACGTCTCATATAGCCTCGCTGCTGAAAGGGACGCTGAAGTAAAAATCAATTCAATTCAAGAAACTACAAATTACCACAATAGATGGATACAAGAAGCGCATTGCTGTCAACAGTCACGTTACTTTTATAGTTTAATTAGTTGTAATAATCCCAAAAAGGGCTATAATATTTCGGGAACATCAGCACAAAGGATGTAAAATCAACTAAAACATGGATGATACACCACAAAATATTTCATTAATTCATTTCCGTAAAGACTTCATAAAATTAAATAAAATAAAAGTTTAAGGTATTTTTCTGCCAGCATAACAATTTCGGAAATCTAAAAACATAGAAAAATCATTATTTTAATTTCTCCGAAGAGTTTTCTGTATGAGTTAAATGAGAAAATACCTTTTCAGAAATTGAAAATGATTAGATTGCATGAGAAGACCCTTAAAAACTGCGGGTCATATATATTTAAGCGAGAATAAAACAAAACCTGTGTCTATTTTCTACGAATCCTATTATTATTGCATAGTTATAATTTATACTTAAAAGAAGTAAATTTTAGTCTGCAACTTCGAAAGAAACACTTCCTGGTGAGAGCTCGTATAGTTCCACGTCTCATATAGCCTCGGTGCTGAAAAGGATTCTAAACTCTAATCCAACCAACAACCAATTCGAAAGAGTAATCATTAGAGCTGAAACAAAACCCATCTCTGTTTGAAAAGATTGTATTTCCTTTCGTGATAAGATTGCGTTTCATTCTGAAAGCTGCTCAAGGAACGACGTATAGCTTAAATAGAAATAAAATCTGACCAAAGGAAACACTTTTTATTACTAATCCGTGTTACAGTTCCAGCAGTATGCCTTTACCTTCATCAGCACATTAGATAATGAAGGCAGTGATGTATACTCCTTGGTTATTTTGAGTTTTAAGCCCGACTTAGGTGATATTTAAGTGCTTCTAAAATTTAAAATATCATTTTTTTTATTAACTAAACTAACTCTATGGCCTATAAAACCCGGAGTTTCAATGCCGCGTTCACAAAAGCTCTCTACTGACTTCTATCCTTAGCCAACTGAATCCAGTTTCTACTTTGTATTCCTATTTCTGCGAGATCCATCTTAATATTGTCATCCCATCTGCGCTTAGGTCTTCCTAATGGTCGTTTTCCGATTGGTCATCCAGTTAAGACTTCGAAAGCGTTTCTACTTTCTTCGATCCTAGCTACATATCCTGCCCACCTGAGCCTCCTAGACTTGATGACCCTAACAATGTTTGGTAAACCCTATAGATTATGCACTTCCTCGTTATGAAGTTTCCGCCATTCCCATTCCCGTTCCTCTTGGGTCCGAATATTCGTCTCAGGATCTTGTTTTCAAATACTTTCAGTCTATGCTCTTCCTTCCGAGTAAGCGACCATGTTTCGCAACCATACAGAACAACAGGAATGATTATCTTTTATATATTTTAAGCTTTAAATTCCTCGACAGAATCGCGACAACAAGAGATTTTGAACTGAATAATAACACAAATTTCTTGCTTTTAGTCGACATTTAATTTCTTCCCAAATATGGTTTTCGTCCGTTAACACTGATCCTTAGATATTTGAAAGTATCCACTTTATTAAAAGTATTATTCGATATTTTAACGCATCCATAATTTGCTGCATTACGATCCCGACGAACTTCCATGTATTTAGTTTTCTCTATATTTACTTCTAAACCAATGTCCCTGCAAGCATTTAATAAGACCTGCATTTCTTTCTATTGTTCTTCTATCATATCGTATTGAAATTACATCATCAGCATATGCCATAACCTGGTGAACACCATTCAGCTTTAGGCCCTGGTAGCTATCTTTGATTTTCCTTATATCGTATTCCAGAACAAAATTGAATAATAATGGCGACAACTCATCTCCTTGTTTTAGGCCATTCTCGACTGAAAGCTCGTGGACAAGAGGTTTCCAACCCGGACTTTACTTTAGGATTCATTTAAACACATCTCAATTAATCTAATTAGCCTTTTTGGTATTCCTAATTTTGTAAGAATGTTGTATAATGTTTCCCTCCTAACCGAGTCGTAAGCCTTTCTAAAATCAATAAATAGTTGATGTGCCGGGGTATTGTATTCCCACTTCTTTTCGAGTATTTGTCGAATGGTAAATATTTGGTCGATAGTTGATCGATTTCGTCTAAATCTGCACTGATAATCTCCAATAATTTCATCTGCGTATGGGGTCAATCTTGCTAATAGAATGTTTGAGAGGATTATAAAAATAAAAAGTATTTTTATTTATATTCCTAGTGTCTTTATTTCGAAAACCTAACCTAAAGTGATCAGTAAAATGAGTGTTAACAATTTTAGTTTTAATGGGTTATGATGGTTGCTTATCTTCTTTTATGATAAAAATTTTATGACGGTTATTTATTCCCAGATATTTGTATAAAGCTTCCGCCACAGATAACATCATCTTACGCTACTCGTTATCAAAGGTAAAATCGTTCTCTTGTGCTAAGTTACTTTATATCCACTGCAACCAAATGTAGACCAAAGTGACCCCCCCCCCCCCCCCATCTTCAGAATTATCTCATGAAAGTCTTTGTCAACTAGTATTCAGCACAAGCTAATAAGTGAACAACAGCTAACGGCATAGTTGTTTTCAATCGTGCATGTGCAAATTTTGTAACATTCCTTTCTTACATTAAAACGTAGAACTGCTTTAAATAATACAATTTCATTTCTAGAGAACAGGATGCATTTAGGAATTACAAAACATACAGTACTATTTAATTCTAATGTTGGTTGAGGTTAACACCCTTCGGTACAAAAGCTATGAAGCATGGACGTTCACTTTAACGTAGGTTCTAAACTACATGTAATCACACCAGGAGTGGAATTTGGATCGTCACCGAAAGTGAAAGAGCTTCATACAATGAGACAATGATGCTAGAAGTACATATGTTTATATACTTAGATGTAATACTTCAAATTTATGCACAAATATAGGCACTTCATAGAACACAAGAAGAATCAAGTAGATACAAATACAGTTACCTAGCTTTACAGTACTTTTAGGCATAGGCAATTTCTGGCGATCTGAACGAAACCTCTCTTGTGGTGAGGAAGACAATTGCAATAAATTATTATTATTATTATTATTATTATTATTATTATTATTATTATTATTATTATTATTATTATTATTATTATTATTATTATTATTATTATTATTATTATTAAGTATTCTGCCTGTTGGCAGGTTCTGGGACTAATAAGTTTAAATTTTAGGTTTGGGTCTAAAAATGTTTCTTCCACGTTTCTCTATCTTCAGCTTTCTTTTTAACTCCCAATATTTTCTTCTATTCTTAAATCATCGATTATGGCTTATCCAGACTGAAGAGTGGACTGTTGGTCTTATGGGAACAGCGATGCCAAGTTGAACATTAAACACAAATGCAGAACAGATCGCGCTTCTATTATACTGCCGGCTGATGTTGCCAACTCACGTAGTAAAATATCCACCACCACGACGATTAATAAATAATAATAATAATAAACAACTTATCACATTTGAATAAATTGCACTCCAAAGGATCAGTTCATTCCATATGTTTTGTCTTTCCACTCTTTATCCACGGCTATCCCAATATTTACCCACGATTCGCCCATGTATACTATGTTTCTATTTTGGTTTCGAAATTTTCTTATTTGCCGTAGATATTTGTGACGCAACGACACAATATCCTCTCTCTATATAAGCATGGCCTTACTTTGTCTTTTCTCATAAACAAATTCAAGCTCTTTTAAACGTACGTGGAACGTGGATCTTTTAAAGTTCAGCCAATCGGGATCTGAATCAGGGGCGGATCCAGGGGAGCGATCGGGGCAGTTGCCCCCCCCCCCCCAGAAGAGGAAACTATTTTTTATAGATAAATAAAACCCATCCCAAAGTTTGGAGCTCTTAAAAAGAGCAGTATGACAACCCACCGCCCCCCTTCCAGAGGTCGGTCCTGGATCCGCCCCTGATCTGAATTCACTTGTTTGAGAACGGAATTGAGTGTTGGTGACAAATTTCTAAAGAATAACTTATGGACCTTTTGTCTGATCGCACTGTTAACAAATTCATTATATTTTACAAATCGACTGTTCTTTGCAATTTTTTTTCTTAATCGCTTCTTATTCGGTGTTACTAAAGGTCCACGTTATAACTCGCTTCGAATTTTGAAAACAGCTGTCCTGGAAGTTTTCGTGGCTTCAGCTGTTTCACTCGCGAACCAACTTATACTTTTACCCGGGTTTTTCTGCTTTAAGTAATTAAACACGTTCATAACAATAGCCCTTTCTTTGCTCTTCAACACTTGACCACTGTTACGCTTAAAAGAGGTGCTGCTGTAACTTCTTCCATTTTGATATATTAACACACACCTATTCACACACAGACACACCCGATTTTGTTCCCAGAACAGCACAGTACGTAAATAAACACAATCAATAAAATGCCGAATGCTCAGAGACTACACTCCGCCACACACTGCACACTAGCAGACACAACAGAGAAGAATTTTGTCTGGAGTCTGAGATGAGTCATCTAGCGCGACAATAGATGATACAGTAGGTAAGCAATTAGTCCTACCCACCGCAACAAACGGTCTCCCTATTTCCTGGTGTAGTTTCTGAAACCAATACTATTATAAAACCCAACAAAAATCGGTCAGTTTCTAACTCCCAAAGAAATTTCAATACAAGAAAGATGAAAGAAGATATATGAAATGTGTCCTACAGTAATTCTCGCTAAAAATTTCCTTCCCGACGAGGAATATATGTAAATAATCGAACTCAGATGTACCGAGAAAAATTTCATGGATCAGTGCTAGGCCTAAGAAGTTTTATACTTAGCGTTTATTTTTAATACAAAGCAAGTTAATAGTTTCGGAAAGATATGGATTATGGCTGTAGCTTTGTTAAATAATAATAATAATAATAATAATGACCTAATAAAACTAAACTACCTGAGATGGTAATTTCGTACTTGAAAAATCATCTTGCAGATCATCCCCTGAAATTATTACTGCCTTTTTATTCACAGTGTCCCCCGTGGATGAGTGGTTACGCTTGTCGCCTTGTAAGCAAAGGGTCACGGGTTCGATTCCAGGTGCGGACACAAGTTGTTCGAATCTCACGTTAAGCTTCGCATCTCCTTTTCTGCTCTCTTTCCTTTTTGATTAAAATATTTCTCTTTGGTTGAGACAGAAAAAAAAGAAAGAAAAGGAGATGGAAAGAAATTTTACTTTTTTCCAAAAATCAGAAAGATTTCATTCAGTTCTTTCTGGCCGTACTTTTATTTCTTTTTAGCTACGTAAAATCAGTGGAAGTGAATACTAATGAGCTCACGAATGTAGGTTGACACTACGGTGAAATTTTTCGGCAGTTGGAAACGCTATCTTTGAGCAGACAGGTTTAGTCACGTACAAATGGAGCGGCAACGTTCTAGCAGCTATTACACTTATCGTGTCTTCCCCCTTCAAGTTTAAAAAACAAAAACTAGCTATTAAAAGCTAATTAAATACTTTATAAGGAAAAGAGAAGTTATGAAAATTATTTTTGGTATCGTCGTTAAATATTTAACATTTTTAAAGATAAACTACAGTAGTGAAATCTGTTCTCTTTAAGGGGGTAAGTACGCAGAAGTAAAAGCCCATAAGCAGCCACAGTACAGACCAAACGCTGGACGACCTATAGTTGTGTTCTTCGTCTTCCTATTCGTCACTTTCCTTCTATAGCAATATGAAGAAGACAATTTCTTCACTAGATGTGTCCAATCCTATTAGCCTTCCTACGAACGATGTTGGCTAAAAGCGTCCTCTTCTTTCCTATCTGTTTTAAAACATCTTCGTTTGTTGCTCTCTCTGTATCATTTTATCTTCTCCATCTTCCTCCAACACCACATTTCGAAGCTCTCTAAACATTTCTTCTCTAACTTCCGTAGTGCCCAAGTCTTTGAACCATACAGTCCAATACTCTATATAACGGGTTACAACTAAAAATCTGCACAAAATGTGAGGTAAGATAAAAGCAACCAGACGACAAATGGAAATTATATTTTAATGTTTACTTACAGTATATACATAGGCACAAAAGAAAGTGCTAATGATACATTGCAAATGGTCCGTGATCAGCTACAGTCCGCAAACGTGTTGGAATAGACGCACAGGCTGTTTGGATGCCAGTTGGGTCAGTTTCTTTTAAACATTTGCGTATTCTTCTTTGAAGCTGCTGAACAGTTTTTGCCTTCCAATTATGTTTGTACACCTTGTTACTCAATTGTCCAAAAAAAATCTTCGATTGGAGGGCACTGGGGCAAGTTAGTTGGATTATTGGTTTTGGGCACAAAAGGGATGTTTTGGGACATGAGGTACTCCTGAGCCTTTCTCGCATAATGAGAACTGGCTTTGTCAGGCCAGGAAATAAAATTATTGTCAGAATGATATTTTCGTATAAAGGGAACTAAGATCTTTTGAAGACATTGCTTCACGTACACATCTTGATTGATTGCTAACCCACTAGGCTTGAAATAAGGCTGCGACACAGCTTTGTCCGATACAACTAAATAAAGCATCACTTTGCCTTCAAATTTCTGCTTGCCTTTATATTTTATATTAGAAGCAGTGTGTTGCTTGTCTGAGGAATAATAAATGTCATTTCCGGGCATTTAGGATTTAGAAAGGCTAAAGTAACTTTCATCATCCAAAACAAACGATTTTCCTTTGTAATTTCTGATCACCCAACGACAATTTGATTTCACAGTTTTTATTTTCGTGTCTGTGTAAGATGGAGCTTTTTTCTTTTTGCACGCTTTAATTCCCATTGATTTTAATGTTTTAGATATATATTGTTGTGAACACTAAATGTTTTTGTTGCGTCGTTCTGACTAATGTTGTCTTTCTTGTCAAACATCTTTTTTAGTCTTTGTTTATTTTTATTCGTCATAATTGCTGCCTTTCGACCACTTCTTGCTTTTCTTTCTATTGTTCCGGATGTAAGTATCGCATAAATTGTTCTTTTTGGCACACCTTCAGCAGCAAAGTGTTTCATACAGTATGATTTCCCCAATTTGTGATGTTTTTCGTGGAAATTTACAATGCGTGCACGGAGGACTTCTTCCTTTGACGCCATTTTCTACCACTTAATTCGCATCTGAAAGAAAGCAAACATATTGTGAATTAGACAAAGAGTGTACTATCAACATACCAAAGAATAGCGATGACTGTGTCAATAGGTTTTATTTTATGACTCCGCACATTTTGTGCAGATTTTTAGTTGTAACCCGTTATAGCACTTGACCAACTTTTTCCGAGCCCAATATTAAGTGTGCTAGTTAAGAGTGATCTTTTCGTGTTGAATGCTTCTTTGACTATGGAAATTCTTGATCTGAATATTTTTTGTGCAGTAACCGTCTCTCGTCAAAATACTTCCCATATACTTGAAGTTATCGAGCCCTTCAAGTTCTCTTTGTTCTACTCTGACCCGTAAGGGCACGTTCCCACGGGATATTCTCATAACTTTCGATTTTCAATGTTGACTTCCATTCCATATAGTTTTCCAATGTGAACTATTTTGCCAATCATCTCCTGTAGTCTTTCTTCTGTTAATGAATTAGGGGAAGTAATTGGTAGTATGGCAAAAATAGATGTGATAATGAGACGTGTTGTTATCACTTTCGTTGGAAATATCTTGCTTAATCACAATCTCAGCTATGTTCCAAATATTAATTTACTTATTTAAAAAAATATAGATTAAAAAAACTCCAATGAAAAGGACAAGGTAATATGGTTAAAAATTCCTTTGTATACGGTTGTTTATTTGACAATAATAGTTTAGTAAAAATTCCCTAATTTATTTGGCAACTGAAGGAAGAATTAACAGCTCAATGGTAACTAGGTGTGTAGATTAGTAGTAGATCTAATATCATACGAGTGGGTCTCTTCCAGGTACCACAATTTAATCCTCTTTAACATTCATAGTTTCTTAATATTTTGTAGACTTAAATAGACATGGACACTTTAATCACCAATTAAAGAAAAAAAAGTGAAAATATGTTGGGCATCTAATATCTATATTCTTATGACCTGGCATGCACGCACATATATACGAAATATACTTAGTTATTGGTGTCACTGCAATAGTATATTACGTAGCAGCAGTGTCAGGTGTAGTGTTTTCATACAGACATTTCTCTATAATTTTTCTTTTTACGCATTTTTGAATTGATAAAATAGTTCCTAATATGAGTCTTTTATATTTCCAGTTCCCAAAATGAAGTGAAGCGTCTGAGGCCGAGAACTAGTAATAATCTTCAGTCTGTGAATAATCAGAAAAACATTGTCGCAAAGAAAGTGGTAAAGACAGAGGACTTTACGAAGAATGCAAGTAAAAAGTCATGCTTACGCATTACACGAAGTCAGGTGATGTCCAATGAATCAACACCGGAAGTCGCTGAAGTACCTTGTAAACAATACGGAAAGAACGTTATTACGAAACCTCTAATGGACGAGAATGTACAAACTCACACATGTTTTAAATGTGATCAGTGCGGAGGGGAATTTCCTGATAAAGCTCTGTTGACAACGCACATTAAAAGTCACTCGGAACAGAAAACGTACAGCTGTGTCGAGTGTGCGGTCTGTTTTGATACACAAGCGGAGTTGGTGAAACATTCAAAAGTACATTGCAAAGAAGAAAAATCGTAGGTCAATACATCATAATGACCAATGTTGCTGATATTTATTATAAATTAACTTAAATGATACTGCGGTTACTGTTCATGTTATCTTATTTTGATTAAACGTCGTCCTGATCTGTGACGCACCGCTTGTCCTCGTTAAACAAATATTGTTAGCGCAACGAGTGGGAAGTAGTTAAATATTTGAAAAATGTCCATACGAATCTGTTTTGTGCCGTGATGTGATGTCTATGTAGATTTTCTTTAGAGAATTTCTATGCAGATTAAGTATTTTATTACATCGCAGTTCGTAATTGTGAAGTAAGGCTAGTGGTAAGCTAAATACAAGGTTTTAAGTTGATTACAATTTAGAGGCGTTAATTATGAAAAATAGCATAAGTAAATACTTAAAATAAAGCATATAGGATATTGAACAATAAAAAAATGTGTGTGGAAACCAGTGAATTTAGCTTTTAAAACTGTAATTTCAGATAGCTCTTCAATCCATCTCAGAGTTTCTTTGTACCGCTTCTCATATGAAAATTATGCCATACCGAATATAAAACTGTATATTTTGTGATTTTTCGTTTTCTTATTCTCATTATTAGCACTTCATATGCTGTGATCAACCCGACCTTCAGCTTTCTTGATCGTTCTGTCGAAGTAGACTATTATGTTGATCCCAAATATCCAAAAATACATACGATCAAGGAAAATGATAGTCGGCTTGGACACAGAAAACTGACCCATATAAATATATACTTAAGAGTGGATTTATATCTTCACAGAAAAAAAGCAGTTCTCAATATTCTTTTATATTATGCCATAAATAATTTTATTCCAGAATATCTCTGCAAAGGAATAGTAACTACATCTTAGAAGAAAAAAAATTAAAAAGTGTATCACGAAGAGGTTTAGAGCATTATGAAAGTGAAACTGAAGGAAAAAAGATTAACGAGGAGAAAGATTTCGGAGAAGAAAAACAAAGAACAGCTTACGTTCCATAGTGTATATATATATATATATATATATATATATATATATATATATATAAATATAAACTTTTGGGCAAGTGTAAGACAAAGACTGTGCATATGCCATCCATTAAAAAATAAGCCAAAATCTGGATTGAATGAAGGAATACAGAAAAAGCATATACGCTAGAGTCCCAGACAACACGTACGTGTACGACACATGTGCACTATCCATGCATAAGCCGTACATGTGCCAGGCAGGTAGCCAGGGGGGGGGGACCGGAGCCCCCCTTCGAGACCAGAAATGAAAAAAATAAGGAAGGATGAAAATGAAATGAGAAAAAGAAGGATCGCGTTAAAAATTTTAAAAAATCAGGAAGCTTTTGGTTACTCTTTCTTATGAGGAGATTTGTATTACTTGAAATACATGGTGGCAAGGTGAGCGAGATATCCTGGAAGAGTCAGTGAATTTGAAATTTCTAGAAAAGTTACGGAATTCTCAGAATTTCTAGAAGTTACGAAATTCTCAGAATTTCTACTACTAGTCAGGGGGATTTCAAGGAAGATTTCAAGCTTCCGAAAGTATAGTAGCGTTGTGTAACAACGTGGACATTTTTTATCATAAATTTTCGTCATCGCATCCTTGCAGTATCAAACATGTTATTTCAAAAACAATTTTCTACTGCTCCTTTAACCTGCCATTGGAACAGACAGTAGTTGACGGAATAATAAAAACAAAAAATTATATGGAAAGAAAGTTCTGTTAACATATGATTCAACAGAGAGGGGAATGCAGATATTGTAAAATATTTTACAAGACATTATTGGGTATGTACTTTTTATAATAGTTGGGGTCATAATGAAAGGAAAAGTGTTATATTTGAATGAACAAAGGAAGGATGTAAATATTGTAAAATCTTTTTCAGCACGTTCTTTAAATTATTATTATTGTTACTCGAGATTTCTCATAGTTTGTTATTAAAATACCAACATATCCTCATTTTATTGTCCTAACGAACCAATATATGTTGGTAGTAAAGTAGTTTAGATTGATCAAGCTCCTGGGCATTCAGAATTCCATGTCACGCCCCCCTCCCCTCGTTACGAAATCCTGGCTGAACGATGCAATATATGTTCCAGTAAAATAGTTTAGAAATGAAATGAAATGAATTTTTTGAGTTTTACGTCCCACGGCAAAATAGTTTAGAATGATCGAGCCCCTGTTGGATGACCACAGTATTTCATTTCACGGACCCCCCTCCCCTTCACGAAATCCTGGCTACGTGCCTACATGTGCATTTGTGTGGATGATGAATACATACATAAGCCGTACACGTGAATTTGCGTGGATGAAGCACACAACCCTTGTATGTGCACATGTGCATTTGCGTGGAAGAAGCACACGTACGTAACCCGTGCTTAAGCCGTTATGTGCACATGTACATTTGCATGGATGAAGCACACATTTATATAACCCGTGCTTAAGCCATTATATACACATGTGCATTTGCGTGGATGCAGTGCACGTACATAACCCGTGCTTAAGCCGTTATGTACACATGTGCATTTGCGTGGATGCAGCGCACGTATAGAACCCGTACCTAAGCCGTTATGTGAACATTTGCATTTGCATGGATGAAGCACACATTTCTATAACCCGTGCTTAAGCCGTTAAGTACACATGTGCATTTGCATGGATACAGCGCAAGTACGTAACCCGTGCTTAAGCCGTTATGTGCACATGTGCATTTGCGTGAATGCAGCGCACGTACATAACCCATGCTTGAGCCGTACATAACCCGTGCATGTGCACATGTGCATTTGCGTGCATGAAGCAAATTTAAATTACCGGTGCTTAAGCCGTTATGTGCACATGTGCATTTGCACGACTACTGCACGTGTGTATGAGACGTCCATAATATCGTGCAAGTGTATACTTTTACTCTCATTCTCATCAACAATATAAAGTAACCTCCATTTTTGGTAGGTGTCGTTTTTCCTCCAGGCGGTGTTATAGAGACTTTTCGACGAATGACAGCTGAATGATTGTAAACACTCCATAACGTCCGCTGAGCTAGGATACAAGATGAATAGGTGGCAGCATTGTACTGATGTAACTACTGTCAGACAGTTCATAGGTTTACAAAATTATTTTCGTGACCGATTACAGCAGAATATGTTGCGTTATTTATTACTTGGCAAACATGCCAAAGATACTACCTAAAGCTTTGCTCGTTGCAAATAATGAACTCCAAAAGTACAATTCTCACTGGCAATTATTAGTTACTTGTGATATACTTTGAAGGTGATGTCTTTGGTGTTATAGATGGTGTTACTGCGTAAGGCACCAAATATATAAACTTTTTTTCGTTGCATCTCGAATATGCTTTTACACCACCTCTGCACTACGAGGAAATCACCTGTGTCCTACATGTAAGTCATCTGGGTACTGCGTGTAAATCATCTCTGTCCTAAATGTAAATCACCTTGGTACGGCGTGTAAATCACCTATGTGCTACGTGCAAATCACTTCTGTCCTACATGTAAATCATCTGGGTACTGCGTGTAAATCACCTGTGTGTTACGTGTAAATCATCTCTGTCCTACATGTAAATCACCTGTATGTTACGTGTAAATCATCTGTTCTACATGTAAATCACCTGGTTACTGCGTGTAAATCATCTCTGTCCTACATGTAAATCACCTGTGTGCTACGTGTAAATCACCTCTGTCTACATGTAAATTATCTGTATGCTACGTGTAAATCACCGCTGTCCTACATGTAAATCACCTGTGCACTACATGTAAATCGAATATGTGCTACTTGTAAATCACTTGTGCAGGACATGTACGTGTGCATTGCACATGTCCTGCGCATGTAAAGATGTTGAATAGGACCTGTGACGTATATGTGCTTCACATGTACATGCATGCATTTATACAGATGATGCACATTTGCATCCGTGCAATTGTACATTTACTATACGGGTACTATAGGTGTATTGTGCTGTCTGGGAATGCATGGAGTTCCATGTTAATGTACCGTAGGAACAAGCGGATGTTATGATACAACTAAATGTGCTGAACATCAAAGATAAGTAAATGCCTGCAGCAAGAAATACAAATCGAAATTAGTGCTGCATGCATGCATGAATATATAATCAAGACTTCTATGGATTGCCGCAACATACTGACACAAATGATCGAGGTAAAATCAAATACCCGAACAGGAAAAAAAAAAAAAAGATTGAACAGAAGTGTTTGGGATACCATACTTTAATAGCCATAATATATTTCATTGAATTGTTCTCTAAATCAGGGCCATATTTAATATTTTTTGCCACCCCAGGACATTAAAAAATCTCCCCTTTCAATATTGGCAAATACTGTAGACATTTTGAGGTAGTGGAGTGATAATCAAAGATTGAGTGGGAAAAAAATGATCAAGTAGTATAAAAAGTAGTGTGCCTTTAACACAAGAGATGATTAGTGTCCCAATCTTAGGTGATATCAGTTGCAGCGGGTAAGGCCTAAGCTCATAGTTCAGCTCGTTTGTGAGCTCATAGTTGAAGCTAGTAGATGTGCAAAAATTCTTACAATCAGACGTAAGGTGAAGATGAGTAAACTTTCCGCAAAACCGGTATATTTTACAGTTTTATTTCGATAAAGCTACAAATGCAGCGCAGATATGTGAAGAAATTTGTACTTTTATGGAAAAGTTATCAAAGGTAACAGCCCAAAAGTGTTTCGTTCTTGAAATTTCGCAGTCCAAGGTGTTCTTCGCAGTGAGCAGCCAATCACAGCAAAAGTGGATGATATTCTGGCAAAAGTCGAGCAAGATCGCCATGAAGCAGTCATGACACCGCCAAGAATCTAAACATCCATCATCATACAGTGTTAAACCATTTGGAGAAAGATTGCTACAAAAAGAAACTCGACATTTGGGTGCCATATTATCTGACTCAAAAATAATTACTCTATCAAATTTCTATCGGTGATCTCTACTGAAACAAAAGGGAGTCTAGCCATTTTGAAACGGTTGATTACGAGTAATGAAAAACAGATAACCAACAAGATGCGAAAGATATCGTGATCGAAGTAAGAAGAAATCCCACGATCTGTGGCAAAGCCATACTGTTTTATGTTTGGTGAGATTGGAAGGGCACCGTGCATCACAAGTTACTGCTGCTGAGTAGAATGATAGGCTCGAGCATGTACCGTCGACCATTAGCGCGAATGCATCCAGCAATTAAAAAAAAAAAAAAAAAGACCTTAAATATTCAACAGAAAATGTGTAGTATACCTCGCTGACAACGTCAGACCGCATTCATTTTTAACAACCCGTCATAAATTGAGAGAACCTAGCTGAGAAATTTTAATGAATCCATTGTGTAGTCCGGACCAGGGACCGTTAGACTGTCATTTGTTTCTGCATCTGCAGATTTCCCAGAAAACTTTTAAGTTAGTTTCCAAAGATGTCTGTGAAAACCACGTGTCATAGTTTTCTGACCAGAAACCACATAAGTCCTATAGCGACGAAAATACGATATTTCCGAGAAAAAAAGACAGGTAATAGCATATCCGTTTTCATAATGTTATTTTCAAGTAACAATAAATGTATTCTCAATTTTAACCTCTAAAATCTCAATACTCATTACATAACCTGATATACAGGGTACCTATATGCGCGTACTTAAATTTCTCAAATTTCCAGAACTTGAGTATGTTCATTTTTGACACTCTTAACTCCTCCTGCATCTTCCCACCACTCGACTTTCCTTTTACCAGCCGCTGCTAATGAGCGAAACTATCACGTGGACTAATAGACCATTCATAAAAGTTTTTTTTTTTCCCGAAGGATTCCCAGTATATCCAAATTCATGTTTTCGATTGGTATATGGTAGTTTTTTTTTTTTCTGCTTTGGTTCGTGGATTAGTAGATGACTGTGAGAAAGTAGACAACTATTTATTTTTGTTGATTTGTAAAATACGTAAATCATTGTATCTTTTCATCTGTATACATATGATTATAGAGAGATATACCTCTTTGAAATAGTACGAATCCCAACCCATCTTAGTGCGTATAATTCGCGTATAGTAATCACTTCGTCAAACTTTAGTACACATTCCGTGCACTTCTTTCATAAGAGAGATATAGTACACTAAGAATAGCGCGTGTAACTATTGTGCAGTACAGATCGTCAGTTCTTGTAGCTCGAAATAACGTAAAGAAAATTAAGAAGTAGGGGTTTATAACTGACAATCTATACTAGGATATAATAAACTAAAATCTTTCGTGACTTTGTTTGCTTTATAAGGTGAAATTGAATACGTTCCAATTAGAAACAGATGTGATGTAAAGAGGGTGAAAAAAGGGTTGAAGAGCAAGGGAAGAATTTAGGTAAGAATTTACACAGTACGTGCCTGAAACATTCTGCGATCCTCCATCGATGACTTGGTGTTTTATTATTCCCCTTCAGGAACAACCCCATGCCGTAGGCGTCAGAGGACAACCGATGGGCAACTAGAGATATCTCGCCAAAAATTGGCGGCCTCGCAGCGACGATCCGCGGTGACCCCACTTCCGTTTTGAAAATTATACCACCAGCGGCGGAGACACAACGAAACGCCAACGAACAACAAAATTACTCCCCCAAAATATGTTAAATCGCCTATATACGTAATTTGTTACATTAAGGAGTCTAAAAATCACTTTAAAAAAATACGTGCCCCAGAGTAGGCGCGAACCACCAACCTTTGGATTACTAGGCGCGTGCTCTTCCGGCTTGGCCACGGAGGCGATGGAGAAAACGTCGCTTGATGAGGCATTTCTAATTTTGCTAATCAGAGTGCTCCTGTAACCGTGTATATTCGACGATAACCGTTTGAGATTAGATAAAATCCGTTCGCCATGTAATTTTATAACAAAATGACGCGCGTCTATTTACTTTATTTCATGGTTCTCCCATATTCACTTTTAAATGATCGGCTAAAGTTATCTAAATTCGTACAATTATACGCACTCCTCAAGATTTTTCACTTCATGGTGTAGAGGCAGGGGTTATTCTTGACCCCCGTAACTGACTTTAGGAACAATTCGTCAGGAAAAATTATATATAACAATAACCGCATGCACATGACTATCGATAGTTCGTGATGGTTCCTTCGCGATTCTCCGCGACGAATCGAAGAAGCGCGGACCAAAATGAAGTCCTCGCTGCTACGCGGAGGTAACTTCAATACGCCGACTCGAGATATCTCTTTCGACTCGACGAAACCCTGCCGCCCCGCGCCAGTGGCATACTAGCGGCAGTCCTTCGACGCGTCGCTAGAGCGACGATCGACATTTACCGGCAAGTGGGCCACTAGGAAGGCTCGAACAGAAGCTCGGCACGAAAACGACAGAACCCGAGCTCAAGAGTCTTGGTTTTGCAGTTTTTGCAAGAGTCTTGCATGCAAGACCAAGACCAAGACCAGAAATTCCGATGCAAACCCAAGACCAAGACTCTTGCACAAGTACAGGTCAGTGGTAGAGCGTTCACCTCTGGTGCTGGAGGTCCTGGTTCGATCCCAGTTGGCACCATGTGAGCTTTTTTGGTGGATAGAGACCGTGTGTGTAGGTTTTCTCGGGATTTTCCCGTTTCCTCCTACTTTCTTCATTCCACCATTTTATTCACTTATCATCACCATCTCCCTTAGCCTCGGTGTATAATCGTGGCTCGTAAAATTATATATTATATCATTTCAAAACATATTATTGGTGTTCTTCTTCCAAAACTAAAGAGAAATGTAGTATTGAACATCGGTAATTCCGTACAGCATAGGTGCCGAATATATGGGTATGGATTCCTGGCTCTAAGGATCAAGTATCCGTTACAGATTTTTAATGTGTGCTCAAAAAATTAATATCGAAATAATATTTTCATGACATTGACAAAAGCTTAGTGTATGTGATCGCAAGTTTGATTTTCATGGGCGAGTGCTTATACGGTCAATAATTGTTTATCAATATAACTTTTAGCCTTCTCAGGTATATGGGACACGAGGATTGAGTGACATGACATTGTACAACAATAAATAATCAATATTCACATGTGAGAGGGATTTTGTACCGTTATTTCAAATAACTTCGAGTCGTATTTCTAATATAGGTCAAAAGTATTTGTATAAATTGAGATTACACAAAAGACACGGACAGTTGAGTCGTTTTCAGTTTTCACTCAAATTATTCTAAAATATTAAGAGGTTTGATTATAATCATTATTATTTTATTTTTCTCTATCTTTTTGGCCAATATTGCTAACATCATCATCATCATAGGTATTCTGTCATTATTGCCAGGTCACTTGCAGCTCAGAAGCTTCGATGTACGGTGGTCTTCAGCTAGTTTCTTCGTCTTGACGTAGCAACTTTCTGTTTTAATACCTTCTTTCAACTACAGTCTCCTTTGCCCCCTCCATCATATACTCTAACATGTCCCTCATAATAAAGTTCCTCCTCAGCCAATGTCCCAACCAGTTCCTTTTCCTCTTCTTAATTACATCTAAAATTCTTCTCTTCTCCCCTACTGCTACTATTTCTAACATCTTTTCATTTGTTTTCCGTTCAACCCAGCTACTTCTCTCCTTTTTTTCGAAAGCCTCCAATATATTTTTCATCGCTTTTGCGTAATGTCCATGTTTCTGTTCCATATAGTACATATTGGAATCAGTAAAACTAAATCTCAATATTTAATTGGAAGTTTGTTCAATACAAAGATTAACTAATCTTGGTTGAAAATAAAAATTACCTGACGCCTTTTGAGTATAAGAATAATTTAACAATTCATGCCATTTCAGTAATCTCTGTGCGTCTTGATTTTCTTTCATGCGTCTTAGGGGTGGCCTCCCTAATTTTTGGGACCAGTGGAGTATTGAATATGTTAAAAAATATAAAAAGATTACGAAACGTTGCAATTTAGGTCTATCTTATAAGTAGTGAAGCGTAGGGACCCATTGAAAAAAAAATAAAGGTTATCCATTTTGTTGTGCACTATCATCATACACGAAGGTAAAGTATAATACATTTAGAAACATATATTGTATTTCCGTTACTATTGGCATATTGTAGAATTTATCCAGGGTAAAATTTATCTATGAAAAGCATAAGATTTCCTAAAAGCAAGACTCTTGCAGCAAGGCCAAGACTGGGTGTGCAAGACCAAGACCAGCCGGGTCTTGGTCTTGGTCTTCCATTTGCTCATCACTAGAATTAACTTATATCGTGAAATGTTCGAAGCCTGTGTCTCGTCTCGCGGCTATCCCGGTGTCATCTCGTGTTTCCGAAACGAGACAAATTGTTAACTCGTCTCCTTTCGTCTAATTTTCTTTCGTAAACCTCATAATAATAGAAGTAAAATTGGAAGCCATGCGGCTTCGAAATGTAACGAAGTTTACAACTTAGAATTGAAGATCGGACAAGAGAGGGCTATGGAATTCTTTCGAGACATTGAAAACGCGATGAGTCCAGGCAAGGACATGTCACGTCTCGTCTCGGAAAACGAGACGAGACAGACGCTTTGTCTCGTCTCGAATTTAACAAAGCCTATATTGTCTCGCCCATGCTGAATTGGAAACATCTCACCAGAATTGAAGTGGATCTTGTGTCAAGTGATGCATGTGGGTCAAGATGTGTAAGTCGATTAGTGGGTCGTGGGTCAACAGGATGTGACCCACTGCAATCCACCACCCACCATAAACCAGCGATCCATCATAACCTACACTCACTACGACCCACCGACACACTCTGCTTAGTGCATTGTATATAGCATCCTCTGAACAGAGGTGAATTTGTCTACATTTTACTTTTAGGGTCGCTGGTTTATGGTGGGTCATGGCGGATGGTGGGTTGCAGTGGGTCTCGTCCTGTTGACCCACGGCGCACGATCTACTTCATCTCTGGTGCGAGGCTTCCAATTCAGCATGGGCGAGACAATATAGGCTTTGTTAAATCCTAGACGAGACGATGTCTCGTTTTCCTACACTAGACGTGACAGGTTCTTGTCTAGACTCGTCGCGTTTTAAATGTCTTGAAAGCATTCCATAGCCCTCTCTTGTCCGATTATCAATTCTAACTTGTAAACTTCGTTACATTTCGAAGCCGCGTGGATTCCAATTTTACTCCTATTATTATGAGGTTTACGAAAGAAAATTAGACGAAAGGAGACTAGATAACAATTTGTCTCGTTTCGGAAACACGAGATGACACCAGGATAGCCACGAAACCAGTGGCGGATCTAGACGGTAAAAACTGGGGGCTGCCTGAATTTAGACTATGATAAGTATATCATGACCTTACTATAAATTTTCAAAACTATATAAATAATAGCTTAAATTATTTTCGTCAATCTGAAAGTGGGGGGTTAGGCCCTCCGCCCCCTAGCTAGATCCGCCACTGCACAAGACGAAACTCAGGCTTTTTCTCGCCCCTCTAAAACGAGACATTTTCACATCATGAGACGAAACAGGCGACCATGTTGTGTCTAGCGCATCATAACCATTCCTTTTATAAAATTCTGTTTTCATCTCATTATCAAGTTATTTCTCGAAATCCGACCTCGGATCATCATCTTTTCATTGACCGTCATTGTTTCCTTCACTAACTTGTGTTCATAATTGTAATTTTAAAAAAAAATCATTCTATTTTCTACGGTTTTCTTTCCACGGTCAGTCTACGGTTTTCATTCAACCACTTGTGAAGTGGAAGTAACATATGATAGGTTATAATGGTGTTGTGAATGTTTGTTATGTGTCTAATTGTTTGAAACCAGTGTATATTTAGACAATCGATATTATGTGGGGTTAATTGCATTCATCTATTACTCTTAACTGCCTATGTATGGTATATCTATAAGTGTAGTGTTCTATGTTTCCCTTCGTAGAACAAAGTTGTTTGAAGCCTCTGGATTAAGTGTAATGGAATTGTATAATAGTCTAGGCATGTAACTTTGATGGGGAAATGGAAGTTAGAACTACAGCATGAAATGTGGAAAGGGGGATCTTTCTTTTTTCTCTCTTGAAATGTCTGTAATGCATTGCTTGTTCCGTTCACTGTGTCACTATCTGTCCTCGCCTCTTCCTTCAGGCGTCAGGCGTGCCTTGGTGGCTAGCTTCTGCATAGCAAAACTCACGAGTGTAAGGCTAGTTTTAGACGGAAGCATTTATCGTAGCATTTCTCGTAGCAAAAATCGTATCATCGATATCCTACCGTGTAAAGTAGCAAATGCTATAGCATTTCCCATGCCATGGCATATCCTATGGCATTTCTTGTCGATAGAACCTGCTCTATTTCGTAGCATTTTCCCCAGCATTTCTGCTCCGATTGCAGCGCCGTGGTGTGTTAAAAGGAAGCGATGTGTGGGAAATTGAATTGTAGTAAAGAAAAAAGTTAGAGTAGGGATACTATTATTATGTTGATTAAAAAAATATGAGGAACATCCTTGTTTGTACAAAGTTAAAGCGTGCAGTTTCACTATACGGATACATACAGAAATTCATTTAAAAAAACTTTCTCGTTTCATTTATTGGTGTGCTCTTGCATTCTCCGGTGTAGGTTCACTTTAACAGGTGGTAACGTGTAGTTTTACTATACGGATCCATAGTATAAGTAGTAGTAGTAGTAGTAAGAGGAGGAGGAGTAAGTAGTAGTAGTAAGCAGTAGTAGTAGTAGTAGTAGTAGTAGTAGTAGTAAGAATAATAGTAGTAGTAGTACTAGTAGGAAGAGGAGAAGTAAGTAGTGGGAACGGGTTAGAAGCCCCGATGGGGATGGTTAGGTTCTGTTTTCGATACAAAATGGGGAAGTTACAGACCTGCCAAAATTTTATGGCAGCTTATTGAAAATTACCTGCATTTCAGGTTCGACTTTAATTTCTATATTTTCACATAAATACGCATCTCAGATGTAAGTGCACACCATATTTTCATTACTTATACACTACTCTATTAAAACATTAGAAATTTCTTCTGTAAATTTTAAAATCTATGGATCTGTATAGTATAACTGCACCGTTAAAAGTCCTTTGTATCATAATAACCATATGCGAAAACGGGCTTTAGAAGAAATAGTGACTGAAATATCTGTTTTTAGTTTTGGAGCCATAATTGCGCTCTTCTCCAGTGATTTGTTTGCTACGTCACGACAAAATGCTTATCAAAATGCTACCATGTAAAAGCACAATATACTTTTCATGCCATAGAATATTATACGAGATTTTTGGCAGCACATCTGCTACGAGAAATGCTACGATAAATGCTTTCGTCTAAAACTGGCCTAATATGCATGATTCACTGTGTAACGCAGTGTTGCAATAACTTCAGTTTGTCGTTAACAAATATAGTGCTTTTGCTGTCTTGAATATCAATAAAACTGGTTGTGGAAAAAATAACTGAATACGAATCTGCTAAAAGTCTAGTTATATAGTTTAATATTGTAGTCTCAATATGGTCCTTCATCCCAGAACTTTTGATTTTCACAGGACACATTTGGGGAGAGGGGGAGTTGTGTAAGTCACAATATTTTGACATTCGGGATATTAGTTATATGTTGTTCGGATCTTGGAACCTTAGGTGATAACGCTTGCAATTATTACTTTGCTGTTTTATAGTTGTTTGTATTTGGCATTCTTATTATGTAAGCGTCTATTTATCATCTCGTTGATTTGAATGGAAGCACCACACTCTCAGTTCCGGGAGCATCTCTCTCTCTCTCTCTCTCTGGAATACGTACATTTCTGAAGAAATTTGCCTATCGTAGAGACTAACATGGGCGAAATTCGGGAAAATTTCCAGTTTTTTCGGTCACCATCCTCTGATACAACCCCTGACTAAATATACTTGTTTCCTCATTTTCATTGTCTCACTTCTCTAATAAATTTCACCGAAATTTTAAACTCGTTTTCTCTTAACATATTAAACGGGTAATTCGTTCTCTTTTACCATCTTTTATGTGCTGTATGCATTATTTAAAAAAATATTCTACTTGGAGCAGATTCGAACCGCCTTTATTTGGATTTGTAATCTAGCGCATTAACCACTACACCAAGATCATTGCTTGGTAAATGTTTAGTTGTTGGCATATTTGTTGTATTTGTATTTTATGTTCCCACTTCGACAATTTTTACTCTTTTTTCTCCGTTTAGCAGCTGTTTCTGGCTTTCTCTTTCGGTGTCGCCCTTTATTTACACTATGCACTATTCGTATTCACAGTTTGTGCCCCTTTGCAATGTCTTATTCAGATTAGACTTTTCTTGTTGTCCCTCAGTAAACATTTGATTGATTTAATTCTCATACTCTCCATGGATGGAGCACAGGAATGCCAGACTCAAAAGACATGTGTACATTTACTTTCCTGACAGATAATACATTGTGATATAGATTTACTTTAGTAATAGCTTATAAGGCACTTGCAAAAAGCACTAATATTTTTATCACCACTTTTGGAAATTCTTTGTATAATATCAAATATAACTTTCGCTTTTCAAAGATATTACGTAGTTCACATTTTGAACAAGTTTTGGCGTCGAGGCGTAACTACGTTCGAGAGAGTTTAGCTGAATCATTGTCCACACACAAACAGACAATATTTGTTAGTTTACTCTTACCAATTCTCTCGATTTCCCTTTTTTTTTTTCTTCTACTCCTCTTTCTTTTAGTATTACTAGATGGCAGCACAATCAACGGAAGGAATACACATGAACTATACGAATCCAAATGAAAGTCACAAAAGTGCACTAACGCAGAATTTGCGTTGAAGCGAAAAAATATATCAAGCATAACTGTAGAACAGTTACATTATATGATGTACAGAATGAATGGTAAACCAAATCAAATCAAACGAACATTGATAATAGCAGAAATATCTAGTTGCAGATCTTGCAATCGCAGTTCGTTCTTTTTTCCTACTGTGAAATATACACCTACCACTCCCAAAAGAGAAATTTCAATATTCAGGGTATTTTCAGTATCAAATTCGGTGATTTCGAATTCACAGCCAATTCCCATTAATTGAAAACTGACAAATCATTCCAAATATTATCTAACATTTAGTAAATCATGTCTAGAAGAAAAACCGGGTTTGATTCCCGGTGGGAGCTCGTGAGGTTCGGATTTCACGTTACTAAGTAGGTTCACATCTCATATAGTTTCGCTGCTGAACGGGACGTTAAACTCAAAATCAATTCAAGTCGAAGGAGAGAAGTTCTACGAGTGGTCTAATAGGCCCACCTAGCTCTGTGTCTTTCGTGCATATGATCCCATATTCAATTACCGGAGGAGAGCAAAAAAAAAAAAAAAAAAAAAATTCAAAATCATTCACTTTCAATAATCATCTGTCTTCTTTAGTCTAATTTGTATAAATGTTAAACTACTTTGTTTCCAAAGAAAAAAATCTTAGATTTCATGTTTCTTTATAGCAGAACAGCGGGCAAAAATAGGTGGTTACTAACCTTATATTCATACAAACAAATGCTAACAAAATGTATTTTGTCGGAGAAGAGGTGTTTCTGTAGCCTAAAGAAAATAAAGCGGCAAATATTTGCGGTAGCGATGTTTTCTATTCAGAAAGATTTGTCGAGCAGCACTTCAGATATCAAGAAAGAAGAAAACCTTTCCATTTTAAACTAGCAGCGTTCACCCCGCTTCGCTGCGGTCACCCCGGAACGCAATAAACTTTGTTACTTAGATAATTTTTACTTTTTCGCTTTCAAGTGATATGATAAAAACCATAGAAGATTGCAGTAAATGTTAACATTATATCGCCTGTCATTTATGTTAACCCGCCCCGCTTCGCTGCGGTCACCCCCGAACGCAATAAACTTTGTTACTTAGATAATTTTTACTTTTTCGCTTTCAAGTGATATGATAAAAACCATTATAACGCCTGTCATTTATGTTAACCCGCCGAGTGACACGGTCATGCGGGTTGCATATAAATACGTTTATTTTTATACCTATGATGAACTAACAAAGGATTTGTACGTAATGGACACCTGAATGGTCAATTATCTCAAGACACTGGTAATTGAAAATTAAAGTGATATGATAAAAACCATCTAGGGTCCAAATCCTAATAACCCCCCAAAAATAAAAGAAATTGGTTCAGCCGTATTAGCGTGATGAGCGGACAAAGGATTTGTACGTTCTCTTTTATATATATAGATAGATAACTTATAGTTTATTGAATTAAATAATTTTGTTTAACTGTATGCATGAATATATGCAATTTTCTTGTTTTTTCTTCTACTTGGGTTAAGCCATCATTCATGGCTTATAGCACGCGGTATATATTCGATTTATCTCTTGTTCAATAACACGAGTGTAGAAGTTTTGTATGTAAATAGTGGGTATAAAAGTACATTGATAGTGGTTGTTCGAAAAAAGGAAATATTTTATATATTAAATCAATATTAGAGTATATACTTTCATCTTCATATCTCTTGAATATTTTTTGGATGACTCAAGAACGGGGGAAAGGGAAACACTTAAGCGTACCTACAAACCTTTGATATTGCAACCGGTGCTTTCGGAGACCACGAACCGCTACTGCGAAATATGTAATATAGTATAATGAGTGCCAACATTCATCAATATTTATTTTTGACATTTAACAAATTTAAGGGGAGACATGTATGTACCGCTGCCAACATTTAAAAGGAGATAACTTGATTCTCAAGTCTTATGAAAGAGAACGAACTAACCTTTAATATTTAGCCATTTTTATTAAACAATTCTCAAATTTAGACTGAGCAAATGAGCGTATTCCTGTCAAATTTAGGAGGGATTCATCAAAGTACACCTATCGTATGAAAGAAAATGAGTGCGAACATTCACCAATAATTATTTTTTTTGGGCAATTCCAAAATTTAAAGGTGAGTCATATACAGTATACACCCTGCCAAAATTTAAGGGATGCATTATGGTACCCATGTCCTATAAAAGAGAATGAGCCTCGACATTTACCAATTTTTATTTTGACAATGCCTAAATTTAGGGGTGAGCCATATACGTAACTCAATTTAAGAAAGTTCATCAAGGTATTCATCTCCTTTTAAAAAAGAAAGACCCTCAAGATTTACCAATGTTTATTTTTGAACAGTTCCCAAATTTAGAGTGAGCTATGTATGTACCTCTGTCAAATTTAGGATACTTTTCAATTACAACTATGGTTCAAAGGAAATCGGAATGTGTATCATGAATTAGTTTCAAATATATAAAATAAAACTTGGGACTATGAACTGTAATTTAAACCTATTACTTATTATGAGAGGAAATTTACTCACATTTTTCAGAATTTGAAAGGATTATTGGATTGCTTTTCCTTCCCATAATCATAATTGTTATCTGGTTTTCTCTTGAGTCAGCATCACTGGATTAGACAAAAGTTATTTGTTTTTCCTGTATTACCAACACTGAATTGAAAATGGCACTCTCCTTTGGTAAGTTATTTCGAATACAGTAAAATGAACTTTTAAAGGTTTACACCAAATGAAATTACGTGTTGAATCCGTATGTTAATGTATTAATTGGTAAATCCTATTTCGGAGATATTCAATCTCAAAAAAACATCTTTATTAGTATAACTAGGGAAGATAACTGTTCCATGTGTATTCCACGTGATTAATATGAAGGAAGCTATTATAGTTACTCTAAACAAATACTGAGTAATAAAAATAAATTGCTTTGAATTAAGTAAACCTTTGATCATGGGTATTTATATATCGTTGGTGGGATTAACGAATGTTGCGTTAATTGATGGGAACATTATGTCAGAGGTGAATCACATGAAGTACAAGGAGTATTTTTTTTGTTGTCGATCCTAGCTCACGTAACTTTAGTGGAAAGTATCATGGCAGCAGTTGTATTGCAGGTCCCAAGGGCGCCAATCCTGGGGCTGAGAAGCTCATGTGGGCCCCCTAGTATGTTTATGAATATACAATATTTGGCATAATTTCAATCCAACTTATCTTAACATCCTCATATAGGCATTTATTCCGAAGTTGGGCGTCCGCTTTCGTCAAGTTTTTTCGCTGTTATCTCCTTTCCACACTTTCTGCAATTTGTTATTAGGTTAATTAATACGTGCTTCACAAACTTTTAAAAGATTTTGCTCGTTATCAACGTATTGCTTCACAAATGTTAAGACTGCTAGTTCATTGCCCTTGTACATTCGCCATGTTGATAACATAAATGCTCGTTTCTTTCCCACAATGCAACTGTTCGGTTACCTTGCGCCAAGTAGTTCCCTCCGCTCACCGTATAGTCCCATGTTTATAACCGCTTATATATAACAAATAAACAGATTTTTCGAGACTCTTATATATTATCAAGCACACAAACGATCAAATTATCCATATCTTCCCTGTAAATTTTAAAAATTTCGCTGGAAGCGGACGCCCAACTTTGGAATTTAACCCCTCATATATATCCCTTCTGCGTCTCAGCCCTCCCCCCCCCCCAGATTTACAGATAAATCGGCACCCTTGGCAGGCGCACCACATTTGGAAGATTTTAAGGTAAAATTCAATACTTTGTATGAAAATACATGTTTGTAAGGAACACATTTCTGCAGGCAACAGGATTCAATATAAAGTAATACAGCTGAATTTTAGGTTTGCAAGTGTAGGGTTATTATCCTAAAACCGTGTAGATTTATTTTTGGCGCACCACTCGAAATAATTGTTCAAAAATTATAATTCTTTCACGAGTTCCCTATTGTTTCCTAAATGATTTTTGCTGGGCGACATGAAAATACCTATATGGCACAAGGTGGCCATCGTAATCAATTGAAAAATTTCAATTCTTGGACGGTTTGCATATCAATACGGCATCCGGCTCAATTCATAAAACCTACAGTGCAAAAGCAACCTGTGCTTGGTGGCCGCTAAAAAGCACGAATGCTATCTACCCGCGTTAGACCAAGGCGCCTACTCCGTGCGAAGGGAGTAGGCGGATTAAGCGACGATAGTGAAAACCAAGGTCCGTCGACCCTACTGTTTCGCGCTTTTACAGGTCCCTTCATAACTCGCTGTTTCTGCGTAGCCACTTTCTCCAGCTGTAGTGTGACGTCACCGCGGTGAAACAGGGACAAATATCGTAGGCTAAGCCAATGTTCCGCCATAGCGATTTGCAAAGGAAAACAAATTTTAAAATGCGATAAAAATAGACTACATACAGATACAATACGTACGTACTTTAGGATTGTGCAGCACTTGAAGAATAGCTTTGAATCCACTATCTTAAAAGCATACTTCTTCCGAAATTCCCGTGTTTTTCTATTCAAAAACCGAATTCTGAAGAATGTCCTAGCCTTGTCGAATAGTTTTAACATAGAAGTGTCTTTCTTAGGACATCAAATGGTCGGCCAATCATATTTTGTTTTCGATTTTTTTTTTTTTTTTTTTTTGTAAAATTTTCAAAATAAATCTTATTTTTTGTTGCTTCCATCCACTGGGAAGAAGGTAAAATGAGACCACAACATAACCTCACATGGCCACCATTCAACTTGGAAAGAATTGCAACTATGTTTAATCCTAAGACTTCAACTTTCGATATGATTTCGAAGTTTAAGTTTTTACTCATAGTCTTATCGGAATCTTCATACATTGACTGTTTCCACACATCTATCAAGCCTCGAATCATTGCCACCTGGACATTTCTGTGTCATTCCAAAATTAAGAAAACCTGTTCGTCATAGGACACGCGCCCATTAACATTCATTTCATCAAATATAAGCACTGAAAATTTCTTCACACTCTTTAAGCAGCGCCCTTGCTCCGTCAAAATTTTCAAAACTGGTATAAGAATACCAGGTTATTTTTGCATGCAATGTCGAAGTGTTGACACATTGGGTACGCGGATTAGAACATGTGACCGCAGATGATTGTATAATTTATCACTGTGGCGCGTTGTGTTAATGCACGAATAATATCTTAATCAGTCCATCTGTTTTTTCTTGCCACTTATTAGCGTATTTACTTGGCCCTGTATAAAACTTTTTCGTAATATATCCACCACCGGTTATTAACCACTCTATTGAAACGATCACAATATTATATTTTAGAACCGGTCTTTGAAATTAATTCTTTATTATATTTGCTTTCCAATTCTTTTAACTTCGTTTGTAAATATAGACTATTATTAGACTATACTGACAGAGTTTAGTTTTTCGTTGGGCCGCGGTGGCTCAATGGTGGAGCGTTCACCCCTGGTGCATGCGTCCTTGGTTCGATCCTGTGCGCCAAGTGAACTTTGTGGTGGACAAACACTGTGTGCGTGGGTTTTCCCGGGATTCTCCTGTTTCCTCCCACTTTCTTTATTCCACTATTTCATTCATTTCTCATCATCATCATATCCTTTAGATCAGCCCGCATAACCATGCGACGTAAAACTTAATTAACTTAAAACTTAGATTTAATTTTAGTTTCTCGTTCTCTTCACGCAAAAAGGAAAGCTATTCCTTTAGTTCATGCCCCTCACTCTCCACAGAACAAATGGAACATAAAGAGTTATTTTTTGTTCCGGTCATAATAGTTATTTCATCTGACTGTACCCAAATACCTGATTTGTTTTTACTCTAAACACCTAGCTTTCGTACACTTATTTCTTTCATTATTCACAGGAACACAGTTCCGTATGACACAAGTTCAGTGAAGGCACAACATCGGTTTAAACTTATTCTTAAATGGAATATTTAGAAACTCACGTTTTAAATCACGTTTATAAGCTTCGGGAATAAAATGATCGGAATAGACGCTGGCGTAGGTGTCTTTCCGACAACATTTCTCTTGCCAAACTTTCACAGAGGATCCGAGGGAAATACCTGATAAATAACTTCGGAACCCTTAATATTTCTACTATGATTGCAACAAGTACTTATCGTACAATTCGACATGCTTATAAGCTAACACGAACACTACAGTAATTAATATTTCTCAATACAAGAAAACAAGAATCATTCGCTTTGCTGCAAAAATCAAACTAACAAGCATGGGTGAATGAGAAGGACCTTGGGCGAAAGCTGTTTCTGCTCCCGCGGTGACGTCACGATTTTACTACATCTTCAGTTTTCAAAGAAGGGTAGTTATGACGCGACCTTAAAAGAGGGAAGGAGCAGTAGGGTCGACGGACTTTGAGTGAAAACGAGTGGGTTTGGGCAATGACATGAGTTTTAATAGCACTAGTCACGGTTTCATATTAGTAGCTTTCTACTTCTAAATAGAAAATACAACTTCTGTACACTGTGCACAAATACACTACCGGTGGAAAATAGTTTCAAATGCAGTCATTTTTCATATACACTCAGTTATTTTATCCGTCGCAAAGCACTTGTAAGGATTTTACACTAGTAACCCTACACTTGTAAACATAAAATACAGGTGTGTATTACTTTGTATATAATTCTATCGCTTGCAGAAATTTTCTCTTTATAAATATGTCTCTTCGTGCAAAGTATTCAATTTAACCTGTAAACCTTTCAAAATATGGTACGCCACAATGCAGCACCACAAGTGCTTTACGACGGAGATACTAAGTGAATGCTTGTGAAAGATGCCTCTATTAGATTCTATTTTCCATCGGCGGCATATATCTGCAGAGCGTGTAGAACCTAAATGTAGGTTTAGAAGTGAAGCGTTACGAGTACGAAACCATGACAAGTGCTGTTGAAACTCATATCATTGCTAAAATCCGCTTCTTTCTATTTCCCTGGCTTGAGTGCATACCTACCATCGCTGACGCGTCTCTTCCCTTCGTACACGCCCACAAATTTTACCTTGCTCTGACTCAGTTAAATATCATTCGTGCTGTTTAGTGGCCATCTAGCAAATGTTAATTCGTGTTTTTGTACTGTAGTAGTATTTATGCTACACATCCGGAAGCCGTATTTGTACGCAAATCTTAAAAGAATTTTAATTTTTCAGCAATTATTTCTGGTGGCCCCTTTGGATATTAACCATGCCAAATGAAGTATTTTTATCTCGACCAGTGAAAACCTTTTGGAGGACAATGAGAAGAAAATCAGTGAAAGAAATGTAATTTTTCAAGAATTAACGACTCAAAATGTATTACTAGGCAAAAGTAGGTGGGTTCACAATGGGATTCGGGAGTACCGTTGGGTACTTAATTTCTGCATTTTTAAATATTTTGAAATATGTCAAAAATGTAAAGAACTTTAGTGATATTTGTTTACCCAAAAACCACAGGTCGGTACGCTTTATGGTTACCGAAATATGGAGAAATAAAGAGCGATACCATAGAGGTATGGGGTTTGCGTAGTAGATGGTGAAATTTCGAAAAAATGATTACTGACGCTTAACAGCAAATATATTGCGTATTGTTGTAGATATTGACAAGGAGTTTCTACTGTTTAACACAGCTCTGTGTACTCTTTAAGCTGCTCGAAACAAATTTAAAAATGAAATACTCTTTTGTAGCAATTATACTACTATCCATTTCATAAAGATAGGCCCCTGACTTCGCGGTGCTGCCGTGACGTCCAGTCAAAACTTATATTGCATTGTCGTACCTCGTTGGAATTGCTGGAATGTTGTCTTTTTAATACTTAAGACATAAAAATTTTCTTTGTACTATGTAGTGAGAAAAAAATAAAAATTAATGAAAAAGTGCGTATTTTTTCGTACTTTTTTGGTAGATCAATGTATATCTCAGAAAAGAGATCACGTGAAATAATTTCCTGTGTACAATATGTAGATGCATCCATTAACTGTAAGTTGTGAAAAGTTCAATTTTCATCACTTGATATTTTTTGTGTAATTAAAACAAATGTGCGAAGCTCTGATCTTCTTTACCATGGTAGGTAGAGAAACGTACAAAATACTGTTCGAAAATTTGGAAGTCTAGTGTTCCAAATATTTGGAACTATTAACAAAAAAGGGCTTAGTTGGTAGAGTATTTATTTTTTAAAAAAAAATATGTTTACTTCAACATGTTCTCTGCGTTAAGCGGTGAGCCATGTTGCAACCCAATCTTTAAATTCCCCGCGCTTATATGAAGAAACAGTATACAGTAAATGGAAGTGCGGCAACGCTGTCGTGCAGTGTTGTCGCGTTCAGGAAGCTTGTAGCGCGAAGCCTACTTCATAAGAATGTAATAGGAAAAAGTATTTATTATAACCTTTCACAACATCATAAAAACATTAATGCATGTACACTCATGTCTAAAATTATTGTCGCATGTCTATAAATATGTTATTGTAGGAATATAATTTGATAACGAATTCGCCTGGTATTTCTTATAATGTTAGTATGTGTATAATCGGCAAAGACATGTAGGCTATGTGGAAAATTTCATGTCAAAAGAGCAGTAAATAAGAACAATAAAACGAAACTAAAATTTTCTTATCCATTTAGCAACATTTTGTTTTACACATGCTAATTTTCGTATTCTTTTCCTATGAAATTTACCACAAATATACATTTCCCGACTCTACATATAGTATCAGTATTAAAAGTACCCTGCAAAATCATTATCAAATTATATTCTTACAAGAAGACAGTTATAGATATGCGACAATAATTTTGGACATGAGTGTACACATCTCAATGTAATCGAAATAAAACGTTGAAGTAACACATCCAAAAACTCATCTCTTAATCTATTTACTTCATTCACTTTCGTCATGACTTTGTTGACTCATCGCTGCTCCTGCTATCTTCCCTAATATTTATAAACAATTGCTCCATTTCTACCTCAAGATCTATCAGTATACACACTCTCCAGCTTACGAACATGTTAAAGGTTAAAAAGAAATGTGCCTTGGCAATCACGTGTTCACCCAAGTTCTGCGATCAATTCCCTTGCCGAATGTACAGTAACACAGAATGGGTCCTTTGTTTTCTTTCAACGAAAGAAAACAATGCAATGAGTAGGTGACGAGGGCTGTATTTGCGTCTAATCACGTCGCACTGATTAAGTCTTCAATACTTCCCTTCGGTTCGTAGGCGTCAAAAACTTACACACGCATTCATATCATATGGGTTCATTGCAATGAGACGGACGAACGGGCATTTATATTTTCGTGAGTATATCTTGTGCTTTTTGATTAAAAAAAAAAAAAAAAAAAAGTGGATATTCCTTCACGAGCGGCGGTATTACAAAAAGAAGAGGCAAAATGTTTAGCGATAATGAAATTGCAGAACTGATGAATGACTCTGACTCAGACGGTTATGAGTTAGTAATTAATAGTAAGGACATTGATTATTCTGTGCTCAGTGGCGTATCCGGGAGTGAACAAGATAGTAACTCTGTTTCAAGTAAACCTGAGGCTGCGCCGGAAAAAAAAAAAACGCGTCATTCCTATTCAAAGGCAGATTCTAATGTAGCTTGGAGTTCTTAGATCTGAAACAGATTTTCTGTGAATTGTAAACTCAATATTACATATCAACTAAGGTTGTATCATATAATAAACTTTGTGCGTGTTTTTGTTTCTGTGCAAGTGTATTTTGTACTGCGTGCAATAAGTGAAGAACTGACAAAAATCAACAAATTTTCGAGGACCATCACATGCAAATCCAAACAAGATAAGAGTTCGCTTTTCTAATTTTGAACACTTGGTACATTTACTGTATATCCTGTTAATTTCTAAGAAATTGGTTTAAAATCTGTGGAGACATTACATTTTTAATATATCTCTAAAAAGTGACGGACAGTGCGTAACAAGTTTAAATACCCGTCCGGCTGAGAGTGTATACGCGTCAGGAAAATGTGGCAACGTAGCACTCCGTATAAACTGCGATAGCGAAGGGCGCAAAGCAGAGAAAATCATAATGTCATATTTGTGATTGTTTATCTTTTAAAACAAGTCAAAACAGTTTGGTTGAAAAAGCTACTTTAAGATCTTTCTAAAAGTTTTTTCAGATTGTTAATACACCGCCGCAATTCAGAGATAATGATGTCTCACTTTTTGCTGAATAACAAGAAAATTACTACGTGTTGAGTAATGAAATTTTCAGAACTTGCAGGTAATATATGCATCTACATATCTTGCACAGGAAATTATTTCATGTTAACTCCTTTCCGAGATATAGTCCTACAAACATTGATTTACCCAAAAAATACGAAAAAATACGCACTTTTTCATTAATTTCTATTTTTTTCTCATTATACAGTACAAAGAAAATTTGTATGTCTTAAGTATTGAAAAGACAACATTCCAACAATTCCAACGAGGTACGACAATGCAGTATAAGTTTTGACTGGACGTCACAGCAGCACCTCGAAGTCAGGGGCCTATCTTTATGAAATGGATAGTAGTGTAATCACTTACCCACAGGAGTACGATCATAATCGACTGTGGGATTACCACCACACACACTTAAGTACATATATTAGTTTTCTGAAAATTCTGCTTATAGCATAGGTCCAAGTCCAGAATGGTCTCCATGGCGTTATCAAAAGTATAATTTCTAATATCTCGCTTAATATGTTAGATATTGAGATAGAAGGTTTAATGTGTTAACTTAGTTCCATGTATTCTTTACAATTCCATGAAGAAAGTTCCATAATGAAATAGTATTTTTGCTGTAACTATGAGGTACTCACTTAACCCATAGAGATACGATTATACTTAACTGCAGAACGCCTATTAAATTGTCTATTAAGGTACATATGTTAGTTTTCTAAAACTGCTTCTCCTTATAGCAAAATCCCAAAAGTCAAAATCCATAAACGTTTCTATTTATATGACGTCATAAAATATATAATTTCTTGTGCTAAATTTTATTGGACAAGATATCAAAATTAGAATTCTTCTTTTCTCAATTATCAAAGCTTTCTGCACACTCCGCTTGTTATTTACTACGAGCTTCACTCTCACTTCCAAGATTACTGTATTTCCTTCGTTGCTCCCCTTCTTGGCAGGATGATAAATTACTTGACAAATTCGACCACACTCTTAGAACAGGACTGGAATCCATTCTAAACTGTTCTTTGAAAGACAGTTCATGATTACAAGCTTCCTTACCAGTGGAGAATGGGGGCCTTGGGATTCGTCGAGCCATGGATATCGCCATACCTTCTTTCCTCGCATCATTCTATGGCTCACGAGAACTAATTGGATCTCTTCTTCAACAGCAGGTTGACTTTGACTCGCTTCGAGATGTACAAGAATGCATCGATAAATGGACTAGTCTAGTTGGAATGGATCCACCACCTAACGACAAAAGACATGTTCAGTCTGTTTGGGATGAACCTATAGTCAAGCTTCATTTATCTTCACTCCTATCATCAACCAATACAAAGCCAGGCTGTTAGCTGTCTCCTCCTCCAAAAACGGAGCATGGCTTCAAGCCCTACCTTCTCACACACTCGGCCTACACCTTTCTAATGAGAGCTTTCGTATTGCTACAGCTCTGCGCTTAGGTGCTAATATTTGTGAGCCTCAGTATTGTCCTGCTTGCAACGCATACGTTGATAATAAAGGATTACATGGTCTTTCATGTAAAAAAAAAAAAAAAAAAAAAAAAGTGCGGGAAGACAATCTCGACATCATATTGTAAACGACATTATTTGTAGAGCCCTCGTTTCAGCGGGAGTTCCTTCAATAAAAGAACCAAATGGTTGTTGCAGCTCTGATGGTAAAAGGCCTGATGACATGACCTTGGTACCGTGGAAAAATGGAAAGGCACTAGTCTGGGATTTCACATATTCCGATACGTTTGCTCCTTCCAACTTATCCCATTCTTCAATTCAGGCAGGTCTCGTCTCCGCTCACAGAGAATCAGACAAAAGACTAAAATACTCAAACCTATTGGACAAATATTGGTTTGTAACAATAGCAATAGAAACCAGTGGGTCTTGGGGTCACGAAGGATCTAATTTCATTAATGAAGTTGGTCATCGAATAGCAATCAAAACTGGTGACCCCCGAGCTACTGCATTCCGTTTCCAACGTATCAGCATCGCCATCCAGCGCGGGAATGTGTCATCGATCTTAGGCACATTACCTCCTGGTAAAGAACTGGACGAGATTTTTCTTCTATAACACACAATAAGACGGAAGTAGAGACATCCTAGGAGGCTGACAACCACTTTGACTATGTTCATGAAGAATGTTTTGAATACAGTTTGGATAAATATAAGTTCTTGGAAGTCATGGCTAATTCCGGTAAATTTGGAAGTGGTAGCAACATTATCTACAGATTTTACTTTGTTGCTCAAAATCGTTAAAGACCCGAAAAATATTGTTGTCAAGCTGTCCGATGTTTATTTTGGAACAAATATGCAATAAATCTTATTACGAATAATAAAAAAAAAATCTTAATCAGATAATGAGACTTCATTGTCCATAATTTCTTGTGTTTCGGTTGCTATATTAGATATTGACATTGAATTGTCACTGTTTTCCACGGCTCGATGTATCCTGAAACTGCCCGAAGAAAACTTAGAACTGAACTAGTGTTTCGATAGAAATACTATGAGATACTCACTTAACCCGTAGGGGTACCATCATATTTAATTTTTGTTTGTCATTAATAATTGCTTCTGAATTTCTAACATCTAGTACACTCTTATTTACGGTGTCTCTCTCACCGTTAGGTATACCGGATGGAAGTTTTGGTTAAACATATGCTTCTAACATTCTTTTAAAATGTAAAGATATATTTTCAAAAGCTTTTAAAATTTATTCTTAGCATACCATATGATATTCTAAAATTCATGGAGGTAACTAATTACTTTAGGATGAAATTACTTCTGGAGTGCTTATTAATCGTCAATGACTGCTTTCGGAAATTTTGCCATCTATTACGGAAACCCTATAACCGTGCGTCGTCTCACTTTATATGTTAATATCTTAGCAGCCGTTAGGCATATCGAGTTCTAGTTTTCCTATGTCTGCAACGTTCTTCATACCTTTATTAAGACATGATTTGGAAATATGTCTAAACTGGTAGTTGTACAAACCCTGTGATACGACTAAACCACATAAGAGTACATCTGTTTCGGACTTAGAACTGTTCGGAGAATAGTTGTTAGGCCCCAGTAATTAATTTTTCGAACTTGTACCGTCTAGTACGCATACCCGACACCTCTATGGTGGTCATTTTTATGCAATGGTTTCTCTGTAACCGTTAGTTATTCCAACTTGCTGTTGTCGATAAACATGTATTTTCAATGTTATTCACAACTTTGTTAAGTCATATTTTGGTAATACTTAAAAATGGGATTTTCACGAACCCTATGGAACTGCAAAACAATATAGATGTACGTTTGTTTTAGATTATAAGTTTTCTTGGAGTTGCTGTTAGGCTTCAGCAATCAATTTTTCAAAACTGTACCGTCAAGGACGCAAACCTTACCTATGATGTCGCTTTATATTTCCCCCTATTTCGATAAGAGGTAGGTGCACAACTGCCTTGCAATTTTCGGTAAACTCACACCTGTAACGTTCTTTAAAATACTTTAAGGCATTTCGGAAATGTGTAAAAATGGCAGTTTTGCGAATTCCATGATAACCCTAACATTATATGAGTGTTCTGGATTGAAACTACTTTTGAGGTGGTTGTTAGGTCTCAGTAAATATTATTATTATTTTCGAAATTTCACCATGTAGTACACAAACCCCACACCTCTATATTGTCTCTTTTTATTTCCCCATATTTCAGTAATCATAGGGCGTACTGAGTTGCTGTTTTTGGTAAACATGTATTAGTAACGTTTTTTACAACATTTTACGGAAATATATTTCAAAATATTTAAGAATTCAGAAATTAGGTTCTCCACGATGTCCCCGAACTCTATTGTGATACCCACCTACTTTTGTGTAGTTATATAGCTACATTTTGAGTTGTTGTTAGTCTCAATAAATACTTTTAAGAAATTTGTCGCTCTTCGAAACCCGAAAGTCCATATTTGACCGTTCAATTATATGATTGACATTGTTGCGGGAATACAAGGTCCTGAACCCCCATGATGATGTATCTTCTGGAGTTCCGAAGAGAGTTTGCCATACGTGTTTGTACTACTTTGTTTTTCTGTATGTCTCTATATACGAGAAAGGTGTCGTCCTGAGTGACCGACTGACGGATCAGCGCCCAGACTAAACCGCTTAAGCTAGAAACTTAAAAATTTGACTGTTTATAAGATTTGTGACGTAAGATACCACTAAGGAAGGATTTTTTGGAATTTGAACGAGGAACTTGGGAGATAAGAATAGTCATTATAGTAAAATGTCCATATCTCTGAAGGGTTGGAGAGAAATAAGATAATCCTGCTACTCAGTGTCGTAAATTAGAATCCAGTGATTTCAGGGTTGCCACGTATTGTAACACACTAATAATAAAAGTCGCGGACCCAGCGCAAGTTACCATCTTCTGATATACTAGAAAAAGATGTTGCCAGTGCTCAAAACTAAATTTTCAGTCTGCGGTCATCGTGTTCTAATAAACTGGACATCAGATTTCTTGTTACTATAGATAACTAGCAAGAGAAATATGTAAGTTTCTAGTAATTTTCTGTATCGATTATCTATTTTAACGTAATAAGCAAATAGTCCTTCCTGCTGGTCTAGTGGTTAGTGCGTATGCTTTTAGTGTACATAGTCCCTGGGTCGATTCCCGGTAGGAGAGTACAAAAAAAATATTCTATCATCATTCATTTTCGGAAATTAAACTAATATATATATATATATATATATATATATATATATATATATATATATATATAATTCACTTAATCTATTATGAAAATTCATATTTTAGTCGTACACACATTTCAATCTTTATTATTCATTTTCCAGCGACGTTAACAAATATTCACTCTCAAGCATTTTCTTACTGGCGAACCAAAGGTAATTTACTTTCTCAAACTGGAATATATCTAAAAATTCGAGAAATTCAAACTGTTGATATTAGTTCGCATTCTGCCACAGTGGAGGATAACCCTAACTAAAAACATCAGTTAGCGTTACAATTAGCCCGTGTCACTGAACTCATGCTGACATTTGTCAACAGTACATCTAGTCCTCAAGGACAAGTTTAAAGATTTTTTTTTTTTTTTTTTTAATTATGAAAACAAATTCGCTGAAACATATGAAGTTGGATTCTGTTGAAGTTGCAACATTTCATACACAAAATGAGAAAGTGCTGGAAGCAGTATATGAACTTACGATAAACCGCATACTATTGGTGAAACTCTTATCAAATTTGCATACTTAAGGCAATCAAAATTGTACTTGGGGAGGAAAGCCAGAAAAAATTACAGAATATCGCTTTCAAACAATACTGAAATTTAGAATTAATGAAATCGTCTTCGATAATTTTTATATGTTTCCTCACTCCCTGTAGGTGTGTTAGAGGATCTTACCCGAAAGTACTCTTTCAGGCTGGAAGTAATAGGTGTAAGTTAGTTAAAATTGTCCCAGGCGTTCCAGAGTTATGCTGGCACACACACACACACACACTTATATATATATATATATATATATATATATATATATATATATATATATATATATATATATATATATCAGGGATGCAAATAACCACTCGCCCAGGGCGAGTGGTTCATGGTTGCGGGCGAGTACTTAATATCTTACCGAAGATAAGTAAATGATTTCTGTTGTGAAATGTGGGCTAGTAGTTTTTTTTCTTGGGCGAGTAAAATTTTGTTGCTTATATATATACAGATTAGAGAGGGAGAGAGAAAACAATCAAAGCCTTACCATTTCCATGTACAAAAGGATTTCTGAGTATTGAACTGAAAACTTATGGAAAGATGTTACTAAAGCACAATTTAGTCTCTTGATATGACGTGTGGGGATCGTGAACGTCCTGTGGACATGGCTTTGGGGATAGTGAATTTTCTGTCTGGAACCACGATCTGATTTTGGATATTTTCTGTTTGTACTCACATATTTTGTTTACGCCTATGACTGTATTTCAAGAACATAAATTCCATGCTGTAATGAGATAATTGAGAAGTAACCCCCGTTCAACAAATAGTTGCAGACATACACTACACGCACTTATTTATTGCCATTACACGATTTTTTAAATTTGTATTTAACATTCACATATACCGATGTTTTGTTAATACCCACCACATCTCAATGTTATATTTTAAACATAATAATTATTTATGTCCAAAAACGATTATATGAATATATATACACAACTGATTTATTTTAATGTAATTTTTTTATTTAATTATTCATGCAATGAGGAATATAGTATTACCAGGGCGCAAAATTTCAAAGTCCGACGCACTCGCCTATCCAAAAGTGATGATCGCCAGCATCTCTCACGTGCAAATTATGAGAGGTCACTCCCGCCCCCCTCCCCCCCCCCCCCAATGGTCTTTGATTTGACAAAGAGATTACATCAGTTCATAAAATTTCAAAACCAGACAATTAGATTCAGGATAATCAATTTTGAATTAGACAATTTATATACATGTTCAAAATTTTTTACCCTGTACCTTAAGACTTCACGTTTGTGTGACGCTCTCTCTCAACTGAAGTACCAGTTTTCGATTGCAGTTTTCGGATCAAAGTCCTTAAGATTTAAGAATTATTTTCGTGTGAAACAGAAACTGCGCAGCCCTGTGGGTTTAGCCAGAAACCATTCCAACTAGACACTGATCGCCAGCTCTAAATTTCTGGTCTCCAATTGCGACCTGGTGACCGGAAATTTATTCTGGTATTACATTCCAAAAAGTTTGACCCAAACGGCAATCAAACTCACGACTTTACGATTAAAAGCCCGCGATATACCACTGAGCTACCATGAACATTCTGCCAAGCTCCTTCTGAAGAAATATAACTAAATTTATGAGGCAGTGACATTCGTATCCGTTGCAAATGCTGTTATTCTCTTTGTCTTTTATTTTACTATGGATGCGAGAGCTCTGTTCACTTTCCTTTCATTGGCAAATGTTCTTTTACATATGGAAACGTAAATGATATAACCAGCATGTGCTCATATGTATATGTTGTTTCGGAATACTATATCATCAAGTATTTCAATGAATGTTAATTTTTTTCTACACTTACCATTTCATCATGTCTTATTACACTTAAGAAAAGAAGAAAAACACATCTGCATATCTTTTTCCGATTGCGAAGGTTGGCTTGAGAGCTCGAGCCTGGCGTTTGGTTCACTGTTCCCGAAGATACCCGAAATTGGACTTAGAAAAATTTTACCTCAAAATAATCATAATCAATGCGCTCATTCTTTTTGGAATATGGTGTACATATTGTAGGTCAAATAATAGCTAGAAATCAGAAATGAGTAAAACATTTTGTGTAATTTTAATGATATTAAAGCATTAGTTTATTCAACTGTCTGTAACAAGAATGAGGGTTTGGGATTCAAGTAGTAATGGTATACAATGCAGAGCTTAGTAATAATGATAATAAAAGATATCAATATTGTTGCCAACAAAATAAATTCTTTCCACAGGAAAAATAATTTATCTTCATCTGACATACGTGTATTCCAATTACAGAGAAATATATTTTAACATTATTTGTGTATTTTCTGTACCGCTTTGTAGCTACAAGTGCTCGCCTTCGGACGAGCCAAATTAGTTCACTTTCCGATGAAAGTATATCCTTGTTTAATACAATATTGAAGCTGCAAATGAATATTAGGCACTTCTGTTATTTAAATAACATTAGGAATGCTATTTTAGCAATGGTTCAGAATCAGAATTGAAAGTGTACAACCTTTTCAGTTTCTGAATGAGTATGTTAATTTAAATTCACTTTTTTCTTTCTTTTAAATTCAGAACTAGAACGAAGATTAAATGACAATACTGAACCGTTGATAAGGAGGTTGTTGTTAGCCCAGAATGCATTTCTTTCTGCAGAGCTTCCCATTTCCAGAAGGGAAGAGCTAATTCTAAGGTGGATATGTAATTTACTGGAAGAGCCAGACGTCAGCTCTAAGGATGATGGGTGGAAGGCCTTAGAAACTTGTTTAGGAAGCCAACATATAAAACAGTTACGAGTATCAGACATTAGCACGGACGTCAAAGCATTAATTATAAAGGTATGTTAATTATTATTTAGGATTTGAATCTTTTTTATTATTAAGAACTTACAGAATCAATAACATTCTGAAAAAGAATAATACTGTAAAACTCTAATCACATTGAAACGGCTGTTTCCAAGAAGGAGAAGCTAAGAACAATAATATGCTCAGTACAATATAGAAATAGGCTTAATTTCTTGTACAGACGGCAGCAAAAAACCTGCAACATGACCATGTAAGTTTATTGTTAAACGACGAGGTCTTTTGCTCCAAAATAAGTGTGCAATGGAAGACGCCGAGGTGTTGATTCCTTGGGCTGTTAGGCGTAGTTTCATAATAAACTTACATGTACATGTTGCAAGTTTTTTGCTGCGGACTGTAATTCACGCAGCTCTATTCCTGTTTATATATTGTATTGGAAGTACGAATTAAGACAAAACCTACTAAAAATAAATGATTTTGCAATAATGTAAACTGACATGGTTGTCGCAGAACTCGGTAGTACAGTACAGAATGTTTAAAACAACTTGGCCTGTTAGCAGGGGCCTCTTCATGATTCAATAAGACTATACTTTAGGTAAGTTACATTATAAAGTAAAGATGTTCAACTAACAATAAATATTTCGAAAGCGTACAGTTAGATATAAATTATTTTCTGCCGAAGTATTACAAGACGAATGATGATTTACTTGACATAAATGATCCTTGTTCGCTTTTTCACTTCTTTTTATATTCAAAAACCCCGTAGTTAATTACAGCTTTATTTATTATCTCGATGATGATAACCGTCCCGGAAAGCCCATTTCCAGTATCAACCCTAATTTTCATTTCTGAAGGTCGTTAATACGCTGTTAGTAGCATGGCTATTCCCAGGAAGTGTTATTTTAGTATTACCGTTTTAGATATCACGTTTTACCACTCAAGTTTATTAATGCTGTTTTGGACTGCAGTAATCACCAAAAAATCTTACGATAACCTTTAGTCAGTTTGCATCCAAAAATTCTCTTAATTTTAAAAGTTCTTATATTCTAATTCGTAGTTCCAACATAAGACATAAGAGTGAGTTTGTACGTTGGCTATCAATGGATCACAAACTAATAAATTTATTACGATGAAGTCCTCAGGAACGCCTTCATTGAGATCTGTTTTCTCCGCGGCTCCGGATGTTGAGAAGTGGTAAACCTTTTGTCTCGGTCACTTGGCCGATCCCAATTTTTGCTTCAATGTGATTTTGCGCAGCCTTTGGGACACCCTCTGAGCGTGACTGTTGAGTACTCCTCTTCGCACAGTGTTACTATTTGTGGATCTTGCCACGCATTGCGTTGCCCCTTTTGTGTTATTTTATATCTGGTGCCTTTCTTTCGTTTGCTATTCTGCACCTTTTTGTGGGGATCCTTGTTGCACGGCGACCACTTCGCTTCTATCTGTATGTCATTTCATTTGCCGGATCCGATTTTCTGTGTAATCTTCAGACCCGTCTGTTTTTGAGATACTTAGCTTTATATGAATTCTTTGCCAGACTTGAAGACGATTATCTCGAAAACTCTCCTTTAAAAGCTGTATCCTTTTTGAATATGATGATCAGTATGAAAAAAGCTATCTGATGAGCTAGGCTCTTTGGTACTCGTTGACATCTTGTGAGATTTCCATGTAAGTGAAATTAGTGAAATCATTATAGTCCTAGTAGAAATATTTTTTTCTTAGCCTTCATATAACCAACTAGGCCTATTTCTATTCTCTGACAATTATTAAATTATTTACTTGTTAGTTACGATTACATCGTAGTCTTTATATCTGTTTAATATACCGGTAAAAATCTCCTTTTTTGTACTTTCACCCACGATTGTCATAAATTCATCTTAATTCGTTATTTTTCACGATGTTGACCCACTACCTAGATATCCAAACGTTAAATAAACAATTAATTTCTTTCGTGAAATTGAACAGACACCAAACAGTGGCCATAAATATTTTATCTTGTGCATAAAGTCGATTTATAATTCCTGAAAAACTTCTATTAGTAGCTACCTGCAATTTTAGCTAGTTATGGTTCCTCAAGGAGAGTTCTTGCGCAGTACATTAGGATGAATGAGCGCCTGAGTGAACGAAGGTGGACGAGGTGTTAAAACATTGAAAGTGCAGAGACGGGGCCCTATTTTAACACTAAAAGGACCGAGCGGTCAATTTGGCCGTTTTTTCTAACTTTTCCCAATGCTCTTCTCTAACCATTTCACTTAGAAATGTGAAAGTCCCTGACTTTTTATCATTAATAGGGTAGACTATGTGTAAACATTTTGGAGACTGTCACATCGTTAAGGGAAGGGGGCGCTATGTCGTAATATCCCCAGAAGGACCAAGCGGTCAGTTTGAACGCTTGCTTTTGCTGACACTGAAAAGACATTTGCAATTAATGGTCCGTAATTTCATTGCGATTATGGTGTGTGAAGTCATTGATATTGGAATAACACTTTGCGCGCGTTGGTGTATGCACACAAAACACACACAAACGCGTGTGCTTTGTAGTTAGGTGGAAGAAGACTACGATTTAAGTTTCCAAATATAATAAAAAAAATTGGTACTTTAGGTGATACAATCATGCCCAATCAAAAGGAATTACGTTTCCAAAGAATAAGGAATTGTAAGGGATAAGGAGTCAGCCTCTACGTAGTGCCAACGGCCTTTTCGGAGGGCAGATGAGCAGGTGGAGGTCAGGGCACCTTCTTGCCCTTAGAAAGGGAAACTGTCCTAAAAGGCGGATGAACTACCAGGTGGTTAACGGCATGGAGATGTGGAAAGGAAATGGGAATACTTCCACATTATCTTTTTCCCAGGAGGGACGAAGGGGGAAATAAATACAATGAGGTTCTTCGTGAGGTAAAATATTCCGGTTGTAAAATAGTCCCCCGTTCAGATCTCCGGGTGGAGACTACGCCGGAAAGAATCATCAGAGGAGAAAATAACTTTCATTTCAGCGTAGGAACGTGGAACGTACGAACTTTACGACGTGAGGGAAAACTTGAAAATTTAAAAGTAGAAATGGACAAATGTAAAGTGAACGTCATGTTCTTAAGTGAAGTGAGATGGCCAGGAAAAGGTGATACAGTATCGGTAAATTACACAGTATTCTATTCGGGTGGCGTTAAGGCCGAGAATGGTGTCGCGATAGCGATGAAGAACGAAGTAGCAAGAGGAACGGTGCAGTGACCGCTTGATGTTTGTAAAATTAAGTGCAAAACCAGTGGATATTGTGATAATGCAAGTATAGATGCCAACAACCGACCATGATGACAATGAAGTAGAAGTATTGTATGATGAAATTAGCGACATATTGCACCAGGAGGGAAGAAGCAAGGTCAACACCATATTAATGGAAGACTTTAACAGCGTAGTAGGAGAAGGAACTGCGAATAAGGTGGTGGGACCATTTGGACTAGGCAGAAGAAACGAGCGTTGCCAAATACTTATCGACTTCTGTAGGCAGCATGATATGGTGGTGACCAACACGTGGTTTAAGAAAAGAAAAACCAAGCTGTACACATGGAAAAGTCCAGGAGATAAGAAACACTACCAAATCGATTATATTCTTGTGAAGCAACGTTTTAGGAATCGTGTACGAGACGTGAAGAGACTACTGGGAGCGGGACTGAATAATGAATTGAGAAGAGAGACGGACAAAGTCAAAGAAAAGTACATGAAATAGATATGTGAAGAAGTAATGAAACTTACAGGGCGCGGCAGATATGATCTGATGAATCAGAAAGCTCAAGAATTAGGAGGGAAAGGTAATAAATACATACGCACGTTTGGAATCGAAGATCAACAAGGTCATGTAGTCACTGACCAACGAAGAATTCTTAGTGTTTGGATGGAATACATAAAAGATCTGTATGGCCAGAAGAATCGCCTCAACTACTGCGATAGAAGCAGAGGAAGAGGTGGATGATGATGAAAAAGGACCCAGTATATTGAAAAGTGAAGTAGTACAAGCCATCAAGGACATGCGAAGGAGAAAGGCCACTGGAGACGACGACATTCTAGCAGATTTGCTCAAGGGTTAGGAGACAGCGCAATGAAAGTACTGACTTCACTTATTAACAAGGTCTACCTGAGTGGAGAATGGCCAAAAGATTTTCTTGATGTTACAATGATTGCATTACCCACGAAAAAAACCAAAGAAGTGCAGCAATCACAGAACCATTAGTTTTATTTCCCACACTGGAAAGATAATTGCGCGCGTAGTGAACAGGCGGCTGGAAAGTAAGATAGAAGAGATGTTGAAGGAAGATAGCTTCCTCCACTAGTCTTCCATTTCAGGAAAGTAGGAACGATATTTCAGTCCTTATGTATGTAATGTTTTCCGAGTTACAGCAGTTTTTTTAACGTTACAGTACTTATAAAATCTAGTAATTAGAAACTCATTCATAAACTAAATCTTCGAAAATTATTGTATATTAAAGGTCGCATATATTAATAATCTATCTTCTGATTAAATGTGTTTTCTAATAATATTGTTATAGTGCAAAATATTGTTATTGAGAGTTTTATTATTATTATTATTATTATTATTATTATTATTATTATTATTATTATTATTATTATTATTATTGTAACAAATGCCATATTTCGTTTCCACTATCAGAATTGAAAATATGCCAGTGTATATTCATCACAAGAAATGTACAGATTCTCAGCAGATCTTGATTAAATTGATTTGTAATGGTTCCAAATTTAATTCCGAAGAAATTGTAGACGTCGGTGTTGGGTTAGAGATTTGAAACATTAGTAGACCGTCTTGAATTAACAACTAGCAAAGGTAATGAGCTCTAGAGTTAATGTGAGCTTTGAGTCATTGTAAATTTATAGTCTTGAATCCCTTGCTGCAGTTGAGTATTATGTTTGTCAGACAAATGGTAGTCTTTATTTACACTTTTAATAAAGGAAGAAATTGGTTCATTTTTTAAATAAAATTATTTCTTTTCTACATATATACCTATCTAAGTAATTTACATAGATATATAAAAAGATTTTGTGTAAACTGTGTTATTATCAATACATTTGGTATCTTTTACCAAGTATTGACCAAGATATATGGAATTTATTTATATACACTACAGATATTCGCACCTGTATTATAAGTCAAAATTGAAACGTATTTGTAAGTAGACCAAATTACTTAATTCTTATTGTTATTCAAGAGCACGGTGGCTCAATGGTAAAGCGCTTATCTCTTGTGTATGTGGTCCCTGGTTCGATCTCCGACCAAGTAAGTTTGTGGTGGACAATCATGTCCATGGGTTTTCTCCAGTTTACTCCCACAGTCTGATTTCACCAGTTCTTCCATCATTTCACTTGCCTTAATCATCCTAAAGGCCATAACTGTGGGACGTTAAACTGAAAGATTTAATTTCATTTTATTATGTATTCTTTGTGCATCAAATAAGCTGCCCAGCATACAACGAGATACTTTGTATAAATTGATAATTACTTGTATTTTTGGGCAGAAAGTGCTTCTACATAAGCATTATACCAGATATAATGTTAATTTAAAAATAACAAAAGAAGAATGTTTTCAAAATATATAAGATATATACATTATTGTATAATTAGTTGCTATGTAGGTGTTGATAGATACCTAATCAACATGTATGTTTGCAAGACAGTTTGAGTGAAAATACGTTAAAAGAGTATCAACTAATAAACCATTTAATACCGATCATCGACTTGTAATTTCGATAGAAAAGGTGAGAATAATAGTGTATATAATTATTGAAGATATTTTTATGTGTAAACAATTACTACCACTCAAGATTTACTTATATCATTAGCCGAACCAGGTTGATGACTACCTTTGGTGAGTCGTTATAAAAATTTTGGTTTACCTCACCCGGGAATCTTGTAAATTCATATCCCGAAGTAAAGTAAGGGTGAATTTACTTTTGTAATAAGGTTAATGACTACGAACTTGACAAGACTTAGAAGTGGTAGAATAATCACACGAAAAATGAACGGTGAGGCAATGCAGAAAGAAACCAGTGATAGTGATAACGGTGAACAAAATGCAGCACCAGGAATGACATTAGAAGACCGAATTTTATTAGTCTTACAGCGGCAAGAACAAAGCCGAAAAGACGATATGGAAGTCATGAAGCAGGAATCCAACAGACAATATGAAGGATTAAAACAGATGATAGAGCAGAAGTCCGAGGAATCCAACAGACGATATGAAGAATTAAAGCAGACGATGGAGCAGAAGTCCGAGGAATCCAACAGGCGATTGGAGCAGAAGTCAGAAGAGACGAAACAATTTATTATTCAGGCAATGAATGACATCACTTTGCAGTTTGATGAAAAGTTAAAAAGAATATCTGAGGATTGCCAGGATAATCAAAACCATCTAATCCAAGAAGTCAGTGGTGTAAAAAGGGATTTGGAAGTAATAGAATCTTCTGTACAGCAACAAAAGATTCAGGTCACGGATAACTCCAACCAGATACGTGTGAATACACAGTTGATAGCTACCTTACAAGAGAAAATCAGGACACTACAGATCAAGGACAACACATACCACAACAACATGGATAATAATCGTGTAGAATTCCCTTGTTCACAAGAGATGACTTCGCCTTCACCCGTATCTGATGAGGACATTATTTTGGAAGAAATTCATCCGAGAAGTACAGATGGGCGGAAAAGAGATGGTGCAACTACACATCACGCCATAGGTAGGAATTGTCACTCAACAAGAACACGGAATGATAAAAGGAAGGTAAAGTTAAGCGTAAAGATGAGTGAAATACGTGCTATGAGTAAGTTCAGTGGTAAATGTAATGAGAATGCTACTTCTTTCCTAGAAAAATTTCAGGACGAGTGCAATATAATGTGTATAGATAGATCACAATATATGAAACTAATCCCTCATTTATTACTCCCACCATGTTCTTTATGGTTTAAAGCAGTACGAGATCACGTTAGTACGTATGAGGAATTCAAAGCAGCGCTAATCGCAAATTACGAAAATGACTTTTTGCTTGCAAATAGAGATGCCACGATTAGAAACCAACATTTCAATCCTCGTTTGCACAAATCTGTTGTCGAGTTTGTTGTAAATACATACAACGAATTAAAAGTTGTAAATCCATTGCAATCGGAATCTAGAATCATAGCCTCAATTCGAAATTTGCTACCGTTTAAACTACAACAGATCCTGTTTTCTACCCAGTGTATGGGTTTTAACCATTTATTAATGCTTGTTCAATGTTATGAAACTCAATACCATGCTTTGAATCAACAAGCAGGAATAGGTAAAAGTAAAAATAATTCAGATCATTTTGTACCTGTTCGGAATCTAAATATCCGTAGTATGAACGATACGGAACATAACCTAAACCGAGTAAATTCAAGCAATCAGAACGAGCAAAATAGGCAAAGCTATGTTGGGGATCAACCTAACCTAACCAATCGTGACAATAATTATGTCAGATCACTCAACCGAAGTAGACATAAAAACAATCGAAATACATGGCGAAATTCTAGAAATGCTACAAATTCTATGTATAGACATAATCGTTGTTCAAGAGATGGCACTTCGTATCAAAATCAGAATCACGACGCCATACATGTACAAAATATTGCGGAACCTAATCATGATAGTGCAGTACAATGTACTTTATTAGAATCATATGCTAATACAAATTTAAACTGACTCTAGTTAATGAAGTAAGGGTTAAACCCATACCAGCTATAGATTCTTGTGAATATTTATTTTTAAGTCTATGTGTTAATATCAATAATGAAAACAATTCTTATGACTTCGATATACAAGCATTATACTTGATAGGATTAGTTAATGAACTCATAAATATTTTTTTCACATTTGTTCCAACAAATGATAATTTTCAAATGATTTTAATTCTTTCTTGTTAATATGAAGAATTATAGTTCGATTCATTAAAAGCAAAGGTTATTTATAGTATATTTGATTTATGTTGAAACTTAATTGTCAAAAAGATTATGTTAAGTATATGATTCATTCTATTAAGCTACTTATTCAACGACTGTCTTCATGCACAATCTTATATGTTACTTGAATAAGATTCTTCTATATTCTGACGCCTAATTGATACAATGCATACTGTAGAATATCATCTAAAGTAACTACTATATAATGCGCCCTTGATCATGGTGACTCATGTTTTAAAATGTAATTGCTTCTTACTATTTTGAATTCGTACCCTTCGTTAATTATATAAATAAGCGACGACGTTTTAATAATAAAATATATATTAATGTAATAAAAGATAAATGATAATGAAATGAAAGATTTATTATAAATATATTTATATGAATGAAAATAAATAATGTTATATATATGCGAGGGTCGATCAAAATGTAAAGGACGTAATTATGGAATATTGTTCTTATAAACGGACCAGTGGTTCTTAAATATAAAAACCAAGCTCCCTTGTAACTTTTATATTCAGTCCCATCGTCGGGCGACATTTTTATACAATGAGATACTTTGTATAAATTGATAATTACTTGTATTTTTGGGCAGAAAGTGCTTCTACATAAGCATTATACCAGATATAATGTTAATTTAAAAATAACAAAAGAAGAATGTTTTCAAAATATATAAGATATATACATTATTGTATAATTAGTTGCTATGTAGGTGTTGATAGATACCTAATCAACATGTATGTTTGCAAGACAGTTTGAGTGAAAATACGTTAAAAGAGTATCAACTAATAAACCATTTAATACCGATCATCGACTTGTAATTTCGATAGAAAAGGTGAGAATAATAGTGTATATAATTATTGAAGATATTTTTATGTGTAAACAATTACTACCACTCAAGATTTACTTATATCATTAGCCGAACCAGGTTGACGACTACCTTTGGTGAGTCGTAAGCTCTCCAGAGTTGAACAAAAGTACTAAATCTATTGGCTAATAAGAATTATTATTCGACCAATGATTATTTGTGATTAAGTGTAGAAGTGTAGAAATGTCAGTTGTACTTTCTATATGTATTTATAAGTATGAGTTACGTACTACTACCGACTGAATTTCTACAACACACTTATAAACGTATATTCTAAAACGGAAAGCGTAACGTATTGTTTTTAATGTTTTTACTTATTTGTTTTAGGTGCTGATCGCTGGAACTAATAGCCATGGTTTCCCTAACGATGTGAAGTTACGTATATTGCATTGTATACTTTCTACATTCGATGCTCCTTGTATATTTTATTACTTGAAGCTTCATCTGGAGATATACATGAAGTTGATAGGCTCATTCTGTGGTCTTCTATGCACAGTGACAATCACCGAATACCACGAACAGTTGTATTCTCAAGTAACACAGTGTTTTCAATTGTACATCAAACAGTCGTCAACTTCTCAGAGCGATCTTGTTAGAGGATACGTTGAAAACGCATTAGTTGATTTTGTGAAAATTCTACTTCATTTGAAGTCCTGCCTCTCTCCCTTAGCACAGAAACTGTCCTTTGAGATTTCCAAGTGTATACAACTAATTTTGTTCCCCAAACAAAAGAAAGAAAACGTTACAGCATTAGTGAAAAATCTTTTTGATCAGTCAGAAATTGACGAAAGTGATGTGTGTGGACTTCGTTATATGTTCCAGAAATTAACATTAAGTGTATCGTGCAGTTCTGTTGAGACAAGTGTTCAGTTATATACTGTCGTCCTTAATGGTGTCAGTTTCTGTGTAGATGGCGATGATGCATTCTTGTTTCAGTTCTTTGTGATCTTGTGTTATTTGTTGGGCATCGATCCAGAAATTAAAGGAACTCATCTAATTGATCATAAAAGATTTAAGAGAGCCTTTAGTATCAAGCGACCTCATTTTGATGTACACTCAAATTCACTTTCCATAATATGTGGAATGGTTCGGGAAATACGCAGAAAAAATCATGATTTTGATGTTCAGGTTCAAAATGTAACATGGTTGAAATGGTTTGAAGAGATGCTTAAATATATTCTTTCAAGTGTAGATGGTATTTCATCAGTTGTTTTAGAACTTCTCTGTGAATTTATGGAGCTTAATCCTCTGATAATAGAAAGGCAGTTGTCAGAGATATGCAACTATGCTTTTTTACAGGTAAAGACGGATGATACTGTAAAGTGTAGTTATATAAATTTTTTGAATTCTCTACTAACAATGTATATTAAACTTCGTCGTGTTCCGAAATTCGTGACGCGAATATTACCACTGCTTAAATGTGGATTAAACGACACAGTGAGTGTAACGATAGAAGATATTTTACCCTCAGAATTCTGTAACCGACTACAAAGTAACATCACGTCTTTAACTAGTGCACAGTATATTACCATAATAAAAAGCATAAATTTTCACTTGATGGAAGACTGCATAACTGTATTGGAAAATGATGGAAATATAACAGGTATGTATATTATTAATGTGACAACGTAGATTAGCAGTATCTAAAATCTTTTCTAGCTTGCGTCACAAAAACAAATCAGGGCGTAGACATCAGTACGATTATGTGTTTTCAAAGACTTCAATTGAACACGTAATCTTTGAGAATGAGTAATTGATCTCTAGGCATAAATAAAAGCTCAAAATTTGGATCTTATTAAACATAGAGGTAACACACATAATTACGTGCAGTAAAACATTTAACATAAGGAAAGAAATGTATATATCTTTGCATATTTATCTCCAAAAAATAGCGTATTTTGTGTAATTATATCATCAATGTTAGACTTCATTAGAGTTGTCACAGCTATTGCCGTGGCAGGAACCTCATGCAGCCATGCGTTTTAGACCGTTTCTTTTGACAGGAACGAAGTTCTTTGATGATAACTTAAATTTGCGTTTGATTATCCTCAAGGAGCCATATCACACAGAATCGGCTCGTATTTACATTGTTTCTTTTCAGCCCCACTTTCCCATATCTGTTTGCTTAACGGAAGAAATTTTCAGTGAAGTAGTTGAAGGGGTATCAGGGTGTCTATCGGTCACAAAATCAGAAAACGGTCATGAAAAAAAGTCACAAAATTTAGCTTTTTTTTTTTTTTTTTTTTTTTTTTTTTTTTTTTTTTTTTTTTTTTTAAACTGCAAATGTAAGTACAGATCGGAAAATTTTGTTCTGAAAAACGTCAGACTTCACCAAAAATGTTTATGGCCAACTTCAGACGCTATCAAATTGCAAGCAAAGTACGTTTCTATCTCATGGATGAAAATTAGGCCTAATTCGCATCCAAATTCGCTCTTGAAAATATTAGGAAATTTGATGACTGAGTAAAGAAAAGGTCACGAAATTTCATTTTGGAATTTTTTTTTAGACACCCTGGGTATAGAATGGGTGGCTCGTTCCGTTGATGGAAGTTTCTGAGACTTCAGCTGTGTTGTTCCAGTTGTAATGATCTTCGTGTACTGTTAGTAACGCAGGTTCTGGATGCTGTGCCCATCACTTCCACTATACAGAAAGACCAACAGTTTCATTCTAATGGATGCTACTTCCTCTTTAGTTGTTGCCACTGAAGTCAGTAATTTACGCAGTTTTAGAGATACTTCTGAATTCATTTTGTTTAATACGCCATTTAATGACTTTAATAACATGCGAATTTTTCTTGTAACCACTTGCTGCATGAATGAGTAGGATATTACGCACGATCCTTCTGTTGTATTTCTTCTCTCACGTCCCGAATAGATTTTTTTTTTTCGACCAACTTCACATAGTTTTCGGCCATGTCCGCTCTGTAGTGATACATAAGGAAGTCTCTCTCTGTTAATCAGACAGACCCGAGAGAGAGGATTTAGGATTTTTAAAATAGAAATCGGCAAGTATTTATTCGCTGAGGTTGATGTCTGTACACTTTTGAGTTCCAGTGTAGGGTAATAATAATGATAATAAATTTACTTTAAACTTTTTTTCCGAGTCGAATTCAATTACACTTCCTAACTTTGACCAGTTGACTATCTAAATACACACCTATAATCCCCATCCCCTCCAAAAACTATATTTAAAAAAAAGAAATTGCATCACTTGTGTAGCTGTGAACAGAGAGCTGATGAAAAGGCGCTTCCTTTACAGAAAAATGAACTACGAAATCGAGAACATTTGACTTCGTGTAGATTTTTTTTTTTTCGTAAAGCCGATTTTGGATATGTTGTAACGAATAGTCTCCTGCATTAGTATACAAAAATTCAGCATTCTACCATTTTCTTTTTTCTGAGCTGATGCTGTGTTTTAATCTAGCCAACTCCACTGTATGGTCTATAAAGGATTTGACTTCTTTTGTACAATAGAAAGGCAGAATGTCGTATGTAGGAGGAATATTGACGTGTGCGAATGAATATATGAGTAAAATGTCCCCCTCCCAACTGTGAAAACTATAAGCCGCTAATTGTGTATACTATGAATAAACCTGGAATAAGCAGTGAATGTCGTTATTAAACCTTGAAATCTACAAATCTTTCAAATTAATAGAAAAAATTAGTAGTCGCAACTTTTTTTTTTTTTTTTAATTGCTGTCGTACAGTCAATAAAGGTAATTTTTATACATTTTTCGACTGTGAAATTGAAAAATTTTGGAGAATTAAAACCGTGAATTCGATCATTCAGTTTGCGTGAGAACCTTTTATTATGAAGATATTTACTTAGCGCTAGTACACTTGGTATCGAATTCTAAGTATTACTCTACTCTTTCATTCCATAGTTTTCAGCGTGTATGTAACCTTTTTAAACCATGGGTAATAAGACTTAATACCATATCCCTCCCGTGGTTGTGGGTTTTCTCGGGGTTCTCCCGTTTCCTCCCACTTTCTTCATTCCATTATTTCACTCATCTCATCTTCACTGTCTCCTTTAGCCTAACCGGCATACCGTGGGGCGTAAAACTTAAAGATTTCATTTTTTTTCACTGTATCCCTCCACTACGGTTTAGTGATTTCGCTGAGCTATCTTAAATAAATCAACTTGAACGAACAAAGTACTCAAACAAGACAGAGCTGTTTGTATATGTGTAGAAATATAGTGTGTTTGTATTGAGAAGTTCAAATGAATTATATGTTACGATTCAATCTATTTCGTTTCATACATTAACGAAGGTTGATTTGGAAGAGTAAAGACAATATTTTCTAGCAATCGATTGTTATTTTAAAATAAGTCACTTTCACATGAATGCTCTTTTGTATCGTTGTCGCTTATATTTATAATTAACTATAGTTAATTGTGAACATTCAGGTAATTCCTTTTTATTCGTGTATACAGCGTAATTATCAATGTTTCATCTGCTTTAGACATTCCTCAGTTCCTTAGATATGGATTATATTCGTTTGTGCTAATCACATACCAAAAGTGCACCATACTCACATCTCTATATATGCATACATACTGCCATATCAACGTCTAGATGGCAGGACGAGTAGTTCGCAAGATGGTGACTGTATAACAGAAAGGTTTTGTGCTTTATAATGGGAAAATGTTGCTACACAGAACCACAAAGTCACTAGCGTTTTGCGATGGTATTGGACAGGGTTTGCTTTGATGACCACCTGCGAGGACAGCGTGCATGGGTGGAACTAGATTCACACCTAAACATGTGCCATGTTATGAAAGCGAGGCACATGAAACATTTATTATGGTATGAGTAAAACCTAAGACAGCTTGTATTAATTTATTTACAAACATAATTCCAGATACAGCTGAACACTGGTTTACACTGGAATCTAAGAAATGATAACATAATGCAATCATCATAGCTTTTGTACCCTTACTGGCAGGCTACTTGCAGCAGCTGAGAAGCTGCCATGCTCCACGGTTCTCCGCTAACCTCTTCGCCTTGACGTGTGATCTTTCTGTTTTTATATCATCCATTAATTGTAGTCTCCTTCGCCTCCTCCCTCTCTTTCCCGCCAACGTACCCGGGAGGGAAGACTTTGCCGTGACACTCGTATTTAGACCTTTCAATAACGGTAAAAAGGCTATATAATATGTATCACTACAATATCTAAAATTCTGAACTAAAAATTATGAATACTGAATGTTAAATAGATTCAAGTTTTCTCGTCAAGCTTCTGTACAATATGAAATTATTAAATTAAATAAATTGGCAGAAATTCACAGGCCAGTAACTTGAACCTTTTATATATATATATATATATATATATATATATAAAGTATTTTGTTTAAGCTTGTATTATTAAGATTCTACCATCACATAGTACGGATTAAGATGCTAGTTTCAGATTGACATTTGATTAGTGTCCAAGAATGGTCAGAAATAGTGCATTCTATCTCTATTTTAAGCGAAATAAATGTGATTTAAATCATTTATTTTTTGTTTAGAAAAATTGTCTGATTTAAATCATGATTTAAGTCAATCAACGCTGGTTTTGTCATCGGACGCGTGCGAGGTACTCTGAATCGTACTAGTGCAAGAAAGAAGATTAGAACTTAGTGTAGTCGGGATAGGTTTGTTTGTAGGAGCTCTACTGTTCAGATAAGTGAACAATATTCCATTTTAGGAGAAATTATTGCCTTGTAGAAGGTTGCTAAGGAAGCAGGGTTTGCCCAAGTGGGCCCAGCCCGAATAAAAAAAACTTCCCTTAGCTTGAGATAATTATAGAACAAATTGATGTGTGGATTATGCTTATAGCCCATTTGAAGTAAAATAAGCAATTCTATATTTTAGAAAAATACTTTCCGTGAATAGTGTGCTTGCTGACTCGGCGCCGCCGAGAGACGTTATCCCTCATACGTTGACGGGTTTAAGGTCATAGGTGCCGGTACTAACAGTAAATATGTAAATACATTAGTAAAACTATTAGTATTATTTCTTACCTTTGGTGGTAACAAAAGTATTCAGTAAAATTTGGTTTTCCAACAACAACAATTTGGTTTTCCAACAACAGTCATTTGTTGCTATCCTTCAAATAAGCATTCTGTAGAATCAACACCAGCAATAGCATAAATTTCTTGTCAAAATTAAGAACCTTAATGCTCGGTGCTCCCAAGACTACGTAACTGTTACTATTTCAAGTTCTGCATTTAAACTTCAGTATTAATTGAAGTTTCGATGTACAGTAAAGCAAGCTGCATTTTCAGGGAAAACCTGTCGTGAAAGAAGTGTTCGGGAAATTCCCGCAATGGAATGCGCAAAGCATCGGAAGTGAATACTTCAACAATAAAGCTATTTATTTTACGCTGGAAGATACTTAATTTCGTTTAATACATTTTGAAACATTTACTTTATAAATTATGAATTATAGGCCTATCTTTGTTAATTGTTTTAAATTAATTTTCGGTAAAGAATAGGGTTGGTTTTTCACCGACCTGGCCGGAAATATTACTGTTATTTTGATTAAAGACGGTGACCGGTGCAAACTTCTTACCAGTCCATTTACGACCATTTTTTTCAAACTTGTATCTAGTGCAAAATATAGATTTGAAAAGTAGCTTTCATTCTGTAAATCCAAAACTCACCTTTCACCATCTATCAACGATTAGTATATTTTGTTCATCTGCCTACATAATTTTGAAGAGATGACAAGGACTGTATCACGAAAAATTTGAAATTTATTTGTAAGGAACTTCATACATTTATTTAGAGTAAAAAAAAGACTTCTTAAAGCAATTTCCTGTAGTTGATGTGTAAATTTAAAGAATAAATTTCATTTTCCAAATCCAAAATTGCCACTAATTAATTTATTTATTATTAATTAATTTATTCATTTGTTTCGATAATTTTAAAGAAGTGGTGATAAATGCAAAAAAAAAAAAAAGATCAATGCCGATTTCAGTTTCTCATTTATAGTAAGGGTGGCCAATTCTGGAATTTGGAAAAATTTCTGAATTCTGGAATTTTTCGAAATCCGGAAAGTGAAATTTCCGGAATCCGGAAAATTTTGGCCATTCCTAATTTATAGCATTAAGCTTATTATTGAACGTACTAAGGATATGCAGAATACAGGTGCTAATGCACTTTTGTTCACGATAGTATTTTCCTTCCCATGGGGGGAGGGGGTCCGAACAGAGATACGTTACACTTAGACCTATATCATAGGGAATTTTGCGGGGGTGCGGTTTTTCTACTTTCCATAGTTGGCAAACACTAGAAAAGAACCGTCTTGCAACAAGTGCTCGGGATATTCCCGTAATCGAACGCACAAATCATCGAAAGTGAACTTCAACAATAAAACCATTTATTTTATGTTGAAAAATATTTATTTCATATAAGACATTTTGATGAATTATGTCTTTATTTCAAAATAATATAGCTCTTTGGTATTCATATTTGCCGAACGTCACTCAGGCTCCTGGGATGATCTACATTTGTTCGTTTGTCTGCCTGTACTACACAGTGTTCAACTTTCGGTCTTTTAAATTTTCCGGATACAAACTGGAGACACTCTAAATTTTCTGTATAGATTTTGGCGGCATACGAACGTAAAATTACAAAATGGCTCTTAAAAAAAATAGCGGATATCCACGCTACAGAGGGCAGGTTTCGGTCTTTCAAGTTGAAATTTTCAGAGTAAAAGCTCGAGAGACTAAATTAGCTGTATATATTTTGGCGGCATAAAATTTCAAAATGGCTGCCATTATTCAAAATAGCGTGTATCCATGCTGCAGGGTACAATTTTCATATTTTTAAGTTCAAATTTTGAGGGTAGAAGCACGAGACATTCTAAATTTGCTGTATAGATTTTTTCGGCTATCCAATAAAAAATTTCAAAATGGCGGCCATTTTTTCAAAACAGCAGAGAATAGAAAAATGTTGCAAGTTGTGACAATGACAATCTTGAAATGTAAATCATATTTTAACATTTTTACCCCAAAGACTTTGAAATATTTCGAAAAAAAAAAAAAACAAAAACAATTAAACCCGAAAAAACCCACGTGGGCCCAGGTGGGTTGGGTTTTTTCAAACCCTGTAAGAAGAGAATTTGTGTATTTGTATTAATCTGTACAGAAGTTCTAGAATACGCGTCAATTGCTTAGTGATAGTGCTTGTATGTTGTGAAAGTTTGCTTTGTGTCAAAAGTAACTCCGATATTCTTATGACTATTGAATCTCGTGATGAGCAAAGCATTTATGTTGTATAAGGTGTGTACAATATTTTTCTTTAGGAAAAATGTTACAGACCTACTCCTACCCGGATTCACTTTTAGGGGCCATGTTTTGAAGTAGCTCGGATTCTCCTGTACTGTTGACTTCCCCGAAGATCTTGCAGTTGTCTGCAAATAACAAGATTCTGCTGGAAGTTGAGTTGAAGCGGCTAGCCAGGTCATCCACGTACAATATGAATAAAAGTGGTGCAAGTACACTCACCTATGCTACTTCTGATATTACAGGTAGAGGGTTAGAAATCGATCCCACCAAAACGACTATCTGAGTACAACTTTTTAAAAAACTAGTTAATAAAGGTAAAGAGTGGCCCTTGAATACCGAATCTTTTAGAGATTTTGTAAACTAGATAATGATGGTTAATGGAATCGAAGCCTTTAGGTAAATCGGAATAGATAGAGTCCAGTTGTGCCTTGTTGGAAACAATATTTATAGCATGACTAAGCATGGTATTTAGGTTAGTAAGACAAGATCTGTTGGACAAAAACCATTTTAGGCTGTGTAAATATAGGGTGAGGTGAATTTGAAAAGTCTGTCTTTGATAATTTTCTCACAGACGATGGATATGTTTGAAAGAAGCGAAATAGGCCTATAGGATGATATGCAAACTTCCGGTTCGGATTTATAGATTAGGGAGACACGTGCTATATTCCAACAAGAGGGAAAGTAGCCTTCTGTCAAACATCTAAAAATGAACGACAGCGGACAAAAAATGATAGATGCTGTGGAACGCAGAAAGATATATTGTCAGGGCCTGAAGCTGTCTCAGGTAGAAGAGGAGGAGTAGTAGATACATGAGATAATGTGAATGAGCAACAGATTAAACAGGAGGAAGCAGGTGTGTATTTGTATTTAGAATTCATTACAGAATTTGTTACAAAAGAATTCAGTAAATACTTCTATTCTTTCATCTTCTGCACTTGAGTCGCCATTGTACATCTTAAGAGGTGTAGTAGAAGTTTTAGACCTAGGCCTAATAAGAGACCAGAAGTGTTTAGGGTTTTTGATGCTGGTGTCTGAAATTTTAAAAATATAATAATCTAGGTATTTGCACCTCAGTATTTTTGCATGACGTCTTCTATCAGAAAAATTGTTATAAGTATGTTCATTTGGAAATAAATGTGCGCTACGGTTCCCAAGTCATAGTCATTTTCTTATTCTTCATTGTATGACGAGTATCTTCGTCGTGCCATAGTGTTTTTTGACAGTATAAAGTCTTCTATTGTTGCATAAACAACATCGGTTAAGAAACCGCCTCGTCTATTGTCCCTTTAGTGCAAGTATCCACGGGAATACCTAAAGTGTTTTACAAATTTCACTCCAAGGGGCGTGCCTGCCGTCAGCAAAAATCTATCTTCTAGACTATTGGAGAGGGAATGTGACGAGAAAGATAAAGGTCACTTCTAGACGTTTTTTTAAAATAAAGATGGTATGACACTTTTGGGATGAAAGTTGAGATCGCATAAACGACGTTGTTGTTTTTACGTGTATTATAGTATATTATGTTGTCCCAAATCGAGTCTAGTTAAAATATTCCATAAAGAAAGCTCATTTGCGTCTGATACTATCCCATGTTTGCTGTCGATCGATTCCAAGCCCAAGTTAGTCACTGAAAAGAACGAGTTGGTCACCTTGTGACAGAGCATCTAGGAGTAATTCATGATACGCTTTCAGTAAACATTGAAGGCTGTTTCTATGTGGTTATTAGAAACATCAGACAGACAATTTGTACTTTTTGGCCAGACGTACCTCGGTCCAAACAATTTCACATTCACGTATGAGATCATTCCGTGCTCTGCTAGCCCATTTATTATTAATACATTAATATTCCTCTCCTACGACTTTTACGGTTGTTTCTGTACATAGAGAACTGATTAGAAAACGGCATTTCATTGTCGCTTACCTATTCATTCAGCCTCGACGATTCACTTATCACAAAAGAGTCATATTTCAATAACCCACTGATATTAATAGCACAGTCTGTAAATTTGATTCCAATGCTTTTTATGTTTTAGTAGTTTACCTTAAAGGTGGTTTTCTGAACCCTACATTTTGGACCAGATTCACCTGGATGTAACCACACAACACAACCTAAACACAGAATGTGGAGCACCTAATTTGTCACACTTTTTTGCATGAAGTCATGCTGTTACGATCACTATCACTGGTTTCTGAACATTTGTATTAAGCGTTGTAAAGTATATTTGGGAGCAACAGAACGTAATTTCTTTCACTGCATTTCCAGCTTGATGATGTGTGCGATGGATTGTCAATGACAGACTTGTAATCTTTCTACAGGAATCACAGTATAAATAACAGGACACAGAGATAGCACAAATATCATGCCCAAAACAGGAGCACGAACTTCACCTGTCCTATGATTGGACTCCATCTTTAATGATTCGCGTATCATTCGACACTTCATGAGTAATGGTGGATGAAATGCAATTCTAAAAACAAATGAATTATTTATTAAATCCTGTATTTAATGAACTTAAACTTACATAAATTCCTATTCTTTGCTAGTGCTTGTTAGAAACAAAGCAGCTGAAAACAGCCTACTATTAATACTTGTAAACATTTGTTTTGGTATTTAAAATTTGACTTTTGTTATGTATTATAAAATAGCTTTGTGAATGCTTTCTTAATGTTTCATCTTTTTATAGGTAATGGTGCAGTAATGTTTCTACAGATAGTGAGGCAACTACTGAGTATTTTTCTTAGTGGAATTAGAGTAACTGAGTATACTGTACCAGCTTTGGTTGTGAAAAAATTTAGCAATTTAATGAGTGACCTTAAAAATAGCCTAGTAAGGTTTGGGAAAGCTCTGCTGTTGAAAGAGCATGTAAGTATTCATTTATTAATGTCATTATTAGGGTTAGGATTTTATTGCACTATAAATGTGGGGAAAATGCAAAATAAAAAATGCAATTATGCACTAAAAATCTAAAAAAATGCACTATAATTTGAAAAAAATGCTTTCACAGAGAATCATCCATTAGGCTACTATTTATTAGTGCATTACCTATATATATCTATATATATAAAAGAGAACGTACAAATCCTTTGTTAGCTCATCACGCTAATACGGCTGAACCAATTTCTTTCATTTTTGGGGGGTTATTAAGATTTGGACCCTAGATGGTTTTTATCATATCACTTTAATTTTCAATTACCAGTGTCTTGAGATAATTGACCATTCAAGTGTCCATAACGTACAAATCCTTTGTTAGCTCATCATAGCTAAATCTAACCGTATTTATATGCAACCCACATGACCGTGTCACTCGGCGGGTTAACATAAATGACAGGCGATATAATGTTAACATTTACTCCAATCTTCTATGGTTTTTATCATATCACTTGAAAGCGAAAAAGTAAAAATTATCTAAGTAACAAAGTTTATTGCGTTCCAGGGTGACCCCAGCGAAGCGGGGTGAACGCTGCTAGTATATATATATATATATATATATATATATATATATATATATATATATATATATATATATACACGTCGTTCTACTCTGTTGTGTTTTTCTCAAAAGTTGCACCTAACACTGAGTTGCAATAAACAAAAAAATGAAGTTTGGTTTTCGAACTGGAATGCATGGCGGTTGTCTGCAAATAACGATTTGTACATTGAAAAGGTTCTTTTCGATATATCTGTCATTTTTCTTGACAGTACAAGTCCTACTTCCCCAGGAACACTTTCTAATGCACTTGCTGCATTTTTGATTGAGTCAATTGAAGTCAACTTTTCTCCAGATTTCTCCAAAGAAGTAATCACACCTGGTAGGAATCCAAAATTAGATTGAATGTGCACAAGCTTACCTTGAATTTCAGGATTGCCAGTATCTCTTGTGCAGTTCGAGTCGCGGAAGCTTCGGAGGAGTCGAATGAGTCTGTAGTTTTCTTCACAGTTTCGAAGTTTTGACAATAGTATTTACAGGCTTCTAGCCACGTTCTCCACCTGGTAAGAACGGGGCTAGGTGGTAGAGGGAGTTCAGGATGCTCCGACTTAAAAGCAGCTACACGTGGTCGGGCCTTACTGAACACTTCCTATGAGTTTATCAACATCAGGAAACTGCACACGTATTTCTTCAGCCACTCTGTGGCAACCATGCGCGAGGCACGTAGTGTGAATCATTTTCGAATATAGCGCCTGCAGTGAGTTCGCTGCTTTTACCATGTGCGGTGCAGAATCGGTTACAAAGAGCAGCACGTTTTCGTAAAGGACGCCATTAGGCCATAAGAGATGCATTAATTTATCAAATAACTTACTGATCGTGGAATAATTGACCTTTTCCAGAACTTCCCAATTCAAAAGAAATGTTTTACCCGGCCCACCCTCATGCATCACTCAAACAACATTCACTACATTTCGTCCCTCCGAATCACAAGTTTCATCCATGAACAACAATATTTTCTTTCCGGCCATTTCTTGTTTAATGCACTGCGTTGTTTTCTCTCAAAGTTTTTTCACGTAATTCTTCCTTAATGTCGAAGAATCGGGGAGGGGTTTACAAGTGTATTTTTCCAAAAAGGCACGCAATGTCACGTTGTCCACTTTGTTCAACGGAATGTCAGCACAAATAAATGCTTCACACAAACCTTCGAAAAAAGCAGAATGATCACTGCGGGAGAAGTTGTTGCGCGGCGTTTGCCTCTCGTTTCGTACGTAACTTAAGTCCCCGTATGTGTTTGTCCCTTGAAACATGCTGTTCAACGGTAAATTTTCTTTCGGCTGAAACTGCCGTATCACACACCTTGCAGTAGAGAACACTTCCATCTGTTGTAAATACTTTTTCAGTTCCAAATTCACTCACAAATCGTTTAAGCTTGGAAGCACTACTCTCTTTTATCTTCGGCATTTTAACAAGATAAACTGCAGAATTAGACGTCTACCAACAGCTCACCAAAACAGTGAATGCCAAGATCACTGAACTCTCGCTCCTTGGCTTCATGTGACTAATCGCCAGAAACTGCAGTCTGCGGACATTGGCCACGCCTGCTCCAACGAATCTTCGAACTAGAATCGTGTAGGCGGAAGCATTCTGCTTCAATTTATTGTTTTTATAAGAAAAAAGAGAATTATGCAGTTAAAAGTAAGAATAAATACTAAATATGCACGTAAAATGCCCCAAATTTTTAAAAAATGCACTTATACACAGAAATGGGCAAAAAATGCAAAAAAATACAGAAACAAGTTTGTCTTAAATTACTTCATTTTAATAAAACAGGATTTATAACACAACGAGCAATGTTTATACTAATCCAGAAAAAAGATGCAAAATCATCAAGATTCTAACCCTAGTCATTATTATTTGATGTTTTCCTGGAATCATTTGAGTGTTTATATCATCACTAAACATCCCAATTTGGATTTGATAATTCATGGCAGTGTTGGCAACTTCCTGTATTAAACGGAAGGTTTCGTATTTGGTACAAATTTTAAACTTTCCCACGCCTCCCGATTTGATTTAATCTGGGAGCTCATATCTTCCATATTAAAAATAAAAATGCAGCAGAATACTATCAAAATCTGCCGCATACATAAAGATAATTTCCACAATGATGATGAATTTTGTTCCCTAAGAGAAAATATTAATATAAAAGTTATTACTGATGGTTATGGCTTTGTTTTCCTTGTCAGGGTTTCTCTGATCGTATTATTAATTGATCTCCCAAAAAGGACTACGGAAGTCAAAAGTGCGAGGTATTATACCTGACAGAGGTATAAGCCATCTGCAGTCACTGCTTTCGTAGTTTTCAGATCCTTAGTACCTAGCTCTCTCCTCTAGCCATGCTTAGGCCTGCACCCCCGATTCAGCCCTATATTATGTGCTTGTCCGTGGGAACAAATAACCAACTACGGCTGGTGTGGTTCCCCAAGTACTCTCCTCTAAAGATTATGGGAACATAGTACGGCAGGATACGGAACAGAACATTCCTAAAGCCGATAACTAGGTTATACAATTCTAGTTCTGTCGCCTTGCATCCTCCGTGCACGTCGTAATATTTAAGTACGTACATAATTGTTTCAATTAAACATAATATTTAATTGATTCTTTCATTATGATTTAAACCACATCACAATATACTTCACTTTTACGTTAGAAGTTTTACTATAGAACACACATTCCTTATATTACTTTCATATAGACTTACGTCCGATCGTGTAGTTAATTGCGCATTCGAATGCTCGTTTCGCGGATAAACCGAAATATTCCACAAAAGGTGTATTTCTTTATACAAAAATGAGTACATAGTCCCTGAAAATTATTTATTAGCCTTCCACAGTCCGAAAAGTTGACGAAGGTAACACAGGCCGAAGTTTTTAAACTTTTGAAAAGTTACAGAAACAAAACTCACTGATTCTGACTAATTTTAGGTCCCTGAATATGAATGTGATATCCATTTTACTACATTAGCTCGCATTTTTGTGTAGCGCATAGTTGCCAGATTTACCATAATAGGGTAAATTAGCTATCATGAAGTGTACCGGCCAATGAGCTGTTTGCGTGCCGATTGGGAATCAACTTCATTTCGACAGTTGGTCAAGAACGACATTCAGTTTTAAAAATTCTTAAAATTAATTTATTGAATCAAACCAGTTAAAAAAACATATATTCTGTTTGTGTATTAGCATTAAAAAAAAACTATATATATCCTGTTAGTGTAGGCCTATTAGCATTTACATACACCGAGTAATTTATAAAGTCTAATGTTTAGAGATGCAAATAACACCATCTGCTGTACTTTTTTTCTTTTATGAAATGTTGGGTCCTCTCTCTTCACCGACCAACAATAGTCCTCCATCATTGCAAGGTCCCAACGTCCTTGATATCGAGTTTCCATCGTTCTTATATCCTGGTGAAACCGTTCTCCCATTTCGTCGCTTACATCTGTAAGATTTTCTGGAAAGAAGTTGAGGTGGGAGTGCAGAAAGTGGATTTTCAAAGACATGCGACATCCCAGAGCTTCATATGCGACCAGAAGTTGCTGCACCAGAGCCTTGTAGTTTGACCTTTAGTTTTGCGCATAAAACCTTTTACAACTTGAACAAAAGCACGCCAGGCATTTAACCCTTTGTCGTTTAAACTCTGTTCAAATAATTCGTCATGGGTAAGTTTGCGAATATAAGGTGCTGTGAAAACTCCTTTTAATTTACCATCACTTAGTTTTGGAAAACGCTGTCTAAGATACTTAAACCTTCACCTTCTTTGTCCATAGCTTTTACGAAATTCTTCATGAGGCAATATGAAGAGGTGGAAGCAGCACTTTAGCTGGATCGATCAGAGGCTCTTACTTGACACTGTTGGTACGGGCTTAAATGTCTCTCTGGGGGGGGGGGGGGGGGGGGGGCAGTCTTTGTGAAAAATGTTTTCCTGTGGCTCTTGAGTCCCATAGACACAAAAAACAACAGTACTTTGTAAATCCACCTTGCAGACCAAGTAATATTGCAATAACTTTCAAATCTCCGCAAATTTGTCAACCATATTCTTTGTAGTTAATACGATTTAAAATGAGTGCGAGATTCTCGTAAGTCTCTTTCATCGAAACAGAGTGTGCCACAGGAATAGACGGCAGCTTATTTCCATTATGAAGTAAAACTGCTTTCAGACTGTACTTAGACGAATCTATGAAAATACGCCAATCAAATGGATCATGTTGAATTTCTAATTCATTCATCAGGCCATTGATGTCCGTGCATGCGCAAAGGGAACCTTCCATTCTGTAGTATTCTGAAAAGGGCTCGTTCCTTTTTCCTGTAGTGAGTGTAAGTAGTTCCAGGAGCCAGTAAATTCCACTCTTTGAGTCTAGCACCTAAAAGTTGAGCTTTCTCTTTCGAAAGTTGTAACTCTCTCACTAAATCATTCAACTCATGTTGTAGGATGAAGTGAGGCTCATCTTTTACGTGGAAGGAACTGTCTCTCGGATCATTATCTGCAGATATTGAGTTGATGTCCTCATCGCTTCCTGTAGGCGCTGTAATATCGATAGTTTCCCAATTTTTCGGAGGAGTAGGTACAGGTAAATTTTCTCCAAGGGACACTGGTCTGATCGCGGATTGCAAGTTTAGGTATTCGATGGCACGTTGTTTCTTCTTGTTACTTCCTGCTGTATTCGTCATACAGAAATGATTCTGGGGTTCTCTCCATATCATCTGAACAACAAAAGGCATCCTTCGTTTGGTTCCTTTAAGCCAGGCAGTCAGAGTCGCATAACACATCAAACAACACACATGAGGGGCCCAGCTTTTATCTTGATCACCGATCTTGCAGCCAAAATAAAAATAATATGCTTTCCTAACGTCATCATTTATCGATGTAATCTGCGACTTAACCATAAATATGCCACAGATATAACAAAATCTGTCCGTTGAGTTTTTACATCCTCTGCGGGAAGAACTTGACATTTTGCACAGGAAAGCGAAACTTAGAGCAACAGCACAACCACTTATTCCATAAAATCACTAAAAGATACTGAAAACACAGGCAAACAGTTCTAAAAATACGGTAATATAAAACTGAAGTTACTGACGTAAAAATTCCAAGTCAATTCTCCCGACAAAATACTTATACACTTATGAGATTACTTACTGCAATACATATGAGGAAGACTGAGCCACGCAATAACGGCGCTTTTTTCACCCGCGTCATCGTGCCGCTCATTGTTGCCACATAGACCCTATTTTTTAAACCGGTTTCAGTCAGTCAGTGGTCTAACAAACAAACAAAGGAGGGGGAGGAACACAAGTGTCAAGCATTTCAATCATCCCCATCCTTCTGATATTCATTGTTTTATATATATATATATATATATGGCAACAACAAGGGGGTCCTATCTGTTGCCAGCTGAGTGAAATCTAATTTATTTCTTACTCAAATAGCATTGTCAGACCGGTTACTTCGATGACAACTGAAGCCGTCCCTACAAAATGGTAAAATTGGCAACAATGCATAACGCCAAAATACGAGCTAATGTAGTAAAACGGCTATCAATTTCGAATTCAGCATCCTGAAATTAGTCAGAATCAGAGGTTTCCTTTCTGTAACTAAACTGACGTCGGCCAGTGTAATTAATTTTGAGAACTTTTAAGATCTTGTGACTAATACCAACACATGATGCCTATCTTCTCTCATGTTTTACACACACACCTCTTTGTTTCCTGTCGAACTCCTTGACGAGTAGCACTTTAGCAACGAAAGCTTCGAGAAGGTTTATAATCTCGACATCTAATTAATTACTTCATTTACTAATTATTGTTAGTTATTAACCATGTTGCATCACAAGGACCTTAACATGTGTTTACTTTTTCACAGGACTACGAAGTAAAATATCCAGCACATTGTATTTTAAAGAGTTTTCGGGTCAATACTCAATGAATTTACCTTGACACGAAGTTAAACTTCTAAAAGAACGTTCTAGGCTAGTCCATTCTGTTCTTTTCAATACTGATGAGTAATAGTAGTTCAGCGTTTGTTTTCTTGCCAACGCCACTGTCGTTTTTCACTTCCGATATTTCATATTCCACCACCAGAGGGGAACAGTTCTTAGCAGACAACTTAGAAAAAGAGTACATCAATATGACAAATTACACTTCCTCAGGGCCGCGGTGGCTCAGTGGTAGAGCATTCACCTCAGGTGCGTGGGGTCCTTAGTCCAAGCTCGCGTCAAGCCCACTTTTATGGTGGACAAACACCGTGTGCGTGGATTTTCGTGAGGCTCTCTTGTTTCCTCACACTTCCTTCATTCCACCATTTTCTTTCATTTCTTATCATCACCGTCTCCTTTAGCCTAGCCGGCATAAACGTGGGACGTAAAACTTAAAGATTTCATTTCATTTTACACTTCCTCTGACGAATAAATTCACCGAAATTTGCGAAGGTAATTTTGAGTAAAATCGAACAGTTACATGGTAATACTGGTGCTGCTAAAGATGTAAATAACTTTAAATACAGTTTTAAATAAGAACCTCTGTATTCTGTGATCATTTTATAATGATGTCTTGTGTAATAAAATGTCTTAACTAAGCACTTTTTTCATTCGTGTTGCCCAGCTGTCTTCAACAGGTCTGGCCATGACGGACTTTTCTTGCCGACCTCTCGCGAGAACTGTAATGACGTCTGACGGGAAAAAGTAGACGTATTACTATCCTGGGTTGGGAATCACTGTAATAGATTAATGTATGATGATTGTTATAGATTATATTACTTGTAAAAACGGTAAATAAATATGACATTGTACTTCCGTGTTCTGAATGGCTAGCTTGCTTACCTATTGTTGCGGGTGGATCTCAGGTTGGATTTGTGGTAGACATACGCAATAACTTAGACATTGATAATTGTGAAGCAGTTAGGGAGCAATTTCAATTAATAAGTAGCGGATTGTGAATCAAGAAAGCCAGGTAGAATTATCGTGGGAGTCAGTACACTAGCCACCCAACTGAATGTGCGCTATCTAAATGTGCCCTTCGTGCACTTGAAAACGAAAATTATTACTTTATAAGACAAAAACTTGCACGTAGGTAACCGTCTGAAATTATTAACTGAAATAAACAAATGTGCTAAAGGGTATTCTTGATACATACATATTGGATTTATCTAAACCGCACGAAAACTTCATTTTTTTTCTATATCAATATTCCCTTCAAAATTTCCGTTTTAATTAATCCAAAAATGATGTTTAAATAAGTTCTCATGCTTGTTGTGGAATACTAAAGAACTCGTGATATATATTCACTTATGAAAATACATCTAAGAATACTGTATACATCGATTCTAAGGAAACTCATATCACAGAATATCTAGAGGGTGTGTTGATCGTAGATCGAAGGTCCCAGCATATTGATCACAGTATCAGTGGGTAGAAAAAGGAAACAGCTCTTAATCATTGTTGGGTAGGAATGTTTAGAAGATGAATTCAATTGAATTTGTATGCATTTCACAACTGGAGATGCTTGGAGCACTTATTCAACTTATCTCTTGTTTGAATAATTGTAATGTCAAAAGCTTCGTTTGTATTATACTCTACCGAATTTATGTCCAGGAAGTTTTTAAATTGTATTTATTATTTATTGGTGGTACTGGTCGTCAGTTCATTTCATGTGGAGACGCACATATTTGTCAGTATTTGCTTGACTATCAGAAATGGATCTAACAAATACAATTAGGACTTTAATATTTTATTGCAAAATGTACAATACATTTACATGAAGAGAGAGAAAGAAAGAAACAAACTCAGGAACACAAATTTCATCTCCCAATAGCTCCATACATTTGGCTGCTTCTCTTATACTTTTATCGCTTCAGTCATCTTAGTTTAAATCATCTTCAAGTGGTGAATCAACTTATTTTTGTTTCTGTTGATAAAGTATATTATTCTTGAGTTGAAATTGTATCTAGTTTTACATGCTGCTGGCAGCCATCCGTGGCATAAGTTCCTGATAAGATTCTTACGTTTCGAAGATGATTTAAAAAAGAAAGACAAAACTATGCATTGTATTTAGATCCTTCTACTATTTCAATTTAGAACACAAATTACATTTTTTAGTATTTAAAAGACTAGTTTAGTTTCTTTTTAGTACCTGTAACATTTTCTGTATATACAGAGTGGTCCAAAAGTAGGTATACAGTCCCGTACTGATCAACTCATTCCTTTTTATATCATTTCTTATTGTTATCCATCAGGTAGACTTAGTTTCTTTATTATTTGTTCTTAATGTCTTTTTACTTATATCTTAAACTCGGAACAGAAGAAGCAAATAAACCTATAAGCTAGAATGTTATACTTGATCAATGCAGAGTTGTATACCAACTTTTAGGCCACCCTGTATAATTGTGTTGTTAATGATGATAATAAAGAAGTATAGTAAAAATTAAGAATTTCATGAGCCTCAAAACAAAAAAGGGTTTAATATACTGAAGTGTTCAGTTTTATGTAATTTATTTTTCAACATGTTGTTTGTGTAAATCAATATAAAGATGCTCGTTGTTGTTAACTGACAAGATACTGCCATGCCACCCAGAGTATAACTATTTACAAAAATTATTAGATTAACAAAATACTAAAACGAATCGTCGCAATGTTTGTGCATGTATAAACATAGTTATATCTTTTCTATAAATACAATGTTCTATTTATTTATTTTGGTTGATAATGAATGGGTTGACACAAACAAATTAATCAAAGGTAGCAGATTCATGTGGATATTGTGGATAATATATAAAAAAGATTCTCAAATTGTTTATTTTGGAGTTTTATCATAATTTGAACTACAGGTAGTAGCACTAAATTTTTAGAGCAATAAGGTAATATAGTGTATCTTTTAATTTACAGAATCCAAATACAATGGAGCCCTTTTTGAAGTTAGCATATTCGTGGGGTGAACTGCATATTTTACTTCTGCATTACAATGACCTGTATCCTGAGTCATCTCCAGTCTTACCCGTTGATACAAACTCTGCAAATCTAGCTTACCTGCACTCTTATTTGTCCTCCGATGAGTGGTATCTTTTAACCGAAAGAATACGAAATTTTGGACGTCAGCCATGTAAAGATACATTGGTATGTTGAAAAGAATCACCCTAAACTCTTCTAATTAGTATAACTTTGAAATTTTCTTTCAGCCTAATACTTGTTAAGGTTGTTTGTTAAACTAATCTGTTTAGAACATTAAACACAGTAGTAGTTTAAAATCGCTGAGTATTTGTCGTATAATTCTCTACGTATACGTCACTGCAATCAGCGAGGCTGTTTGTTGATTAATGATGTCATGGTTTTACGTTCAAGATAAATCAGGAAGTGAATTAAATGTTTGTGATACACCCAGAAGTGAGCAATTACATTTGTCATTATCATGGGTTTTAAAACATGTAAAAATACAATTTTAATAAATGAAATACCGGTATAACTTTTTTTCCCCTACATTTTTATTTAAGCTTAGTTACAAAAGCTGATTTAAATGGTCGAGAGGTCTAAAGCATTAGGCTGGCAATGCAAGATCTGCATGTTAAGGATCCGAATCCTACTCAACGACATGAAGGTTTAGTGCTGTCTTGTCGCCTTTCATTACCATCACTAATTTCTCTTCCTCTCCTTTGACGTAAAGAGTAAAACTCAAAAGGGAATAAAATAAATAAATAACGATTGTACAAGGATCCACTTAAATCACAAGATCCAGATTACAACTTAAAAAGACTTATTGATAAGGAAGTTTTTTTTTTTTTTTTTTTCTTATTTAGAGGAAAGAAAAGAAAACTACTTTCAAGTTTCTGTTATAGATATTGAAAGCGTTTCTTCTGCTTTTTAGTTGCAGTACAGAAAAGATGTGTTCTAATGTATCCATCATTCACTTTATCTAAAGAAAAAGTGTGCTACATTGTAAGATAAATGATTGCACAGGTAAATCTTGAAAGTTGAAGATCTTCCCTTCCCAACACTCGTACCAGACTTGTAATCTATTGACTAACACCTTGTGTTCTATGGAAAAGCATACATTTTATTGGCTACATACAGATTAGAATAATGGAAACACCTGACGAAATTGCAACACTTGCTTAATACGGCGTGGGATTATAGTTAACGCAGGGATGGAAATAAATAACAAAATTTTACTAGCCCAAGAAATAAAGCTACTAGCCCACATTCCACAATAGAAATCATTTATTTAGTTTCGGTATGATATTAAATACTTGCCCGCACCGATGAACCACTCGTCCGGGGCGAGAGTGGGCGAGTGGTTATTTGCATCCCTGAGTTAAATTGTTGATTCACCGTGAAATGGAAGCGTAGAAGTCATTAATATTGTACCATTCCTTATGTAGTTCAGCACTAAGTTTTATCAGCGGGGTATATTTGCTCCGGAGTCGTAAGCTCCAGAAGTGACTACAGGCTTCTGCATATAGAAGACAAACTGTTCTTTTCATAGACACACCTCACCTAACCATACGTGTTTCCAGTCATCTGAAGTCAAGTCCATTTTGCACGTTCTAGGCATTGAGTTTTCTCCCAGTAGACTATTGTTGGCTATAATCAGCAGTTTAGATATTGTAACTCGACTTTATATATTGAAGTCGTGAAACTCGCTACGAACTTTGATTGTCGGTGTAGGCCCTTCTAGTGATTGAGTTCCGCAGTCACTTTGTCGCATTTGCGCTAGGGTCTTTGGTAGTAATCATCGTCAGTGCTTAGCGATCCTGTCACTTTGACTTTTCTTCCGACTACTACTATTCTTCGCCGATGTTGTTTTCCCAGGAGTTCTGTAGTTCATCACCGTGAACAAAGCAAGTTCTGTGAGAACTGTATGTCAACAGTTTGTCTATCCAAATATTCGTTAAACATTGTCAATAGTTGCCGTCGTTGCTCAGATGTCTGGTATTGACTTGTGGATATGGGAAGAGATAATCATCGGCTTTGAATCATGATTTTATATAATATTGCAAATAATACGAGAGAATAAGAGAATTTAATCTAAAGCAACTTACGGTCACAAATTAAGCAGCTCACCCAGTCACCCTGCATGCTTACTCATGCACAGAACGAGAATTTTGTACATTTCAGTTTGTATGTGTGTGTGTGTGTGATGCTCGGATGGATGGATCTCGCAGAGATTGGAATACAGAGTAGAAACTAGATGCAGTTAGCTAAGGATAGAAGTCAGTGGAGAGCTTTTGTGAACGCAGCATTGAACCTCCGGGTTCCATAGGCCATAGAGTTAGTTAGTTTTTTTTAGTGTGTGTGATGCTTTGTTTTTATGCAGCACTGAAGATATGAAGAATGGAAGCTACTACTTTCTCTGTCTCTGAGGTGCCGTACTTTCAGATTTGAACCTCTAACAACTGGAAGCGAGCACATGGTGAACCGTTTCCCCTAATTCGCATCTAGTCAGAATTCTATCTCGAGGAAAAAGCTTCAAATATACAAATAAAATAAGTAATAATAATAAATAAAATAAAAACTAAAGTAAAATTAAAGAAATGTAATGCAAAGTGCGATATTCTCAAACGGAGTTGTTTATATTACATGAATCCATGTTTCATTACGAACCCTGTGATACGGTATAGGTTATTTTTCTGGGAAAAAGCCAGAAGGGTAGTGGTTCTTTCTGGACGATTTTCTCAAAAATGACAGGCGATTTGTTCATATACCATAAATAAATGTTTATATTAATAACCTTACAATACGAGATAAGTCACTTCTCATGAATATATCCACAAGGAGCAGTTTATTGTTGGGGATAAGTTTATTTCTGGACGATTTTCTCAAAAACGGCTCAGACGGTTTTGTTCATATTTTATTAATAAGCGTATGATGCTTCGTAAGTAATTTCCCACGAAAATATCCACAAGAGGTAGTTTTCTTTTTTTTTGCAGTTTCCTCAAATACGACTCATGCGATTTTGTTGATATCAACAATATTTCATTAATAACCCTAATATATGGCATAAATTATTTCCCTTGAAAAAGTCCATAAAGGGTAGTTTACTTTTGAGGGTGAGTCTTTTTCGGACAAAGTTCTCCAAAAGTATAACTTTGTTCATATTTCTCAAATAAATATCAGGTATTCTAAAAGAGCATCGTGCATCACAATCTGTTACCGCCGGACAGAACGATGAATTCAGATCTGTACTGTAGACAATTAGCGCTAGTGCATCTAGCAAGTCAAAGGAAAGAGCTGAAACTGGTCAACAAAAGGGTGTTTTATACGCTGACAACGCCAATTCGCATACATCGTTAACAATCCGTCATATTGAGAGTACTTGGCCGGAAGGTTTAAATGCATCCAATGTATGCCCCAGCATCATCAGACTATAATTTATTTCGAACTCTGCAGAACTCCCGTAGTGGTGTTAAGTTAGTTTCAAAAAAGGTCTCTGAAAACCACGTGTCAATTTTTGATCAGAAACCACGAAAGTTCTATAGCAATTGGATTATGATGTTGCCAGAAGAATGGCAGATCATAGACAAAATGGTGCATATGTGGTTTCATATCGCTATTTTCAAATCCAATAAATGTATTCTCCGTTTTAACCTCTAAATGCTCAGTACTTTTTACACAATCTGATATTTCAGCAATAATTGCAGCATATCATGATATACTGTAATTGGAGCGAGAATGTTTGGTGCGATACCCATATTTTCTCTTTTTATATTTGGTGGTAACTACTGTAAGTTAATCGACTACATAATTTTTCAAGTGATCATATCTTAGATCATTTATATCTAATTTGTGTAAAATTTGAATCATTATTATTCATATACTCTTTGTATAGAATGGGCGAGAAATCATCATACCTCTGACTGTTGGTAATCCAGTAGGTGTTATACCTTCGTGCTTTCCACAGAACAAGGTACTACTAAGTTTTGTTTAACATGGAACAAGGTGTGTTTGGTTATGATAAAGGAAAAAGCCACTTTCACAGCACTACTACAGTTCTTTGTTGTGCAGCGACGCGCAGATACTTATTCCTTAACAGTTCATATAATTAATTGTTCTGTTGGAATGACTTGGACGTTCTTATACCTCTTCCATTCCAGCGACCTGGATATTTACTCAGAAAAATGCTGCTAGAGTGCAATGTTTGGAGATGTTCTATTCAGTTGCACCAATATCTGTTCCCTTGAAGCCATGGTATTAGTCATGTGTCTGGTTCTTTAAATAAGACACACCTTACTTGGAAAATAAGGACCAAACAAATAGTTAACGCGATGTCAACCCAATCAGTATTTCACTATCTTCAGGGGGATGTTGACTTCTCGCTCACCCTGTACTGTAGTATATGAGATATTCTTGCATGCGGTTTAATGTTTACATATATTTCTTCTATTTCAGAATAAGCTGATTCTTCAGAAGTTACGAGCTATGTTGCTGTTCGACAGTGAAAACTTACCATTACAAAATGAGAGTTGCGTAGCAGTAGTTAAGTATTTGCTTCTAAATATACAAGAAACTGACCGAATAATTGCAGAAAATATACAGCTCGTGATTCCATCACTTGATACTAACCAGCTAATAACATTATCAGAATATATAGTGTGTGATCTTGTGACAAAACCAATAAGTCATTGGTGTTCAGTAGTACATGACTCTTCTTTTAAAGAGAGTAAACTTTTGCATTCTGGTATTATATGTGTAATTTTCTCTGAAGTAAAAAAGGTATTTAGCAAAGTGAAGAGAAAGGCTGATTGTGAAGTGTCTTGTTCAATTGGAAAAAAAGTACTTTCTCAACTATGGGATAACAGTTCGCTTGTTGTAGCAGTATCAGATAGTTCTAGTGTCAATGAAAGTGAACTGAATATGTTTAATTCTGTTACTGATGACATGGTACATAGTATAAATGAAGTGCTTTGTGATACCAGTAGAATTCGAGCAACAAATGGTGTGCTATACAATGCAGACGTTATTCTGAAATATGTCGAAGTGTTGAGTGCTATTCCATTTACTTATTGTACTGAAAATACGAAGACTGTTTTGTATCTTGGCTGGTTAGCAGTTGCAATAAATTTAGAGTCAGTTTCACACACAAAAGAAGGGTTGAAAGCTACTTCCGTTTTGTGTGAATTATTAATACAGTTGATGGATGCTTCCAATAGTTTGCTAGTTCTAAATAAAATTCATGTAGGTTATTTATTGATTTGGTTTCTTTCAATTAAATGTGTGCAACACTTAAATAGAAGAAAAAGAGTGTTTCTCCTACAGAAATTAGTAGATTTGGCTTTAAACAATGACAAATCAACAGAAGAGCTTCAGGTAACCATCGATTATGTAATTGAATCTTTGAGCAGTGGTCATTCAGAAGTAGGTGTGGAAATGTGCACGATATTTCTCCGTGCTATAACTAAGGTGAGTATAATAAATTTTTAATACAATTCTGTTAGTCTGTGAAAAATAAAGCCTTATTTACTTAATTTACTATTCGCGCTGGTGATCGACAGGTCAGTAGAATGTTTCCTAAATCTAGGCTTTGTTTCATACCTTAAGTTTTACTATCTGCAAGACATTGTAATCACTTTTCCAGTATATTTCGATAGACAAAAGATTTTTTTTTTTGTTTGTTTTGTTTAACACGTTTCTCTTAAGAGTACAGACAAGAAAAGAAATTTTCTTCTATTAATTGATATGAGTTTGCCTTTCTGATTGTGTTTGAAATTAAAATTCATATCAGAACATTCTGAATATAGAGTGGAGATTACATGTCTACATTCCGGTGTGCGAATGTCGTCAGCTCTTTTATTTTCTTTCCCGTGTTTATTTGTTTATTTATTTATTTATTTATTTTATCTTGTAAGACCGTTTACTTTTGACTTAATGCTTTCAGCAGCTTTCTTTCTGAAAATATATCCCTTCTGTCTAACGTGCAGTTGATATGCATTTCTTCTAAAAATTATATAGCTATTGTTGTACTTGCTTCAGTTCTATTAAGAAAATGAGGAAAAAATAGTGTTCATATTTGTTAAATCTTGTATTTGCATCTATTAAGAGAAATGAAGAGTTTTAAGAATTAACTGAACAGAGAAAACTGTTATTCAAACAAGGAAGTAAAATGAAGCTTTAAACATCCTTCGTTTTGCCTAATAGGCTAAAGAAGTCACATGGTGAATATAAGCAGATGAAGATGAGAAAATTTATTAAAATGAAGAAGTAAAGGAAAATTCCACTGACACTATGTTGTCTTACATAAGCTTACATGTCTGATGTTGAACCTACAACTTCTTGTAGCAGAGGTGAGAGCTGTACGAATGAGCGTCCATGTTTTGACCAACAAAGTAATTATTTTATAAATACGTACGTGTAACGCTGTTCAGTGAGATCTCTGTCATATTACTGCTTGATTTTATACCATTAACTCTGTTGATATTATTATTTCTTATGGGGGAAAAGTGCAGACTGAACGTGTTTCAGAATAAAATCCTGAGGTGAATATTTGGACCTATGAGGAACGGAAATGAGGAATGGCAGAAATTCCATAACGAGGAACTGTATAATTTATACACTTTACCTAAGACCACGTTTCCATTTTACATGAATCTTGTAGCTGTCAAAAAAAAAAAAAAAAAAAAAAAAAAAAAAAAAAAAAAAAAAAAAAAACCTTGCTACCCGATCTTTCTATCTACTGTTTAGACTTTACAACTTCTTGTAAACAAGAAAGGTATCACCACCTTTGCAGCACCGCACTTCAGTGGACAAACAATTAACCTCCTCATTAAAAACGTGGATTTTGGCGCATTCCCCCTTCTTGTCCAAAAGAATCCGTTGTTTCGGAAGCGGCGAAACTGGTTTTTCCTTTATGTCAGCGGGAGGGCGATAGCAGGTAGCAAGCAAGACGTCCCAGAAAGTTGGACACTGTTCGACTCTTTGCAACATGGAAAAAATGTTTTATGACCCTTACAAGACTATGTGTACACGGTGAAATATGGTAGGGTTTCAAGATTTTTTTTATGACAGCTATAAGATTCATTTAAAGTGGAAACGTGGTCTAACATTATTAAGGTCATTAAGTTTAGGGGAGTCAGATGGACAGGTCATGTGGCCAGGATGGAAAAAAGTAGGAACGCTTTCAAAATTTTACTGGAAATCCAGTCAGAGAAAGACCATTAGGAAGACCTAAGCGTAGATGGAAGGACAATATTAGGATGGATCTTGTAGAAATAGCAATATAAAGTGGAAACTGGATCCAGTTGGTTAAGGAGAGAAGTTAATGGGGAGTTTTTATTAATTCGACATTGAACCTCCGGGTTCCATAAGTCCTAGAATTAGTGAATATTGTTATTTCTTCCTTCGTAGCTGTATGGTTAACGTACACATCTTTGTTGCGGAAGACCCGGGTTCGATTTCCTGTAAAAGCTCATGTGATTCCATGTTAAGCTGTAGTTCATATCTTATACAACCTCAATCCTGGAATAAGACATTAAATTCTCGAGCATCCAACCAAACCACCACTGTCCTATTTCTATTTCTATTTTTCAGTTCATAGTTGAAATATGTTACTTTTCTTTTCAGCCAGGAGTGTGTAAGAAACGTTCACAGGACACAAAGAGACTCCTAAAAAGTATTCTGAAACGAAGTGTTCGAGAGCTGTTGAGGGTATCAAAATCTACAGACATGAACTTATCATTACTGGAAGGCTACGGACTAATCGTAGAAAGATTATGTGCACGAAAGAGAATAAAGAAACTAGAGAAGGCTTCTGTTCATGTGGGAAAATTTATAAAATACGCCTTAGATGTTTTAAGAAACCAAGACGAAGACGCTACTGGTGTTGCGATAAAATTAATTACGACATTGCTAAGGCACAGAAATATGTTTAAAGATAGTTTGCCAGAAGACTTCATTTCTAATGTATGGATAGTGTGCGCGGAACGCTCTGGACCAGAAGTTCCTTACCTAAATGCATTGTTCAACAAGTCAACGTATCAGGAGTTTTCTGTGATAGCAGATGATTTACTTGAGAGAACGGTAAGTTACATAGTAAAGTTTGTGAGCAAATTGAAAAATGCACAGGAAAGCGTGGTAGATTATCTAGAATATAATTTTAATGAGATCATAGTGACTGTGTAGAGAATATTTGCCTTCTATATATGTTTAATTATCTTATCGCTTGTTCATTTTTTATATTCGAATACTCACGTTGCTATTTTCGAAAGGCAGTAATTCAATGGTGTTTTAAAGATGAATAAAATTTATAAAGGATTTGCTCGTAAGAAATGCTTTTGTCAGTTTTTTTTTTTTTTTTTTCACATTTTCGTAGATCTTATGTAGGGAACTGTTAAAGGGAATATACATATCTTTTAACTAGGTAAACCTGGCTCTATGGGTGGAAAATTTTATGGGCAGCTCCAGCGAACGTCTCACTACAACGAGTTCATAGTTTTATTTTAAAATTGCATTTGTTATAGTAATATATACAAAACATTATCTGTTTTTGTTTATGGTTGTTCTGGTTCTTTTGAAATTTGTTATTTTTAGGCTTCTTTGAACCTAACGGATGCGAATTCTTCTCTCGATGGTGGCACTCTTGCACTGTGGAAGGTGATGCTCTCATGCAGATTGAAAAGAAAAAAACTACAAAAACGACAAATGATCATACAGAAAGTCTGCCAGATCTTTCTAGACACCATACCCCACTGGAATTCTTCTGAATCGTACCTAAAAGGAGTTATTTTGCCAGTGTTTGATTTTGAGTTAGCTGTTATTAAGGTTACTGAGGTAATGTTGCATTCTTTTTTTTATAAGTATTTTACTTCCTTTGAGTCCTAATTTTTAAACTCTTTAAGTAATAATAATATGCATTGTTTCTCTAATAAAATTGCTATACTATCTACAGTTATAACGTAGTAAATTTCATGCCTTTCACTCTGATTTAAAACTGGATTTTTATTGTTATTACGTGGGAGAGAGAGAAATAAACAGTGTCTTGATAAAGTACCGTCTGCTTTCAAAAGGTCACTTTTCAACCCCGAAGGAAGGATATTTAGTTCTTTTTCAGTCAGTAGTATCTAAAAGAGGTAATGAGGATATTTATAGTTACTCAGACGATATTAAAGAAGTTTATATTAAGTATAGGTACAACATCTCAAATTTGCATAAAGGAGATTGAGGTAAAAAAAAATTACTTTGTTTACTAACAGTGTGCTCTTTGCGTAAGATCACTAAAGATGCATCCCTAATTATATCAATATAGTCTATTAGGTTTTTTAGAGTAAAATCGATGGCATTTTGTTCACTATACGAAGTAAAGAGTACTGTTATGTGCACAGAATTTACTATATCTTTGTTAATGTATGCAACCAGTCTTAATTTCTATTTATTTATTTTTGTGAATCAGATATTCATAAATTGATACAATAAGAAGCACACAGAAAATATCTAGGTATATGAATCATGTGTAATTTTAGATCTCATATTTATCAACGAACTTCAAAGGTTCGTTACTGAATTCTCTATGTCTGTCTGTGTTTGTTTGTCTGTCTGTGTCTGTCTGTCTGTTTGTTTGTGAATTTTTCAATTTTGAGCCCTCCATTCGATAAAGCATCTGAAACTAACTGGAAAAAGTGATGGAATTTTCGCGTCACTCGTACCATTCCCGAGATACTGGCCAAAAAATTTCCGATTTCGAGAGATTTAAGGATTACGAGGGGGTTGAAGGGAAGAAGTAGTGATGGTTAAGTTGTAGTTATAAATTTAAATTAAAGGGCGAACCGTAAGTCATAGAGAGATGATATTGGTGTTGATCAATACCAATATTGATTCAATACCAATACCAGTTATTGATTCAATAATTATTGCGTCATTAGTTATTGATTCAATTATTGCGTCATTAGTTACTGATTCAAAATTAATTCTTTTTAAGTTTGTTCTGGCAATGCTCTTCGAGCATTCTCAACTGGTTTAAAGATATAAATTGATTATTGTGTAATTTGTCAAAACAATTACTTACTACTTTTAAATTGTACTATACTGTTTCAGCAAACATTTTCGTCTTCATCAATAGTTTAGGATAACTCGAATGGATCTGTCTCCTCTCAGAATATTATCGTGCACTAGATGCATGTTCCCAGTTGAACATGAACGTGGTTTAAACTCTTGTTGTTGTAAATCTCTTGTACTCAGGTCTGTGATTTTTTAAAATGAAAACTAACTGTTTAACATGGTGTTCCAAATAATCTATAAAACTGTTGTACCACATTTCTGTTAGAAGGAAGGAATTAGAGTTCTGGGCTGTCGTCATCAAAGGCCATTTAGCGTGTCACGTATATGAGGGATGACGTCCCTCGGCGAACACACTATCCGGTGAAAGGGAAGGAAAGAAGTGGCCTGAAACCATTATGTCAGGTACCATCCCGGCATTTGCCTGGTGTGAATGGGGGAAAACCCAGGAGAAACCTCACTCAAAAAAAAGCTGTTACACTTTTTCGACCGAGTGTCCCCACCAGGAATCGAATGCATCTTTGTTAGAAGAGCAAGTGTTGGTTTCCTATCTTCTCTATATACGGCACTCGGAAAGTGATTACACTTGGAAGTGTTTTACAATAGTAATTGTGTGTTCTTTTAAATTAGAGCACATTGACCATGCGTCATTACCAAGTAAGTGTAACACATAAGTTTAACCTATCTCACCTGAATGTTCTATCTCTTGTCGCATCTTCATAACATTTGATGCATTACGCAAAGGTGTCTAGAAGAAAGAAAAAAAATCGAGTTCGTTTATTAAAGAAGAAAAAGTTTGTCATGAATTAAATAAAGCTGATTTAAATCACTTAACTCTGCTTGTACTCGAACAACTTTTCTTTTTAACTTCTTTTCACTGTTTTACAGTAGATTTTTCGTAACGACAATGTAAAATCAGTTTTGTGAAATTGTGCTAACTATTGAATAGAACTTTTAAGCCTGCTGCTATAAACATTATACATATGATCCGAACCACATGACTTCCTCTGGGAATCAAACTCGGCCCTCTCTCGCCAAAAAACTGCTGTATTAGAAATACATAATGTATATATATTAGGGTGACCCTTACATACGGTAATTTCGTGGTACAATACACAGACCCGTAAAATGTATTCTGTGTGGACATAAACACACATTAGTGAAATAGCAGCTTCCTAAGAGAACGTTAACTCGTGCCGACTTGACGACAAAGTCATGAAATGACGTTTCCATATTATAATGTAATTTAGGATGTCCAACCATGATAACGGTAAAACCAAAAGAGACAGAGAAACGAAACTTTGCACGAAGCAATTAGAGAAAGGAGGACACCTGCCCGTGTATTGTCGAACATCACCTGATGGACAGTGTTACCAACCCAAGAGAAAGTTATGTTTTTGTAAATGGAATGACCTAAATTGATATCACCAACAAAGTCCAGTCCAAGCTAATGTTGGAAGCTACGTAGGCAGTCGATACATTTTGCCAATATATATCAATATTTATTGAAGCTTTCCTGGCGACGTATTGTGAACAGGTCTTCTCGGGCTAGCAGCCAGGTAAATATTGTTATATCTTGCGACGTTTCAAGGGCTGACATCGTCCTCATCTTCAGGCGAATATGATGGTGCAATAGAGTGTATGGAATATATATAGTCATGTATGTATGATTGACCTCTTCTGATTGGTGTCCATGTTTTAATCAGTTGGAATCCTGTGTCTCTGTTAAGGTTCGTTTTTTCTTGTGTGATTGCAACGGCTTCTTTTATCCTCCTGTCTCAAACTCTTGAGCATTTTGCTTTTATTTCGGCATCTGTGAACAAAATCTTATGTTGCTGTTAGATGCTATGTTTAGCCAGTCCGGATTTTTCTGGTTGGTTTAGTCTGATGTAACTGTTGTGTTCTTTGCACCTGGCTTCAATGGTTCGTCCTGTTTGTCCAATATATGACTTACCACATTCACATGGAATGCGGTAAACTCCAGGAGTTCGGAGGTCCAGGTCGTCTTTGGTTGGTCGTATTAAGTTTTTTATTTTTGCTGGAGGTTTGTGTATTATCCTGATGTTGTATCTGTGCTGAGCTTTCCAGAAGTGTTCCCGGTATATGGGAGGCAGATTGTGTTCTTCCGTTCTTCATTCACAGTTTCTTCTGCACTTTTGTCCTTGTTGTCAGTGTCCTTGGTTCTGGTCCTTTTCAGGGCCATATTTATATCTCGCATTGAGTATCCATTCTGTAGCATGGTACTGCGAAGGTGATTAAGTTCCTCTATTAAACAATCCTTGTCGGAGATGGAGAATACTGTATGTGCTAAAGTGTTGAGAACTCCAAGCCGTTGAGCTTTGTGATGGAAACTGTTTGCGTTCAGATATAAATCTGTATGTGTTGGTTTCCTGTATACCCTATGGCCTAGGCTGCCATCCGGCCTTCTGTATATCATGATGTCAAGAAATGATAGACGTCCTTCTTGTTCAACTTCCATCGTAAATTTAATATTCGGATGCTGGTTATTGAGATACTGCAGGAATTCCTGTAAGGAGTTTCGTCCATGTGGCCAGATGGTGAACGTGTCATCAACATATCTATAGAACAAACAGACAGCGTCGCCATGCGTTCTCCACTCTCACCTGCAGTAGCCAATTTTTATATGGAGCACTTTGAACATGAAGCACTGAAGAAAGCACTACTTGCACCCACACATTTCTGGAAAGCAGCAGACTATTTGCCAGGTACAACATCAGACAATACACAAACCTCCAGCAAAAGTAAAAAAACTTAATACGACCAACCAAAGACGACCTGGACCTCCGAACTCCTGGAGTTTACCGCATTCCATGTGAATGTGGTAAGTCATATATTGGACAAACAGGACGAACCATTGAAGCCAGGTGCAAAGAACACAACAGTTACATCAGACTAAACCAACCAGAAAAATCCGGACTGGCTAAACATAGCATCTAACAGCAACATAAGATTTTGTTCACAGATGTCGAAATAAAAGCAAAATGCTCAAGAGTTTGGGACAGGAGGATAAAAGAAGCCGTTGCAATCACACAAGAAAAAACGAACCTTAACAGAGACACAGGATTCCAACTGAGTAAAACATGGACACCAATCATATCCCGACATTTCAAGCACCAATCAGAAGCCGCCATTTCAACCACCAATCAGAAGAGGCCAATCATACATACATGAGTATATATATTCCATACACACTATTGCACCATCATACTCGCCTGAAGATGAGGACGATGTCAGCCCTCGAAACGTCGCAAGATATAACAGTATTTACCTGGCTGCTAGCCCGAGAAGACCTGTTCACATATATCAATATATTTAACCAAATTTGCTTCTTTATAAAACAACAGGCATTCAGGCGAGCAGAAATATACAATTTAGTTTCGTTTATATGTTTAGACGTAACATCTTTACGCAATACCGAGGTTATTAAGGAGAATACTTACGCTTAAAGTGATATCCGAGCTGCTACTTTGTTTACACTTGAAAGAAGGGTTATAGTTCGACCGAAAATTGAACATGGGACACTTTGATTAAAAGGTGACAAGGAGATAAAATTAATGTGGTTGGTATGTGGAAACATCATCATGAAGTTCACACGATTTAAAACATTTTTTGTTCTCTCTTTTGATTTAAACCATTTTATTTTTTTTAACAGCTGGTTTAAACCATGGTTAAAACCACTTTGGTTTAAACCAACCAACCCTGCTCATTATCTTAATCTCAGATACGAGACAGGTAAATTTCTTAATAGGAAATCGTGCCAAATAATTATGAAAAAATAGTTAAACGGTCGCGTCGAGGGAAGTTGAATTGAGACCTCAGTTTGTTGAGTACTGTGGTGGTCAGGATTCCCATGTAAGTACCTTCTCACTTACATTGTCTTTGATTATTCATTATTATGTCTCTAGTCGGTATTAAGTATTCTTCGCGTGAATTGAATCATCTGATAGGAAAGCTAAATGATATATTTCATTTTATACTGACAGAGTGTACGACTGAGTTAGTGACGTTTACAAGTACGGCACAGATAGATGTAGTCCTTCAAATGTAGTCACAATTTACAAATGTAGATGTAGATGTAGTCACAATTTACTAAATTATGATTGATTAATTACTCTATGCTGTAATATAGTGAATGATACATTAACGAACAGTGTGAGCTGCATTCAAATGAGACAACGAGCATTTTCGTAAAAGATTTTTATGTTCGGATAACGAACCTTACAGAACAAATACACGAAGAAGCAACAATGTATGTAGTACTCTTTGTAGAACAGTATATTGCTGTCATCTATGCAGTAACAGGTGTCTCGAATGAGACTTGGGTAGATGTATACATAATCTTTTCGTACACTAATTGATTTATGTTCTCTGGATTTTTGTTAACTGCTTTACTGAACTATTTAGATAAAACACTCATATTTGTGTAAAATGCGTACATTACGTAAGTGCAATAATCGCGGTGGCTCAGGGTAGAATGTTCACTTCTAACGCGTGAGGTCCCTAGTTTCTTTCCAGCGCGAGCCAAATGAACTTCGTGGTGGACGAACACCGTGTGCGAGGGTTTCCTCGGGGTTCTTCCGTTTCCCCACTTCATTTTACCGTTATCATCCCTTTCATATTAAATATAGGTGTCATTAATCTGATGTATTTGTGTAGCAGAAATATTTGGTAAGCATCGTTGCAGTAGATGAAATACGAGGGCCCAGTTGGATATGATTCAAATTAGAATGGCATTCTGATTGATTTGGGAATTATGAGAAAATAGTATAATCTATAACAATAACATTATCTTAACTTCATTTTCAAAACTCTTGAAAATTATTTCGCTAGACTAGTATTTGTATCAGTTTAACCCACAAGCGATACAATTTAAAATAAACTTACGATAACTTGAAACAAAATCGTTGGTATATCTATATTTTATATGTTTCCACAGTAATGATTCCTGAAGCTTTTTTCTTTATAACCTTAAATGGGAGTTACATGAAAATCCTTCTTTCTCTTCCTCAGGCATACCTCAAGTTGCGTAGGAATTTAGGGTTTTTCACCAGCAGCGTTGATACCGTAATATGAATTAAGAATAGTAAATCTAACATAAATGCACAAGATTGTACAGGAAAACGATAAACAAATCAACAAACGATAGTAAATTTGTAGAATTGATAACATAAAACTGAAAATATGAAGTATGATTGTAAAGACATCGGTGTTGTACTAAACTTGATGCATTACAAACGCATGAAACCAAACTGGCATGTTAGTGTCCTTATTTACTGTTATAAGGTCATGATGGGGGAGTATGGTTGCTCACAGTATGCCTACTCAGGGCGCTGTCGATGCCAAACACCGGTCCGCAATTATTAACATGCTAACTCACTCTATGGTTTGCAATCTTTAATTCTATTTGCGGATGCTAAAGAGAAGTTAAGAAGTAACGTGGATAAGCATTTTTTTTTTTTTTTTTTTTTTTTTTGATCTCTACAATTGCATTTTAATGCTTCATGCTTCATTTTATATTAATATTTTATAACAATAACAACAATGAAATTTAAACATGATTTCTAAGAAGCAAACGCAATTTGAATTAATATTATGTTACAGGTGGATGGATCAACATTTAAAGTTTAAACCTAAAATACTGTTAAATTTCTCTGAACGTTGATATATTTATTTTATTTATTTATTTATTTATCTAAAGAAAGAAGAAAATTAATATATTGGGTGTATCCAATATATTAAAGAATATACATAAAAATACATAAACATATTATATTATAAAATAACAAATACAAAATATTAATGGAATAAAATAATAAGAAAAATAACTGCTACAGAAATTAACAAGTAAATTTTCTACTTATAAGTGCATTACTTCTCTAAAGGAAATCGGACTTCCTAGATTCCCTTTATTAATATTGTTTAACGTACTCCTCATTATTTTAATACTTAAGAGAGAAAGAGGTAGTATCTCTTTAGTAACTTTCCAAGTATTTCTAGTAGGTTGGATCGAAATAAATGTCGTTTTCGCCCTGCTGGCCTTATAGCGGCAGAACAAGATCATGCACAGGGAGTCATTTAGCAGAGTAAAGGCCATAGGTTTCGAATGTATTTCTCTACCTCCTGACCGAATGTTCAATGCCATGTCAGTACCACTGCGGCACAGGGTTGGCAGAAACCATGGTTTTTATTGAATTTTTTTTTTTTTTTTTTTGTTTAAATAATTTGCACTATGTATTTATATCACATATGGACAGAGATAAGCTCGTTTCGCCTTGGTGTTATTATGCAACAACCGGGTTATGCTGGAAGGGGTCAAATAAGCTTAAAGCGGAATCCAAACAGCTTCTCGGCTTACATCCGAGAGAAATTATCTTCCATTTGAACTCGAAACCGGGACTAATTGGCCACAAATGGGATGCGTCTGCCGACTCACTCACGAAGGACTCCTGATAAAAATACGTTGTACTGATCTTTACATACTTGTTAGTATAATTGTTAAGAGTCATGTCAGAAGGACAAAAAGATAAACCGTTGCACAAGTGAAACCATTATACAGAATTACACATGGACAATTTCAAAATACTGCAGAGTACAGAAAACTAATTTAGTCCAAGTTAGTTTACTACGACTTTTATTAGTCCAAGTTAAAGAAATACAACGATTTAATTGCATATCAGTAAGAAAAGTGACTGAAGATATGAATCATTTGAGTCCACTTTGGCTCTGACCCATATATACAAATTACATAAATAGATACAAAAGATAATTCTGATTTCAATACATGCCTCTCGTAGGGTTTGTATGACACCCCCAAAAAAGTATGCCATTTCGATGTATTTTATCAATAATAAACATTATTAAAATGAAACAATATTTAGAATTGGGCTATGTTTAGTAGAAGGGGTCCAGAATCACGTAAAAAACACAAAATTTACAGGAGAAATGGATGATGCAAGTACAGTAGACGTAACTTGACGTAACCAAATTTAACCTTAACTAACCTAATATTAGTAGAAATAAGCGAAATTCTATCATTTTTGGAAAATTATGCTGGACCCCTACACTGATATAATCTAATGTAAACTAACCTAACCTAACCCAAACTAACCTAAATTAACACAACCTTACCTAAACTAACCTAATCTGAACAGAAATTACCAATATTGAAACATTTTTTTAGAAGAAAGAGCTGGACCCCTTCTGCTAAACATTAGCCTTAGAATTTTTTGGATTGCAATTACATAACAATAATAATAAACTATATTTAAAAAATCACAAAAGAAACATTCATGAACTTATGAAAAAAACAAAAGTTGCTTTTGTAGTATCATCTCTTTAAGTAATGAATGGGAAATTTAGGTCTGAATATAATACGAATAATATACGGGAGTGAAACGTGATAACCCACAAATGGGTGTTCAAGATTTTACGAACACTTACACTTTTACAAACATTTTTCGTTTTTTGGTTTAAACCAGTTGGTTTTTTTGAACCTTGGTTTAAACCAGCCAACCCTGTTGGAAGCAAAAACGAAAATAAAGACAAAAGACATGGGAAATGCAGATCAGTTGCAAACTTTTCGAGAAATAATGTGAAACACATGTTAAAATGCTAACGTCGTTGGCATACGCAGCGTTGCTGTCTTTTACAAATCACACTTCTCAGCTTTAACAAGATACCGAATATCTCAGTCAGTACGTGACTTATTGATCTCACATAACAACAGTGATGCTTCTAATACTCTACTGCCTTGCATTATACGTTTTAAACCATACTACAGTAGGGAGCTTTTCCGAGTTATGGTACCTTTTCCAAGTTCAACTTTTCTCTTTTGTTGATGGCAACACTGTTCGACGGACCCTTCTAGACTTGAAATCAGCGTAAACAGTTCTTGTCAATATTTAATTTAATGTGTACAAAACGTTAGTACCTCACTCCTTGTGTGCGCCAATGGTGTTTGCATTTAACACGTGTTTCACGTTATTTCTCGAAGAGTTTGCAACACTGATCTTCGTTTACCACTTCTTTTGTCTTTATTTTCATTGCATTATTCAGTTGCACTATTTCACTGAAGGATACATAGAAGTAGAGGAGAAGTTTTATTACTATTACGTGTATATTTTGAAACACTGGATGCTAGTGCGTGTGATTCCGCGTTTGATTCCCATTGAAGATATTTGCTTTGGATAAAGTCCTAAGCAGTGGTTGAGATGTTACTTGAAACAGGAGATCCCATCTCATATAGCCTCAATGCTGAAGGGGACGTTAAATTCCCAGTCGCTCAATTCTCTGTACGAGCACACAATATAGTATATGGAAGTTTCTTTCTACATAGAATACGAATTGGTATTGAAAACGCAGAGTGAGCGGACATAGGGTAAGTAGTAGTTGGAAAATATATTTCTGCTGTAACATGCAAGGGTGTTCGCTAGTATTAATTATAGAAATAATTGTACCTTGTTCTTTAAATAGATTTATTAGGAATATGCTTCAAGATGCAACGTAAAATGGAGTCATAGAGGTCGTGGATGGTAGCAAGTGGAATATTACACCATTCCGTGTCCGTTTCGTAAGAGAGGGCGGAGGCGAAAATTGCATTCGATTCGTGTCCTTTAACAAACTACAGATGTTTATGTTCAAGTACGGGGATTGAGCGGATCAGGATAGGTGATCAACTTTATCCCGATGTTTCTTAAATCACGTCGCAACAGCTCCTAACTGTACGAATATGGTGTCATTGCACGGAAAAACATTCGGACCATACGATCCACGTAGTTCCTCCAAATGGTAACATAATCACAGGCAGTAACACGACCGGTGTTAGCACAGGATCCAATGAAAACTAGAATACTGCGGCCCACAGCATCACAGAGCTTCCTCCATGTTTCACGGTTGGGCGGAGACACTGTGGATCATCGCTTCTTTGGGCGTCTGCCACATACAGACACGGTCCGTTGTTTGAATAATGATTCATCCGACTATATCCCGTTTCCAGTCATCAGCGGTTTCGCCCCTTCAACCTGGCATCATATTTCTATGTCTTGTAACTCGCGGCGATTTGTGATTGTTGACACAGGCTGTCGAAGGTGCTGCTTGAGTTCCTCCGTCACTTGAACCACAGTCGCACACGACAGTTGTGAGTTACAATCCGCTTTAATCCTCGACACAAGCTGTCACTGAAATTTTCCTTCCGACCACTGCTGTTCATTGCAGATGTGGTTTTGTCATGAGTTTTGTAGGCTGTCATAATCTTGGACACTGTTGAATATATACCCAGCATATTTGCCATTTTAGTCACGCTCGCACCACATAATCGAGCGCCAAGAATTTGCCCTCTTTAGAAATCAGAAATATCATTCATTTTACACTATCACCGTGTGGTCAGTTCACTGCATACTGCCCTTGCACTGGTACTTACGTAGTACGCAGTTTGCAGTAGTATACCTCCATCAACAGCCCGGCGCTGCGGTCGCCTCCTGATCGTTACAACGCAGACATCTGACATGTTGCCATGAAATTGATAAATAGCTGTATTTTGCATGTTGTTGAAGAATTTTTGCTAACAATCTTTTCTTTCATAAGAAAATGCTCGATAAAATGTTGAATATAATGCAATTTTATTTTCGATTTTCTTGTAGGCTTCATTGCAATTAGAAGTATTGGATTTATGCTTAAGAAGTTGTCTAGCGGTTCCATTGAGGGAAATTACGGATGTTGAACTCCTTTCAACTGTTTGTTGTTCTGCATTCCAAGTACTTCAGTCACTGCTCGTGTATCATTCTCCATTAATATTGGACATAATTCCTTCTTACCAGCAAAGACTGCGACATCTTGTTAGTGTATTAGCTTCTCGCAGTGATCAGAAGTTGAAGCTTAGTGAGTCAGAAGTGAGATGTTTAGCTTCTTGTGTTCGTAACTTTGAAAGGTAAGTAATCATGTTATGTTGTTGATAGTTAGTAATTTCGTTATTTAATAGTAGGAAAGAAATGACTATAGATTTATTACGAATACCAGATTATACATTGATTACAGATAGTATCTTCCTGAACATTTTGGAGAATGAAATCCTGTATCATTAGCCCGTTTAAAATGATTAGTTTTACGGAAATTTTATATTTGCATCTAGGAAGCTGCTGCTCCTACCCTTACGTTCATGGTTCATACGTCGTTATCATTGGAATGAATCAAGCTTTCAAATGATACCCGAGACACGCCTCGAATGAAAAATTCGAGAATTTTCAAGAAAAGGGTAATCAGGTAGCCCATGTGCGGAAAATTTTGCGCGTATACTGTAGGTTGTAAGATATGATTAAATGCTGTCATAGATAATAAACTGGAGTGTCAAAACTTGATCTGTGCCAACTATCTTTCAATGCTTCAAATCCGATAGATCATCTTATCTAACTTGTTGTGCCTAAATGCTTTTACTACCAACAAACATAAATGCACTGATTACTATTCATATATTTATTCCACTAAGTTTCATTTAATCTCCATGTATCTATTTCCTGCTCACAGATTACACTTACGTTAGAGAAATAACACCAAAGACTCCTAAATACCCATATACGTTTTACTCTTATTGAAATCCATCTTGATGTGATCATTTGTTTTCACAGTGTCATTCTTAGCAACTAACATTCCATATCTAGGCATGTACTAACTTCTATAACCTTTGTTATCCATACTCCATATCCTCATTCCCAACATAGGTAACGATTTTTTACATTTATTACATTTTTCCTTTCGCCTTTGGGTAAAGTTGAGTAAGTGGAGACAATAGAAAGCATTCCTTATATGAAAATGTTTTCAAAAAATATTTAAAAAATAATAAAAACATAAGCAAAACGCAAAATTAAGCTCGATTGAGTGTATTCTTTCAATCGTGCTTTCGAGGGAAAGGGAAATTGACCATTTCACCAAAGGTGCTGAATGAGGACGAAAGGGAGAGAGCGTGTAAAATGTTGAATCTGATAATTTAAACCTAGTGTCTAGGTCTGCAAAATATATATTATTTATTATTCTAGTTGATTAGGGGAAAATATGTTACTAGTGTATTATCGTTATCGTGTTTTCTTGGTCTTATTTTTCCATGAACATGGGAAAGTCTATGTGGCTAATTACATATCAGTTAAAATTTCAAAAAAGTTCTGGAAAACCGGTAAAAGTCAGGGAATTCTTTCACGTAATATTTGTCGCCACCATGTCAGGTAAATCGTCCTGAGCTATAAAAAGCTGTGCGAGGACGCTCAACTTTGTAGAATTACTGTCATAACCTTCAAGTACAAGTAGTTCGAGCCCTCAGCTGAACACATGGGTCTGTAGAAACACGGAACCTACTTCATGTATCGTGAGTTATTAAAAAAAAGTAAGAGGGGTCTTCATTAAAGGTTCCCCCTCACCCACTTACCGTCGACTGAGCTAAACGAAATTTGGTACGGCTCTTAGTCCTCTATATAGGAACCTCCAAGGGCCACACATTTTTCGTATCGCTTTATATACTTGTGGAGACATTTGTAGAAGTCCGCAGATCGTTCCAGAAGCCTTGACTTAACCTCAGAAATCAGCGTTTTATCATCTTGGAAATGCTTTCCCTTCGGAAATGACTTTGTGGTTGAAAAGAGGTGAAAAGTCAGATGGTGCAACATGAGAAAAGTACGAGGCATGGAGGATCGCGCAGGATGGTGCATCTATCTGGACAACAATCAAGTTGTGAACTGGAGTGTTGTCTTAAAGGATACGGACACCTTTGATCAGCATTCCACGTCTTTTGGTTTTGATTTAATCGCGTAATCTCTGCAGCAGTGAAGCATAGAATTTCCCTGTAATTGTACTACACTTCACCAGGAAATCCATCATTACTCCATGCGGTCCCAAAATACTGTCAACATAACCTTGCCCACTGAGGGTTGAACTCGGGCCTTTTTTGTAGTTGGTGAGAAAGCAGCAATTGCTTTGACTCAGATTGTCTCTGAGTCATACTAATAGTAGTACGTTTCATCCTGAAAGAAAGAAAAAAAAAAGTCATCCTGGTTTTGGAAAGGTACCGATAGCCAGGGAACCTATCGAGCAGACACCTTATGCATATGCAGATACTCATGGATCCTCATAGACCCTATACCTGGAAATCTTAAGCTAGTTGGCGAATGGTTATGTGATGATCCTCCAAGATGGCAGCTTCAACTTGCTCACTGGTCTCTAGCAATGATGGACTGGGATCACTCTGGAAGGGGGCTTATTTCTACGAAGTGCGACCATACTTGAACTGACAATGTCAGTGCTTCACAACGTCTATTATGGGGCTTCCTCTCCGTAAGTCTCTTTCATCTCTTCAAATGTTTCTTTTAGTGTGCGGCCTCTCAAGTATAAAAATTGATCGTTGCTCGGGATTCAGTTGGATCCATCTTTACATTTTCCTTCACTTTAGTGTCTGTAACACAGAAAATGTTAAAAGATAAATCTTTCTCATAACATATTATCAATACCATGTAAAATTTCAATACTCTACATTAACTACAACAAGATGAGGAAAATTTTTAATGAACATTTAATGACCGATAATTTATTATGAAAATTGGGGGCCGCGGTGGTTCAGTGGTAGAGCGTTTACATCTGGTACATGGAATCCTTGGTTCGATCCCAGCTCGCGCGAAGTGAACTTTGCGATGGGCAAACCGTGTGCGTGAGTTTTCTCGGGGTTCTCCCGTTTTCTCCCACTTCATTCCACCATTTCATTCATTTCTCATCGTCTCCTTTAGCCTAGCCAGCATAAGCATGGGTCGTAAAACTTCATTTCATTGTGAAAATTATTTTGCAACAATTCACCGTTGAGTTAAAAATGTAACTTTTCAGTGTGGAAATGATATTTCATTGTGTAATTTCATTATAACAGTCGAATGGTATAATGTAATGTACACTCAGATGTCAAAACAGTAAATGCCAAATGAAGGTGGTAAAAATATATTCTGGTGAGATTTCCTTAAGTACCCACTCTTTCCGAGTTCCTTGCTTAAGACAAAACTTGGATGAATTTATGACGTTTGCCAGTTGTAAGGTCTTATCTCATGAACCAGATTGAATATCGGTCAGTTTTATTATGGTAAGGATACTTAATTATCTTAAGTTTGACTGGACCATGACTATAGGAGATATTATTTTCGAAGTCGTGCTGAAATTTCATCATATGTACTGAGAACATCAGTGGAAAGTATAATCACAGCATGGATAGATAACACGTTGGATCTTGAGTGCTTAAGCAGCTTTTTTTTTTTTTTTTTCTCGTGGATTTCAATTTTAAAATAACTGAAAAAGAAAGTGAATAATCAAAATTTGTGCTTCATAGTTGTCTATTATTTAGGAGGTTTATGAAACAAAATGGTCTTTGAGATGTTTATTACTGTGTAATTTGATAGCTCTTCTACTTCGCTGCCGTACAGAGAGTAATCAAATTAGTCAGTAATAGACAATATCTCAGACAATGACCACTTGTTCCACATCGGGGAATGGAAGCTCAATTGATCGCTTCAGTTGTTGTAGATGACCATGAAAATGCACTTGTATAACAACATAAAAATTACAACATTTCCCGGTGGCTTCTTGTCGCAACATTCTTTGTGCAAGGTTAATAGTGAGCGAAGGTCAGGACAAATGCTTCGTCAAGCGCTAACCCAACACCGAACTTTGATACGTCCAGGCTTCTAGATAAAAGATAAAACCTGTAACGAACTAATCAATACTTAAGATACTTAATTTTAACTAACTACCATTCCTGAAGTCTGTTACTGTATTGTACAAGAAGAATGGTTATAGGTGATCATTCAAGTAAATAATATACCAGACAATAGGTTGATATTATAATTGGTTATCTCTTTAGTAACTAACTAATACAACAAGATTACACACCAGACAATAGGTTGATATTATAATTGGTTATCGCTTTAGTAACTAACTACAACAACAAGATTACACTATCTTCTATAACAAAAAATAAAAAAAAATGTGAATAATAAATATGACAACGATTTAACTTTACAAATATACTAGGTTAATAGTTAAAGTATTTGTAAAGAAGTTTTTTGAACGATTGTGTGAATAAGCTGATATGAAACTATTTAGTTATGGCGTTTTATAATGCATCAAGTTCCGTTTTTAATTATGATCAACGATAGCTACCGTTGCGCCATGATGATATGACTAAGTGCTCTGTTATGCGTGTATTGAAGCCTTACTTTGCTACTCGCGTGACTCCTGATCAGCTTTTGTTCTTCCCTTGGTGGTTCCAGTAAGATGGTCCTAAGAATTTATGAGGGATGTCCCACAGATCTAAGAAATGCTGGTTGCAAACATTAGAAGCGAACTTTATAAATATGTATGTCAAATGATTATGTGATTCAGCACAGCACTACTGCACTATCATCGGGTGTATAATAAACTGGTATTAATAATTGCTTTTTCGGATAACAAAAATATGAGACTGCATAAGATATTCACTTGTCGCCAATATGATGTACGATTAATTTGTACCATTTTTTTTTTTTTTTTTTTCATGAGCGCACTGTTTCAGCTTGAAGAACTACAAATAAAGAAAATTATTGTTTATGTGCTTGTAACAAATTCATACTATGATAAAATAAGACAAAATTCACTTCTTATAAACAGTTTAATTTCGGTATATGTAGTACTAAGACTCCGCTCCGATGAATGAAAGCAAGCTATAGTCTGCTGGAGCTTTGTAGTCAAAAGCGCGAAATGAGAGCTTGTAGGAGAAGAATAAGCAGCGTAGTGTTCATCTTCGAGAATTCATACAGATTGCAATGCTTGTTTCGCGGGTTGGTGGTAAATACAGCTCCACAAAGAAAAAATGAAATGAAATCTTTGAGTTTTACGTCCCACAGTTATGCCGGTTAGACTGAAGGAGACGGTGATGATGAGTAATGAATGAAATGGTGGAATGAAGAAAGTGGAGGAAACGGGAGAACCCCGAGAAAACCCACGCACACGGTGTTTGTCCACCACAAAGTTCACTTGGCGGGGGCGGGGATCGAACCCGAGACCCCAAGCACCAGAGGTGAACGCTCTACCACTGAGCCACCGCGGCCCCTATCTCCACAAAGAAATGCAATGGATCAATTTGGTTGGTTCGTTACTTTTGGCAACTACGTAACAGTTTGCGAATCAATTTTGGGTTTTATTCCCATGCAGGCTAAAATATAGGATATGCATAGTACGAACTACGACGTAAATTTTTGGTTTGTGAGAACAAAATCGGAACTTAAAATAAAGTCTCAACATTTTAAAAAAATGATAAAACGTTTTAGAAAATAAAGTTCAAAATTGTAATAAGTAAATCGCAAAAATTCAGAGTCCACAAAAATTGTAGCAGTATTTCTAAAGTACCAGGTTGGCATGAAAATCAGTGTTCATTCTTCCGTTACTTCCGAAGTAATAAAAAAATAACAAATCCATAGAGATACTCTTAATAACAGTGACTAACAACGGTAGTTCAGTTCGGATAATCATTCAGTATTCATTTAGATTTAATCCATTGAAGCAGACTTACGGACCGCTTCCCTCTGTCCCGTTTTCCCCATCTAACTTAAATGTTAGTACGTATGTTGCGTGCTCCATCACTATGTACTTCAATTTTGTTCATTAATAGATGGCATGACTGTGCAAAACTTTGCAATTAATCTGGGATTTTATCATTAGACTTTCATTGAAATGCGTATGCTAAGGGTTCAAGGCTTGAGATGGCGTTCAAGTGTTTTCCATCTATTTGGCTTGTGCGACGAACGGGCATTTCAGCTAGTTGTTGAATTGTGACGCTGTGGAAGAGGTACTCGGGAAAGAATTGGGTTGGTTTGAAACTTGAGATGCTTTCAAAGGCACCTGAAATTATTGAGCGAATTGAAGTAGTAGCAAAATTCATCTAGATATCTCATTTTCACCTCCATGATACTTTTCATAGACAAGCTTCTAAAAGACTGGACGATCTATCTCAAAATGGCATCTTACATCGAGCCCTGTGGCCAATTCAATTTTGTCAGACATTGTGCCTGGTGATAAGTAGAATGTAAAGACGCATAGACATACAAATTAAATATTAATATTGATTCGGGTTTTGAAGATTGCAGTGGAATAGAAGTATAGGGAACTTATTAGAAACTTATATATGAGTCGGCAAAGTTACAGTAGATAAGAAAGATATACCGAAGTATAATTGGAAGATTTCGGCAGAAATGTTGCAACCTGAATATTCTTAATTATGTGTTTACAAAAAAAATAGTGAAGAAGAGTCTACAGAAAGAAAGAAAAAAAAAGTATTTTTGCAAGAGGTAAATGAAACGGCTTATAGGTGGTATGATTGTTGTTGCTGAAAATTAACATAATGGAAAAAACATTAGAAAAAAAGGGAAGAGAAACGTTTAAAAAAAAAGCCATGGAGTGGTCTGAATGAACTGTAGATAGTAGAAGAGGAGATAGTAGAGTAATACTGGGAAAGGAAGGAAAGATTTAGGATTTAGATTTGTGGGGTTTGGGCATCTATGTCACGTATGAGGGATGACTCTCCTCGACGAGCACACTATCCGGGGAAAGGAAAGGAACAAAGGATTTGGGAAGGAAGGAAGTGGTCTGGGACCTATAAGTTAGGTACCAACCCGCCGTTTGTCTGGTGTGAGGAAAACCTCATTCAGAATGACTGACCTGAAAAAGCTTTTTACACTTTTTCGACCGAGTGCCCCCACCGGGAATCGAACCCGGGACCGTTCGCACCGGAGGCGAGAGTGTTAGCCACTAGAGCAATGCTAGTTTTAGCGCAGCCAGAACCTTGCTTACCATAATCTCGTCTGGCCGAAATGTTGAAGTCCAAAATCTCGTGGGACGAAGTTTTGCAGGATGAAATCTCGCTGTAGCAATTTCTTCAGTATAGGATATTCAGAATATCGGTGTGTGCGCTATATATAGTCCTGTACTGAAAACAGCATATACAGTGAAACCTCCATAATATGGACATACACCCTCCATTCCAAAAGAAACCGAACGTTTTAAAAAACAAAAAAAGCAATGTACATTTTGGAACAAATCATTTTTATTAATCAATGTATTCCCCTTCTGCATCGATACACATATTTGCACGCTCCAACAAGTTGTCAAACGACTTCTCCATGTCCTTTATTGCAATGGTATTTAGGACGGCGGTCGTCGCCTTCTCAATGGCATCAATCGATGCGTGCCACTTTCCTTTCATCGCCAAATGCAGTTTCGGAAACAGATAGAAATCGCACGGAGCGAGATCTGGTGAATAGGGCGGATGATGCAACCCAATAATGTGATTTTTGACCAAAAATTCAGTTACAAGTCGCGAACGATGTGATGGTGCATTATCGTCCAAAAGAGTCCAACTGCCGATTTCGCGATATTCGGGCCGAATACGACGAATTCTTGCCAGCAAACGCTTCATGACGCCCAAGTAAAACTCTCCAGTGACTGTCTGGCCGGGCTGAACAAATTCTTTGTGGATAATTCCTTTTGAATCGTAAAAACAAATCAGCATCACCTTAACTTTTGACTTCACCAAGCGACTTTTTTTGGGTGTTCCTTCATCCGGCGCTCTCCATTCAGCACTTTGCCGCTTTGTTTCGGGTTCATATTCAAAACACCACGTCTCGTCACCAGTTACAATCGATTTCAAGAAGTTTCGATCCTGCCGAGCACTTTTAACGATGTCTTTGCAATGCGCAATTCGATCAACTTTTTGGTCTTCGGTGAGTTTGTGTGGTACAAACCGCGAATTAACCTTCTTAAGGCCCAAAACTTCGGTCAAAATGCGGTATGCGGTTGTTTGAGGAATGCCTAATTCCATTTCAATAACTTTCACCGACGATTTTTTGTTATGTTTGATGAATTCACGCACTTTTTCGATGTTTTCTTCCGATAATCCGGTTCTGGGACGGCCTGATCTTTCGTCATCATCCAGCGTCTCTCTACCCGATTTGAATCGCCTGAACCACTCGTAAACTTGCGTACGGGATAGACACTCATCACCATATGCATTTTGTAGCATTTGGTGCGTTTCACTAAAAGTTTTACCCAGTTTAACACAAAACTCAATTGCAGCTCGTTGTTTGAAACTCATTTTCCGACCGATGTACACAACACACTGACAGTTGAAACGCAATAACTTTGTTGCCGTGCATCCAAATGTCATGACATTTATACCAGTTGTCAATGAGGGACTACGCCATCTACCGGTAAAATATTACAACAGATGGCACTAGTGGTATTATTTGTTTTCAAAAGTTCGGTTTCTTTTGGAATGGAGGGTGTATATTGGTATTTTGTCCGGTAAAATGAGAGTGTGACTTGAACTGTTCCTTCCTTCTCCTCCTCCATTTAAAAACATTCTAAATTGCTCCGTTTTGATACCGTGTATGATGCATGTGTTCTTTGGAGCGTTCCCGCAATCCTTACTATTTAGTGTTCAAACCAGTCAGTGTGTAGAAGTGCATTTACTCCGTCCATCGCCGATTTTAAGAACATGTTTCAGGGTAACTTTCATTAGAAGAGTCAGAATTTCAAGATTAAAAATCACTCGTGTTAGTTGAGATTGAAATTGGTGAGGGGTAAGGACAATGAAAACTTTCAGTTAAAAGAAACCTTCACACGTTTGTACAATGAACAGCATCACTAGCTATTGTTATGACTATTACTATTATTATTAATGATAATCTGATGTATGTGATTTTACGTTTTGGTACTTTGTTTTCAGATTATGTGACTTAATTAAAAAACATAAGAAAGATTTCGTACGAGTATCTCCGTACTTCATCGCTGATATTTTGAATCAGTTTGAAAGATACACAATTTATCCTGCAGTTAAGGTAAGAATAAATTATTTATTTATTTAAACTTAGTTATTTATGTTCACTATGAGTATTACTAGAACCTTTACAGAAGATTGTTCGCTTTATATCCGACCAATTTTGGCGGGCACTCACCTTTAGAAGTACCGTGGCGTCACCACCGATCATGTTCTATTGCAGCGTTTCCCAACCTTTTCCAACTTGCGGCACACTACTGGTGTAGCTTGAATTCTCGCGGCACACATAGATATTATTATTATTATTATTATTATTATTATTATTATTATTATTATTATTATTATTATTATTATTATTATTATTAGACCGCCTATTATTTGTAAATATAAAATACCGTGGTATTTTTGTGATTACTGGCCTCCTCACAGAGAAGAAAGCTCGATCACTTTTTTTCCTCATCATTATGTTTATTTTTCATTCTAATTTAAAAATAGAAAACAATTGTAATGAAATATAGGACTCAGGTTTTTAAAAATTCACTTTCTTTTTCGAAAACTGTATCCAACACTAAGAAGGAAGATCACTAAATAACGAACAAACAAATTTCTAGTACTTTTATGACACAAATGTAGATAATTTGTATGCATATTTGCTTTGTCGAAAGGACTGAATAATGTTTTAAAATTTCAAGTTACGAAAAGTCTGCAACAATAAAGAAGTAATAGTGATCCTAACAATGATGATAAATACTTTTTTACAGCATAAAAATGTACAGAAAGGTAACACATTATGAAATTTACAATTTATTAACATGGTTAATATATTTTACAACTTTTAAAATAATATATGAAGGTTAGAATTGTTCAATAATATTAGTAATGTAACAACTTTTCAATAATATCTATTGAAAGTTACAATTGTTTAATAATAATATATGAAACTTACAAATTTACAAAAATAAGTAAAACAAGCTGGTTCACGAAGCAAAATTAATGTGCAACTATCCGTTAACTGGACGAATAGTTGATAAACACACCCTCATATCGTGTCCCGAAGTTAACAGTTGTGACTTGTTCTTACACTTGATTGTGTTCATTACAGAAAATCCTGCTTCACTTAAGCAGGATGTTGAAAAGAGAATGAGAACTTTTCACAGCCTTTGTAGTATTCTCCCCGAAGAGAAATCCAGCTGATGTCATGTCTTAATGTGAGTGCTGGAGGTTCAAACCTCAGCCATTCCTCACATCAACCAATTCACTTTCTTCCTAGACATTTAATTCTGCTGACTGTAGGACAGAATGCATAAAAAGGTTCCTCACAGTAATGTATGCACAATAATATATTACAATTAATTTTTTTTTCATAGTAATGTGAAATTCAAATTCACATTTATTCTTATGTCTTCCAATTTGGTTGACACAGGATTAATAATTTTATTTCGATTTCCTCACCGCTGTTGGGAAACGCTGTTCTATTGGATACCCAGCATTGTGGACTGTCACATGGCATCCCAGTTTCTATTGCAGCAAGCTCCGGTGCAGGATGGGCATTGGAATTCTGACCCACTCCTCCCTGCATGCTTTTCATAGACCATCCAGGGTGCGCGGGCGGCGATGTTGAAGACGACATTTCAACTTTCCAAATGCGCAAAAATCCATTGGACTGGTATCTGGACTTTGCACAGGAGAGTCTTCAAACGGAATGAGACGAATTCCTAATTCCTCTGCCATTGCTGATAAAAACGTAGTGATGTTCTAGTGGTATGATTCGAAGCCTTGGAAGTATCTTGCATTCACCTTCACGGTTTCATCATCGTATCGTTACCCTCATATCCAAATCCCTAACAACCATAAAGCCACGAGGGAAACTTTCCCTGCACTGACGAACAAAGTTGCTGCGCCCCTTCCCGTCAATGTTATGATATGTGATTGCTCGAATCTGACCACTAGCAGTGAGATGGACATATGATTCATCCATTGTAACAACTTTTCCCATTTGGAACCCACCAGGTACTTTTCATATAGTTTCCTGCAGTTCGTCTTACGTTCAGCAATGTAACGCGGTAGCAGGTGTAGTACACTGGCCTTCCACACATACTTCAAGCTGAGGTGCTTGCGAATTGTTTTGTTCACACAATTGACGGTGCGAGGTGGAATCTGTGGTCCACATCACGTTCCGTCGGGGGATTTTCTTGGCACGCCAATCGACGATCTCCCTTAATACTACGGGTGCCACTTTGCTTGCAGCCCTTCTCGTGGTGGTTTTCGTGGGTGAATGTTTCACAGAGAGCCTGGTGTGTGTAACTGGCCACAATAGCTTCCGCAGTTGACACTCCCGAGTTTTAACCCATTCTCGCGACACTGTTTCGCAATGCGTACGTACGAAAATTTAGCATGGAAAAGGGCCATTACGTAACCCTACCAATACCGGTTGATTTTCTTCGCCATTTGATAACAGTCAGTACCACCACTCACGCACCTTACAAGGTCAGACACAACACTGCTTCTGCCAGCAAACCCATAGTTTCAGCATGATACGCCAGATGGCAGCACAGAATCGAAAATGGTTGGATATACAGTGAACAACCTTCTGTATTCAAATATTTTAAGCTTGGGAAACCATTCATACATTAGGATAGATAAAACAAAAATACAGACCTGAACACGAAGATTGGGAGACACCGTAGTCTAGTTGTTAGAACGTTGGACTAATATCCGGCCGGTGCTTCCCCAATTTTCGGCGTCCACCCAACGTTGTGAGGCAAAATTCGGGAGTCACGTGAATAAAACTCGTGACGGCCACTAGGTCTAGATAGCTACCGATAAGCCGGTTAGCGATAAGACGACGCGGCGCGATGACCACGCGTTCGTCGCTAGGTAGGATGTAGTTCCACCAATCGCTAACAAATCAGACCGTTGCGTGAAGTGGTTTGGTTTGAACACAAAGATTATAGACAATAAAAAAAGGAAAAAACAGTAAAAGCTTTTATGATTGTAGTTAGCAGATTCTTCATAATTATATTAGTATTGTATTATTTTTTTCTTTGTGTGATATTGGTAAAAATACACATTATCAAAACAAGCAGAAACCCAGCTGTAGTTTTTTTTTTATTTTGTTAATTTTTTTTTCTTTCTTGCAATCCACAATATAAAATTGCAAAATGCATCAGAGATAATTTAGTGTTTTACCAGTTATTTTTATAATCTTTGTAAGGTAGTTATATAAATTTCCATTTTAGATATTCGAAGTAATTGTTCTTCATTCACACCATGTGTATGTTATAATATGTGCGTAGGTTGTAATAATGACGTGAAGCAGAAAACAACTTACTCCTTTGTGACTCATTGCCTTTAAGATCGATCACATTATTACAGATAATTTCAATATTGTGTCAGGGAAGTATGAAACATTCCTTCTCTGACTATACTAATTCCGACTTCTACCACTTCCGAAACAAAATATACCAAAGGCTGATTAGGATATATATGCAACGTTTTGATCATTTGCTAAAACGCGCATGAGCGAACTGGAGCGCAGTATCGCAGGTATCGTGTTAATCTATCTGGGGAATCTGGAATGATCATCTACCATTAAAATGGCTAGAAGACTATTAATAATGGTCGCGCTAAGTAAGCTTTGTGGTGGACAAACGCCGTGTGCGTAGGTTTTCCCTTAATTTTACCGTTTCTTCCCATTTTCTTCATTTCACTTTCTCATTGATTCTTATCACCATGGTCTCTCCACGGCATAGCCGTGGATCGTAAGACTGAATGATTTCATTACATATTATTGGTAATGGGGTGGGCATATATAGAATTTCATCCTTATGGTTGTGAATTGCATCTACCTGCTCGATGCTCTAAAACCCCGTTTTCCACTACCTATCATATTCATACCTATCATACCGTAGCGAAAAACAGTTGCATGACATCGGAGCTTCCATTGAAGGCTTCTATTCAGCATAGTCTAACACAGTTTAGCTCACTCGTTCTTGAATATTTTCGATAGTCTGTCAAATGTTGTAACTCGACGTTTTGGGCGTCCCGTTTTAATAGGCTAAAACCAGAGAAATCCATGGGTAATGCATCTGACAATCTAACAAAGATGTCTAAATGAATAACCATGATACGTGTCTTAGATACTATACGAGCTACGTGGACCACTGTTGTTTTGGCAGCGTGATTACTGGCCTTGTCTTGATATTTATGTTTTTTGCGATCTCATTAGCATAAAAAGCAAAGTTATGTTCGTGGTATGCAAAAATTTAGCTTCTCATTAGATGCCATTATGTGTATAGGAAGAAACCCTTTTATTGTCAAGAATGTTCGGACAAAGTGTCTTTAAGAATGTTGATTATACGTTGTTTGTGTCAGATATCGGTTTAATTTTTAGATGTGGTTTGCATATGAACTGTTAAGTGTTGGGAATAATACTCATATTTAGACCATTTGGTATTGTTTCGGAAGCCAGTGCATAATTCTGGTCATATGTTGTTAAAGAGTACACTTGGTAAGATTGCAAGTTGTATTATAATAGCGCAATAAAAGGCAATACTGAAATAGGCCTAATTGAATTATGGTTATAGACTTTTTAAAGGAGACTAGACCCATTTTCCAAATAATTTATAACGTTTTGTATAAAACTTTAACAATAAGACGCAGATTGTGAATTCTGAAAAGCACTCTCAAAAAGTTTTAGTATAATGACTTCAGTTCCTTCTTTCGAACCATTTCATATAGAATCAGGTCAGATTCAATCTTATCTAAAAAGGGTTAAACAGATATGGTCGTTTGTTGCTGCTATTGGTTTCAAAGTATATGTGGAATTTCGAAGTTTGACATGGCCTACACTCCCAGCTACTAAAAAGTTAGATGAGTTGAAGTCTTCAATGCTTAACAACTATGGCGTTCAAACCAGTGAAATTTCGGAAACTTAACCAGGAGGATTTTTAATCTGAAGCAAGTCGAATGTTAGTCTGTTATGCAGTTTGTTATTGGTTGAGATCGCAAACATCCTTTTGCGATTTTAGTCAGTTTCTTGATAGAGCACTACGTGATCAGTTAGTAGTTGGTATTGATAGTGAAGTGACTACTAGCTTTTAAGAAATTGGCGTTTCAAGATGCAATCAACATTGTTGTAACGGTTGAACAATCAAACAGTCAGGTGTCAATATTTTCTAGCAAACAATATTAAAAGGATGGAAGCATTAGTATAATAATATCATCATAACATACTAGATGATCAAAAGAAAAACAAACATTATCCAACTTCGCTTCGTCGTAATTTTCTTCGTGTAGTTGCGGATGGAGGAAACCGATGAGGAGTAAGTTCCTATGCAAACGTTGTAACAAGAAACATTCAAAAGAAAACCAGTCCACTTACGCAAAACATTTTATAAGTGTTCCGACTGGAATCAGTTTTCTAGTAGATGTGAAATGCATGGAATTTACGAAAACACGGATAGCTCGAATTCGGTGAACAAGAGACAATCCAGAATTCAGAACCTGAAGTTACTTCTAGTCTGGAAATATGCGAACTGATGAACAGGTCAAAAGATTTATCAACAGTGATATAATGAGAAGTTGAGATGTCGCATTCCACTAACACCAAAACACAATTGGCATTGGTGCAGGACCCAGAGGGTAAAGGATTGCACAAGAAAAAGAAAGGTATCAGAGAATGATAGAATCAGCGTCAGAAGAGCAGAAAGAAGTTTTGGAGCACAATACGAAGGAGAAGAGAAACGTCAATAAGCACAGAAATTCTGAGGATAAAAAACGAGATTCCACGACTGGCCTGTGTCATGAGGTTGAACCCCAACTATTTCAAAGATTATCTTAGAATGTTAGGAACACAGTGGAGAACGAGACAGAAGTCATTTGTCAGCAAGTAAGGATAATACTGATACAAGAGTTAGAAGGACGTGATATATTTATTAATCTAGTAGAGATGTGGAAAGAAGGGTGCGGAAATTAGAGCGGAAAGGTCATTCTCATGGTAACAAGAAGTAGACTTCAGTTAATGAGTCGTGGAGGATATTGTGGTGAATATTCAATTAAAGTGTTATTGAAGAATGTTGATTATGTATTCTGTGATATGTTGTTTATATTAGATACCGATTTAATGTTTAGATGTGAATGCGGATGAACTGTTGCTGCTTGGAAATAATTACTCATGTTAGAGCATTTAGTATTGTGTCGGTAGCCAATCATAATTCTGGTCATATTTGTCAGTACAATCGGTAAAATTGCAGGTTGTATTATAATAGCACAATGAAAAGCAATACTAGAATAGGTCCATAGTTATTGGGTGTAGGCTTATGATATAGATTGATATTAGATGCGTTCATAAGAGACGAGATCTATTGGGCAAATAATGTATAACGTTTTGAATGAAACTTAAACTATAACATCTTCGGGGAAACCTTCCTTGCACATGCGTGCTCCTTTCCATCAGTACAGCGGTAGTAGATCATTCGCACCTTCTTTCATCAAGTTAAATTGACAAACGCTTCTTCCAGGGTGATGACATAACGCCATTTAACGCCATTTATACAGACGTTCGCATGTACTTACGTGTTTTTCGCCTATTAAAACGGAACATCACAAAATGTCGAGCCACAACACTTTAGGGATTCTGGAAAGCATACAAGGATGAGTGTGTGAAACTGGATCAGGCTGTGGTCTATAGAAGCCTTCAATGAAAGCTCCGATGTAGTGCAATTGTTTATTGCCAGGGGAATCATATTGAATGTAATTGGTTATGGAAAAGGAGTTTTACTGGGCAGGACAGGCGAGTGCATTTCACTATTATAGGGATGATACAACCTTCTGTAAGATCTTTTTCTGTACATGTTCACCCCTGACAGACTTATAAAACAGTCAGGACAGTGGGTTCTAGTTGGGAGGAAGTGTGTAAATGCCGCCAGTGATTAAATTTCCACCCATAATACGTACTTGTAAATATTGAATTTTATACTTCCCGATGATTCAGTAGAATACCAACACTGCGATTCTTTAACATTTCTGAATGAAATTCATTATAAGAATTTTCTGGCTGCAATGAAAGAACAAAACGAACTATCGTAAACTGCACATGGGTCATTCGGCGGATGACAAGTAAAGGTTAGAATAATAATAATAATAATAATAATAATAATAATAATAATAATAATAATAATAATAATAATAATTATTATTATTATTATTATTATTATTATTATTATTATTATTATTATTATTATTATTATTATTATTATTATTATTATTATTATTATAATAGTTGCAACTATAGATTAATGAATATGTGTTGAATTTCTTTTTTGTGAACTTAATAGAATAACCATTTTCCTTCGCTGCCGAAAATAATACCATACAAAACGTCTGAGACGAACGAAACTTCGTACACATGTAACATGATAGCACCTGAACTAAACGAAAGGGTCACATTGTTATTTATTCCTGTGGAGGAATTAATTGTATTGAATTCGAAAGAGATTTGTGAATGAATGTAAAACTATTTGATTGATTTTACGATAAATTACGTTTTTTGATACTGCTAAACCAAAGATGAGTTGTAGTGGACTTCGAAAAGATGGATGGATGTAGAACTTCTTAAGGTACTAGAATATATTTCAATGATTTGCAGGAACAGTAGTTCATTTTATGTTTTTATTGTTTCAGATTCATTTTTTGAATGGACTCTACCGATTTCTAGATGTGTGTGATGAACATGGTATGAAACAGTTACTTCGAGCACTTGAACCTGGATCTGAAGAACTGTTTAAAACAATTTATGAGAATTATAAGAAGTATTACATGTATACAGGAAAAGTGTAATAGTATGCTGAGAACGAAATAACAATATTCGTGCGGAAGATTCATTAAATTATAAGAACCTAAAGTAAAACACAAAATTTTTAGTTGCTTTACAACGGCCATGTGAAACCAAAAAGGCTTCTGTAAGCAGTGGAATTTTGTCACCTTTGTAATTTGAGCAGATTAATGAGAAAAAATTATTTGTGGCCAGCATATAAAGACTGTTATTTTATTTGTTTGTTATTTGATCTAATGTTCGTTATTACCAAACAGTGATAAGAGTTTTAGTGCATTGCTATTGTGAATTGTGATATAATATATCCAAATGATCATTTGCATTTACTTGTAATTTAAAGAACACTTCTAGTAATACGATAATTGTAGTTCTGTGCTTATATGTGGATTTTGGGTTCATAAGATCTTACTGTTTTATATTTTGGTATGATCGTCTCCTTGGGATTACATTATTTAAATTCGTGTTGCAGTGTAGTGAAAAATTGTGAATCGAATCGATGATTCCAAGGAATCAGAGAACAGCATTCCGTTAAAAATAAATTGAGTATTAAGAACTTATTAGAAATTGCAATCTGATAGCTACATATGCATCAGTCGCATCAGAAGAAAGAAAAACAGTATTGATACCATTTAAATATATATATGCAATCGTGATTAGGCTTTAAGATGTATAAAACTAAAAATATTCCTGATATGAAGGCTTAAGCAAGCAAGCAAAGAAAGTAAATGGTAAGCGTTAGAAGTCTCTAGCGAAAGTTTTACTTGGAGAATGGAGATCAGTTAGGTTTCACCTTTAACTTATTTTGTGCGTATATTTGTAACAGTACACATAAAGTACATAAAAACTGCTATTAATACTAAAAGTTTCACACATTCGAACTAGTAAAAATTCTTGAACTGAATTTCATAATTTGATAATTCCAATTTGTAAATAGAATATGTACATGTTTTTGTAAGATTCTACCTTACGTTCGGGAAAAACGTATTGTCTATATATATTTATATATTGTAAATAAAACCTTTTAAGATTTTGTTTGGTCTTTATTTCTTCCTAATTTGAAGCATTTGTATGAGCAATTTATTCTTTCACATATATATATTACAGAGGTTGTTTCCGATCTATGGTAACGAAATTACACACCTTGTACAGCACCACCAAGCGGGAAGAGAAGGAAGCTGCTTTGCTACCGAAAATAAGTACTTATTGGGAGGGCTACATAACTGCCTTTTCCGACGTGAACTACAGTTACAGTGCCATTATCAAACAGTGCAGGATTCACTGTGTCCAAAAATGGCAGATTAGGCCAATCCTTGACCTGCCACTAGCCGCACACGAGCTAGAATTCAGGGCTCTGGTCTCCAGGGAGAATCCACCCAACAGAGGAGTATCGCGAACCGGCTACAGACATAACTGAAGACAGTGCACATTATCATTCACCGGGATTTGAGGTTGGTAAAGCGAGGGAAGGGGCGTGTTCATAAGCTCTTGCCAAAACACATTCAGGAACGTCGCACCACCTTTCGAAAGCTGTATGAGCGGTACCTGGCCGGTGAAAAGGCAGGGTGTCTACTGACGTGGAAAACCTGGAATTTATTTTTGTGCCTGGAATTTAACAACAAATGTGGATTTTTCTCAATTTTATCGTTTTCACTGCATATAATAGAAAAATCCTCACTTTTCTTAAAGGCTTATGTTTTGTATGTTGATGGCGACCACGGGGATACCTGAGCTGAGTTCTGTCACTGCCTTCACGTTCTTGTAACATACTTTTTTTTTTCTTATTTCATTACATTTTCCTGTGGCAGAGTTCCCATAGACCTCTGCAAAGAATGGAAGTGGTTGAAATTTACTACGACTACCGATTTCAACATCGATTAGCAGAACAAAAACGGTAAAATATAGGAGTAATGGCTTTCTAACATGGATTCAAGAAAAAACTTTTATCACTATTTTGTCCCTCTATTGATGCCGAAAGTGGTGGAAATTTATGCTCACCATAGCGAGAAGCTGGTTTTTGGTATGGATTCAGCAAATACAGGAATAATTTCAGTCAGCAACTTCACTACTCTATTGTAATCGAAAATAACGAATCTACTATTACGATTTTAATATTGGTTCCCATAGAGCGAAAACATTAACATAAGGCGAGAAATGATTTTATATATGGATTCAGTATCCGAAGAACAGATTTCATCTCAGCTTTATTGTTCTACTGAAACCGAAAGTAGGAACATATAGTCCCTACAATTTTTCGTTTTCAGTGTTTATTCCTATATAGTAACAATTGTAATTCACAAGAAACTTTTTTTCGCGAAGGGGGGGGGGGGGGTTGATTCATTGTCAGGTAAACAAGTTCCGTCTCTCACATTATATCTCTATTGCAGCTGGGCGTTACAGATCTGTTTCAATATTAATTTCACAACTGTCAAACGAAACTCACTTGTTTCCTCATATAATTCCCCTTGCACTAGGGTTGCCAGACGTCTCGGTTTTTAATGAAAGAATTAACTGTCCCGAAAAAGGCTTTCGGGACGCCTGTTTGTCCCGGTTTTCGTTCTTCAGATTGATAAAAATTCAACCTGCAAGAACTAGTATGTATCTCACCAAAAAACGGAAGGTTTACGGAAGATTTGTGTAGCCAGTTAATTTTACTAAACAGACAACAAGGAGTTTGAAAATCACATCCATTCTTTCGACCTGGGTTGTTTAGCTTCTAGAGGAGAAAAAAATAATTTAAAAAAATATTCAAGGAGGGCCATTTGTTATGACAATTTCTTGCATATCACTTTCAATAGAAACGTCTTTTTCCTACTAGTAGTGACGGGGTTGAATCAGGAGAGAGAGCGCGTGAAGCTGGAAAAGTCAAGGCATTGCCCTAAGAATGGATGATTTTAGCTACTTTGAACATATTGTTTCAAACTTCTGTTCTATGAATTTTTGTCCGCTATTGAGAGGTGTCCCTTACAGCGAGGTTACAGAAATTTAATTTCTCACAATGGTAATTGTATGCAGTAATATACAGTAACTGCATTATGTATGAGCGTAGACACACAAAATTCAATATGAAAATATTCTATTTAGTACGCACTTGAATTACTGGGAGGGGTGAAGGAGAAATTCATTTCTGTTAAATAATATTATTACTGGGGAATGTGTTAATATATTCGTTCTTTGGATGAAAAGGCAAGTTATTAGAAGTGCATATGTTTATTGACCCAGTCCCAATCACAAAGAATATCCTCTTAGTGAAAGTGAAAAGAAAGCCGGGAAAACCCCAAACCCAGACTTGATCCAGTGTCATAAGTAAAAGAAAAATGTTACGTATCCAAAAAAGTAAGAGAAGAAACATTGCTCGTTGAAAATGTTATTGTAAAACAAACATTATTTTGTTATTTAAGAAATTGTCGGGAAAGATGCAAGGCCCAGATGAAAAAGGGCTAAATTTGTTAAGGAAGGGAAGGTCTTTCGCGTAGAATTCTTGGCCTAACGACTGACCTGCTGAGTGTTATTACTTATTGAAGGTTTTCTAGGATTTCCATCAGAAAGCACTTTATTGCGGGCATAAACAAAGAATAATTTCAAGTTCAACTTGAAGCTGTTCTGTTTGATGGTTCACCAGGTCTAGACTCATGATAGATACACTTGTGGGGAAAAAACTTTTCTGTCTCCTGTAATATATCACAGAACCGAGCATAATTCCTGTCCATTATGAAGAGGTTATTGAAACGTTTGGGGAAAAAAGGATTGTCCGCGTCCGTATCTGAGTGTGTCCGTTAAAGGGAGGGTTTTGTTCCATAAGAGAACATATAAATTTGCTGGGACAAAAAACTGTCCGTTATTGAGAGGTGTTCGTTAAAGGAGGTTTCACTGTACTATTTTTCAAGAACGGTTTACAGTGACAAAGTTCATTGACAGCTTTAGTATTTTAGTTTTGGAAACTCTAACTGCGTTTGTATATACATTACGACCTAGCGGAAAAGAGTTACAGAAGTATGCGAACATTACCGTAGCAAGGAAAGGGGAATTTAGAACACCTTAATAATAAAACCACTAGAACTCTAAGAATAATAAATGGAAGGCTACTTGGGCATCTGTCGCATTTAAGTCCGTAGTTTTATATGTAAATTTGATTTGAAATCCCACTTCAATGATTACAAAATTGAGTTGTCTTTAATATACTTTCCCATGTGGATTTCTGAAGATGCTGTGCTCGCATTCAATAATTTTGGGTTTATATTTTTCCTTTATAATATGATAAAATGTTCAATAATTTTCGGGTTAAAATTCCATAACTTACTGTAGCAAAAGATCATCATCTTCACACGTATTGGCAAGTTACTTGCCGCAATTGAAAAGATTCCATGCTCCACGGTCTTCAGCAAACCCGTTCGTCTTCACGTATGACTTTTCTGATTTGATATCGTCCATTAATTCATTAATTGCAATCTCTTCGCCCCCTCTCTCTCTTTCCTACCACCATAACCTCTAGCACGTTCCTCATTATACATTTTCTTCTTACCAATGCCCCAACCAGTTTCTCCTCCTGTTTTCAATAATATATAAAATTGTTCTTTTCTTCCCTACCATTTCTAACATACTCTCATTCGTTTTCCGCTCGACCCAGCTAATTCTGTCCATTCTTCTTCATACCCACATTTCGAAAAAGCTTCCAGTCGTTTTTCATCACTTTTTCGTAATGCCCATGTTTCTGACCCATAGAGTACAATACTCCACACGAAGCATTTTACAGAGGTTGTTCAGTCTACATTTGGCCAATTTCGACTTACCTAAATTTTAGAAGAATCCATGGCACCAGGTCCGTAAGTGCTCGATGTGTTTCCCTTGGTTCCTAACAATATCTCGACAGCGTAATTTCCACAGTAATAGGCTTCTCTGAAGAACTGGGAGGGGAATCTTGTCCCATTTCCTTTGCACAGCTTTCCAAAGTCCTTCCACAGTTGTCACACGCCGTTTTCCCAAAGCCCGCTTCAGCAATCCAAATCCACAATAGTCCATAGGACTTGCATCTGGAGATTTAACAGGTACCTCAGTGAAAGGTACTACCATGAGCAAAATAAATGACGCGTCTCTTTATTTTGAAGTTTTTTGAAAATATCTCCGTTTTCTTTATATGTTCGAAATTTCGGAAGGTTTCCCCAGCAGGACTGGTTAATAACAAACCCGTTTTTAATATTTGTGTTAGATATTAGCTTAAAATAAAGAAATTAGAAGCAAAAAACATTAAATCGACAGAAATCTCGAGAATTACCAACTCTGCTAAAGTGGGAAATTTTCAAGAACGCGAGGGAATTCTGCATTTCAAATATATGAATCTATGCTAAGTATTAACGTATAGATAGTGCAAATAGTGGAAATTACCTATGGAAAAAGACGAATTGTTAGCCCAATCGTAATGAAAAATCGTCTTTACTGTAGAACAGGTTCAGCTTACGTAAGAGAGCAAATAGCTCAGTTAGGTAAAGCAACGAGTTTGTATACCGAAGGTAGACGGTTCGAATCCCGTGGAAGTACTGTTGTCATTTTTATCACTAAGGTTATTTTATTTATTTTTTATTTGGGAAAGAATCAAATTGTAACATATGTGTAAAACTCATGACGATACAAAAAAAAAAAAAGAGAGAGAGAGAAAATATCGTCGCATTTGCATTAGTGTGTCTAATTTTTGTTTGCAAACAGATTCGTAATTATTTTCCCTGTGCTCACTGATGCATAACGAATGTTTTCCAGTAAATGTTAATTCTAATTTGGAGAATTTTATAGTTTCACAATGTTTCTCACTACATAGTCTTCTATCTACGTGTTTGGATATTTTGATAACAGATTTCCCTATTAAATGTTTAATTTTCTCTATAAATATTTGTCTTAAATTGAAATTGTTTTGAATTTACTACATAAGCAAAGTTGCCCGAAGGAGGGGAGCTCAAGTAATAGATATTCTACGTAAAAGCAACCTATTGTAGAATGATGATGCTTCTTACCTTCAGCACATAATCTTAACGTTAGAGAGTCAGAGAGAGAAAAATCCTGGTTTTTCTTCCTCTATGACCACCCATCTTAAACCTCTACATATCATTGTTCGTCTCACATAATTTCGGCTCTCCAAAGACATTCATATTTATTATTATTATTAATGAATATGCCACCCTTACATAATGTTTTAACTTTACACATCTTAGTTTAAAGTGCTTTCTTTAGTAATAATTTGAGCAACCACGTCACAAAATTTAAAATGTATGAGGGGGCACGACGTTTTATTTCCCCTCCTCTCTTTTCAGCACCCTCCAACAGAAGGTATATAATTTCTGAGAAGCAGGGCAGACAAAATGAATAAGAAATATATTTAGAGCATCCTTTCCTCCTTCGTGAATGTAATATCACGTAGCATTTTTTATTTTACTGAAGACGACCCTAGGCCGTTATGGTTAGGTAACAAAAGAAATACCTAATATATTTATAGCGCCCCTTATCTGTAATATTACCTCTTCTTTATTTGTTCGAGGCTTCCTTACACAACCAAGAGTGACCAAAAGAATAGGAAAAGTGTCTAAAGATTACAAAAGACTTTTTATTTTGTCAGAAACAAGGCAGTATATACACAACATTGCTTTCGTTAACAAGTGTTTCACCCTTGAGTCGCTTATAAAATTATGCAGAATAACTTTTGCCGATCATTGTTCTAGAGGGATTTGTCCAGGATGATTTGGTGTCGAGCTAATAACGATAAGTATATTTATTTACATCACTGTTAAAGAAATAGCAAACTTTCTGAAAGGAACTTACTTAGGAAACAGATCTTCCTTCTACTTAGCCAGAGCCCACTCTGAAAAATTGCATCTGGCATTCTGAGTGAAAGTTCTATGGGACTATTAGAAAAATATATTCCCGTTTTCACGCTGATGGTAGAATTTCTTAAACAGTTATTGAATTACGTTCGAAGGGTAGGCGTAAATAGCGCCCCCGCAACAATGTGGCGTGGGGACCGCACAAGCTGCAAGGCCAAAAAATATACAGAAAGTACGCAGGGGCGGAGCAGGCCAAACTTTCACACGGGCAAAGTGACTTTTTGGCGCCCTTCCCCTAGTAGTAGCCTATATTTTACATTTTATCATAGTGTTTTTAATAGTTTAAACCAGGAGCGTCATTTCAGATTTTGCTTTCGGGGGGGGGGGGGCAAGACCTCTTGATATAAGTAAAATTTCGCGTTTTTCACTGATTTACTACTATTCTAATGATAAAATCTATATACATCTCAAACTCACGGGGGGCAAATGCTCCTCCCTGCCCTCCCTAAATGACGCCCCTGTTTTAAACCCATTTTCAAAAAGAAATCCATTACCTAGGAAAAGTTCACAAAGAATATGGCCCGCTATAAACAATACCAACTCCACCCCCCCCCTGGTCTAGTGGCTAGCACGCCTGCCTTCTGTGGTACCGGGTCCAATTCCCGGTGGATTACTGTTGAACGATAAAAGTGGTTCGGATTCCACTATAATTAGTATCCACATCTCCCTTGCCCATTAAGACATAACCGTGGAACGCTAAACTCAAGCAAACAAACAAACAATACTTAATTCCCGGCACTCTTTATTCTACATGCCATCTCTCAATTTTTCGATACAGCCCCCTTAGTACCATGAAACTCTCTTCTTCCATAGTGAAATGGAAAAAGATCATATAATTGCCACTACTTTACAAGAATATAAACCAAAAACGTCAGTAGAAAGCACATTATAAAATTTACTTTTTGAGGCTCGTTTTGGTGCCCCTCTTTCTCTGGCGCCCTGGGCAGTCGCCCGGCCCTTAGTCCGCCCTTGAAAGTACGGACGCATAACTAAGGACTGCGGAGGAGAGGTTAACCTTCATGTTATGCCACTGGTTTGACGTGTTTGAAATGTTCAGTAAGTGATCAGTTGGTGAAATAATTTCGACGGTTACTGATGTTTAAAGTTTAGCTAAGACAAAGCTACCTAATCAAATACATTTGATATCGCGATGTCACAATTTGATTTTTCCTCACATAAAAAAGATAAAAACAATAGTAATAAAAACCCTTACTCGTACTGGGCTCCTAACTAACAACCTAATTCTTACAGACTAGTTGCTCTGACCAACTGAGTTTCGATTTCTTACGCGAAAGAAGTCTGTTATATTAAGGGGCATGCTTTTCATTATCAAAACTGTTCGAAGTAATACGAACATGGCTTAAGAACAGAGACGGAACTGAATTACCACTCGATTGACCTTGAGGGCAAATCACCAAAGCGTAGCTATAAACGTAAGTTCAGCATGCATTTCTCTGGAGTTGTGTTCAGTATTCCTATCTGCCAGTCATGCTTGTTCGTAGGAGTAATATGTTACAAACCTAACCTTTCGATAAAGCACAATGACAGAGAATCAAAATTAATGAATTCTTGCCCTTGTGAACTTGGGATACCACCATGTGCAATAAAACTGTCGCGTCTTCTGAAGTGATATTTTATCGAAAATAACTCGTTTTCCTTTATATATCCGAAGTTTTTTGAGGGTTTCAAAATGAGGAAACGTTACTGACAAACAAGGACGCATTTAGGGGTGGGTCCAGGTGGTCCGGACTCCCCTCTGAACTCCCAACTTCTCTGTAAATTTAGCCTAAATTTAAGGATTATCTTTTAAATTTTATTATAATTTATCCTAATATTGAAGTCGGACTTCTCCCGAAATAAATTACTGCATACGTGCCTGCTGACAATTTTCAATATATTCCTTAAATAAGTAAAATAACTAAATTAGGAGCAAAAAGCTTCAACACGGGCTAACTTTTGTCCACTGCCAATATTGTTAGAAGGGATATTAATAGCAAAAACTGCTAGGCAATGCTGAACCTTGGAACTTCACTCCGAATAGCAAGCTTATTATTGAGAACTACATATGAAACATTTTATCAAAACTTATCTAGCTTTTACCTGGCATGAAATTATTATAATTATACACCAAAATTCACTCTCCTAAAATGTGTATCTAAACATTGCTCTACGTATCTACGAAGCAATGAAAATTATTTATCGAAATATGTGAGCAGGGAATTCTAACAGCCAGCCATTTTATTTAAATCGTAGTAAACCCTGTAACCGGGCGTTAACGTGAAGACAAAGCTTGGTCCATTGGTAAAGTGTTGGAAGAATATAAACTCAATGTTCGTAGGTTCGATGTGTAACGATGAAATAAGAAAGAAAAAATGTATAACCGTTAAGACAAAACTTCAACCAAATACTAAAATAGTAATACAATGACGTCAACCAAAAATTATTTCATGTAGCGTTTGGACGAAATTACAGCTGTTAACAATTGCAGAAATAAAAACAGACTGTAATGCAGTCTAGACTTCTGAATGCATTTACTTCCTGAAAACTTCCGTCTCGTCATTGGTATGCCGTTAATCATTGTAAAACCTTTCAATTGGAAGTGAAATGACACAAACTAAAACAGTTTTAAATCAATAAATGTCTATGTGTAAAAGTAGGTGTCTTTTATCTGTAGTTCTGAGTTCCTTTTACTTTGAAGTGACAAATGAGAGAAGAAAGTATGGTGTTCGAAAAAAAATCAAATTTGAGATTTCAACGAATTTACACGTATTATAGCCCCTAACACCGAAAAAGTTATTTTTCGATACATGTCCATCAGTTCGTCCGTGCGTTCGCTACACTTTTCTGTGCACTCGCCTAGAAGCCATACCTGAAGCCATACCTCGCCTAGAAGCCATACTTGAACATACCGTAAATTAGTTGAAAAATTTACGGTATGTTCAACTTATCTGCACCAAATTTTAGTTTAAGATTTTCATAGTATTTCCTATAGTTTTTTTTATTTCCCTCCTACTCCCAAAACAAGGGTAGTTTCCTGTACGATGAAAATAAAAAAAGATATTTTCTCATAACTGGCTCTAACGATCTTGTTTTCTTTCTTTTTTTATAAATCAATATTTAATTAGCAACCCTATTTTGTGGTATAAGGCATTTATCTGAGAAAAATCTACAAGGGGTAGTTTATACTAAGGGGGTGAGTTTTTTCACAGTGATTTTCTCAAAATGGACTCAAATGTTTTCGTTCATATTTCATAAATAAAGATTTCATTAATAACTTATTAATATGGCATAACTCGTTTATCCTAAAAAAAAATGCGAGGTGTAGTTTATTCTTGGTGGAGTGTTGTCTGGGCGATTTTCTCAAAAACGACTCAAAAGAGTTTATTCATATTTCAAAAATAAATATTTCGTTAATAACCGAACAATATGGCAAAACTCGTTTGTCCTGAAAAAATATGCGAGGGGTAGTTTACTCTTGGGGGTGTTTTTCCTCCACGGTTTTCTCAAAAATGAGTCAAGCAATTTTGTTCGTACTCAGAAATAAATATTTCATTAAAAACCTAGTAATATGGAATAACTCGCTTACCCTGAAAGAATCCTCAAGAGATAGTTTCTTCGGGGAGTTATTTTTCCCTCACGATTTTCTCAAAAATTACTCGGACAATTTTATTGATAATTCATAAATAAGTATTTCATTAATAACCCTATATTTTAGTATAAGTCATTTCTATGAAAAACAATTACAACTGATAGTTTATTTTTGGGGTCAAGGTTTTTTCCCCGACAATTTTCTCGAACGACAGGCGATTTTGTTCAAATTTCGCAAATAAATATTTCATTAATAACCAAAAGTATATCTTAACTCATTGTTCGAAACAATTCACAAGAGGTAGGTTACTCCTGACGTGTTCTTTTTGAACGACTTTCCCAAAGTGACTCATTTGATTTTTTTCATATTTCATAAACAATGATTGCATTAATTGGTCTATTATATGTCTAATGAAAATGTGCTCAAAGTGTGAGTTAGTTTTGTAGTATGGATTTTCTTCAATCGAAGTTTTTTATTCGATAATCTGACATTCGATGTATTTGAATAATACGATAATTTTATTCGTATTATCCAAATACACACTTCAGTAACAACTGCGGCCTAACACAGTTAAGAAATTGAATTGAAAAAGTTTAGTGCGGTGGCCCTGTAATTGAATATTTTTTGAGAAACTCCCTAGCTTTTTGTGGTAAACTCAGGCTTTTCTTTTTCGAACGACAAAAGAGAGAAGAAAATATAGTGATTGTGAAAATAATATCAAATTCAGATTTCAACGGATTTACATGTTTCATGGCGTCTACATACCGAAAATGTGACTTTTCGACACCCGTCCTTCCGGTCCGTCCGTTCGGCACACTTTTATATGCACTCGCCTAGAGGCCATACCGTTCAACTTATCTACACCAAATTTTAAACTTAGGGTTTACTTAGTATTCTTACAGGAGCTTTTCCATTTTTTCCTACCATCTAAAATAAGTGTGGTTTACAAACAGCCGAAAATCGAAAAACGCTATTTTCTCAAAAATGGTTTTAACAATTTTGTTTATTTTTCATTAATCAATATTTAATTAACAACCCTATATTGCAGTATCAGATATTTCTCTTAGAAAAATTTACGAGGGGTAGTTTATTCTTGGAGGTGACTTTTTCTCGACGATTTTCTCAGAAAAGACCCTGGCGAATTTTGTACACACTTCATAAATAAATATTTGACCTTACAACATGGTATAAGTCAATTGACCTGAAAAATATATGAGTAGTAGTTTATTCTTGGACTTGAATTTATTCCCAGTGAGTTTCTCAAACACGACCAGTTGGCAACCCTGTATCTCGACAACGAAGCTGAATTCGAAAACTGCAAGAGGACCATTTGTCTCCTTTTGATGTCACGAATCACCTCCCAAAGTTTGTGGACATCTTTCAGGTTCACCCTTAATGAAGCTTCTTTTCGAAAAGTTAACTATTAACTTTAGGCATTGTTTATCTTTTTTTAAATCACAAATGTCGTTATTAATTTTAAGGCAGAGAACTACTTCTGAGAGAATAGATCTTGAAAAATAATTTTAAAACTTAGACTTTTGTTTTCGAGACATTCCAGACAAGACGAGACATTTTACAAGCTATCTCGTGTCCAAAACATTTGCCTCGTATTATCTTGGATGTCACAAAGCGCGTCTTGTCTCTTTCTCGAGACATGTCTTATCTCGTGCGCATTCGTTAACACTTGGGAAGGATTATCTTTCTACTCAAAGCATTGTTTTTATAATGGTTGCATATTTATGATAATTGCTGTCCACATAAATTACAGTCCTTTCAGTTGAATTAATTTTTATTATTATTATTATTGAAATTGCAATATCTAGTTTAACGTTGGACGATTATGCACCTACGCTAAGGAAGAATGATGATGAATGAAATGGTGAAATGAAGAAAGTGGGAGGAAAATGGAAAATCTCAAGAAAACACATACCCATGCACACGGTATTTGTCCACCTCAAATTTCACTTGGCACGAAGTGGAATCGAGCCACGGACCCCCTGCACCAAAGGTCCCTGCAATGCTTTATTATTATTATTAATAATAATAATAATAATTATTATTATTATTATTATTATAATTGAAGCGAGCTTAACGAGTTTCAACCGTATAACTCAACCAACGTTTGGGTGCCTGTTCGTTCGTCTGCTCCTCTCATAAAAGACATTTCATTTTAATGAAACTAGTAAGCGCCTTCTTTTAGCTCTGCGAAGTAACTATTGCTTGGAATATGAATCTGCAAAACATAAGAGGTAAAATTAACCAAATGGTGCAAGTTTCCACTTATATATACAAAAAAATTTTGGAATATCAACTACGTGAATCTTGTCCCATAAAGAAGCCGAAACCCCTACACCGAAGAGCCCTCCGAGATTTGATCATTGTCCACACGGACAGAAATTGTCATTTGAAGCCAAGACTTTAATATGAAGCCAATAATTTCTTTAAAATATGCGGAAAATTCGGAAGTTATAAGCATTTTCATATTTTTGCCTTTTCCCATAAGGGAGCCGTAGCCCCCTATACTGAAGATCCCCCCGGAGATTTGATCATTGTCCACTCGGACTGAGTTTGTCATTTGGAACCAACACTTTAATACGAAGCAAAATATTTCTTTAAAATAGACGAAAAATTCGAAAGTTATAAACATGTTAATAATTTTGCCTTTTCTTATAATGGGGCCGTATTAGCCTACACTGAAGAGCCCCACGAGATTTGATCATTGACCACTTGGACTGAAATTCTCATTTGAAACCAAAACTTTAATATGAATCCAAAAATTAAACTTTTACATCAATTTAAACTGACTGGGTTCCAGTTCCTCCCACTATTGTTTAGTTTAGTTAAGTGGTAATTTGTGACAGCTTCACATCATCAAAAGAATGTTTCACTTCCCCTCCCCTCCCCCAGGAGTTCGTGCTGGATCCACCACTGGAATCAATAGACACTCTTCCTATTCTTTTTGTCACCCTTGATTGTGTAGGGGCTCCCTCGTACAAATAAAGAAGCGGTAATATTACAATCAAGGGGCGCTATATATTAGGTATTTTTTTAGTTACCTACCCCGAACCGCACAGGGCCATCTTTCGTAGAATAAAAAATATTACGTGATATTCCAATCATGAAAGGGGAGAGGATGCTGTAAATATATTTCTTATTCATTTTGTCTGTCCTGCTTATCAAAAATTACTTTCTGTTGGAAGGCTACTGAAATGAGAGGGGCAAAATAAAAAATCGTACACCCTCCTACATGGTTGCTCAAATAAGTACTAAAGAAAGCATTTTAAACTAAGATATTTAAGATTTAAACTAGAAAACTAAGATATCCTACATTATGTAAGGATGGCATATTCAGGATTATTATTATTATTATTATTATTATTATTATTATTATTATTATTTGAATGTTTTTGGAGCACCGAAATTTTGTGAGACGAACAATGATATGTAGAGGTTTAAGATGGGTGGTCATAGAGGAGGAAAAACCAGGATTTTTCTCTGTCTAACTCTCTAACATAAAGATTATGTGCTGAAGGTAAGAAGCATCATCATTCTACAATAGGTTGCTTTTACGTAGAATATCAATTACTTGAGTTCTCCTCCTTCGGTCTACTTACCTTATGTAGTAAATTCAAAACAATTTCAATTCAATACAAATACATTGTAAAACTTTTCCGTAATTAAACATCTAGGGAAAATTAAACATTTAATAGGGAAATCTGTTATCAAAATATCAAAACACGTAGATAGAAGACTATCTAGTGAGAAATATTGTGAAACTTTATAAAATTCTCCAAATTAGAATTAACATTTACTGGGAAACATTCGTTATGCGCCAGCGAGCATATGGTGAGCAGTGAGCACAGGGGAAATAATTACGAAACTGTTTGCAAACAAAATTAGGGACGCTAATGCAAGTGCGACAACAGCATTTTTCTTTTTTTGGTATCGTCATGAGTTTTACACATACGTTACAATTTGATTCTTTCCCAAATAAAAAAATAACCGTAGTGTAGTGATAAAAATGATAACGGCACTTCCACGTGATCGAACCCGCTACCTTCAGCATACAGACTCGTTGCTTTAACTAACTGAGCTATTTGTTTTTTTACGTGAACTGAGCCTATTCCGGTAAAGACGATATTTCATTACGATTGTCCTACCAATTCGTCCTTTTCCATAGATAATTTCCACTATTTGCTCTATCTTTATGTTAATACTTAGCATATATTCATATATTTGGAGTTTGCAGATAATGCATATAATAAGACATACTAGAAATATTCGTTAAAAGTTTAGTTAGTAGATTTAATCCACATTTCTCTCAATGACATAGATGTCGCTGCTTCGTGTTGAAATGCAGAATTCCCTCGTGTTCTTGAAAATTTCCCACTTTAGCAGAGTTGGTAATTCTCGAGATTTCTGTCGATTTAATGTTTTTTGCTTCTAATTTCTTTATTTTAAGCTAATATCTAACACAAATATTAAAAACGGGTTTGTTATTAACCTGTCCTGCTGGGGAAACCTTCCGAAATTTCGAACATATAAAGAAAACGGAGATATTTTCAAAAAACTTCAAAATAAAGAGACGCGTCATTTATTTTGCTCATGGTAGTACATATATACCACTTGCCTCCTCCATCTCCCTGTAGAATGCGAGGGACGATCGTGAGTTATGTGATGAGGCCTTGTCCATGTGAATGCGCACCAATTTGGCGTCATTTCCGTATATTGTTGGAATCTCATGCTCGTAGATCGGCCACATGATCTGCTCCTGAAATACTGCGAATTTTATTTTGCAGTTCTTCACCACCCTATGAATCTTCAGTTTACCTCGGTAACAGTGGCCAGTAACGACCATGAACCCTTTTGGGAAGGATTCTTTACAGACATGGACCCACCTTGTGAAATTGTTGGCGCCTTTCTCGCGGTACATGATGGCTCTCGGTTTGCCGCAGTCGGAAAGGTAAATCCATGCTTCATCGAGCGTTACGACGTACATCCACCTTTGTTTTGCCAGATGCCGTTCGTACAGCTTCCGGGCGTTACACTTTCGTTCCTTTTGGTAGGCATCCGTGAGAAGATGGCCGCGAGCTTTCATGACTTTTTCCAGCTTGAGTGGATGGTGTAACGTCCGGCTCACAGTCCCCAAAGACACGTAAAGACGATTAGCCATACACCTTTGTGTTGGCGGAGTTTCTTGCATTGCCATTTTGCCAAGTTTCCTCTGCATGGTGGAGGTGGCCTTGGTGCATTCCCGCTTCCTAGGCAACTTCGTTGGTGATCCAAATGGTGTAGCTTCGTTGCCTTTGCTTTTTAATAACATTTTTTTCTTCCACTTAAACTGATGTTGCAACCATTCTTCTTGCACTGTTTTCTAATGACAGAAACACTAAAGTGGGCGTCATAAAGAGCCGCAATATAGCTTTCCCAAAACCGGCTTAGATTGGGCGGCATTTTGGTCAAAGAGCGGAAACCCACACACTTGGAAACAAATTTAACAGAACGCTCACAACAATGGTCCTGTTTTGTGCGTTGTTGTTGTCCGCGCGGAAAAACAATTCCGTTCCCAGGAAGCCACTGCACAACACTGCAGGACGCCACGAGCCAGCTCAGGTGAGTCCATTCTGCCCGGGAGGGGTACGAAAACGGCCAAACGTAGGCTGAACAACCTCTCAATTGAATGAGGCATATGAATCTTTTTCTCAATAATTTTTTATTCAAGGTCCTCTCATTTTTCTTCCTCCTAAAGGCTCTTTCGCCATTCCTATCCTTGTTTTTATTTCACATTCACTTCATATTATCACTAATAATACTACCCAAGTATCGAAAACTAGTCTATTCTGTTCTATTTTCTCCTCTCCTTCTATATTTGACACCGACCGCTTCGTTCCAATCACCATGGTTTTGTCTTTCTCATATTTATTTTCACCCCATATTCTTCACAGGCATTCCTCAAGTTTTCTAAGAGCTTATTGATGGTAGTTAAACCCATATAGGTATTTGCCTTGTTTAATTTAATACTGGATTTTTTCCTGCCAAACTTTTGGAGAGCCTGCGTAAGTCTTTAAGGAGATTTACTTTTTATTTATAGTTTTGAATTTAGCGTAAATGTAATTTTTGTTGCTAAATGCTAAATTTGTATTTCTTTTAGGGAAGTGTTTCTGACTCAGGTGATGATGCAACAGAGAAAAAGTATATCTTCAATCATAAATGTGAGAGTGTGTCGTAATTGGCGCAATATTTAGGACCTGTTAAAAACACAACAATTCGGAATTAGGGACGCCAGACTGCTCTTTCTAGGTTACCTTTTCACACTCTTTATAAGTACCCCGGACAAAAAAAATTGAAGTGCGTACTTTATTGCTCAATAAGCCTGTACATCACCCGTGCGCGGATTTTCTGTGACATGTGTGAGTAAGGAAAAGGATGACGTTCAAGTCCAATTTGGCTTCCTTGAACAACTGGTCCCGCACAGCGATCAGTGTAAGGGGATGTTGATGTCTCCACTTCACGGCCCATTCCAACATGTCCCAAATTTTCTCTGTGACATTGAGATCAGGCGAAGGCGCAGGTCAGGTGAGATGTGGGATATCCACCTCATGTTCAACAAACCATTCCCACACAGCCCTGGTTCGGTTAACAGTTCAGTTGTCTTGATACTGGGACTCTGGAATGTGGTCATCTCTCAGAAACTGGACAAATGATAACATTTCATTATCCACAGTGAATACGTTATGCATAGCCTTCATGTGCTTGGGCATCTCTGTTAAGGGACCCACACCAGCATTCCAAATACACTCCCACAACATTACACTACTACCCCATTTCTGAACAGCCCTTCGCATACACTCAGCTTTGTAGGCTTCTCCGACCCACTTCATCACCCTGCAGCGGTAGTCATCGAAATAGAGGCAGAATCAGGGTTCGCGTCACAGAAGATGCTTCGTCATTTGTCTCAAGTCCAGTGGTGGTGATCTCTCGTCATGGCAGGCGATTTTTCTTCTGTATGGCATTCAGTCTGGTGCATAGCCTGGAACGCGACTGTATATGCCTACACCATGCAGGCCTCGTCGGAGAGTTCGCTCAGAGATTTGACGACTGGGTCCTGCATTATACTCCTACAAAAGATTCTGCCGGGTTTGAAACTATTTAGAGGTTGCTAATCTTCTCACATCTACGGTCGTGCTCGGACATGGTTTTCCTGCCACTGTTGCTCCGAGAGGATTGATTTCTGCCAGACGTCCTCCACAGTATTGACCGTTGATTCGGACACGCCAACGAACTATGCCACCTCACGCAGGCTATGTTCGTGCCCAAAGGTAATGATTCGCTTTTGCCACTCAGTCACATTTCTTCTTCACCCCATAGTTCAACCTATAATGAAATGGTACCGCATCAGCATGCACGTCTTACCAGCCTCATACTGCGACAAATATCTTACTTACAATACTCACATTTGCGGTATCTGCAAGTATATTGCTATGCCAAGCCACTTTATACAAGGTCCCTTTATTCGAGGCTTTATTTGGGTTAATTGTATATAGAATGAACTGGAAAATTATGAGTAGTAACCTCGAAAAGACAGGTAATTAATTGATTCAGACCAAATGAGTAGGAACCCTGACCTTATAGCTTGAGAGATTTCTGTCTTGGTTTTTCGTTTATCAAATCTGGCAACCCTACTTGCACGAAACACTGAAGAACTAGAACGTCTTTCTGAATTGTCTTCCACTGAAGAACATACAGTAGAGTCAAAAGAAAAAGGATTTATGATTTGGTTTAATATACATGCTTTATTTAATGTACTATATTGTATAGCTGTGGTATATTTATAATTTTCTTACATCCATATTTCTTGCAATAGAACGCTGATTCATTTTTTTTTTTAACTTTTGGTATACAGGATTCGAACTCATACTAAAATGATCACTTGTGTATATATCTGTTACGTTAACCACTGTACCACAAACATATGACTTTGAGGTTTCTCCAGTTATATATTATTGTCTTTATAATCATGCGCCCCTATATGAATCATAGTCTACCAAAATATTGGGTTTATTTTATCTACTCTTTTAATATATTATGACTGTTTCCTATATGACGATTATATATTTATTTGGCAGCAGTGTCTATTCATTTTATAAAACTACTCATGCAAATTTGTGGCAAAGTGGAAGGAAAATTGATTTCTCTGTAAGCTACGATCTGTTGGATGTAAGGATCTAGGCTTATTTTTTTCTTGTTAGTATCTGGAAGGCAGTCTATATTTTGTGAACAGAAATGGACTCCAACTACCCTACTCGCCTTATTTGACACTTCCGAACATCTTTCTACGTCTCAAATTGAAATATATCCTGGAAATTTGGCGTTTCCAATTCATAGAAGGAATAACAAAAATTCAGTACGAGACTTCCATGGTATTCCGAAAAGTGTGTTCCAGCAGTGGAAGACTGCAAACGAACTATTTTGGTAGTGTAAGGAACTATTTTGAAAGAGAGAAATAAATAACTTTCACAAATGGCAAATACTGTTATATTTAAAAAGTTCGGGTTTCTGTATGGATAGATCTCGTAAAAAATATGTTTTCTGAATTTTAAAAATATAATACTTTCTGGTTCAAATAGTGCAGCTTGATGGTTGCAGTATTTCTAATCAAGAATAATGAAACTGAATGAAGACCTCGATTCAACTTTCAGATTTCTAAGAATAAATCTACTGTTTCATTTACTACCAGACTTCCGAAGCTATTAGGAGTTGAAATTTTGTTGAAATAATATCCTGTACCTTAGGTTGCAAATAAGTTGAAATGCAATCCCTAAAGGAGTTAAAAGGGGATCTTGAAAATGTTGGTGTTTTTCAGGTTTCCGAAAGTCTTAGGCGTAGAACTTTGAAATTTTATACAAATATTGTCCGTGTACTGTGGGTTGACAATAAGATGGAGCCCATCACACATGAAGGATAACGTTTCTAGGGGAGCACACAATTCCGAGGAAGGAAAAGCCTAGGATCTATACGTTAGATATTACTCCAGCATTTGTTAGCGTGAAGTGACCGCGGTGGCTCAGTGGTAGAGCCTTCACCTCTGGTGCATGGAATCCCTGGTTCGATTCCCACTCGCACCAAGTGAACTTTGTGGTGGATTTTATCTTTATTTTTCCTTTATATAGTAATGGATAAAAAGGAAAAATAAAGATAAAATAGAGGAAAATTAAGAGCAGTGGCAAAGCGTAATCCCGCAAGTAGAGTAGGCCCGATAAACTATACTCTGATTTAGCTTCACTAAAATATTTTAAGTGTATTCATATTTTCTTCTGTCTTTGATTTGCAGGGGGATGAGGGGAATTTCATCTTCATTTGCTGTTTTCATTTCCTTCATATTTGAAAATGGAGGGAGAGAAAAAGAAAGTACATTCTTATAGTTACCTGTCATTTTTTTTTGGATAAGCGTTTGTTACTTGCTCTTTCACTTTAAAGTAAGTACAACACTACATTTAATTAATGCATCCAGTGATAATGACTTCAGTGGAAATGTTAATGCTCAGAAGGAACTTCATTTGAATCAACGCAAGATATTTAATACTATATTCTATGCAGTGGCATATTTAATGGAGTAGCTTCCGTGCTTAAGCACTCACCGAAATTTTATCGCAATTTTTATTGTTTAATATGTAGTGCAGAATTCTCACATTTCCAGGAATAAAGTTAGCAACCCCCCCCCCCCCGAAAAAAGCAAAGCCCCTCGAAAAAAAGTCGTAAATACACCACTGATTCTATGAAATGAAAAACTTATACAGAGAGTAAGTAAAATTGCATACGAATATTATTATTTTAATATTTGGTACAGTAGCGTTTGATAAATTTATACATATTGTAAAACTTTGTCTCATATAGGATTTGTGGGTAGAGCATTTAATAAAAAGAGCGTCCGGAATCGATCTCCCACTACCAATTTTATTATAAAAGCTTCCACTATAAAAGTATTTCCACAAAATACTGTACAAATTAAACTCTCAATATCAAAGGTTAGTTATAGGTGGTCTTTGACCGTAACGTCGCAGAGAGGATCTCCAACAGAGCCCCGAAGCAGGCTAAGAGGAGTGGAATTAGGTGCCCAAAGCTCCGAAGCAAGCAGTGGGCAGATTAGATGGCCAACAGAGCCCCGAAGGCTAAGCGGCTGAGGTTAGGATTCCCAGTCAGAGCCCCGAAGCAGGCTAAGCCAGGAGAAAGGATAGGCGTAGTCCCGTAGCAGACTAGAGGCCCTGGGTTTAGGTTACTCCTAAAGTCCCGAAGCATACTAGAGGAGGGTCACCAGAAAACTGCTATCGAGCTGTCTTCGTCCATCCAATTTATAGGGTCCTTTGGGTGGCGGTGGCGCTGCTGCTCCGATGTCGTCTTCTGCTCCGTGGGAGGGGCAAGAAGCCGTCGTCTGCATATGACTGTAGATCCATCTGGTGGGAGATCCTCTTGCCGAACTACATGGTGGTGTTTGTAAACACTGATGCGTGGAATTGCTTGTTTACAACATCACATAGGATATTACAATATGTTTAATGTACCAGACTTACATTTTACAAGCTATTATGGACCATAGAGGATAAAAAAAACAACTACTCTGAATAGCTTCTGGGAGTATATATCTAAATAAAAAAAATATCACTAACAGAAATACATAATTCTACACAAAAACTTCTTATTCGATGTTAAATAAGTCATTGCATAACATATTAGCTTTGAAAGATGTCTTCAGCGCTGAAACTAAACTCCCAGAGGCGAGCCTCCGCACCTTCTCAACAATGCGTGTAATCCCCAGCGATAGAAACTTCGCTCCCTGAGCTGCATAGCCCGTAAGCCTATCTAGCGAGCTGGTGAGGCTCAGACGGAAGGGTCTCCAAGTGTTTCCAACCTACTACTTTTTTAACCGAAATGTTAAAGTATTGATTTTATTTTATAAGAAATCAAAGATAAAGAAAATATACAGTAGAAAACAAGGTAGGCCCGGCCTCAGATTCTCATAGTACGCTTCGCCACTGATTAAGAGTACCATTTTATTTGTATGCTGATAGGTTGCACTTGTGAACAGGAGTATCTTGAAGCGGTTATCTTCCACGAGCCGGTAATCTTCGTAAACGAACAAGTGTTTGATTCCTGAAATACTTGTACTGCTTGCGTTAAACATGCAAGTTCAGGACAGAAGAATCTCCCACAGGAGAGGAGGTTACAACTGGTAACCAAAATACTGTATTTACTCACTAAAAAGGAGTAGAATAATGTATTTAGAACTCTGTCGGTACATCTAGCAATCCTTATACCGAGGGAAATTTCCCCCAAGTACCTGCGCTTGCCAAGTGCTTGTCTTCAGGGCGTTACCACATTTTGCACTGTGTGATTGATGGAAAATTTTCAGTTCACTCTTAACAGGTTTTGTAAAAAATAATAATAATAACAATAATTGTTTTCAGTAACTGAGCAGCGTGCTGCAGCGGGCCGGAAGACAGGGTTAGGCAGGCCGCGTATGCCCTGCGGGCCGGCTGTTGTACAGATGAACCAAAATAACGTTAAACTGTGGTTGATGTAGTGGGTGGATGGATAGAAAAAGGAAGCTTGCTTTCTTCGTATGCAGAGAGAGAAATCGATTGATTTCGTTCGAAGAATAAAAAGCAAGGAAAGCAAGCATTGGTATAAGAACACCTTTCCGTAAACACTCATTTGCTTGGAATGTAGTTAAAGGTGGTACTGAAAAAAAAACTTGCTGGGAAAGGCAACGAACTAACGAAATTGTGAAATAATAATAATAATAATAATAATAATAATAATAATAATAATAATAATAATAATAATAGCTTCTTTTTGCTTACTACCATTACACACAACCTTAAACACACACACAGAGCGTCTGTTCCAGCCAAGATTCGAATACGGGGCTCTGTGATTGAAAGTCTAGTGACGTAAACCTTTCAATCACACAGACTAATACTCAACCACGTGGGAGTCTCACTAATGTGTAGTTGTGTTTAATTGGGGTAGTGTCTTAGACCTCTTTTCACTTTTGTTGGATTCAAATACACAAGCAGTTAACCTGTGACGTGCAACTTACAAGAACACCGAGGTGGCAGAATTTGTTCTGAAAGAAACAGATTGCAATCGTCATATACTGTTGTTACTAGGGATGGCCAGAACCGGTTCCTAGTGGAACCGGTTTTCGGGTCTGAACGGATCCGGTTCTAGAAGATCCGGTTTTTCGGATCCAGGTCTGGAACCGGTTTTTCGGATCCAGGTCTAGAACCGGTTCTTCGGATCCAGGTCTAGAACCGGTTCTTCGGATCCAGGTCTGGAACCGGTTCTGCTTCAGAACCGGTTCCTCGCAGAACCGGTTCCGCTGGAACCGAAACTTTGTGACCATCCCTACACTAAACCCGAGCTGCTGGCAAGCTGTGAACAGTATGCTAAATGAAAAGGTGGAAGCGACAGGCAGGCGCCCAGGCGGCGGCAGCTTGTCTCATTTGGCTAAATAAACTGGGTAACTGGCAAACTCATTGGTTAAATAGGCAAACTGGCCAACTCATTTGGCTAAACACCCACTGGTGGACCAAAATTTTTTTCTGGGGGCACAAGCGTGTCTGGGCGAGGAAGGCACAAGCGCATGGTTCTCTTTGCATTATTTTTGAAGGTGATCTTTATGCCTCATTTACGGGTCTTTCGGGCTTTCGGATCCAGGTCTGGAACCGGTTCCTAAGATCCGGTTCTGGAACCGAGTTTTCAGATCCAGATCTGGAACCGGTTCCTAAGATCTGGTTCTGGAACCGGGTTTTCAGATCCAGATCTGGAACCGGTTCCTAAGATCCGGTTCTGGAACCGGGTTTTCGGATCCAGGTATGGAACCGGTTCCTAAGATCCGGTTCTGGAACCGGGTTTTCGGATCCAGGTCCGGAATCGGTTCCAGAACCGGTTCTGAAAACCGGATCTTTAAGAACCGGTTCCTCGCGGAACCGGTTCCGCCGGAACCGGAACTTTGTGGCCATCACTAGTTGTTACACGCGCCTAGAACAGAAGCTCTATCTGTATGACATTAGTGAAAAAGGTTATCTTTAACGACACGAAACACAAAATGTGCCTGACACTAACTGAAACATGTGCTCAGTAACATTTTGACCCGATTACAGTGCAGCGCTGTGGTTCCCATTGTGTGAGTGGTGTACTATTTAAATTTTGTGATTGGAACGAAAGGGTAGTGACGTATTCAATGCTACAAGATGAATGAGTACTCGTTTAGAGAGTTAGCCGATATGCACCTAATTTATGGAAGTGCTGCAGGTAACTCGTTGGCAGCACAACACATACCGTGAGTCGTTCCCAAAACGTCGGTTTCCAAATGATCGGACATTTGTTTACATTGATAGACGTCTCAGGGAAACAGGTAGTTTCCATGGAAACGCGGATCGTGGAAGACCACGTGAAGTGCTTCGACCTGTCGACGAGGAAAGAATTCTTAACCAAGTAGCACGGCAGCCAGAAATCTCCACACGTCAAGCAGTTACAACAGAAGGCGTATCCCACAATATTATTTAGTGTTTGCTTCGTGCACAGCTGTTATATCCATGGCAAATACAACGTGTACATTCTCTTGAAATGAGAGACTATTCCCCACGACGAAGATTTTGTCAGTGGATACTGGGGAAGTTCACGCGCAACCCAATGTTTTCATCCTTCATTCTTTTCACAGATGAAGCTGACTTTACGAGAGATGGCCTCGTAAATAAACACAATCGCCATTCCTGGACCGAGGAAAATCCGCATCAAATTGTAGGCTGCCACTAGAAACAATTTAGCGTAAACGTGTGGACAGTCATTATCGAAAACCAAGCTTTAGGGCCATATTGGGGGCAGCTACAGGTCTATAAATTTTTGTGTATTAACTTATGACCCCGGAGTACATGCACACACAAATTCAGACCTCTACATCAGTTGTTTCCTCTTCCCAAACATGTTTTCAATATCCAAAAATGTTGCTACTGTGGGCCCTGGTTTCACCCCCTTCAAGTGGTTTTAGGCAAAAATGTTAAGAGATCAAAGTTTTAGCTCTGCACGAGTTGGAGACATGAGACGTCCAGCAATTTTCAATTTGGTAGGACAAATACATGTTGAGATATTCAAAACAACGTAAACGCCTAAAATTGAAAAAAAAAACGCAAAATGGCGGCAGCCAGTGCGTTGCCATGCGATGTTGTAAAACCTAATTAATTGTGGTTTTGAAGTAGTCTGATAAAGGTACATTAATGAAAAAATTAGATTTTTTAAAAAAGATCGCGCTGCATTTTTAATTTTTTCTCGATCACTTTGTATGGACTGAGTAGTAATTGCCCCACTTGAGGCAAATTTGGACTTTGACCCCGACCTTTATGACGTCATAGGTCAAAGGTCAATGACCTTGACCCGGGGTCAATGACCTAGGGGTACATAGGACCACCCCCTCTAAGTTTTGGCAGGGGTACTTTGGCCCACCCCCTAAATTTTGGCAGGGGTACATAGGACCACCCTCCTTTAAATTTTGGAAATTGCCAAATCTAAAAATTTGGTGTGGTAGCCTAGGACCATAGTATGTACCTCTATCAGTATTGGGTGTCTATGTCGTTCCCTTTTATGGGTAAAAAATTGCCAAAAATTCAAATTTCGGGGGTTTTTGACCTAATTTATCCCCTTTGATGAGGTATTATTACCCTATATAGTTATATGGGCGTATACAGGGGTTCATTATCTTTCATAACATATGGGTATATTAATGCACCCATTGAAAAATTTGGGAGGGGTACCTTGGCCCACCCCTTTAATTTTGGAAATTGCCCAATTTAAACATTTGGTATTATAGTATAGGACCCTAATATGTATTATGATAAATTTGGATTGTCCACCTCGTTCCCTTTTAGGGGTACCAAATTGCCAAAATATAAACGTAACAATACGTAGTACCACGTGTTTGGTTTTGACCTAATTTATCCCCTTGGATGAGGTCCTATTACCTTATATGTTTATATGAGCGTATACAGGAGTCAATTACCTTTCATAAGACATGGGTATATTGGTGCGCCCCTTTAAAAATTTGGGAGGGGTACCTTGGCCCACCCCTTCAATTTTAGAAATTGCCCAATTTAAACATTTGGTATAATAGTATAGAACCCTAGTATGTATCACTATAAATTTGGGTGGTCCACCTCGTTCCCTTTCATGGGTACACAATTGCCAAATTTTAGTACAACCACGTGTTTGGTCTTTTGACCTAATTTATCACCTTTGATGAGGTGTTATTATCCTATATCGTTATATGGGCGTATACAGGGGTTCATTACCTTTCATAAGACATGGGTATATTAATGCACCCCTTGAAAAATTTGGGAGGGGTACCTTGGACCACCCTTTAATTTTGGAAATTGCCCAATTTAAACATTTGGTATAATAGTATAGGACCCTAATATATATTACTATAACCTCGTTCCCTTTTAGGGGTACAAAATTGCCAAAATATAAACGTAAGCAATACGTTGTACCACGTGTTTCGTTTTTTACCTAATTTATTCCATTGGATGAGGTTCTATTACCTTATATGTTATATGGTCACGTATGGGGATTCATTTCCTATCATAAGACATAGGTACATTTGTGCACTCAGGAGGGGTACTTTGACCCACCCCTTTAATTTTGGAAATTGTCCCTTTTATATGTTTGGTATTATAGTATAGGACCCTAATATAAATTACTATAAATTTTGGTGGTTCACCTCGTTTCCTTTCATGGGTACGAAATTTCCAAATTGTAGTACAACCACGTGTTTGGTTTTGGCTCAATTTATCCCCTTGGATGAGGTCCTATTACCTTATATGGTTATATGGTCCATTTCCTATTATAAGACATGGGTACATTGATGCACCCCGGGAGGGGATTCGGTATCATAGTACATGCCTCAACATGTATCATGATAAATTTGGGTGGTCCATCTTGTTCCCTTTCATGGGTAAAAATTGCTAAAATATAAATATAAGCAATATGTTGTACCATGTGTTTGGTTTTTGGCCCAATTTCTCCCCTTTGATGAGGTTCTATTGCCTTATATGGTTATATGGTCATGTATATGGGTTCATTTCCTATCATAAGACATGAGTACATTGACGCACCCTTTAAAAATTTGGGAAGGGTATCTTGGCTCATCTATTCGGTTTTAGAAATTGTTTAATATAAGCATTTGGTATCATAGTACAGGACTTCAATATGTACCATTATAAATTTGGATGGTCCACATCGTTCCCTTTCATGGGTAAAGAACTACCAAAAATCAAATTTCGGAGGTTATTGACCCCTATTTAGCACGTTATATGGGTATGTACAGAGGTTTATTACCTTTATATGTTTATGTTCCCTTTTAAATTTGGGAATTATCAAATAACAAAATTCGGTAAACGTTTTCTAGGACCCATTGGTGTTCCTCTTATGACCAAATATTCAAAATTTAAAGGTTATTGACCGGTTTTATTATTGAATAAGTACAGGATTTATTACTTTTTCATAAGACACAGGTGTATTTGCGTACCAATCTTAAATTTTGGGAGGGGGTACATTTCTTATTGTCATATCAATAATTGGTAATTGGATAGTATCTCATTCATTGGGTAAATCATTATGATCACGTGATCAGTTATTAACCTATGATGGGATTAGGAGTCCAGAACATTGAAACATTGAAACTTTGTAGGATAATTTGAGAATTGTCAAATGAAATTACGTCATTGGTTTTGATTATTCCCGCCAAATATAAACGTAAGCAAGACGTTGTACCACGTGATTGTCCTTGATGAGGTAGTGTACAGGGATTCATTTCCTTTGTTGTGGTACTTCTTAAGTTTGAGTACACACACTTTTAGAAAACAGTTGGTTCTACTCAGGTAAACAATTGACGGACATTATTGACCTTATTCAACATATAATGATATGATTAATTCTAAGACTTAGGCATATCAAGAAAAGTATTTTTTAAATTTAGGAATGGTGATAAACAGAATTTTAACATAAGGCGCGAAATTTGAAACAACACATTGAACTTTAGTCACAGCTCATAGTCTAAGATCATTGGTGGTGATTGATTTGAAATTTGATAGCTAACCTTATTGAATCTTATGACTCATAGACGAAAGGCAATACATGCTACAACAGTTTGAAATTTAATCATAAGGTGATGTAATCTGACACTAGCAAAGTTATTGTTAATGCAATTTGATTGGCTTATCACTATCTTTCCTGCAATCTGATTGGTTGATCACTATCTTTCGTGCAATCTGATTGGTTGATGATTTTCAAATCTTTGCTGCATTCAGTTTTAAGTTTTGTTTAACATTTAAAAATCTTGGTTTCGTTCAACATTTTGCACTCACTGATAAATATGATCAAAACCGTTTATTTGTTAATCGAATAGTTAAAAACCGGATAAAGTTTGACGGTTAACCGTGAAACGTAAAATTTTTTGGAACTTTTTGTTTGAAAATTCTTGCTTTCAAATTTTTGTTTGAATTTTTGTTTCAGAATTTTGTTTGAAATTTTTTTGACAACTTTTGTTTCAAAATGTTTTGTTTAAAAATTTTTCGTTTGAAATTTTTCGTTTCCAAATTTTTTGTTTGAAATTATTTGTTTGAAATTTTTTCGTTTTTTAAAATTTTGTTTGAATTTTTTTCGTTTGAAATTTTTTGTTTGAATTTTTTTCGTTTCCAAGTTTTTTTGTTTCAAATATTTTTTTGCAAACTTTTGTTTCAAAGATTTTTGTTCGAAATTTTTGTTTGTAATTTTTTTTTGAAATTATTGTTTGGAAAATTTTGCTTTGACATTTTTTAAGTTTGTGCACTCATTAGTAAAGAACCGGAACTGTTTAAAGCAAAAATCTTTGACAACATTGTGATGCAATAGTACACGTCAGAACATGATAATGCAACGTCATCAGTTTTGCATCATATATAAGTATCGTTCGAGTTAGTATTCATGATAACGTCATCATGGCTACTTGTCTGCAATTTCTAAACACACGTGATGTGATGAAATCATTTACCAAGATTACTGATTTACAACAGAATGTACCTTATAGAATCTTAGCTAGCCAAATGATCCCTACAAAGTTTGGATTAAGAATCGTAGTGAAGCTTGAAAATGATAAGAATATAATTTTACCAGCAAGATATTTACCCATGGAAGCATCAAAACAAGAAGAACTGCTGCGTTTCTTAAATACTGGATTTGTATCTTTATGTTACAAAGGATTCTTGGGTCGAAGTCATCAATTTGAATTTAGTACATAGCCGGATTCGTCAGCAATTGTGATGAAATCATGAATTCAAACGTCAGCACATTAGACATAGTTGTATGAATTTGGTTGGTCAGCATGACGTCAGCAACTGTGATGAAACCATGAATTCAAACGTCAGCACATTCCTTTCCTATGACGTCAGCCGTAGTTCTATAAATTAACCAATACACTGTCATCCCACGAAATCATTTGAGCAAGTGCTTTTCAGGAGGAAAGATGTGTACTTCTAACGATAAAGAGTTCATCTTCGCAAGCTATTATCCAATAAATATATTTCAAACAAAACATGTGATGATTGGTATCAGTGCTAGAACATTTGAACCAGTGATTCGATTGGGCAAAGCAGAACAATTTGGTGTACAACTGACCTGTGAAGAATGGCAAATATTATGTTCACGAATCGACCAAATGAACGATTATTTTCATGATGAGCTAAATGTGACCATAGTCAAATCATTAGGCTCAAATCATGAAGTGGTGCTACGTACAGTCCTCGAAGAGAAGATGGTGCTGTTACGTAAAAAGAGTACATTCCATGTCCCTCGCAACATGGTGTATCTAACGCAAACAGAATGGAACAAATTCATCAGCGTATTTCAGTGTGTGAAACATGCAGTGGAAGTGTGCAACAAAACTAGTATATTCCTGAAAAAGTACTATTTTGAAAAATGTGTTATGCATATTGTACAACATGTATCTAGATATTGTGATGGTTGTCAACATCGTTCGTGGGTGCATACCTGTATTGATAAACAGTTTATTTGTGATCAAATGGACATTGAGTTTCCACCAATTGATATTGCAATAGACCTTAAAAGACTTCAATTGGAATTAAAATTATATGCTAAAGACAAACTAGTGCAAGAAGTTCAAAATACATTGTATCGACAATATCCAGATCATATATCTGGTATGGATGTATGTGGAGTGTAATAAAATGATCCATTTGAATGAATTGTTTTTTTCATTTCAAGTACAACCCTATGTTCTGACGTGTACTATTGCACCACAATGTTGCCAGAGGTTTTAGTTCTAACAGTTCCGGTTCTTTACTAATGAGTGCACAAACTTTTAAAAATGTCAAACCAAACTTTGAAACAAAAAATTTCAAACAAACTTTCGAAACAAAAAAAAAATTAAACAAAAAAATTTGGAAACGAAAAATTTCAAAACAAAAATTTCGAAACAAATTTTCAAAGAAAAAAATTCAAACCAAATCTTCTTCTAAGCAGTTCCGGTTCTTCACTAATGAGTGCATAAACTTAAAAATTTGAAACCAAAATTTTCCAAACAAAAATTTCGAAACAAAAATGTTCAAACAAAAATTTTAAACAGAAAAAAATCGAACATTTTTTTAAACTAAAATTTCAAACAAATATTTTAGTTTTGAAACGAAAAAAAATTAAAAATTTCAAACGAAAAAATTTCAAACAAAATTTTGAAACAAAAAATTTCAAAACAAAAAAATTTTTAAACAAAAATTTTGAAACAAAAATTTCAAACAAAAATTTCGAAACAAAATTTTCAAACAAAATTTCAAACGAAAAAATTTCAAACCAAAGTTTCAAACAAAAAATTTCGAAACAAAAATTTTTAAACTAAAATATCAAATGAAAAAAAATTTCAAACCAAAGTTTCAAACAAAAAAAAATTTCAAACAAAAATTTCAAAAACCTTTCTAAGTGTTAAACAAAACTTAAAACTGAATGCAGCAAAGATTTGAAAATCAGCAACCAATCAAATTGCACGAAAGATAGTGATCAGCCAATCAGATTGCACGAAAGATAGTGATCAACCAATCAAATTGCATCAACAATAACTTTGCCAGTGTTGTAGCATATATTCCCTTAAGACTATGAGTCATAAGATTCAATAAGGTTAGCTATGTATCCCTGTACACTACCTCATCAAGGTCAATCACGTGGTACATCGTATTGCTTACGTTTATATTTGGCTGTAATAATCAATACCAATGACGCATTCTCAAATTATCCTACAAAGTTTAAATGTACCAATGTCCTGGACTCCTAATCCCATCATAGGTCAATAACTGATCACGTGATCATACTCATATTTCACAATGATTTACCCAAAGAACAATTACCAATTATTGATATGACAATAAGAAATGTACCCCTCCCAAAATTTAAGATTGGTACACAAATACACCTGTGTCTTATGAAAAAGTAATAAATCCTGTACTTATTCAATAATAAAGCCGGTCAATAACCTTTAAATTTTGAATATTTGGTCATAAGAGGAATACCAATGGGTCCTAGAAAACGTTTACCGAATTTTGTTATTTGATAATTCCCAAATTTAAAAGAGAACATAAACATATAGAGGTAATAAACCATATAACGTATTAAATAGGGGTCAATAACCTCCGAAATTTGATTTTTGGTAGTTCTTTACCCATGAAAGGGAACGATGTGGACCATCCAAATTTATAGTGGTACATATTGAAGACCTGTACGAAGATACCAAATGCTTATATTAAACAATTTCTAAAACTGAGTGGATGAGTCAAGATACCCCTCCCAAATTTTTAAAGTGGTGCATCAATGTACCTATGTCTTATGATAGAAAATGGACCCTATACAAGACCATATAATCATATTAGGTAATAGGACATCATCCAAGGGAATAAATTAGGTCAAAAACGAAACATGTGGTTGTACTACAATTTGGAAATTTCGTACCCATGAAAGGAAACGAGGTGAACCACCAAAATTTATAGTAATTTATATTAGGGTCCTATACTATAATACCAAACATATAAAAGGGACAATTTCCAAAATTAAAGGGGTGGGTCAAAGTACCCCTCCTGAGTGCACAAATGTACCTATGTCTTATGATAGGAAATGAATCCCCATACGTGACCATATAACATATAAGGTAATAGAACCTCATCCAATGGAATAAATTAGGTAAAAAACGAAACACGTGGTACAACGTATTGCTTACGTTTATATTTTGGCAATTTTGTACCCCTAAAAGGGAACGAGGTTATAGTAATATATATTAGGGTCCTATACTATTATACCAAATGTTTAAATTGGGCAATTTCCAAAATTAAAGGGTGGTCCAAGGTACCCCTCCCAAATTTTTCAAGGGGTGCATTAATATACCCATGTCTTATGAAAGGTAATGAACCCCTGTATACGCCCATATAACGATATAGGATAATAACACCTCATCAAAGGTGATAAATTAGGTCAAAAGACCAAACACGTGGTTGTACTAAAATTTGGCAATTGTGTACCCATGAAAGGGAACGAGGTGGACCACCCAAATTTATAGTGATACATACTAGGGTTCTATACTATTATACCAAATGTTTAAATTGGGCAATTTCTAAAATTGAAGGGGTGGGCCAAGGTACCCCTCCCAAATTTTTAAAGGGGCGCACCAATATACCCATGTCTTATGAAAGGTAATTGACTCCTGTATACGCTCATATAAACATATAAGGTAATAGGACCTCATCCAAGGGGATAAATTAGGTCAAAACCAAACACGTGGTACTACGTATTGTTACGTTTATATTTTGGCAATTTGGTACCCCTAAAAGGGAACGAGGTGGACAATCCAAATTTATCATAATACATATTAGGGTCCTATACTATAATACCAAATGTTTAAATTGGGCAATTTCCAAAATTAAAGGGGTGGGCCAAGGTACCCCTCCCAAATTTTTCAATGGGTGCATTAATATACCCATATGTTATGAAAGATAATGAACCCCTGTATACGCCCATATAACTATATAGGGTAATAATACCTCATCAAAGGGGATAAATTAGGTCAAAAACCCCCGAAATTTGAATTTTTGGCAATTTTTTACCCATAAAAGGGAACGACATAGACACCCAATACTGATAGAGGTACATACTATGGTCCTAGGCTACCACACCAAATTTTTAGATTTGGCAATTTCCAAAATTTAAAGGAGGGTGGTCCTATGTACCCCTGCCAAAATTTAGGGGGTGGGCCAAAGTACCCCTGCCAAAACTTAGAGGGGGTGGTCCTATGTACCCCTAGGTCATTGACCCCGGGTCAAGGTCATTGACCTTTGACCTATGACGTCATAAAGGTCGGGGTCAAAGTCCAAATTTGCTTCAAGTGGGGCAATTACTACTGACTGACACAACTAACAACGGTCGAAAGTATGATAGGAGAAACGAAAGAAAATAGCAACTAACAAAAAGAAACAGAAGAGTAGAATGGAAGAAAGAAAGAAAAAGATCGCAGTTCTTACATGGAATGAAATTTGACAAATGCAGTATTATTTCTGAACAAAGAGCATAAGAATATGGAAGGTCAATGAAATTCTTAGAAATGGTAAGAAACATATTGTTGTAGGTACGTGGAATGCAAAAAATTAGAAAATTTATTTCGGGAGGGCTTGAGCCCGATAGCCCCCTAAATACGCCAGTGGTACAGGAGTATTTTCATGCGAGTAAAAGTTTCTTTTGGAATGCGTTGTGAAATTACCGCCTAGTCTGCAAGAGTATTCCCCTAGTGCAATTATACTTTAGACACACACTAACTCCCCCCCCCACACACACACACCTCGAAATGCTTCAATTTCCACACTGTTGTGTACTCGTGGTATGTTTTCAATATGTCCTCCACCAACTCGCTCACATGCATGGGCACGACGCAGCAATGACTGACAAACATTATCGAGTACTTCGGGTGTATCACGAATCGACTGGAAAGTAGCCATGGTACGTTGTTACAGATCGTTTATATCACGAATTTCCCTTGCGTAAACTACTTCCTTAACATGTCCCCACAAATAATCTACGTACAGATAAATCTTATGGGGGCAATTCTAATAATAATTTTAAACAACAAATTAGTGATGAGCAAATGCAAGACCAAGACCAAGACCTGGGTGGTTTTGGTCTTGGTCTTGCTTGCAATAGTCTTGCAAGTCCTGCTTTTAACAAATCTTACGCTTTTCATAGGCAATTTATACTCTGGATATAAAGCATAATAAATGCTACAATGCGTCAATAATAACGGAAATACAATGTATGTTTCTAAATGTAATATTGTTTACCTTCGTGTAAGTATGATGACAGTGTACAATATAGGCGACAACCTTTATTTTTCTTCAATGGATGCCCACGCTTCACTACATAGAAGATAAATCACAACATTTCGTAATCTTTTTAAATTTTTTAACAGATTTAATATTCCCATGGTTCTCAAAGTGGGTTCCCTCAGACGCACGAAAGAGAATCAAGACGGAACAGATTATTTCTACTGAAATATCATGAACTGCAAAATTATTTTTACAGTCTAAAGGCGCCAGATTTTTTCTCTTTTCAACCACGATTAGCTAATCTTTGTATTGAACAAACTTCCAATTAAATAGGCCTATTGAAATTTTGTTTTACTGACTCCAATATGTATTCTATGGGACAGAAACATGGATATTGTGTAAAAGAGATGAAAAAAATGGAGGCATTTGAAACGTTGACATAGAGAAAAGAGGAGAAAATTAGCTGGGTTGAACGGAAAACGAATTTGAAGGTATTACAAATAGTAGCAGTAGGAGAGAAAAGAAGAATTTTAGATGTAATTAAGAGGAGGAAAAGGAACTGGTTGGAACATTGGCTAAGGAGGAACTGTATTATGAGGGACGTGCTAGAGGATATGGTGGAAGAAAAGAGGGGGAGGGATGAAGGAGACTGTAGTTGAAGGAAGGTATTAAAACAGAAAATTGCTACGTCAAGACGAAGAGACTAGCTGAAGACCCCGTATATCAAAGCTTCTCAGTTGCAACAAGTGACCCGACAATAATGGCAGAATAGCTACAGTATGATGATGACGATGCAATATCAGCCAAAAAAGAGAGAAAAAATTAAAATAATAATGATTATAATGAAACCTGTTAATATTTTTAAATAATAATTTGAGTGAGACCCGAAAATGACTCAACTTTATGTCTTTATGTAAACTCAATCTATATAAATAATTTTGACCTATATTAGAAAACAAAATAACGGCAACAAAATTCAAGTTATTTGAAATAATTGTACAAAATGTACTTGTGAATGTGAACTATTTATTGTTGTATAATGTTATATCGCTCAATCCTCGATGTGCCGTATACCTAGGGAGGCTAAAAGTTATAGAATTCAGCGTATAAGAATCCACTCATGAAATCATATTTGCGGTCACATGCACTAAGTTTTGTCAATGTCATGAAAAAGTTTCGATATTACATTTCTCTATAAGTTTAGAAGAACACTACTAACATGTTTTGAAATGAAACAAAATATCTAGTTTAAAGTCCCACGATTACGCACCGAGGCTAAGGAAGACGGTGATGAGGAGAAATGAATAAAATGGTGGGAGGAAACCCGAGAAAGCCCAGTTCACGATGTTTGTCCACCAAAAAAAGCTCGTATGGCGCAATCTGGGATTGAACCAGGGACCCCGTGCACCAGAGGTAAACGCTCTACCACTGACCCGCCGCGGCCATAACATGTTTAGTTTTCGCTTATCCGCTTCTTATGGACAGAACTATTCTTCGTATGATTTCCCAAAATCCAATCATGGGCTGTCGTAAATGAATGATGACCAAAATGAATCAGACACTGAAGTTATTATATCTTGTACCAATTTATATTATGCTCTCTGTCGTCTTTTAAATGCAGGAATGCACCGTAATTCAGCACCAATTATACATTTCTTAGTGTGCAACAAGCTTTGATTAGAATGACACCTGTATGACTTGAAAATGAGTAATAACTACAGAAGACGGGGACAACCGATTCAGAAAACCAGATACTGTACTTATATGCTACAGGAGTAGATCGACTCCCATGGATAGCATAGCTACTGGGAACACATTCACTCCAGCGACATTTTTACTGAAGCCAAAAAATTCAAGTGAAAGGTGTAATGATGTTTTTCTCTTTCCTTTTTACATTCTTGGTCTGGGTCTTGCATCGGGATTCCTTGTCTTGGTCTTGGTCTCGGTCTTGTATGCAAGACTCTTGCAAAAACTGCAAGACCAAGACCCTTGCGCTCATAACTACAACAAATTAACTCAATAATTCATTCTGAACATAAATCCGATAAATTAAACCGAGGGGAAATAAAAAGAATAAGATTAAATAAGAAAATTCCTTTAAGGAATACAAATAACCTTGTAACGCCATAACATTATAGTCCCCCCCCCCCATTCTTAGAAGAAAAATATAATAACAGAGTTTGTATTATTTTTTTCTAACAAATAAAAATCGCTCTGAGTTGACGCAGGGTCTTTCCAATATACGTAACCCTAATTTTCCGCTATATAAGGGTGCTCACTCCAGTTACAGAACACAACCAAAGAAACTGGTTGAACTTGAGTACTATTTACGATTTCATTCTCAGTTTCCACTTGAGTCGCAGCATTAGTCACTCGAGGTTTATTTCTGCTTCTTCCATTATATTCAACAGCTCTCCGGGTGTATCGATTATTCGGGAATCTAGTCCATTTTTGAGTAGCAGAATCTCATGTAGAAGGAGAATCACCTTCACTGATTCACGCTTGACACGCACATACGGGTTTTTGCGTATTTTTAGCACTTCCCCACTTCACACTGCTATTTAAGGTACTGATCTTCGTTAGATTCAATAAAAGATCTTCTATAGAGTCAGTCTGAATCAAACGCAGCAACTTCTCTTCTTCCGGAGGAATACAATGAAGGATGATCGTTTGCAACTCTTGGTTATCAAATTTTTCGGATATACTATTATATTTCTCCACGATCTCCAAAACAAATTCGATTAATGAGGCGTGCTTGTTCTTGTCATAGCGCATGCTCTTCAGTTTATCCTTCTGTATTCTTTCAATTTTCTCAGATAAGTACTGTCGTTTGAAGCTCTCAACGAATTCAGCATATGATCGTATATTAGAAGAAACCGCTTGAAACCAGCCGTGCGCCGACTTAGTTATACAATTGGGTAAAATAGCATACTTTTCTTCCGGCGTTAGTTTGAAAATACGTGCATAACGCTCAAATTCTTGTAAGAATTATGCGGCGCCAGGGGCAACCTGTCCACTGAACCGAGGAAAATCCTTTATGTCGCGTGATTTTAGCGACTTCATTTCTTGACACCTTTCTTCACAAAATCCTTTACGGTTCGTTTTAGCTCCGCTAACACAATCTGTCACACTTTGCGGGTTTTCTCTAGGTGTAACATCACGACGGTGCTCCACCTCATCATTCATTACACTTTGCATACAGTCGTTAAAATGGTAGGATACGTAACTGGAAATCGGTTTCCTACTAGTAGTGGTTGTAACGGTAGTAGTCACAAAAGCCGCTTGTGAGACAGCTGTGGGCACGGACACAGTTGTATTGCTATTTACAAAACATTCAATATTACTAGATACAAGATTATCCGACAATTCATCTCGCATAACTACATTTTGCTGTGATTCTTCAGATCGGTTTTCTTTTAACACAATAATCTCTTTTTTCAACAGTTGAACTTCCTTCTTCATATTTGATATTTCACTTCCCACATTTTGAATCCTAGCCGTCGTCTGCTTTTCATTTTCCATCAACCAATCTGTGTCAACTCGCAATTCCTGAGTGCTTTTTCCACATTAGCAACAGCAGTTTTCATTGACTCCAATTTGACACACTTTTCTTTCCAGCACGTTTTCAACTCATTCATCTGTTCCGGAAATGTAAACATCTGCTTCTCCGTGTCCGTTCTAATTTCTTCTCTCAAATTTACCAGACTTGGATGAACTTCAGTTTTAACATCTTGTATTTGTCTAGTGTTTGCTTCTATGCGTTTCTTCAGAAGTTCATTTCCCTTCTCCATAGATTTCAGGAGATTCTTCTCAACTTTAGACAAAAGTCCACTAAGAAGCTTTTGTACTGCTGGACTACATTCCTCTTCCTCTTCGGATTCTTTACTCACAGCTTCACGCGTCTTTTGCGCACATTTATCACACAACCATTTTACGTTTGGTTTTATAATTTCCGTGCATTCCTCGTCACTTAAACTTACACAACAGAAATGAAATCGTAATATACACTGATTACAGATCACTGAATTCTCAGTCTCAGTGTTGTCATCGTCTAGTCCTTGACAACATCCGAAACGCGATTTCTTTCCTTTTTCACGTGGTATATTTAATCTTCTTCTTCTAAACTTTGTCTCTCCTTCTTTCTTCTCCGATCGTCTTTCCATCATCAGGAGCTCCATCCACATCCATTACTCATCCAGTTGTTATGGCACAAGATCCTGTCACGGTCGCCAAATCTGTAACCTCTTCTCCTGTGGGAGATTCTTCTGTCCTGAACTTGCATGTTTAACGCAAGAAGCACAGGTATTTCAGGAATCAAACACTTGTTCGTTTACGAAGATTGCCGGCTCGTGGAAGATAACTGCTTCAAGATACTCCTGTTCACAAGTGCAACCTATCAGCATAAAATGGTACTCTTAATTTTCCTCTATTTTATCTTTATTTTCCCTTTATATTTTTTAGTGTGTTATCTCGCCAGTACAAAATTTGACATGTCTTTGTAGAAATATCAAACACAGCATCAGAATTAATATACATTTTCCTGAGGCAGTTCCTCGTCAGCATATTCACAAAACAATGTAAGCAAATTTACATGCCTCACATTACATAGAAGATCTATCTTACGGCATGAGATCCGCGGTACGTATATATATTAACTTAGTTGACATGTTCGAAATACACTGGTTAATACATATATCCATAAGGGAACAAATGCAAGCAAGCTTGATAGGTATCTCATTTTGACGGAATTTCGATCCGGAGGATCGAAGGCAGGATGACTCTTACTTATTCCTGCATAATCTTACCTATTTCCATTACAAATAACATAATTTTAAAACATTGCTTAGGGAAATTTCAACGTCATTTTCTAGTTTCACTATATACATACATACATACATACATACATATACATACATATATATATATATATATATATATATATATATATAACTACAGATATCACAATTTGTTTGGTTGTCTTGTCTTGTCTCACTATTATGTGTTCTATGGGCGCACCAGGTTTTTCACCAGTATATGCTATAAATGTGGAATAAATTCGTTATTCATTTTCCAAAAAGAATTTATAAACAACAAATATTATAAATTTTCAATAAAGTAATATATTTCCTATTTTGACTTGCTGTTTCTATTGATCTATTTTCACTATGAGTGCAATGTTTATCAAGTTTTCCTGTGTCGTAATTGATATCTGGTTTAGTAAAAAGATGAATAAAAAGATTTTCTAGTATTCTTGTTGTTGCATATTGCTTCATTGTATTTCATATGATCCATTAGTAATATTATGTAATGATTTTTTTAAATATTTATATCAGATTTTACAAAAAATGTACTAGTGCTTTGATTGGTAGCCAGTTGTTAGTTGCCAATATGTATTTATAGGAGAAAGGTGCATATCCAAGATAAGAATATAACTGCTTTAATAGCTGGGGACGTAGAGATTGAAACAATTCACACTCAAAAATAATATGATTAATAGTTCCTATTCCTTTATCACACCAACAATGATATGAGGGTTTTTTTCTTATTTGATATAATTTTAAAGGTGATAACGCTGTTCCAAAAATAAGGCGGTAGTAAATTATAATTTCTCGGCGAGTCCATGTTTTAATATTTTGTTTCATTGAATTTTGAAGAGGAGTAGTAATTAACCAATAAAATTCACCAGGCAGTGGTTGTTGTTTGTCATACCATTTGTTTAACTCATCCTTATGATATTCTTTGATAAGATTAAAATAATTTCTGAATGATAATTTTATATCCGTTGGTTGTCCATCTATACATGCTGTTTTCGCCGCTTTATCTATAATATTACTATTTACTTCAATATTAACATGAGCTTTAATAAAAGTGAAATAAATTTTATAATTATTTTCAGTCATGTTACGATATAAATATTTAATATTCAGGATGCTCCAGGTTGTAGAGTTGTTCCAGTGAATAGAGTTTAATGCTGTTAGCACACTTAACGAATCTGAGCAGATAACAGATTTTTCTATTTTATATTTTTTGATGTATAATAATGCTTGCCGGATGGCAAATGCTTCTCCTTCAAATATTGTTGTATTAATGGGTAACTTATACTTAAGTGTTGTTGTACTAGATGGTATATATATTGCTGCTCCTACATTGATATTATTGTATTTTGATGCGTCTGTATAGATGAATGTAGCATCTTCATCAAATTTTGTTTAAATTCTTTCCATAGATGTTGATAATTTTTTTTCTTTTAGATCTTCATTTGATACCGAGATATAAGTAGGTTTCATAACTGCTATTTGTGTCGTATTAACCTTATACTTCGAGACAAAGCATGGAAGAGATGGAACTTTATGTACCCTCGTGTTTAATATTTTAAAATTTAGATAAGCTTGAATTATCCATGGATAATTACGAGTGTAAGGAAGATTTCGTTTCTTAAGTAATATTTCTAACTGTTGAAGTTTGGTAATAATAGGTGATTTTGTTTTACCAAATGCTTTTAATAGAAATTTTGATGCCAACATAGAAAATAATATTGGTAATGGAGTATATTCTGATTCCTTTAATAATGCCATTTTTGGGCAGAATGATGGTTGTGAAAATATTTTTTTTGTTAAATTATAAACCAGACTTGTTATAAAATATACTACCATATGAAATTTTCGAAATATATCCTTGATGTAGTATTGGTAATAGCGTAAATGGGTTGATTCCCCATCGCTTTGAGGATAGACATTTAATTAAACTTAAATATTTTATATGTTCTTTACTCAGTGATTGTAGTTGTAATTTCCAATTTAATTTCCGATCTAATAATATACCCAAATATTTTATATGTTTTTCTGATTTCAATTTATTATCATGGTAGGTCAATTGATATTGTTGTAAACTCCTTTTCCTGGAAAAAATAATGAATTTTGTTTTATTCCAGTTTAGTTCTAGTCCATTATTATTCATCCACTTATTAATTTTGTCTAAATTTTTCTCCATGTTTGGTATTGAACGTTCAACTTGTGTTGTATAAGATCGTATCTGGAGATCGTCAGCAAAACAATTAATGCTGGTATTATCCAATGTTAAATTTATTAAATCAGCAATATAAATATTAAATAAAATCGGACTTAATTTACTCCCTTGTAATAAGCCTAATGAAGTTATCCTCGGTGCTGAATATGAATTCTTCACTTTTATAAATACTTGTCTGTTAATCAAAGTATTATGTATGATTCTAATCATCTTTCCAGGAATATGAAGTTTATACATTTTTTCCACTAGGATATCTAATATCACATGATCATATGCTCCTTTTATATCAAATGATGTAACTAATAGAGCTCGTCTTGAAATAAAAGCTTTATAAATATCAAGTATTAATATTGTTAATGCATCATATGTTGAAAAATTTTTTCTAAAACCAGTTATATTGAAGGAGAAAGTTTGTGAGTTTTCTAAAAACCAATTTAATCTGTTTAATACTAAATTTTCGAAAATTTTGTATGAACAAGATAATAAAGAAATTGGTCGGAAGTTGTTTGCTGCATTTGGATCTGTACCATTTTTTGGGATAGGTAATATTAACACTTTTTTCCAGTTTAATGGTATTTGTCCTGTATTCCAAATGTGGTTGTAGTAATTTAATAACATTAGTAATCCTTTAGTTGGTAGATTTTTATAATGTAAATAACTAATGCCATTAATTCCCGGTGTAGTATTTTTACGTATATTTTTTAATACCGTTTCTAATTCAGCCATGGTGAAGTTCTTATCCAGTTCGGAATTCGTATTAGAAAATAAAAATTTGAATAGTAAACGCCGATCATTATTAACGGTGCATGGTGTTAATTTTAAATGAAAATTAGGTATCCATTCTAAATCATGCAGATAAATTTGATTATCATGTTTGGAGTGATATTGTTGAAGTTTTTTCAGAAATTCCATATTTTATAAGGTGGAGTACGATCAGATAAAGTATTACAGAACTCTTGCCATTTTGAGCGTTTAGTTTGATTAATGATTCTTTTCGTTTGAGCTCTTTGTTGTTGATATTTGAAGAAAGCTTTTGGTGTGCGTGTCGATATGAAAATTTTGAAGGTTTGAATAGTTTGATTCACATATTTTTGACATAGTGTATTCCACCAGGTGGGTTTTTGATGTTTCCTCTCAGATGATTGTCTAAATTTTTTTCTGAATTTTTAGTTTCATTATTCAAAATAAAAATTGTAGTTTTTATCAATTTAAATATTTCTGAAGTATTCTGGTCTTGAGTCATTTGATTTTGAATTATATGTTGATAGTCTGTCCATGATATGTTCGTGGTCACATGTTGTAATTTTGATTTAAAGGTAATATTTTTCCTGTCATTATGAGTAAGTCCTGTTGAGATAAAGTGGGTTTTGAAAATAATAGGAAAATGATCGCTGGTGAAAGTATGAAAATACGTTTGCCATTCTGTTTCTATATAATGTGAGCTCTTCGTTAGTGTTAAATCTGGAGTACTTAATATATTATTTTGTATTCTAGTAGAAGATCCATTATTGAGATATATAAAAGATGAATTTAACAATTCTTTAAGAAAACTCCTACCACCTGAATCAGTTCTATTTGATCCCCATAATTCAGAATGAATATTAAAATCTCCACCTATATAATCAATATCATTGTTAGCGAATAATTGTTTCCAAAAGTTATGATCCACAATTATTTTTGGAGGTATATAAATATTAATTATTTTTAGGTTCTCAATCAATATACCAAGCATCTGTATATGTGGATGTATATTTTGTAAACTAAAATTTAAATTTTTAAAACTTAAATGATTTGTTTGGTTTCTAACAACAGCAAAACTTTTCTGTACAAAATATTTTATATATTCTTTTTTATATACTAACGAAGAAATCTGCTTCCAGAATTCTTCTCTGAACGCGCATATAATAATCTACGTACAGATAAATCATATGGGGACAATTCTAATAATAAGTTTAAACAACGAATTAACTCAATAATTCATTCTGAACATAAATCCGATAAATTAAAACAATGGGAAAATAAAAAGAATAAGATTAAATAAGATGATTCCTTTAAGGAATACAAATAATCCTGTAACGGCATAGCGTTACACAGTATAACAGTTGTTTTGTGTTATTACAATGTAAATTACAATGAACATGTTTCATCATTCAATACTACACTATTCAATTGTCGTAAAAATAATATACCTACAGTGAGGCGCGCGACGCCATTTAGTGATCTGTGATTGGCCCGCCCACTGTTCCAAGTTGCACATCTCTGGTGTACAACTTCCATGCTGATTAGTATGTACTTTTCCTAATGTGCATGTTATTTTTAGTAGTTTCTCATATTCCCTGTTTTTGGTTACTGCACCCTCTTTTCATTCATGTTCCCACGCCAATTCTTATTGCAGGTATACACACACTGTGCTGCTGCTATTCACCTCGAATGCGCCGCCTCTCTCATTTATGGTAACTAAAGCATAAGTCTATGTTTTTACCTCTTACTGATGTTTAATTCGTTGAAGATATCACATTGCCGACAACGAATTACTGCTTGCTGTTTTTATAGTTTTCGAACCACGCTAATGTAGACCTCTCCTCCTCAACGAGGCTTTCCTACTTCCTTTGGGAAATCCCTTGCGCACGGGTTTCACGATTGCGGCGTAAGCATTTTTGGATAGAGCATATTCGATGTCTTTGACTTGACCATACCGCCTTTGCTCTATCGTTTCGAATAGTGAAGATATAGATCTCTAAAGTTCATTTTTCCACGCATTCGGCACCCTATATCTCCGAAACTATGGACTTTTGGCCAAAGTTGAAGAGGACTTTTTTCTTGGTTTGGCATCAGGTATCTACCCTTAATTTTTATACGCATTTAAACACCATAGGCCTATATATATATATACAGGGTGGGCCATTTTAATTAATCCACGGAAATATCTGAAAAATGATAAAACATAGAATAAATTTTTGAAGTACACGTTATATACTGCTAAGGGGGAAAACCAATTTCGCCAAAAGTACCCCTCCCCGCCCCCCGTAAATGGGGGTAACGGGGGGTAACTTTGAAATGTCAAATGGGAATATGGGTCGAGTAATACCTCGTTCGAAAGGTCTTGGAAAACTAAGTAACGCTGTACCAAAAGATGTTTCATATTGTGCACCAGTTTCAAAATGGCCGCCATGATATGGTTCGGAAACTCCAGTACCCGTAGTATGAAAACCATGGAAGGTAAATGAATGGAACAAAATTGAAATACGTAAATATCATAGGGCATATCGAATGATGTAATCCCTGTGATCCCAGTGGCCTCCCTGAAGGGGTCTTGTGGGCTAACTTCAAAATTTCAATGTCTGACCGGACAACGGTTCGGGGGTACGCTTGACCTACCCAATGCTGTTTGGAAGTGAGACTTCATGCATAGAGAATTGGTGCACTAAGTTAACGCGGATGGCCACAGTTACATTTTGATTAACTATTAGCATTCATGTCATATTGTGAGCTTGAGGGACGAAACGGTGTGTACGTATATCCCCGAAATGCTTTCTGAATAACCAGCACGCATTGCCTTAAAAAGTTTCTCTTTTTTTAGTCACTACAGCGTCATCCTTACAAACAAATGTTTCAACCACACCATACCTATTTGTAAGGTTAGCCTTAATTTACGAATTAAAGTAGAGTTCTCGTTTGAACTTTCACTTTACTTTCCACCCCACTTACATACAGAGCGCAGGGAGAGATTATTTTGCAGGACTTGGATTTCTCTCTATACCGGTACATTATGGCAATTTTACTCTAATATTTTTATCTCTATTGTATTATTCTCGAGCCTTGGAACGCCTCCGTGGTTTTCCTATTTAATTTTCGTTATTTTCATTTATGTCTAACCGTATTCATACTATGGGCACTAGACGTTTTCTTAGACACAGTCACCATGTCTTTGCGATCATTTTGAAAACGGTGTCTCATGTCGAAAATTTTCTTACAGAAGCTGTTTGATATTAATTTGTCTATGTAACGTGATGTTACTCGCTTCAAGCTGCTATTTGAAATTTTCAAGCTAGCCCCGGATACCTTTCAGTTGGCTCTTGGAGTCACCCCGACAACACCTCTCGATGTGCCTTACGTCAGATAGCTACTCCAGTTTTTCTTTTGTTGATTTATCTCAAATCGCTTTCATACTACGGGTACTAAACATTTTCTCTGACACGGATACTATGTTTCGGCGGCCTTTTGAGAACACTGCCATTTCACGTCAATCGTTTTCTCCTGCAATATGCTAGATTTTGCAAGATTTATCGAACGAGGTACCACTCGGCTCATGTTACTATTTGAAATTTTGAAGTTAGCCCCCAAGACCCCTTTAGGGAGGCCACTGGGATCACAGGGACCACACCGTTCGATATGCCCTATGATATTTACGTATTTCAATTTTGTTCCATTCATTTACCTTCCATGGTTTTCACACTACGGGTACTGGAGTTTCCGAACCATATTATGGCGGCCATTTTGAAAACGGTGCACAATATGGAACATCTTTTGGTACAGCGTTACTTAGTTTTGGTACAGCGACCTTTCGAACGAGGTATTACTCGACCCATATTCCCATTTGACATTTCAAAGTTACCCCCCGTTACCCCCATTTACGGGGGGCGGGGAGGGGTACTTTTGGCGGAATTGGGTTTCCCCCTTAGCAGTATATAACGTGTACTTGAAACATTTCTTCTATGTTTTATCATTTTTCAGATATTTCCGTGGATTAATTAAAATGGCCCACCCTGTATATATATATATATATATATATATATATATATATATATATATATTGTTAGTTAGTATGAATAAGGATAATCAAGAAACTTCACTCAAGATTGCTGGCCTTAAAAAGCTGTTATACCTTATACCTCTTCGGCTGAGTGGAATGTTAAAATATAAAATTATTTCAGTTCTTATTAAAAAGTATTCCGAATGGAATTTTTTGTAAACAAGTACGTTTCTCATACGAAAATATTTCAAGAATTCAAACGGAAGAATATCACAATGGATTAAACAAGAGAGTCAGGCCAAGAAGAGAGAGTGATCACTAGTGTCAGTTCCTGTTTATGACAACTGGACATAGTTAAGTACAGTAGTGTAACTAAGGATGCATGAGCCTCTCCCCTCAGTCCAGGTCCGTGAAGGTATGTAAAATTCACGGAATAATAGAAAACGTTTTTTGACTTTGGAGGACTTCTAAGGTCACTACGAGGGTGGTTCAATAATTGTCCCTGACCTATAAACAGTATTATTTTTCCAAAAAGTCTTCTTTCATAGTAATGCACTTTCATAGTAGTCCACCTATGCTGTTAAGTTTTCAAAGAAAGTCTCTGGCTGAGTCGTGAGCCATTCCTCCACAGCTTCAATAACAGCTGCATTTGAGTGAAACTTCTTCCCCTTGAGGTACTCCTTCAACTTTGGGAACAAATTAAAGTCACTAGGGGCGAGGTCGGGTGAGTAGGGAGGATGTTTCAACACATCAAAACCAGCAGCATTGATTGCGGCACCAGTAAGATGTCTTTTTGGACCGGAGCATTATCTTGGTGGAACGGCAATGTCCGCTGCAACATCCCGCGCCATTTTTCCTTGATTGATTCGCGTAACTTAGGGATTAGGGCTGCATAATAGGCCCCCGTGATAATGTGTCCAACCAACAGGTAGTCAATAAGGAGCACACCCTTCGCATCCCCCAAAATTGTTTCCATAACATTGCGTGCTGCACCTTGAACATGCGTGGGGGAGGCGAACTGCTGTGCCTCCACTCCATACTTTGTCATTTGGACTCGGAATCATAGTGGTGGAGCCACGTCTCATCCACTGTCACAAATCTATCACAGAACTGTTTCAGGTCTGCCCCCATAACCTCCATACCAGCCCTTGAACATCGAACTCTGTCTTTCTGATTTTCACGAGATAACATTTTGAGTACCCATCGCGCTGACACCTTTTTGAATCCCAAGTGTTCATGCACAATGGTTTCCACTGAGCCTACAGAAATGTGCATGATGTGTGCTAACTGTTGCACCGTGGTTCGTCTGTCTGCTATAATCGTATCATGCATGCTGTTTTCTGGGATGCATGCTGTTGTTGGAGAACCAGCACCAGGGGCCTGTTGACAGCTTTCCCTGCCGCAACGGAAGTCGCGGCAACTGTTCTGGGCCACCTGGTAGGAAGGAGCCCCATCACCCAACACACTGATCTTGTCCTAATGAATATCCTTTGGGCTTAACCCCTTTTTCTGGAGGTACTTGATGACAGCTCGTTGTTCGATTTTGTCCATTTTTCAAGCTAGGTGCCACCTCTCACACCTGAAACGACAAAAAAGAATGTTAATATAGCAGCTATGCTTCTGAAATTTAGCATATAGGCATCTAATACATTAGGTTACAATATCCCCCATCAGCCATTCCAGCTCAATATCACCCATCAGCCGGGAACAATTATTATTGAACCTCCCTCGTACTCGCTCATATTACACAATTATGTCCAGCTTGACTTTCTTCTCATTGTTACCAATCGGATTTTTGATTCAACTTGAATTTAGCGTCCATGTTAGCAGCATGGCTGTATCAAACGTGACCTTAAAACTTAACATCAAATCCGAACAACATGAGCTCCCACTGGGAATCGGACGTAGGTCTCCCGCTCATTTTTACCAAGGAAGAAAGTAAACTTTATTTAATTCACTCGTAGCTGAACATCTATATAAATAAAAGTGAATGTACGCTAATTTTCTCCTAGACTGCTGCACCGATTTTAATGGCTTTTAGTTTCATGAATGCATCTTAGCCTAACTGAGGATTTTAGCACATTTTCGGCAAAGGGCAGAAGGGGCAAGGAGGTTCATAAATATAATTGAAAACAACCTATTTTAATGTCTAATCCATAGTTATCGGGGTCACCGACATGAGTAGTAACTCCGGATGCTGTTAAGTCCAAATTATGAATTGGCATGGAGGATAAGCAGTAGGAGAGGGAAGGGTGATATTTAAAAATAATCGAAAATGAACGGTATTATTGTCCAACCCATAGTTTTCGGGGTAGCTGAGATGGATAGTGATACCTTCAATGTAGTTTTAAGTCCAAATTCATCCCCAAATCCTTATTCTAAGGGAGGTTAGAAGTTGAATCACTTTCCATGTTCTCTCCGTGCAAACAACGGGCATTTCAGCTAGTTATTGAATATTAATAAATCCTTTCTCTTTATTATTCCAATCTCTACTCTCACATTGTTAGTCTTCGTCTGTCAATATTGTTTCGAAAGACATCGCAGTTTCTGTCGATTGTGATATATTGATGTCAGGAACAGAAGCTACTGTACATTAATAAAAGCACAACTTCAAGTCGTTGTGAAATGCCCTGCAAGGATTTTTTCAACGCGTGAAAGAAGAATGTGGGACTATTAACCTTGAAATGCCTATTGACACAACTGCTGTGTCGAGGCTTTAAGTCTCAATAGCTCAGCCCCTAAGCTAGGAAGATAACATTCGATCCCCGGTGGGGGCATTCGGTCGAAAAAGTGTAAATAGCTTTTTCAGTCCAGACACCCTGAATGAGGTTTTCCTGAGTTTTCCTCACTCATACCAGATAAATGCCTGGGTGGTACCTAACTTATAGGTTCCAGGCCGCTTTTTTCCTTCCCTTTCCCCGGATAGTGGGCTCGCCGAGGGACGTCATCCCTCAAAACGTGACGGGCTAAATGGCCTTAGATGCCGAAAGCCCAGAAATCTAAAACTCTAAAATCCTATTAGATAACTTCGGTATCAATGTATTTCTAAAGGAATAAGCTTTCCGCAGATAAGAATTTTATGTATGTGGGGGTACCACGGCGGAGGGAGAGGGTAAAGTTCGTGTTTTTTTTTTTTTTTTTTTGCATCAGGTTTCTTTGGCGGTCATTCTCCCCCTTGCGGATACACTCTTAAAAATTGTTATGTGAATAAATAAAGTAGTTCACTACATGGTAATATCCTATATATATATACTTGTTGCTTATATGGGAGAGAAGGGGGTAAATGTGGCCAATTTTTTGAGTCTCAGTTTTTTTTTTTTTTTTACGTAAATTACATTTTTGTTTCTTCTTCTTCTACGAATAGGGCGAGAATTGCACAAATGTTACCTCGTTGCAATCTGTGTTCCATAAGCTTTCTAACGATGTATAAATCATAACTCTGTAATTATTAGGGGGGCATCAGGACTACCAACGTAAGAGTCTACGATTTCGTTCAAATCCCTGGCGGGCGTAGACAGGTTAAAAGATGACCCCCTTCAGTTGAACACAATTAGAGGCAAGAAAGGTTTATGTTGGATGGTGGGATTTGAATTTAGCATCCCTTTCAGCTTCAAGACTATGAGACGGAAATCTATAGCTTAACGTTGGATTCGAAACTACGTGAAGTTCCAAAGGAATTGTACACATATACTGTACGTGTTTTTCATGTAAATTCTGAATATGACATACCCTAAAAATTATAAAATCTTCCTTTTTTTCTTTCTAAAATATCTAAAAAAAACCTTACCAGTCACGTACTTAATGTGCTGATTAAAAAGAATGAAATTTACTTTTATTTTGTCAACCGTTTAATATTCTCATTTTATACAAAAAGAAAAAGAAAAGAGAGAAAAAGAAAAAAGAAAGAAAGAAATAAGAAAAAACTCGCGACACCCTTAATGCTACCACACGACCCCCAAGTTGGAAAGCTCTGCTATATACAGAACTGTTTTCAAAGAGAAAAATAATATAATTAAGAAAATAATTTTATAAATAAATACAGCAAACATTCCTCGTAAACTAATCCTAACCAATGTGGATGTGGTCAAACAAGGTCAAATGGTTTGTGCGCGCCCCTATGATGCACATAGTTGGTCTGGGATTCGATTCTCAGTGGAAGAGCATTAAACACATTACAGTTATTTGAATTCCACGTTAAATCGATAATCAAAAGCTCAGTGCTGGAAAGAAACACTAAACTCCAACAAACAAACAAATCAATCAATCAAGGTATGAACCCATTCAATTAAGGATGAGATAGCAACATGTTCCAAATAAGGAATCTGATGGAATCCTCCTAAAGAATCTGCTGATACTTATTGCTCTATGCCTTCAAATTATATTTTGAGCCCGTTCGTAAACATAGACATCTCCAAGGAAGAGATGTGACTATGGTTCCTGTCTGGGATTCAAGTGAATCAATAATTTGACTAGACACAAGCAACACTTTATAAAATTAATTCTCCAATATTTTCTTTATTTCTTTACATTTTCAACTTCACTAGCGTAAGGCAAGAATGTTGGCCCTCCGCAGGATTGTTTTTGGGCCCCCTTCATGCCCATTAACTTCCTACTATATTATGTCCTTGTAGAAGACAATGGTTAATTAATCCATGAAATATAATAAAATTACAATTAAAATTAATACTCACCGAAAGAGGCAAAAATTATTTTCCCTTAACTTTCGAGTGCTAAGATGATTTTAAAAACTGATGTTGCTAGAATGCAGTGTTGGGCAAATTTCAATTGAATTAACAATTAACAATTAATCTGTAAATTTAATTGTTAATTGCAATTAACAATTGAAATAACTAATGGTTAATTGTTAATTGCAGTTGGCCATTGAAAAAGGAGAATCAATTGCAATTGATCAGTTGATTGAAAGTAATTGCAGTGGAAAGTAATTGCAATTGAATTCTGTAATTCAATTGCAATTGAAATTAATTGGCAATTGATTCAATTGCAATTGCTTTCCACAGCAATTACTTTCAATTGATTGATCAATTGCAATTGATTTTCACTGATTAATTTTCAACACTGTAGTTCAGAGAGGGCGTGAGGCAATGAAAACTTTAGCCACGACCAATTGACTCACCCACCCGTCGTGACCCACGACCCACCGTGACGCACTCTGACCCACCACCCACCATAAACCACTCTTACCCACTGTGACCCACAGACCCACTAAAACCCATTGTCATCAACTCTGACCCATGATTCACGCCCTCTTCTCTACTGACTAAACAGTTTAAACTTGTAATAAAACAAGCCTATAAAATTATCACTCATCGGAGTTTGTATTTCTACGACCAATCGCTCAAGCATAGCACTAATACAATAACGGCGGATCTGACCTTTCTAATATAAATAAAATAGAGTTTGTTCGTGTGTCTGTCTGTCTATCTTTGTGCGGCCTGTGGACGAGACGAGTGGACCGAAACTTTTCAAAATTTGGTCACGGGTAGCTTGGTCTAGGAACCAGACCGAGACGAAGTTTTTTTTTTTTAATTCCTTACTAGGGGGTCTCCAGGGGACGTTTACCGGGACCGGCCTGGGGACCAGAAAAGTCGACCGAGAGTTACCAAATTTTGGTCAAATATACCTTGGTCCAGGTCCCACACCAAGGAAAAGCGTTTTCAACAAAATTCGAACCAGGGGGTCTCAGGGGGGCGTTTACCGGGACATGTAATAGTAGAACGATATATGTGTCGATTTCATAGTTTTCGCGGTCGCTGAGATCCATGGTGAAACTCCGATCGCATTAACTTCCAAATTCACCGTGTTCGGCTGCGGGCCGTGGGTCAACGGGGGTGGGGGGATACCGAAACGTAAAAGTAATCCAAAATGACCGATATTAGTGTCAAATCCATAGTTTTCGCGGTTGCTGATATCAATGGCGACACTACCATTAGCGATGACTTTCAAATTCATCCACCGTTGTATGCGGGCCTTGGGTCAAGAGAGGGGGGAATTCCGAGACATGTAAAAATAATCGAAAATGACCGATATTAATGTCAAATCCATAGTTTTCGGGATAGCTGAGCTCAATGGTGAAACTCAAGACCGCGTTTACTTTCATATTTAGCCCCCATCAGCTAAGAAAGGGGGGCATTATAAAGGGGATCACGAGACATGTAAAAATAATCCACAATGACCGATGTCAAATCCGTAGTTTTCGCGGTGGCTGAGATGAATGGTGATACTTCCACAGGCGTTGACTTCCAAATACAGCCCCCATCGGCTGTGGGCCAGAGGCATTGTTTTTTTTTCAAAATTGGAACCAGAGGATTATAGGGACTTATTCCGGCATATGTAAAAAGTAGTAGAAAATGGCAGATGTTAGTGTCACATTCATAGTTTTCGCGGTATTGGTTGGGGGTTGGTGGGGGCCAGAGGAGATTTTTTCACAATACGAACCAAGGGGGTCTGAGGGGTGGTTCACCGGGACATGTAAAAGTAGTAGAATTTGTGTCGAATCCATTTTTATTGGGGTTGCTCAGACGTATAGTGACACCCCCGATAGTGTATATGTTCAAATTCAGCCCCCATCGGCCTTCCCAATGAAAACACATATACGTTGTTGGATATATATTCACACAAAATATATCCAATTTTAGAAATGTTTCTTAATTGTTCTCCCGTTGTTCAGTTCGTTTACATTGATATTTTATCTGATCCATGGGAAGAACGGGCATAACAGTTAGTACGAAATGGTAAAGTGTTTGTTATGGAACAAATTACAATGAATTCAATTAATAGATAATAATTACAATTAATAATTATTTCCTTGTTGAATTATAAATACTTTTCAGTGGAAAACTGAATAAAATTTAAAAGTCCCAAATCAACGTAAAGTAGACCAACGTAAAGGAGAAATGTATAAAATTTTCCATATAATTAAGCTTACAAACTAGGGATGCGTTCGAGTCGAGTCGAGACAGAATTTTCCTGAGAAAATTCGAGTCGAGACACAGCTCTTCCAATAGAAAAAAATATATTTTTCGAGTCGAGACATCACTTTTACGGCACATTTTCGAGTCGAGACAGCCTCAAATCTTGTCTCGTGCGCATCCCTATTACAAACTTAAATGGAAATTTAGCTTAATTACATGGAAATTTTTTGTGTCGTTTTGTGCGCCTATTTCCTCGTTTTCTGCGTCACCGGAAATGGGTCAATGTTATCCTACAAATATGGCGGAACAAGTTAATGCTGTTCCGTCAGGAACGATTTCGAGGTCGTTTCCTTCACATCATCTTGTGCGTGTTTTCTAACGTTTTGTAAACCTATTTCCACGTTTTGTGAATCAATGGTAGTGGGTCAAAATGGGCATTCAATGTGGGAAGAAAAATGATCCTTTCTCCCACCAGTATCAAATTTCAAGGTCGCTTTTTCGCATTGTTTAGTGCATGTTTTTACCGTTTCTGCGCGTTTTGTAGGCCAACGAAAGTGGGTCAAAGACGACCTACAAATATGGCAGAAAAAGACATATTCATTCCACTTTCAAGGTCCATTTTGACCCTCTCCCACTGATGCACAAAGCGACACAAATCATGCATAAAAAATGTGAAGAAAACGACCTCGACATTCGATGGTGACTGAACAGCATTAAGTTATTCCGCTATACTTGTAGGCCATTTTGACCCATTTTCGTTGTCGCACTAAAGTGGAAATAGGAGCACAAAACAGTACAAAGCAGGCACTATACGATGCGAAAGAAACGACCTCCAAATTCGATAGTGGCGGAACAATGGCTCTATTTCCTCACACATTGATGGACCATTTTGACGCATTTCTGGTGATGCTCAAAACGTGGAAGTAGGCGAACAGAACGGTACAAAATAGGCACTAAACGATGCGAAAGAACCAACCCCGAAATTCGATAGTGGCGGAACAGTGAGCCATTTAACTCCCACTTTAAAGCCCCGTTTAACTCACCTCGGGTGATGCACAAGACGAGAAATAGGCACAGAAAACTTTTAAAAAAGGGCATTAAACGATGCGAAAGTAACGATCTAGAAATTCGATAGTGTCGGAACAGTGGGTCATTTTCGTCACACCTTGGAGGCTCATCTTGACACATTTCTCGTGACGAACAAAACGTGGAAATAGGGGCACAAAACGTAACAAAACAGGCACTAGTCAATGCGAAAGGAAGGACCACGAAATTTGGTAGTGGCGTAGCAGTGGGTCATTTTCGTCCCACATTCGAGGCCCATTTTGACCACAAAACGTCGAAATACGCGCACAAAAGGGTACGCGGTGTGAAATTAACGACCTCGAAATTCGATAGAAGCGGAACTCTTGGTCATTTTCGTCCCATCTTGGAAGCCCATTTTGACCCACTTCCGGTGACGCACAAAACGTGGAAATAAGGGCACGAAACGGCACGAAACATTCACTAGTCGATGCGAAAGGAAGAACCTCAAAATTCGGTAGTGGCGGAGCAGTGGGTCAATTTTGTCCCACCTTTGAGGCCGATTTTGACCGTCTTCCAGTGACGCACAAAACGTCGAAATAGACGCACAAAAGGGTACGCCATGTGAAATTAACGACCTCGAGATTTAATAGTGGCGAAACTCTTGGTCATTTTCGTTCCACCTTGGGGACTCATTTTAACCCACTTCCCATGACGCACAAAACGGAAGTAGACGCACAAAACGGCACAAAACGATGTGAAGGAAACGACCTCGAAATTCATTGGTGGCGGAAGAGCAATAATTTGTTCCGCCATATTTGTAGGCCCATTTTGACCCACTTCCGGTGATGCACAAAATGTGGGAATAGGCGCACAAAGCGACACAAAACACGCACAAAAGATGCAAAACAAAGTACCTCGAAATTCGTTGGTTGTGGAACAAGTTAATGACGCCGTGAGCACCAATATAAGTATATACTGTAGTTCTTACCAGAGAGCGCGGTGGGTCAGTGGTAGAACGTTCACCTCCAATGCTTGAGGTCCCTGGTTCGATCCCAGCTCGCGCAGTTTGGACTTTGTGGTGGACAAACACCGTGCTCGTGGATTTTCTCGGGGTTCTCCCGTTTCCTCCCACTTTCTTCATTTCATTCAATTCCCATCATCACCGTCTCCTTTAGCCTAACCGGAATAAGCGTGGGACGTAAAACTAAAGATTTCATATCATTTTTTGTAGTTCTTACCATCAAGGCTGAGAACTGCACGGTCCAATTTTTTAGCCAAAGTAGAAGCCCAACCGGAATAGTGATGTCAACCGGCTCGGCTCGGTTCAGCTGAGCGTACAGCTTGAGCTGGCTTGGTTGGGATTACCCATCGACTGGGCTCAATTGAGCCAATGGCTTGAACCGGCTCGGTAAAGACGAGTCATCGACTCGGCTCGATTGGAGCCAATGGCTTGAACCAGCTCCGTTGAAACGAGTCCATAGGCTGGGTTCGAGTTAGCTTAACTGAGCCAATAGCTCGAACCGGCTCGGTTGGGGTAAGCAATCAGCTCGGTTCGGTTCGGCTCGAGCTGGCTCGGTTGGATGAGCGGTTGGCTCGGCTCACTTCTCGGTTCGGCTCGATAAGTGAATGAGCTGTGAGCGAGCCGCTTGAGTCGTTGACAACCCTAAACCCAGGTCGAGCAGTTTTAAACATGTTTGGCTGGAGTCCCATAACTTCTAACAATTTTTGGCTCGAGCTCGAATACTTACTCCTCCTGAACTCAAACCAAGAACCTCGTGACGATGTCCTTGCCTCCTGAAGATTTCTTGACTTCCGAGATCGACAGTTAACTAATTTTTAGTATTCCGATACAAACCGTCTATATTCCATGTTTATACAGGTACACGGTGTTATAATAATAATTAGTTATGGTAGTAGTAGTAGTATCATTGATAATTATATTGTCTATGTAGGATACTTGAAGATAGTAGTACTTGGAACTACACAAAGGATTTAGCTCGAATTGGCTCGACTCGACTGGAAACTCGATCCGAATTCGAGTCGAGTTGGGGGAAATTTTTCGAGCCGAGATCTCGAGTCGAACTCAAAGATGTCGGCTTCGAGTCGAGTCGAGTTTTAAAGAAAACTCGCTCGAACTCGCTCGTGCTCATTCCTATTGTATGCGTGACGGGCATATAGAGTTCTTTCGAGGGGGATAGAACCATAAACATAATATATTTAAAAAATACTTAGTTTCACTGCTTTCTTCCCAGGGGGGAAAGGGATGGTAGGTATCCAGCATTTCTTATAAGTACCTTATTTGAAATATGTAAAACAGTAACAAGTGGACAATACAAAATACACACATCTTCTTATCTTCAGTTTTAATTGCTGATTTCAATTGCAATTAACAATTACAATTAACAATTACAAGTTTCAATTGTCAATTGCAATTAACAATTGAATGTTTCAATTGCACCCTTTGCAATTGACAATTAACAGTTAAAAGATTCAATTGCCTGGTGACCAATTAACAATTAACAATTGATGAAAATTTAATTGCAAATTTTATGATTCAATTCAATTGCAATTGAAATTAATTGTCAATTACAAATTGAAATCAATTGCAATTGATTTTCAGAGCAATTACTTTCAATTGATTGATCAATTGCAATTGATTTCAATTGATTTTGCCCAACACTGCTAGAATGGATGTAGCTATTTTCACCCAGAGCATATTTTTCTTTTCTAAAGTAAATAATGCTGTTAAGGGAAATGGATATTCCGTATTCAGCTCACCTTTTGTAGCCTATAGTTCTTGGCATTTGCTTTGCGGTGGGCCCCCAAACCCTGCAGATCTCCCGCACTGCATGCCCATGTGGGCCCTCAGCACGCCACTGCTAAGTGATCACCAAACCCAAAAGCATTTTGTTCTTGTTGTTGAAAGCTATTAAATTAATACTGGGATCATACCTTTCAAATAAGCCCCTGGGTGACTCCTTTTCACTTCTTTTTCCTTCCACCAGTCCGAACAAATTCTTTACTTGTTAAGGCAGATCACACGCAGAAGTCAGTATAGACATTATTGCCTGAACTACTGCCTAATGAAAGACATAACTATTTTTTAAAAAGAGAGACTGCAAACTTTGTCTCCTGCTGGTAAAAATTCTTCGAACGCCCATGCTTGTGAATACGGCACACGAATTTTGTGTTGCGAAGACTCAAATTCAATTTCTGATCAGAGCTTATGGGATTCGGATCCCGTATTCAACTATAGGTCCACATTTCATTTAGCCTTGGTACTAAAGGAAACGTTAAAGTCTAAACCAACTAAAACTATCTCTAATCATAAATGATTTACCCTAGATTTCTTTATTTCGAGGTTGTTGCAATTAATCCATTTACGGGTATTCGAATTACTGCGCTGTACTTAAACAAGAAACGCTCTTTAAATTAAGCATCTATAGGGTATTCCTTTCTGTTTAAAATTTTTAAAAAATAGAACTAAATTAATCTAATTTTTCGTTCAGGAAATTATAGATCATGGGTAGAAGCATAGAAAATTATCTGATAGTGACATTCCATTGACGTTTTTTCAAGTCATATATATATACACAGCAGTATGTAGTGTACTTGCTTATATTGACTTCATAACTAGTTCTGAGAAGAGTTTTTCTGCTTGTGTTGTTTGCACGAAACACATGGTTTTGGTTTGAAGTCCTTCCTTATTTAGGTCCTAAATGGAAAGGAAGCGGAAAGAGGGAAGTGTTGCTAATAGTTTCTTGACAGGGAGATTTGTCAGTGGGCGGTGATGCTGCTTCTCTACAAGAGGCGAAGGCGGGTTGGATGTTGGGTGCCTGACCATTTGCTTTATTGCTCTTTATTCGTCTTCACGTAACAAGGAGATAACAATGGGACGAGTGGAAAAGTGTATCAAGGATGGATGCTGTGCTGGGATTCTTAGTGACGTCAGAATCCTTGTTCTAATAAATCTTGAGGGAGAAGGAATCATACATGCGTGTTAAAAACAGTGTTGCCGTTACTGGTGATAATATGAAAAAGTGTCGCTCATTAATGCAATGACATGTATACATTTTTAGTCATCCATCTCTTCTAAATCTTTTTCGTTAGTATCTCTTATTGCAGACAACAATAGACGGAAAAGTAAATTTAACGTTCTTCTCCGTGTTTAGACCCTTTACGCTAAAGTCAAGCCTGCCATATTTTTTTCATGAAACTATGGGACTTCTTCGATCTCTCCCCCGCTTCCCCCCATTAACTTTCCGACATAATCCGATGAACTGTAGCTCTGGTTATGAACAACAGTATAATAAGCAAAAATTCACTAAGCTGCAGCTACTTTTCTGTCTTCGTTCCCTGCAAATAATTGTACGGAGGATTGAAGATCTTTACAATCCAACTACAAAAGAATCGCCTTAAAACTTAAGATGGCGCCTTATAAAAATGCTTTACGGGGAAACAATATCAGATAATCTCGTTTTATTTAAAATCTTTAAGTTTTAAGTTCCATGGTTATGCCGGCCAGGCTAAAGGAGACGGTGATGATGAGAAATTAACGAAATAGTGGAATGAAGATGGTAGGAGGAAACGGAACAACCCCGGGGAAACCTACGCATGTTACAGCTTATTGTTCATTCACTAATTACATAATTCCCAGCCAATGTCAGAATTTTTGACTTTTCACTTTTCAAATAAGCCGATATTGATAGAAGAAATTCGACGGGATTAAAATACTTGACATTTGCCTGTCCCGACTAAATTTACGGGGACCAGTGGCGTAGGGAAGGGGGGCGGAGGGGCCGCCCCCCCCAAAGAGGTCCGACAATGTACTTTGGTGCTTTGATGTTTGTAATTTTTTACATATTTTTATGTTTATATATATATATATTTTTGTTTGTAATTTTTCTATATGTACCTATAACAGCATTTGCCCCCCCCCCAAACACACATCCTGGCTACGCTACTGACGGGGACGCGGGACACTTAGGTCCAAAATCGGAACTGTTCCGTTTTTTACGCGACGTATGGCAAGCTTAACTAAAGTAGATAGTGTTAAGTGGAATTAAATTACGATGTATAGCTAATGAAATAATGAAGTTCAGGAAACTTGCGTCACATCACTCAGTATACCATTTTAATGCCCTTTGTTTTCTATTGTTTGGGATATCAGTAGATTTCATAGTTATTGAGGTGTCTTTTTAATCAGAACATCGTAGTTATAAATATTCAAGGACAGACGATAATTTAATATTATAGGTTGTACTGTAACGCTTTGGTATACTATAATTTCGCTTGATAAGCACGTCTACAGTAGGCTATTTGATACTCGCTCATTTCCCAACCGATATTTATTAGGCTGCTATACACTACGAGATAAATCTTAGGAAATATCTTAGGATTTATCTTCGGGAAAGTGTTACGACATATCTCGTAGGAAATCCTACCCTTTTGTGTCATACGCTTGAAAAGACTTCCTGTCTGACCGAATGACGTTTTTCAATATTTTGATATAGTCAGGGATAAAAGTGAATCTGAAAAGGTAGGGAGACAGTAGGTAGCGGCATGACGTCAAGCCACCCAGCTGCCTATCTTTTCCCATTGTAATTTTTTTTAGGAACTGGGGGAACGCCGTACATATTTTTTCGAGGTTAGTGGACGGCGTCCCCACGCTATCCCAAACACTTTTACTCCTGGATATAGTTCTATTTAATAAAACTACAAAATTGATTAATTCCAATGCTAACTACATTATACTGATATTAGTACCAGGCCCTATATTGTTAAATTGGATATCTCTAAAAACAAACAAAAAAAAGTATAAAAATCAAAAGAGTTCTGGTGAACTTTTGGCGCACCACATTTTTACAGGTAAAATTCAATGCTTTGCATGAAAAGACATATTTATATATATATATATATATATAAAATTTTGTATGCAATAAAATTGAATACAAAATAATGCACTTGTATTTTATGTTTATAAGGTAGGGTTACTAGTGTAAAATCATTATAAGTGTTTTACGACGGATAAAATAAGTGAGGGACGATGTTTAGCAGAAGGGATTCAGCTATCTTTTCAAAGAAATGTTACAATTTCGGTAGTTTCTGTTCACATTAGTTTAGTTTAGGTTAGTTCCGGTTAGGTTAGGTTAGGTTAAATTGGATTAGTATAAGGGTCCAGCATGATTTTCAAAAAGACTATAGAATTTTGCTTATTTCTATTAATATTAGGTTAGATTTAGTTAGTTTAGAGTACTTTGGGTTAGATTTGGTTAGGTTACGTTAGGTCTAAGTACATGCACCTTCCGGTTCTCCTGTAAATTTTGTATTTTTTACGTACTTCTGGACCCCTTCTGCGAAACATTTACCTAAGTGAGTACATATTAAAGAGGCCCGGTGATACTATTTTCCACCACCGGTGTATTTGTGCACAATTTACAGAAGCTGTAATTTGTAAGAGGAGCGCTACCATAATACTGTGGAGAGCTACAGTACTATTCAAACTTGTATCATTGCCAAAACCCACTCGTTTTCACTTCCTTCGTTCGCGTGCCTGCTTCCTTCGGACGCACACCCTCGCTAACGCTCGGATCCCGCTTCACTCTGTTCTGACTCGGTTAGATAGCATTCGTGTTTTCCAGTGGCCACCTAGTACAGATTGGTTTGTGATTTTTGCGCTATAATTTTCATACTTACATTCGGACTCCGTATTTATACGAAACTCGTATAAGAATTGTAGTTTTTCATGGTCCACTTGAATTTAATCTGTGCGATGTGAGATATTTTCATATCGCTCAGGGCAATTCATTTAAGAAACAATAAGAAGGAAATTAGTGAAAAATTATAATTTTTCAATAATTATTTCGAGTGGTGCACCAAAAGTAAACCTGCGCGTTCAGAAGATAAAGTAGCGAAACATACCTCATCAGTTGTTTATTTTCACTTGTTTTGTTTCCACCTTCTCTCACCTGATGTCGCTTTAATGGAAATCTTATGAATTTTCTTTTCGAAATATTGCGCGTTCTAAAAGGACTTTGGTACAATTTGTACCATACGGGTGTTTTATGGTACGTTATAACTCTCCTATTTTAGCTTTTTCGTCCGTTTTGTTTTGTTTTTTTCAATTCTAGAGGGATTGTAGAACACGTTACGTATGGCTTCACGCCTTCCTGCTTCGAGACATTGGAGGTGATGGCGTCATAACTAAAAAAATATATTTTCATTTGTTAGGCCTATTTTCATTATGTTTTGATGGATTACTTTTGCACCTAGAAGATTGAAATTTTGCACAAACATTCAGTCCACCGAGTAGTATTTATCAGATTTTTTTTAGATCTCTGCGTTAAAACAGAGGGGTCCAGAGGCATGGGCGTCTCTGGCGGGGGGAACGGGGGGGACGCGTCCCCCCAATATTTTGAAATACGAAATATTCAATATTTTATTTTAATTTAATTTATTTACATACTCACTAGCAGACTAGGTCATTTCCTTTGATGTCCCCCCCCAAATTTTACATGCCAGAGACGCCAATGTCCAGAGGGGCAAAAAATTGAAAAAAGGGATATTTTAACCAAAACTTCCTTTCTTTGCGATTATACCGCCTCAGATACACGATGGGGACATGTGAATGGTATCGTTTGAAAGTCAGTTCTATTCTGAAGAGAATGATGAGCGAACTATGATTCAAGGATAAATGTGGATGTCTTAAGGAATTTTTTACCTGAGATCAGGGTCTTTTGCGGTAATCTGGGGTATTGTGGGGATTCTTGATAAATTTTTCCCGCCCTTACTATTCAAGATGGAAGTTTGAAATTTGATACACACTTTCAGTCTACCGAGTAGTATTTATCAAAATTTTTTGAGATCTCTATGTTCACACAAGGCCGTTCCAGAGGGGCCCAAAGTGTGACAAAAATTCCCCAAAATTTCTCCTTTCCCATCAATTTTTCCCTCTCCTGGTATATGGTATGGGCATATAAGTGGTACCATTCGAAAGCTTGCTCTGTTCTGAAGAGAATGAGGTATGAACCATGATTCTAGGATAAATAGTGACGATGCAGTAGCTGCAAGACTTAAAGTCTAAAAAATACCCCAAAAATCCAAGTCCTTAAAAGGGTTCTAAACAAGAGAATCTCATGAGATCGTTCAGAACATAGGAAATGACATTCGATCTGATGCCATACACGTTGAGATTTTGACTCTAAGACAAATCGTAAGAGATTTCCCAGGATCTATCCTATAGTGTATAGCGGGCTCTAGTAGCGAAAATACAGGCTCCGCATACCCTACAAATTTAAATACCCAGCGAATACTAGAATTCAATATTACAAATGTTCGCGGACATTCTCTAACACGAAGAAAGCAGACTTTGATAAATGAACTTGGGAGCCATTTTCGCGAGATATTAGTGCACATTTAAAGTGTTAATATTACAAACTGAGAGACCGCAATAGTCAGAAATAGCCTAGAAAAGAGCGTCTTAAAGTTTCCGACTCGCCACATATGGGCCATTCCATGTCAAATCACTTAATTCTAAGACACGACCGTGCTTCAATGTCTTAGATTCTCTTCAGAAATTTCTCATACATTAAATACTAATGAAATTATGATAATTTTTTCCCGATTTTTTGGATGAGAAATGGGCCGGGGAAATTTTTTGAAAATTATGAATTTGGCACCAATTTCACTTTCTAGCACTGTGCATCATGGAACTAATATTACCGTAACTTTCTTATTATTCAAGTTATTGTGCTTATCCAGGTGTCAAATGAAAGCTTAATTCTTGCTCTTTCAGTAGATTCTAAGAAATATTGCAAAAGGTTACACTGTCAAGCATTAATGGGCATACAAAACAAATTTTAATTTTTTTTTCTTTTTACAAATTGTGCCATTGCTCAAAAGTTACATCTATGAAATTTTTGAAAAAATTTTCGTACATTCGTCTTAACATGTACAGTCATGTCCAAAATTATTGTCGCATGTCTATAAATATGTTGTTGTAGGAATATAATTTGATAACGAATTTGTCCGATATTTCTTATAATGTTAGTATTTGTATGGGGCAAATTTCATGTAAAAAGAGCAGTAAATACGAACAATAAAACTGAAATAAAACTTTCTTGTTCATGTAGCAACATTTTATTTTACTCACTCTAATTTTCGTATTTATAATTATTTTCCTATGAAATTTATTATAAATATACATTTCCCGATTATACACATAGTATCAGTATTAAAAGTACCCTGCAAAATCATTATCAAATTATATTCTTACAAGAAGACAGTTATAGATATGCGACAATCATTTTGGACATGAGTGTACATGGTATGGTTGAAAAATAAAAAGTGCGCTTTTTGCATTTTTGTAATAATAATAATAATAATAATAATAATAATTATTATTATTATTATTATTATTATGTATTTTACATATACGGAAATATACAGTTTTGATTTTGTTAACAGATTAGGCCATTCCTGTAAAGTAGTGATGGCCAATTCCGGAAATTTTACTTTCCGGATTCCGGAAAGTAAAATCGTAAAAAATTCGGAATTCGGGATAATTCAAATTTCGGAAAAAAATCTGAATTCGGAAAAATTCCGATTTCGGAAAAATCCGATATCGGAAAAATTTCGGAATTCGAAGAAAATCCGATATCGGAAAAATTCTGGAATTCGAAAAAATTCCGATGTAAAAATTCCGGAATTTTTCCGAAATCCGGAGAGTGAAATTTTCGATTCCGGAAAATAAATTTTCCAGAATCGGATTCCGGAAGATTTTTGCCATCCCTACTCTGAAGTGACAACTGTCACACTTTAAAACTTTTAAAAATAATCATCTTAGTAAATGTTACGTATGCTTAAACATTCTCAGACAGGGGGTTACAGGGCCTCGACAGGAGCCTCACTTAGAGGGCCCCATCTTCCATTTCCATTTAGCATAGGGTATATAGGAGCCTCATAAAACTGTCAGCTCCATTTACACCTGGTAATGGGGTCCCAGGGTGAGGACTTGTTCTGTTTTTTTTTTTTTTTTTTGTTTTTTTTTTTAATAGTGTTCCAATATATATTGTCAAATGACTAACAAAAGGCCACAAACGGGACTTTATAATAGTGTTAGTTTCATTCCAATAATGGGAGTGCAAGATTACATTAAATGCTGGGAGCCACCGAACTTTGGGAACGAAGCGAACTACAACGACAAACTATTCTCCAACACAACAAACAAGTTTTATCTTACTTTCCATATGTATTTAGAGAGGAGTAGTATCATTGCAGATATGTTCATATACCTTTTCACTGTTTGTGACATGTTGGAAGTCTAGAAAGAGTTGTGTAAGGATTTATTTATTGTTGACATTATGTCAGAGAGAGAAGTATTTATGATTTTTTTTTCTGAGTGTGAGAACATTTGGACACTGGCTATTTAGAAATGTTAGCGTCTTGCAGAGAACCTTTTAGTAAAAATTGTGAAGAATTTTTTTTTAGATGGACCGTAGAGAAAGAAAGAAAGGGTAAAAAGGGCAGGATAGTTAACATTCTGATTTTTTTTTTTTTTTTTTTTTTTGTTAGAAGTCAAGTTTGAAAGGGTGACCATCCATGGTTATTTGTGATGCATGAAAGTGCATAGGATTGATACATTTACTTCCTTTTTCCCTTTTACGAAAGAGTTTTGTTTACTAAAAAAATAAAATTGCGCAGAGAGAAATTTTTAGCGTTTGAATACGAAACCCCTCTTTGTTAGAGGAAATAGGATTATTTGGGTGTCTGTAGAGAAAAAGTTAGCAGGTATTGTGGGTGTTTTGTTACATGACCTTGAGAGGGTCAGATTGAAAAAAAAAATGGATCACAGGATGGTTTGGACGAGTGAGAAGAGGGAAGTGAATTTGGGAAATCTGTTTGTTGAATTGTGTGTTGTTAAGGTCAATTTCTTTATATGAAATTAATAAATATTGAATATATATATATATATATATATATATATATATATATATATATATATATATATGTGTGTGTGTGTGTGTGTGTGTGTGTGTGTGTGTGTATGTGTGTGTGTGTGTTTTGCACCGTTTTTAAGAAGTAACATTCTTGAATGTTTTTAGGAACAAGGCTATTTTGAAATGAAATGAAATATTTGAGTTTTACGGTGTGTAAAAGGTATTGAAAATGTATATGAAGGAAGTAGCAGAAATCTTGTGAAAATTTACACACATCGTGTTTGTCAACTACTATTACTAGCGCGCTGTTTGATATCGATCATTTTTGACGATTTTTATATATCTCCCCTCCTCATGTTGCGGGGCACGGCATTGGAAATGTCATTGTTCATCTCAGAGACCCCGAAAACTATGGATTCTATAGTAATATTGGTCATTTTCGATAATTTTTAAATGCCTTTTCTCTCTCCCACCTTTAAGTTACACCGTCAAAGTGATATGACAAAAACCATGTCAGGTTTAAACTTCATCTAGGCTGTAAATTTGATCGAGTATCCTTTAATTTTTCAGCGATGTATGAATCATTACTCTGTGATAATTAGTGGGATCACCAGGGCCGCCAATGCGAAATTCTGCAACAGCCCTTCGAAACTGATATACAGTACGTTTTTATATGAATTTCGTTATGAATTTTCATCTTGCTTTGTAATGCAGCAATAACTACCATTTTTTTGTAGTATGTCACAAGTGTCTGCCCTACACATTAGCATCAGCGTAGGGTGACTGCAAGGGTTGCCAGGGCCCCGCAAAGTCAGTTTTTCATATTTTTTTTTATTTTTGTGTTTCTTCTACGAATATGGCGGGAATTGCATGAATATTATCTCGTTGGAATTTGTGCTCTACAAGATATCCAACGGTGTATGAATCATGACTGTGATAATTAGAGGGGGTCACCAGAGCCTCCAACGTGAGAGTCTACGATTTTGTTAAAAACCCTGGCGTCTGAAGGTTAATTGTATTTTTATCCCGTAGACATTAATCATTGTTAATTATCCATGTTGCAGAAAGAGATGAATCTTGAAAACTGTTTAGTTAAAATATGTCATTTGATCCTTGTGTGCTAGTCACTGCTCTTTTCTTTGAATTGTATTTGTCAAAGTATTTCTGATAGCTTATGATATGAGAACTGTTCATTATTATGGAAATGATAAAATACAATAGTGACGAAAAAATACTCAAGTTGTGAATTTGTGGATTTGGATTTTATAATAGTGTATAATATCTTTAACCTTCGTTATTCTTGGAATTTAAGAAATGTTCAAATACTTCACTTGAATTTCTGTTAGTTTAGTTATACGCACATTGTTGTGCAAAATTTCGTTCAGTAATTGCTGTTATAATAAGAATAGCTATAACTCTGCTTGTAATTTACTCCATGCACAAATCCTGCGGAGGATGGGTTGTGTTTGTTAGAAAATTCAATTAGCTTCTACAATTTGACATTTTAAAAGTTTTAAACAAGTTCAATCACACTCGAAAAAAAAAACACATTTAAAACAATTTGTTTAAAACGTTTAAAACAAACTGAATAAAACAACAGCCTTCGTTAAACATGTTTTAAACATTTGTTTTATACATTTTGTTTTAAACATATCAACCCTGACAGATTCAATAGACCAGTGCTTCCAAACTGGAGGCTTCCACTGAGAAGTGTAACCATGAAGAGGACACAGACTACTGAAATAAAATGAAGTATGAAATTAGTTTTAAGCTACAAAGGTGTCATTTTCTTCTTTTTTAACACGATTATTTGCATTTTGTACTGAACAAATCTCAACACTGATATGGTATTTTTCCATTTATAATGTTGGTTAAAGGAAATAAACCTTACCCAACCACCTTGTAATTTACATAAGCTGAAATTAATAATTGCTTTGTATATACATTAAAAGAATACAAAATAATGGTACCAAACTCCAAGTTATTTAGAGAAAGAATATCTCAAAATTACAGTTGCTTGTGAATATTGAATATTATTATTGTTATATAATGTTAGCTCACATTAAGTAACGGCGAGATGAATGTTAACTCACATTAAGTGACGGCAAAAAATGTAATTTCAAAATAAATTACAATGTATAAAATCCAATGGTTGCTTGAGCCCGGTGCCTATGTCTCGATATATTGAGCGATCTCTTGACTTGCGTACTAGAATGAACAGATGGATGGAAGAATAAATGTTTAGTCATATACAATGTTACCATTTCTGTTCTATGGTGATAAATTTTGAAACGGGAAATATTTTTTGAACAGAGGGTTAATGGAAAAGGTGGAACCTATTCTTAGGAAGCTGGATCGATTACAAAAGCCACATCTCGATATTTCATACCGCTTTTGTTCTATGGAAATTGAAATTGAAACCGGAAGTAATAGTAAATCTGAACCACTTCCTGTGTTGGTATACTGCTCTGGATAATCACGTTATGTTGTCTTGAGATGTTGAATTGTTTGTAACAGTGGCAGCTAATGTTAGTGTTGCAGCGTTGCGCAACGACCAAAGTATTTCCCAAAAAAAATTATCAATAGTAGTAAGGAACAGAAAAAATACTTTTAATACTTGCATATATACACTTTAAATAACATACTTTTTACTTCTGTAACTGTCCGTTCCGTTAATCCGTTTTAAAAAGCGAAAAATAATCCGTAACAGTCTCTAATTTATATTGTGTTGCAGCGAGCATACAACGACCAGATTCCTTCAGCGCAGCAATTGGAACAAATGTTAAGTCTCCTTTCCCCTATCTCAGAAGTTAAAGGACTGGTCGTTGCATTGCTTCTGCAACACAGCACCGTTTCCAATGAACGAGAAGGTTTTTCACGCTAAATAAGATTTCTGAATTTTTTTCACTAGCAATTAACAAATGGAATTTGTTTTTATTCATTCATATTTTTAAATTACGGGACCATACTGGAGCAGATGAATATTATGACAATTAAAAAAAGTGATTGCAGAATTACAAAATAAGAAAGAAAATATGTAGTAGAGAAGAAAACAAATGAAAGTAGACCCGCATTTACAAGTTAATTCTTAGCTTATATTGATAATGAAGGCTTCTTCTACAGTAATTTGTGAATCAAATAATAAGTCAGTATGTGGAATCCCCCCCCCCTCTGTGAATAGTAATTTAGTATAGACATGTTTCTTTTATAAAATAAGTATATTTTATACTCTTGATAATTTCCACATAAAACTGTATGATTTGGAACGCCACATTGAATTTGGGACTAGTTGGCAATGCTCTGGGGCTTAACCACGAGGGGGGTCCACCGTGTCCAGACCTCCCCAAAATTTTGAAACTTGACTAACATTTGTAGACTTTCTTAACGAATTATACTTGTTTAACAGAGAATCGATTGATGTAGGCTAAATATTTTATTTTACGCCTCATCATGTACTCTTCTTTTCTTATAAAAATAATTGTTCTATCATTTTTTCTAAAAATATAGATGACAATAAGTAAGAATTACTTATCGTCTTTTCGGGTGCAGTATAAGACAGGTTCCATATTATGTAGACGTATTGGACCTCCCTCAAATACTTTGGACCCCTCCCAGTTAACATTTCTGGGTGTAGAAGTGGCAGTGCTATTTGTTTTGATGTTCTTTGATTTTTGGCTTCTGTTACATGCTGATCCTTCATCTGACGGGTTTCGAGGTTTCCTTTCCAGAACATATCACATTGGTAGGCATTGTTTCGCCTCATGTGGAAGTATATTGTGGTCATCGTGCATTGCGTAAGAAGCAAGACGGATGATTTGTAATGTAGTTTCTTCTTTTACGCACATGTGTGTGTGTGTGTGTGTTGATGTATGAATATATGACATTCGGAATTCATAAACCAGTACCTATTTTGTATCAGCTGTTTTGGGTTTTAATTATTAGGTTTAATTTTATTGTGTGCGCTTTAATTCTGTAAATAACCTACAAATTCTGAATGAATTGTATACCATGACTTCTGTAAATAACTTACAAAAAACATTGACAAGCTTTCAACTCAGGAAAAATTTGCAATTAAGGCTTAGACAAAACAAGCAAAGGGCAATTCAGGAGAGAGTTCGAAACAAAAAATCCAGTTTAAATTTACAGGATATCTTATGGCAGTAGTGTGGTTTGCACCAGATACATTTCCACAATTTATTTAAAATTTTCCTGGATAAACTGTGAATAAAGTGTGTTCAATGTACAGCGAGGGACACTTCTGGATGGTACAGCCATATGGAGATTTACAGCTAAAGTGCTCCACCAGCTGAATCCGAAGCATTTGCCGGGAAATATTGCAACCGAATTAACTATAAAAGAAGGCGGGTGGCATAATCGCCAGGCACTGAAAATTCCCCTACACTTGGGTGAAATTCCCACTACCGTCTACAGCATCATTTCTCGAAAATGAGATGAATCTTAGACGTCTAGTTCTTATGCCAAACATACTACTTGATATTCGTCCTATTCCTGAAGATAAAGTGCAACAAAAAATGAAAGTCGAATCCTGTTGCTGTTGGAATGAACTCTCTTTAAGTCGTTTGATCTGAAATGACTTTGCAGAACATGAATAAATATTCTGTCACTTCAGGGGGGTGTAGGAAGAGCGAATGCTCCCCTTCTACAGTATGAAAACATACACTTTTAATCAAATGCTTAACGAGAGTGAGCCCATCGGTATAGCTAATTTATGATTTGAAATCTTGCTCCCAAACCATCTTATGTGATAACTGACAACATAGGAGAACGGGAGATGCAAATATGATGAAGGAGAAATACACTTACATGTGCAAATTCAGAATTGGAGACAAAATGATCGGATAGCATCCATATTTTGTCGAAAATTTTGATTTTGTAAGTAGACAAGTAAAAGCTCACCCGAACCTGAGAGCATCCCATTACCAATTGTTGAATTGAAGTGGAGAACTCAGTTGAGAGCGTCAGATGATTAGGGAGGGAGAGAAACATCTTAAGATATGGGGAACCAACATTAAAAAAAAAACACGAACTTCCCTCGACCGGACTCGAGCCCCAACCCCCATGATTACCAAGCCACGCCTTCGCTCACTCATCCACGGAGCCACACAGAATGACACACAGTCATACGTCAGGAAAAAACGTTCGTTACGACCAGTGATTTATTTGCAGGGGGAAGCTAGACAAATTCCCCGTCTCTAGTTTTTCTTTCCTTGGCACTAACTTAATTACTGTTGTCCCAGCCTGGGAAGAATATTTTCCACCTCTCTAGAAAATTTCCTAACAATTTGCATACATTTTTAGGAACACAAAACATTTATTCAGCGCTGTTCTGCATTATTATACTTACATAAACGAATTATTTCCAATTCTATGAATTCCCGTACCAAGTAAACAGAAGTACTGAGTATGAAATTCTATATCTCGCGAATAGTTTTGCAGAAAATACCTAAACTAAATTTTCTATTTGGAACACAGGTAAGCACACACGCGGGGCTTAGGAAGCAGATTGGGCCCATAAGATTTGTTTTGGTCACTAAGGGACATAAATTTACATTCAAATGGCAAAATCACACATTTAATTATACCATAATTATACTTTTAAGAGCGCCAAATGCATAGAACGAATGCATTCTTTTTGGCTTGGAAGAATAAAATTATAGCTGAAGGTTGAAGTGAACAGACTGATTATGATCAGGAGCAATGGATGCTACCAAGCAGTGGCGTAGCCAGGAGGTCTGGAACCCCCGATATTTGTAAAAGCTGTTAATATGAGGCCTGAGATTGCGGTTTTATTCAAACTTTTTCCCGGGGTGAACCCCCGGACACACGACACCCCAAATGAATATTTAGCCAGCGGCCCTCCTGAAATCAAATCCTGACTACGCCCCTGCTACCAAGTGATATATTCTCTTTCACATAAGAAAATGCATGTTTTCCGTGGGATACTATCTTTTGCCCCTTACTATGAGAATTAATAATGCTAAAAATAACCTACTTTGCTTGCTAGAACTTATGTTTGGTAGAAGTTCATACATCAAATCGTTTTTCTTTTTGTTTGTTTCTTGTTTTTTGTTTAGTTTTCTTAGGTTTCTGAATACTTCGGAAGATTTTAACAGAATGCTTGTAATTATACATTTATGGTTGCTCTGTTTGAAATGAAAAAATATTTATTATGAAGAAAATGGTCAGCAGAGATCTTTCTAGAATGCCTGTTATTAGTTGTAGTAGTTGATTTGATTTTAGCGTCTCATTCAGCAGCGAGGCTATATGAGACATGGATATACAGCTTAACGTGGGATCCAAACTACACGAGCTCTTGCCGGTAATTGAACTCCGCTTTTAGAGCAAAGTATCTTACTACAGTCAGTTCTTACCCGTTTGGGTTGCAACAAACCTTGTGATACATTTGTTATTGGAAAACAGTAATGAAACTGGATAAGAATTTCATTACCTGGAATCAGTCAGACCCGTGATCCGGTATGACCGAACAAACCTGGAGACGATGGAAATGAAAATGTCTACGTCACAGTTAAAGGAGCCCTAACCGTTCCTGTTGGTTTAATGGGTAGCGCGTGCGCCTGTGGTTCGTGTAGTCTCGGATTCGATTTTCGTTAGGAGATCATTAAAACTTTACTTTAAGTAACCTTAGTTTCGTTGATCATCCGTCTCCTTTAGCCTAAAGGACTTTATCGTGGAACAAACAGACAGTAACAATACTATTAACGGGTATCTACATAGTATATAAATGAAAAATAGTTGTCTATCATAACGAAAAATGGCTGAATCGTTTGAAATGTTTTTTATTGATATAGTTAATCTCTAGCTTAGACTAGGGTGTTGAGATCTAGCTCAGGAGAGTACTCCGGGAAGTAGTAACTAAACACACGATTCTGATTGGTTGGCGTTATCCGTATCTTGCTACGTAGCCTATACCTATGTATATAACAGAAATCATACGCTTGTTGGTGTCTGTCCTCGTGGCTGTTCGTGCCAGCGCTGTAGACTGGTAGCAAGAATTGCTTTTGGGTGGGTTCAGACCCGGCCTAAGGAAAGTTTTCTAATTTTTGAAAATCGTTCATAACACATTTTTTCAATAAAATATGATGAAAAAAGTACTCAAAAAGGCGCTTTGCTTACTTTTGTGCAGATAAGTAGTAGTGGTACTAGTAGTACAGAAGCGAAGATATATATATATATTTATATATATATATATATATATATATATATATATATATATATATATATATATATATATATATATATATATTTCAATGAAATCATGAAAATAAAAATAATATTTCCAACTCTATTTACAAGGTAGGCAGTAGCTTATTTGGAAAATGTAACCATCGTGTGTGGTCTTAGAAACAAGGGATTGGAGACAAATACTATTGTATACGTAATTGAGAAGCTCTTATGGAGCTGTCACGTAATTTCATCATTCTGTCATTTAAAGAAAGAAGAAAATGTCACTTAAACGTGACATATAGATGTTGCACAATACTTTAACTGTTGGAAGGCAGAGAGACATGTCAAATAACTTTTAGAAACATTGGAAACACAATAGAAAAGGTTAGAATTTGAAATTGAGAAGCTTTTTGTAACACTGTTATAATTTGAACCTTCTGTCATTAAAATAAAGAATATATTGTCACTTAAGCGTGACATATGGATGTTTGAAAATAGTCTAACCGTAGGAGGTGAGAAAGACATGTCAAATAATTTAGTTTTAAAATGTAAGGTAAGGATGACGGGAGGGAGAGAACCCTTTGATAGGGAGTAACGAAGGAACATAGACATCTGTTTGTATGTGTGTGTTCCAGGGTGATGGGGGGGTGAAATGTGCTGTGCATGGAGTAAAAGACCTTGTTTAAATTGGGCTGAGATTTTTACACTACGAAGAAATAACAGTTATTTTTCTGAGGACAGAGATTTTAAGAATGAGATAGTTACGTGTTACTTTTTAAAAGTTAATGTATTGCCTCATACTGAGAGACCGCACATAGCATTGGAGGGAACTGTGTTTTTATTTTGAGCAAAGGATTGCTTTTAAATTGGCGTGGGACTTGTTAGGCAATTGTTAAGGACCTTGCCACATACGTAGAGGGAGAGAAAGGGTGGCCCTTCCTACCTGAGTTTCAAAGAGGAAAAAGACTGAATGAATTGTGTACGCAAGGCAACTTTCCCTTTTGTGCTTTTGGAAGAAGTCTTCAAACAAGATTTTTTTAAAGGTATTTCCGCATAAATGATTTTATCCTTTTAAAAATTAGATTATTGAATTAATTATTTATGAATATTAATGAGATGATAATGAATATTAATGAGATGCTAAAGAAAGGGTTACAAAGAATGATTTTTAGTGTTTTTCGTATATTTAGAGGTATATTGCGGATATATGTAATATAGAGCACTACATATTGTACATAAATGTATGAGATAATGTGGAAGGAAATGGGCGCAACTCTAAGAAACGTATTTTATGTATTGATATTGTATTTTCAGTAGCTGATATGGGATTTTAGCATAGAATATCATCTTTTGGATACTGTATGGGTCTAATGGTGTACGAAGCTTAGACGAATAAGAAATTACATGTATATATGATTAGTTTGTAAGTGGGTACATGTATGTGTAGCTGATATGGGATTTTAGCATAGAATATCATCTTTTGGATACTGTATGGGTCTAATGGTGTACGAAGCTTAGACGAATAAGAAATTACATGTATATATGATTAGTTTGTAAGTGGGTACATGTATGTGTAGCTGATATGGGATTTTAGCATAGAATATCATCTTTTGGATACTGTATGGGTCTAATGGTGTACGAAGCTTAGACGAATAAGAAATTACATGTATATATGATTAGTTTGTAAGTGGATACATGTATGTGTAGCTGATATGGGATTTTAACATAGAATATTGTCTTTTGGATACTGTATGGGTCTAATGGTGTACGAAGCTTAGACGAATGACAAATTACAGGTATATATGAATAGTTTGTGGTACATGTATGTATGTATGTATATTGGTTTTTGATATCGGGACAGGAATATATGTATCATATTGTAGACATATTATCTTTCGTTTGCATGTAAGTGTTTTAAGCATGTGTTGTTGGGTTGCGTAGCTTTAGGGACTATACTAGGCTGGATGCAAACACCTGAAGTGTTTGTATTGTATTAATATTGGTTGTATTGTATTAATATTGGATTGTAGCCTTATTTTATCGTATTGTAGAGCTGTATATTTGTTGTTGTGGTGATATGCTAGGTGAATGCAAATGCCTGCACTGATTCTATTGTAGACTTATATTCTGATTGCTTATGTATATAGATTACCTTGAATACCATGTTAGAATGTATATATTGTGATTTTTTATGTACGTAGATGCTTGTTAGACATGTCCTAGTGGTATTTTAAGCACAAAGGATATCACTGTGGTATAAGCCATTTACATATAGATATCTTTTCACTACAGTATTCTAATGACATTTATTCGTACCTTTACTTACTTCTAAGATGCTTGTTCACCTTGTAGAAGACATTATGACGTCAACATGATTTCCAACTTAGGGTCATTTATTGTAGGAACATAAAATATGATAAATACGTATAAATAACCTTATATGAAGGATACGTATTCTTCCTTTATCTTATATAGAATACAGATACTTCGTATTATATCAATATTTGTTTGGAGGAATAAAACATATTATTATAAATTGTAACGCTTTATTGTATTGGCATATTGATATACATATATAGATATATTTAAATAAGATATTTACATTATATATACGTAGAAGTATCAACAGATAGGTCTTGTGAAAACTTATGGACATATTTGATGATATTATGACCATGTTATGACATTATAGTACCTTTAGACAGTCTATTATTTACATATACACAGAATACCAATCATTTAACACACTTAATACTTTGATAACCATATGGCAATGTTCTATAGTCAGTAATACTGTTATGATTTAATCGTCGTCTTTTATTTTGAACTTTCTGATGTGTTTTAGTTTCAGACTTGGATACGATGACAAACCCAGGCTTACGAACAATTCTTCCTGGATTGTGTAACTGTTTTCTCTCAGCTTTATCTCGAACTAGTTGATAAAAATGATCAAAATTAATTTCTTGTCGTGTACGATGATTTAAAGTTATTCCTCTAATTTTAAATACATAATCTACTTTTCCTGTTTGAACTTCTTTCATTCTATAGGCATAACTTTTTGGCCCTAAGCCTATAAATGCATCAATTTCCCAGCCATCAGGAACTTCATTAGTTAACTGACCCAAATAGGAACCCAAAGAAAGTGGAGGCTCTTCATTACGTGGTTGTACAAACATAATACTATCAGTGTCGCAGTACAATACACGATCAGGATCTATAGCTGTTACTAACTCGTAAAGTTTTAGACGCGCCCAGGAGGTGATGAAGGCTGCAAGGACAACATTGGAAAATTTCCATGGCTTGTTTTTGTTTTCAATGTTTTTATATGATACAATGAGATGTCGCTCTCCAATAGGCAATACAGTTTGTACCTCATATTGCGGTGCCCATAGATAACTTAAAAATTTTTCTGGAGTATCTACAATTACAGATTGAGATAAATCTGTTCTTTGTCCCCATTTTCCATATAAGGAATTGAGGAATATTTTGGAAATATATCTTAGACCAGGATTTGATTCAATGTTATTTTCCGTTAACTGAATGCATTCATGTTCATAATAGTCTGCAATATATTTCTCTTGATCTTGTTTATTTTTGCACCAGCTAGGAAATCCTGAAGACTCCTGTTTCATTTTTAAGAAGGAATTGACATAATCTTTAAACAGATTATTTTTTGATCCGGATAATTTGAATTCCCAAATTTCGATAATTTGTAGAATTTTGTATCCGAGATCTAAAGCTACATGAAGTTCAGGAGTACAGTATGTACCAGTAAGGACACGGTCGGCATCATTATGGATGCAATTGTTGTCACTTTGTTCCATACACGTACGACATAACCCAAACAAAAGGCGTTCATTACATGTATATGGTAAAATTGGAAAATATAAGTCTTTGGGAGGTAAGATACTACATTTGACTAATCCATGAATACTTTGCACTTGTGGAAAGTCAGGCCCCTTGTATATTATAGGTTTACCTATAGGCAATGGCTTACGTGCCATTACCCAGGGGTAAAGACTGGTAACATCATAATATGACACAAACTCTTCGCTGGTACATTCGTACAAGGCATTAAAACATTCTGTACGTCCCCCATGAAAACTATCTTTAGGTACCAGATGGTCGACAAGATCATGACACTGTGTTTGAATAAACTGTTGTAATTTTTTATCATTTTTTACCATGTGGTCCCATTCACATTCCCACATTTCAATGACATTAAGATTTAATTTTTTAAGAAATGCTATTTTTGTGGTGGTGTTTTCATACCGATCTTGTAGTGATGTACCTTGCTTAGAGGTAGAATCTAGGGACACGTGTCGTAGTGTAGGATAACAGTTTAAACACCCGTGATAGTAACATCCATGAAATTCGTAAACTGTATTTGTTTTACTTTGAAATCCATCAACCTTATACCTCCCGAATCGTTTTTCCAAGCCATTTCCAGAATGAAGAATTTTATTACCAGTAGTACGTTCTAAGTATCGTAGCCAATACATTGCCTTCAGACTTTGACGATCACGATGGTCAAACCCATAAGGTGGAATAATTGGAATAATTTCTTTGGGTAAATATAAGGTACGATATGTTAGTATTGCCAAACTAGCAATAGTTGGTGCAGCGATAAAACATTGGATACCATTTGTTTTCTCTTCAATTAAGTTTGAAAATTTAATGACAGCCTCTGCTAAAATTTTAACATCATTCCGACAATATTCCATCATTTCCTTTTGGAGATTATACTCCTCATTACTTGCAGCACGTTCTTTGTGCCATATGATAAGTTGCTCTCGATCTTCAGTGCTCCTTGAATCAGGATCAAAATACTTTAGATCAGGAATTTTGCCTATGTAATTTTGGTTTTCTACTGTATTAAACAAGTACGGGAAATCTCCCTTTCGTAAATTTGCAGAAAGACCTAATGCCTTAGGTAATTTAGATAATTTAACTCCCATATACAAATATGTGTCACGGAAGTAAATCTTTTGTCCTAAACGCATTTCAATAATTTTTTGCCCTGACATTATTACTTCAGGTGTAAAATGATGGTTTATGATCAAAGTTTTAGCACAGAATTGCATATCATAATTACTGCCGTTATGGGAAAGCACAATGATTTTTTTAAACATTGGTCGAGTTATTAATACATGATTAACAAATTCTTCAATGTTGTTGAAATCAAACGAACGGATTCCATTTTTATCGCCGCATACAAAGCATGTATCATGAAGTTTCATGTCCTTACACTTGTAACAGGCATGAATACAATTTACAAAATTTACGTGATGTTCTTGTTCTGCTTGTTCATTTTTAGGAAGTAACATTGTTTCTACATCAAAGATAATGTACAAAAAGGTATCTACATGCTGTATGATAGCCGTTTGAACAAAACAAATATGGTCAACGCTTACATATGTATAACATGTTTTACAATAACGTTCAACACATTCATGTTTAGACTTGCGTGAACGCATGTCAATCATATCACCACATTGGACACAAATTTTCTTTGTTTCGCATAAACTTTTTCCGGAAACATTTATTGTTTTATGATTGTCAAAACATTCTTTTGAAGAAAACAGTCTATGACAATCAATGCATTCGAGTTTAATATTATTATCATTATTACAAACATTGTGATACTTTTCACACATTGGACATTTGAAGTTACACTTATGATTTTCTGTACGATGATAAGCTTCCAAACAATACTGACAATAATTTTTCTTGTTTAATAGTGTTGTAATACTAGTAATTAATTCATAGTGTCCCTCAGTATACAAAATTAAAATTTTCTTTGATGCATGTATTCCAGGATAAATTACATTGTAGTTTCGAGTTAAACGATTTTTTTCGTAAACAGCAATTTGATAATGAGGTGCTAGCTTATTTTGAAACTTTTTTACATCATCAATAGTACATCCATCATAGATTTCAATGTCAACTTTAGCACTGACACATAATTCCTTTGCTTGTTTCATCAATCGTTCAGAATGATTTTTCAATTCATATACGTAATTATAACGATGATCAGCCCTACCCATTCCAAGAATAATACTCTTGGAAAGACAATATACATCCTTTTGTACAGGAATAGTACATTGATGCATGTGTGTTACAAGATCAACATATTTTGCGGAACCCATAGTTCGTCCCCTACCTTTACGTGAATCAACAATATGAATTTTGAAATTTACTTTATCACCTAATAAATAATTTTCATTACTATTTAAAACATTTTCAATATTACGAAATAAAATGTCGGAGCTTAAATCCGACTTTTGACGCCACGAAATGTATATCGGTTTATTAATCGTAGAAGCAGAACTTTCTATTGTTATACCAACATACATATCATCATCGGCATCATTTAACACATGATCTTTTACAAATTCAAATAATAACTGAATATATTTTTCAGGATCATCTATTCCGCTAGTTTGCATACGTTCAATTGTAACTTCCTTTCCTGTAAGGCCAAAATAAGTATATTGTTTGGTTGTACTATTAACAATACGAAAATATTCATTTGTTTTACCACTCCCATACATGCTAGGTTGTGATACAGTATTAGTATTAGGACTTGGAAAGTTTATAAAATTTTGCATGAACACACTAAAGTCATCTGTAGTTAAACTATTAGCTTTTCCTTCAGACACAAGTTCCATAAACTTCTCACGAGCTAAATTCTTTATATTATCTTGACGAAAGAAGCCTACATGATATAAATCAATAATATCTTTTGCAGACTTACATTTTTTCAAAACAACATGAGGATTACAACCAAAATGCATAAACAACGCTTGCAATAACTTGAAATAAGCTTCATTGCTTACCCTTGCACCCGTATCATGACATTGTGTTATCACTTCCCATGTAAATAAAACTTCGTTTGGATTTTTATATCCACGTGCTTCTTGTGCTGACAACATGATACAGATGACAGACTGTCCTTCCATTGTATTATTGACACACCAAATATGTAATTGCAATTTGAATTATTCTGTCTTATACAGTAAACATTTTACACAATGATGTACACAGAACTTTGATATTTGTTTTGACAGTTTTTTAAATGACAAGGTTTCGTAAGTAGACTTTTATGATATGATTCACAATGTGTTGACCAAAGATACACTTTTTAAGAATTTTTTACACTTACCAGTAAATATAATATAATAATAAAACTTTCCCGAACTTGTTTCAGTTCACAAGAGATTTAGTTGCAAGTTTACCGACACTACACTTGAAAGCTTGTCGGGAATTGCACTAACACTTGCCGTTAACTACAATGATAAATCTTCCCGTAGGTTTTTTAGTTTAGTATCGATGCACTACCACTTGCCACTCACTAACTATATTTTAGTTCACCGAAGATATACTTTTAAGTTTATCGGTTAATCCTTTAGCACTTTCCGATAATTGTAATTTACAAATTGCCGTAATGAAATTGTTTTAGACTAATTACAGCACGCAGAGTACAAACAGGAAGTGTGTTTACTTTTATTGATTGTTTATTATCAACACTAATAAATGGAAATTCCAAGAACTCCACACGAAGATTCTCGAAGATTGCCGAAGTTTCCCGAAGTTTTCCGAACATTGCCGAAGATGAACATAAGAGTTTATCCACAATTCCTGTACATGTTGGTTAATGTACTACACGAATGGTTCCGAAAATTGCCGAACTTAACCGAAGATGGACATAAGAATGTATCAACAATTCCCGTACACGTTTAGTAAATGTAACTTGCAAAAGTCTTGTAACTTTAAAGATCACCAAAGATATATTTCAAAGTTTACTATTAGATGTAACTTTGTAACAAAATTGGTATTTTAAAATAAAAGATTTAACAACAGAGAGTATACCAATGATTGGCTTTACTTTAACAGTAGTAATTCTATAGTGCGCGGCGCGGCTTGCAGCGCTGGATTTATACTTTTAAAATTTAATCTCGTACCCAAACGCATTTAGTTTGTAATCTCGTACCGAAATGCTTTTAGTTTTGTAATCTCGTACGCAGGTGCTTTAACATATTTTAAATTAGTAACAGTAATATTACATAATGTGATATAATTTGTAATTGTAATATTAAAGTTTGTAACACTTCAAACAATTATAGCTACTTGTTTTTGTATGCTCTTTCACTGTGTTATCGGTCTAAAAAAATGCTTTCTTAGTAATGCTAAGAATTTGTTTTGTTTGCCTTGCTACAGGTGTTTAAACTGGTTTAAACCGGTTTAAACTAGTTTATTGTTTTTTGTTATGCAATTATTCAGTTCTGCAAGAACTTCGTTGTTAAAATAGAGTGTGATTGTATTTAAATTCCTGTGCAAACTCCTTATTTATTTAACCTTACGTAATAAATTACTCGAACACTTTGTGTGATCATACCAAAGATAATTTGAAAATATTAAAAAATGAACTGAACTTACAATTAATTTCCATAGAAACTGAAAGTAACATAGTTACAATTATTTTATTGGTTCGCTTCATTAGAAGCTCAACTTATTTTTTTGTTAACATTGTTTAATGTCATCATATTAAAATTGTTGTGAAGTTATAAATAATTTTTAACAGAACACTCATAGAGTGTGATCGTATTTAAATTGTCGTGCAAACTTCTTATTTATTTAACCTTTCGTAATAAATTACTCGAACACTACGTGTGAGCATACCAAAATATTTTGAAAATATTAAAAAATGAAGTGAACTTACAATTAATTCCGATAGAAACACAAAGTAACATAGTTACAATTATTTTATTCATTCGCTTCATTAGAAGCTCAGAGGAATTACATTCCGAAAATATTAAAATTAACAAAACAAACTTGAACATAAGAAAGTTATTTTTAACACAACGCAAGTCGGTTAAACTTAAAATTTATTACATGAAACTCTTTGATTGTTAAATGGAGAAGTAAAATTTAAGTCAGTGTTGCAATTGAATACACAAACTAACAGTAAAAGAACAAGGTCCCAAAAGTAAAATAGAAAAACAAACCAAGATCCCAAAAGTAAAATAGTATAGCACGTCATTATTTTAATAACATAAGTTTGCACCAACTTTGGTGAGATTTCCGGACAAAGTTGGTGAGATCTGCGTGCTATACTACTACATAATGTTTCGTATATGTTTTATGTTTGTATTTTTATTTTCCTTTGTGTATTTTCGATTGCAACATTGTTTTAATCTTATTTTGTATTTTTGTTTTCAGTTTTGCATTTTTTAAAATTTGTTTCCTAATTGTTATTTTCATTTTGCAATTTAGATTCCAACATTGTGTACTTTAAAATTTTTTATTTCTGCATTTCTAGTTTTCAGTTTGCATTTTTTATTTCTTCACTTGCAATTTTTATTTTGTTTCGGAATTTTATTATAACATTGTGTTTTAAAGTTGTACTTTTAATTTTCTCTTGCAATTTGGATTGCAACATTGTGTTTTAAGTTTTGTTTCTGTATTTTTTTTATTTTTAGTTTGCATGTTTCAATTTTTTTAAACTTGTACTTTTAATTTTTCTTTTACAATTTGGATTGCAACATTGTGCTTTAAGTTTGTTTTCTATTTTACTTTTGGGAACTTGTACTTTTAATTTAGATTGTAGCGTTGTTTAATTTTGTTTCTGTATTTTCATTCAGTTTCAATTTTTAAACTTGTAGTATTAATTTTGCTTCTGCAATTTTATTTTCGGTTTGTACATTTTGTTTGTACGTTGTATTTTTTAATTTTCTTTCCAATTTGGATTGCAACATTGTGGTTTAACTTTGTTTTTCTATTTTACTTTTGGGACCTTGTTCTTTTACTGTTAGTTTGTGTATTCAATTGCAACACTGACTTAAATTTTACTTCTCCATTTAACAATCAAATAGTTTCATGTAATAAATTTTAAGTTTAACCGACTTGCGTTGTGTTAAAAATAACTTTCTTATGTTCAAGTTTGTTTTGTTAATTTTAATATTTTCGGAATGTAATTCCTCTGAGCTTCTAATGAAGCGAATGAATAAAATAATTGTAACTATGTTACTTTGTGTTTCTATCGGAATTAATTGTAAGTTCACTTCATTTTTTAATATTTTCAAAATATTTTGGTATGCTCACACGTAGTGTTCGAGTAATTTATTACGAAAGGTTAAATAAATAAGAAGTTTGCACGACAATTTAAATACGATCACACTCTATGAGTGTTCTGTTAAAAATTATTTATAACTTCACAACAATTTTAATATGATGACATTAAACAATGTTAACAAAAAAATAAGTTGAGCTTCTAATGAAGCGAACCAATAAAATAATTGTAACTATGTTACTTTCAGTTTCTATGGAAATTAATTGTAAGTTCAGTTCATTTTTTAATATTTTCAAATTATCTTTGGTATGATCACACAAAGTGTTCGAGTAATTTATTACGTAAGGTTAAATAAATAAGGAGTTTGCACAGGAATTTAAATACAATCACACTCTATTTTAACAACGAAGTTCTTGCAGAACTGAATAATTGCATAACAAAAAACAATAAACTAGTTTAAACCGGTTTAAACCAGTTTAAACACCTGTAGCAAGGCAAACAAAACAAATTCTTAGCATTACTAAGAAAGCATTTTTTTAGACCGATAACACAGTGAAAGAGCATACAAAAACAAGTAGCTATAATTGTTTGAAGTGTTACAAACTTTAATATTACAATTACAAATTATATCACATTATGTAATATTACTGTTACTAATTTAAAATATGTTAAAGCACCTGCGTACGAGATTACAAAACTAAAAGCATTTCGGTACGAGATTACAAACTAAATGCGTTTGGGTACGAGATTAAATTTTAAAAGTATAAATCCAGCGCTGCAAGCCGCGCCGCGCACTATAGAATTACTACTGTTAAAGTAAAGCCAATCATTGGTATACTCTCTGTTGTTAAATCTTTTATTTTAAAATACCAATTTTGTTACAAAGTTACATCTAATAGTAAACTTTGAAATATATCTTTGGTGATCTTTAAAGTTACAAGACTTTTGCAAGTTACATTTACTAAACGTGTACGGGAATTGTTGATACATTCTTATGTCCATCTTCGGTTAAGTTCGGCAATTTTCGGAACCATTCGTGTAGTACATTAACCAACATGTACAGGAATTGTGGATAAACTCTTATGTTCATCTTCGGCAATGTTCGGAAAACTTCGGGAAACTTCGGCAATCTTCGAGAATCTTCGTGTGGAGTTCTTGGAATTTCCATTTATTAGTGTTGATAATAAACAATCAATAAAAGTAAACACACTTCCTGTTTGTACTCTGCGTGCTGTAATTAGTCTAAAACAATTTCATTACGGCAATTTGTAAATTACAATTATCGGAAAGTGCTAAAGGATTAACCGATAAACTTAAAAGTATATCTTCGGTGAACTAAAATATAGTTAGTGAGTGGCAAGTGGTAGTGCATCGATACTAAACTAAAAAACCTACGGGAAGATTTATCATTGTAGTTAACGGCAAGTGTTAGTGCAATTCCCGACAAGCTTTCAATTGTAGTGTCGGTAAACTTGCAACTAAATCTCTTGTGAACTGAAACAAGTTCGGGAAAGTTTTATTATTATATTATATTTACTGGTAAGTGTAAAAAATTCTTAAAAAGTGTATCTTTGGTCAACACATTGTGAATCATATCATAAAAGTCTACTTACGAAACCTTGTCATTTAAAAAACTGTCAAAACAAATATCAAAGTTCTGTGTACATCATTGTGTAAAATGTTTACTGTATAAGACAGAATAATTCAAATTGCAATTACATATTTGGTGTGTCAATAATACAATGGAAGGACAGTCTGTCATCTGTACCATGTTGTCAGCACAAGAAGCACGTGGATATAAAAATCCAAACGAAGTTTTATTTACATGGGAAGTGATAACACAATGTCATGATACGGGTGCAAGGGTAAGCAATGAAGCTTATTTCAAGTTATTGCAAGCGTTGTTTATGCATTTTGGTTGTAATCCTCATGTTGTTTTGAAAAAATGTAAGTCTGCAAAAGATATTATTGATTTATATCATGTAGGCTTCTTTCGTCAAGATAATATAAAGAATTTAGCTCGTGAGAAGTTTATGGAACTTGTGTCTGAAGGAAAAGCTAATAGTTTAACTACAGATGACTTTAGCGTGTTCATGCAAAATTTTATAAACTTTCCAAGTCCTAATACTAATACTGTATCACAACCTAGCATGTATGGGAGTGGTAAAACAAATGAATATTTTCGTATTGTTAATAGTACAACCAAACAATATACTTATTTTGGCCTTACAGGAAAGGAAGTTACAATTGAACGTATGCAAACTAGCGGAATAGATGATCCTGAAAAATATATTCAGTTATTATTTGAATTTGTAAAAGATCATGTGTTAAATGATGCCGATGATGATATGTATGTTGGTATAACAATAGAAAGTTCTGCTTCTACGATTAATAAACCGATATACATTTCGTGGCGTCAAAAGTCGGATTTAAGCTCCGACATTTTATTTCGTAATATTGAAAATGTTTTAAATAGTAATGAAAATTATTTATTAGGTGATAAAGTAAATTTCAAAATTCATATTGTTGATTCACGTAAAGGTAGGGGACGAACTATGGGTTCCGCAAAATATGTTGATCTTGTAACACACATGCATCAATGTACTATTCCTGTACAAAAGGATGTATATTGTCTTCCCAAGAGTATTATTCTTGGAATGGGTAGGGCTGATCATCGTTATAATTACGTATATGAATTGAAAAATCATTCTGAACGATTGATGAAACAAGCAAAGGAATTATGTGTCAGTGCTAAAGTTGACATTGAAATCTATGATGGATGTACTATTGATGATGTAAAAAAGTTTCAAAATAAGCTAGCACCTCATTATCAAATTGCTGTTTACGAAAAAAATCGTTTAACTCGAAACTACAATGTAATTTATCCTGGAATACATGCATCAAAGAAAATTTTAATTTTGTATACTGAGGGACACTATGAATTAATTACTAGTATTACAACACTATTAAACAAGAAAAATTATTGTCAGTATTGTTTGGAAGCTTATCATCGTACAGAAAATCATAAGTGTAACTTCAAATGTCCAATGTGTGAAAAGTATCACAATGTTTGTAATAATGATAATAATATTAAACTCGAATGCATTGATTGTCATAGACTGTTTTCTTCAAAAGAATGTTTTGACAATCATAAAACAATAAATGTTTCCGGAAAAAGTTTATGCGAAACAAAGAAAATTTGTGTCCAATGTGGTGATATGATTGACATGCGTTCACGCAAGTCTAAACATGAATGTGTTGAACGTTATTGTAAAACATGTTATACATATGTAAGCGTTGACCATATTTGTTTTGTTCAAACGGCTATCATACAGCATGTAGATACCTTTTTGTACATTATCTTTGATGTAGAAACAATGTTACTTCCTAAAAATGAACAAGCAGAACAAGAACATCACGTAAATTTTGTAAATTGTATTCATGCCTGTTACAAGTGTAAGGACATGAAACTTCATGATACATGCTTTGTATGCGGCGATAAAAATGGAATCCGTTCGTTTGATTTCAACAACATTGAAGAATTTGTTAATCATGTATTAATAACTCGACCAATGTTTAAAAAAATCATTGTGCTTTCCCATAACGGCAGTAATTATGATATGCAATTCTGTGCTAAAACTTTGATCATAAACCATCATTTTACACCTGAAGTAATAATGTCAGGGCAAAAAATTATTGAAATGCGTTTAGGACAAAAGATTTACTTCCGTGACACATATTTGTATATGGGAGTTAAATTATCTAAATCACCTAAGGCATTAGGTCTTTCTGCAAATTTACGAAAGGGAGATTTCCCGTACTTGTTTAATACAGTAGAAAACCAAAATTACATAGGCAAAATTCCTGATCTAAAGTATTTTGATCCTGATTCAAGGAGCACTGAAGATCGAGAGCAACTTATCATATGGCACAAAGAACGTGCTGCAAGTAATGAGGAGTATAATCTCCAAAAGGAAATGATGGAATATTGTCGGAATGATGTTAAAATTTTAGCAGAGGCTGTCATTAAATTTTCAAACTTAATTGAAGAGAAAACAAATGGTATCCAATGTTTTATCGCTGCACCAACTATTGCTAGTTTGGCAATACTAACATATCGTACCTTATATTTACCCAAAGAAATTATTCCAATTATTCCACCTTATGGGTTTGACCATCGTGATCGTCAAAGTCTGAAGGCAATGTATTGGCTACGATACTTAGAACGTACTACTGGTAATAAAATTCTTCATTCTGGAAATGGCTTGGAAAAACGATTCGGGAGGTATAAGGTTGATGGATTTCAAAGTAAAACAAATACAGTTTACGAATTTCATGGATGTTACTATCACGGGTGTTTAAACTGTTATCCTACACTACGACACGTGTCCCTAGATTCTACCTCTAAGCAAGGTACATCACTACAAGATCGGTATGAAAACACCACCACAAAAATAGCATTTCTTAAAAAATTAAATCTTAATGTCATTGAAATGTGGGAATGTGAATGGGACCACATGGTAAAAAATGATAAAAAATTACAACAGTTTATTTAAACACAGTGTCATGATCTTGTCGACCATCTGGTACCTAAAGATAGTTTTCATGGGGGACGTACAGAATGTTTTAATGCATTGTACGAATGTACCAGCGAAGAGTTTGTGTCATATTATGATGTTACCAGTCTTTACCCCTGGGTAATGGCACGTAAGCCATTGCCTATAGGTAAACCTATAATATACAAGGGGCCTGACTTTCCACAAGTGCAAAGTATTCATGGATTAGTCAAATGTAGTATCTTACCTCCCAAAGACTTATATTTTCCAATTTTACCATATACATGTAATGAACGCCTTTTGTTTGGGTTCTGTCGTACGTGTATGGAACAAAGTGACAACAATTGCATCCATAATGATGCCGACCGTGTCCTTACTGGTACATACTGTACTCCTGAACTTCATGTAGCTTTAGATCTCGGATACAAAATTCTACAAATTATCGAAATTTGGGTATTCAAATTATCCGGATCAAAAAATAATCTGTTTAAAGATTATGTCAATTCCTTCTTAAAAATGAAACAGGAGTCTTCAGGATTTCCTAGCTGGTGCAAAAATAAACAAGATCAAGAGAAATATATTGCAGACTATTATGAACATGAATGCATTCAGTTAACGGAAAATAACATTGAATCAAATCCTGGTCTAAGATATATTTCCAAAATATTCCTCAATTCCTTATATGGAAAATGGGGACGAAGAACAGATTTATCTCAATCTGTAATTGTAGATACTCCAGAAAAATTTTTAAGTTATCTATGGACACCGCAATATGAGGTACAAACTGTATTGCCTATTGGAGAGCGACATCTCATTGTATCATATAAAAACATTGAAAACAAAAACAAGCCATGGAAATTTTCCAATGTTGTCCTTGCAGCCTTCATCACCTCCTGGGCGCGTCTAAAACTTTACGAGTTAGTAACAGCTATAAATCCTGATCGTGTATTGTACTGCGACACTGATAGTATTATGTTTGTACAACCACGTAATGAAGAGCCTCCACTTTCTTTGGGTTCCTATTTGGGTCAGTTAACTAATGAAGTTCCTGATGGCTGGGAAATTGATGCATTTATAGGCTTAGGGCCAAAAAGTTATGCCTATAGAATGAAAGAAGTTCAAACAGGAAAAGTAGATTATGTATTTAAAATTAGAGGAATAACTTTAAATCATCGTACACGACAAGAAATTAATTTTGATCATTTTTATCAACTAGTTCGAGATAAAGCTGAGAAAAAACAGTTACACAATCCAGGAAGAATTGTTCGTAAGCCTGGGTTTGTCATCGTATCCAAGTCTGAAACTAAAACACATCAGAAAGTTCAAAATAAAAGACGACGATTAAATCATAACAGTATTACTGACTATAGAACATTGCCATATGGTTATCAAAGTATTAAGTGTGTTAATGATTGGTATTCTGTGTATATGTAAATAGTAGACTGTCTAAAGGTACTATAATGTCATAACATGGTCATAATATCATCAAATATGTCCATAAGTTTTCACAAGACCTATCTGTTGATACTTCTACGTATATATAATGTAAATATCTTATTTAAATATATCTATATATGTATATCAATATGCCAATACAATAAAGCGTTACAATTTATAATAATATGTTTTATTCCTCCAAACAAATATTGATATAATACAAAGTATCTGTATTCTATATAAGATAAAGGAAGAATACGTATCCTTCATATAAGGTTATTTATACGTATTTATCATATTTTATGTTCCTACAATAAATGACCCTAAGTTGGAAATCATGTTGACGTCATAATGTCTTCTACAAGGTGAACAAGCATCTTAGAAGTAAGTAAAGGTACGAATAAATGTCATTAGAATACTGTAGTGAAAAGATATCTATATGTAAATGGCTTATACCACAGTGATATCCTTTGTGCTTAAAATACCACTAGGACATGTCTAACAAGCATCTACGTACGTAAAAAATCACAATATATACATTCTAACATGGTATTCAAGGTAATCTATATACATAAGCAATCAGAATATAAGTCTACAATAGAATCAGTGCAGGCATTTGCATTCACCTAGCATATCACCACAACAACAAATATACAGCTCTACAATACGATAAAATAAGGCTACAATCCAATATTAATACAATACAACCAATATTAATACAATACAAACACTTCAGGTGTTTGCATCCAGCCTAGTATAGTCCCTAAAGCTACGCAACCCAACAACACATGCTTAAAACACTTACATGCAAACGAAAGATAATATGTCTACAATATGATACATATATTCCTGTCCCGATATCAAAAACCAATATACATACATACATACATGTACCACAAACTATTCATATATACCTGTAATTTGTCATTCGTCTAAGCTTCGTACACCATTAGACCCATACAGTATCCAAAAGACAATATTCTATGTTAAAATCCCATATCAGCTACACATACATGTACCCACTTACAAACTAATCATATATACATGTAATTTCTTATTCGTCTAAGCTTCGTACACCATTAGACCCATACAGTATCCAAAAGATGATATTCTATGCTAAAATCCCATATCAGCTACACATACATGTACCCACTTACAAACTAATCATATATACATGTAATTTCTTATTCGTCTAAGCTTCGTACACCATTAGACCCATACAGTATCCAAAAGATGATATTCTATGCTAAAATCCCATATCAGCTACACATACATGTACCCACTTACAAACTAATCATATATACATGTAATTTCTTATTCGTCTAAGCTTCGTACACCATTAGACCCATACAGTATCCAAAAGATGATATTCTATGCTAAAATTCCATATCAGCTACTGAAAATACAATATCAATACATAAAATACGTTTCTTAGAGTTGCGCCCATTTCCTTCCACATTATCTCATACATTTATGTACAATATGTAGTGCTCTATATTACATATATCCGCAATATACCTCTAAATATACGAAAAACACTAAAAATCATTCTTTGTAACCCTTTCTTTAGCATCTCATTAATATTCATTATCATCTCATTAATATTCATAAATAATTAATTCAATAATCTAATTTTTAAAAGGATAAAATCATTTATGCGGAAATACCTTTAAAAAAATCTTGTTTGAAGACTTCTTCCAAAAGCACAAAAGGGAAAGTTGCCTTGCGTACACAATTCATTCAGTCTTTTTCCTCTTTGAAACTCAGGTAGGAAGGGCCACCCTTTCTCTCCCTCTACGTATGTGGCAAGGTCCTTAACTATTGCCTAACAAGTCCCACGCCAATTTAAAAGCAATCCTTTGCTCAAAATAAAAACACAGTTCCCTCCAATGCTATGTGCGGTCTCTCAGTATGAGGCAATACATTAACTTTTAAAAAGTAACACGTAACTATCTCATTCTTAAAATCTCTGTCCTCAGAATAATAACTGTTATTTCTTCGTAGTGTAAAAGTCTCAGCCCAATTTAAACAAGGTCTTTTACTCCATGCACAGCACATTTCACCCCTCCATCACCCTGGAACACACACATACAAACAGATGTCTATGTTCCTTCGTTACTCCCTATCAAAGGGTTCTCTCCCTCCCGTCATCCTTACCTTACATTTTAAAACTAAATTATTTGACATGTCTTTCTCACCTCCTACGGTTAGACTATTTTCAAACATCCATATGTCACGCTTAAGTGACAATATATTCTTTCTTTTAATGACAGAAGGTTCAAATTATAACAGTGTTACAAAAAGCTTCTCAATTTCAAATTCTAACCTTTTCTATTGTGTTTCCAATGTTTCTAAAAGTTATTTGACATGTCTCTCTGCCTTCCAACAGTTAAAGTATTGTGCAACATCTATATGTCACGTTTAAGTGACATTTTCTTCTTTCTTTAAATGACAGAATGATGAAATTACGTGACTGCTCCATAAGAGCTTCTCAATTACGTATACAATAGTATTTGTCTCCAATCCATTGTTTCTAAGACCACACACGATGGTTACATTTTCCAAATAAGCTACTGTAGACCTTGTCTCAAAAAGGTTGAGCGCATTCTTTATTGTTGTTTGGAGGCAAAAATTTTCTAAGTCCAACTTCGGGTATCTTCGGAAAAAAGTAAACCAGGTTTGAACCTCGAAGCCAACCTTTGCAGATGTGTTTTTCTTCTTTTAAATGTAATGAGACTTGTTACGAGTGTATAAAAAAGCAATATTGATTGAAATACTTAATGATATAATATTTCGAAACTTTGTTTTAATATCAGCACATGCTTGTTTGTCATTTTGCTCTCCATACTTAATGGAATATTTAGATACGTAAACGAATCTTTCCATACGTAAAAGAATGCTGAAAGTTAAGACATAGAACATAATTCTCGCCTGAGTACTAAAATAAAAGTCAAAGTAGAACAAAAACAGCGTTTCCAGGGGATATGAATGTTATTATTATCTTAAATGTCCCTATACATCGCTAGAAGTATCTTCCGAATAGCGCTTGTGTTAGCTCAGTGGTAAGCCGTTGGATTTCAAATCGTAAGGTTGAGAGTTCAATCGTAAGGTTGAGAGATTATTATGTTTAAAATATAACAGGTGTTCACAGTACGTTGGTATTCTATGATATATGTAAATGTTAAATACAAATTAAGAAAATACGAGCTCGTAATATCATCGCAATAAATAAATTATGTATTTATTTGCAGCTATTTGTCACATAGAGATTACTACTCAACATTCGTATTACAGCATGTCATTGATGTTCTTGAAAAATTATCCGAGGCATAAAAAGAGGGTTTAAACAGAGAATCCAAAGTCGGAACGCTCGCAAGAAATTCATGAACTCCAAAGGTCACGTGAGCAGACTGGAATTGTCCTTATGAAGCATGCCACAGCAGAAGGTCTTTACATAGATTTTTAATTCAATACCTGATATATGCTTTTGCAATGTGGAAGTGGCGATGCCTTTGGTCGTTCTTTCACTTTCTCGTTCGCTCACTCTGTATTTACATATATATGAAAGTGGATGTATGTGTGTGTTTCAACATAATTCTGATATGTCTAGAGCAATTTTAACCGTATTTCTTACAATCTGGAAAAGAGTACTGTCGGGATACATATCAAAAATGCTAGAAAAGGATCGATATTAGTATCGAATGCATAGTTTCGTGGTCGCTTAGGTAAACAGTTCTACTTTCAATTCAAATCCAATTAAGCTCCCATTAGCACCCAGGGTGGTTACGTAGCGACATAAAAATATCGAAATCAACCGATATTAGAGTCGAAATGTAAGTTTTCAGTGCCGCATTTCCCATTAGTCCAACTAGGCCCGTGCCTAGAGGGCAACATATTTGAAGAGCGCAAAGTTTAAAATTTTAATTTTGTTTCATATGAAAAAGTTTTTAAAAAATCGAGAGCAAATATACTATTTCATGAGCAATCCTCTTTCACTATTCTAATATATTTAATGATGGCGTAAGAAATCTAAAAATAATTCAGAACATGTTTCCCATTTATTTTTTGTTACGTAGTTGTAGCTGTAGCATCTATTGAGTGGTATTTAACTGCAATAAATTCACTAATTAAGCATATTCGAATTAAGTTTTATTTCTAAGTTAGGGATCAAGGGGCGGAAAAATATGTAGTTATTGGGGGCGCCGAGAGCAAAAGTGCGTAGGGACGCCTAGCTTCTAAGTGCAGCACTGTTCGCTAAATTAATTGGTAGTCTAGAAATTTTAATGCCACGACCAAATTTAGTCCTAGCGGAGGCAGTATCCGTTTGCTGTCCTAGGAGGAATGAAAGAGGCTGACATCAAAATTATAAAAAAGATCGACATTAGTGTCGAATCTATAATTTTGGGGGTCTCTTAGATAAAGAGTGTCACTCCAGATGCCATGTAAGTTAAGCCCCCATTAACACCCCGAAGGAGTGTGTGAAATTTATGACATGTAGAAATAATTGAAAATGTCCAATACAATCCACATATTTCGTGGTCCCCAAGTTCATTGGGAGCAGTTCTGATGACCTTTAACTTTAACTTCCAGTAGGAGTAAGAGTCCCCAGCACATCTAATAAGGAGAGTCGAAGGGAGTAACATATACAAAGATTCAAAACGACCGATATTAGTGTAGAGTCCATGGTTTCGTTATCACCGAGATAAATAGCAACATTTCTGAACGAACATGTCAGCTGGATTTTGAATTTACAAGGGCAGCATCGAAGGCATTGCTCGCACAGCTCTATGTATTTTAATGTTTCTGTATAAATGAATATTCCAGCGTATTTCTGGAATGTCTGGGACAACCTTTACCAAACTTTGGGGACATATTACTTTCAATGTAAGAAGAAAATATTGTAGTAGTATGAAGTTATGCAACTTGGGAGGTGTGACATGTAAAAATAATGTAAAACGACTGATCTTAGTATTTTATCCATGATTTTCTCGATCGTTGAGATGGATAGTGCTAACCCCAATGGAGGTTACATCCAAATTCATCCCCATCTTCACAGGATGATGGCCTGGGAGAGCTAAAAATAAAATCTCAAAAATTACTTAAATATTTGTCGAATTCATAGTTTTCAGGGTGAGAAAGCGTTTCTAATAACTTTGGAAGGTAATTTGTACCCACGTCAAGATGGGCTTTTTAATCATATCAATTTCTCACCTTAAGAAGAAATTACCATTTCAACTATGATATTAAGCCAACCTCCGCAAATCGATGAAAAAATTATGTGGATGTATGTTTCGTCTTTTAAATGAAACAAGACATGTTAAAATCAAAGATGGAGTGGTCAATGGGTCGGTTGGTAAGTGGGTGAAATGGGTCAAGATTTGTGAGTGGGTCAGTGGATCGTGACTCACACTGACCTACCGGGTGGCCACACTTTTAGTCCAAAGATATTTCGTCCAGAGAACATTTCGCCCAGGGACATTTTGTCCAAATGACAATTCGTCCAAATGACATTTCGTCCAAAAGAAAATTGGTCCAAAAGACATTTCGTCCAAAGGAGAATTGGTCCACAAGACATTTCGTCCAAAATACAATTGGTCCAAAGGACATTTCGTCTAAAAGACAATTGGTCCAAAGGACATTTTGTCCAAAAGACAATTGGTCCAAAGGACATTTCGTCCAGGGATGTTTAGTTCAAAGCACATTTCGTCGAAAAAACATTTGGTCCGGTAACGCTTGGAGGTCAAGGGTTTGTTTCTATTAGAAGAATAAAAGTGATTCATATAACATTACGACTCAGTGGCTTCTTATTTCTAAAGGAAATTTGAAATAGAGATTTATTCCGCAATTTTCATTTTGATAGAACAAATAACGCTGAGATATTCAGAAAAACGTAAACGCCTGAAAACAAAATGGCCGAACAACAGGAGTGAGGGAAATGTTGCAGTGTGAAATATGTTGCTGTAATAACTGCTAACATGACATCTAAAATTTTCACGTTGTGAATGAAATAGTTCTAAAATAAGTACCGGTAACTAAAATTAATGGAGCTAAATTTGAGTAAGTTAAATATTAGGTATTCAAACCATTGTGTTAGAAAAGTGAAAAATTATGTGTCAAGTATCTTTGAAGAAATACTGAGAATAGAAAAATACACATGTGTGAAATATATTCTTAGTGTCCAAAGATAATACTCTTAAACAGTCACATTCTTGGCTGCAACATTGTGAAAAGTGATTGACAAATATAAGATGAAAGTTGGAACATCTCGTGTAGAATATACGTATCTTTTTAGGTTAACCACAAGTCTTGTTTCTGTGTAACTTCGGCAGACGTTTCTATATAATTAGTGAGTTGTATTACAAACCAGAATTGTTAACTTTTCTTGTATTTTTATTTCAGTGTTACTCCTTATGCAAATACAGTATATACTTTTGCTTTCATATTAATTTTCTCGGTACAGCAAAGTACATTTAAGATATCCATTGCAAAGTCTCAAACCAAATACAAGATTCACATGACCATGCGGAGGCAATGTTGTCCGCAAATGAAGACGGAGTTTGCTCTTCAAAGGGTTGTTTATCATTTTGGGAAGTGAATTCCTTAACTAACGAAGCTACAACTGTATTTCTGCAAAGCTAAAACTGTATTTTTTGTAAAATTATTAATGAAAGCAAAGAAAGATGACATTTAGTTTTTAGGCGTTTGCGTTTTTTCTGAATATCTCAGCATATATTTTTTTATCGAAAAGAAAATTGCGGAATAAATCTCTATATCAAAATTTCCTTTTGAAATAAGAAGCTATGACAAGTAACACTTCACAAGTGTAACACACCAATTTTGATAAAAATTTGGCAGGCAGATACTACACATAAAATAAAGGAATACGTGTTTTTTCATTTTCTGCGGAAAAACGGTTTTGGGGGCAAAAGCCCCCATCCAAAATTTTGAAAGTTGTCGCCCGAAAGGCAAGAAGAAGTGAACCGAAATGAATGAAATTGTGCATAAATATTGTAGACGAAAAGTGAGGGAATACGGGTTTCGTATTTTCCTGGAAAGAATGGTTGGGTGGGGCGCGGACCCCTCCAAACCTTTGCTCATGAAATATCAAAAGTGCTAGTAACAGTATGTTAGATGTGTGTAAAGGACATGAAGAATTGCAACGAAACTTTGTGTATGGGCAATACGCAAAAAATAAATGAACACGTTTTTTTTATTTTCTGCGAAAAAAGGGTTATAGGATGCAAAAACTCTTACCCAAAATTTTGAAAGTTGTCGCCCTTTTTTCGAAACCCAATTACCTCAATTTACGTCTACAATATCTGTGCAAGTTTCATTCAATTCTGTGCACTTCTTCTTGCCTTTTAGGCCTCAAATTTCAAAATTTTGGGTGGGAGATTTTGTCCCTTAAAACCGTTTTTCCACAGAAAATAAACTCGCATTCGTTTATTTTTTGCGTACTGTCCCTACACAATGTGTCGTTCCAATTCTTCATGTCCTTTAAGCACTTCTGACATACTGTTATTAGCACTTTTGATATTTCACGATCAAAGTTTTGTAGGGGTCTGTGTCCCACCCAAACCTTTTTCTTGTTTTCAGGAAAATACAGAACCTGTATTCACTCATTTTATGTCTACAATATCTCTGCACAATTTCATTCACTTTGGTTCGTTTCTTCGGACCTTTCGGGACTCAAGTTTCAAACTTTTGAATGGGGGCTTTTGCTCCCTAAAACCGTTCTTCCGCAGAAAATAAAAAACTGTATTTATTTATTTTTGCGTATTGTCCCTACTCAATGTTTCGTTGCAATTCTTCATGTCCTTTACACACATCTGACATACTGTTATTAGTACTTTTGATATTTCGTGATCAAAGGTTTGGAGGGGTCTGTGCCCCATGTAACCATTTTTTCCAGGAAAATACGAAACACGTATTCCCTCATTTCACGTCTGCAATATCTGTGCACAATTTCGTTCACTTCGGTCCACTTCTTCTTGCCTTTCGGGCGTCAACTTTCAAATTCTTGAGTAAGGGCTTTTGCTCCCCTAAAAAAACTTTTCCGCAGAAAAAAACACGTATTCCTTTATTTTATGTGTAGTATCTACCTGCCAATTTTTTTTTCAAAATTGGAGTGTTACACTTGGGAAGTATTACTTGTGAGTCGTAATGTTATATGCATCACTTTTACTCTTCTAATAGAAACAAACCCTTGACCCCCAAGCGTTACCAGACCAAATGTTTTTTGGACGAAATGTGCTTTGAACTAAATACCCCTGGACGAAATGTCCCTTGGGCCAATTGTCTTTTGGACGAAATGTGCTTTGAACTAAATACCCCTGGACGAAATGTCCCTTGGACCAATTGTCTTTTGGACGAAATGTCCTTTGGACCAAATGTCTTCTGGACGAAATGTCCTTTGGACCAATTGCCTTTTGGACGAAATGTCCTTTGGACTAATTGTCTTTTGGACGAAATATCCTTTGGACCAAATGTCTTTTGGATGGAATGTCCTTTGGATCAATTGTGTTTTGGACGAAATGTCCTTTGGACCAAATGTCTTTGGACGGAATGTCCTTTGGGCGAAATGTCCTTTGGACCAATTGTCTTTTGGACCAATTTTGTTTTGGACGAAATGTCCTTTGGACTAATTGTCTTTTGGACGAAATATCCTTTGGACCAAATGTCTTTTGGATGGAATGTCCTTTGGATCAATTGTGTTTTGGACGAAATGTCCTTTGGACCAAATGTCTTTGGACGGAATGTCCTTTGGACGAAATGTCTTTTGGGCGAAATGTCCTTTGGACCAATTGTCTTTTGGACCAATTTTGTTTTGGACGAAATGTCCTTTGGACCAAATGTCTTTTGGACGAAATGTCCTTTGAACCAATTGTCTTTTGGACATGTTCTTTGGACAAATTGCCCTTTGGACCAAATGTGTTTGGAGTAAATGTTTCTGGACGAAATGTCCTTTGGACGAAACGACCCCCAACCACCCACCGATCCATTCTGTTCAGTGCATTGTAGACAGCATCTTCTGAACACTGGTTAGCTTGTCTACGTTTTACTTTCAAGATCTCCATTTTTCTTCTTTTTTTCATTTGTTTCTAATGAAAAAAGTTCATGCACTTTTGGATTTTGATATTTGCAATTGTAAGAGTGGCAATAGCAATAAGAGTTCAATTTTGAGATACAGCTAGTGAGCTTTCAGAGGAGCTAACTGCTGGGAAAAAAATCTGAATCACCTGTAATATGTGAATTATTATACCTAGTATAAAAAACTAAAAATAACTATGTCTGCGTGATAATCACGGTCAAATTGCAAAGTCAAATGAAATGACATTTGATATATAATCAGGCCCCAATCCCAACTGGGAAGTTATCATACGCGTATCACTTTCATTGTAACACATATCCTTAGTGGGGAGTAGGGGTTCGAATTTTTGCGAAAAATTGAGCCGTTCACCCTAGAGAGCTGAAATTCAGTACATAACTCTTTATTAAAAGTAAACAGAACGTGTCCTGACATTTTTAAAAATGTCTTCAATGACGGGGGGTGGGGGATTTTCAATATATTGGAAATTGGTAGTGGGTTGATTTGTAAAACTTATCGAAAACGATTGATATTAGTTGAGAAACAAATTGAGGAATGAAAACTACAGTCCTTCGCATTTTATACATACTGCTTTCTATTATAATACTTGCTGAAGCTGGTGTTTAATATATGGATCGTTCAGAGCATAAGGCTATCAAGCCATAAAGTTGTGAGAAAAATTGACATAAAATTTGTATTCCAAGCTTAATTTCATGGGCATTTTAAATTAGTACGGCATGCTTAATTATATGGAAAACTAGTTTTTCTTTTTTTACGATGGTCTACTTTACCTTGATTTGATACTTTCAAATTTCATCCTGTTTTCTACTGAAATATATATGTAAGCCAAGAAAGAAATAATTATATATGATAAATTTAAATTCATCTTAATTTGGAAGATGAGAAACACTTTACCATTGTATATCGTAAACGTGAAATCCACCGGTATTGTAACAGAGCGGTGCTTGAGCGATTGACGGTAGGAATTCAAACTCCGATAAGTGATAATTTCACAGTCTTGTTTTATTTCAAGTGTACCTCTTTAGTCAATGGAGAGAAGGACGTGGATCATGGGTCAGAGTTTATGACGTTGGTGGGTCGGAGTTGGTGACAATGGTTCAGAGTGGTTCATAGTTGGTGGTGGGTCCATTTTGTATCTACCATTAATTTCAAAATTCACAATCACCCTGTCCTTTAGCTTAAAGACACAATCGTGGAACGTATAATTTAATATTAGTGATGTAATAAACCCATAATGGGGCGCTTCTTGTTTTACCTTGGTGCATTATACTTTTGCAATGGTAAGACAAGTGTTTACCTCTTCTGGGTAGTTTCACAGTTTCACATTTCTAGAGGTGGTTACGGAGTTTTCAATGAAGGATTTATTACCATCTTGAACGCTCGCTATTTTGCACAAGTTACCATAAAGAATTGAGACTCTTACCATTTTCTTAAAATTTTTGCAATACTTTTAAATGACATACTACTTGATTCCCCTTGCCATTTTCAAATTCTGAGTTGCACCCATCCTGAGACCCTCCGGGGAACCTTGAGGCAAATCTTTTCCTCGACACGGGGTACCTTTGAAATTATAAAATACATGTTTTCCGATTTTGACATCTATTTCATCGTTTTTAGACTTTTATTAGTCCCAACGGGCTTCATGGATACCATTCTTCTTTATTCTCTTAGTTTTCAGATACAAGCCCCCATGCAGTAAGTGTCAGTGGACCACCGATGCGCAACTGGCGACCTTTCGCAAAATGTTGGTGATCCCGCAGCTACGATCCGTGGTGGCCTCACTTACGTTTTGAAAATTATACCATCAGCGGCAGAGACTTGACGAAACGCCAACAAACCACAAAATTCCTCCCCAAAAATATGTCAAATCGCCCATATGCCTAATTTGTTTATATTCAGGTGTGTAGAAAACACTAGGGAAAAAAGCAAGTATCCCGAGGTGGGCGCGAACCTTCAACCTTAAGGTTACTTGCCGCATATTCTTCTGACTTCGGCATGGAAACGATGAAGAAAATCTCGCTTGTAGAAGGATAAATTATTGAGGTCTTAATTTAGCCAATCAAACATATCTCTCTATCTCGAGTTCTGTGAGATGGTACTGTGAACCGTTTCGAGATTTATTGCTTTCTGGTGGGGTACTATCTATGTGCAAAATTTGAGAAGATCGCCGACGCGCACCTTCGGAGCCTCTCCTCTTTAGTGCAGTGTTGACCAGAGATGGTGTGGGTCAATGAAACCTTGATCCACAACATACTGACCCACCACAAATCGTGACCCACGACCCACCGTAACCCACAATGACTCAACACCCAACGTGACCCATTCACCCACCATGACCCACTCTGACCCACCACCAACTATAAACAACTCTCAACCATTGTGACCAACTCTGACCCACTAAAATACATCGTCATTAAGTTTGATCCATGATCCACGCCATCCTCTCTACTGACTAAAGAGGTTATGTTTGTAATAAACCATTTTTTTCAGTAGTTAGCTCCTCTAAAATCTTACAGCCTGCATCTCAAAAGCCAAGTAGTAAGTCCTATTGCCATTGTTACAACTGGAAATATCAAAATCCAAAAGAGCCTGAACTACTTTTTTCATAACAACCAAATGAAAAAAACAAGAAAATGGAGGTCTTAAAAGTAAAACAAAGACAAACTTGCCAGTGTTCAGAAAATGCTATCTAGAAGGCACTGAGCAGAATGGGTTGGTGGGTCAATGGGTCAGTGTGAGTCACGGTGATGGTGTTTCGCAGTGGGTCACCCCTTGTTGATCTACGATCCACTGACCCAACCACAAATCTTGACCAATTTGACCCACCGACCCACTCGATCTCTGATTTAGTATATCATTTAAAAGACGAAACATACATCTACACATTTTTTTCTCGATTGCGAAGGGTACATATGGGTAAATCCATTTGAAGTGGTCCAGAAAAGGAATAAATCGTTGCTCGACAATTTTTAAAAAATCTGATTTTTTATGTACAGGTAACTTATCATGTAGTTCAAAATTTGCATTATTTTAATTTTATTGGCTTTTGGTTTCGAGTGGCAGCCATATTGGTTTTCGAAGATGTGTCATTTTGTGGGGTTGTAAGGGGTTACAGAATCTGAAATGTCTCAGCCCCTAATTACCCTATCGATGTGAAACCAAAACCAAAATGTTAAGTAAGTTCTACACTTTAAGAGTGAATATTAGTTATTGTCATTCATAAATTATGAATGGGTAAAATTAAAATTTGAAATAGTAGGTGATTGACGTTAAAAATCCTAACTTTGGCACCTTTTTCCTTTCAGACGGGAAGGGGCCAGGAAGTTGAACTTTACAGAATAAAGAGGTCTGATATGGTTCTTATCACTCACCAAGTTTCAACACTTAGACGTGTCCCCTATTTTTTCTAGAAATTATCAAAAAATCAGAAAAGTGGAAAAAATGCATATTTCACAGGTATATATCTCTGGTGGGGGACCTGATAAAAGTATACAATTCCTCCCCGTAACAGGTCTACATGATATTATTCTATACCGAAAATTAGGAGTTTCAGATTAGACTATAAGTACCTTTATTATGAACACAAAGTTATACCTATAAATAAGCATAGGCAGAAGTACGGATAAACGATAGTTTACTGTATATCCATCATAAATCGGTTGGCAATGGATGAATAATGCATAGAGTGGTTAAGCACAACATACAAGAACAATACTTGCTCTTAAACAGTTTGTTCCACAAAAAGTTTGGATATTTGATCACACAACTGCGGAGTGATAGTTTGACACCGACCCGTTGCTGTTGTAAGCTCATTGGGAATAAGCTTTCGTAAAATGTTCTAGAAAGGTACCCATGTCTTGTTAACTCTTGAAATTTTGAATGAAGTTCATGGTCCTGGGGGTTCGTAAAAATGCAATTTCACGTCATTATGTTCGATACTCACATCTTCAACAATTCCACTGTACCACTTTTCTTCATAAATACATGCAACTGTGTCACCTGTTTGGAGGCAGTGCAAGCACTTCTTTTCTCACATTTACGTCCTGAAAGTCAGTAGAAACTGAAGTGCAAAAGCATCTAACTTTAGCGTTACTGAGAGGTACAAATGTATGGTATGAACGTGTTTTAGGAACAGGCAAACAAGTAGCAAATCTCCCTCGCAGTTCAGCTTCACGGTTGACTACTTCCTCACTCCTGACATAAATGTACTTTATACCAGAAATGTTTTTTACATAATAATCATACATGTCCTGTGGAGATAAAATTTGATCATTACGTATCATCTGTAACCCTTTTGGTTACTATTCGCTTTGTTGTCCCTCCTATTTCATCACAAGCGTTTTTTCCATGACAGGAAGCAAAGAAGTGCCACTCCGCTTCAAGTCCAAAATCATCTTTGTGATTAAACAAATTGATGAAATTTTTCCTGTTCTTGTAGTGACTTGCAGCCCCATCCGTGAAGTATATGATATGTGTCACGCAACGGAACATGTGACTTAACATCTGTAATCACATGACTTTGGAAGGTGTGGACTGCTGTAGTGGTATGTTCTAAATAATCACTGATAATACAAAGACTTCTAGATTTTAAATCACCTCCATCACTTGATTTATAATAGTAAACAAATGGGTGAAGCGTTGCCTGTTTGTTCACCCAATGAAAACTTTGAATCTCGTCTTGAATAACGAATGAGAAGTTCTCTGAAAAATCAGCTAAAACAATGCATTCAAAGTGTGAAATACATCTTTTTTTGTCTGCAAGAAAACTAGATTGTACTTTGGACACAGTGGTGTGACTTGAGATTTCTGAGTTTTGCTGCAAGGTCCTCAAGAAAGTCTTCTCTTGGTTTAACTATGGTGATCATCTCAGCAGATCTGTTGTTATCCACTGCTTTTAAATAATATTATCAGGAAGGTTGTATGTTAACTCGTCTTAAAATAGTTGTTGAAGTAGACTTTCAGGATCTGGGCACTGGGTGCAGTTATCCATCATACATTGTTCACTATTGAGATCGCAGTTTAACATTTCAAGCAAATCTTTATAGTCCACATTTAATTTAGCACCGTTAATCATTAACTTCACATTCTGATGATGTACGCATACACATACAGAATGTGTTCCTGATGTACCAGCAAATACACACCACTTGGGTCTCACAAGGGAACCTTCCGAAAATGATAGTTTCAATGAAAGATGGGACCTATACCAATTGAAAGAGCTGTAACAGAGATGAGAATTCCCAAAAAATTAGCTGCCCATAGCAATAGGTTCAAGAAATATAAGGAGTGGAAGTTCGGGAAACAGCAAAGTTGGACAAGGGAGGAAAAGTGCAAATTCCGCAAAAAAAAAAAAGGGAGGGCACGGCAAAATACAATGCTGACAAGTGATGTTTAGAAACAGACTTGCCACAATAGGGAACAAATGAAGGCCACCAGTGGGGTTAACAGTGTTGCCAACTGCAATGAAAAGTACATCTTTTGCAAAGAGCACTATATGAAGTGAGTGCAATATTCAGTGTCAACCTGTCATGTAGAACATAAGATGTAACGTGTATAATCAGTGGTACAATCTAACAAAAGAAATAGAAAAAATGAAGTACGAAAAATACGGAAAAGACGGAGTTGGCCATAATTCGCCACATTTGATCACGAGCTGTGCATATTAGAATGAACAAAACAAGAAAGCGCCAACTATGCAGGAAACCGACGTACCTAGAATCGAAAAGAAAAACGAGTTCCAAAGTTGGCAGCACTGGTCATGAAAATCCAGACAATTATAATATAGTTAGGCCACTCGCTTCACAAAAAGAAAATTCCGGCAACAGGCATTAGCCTTCGCATCATTTGTGCATGCTCGTCGTACGTGCAATTGTTCGATGAGACAATGGTCCAAACAGAAGATACATTTGCAGTGAGCACAGCGGAATACTGCCAATCCGTCACACATGGTACAATAATCGCCTGTGAATGTCTTGAAACAGTATTCTAGAGGTGTGGGAATCTTTGGTGGTCTTTCTATCACATATCCACACCTGTAGAAAGCATACATAATCAAAGGCTTGAATAAATATGCCGTAAACTGGTAATGGGTTAAGGCTTGAAGTTTCAGAAAATTCTCGCGGGACCAAATGTTAACGTGAGTATCTGATAACACAAGCTCTGTAACATAGCGCACAAAGTCCTTGCATGGTCTAAAAAAAATAAACATCAAGTGGTTCTATCAGACCCATACAGCCAGGAGGGATCAGCTCAACTTTGAAATTCACTCCGGATGGTACATGCTCATAAACCAAGTTGGTGTCTTTGTTCGCTATCCAAGAATCAACAAGTAGCACAACATCAGTTAGGTTTCTTTCTGCCAAACTTGGGCAAAACACGTTGGCATAAAACACGCTTAAATCACTCTTCCGTATGTTTGCTGTTGTATTTGGGAAGGCCTTAATATTCGGAAGAGTTGACAAAAAGTCAAAATGGCCGCCAAAAATATCTGCTCGGTGACAAGAACAACGTGCATTTTTGGCGGCCATTTGGAAACCCGTGCTTCATATAGCAAATGTTTCTTATGGGCGGCGTTGCATCTATCCAAAGAAATATCGTCCACTTCCTGTTCCCATTTGAAATGTTGCGTTTGACCCCTCGAGCCTTATGATGGGGGCCCTGGGGGACTTGCTTCTTACAAACTTTTCTTGGCCTTGACATGAGTACATTCCTGTGCAATTGGATTTGCAACATCTCTTTTCGCTTCGCAGCAATTTGAGATCACAATGTTCGATGCCATGTTAAGATACAACATATATTTGTGGCGGCCATTTTGAAAACCATGCTTCATATAGCAAATGTTTCCTATAGGTATTGTTGCACAATTCCATGATCTATCGAAAGAGGTACCACTCGGTCCCTGTTGCCATTTGAAAGTTTGAAGTTGGCTCCTGGGGTCCTTTGATGGGGATCCTGTAGGCACTTGCTTCTTACAGACTTTTATCACCCCCTGACATTGGTACATTCATGCACAACTGAATCCGTCACATTTTTGTTCGTTTCGCAAATCTTTCAGGTCACAAAGTTTGGTGGGCACCCTGTATATTCCCACATACGACCCAACCATGACATAATGTTCACTACTTCTATTGTCGGTTGTTGGCTCAACCCAACCATTTCATGTTCCCCGACTTGACATTACCTCAATCACTCCAGCATTGATGCATTCCGAGTGATGCCTGTTGCCGGAATTTTCTTTTTGTGAAGCGAGTGGCCTAACTATATTAGAATCGTCTGGATTTTCATGACCAGTGTTGTCAACTTTGGAACTCATTTTTCTTTTCGACTCTAGGTACGTCGGTCTCCTGCATAGTTGGTGCTTTCTTGTTTTGTTCATTCTAATATGTACAGCTCGTGATCAAATGTGGCGAATTATGGCCAACTCCGTCTTTTCCGTATTTTTCGTACTTCATTTTTCCTATTTCTTTTGTTAGATTGTACCACTGATTATACACGTCATATCTTATGTTCTACATGACAGGTTGACACTGAATATTGCACTCACTTCGTATAGTGCTCTTTGCAAAAGATGTACTTTTCATTGCAGTTGGCAACACTGTTAACCCCACTGGTGGCCTTCATTTGTTCCCTATTGTGGCAAGTCTGTTTCTAAACATCACTTGTCAGCATTGTATTTTGCCGTGTCCCCCTTTTTTGCGGAATTTGCACTTTCTCCCCTTGTCCAACCTTGCTGTTTCCCGAACTTCCACTTCTTATATTTCTTGAACCTATTGCTATGGGCAGCTAATTTTTTGGGAATGCTCATCTCTGTTACAGCTCTTTCAATTGGCGTAGGTCACATCTTTCACTGCAACTATCATTTTCGGAAGGTTCCCTTGTCAGTTCACAAAATTTTGATCGTTTAATTTTACAATCAGGGTTTGTCTCCTTAAAGTGTAAGTACAACTCGTTCAAGGTACCAAGTAGTAACTGCTTCTGCTTGCAAACTTTAACGCCATTAATTCGAACAGATACATAGTCTTTTTTGCCAGGAAGGATCCTACTGTTTTCTTCACTTGTATAAAAATCAACAACTTTCTTCACGGTACTTTCATCAACAGTTTTACTACTACTTCTTTTACATACATCAGGCAGTATTCCTTGAGTTTTCGTAACTTCCCTAGCCAGTTTAACTAAACGTTCTGAAACATTAAATTCAGCACACACCATTTTTCTTGACCAAGATTCGGGTAGTAAGCTTATTTTCACTTGTTCTTCTTTCTCAGCAACAGTGCATTTCTGTTTCAATTTTTCGATGAGCACTTCATATGCTTCGGCCAGCGACACTGAATGTATATTTTCTGTCGGTAATTCATCAGCAACTGAACTGTCAAAAGAAACTTCAAGACTTTTTATTCACTTCTATGCTCAATTGTTCTAACTTTTTGCGCATTGCTTTTGGTCTCTATTCAACACTTAACTTCCTTATTTTCGAAGCAGGTGACACGCTTAATTTTGAACACGTTGCATTCAAAACTTCAATATTGTCTGATGGAAGGACAAAATCAGGTTCATTTCCTGATTCAACACTATTGTTTTCGATTTTGCTTTTTTCTTGTATATATAACAAAGAATTTTGTGTAGCATGTAGCACATGATTATTTTCCAGGAATCAGATCTACTGCATAATTCTTGTCCTTTAGTGAATGTGCGCTCGAAATTTCTGAAAGTCCTTTGGTTATAGTTTTTTTCTGGATTTTTAGATGGTCGCAACACAAATTACCAAAAAGATGATGGTACTTTCGAGAAAACTTTAGTAGTAGTAGTTGCATATGTTTGCAATGCCACTGCTTGTTCGGATTAGCAGAAGATTCTTCTTCTCTTCACTGAAATCACGAAGGGACGTAATGCATCTTGCTACCGGTCCATACACACATTTATGACATTCTTCACCAATACATTTGCCTACATCATATTCCATTTTCTTCACTAATTTGATGCAGTATTGATACACAGATCTGCAGAAACACAACCGTCTTCTTGCGCTGTAAGCATCTGAGTAAAGCACCAGTAGTGAATTCCTATCTGATGCATGTCTGAACACATTTGTGCATATTGAAACAAGCACTCTGCTGAATTGTGTTTACAGTACATTTGTTCTGTTTGCTTGTTAACAGGATACCACTTGTTCTAGTATGTTGTGCTTAACCACTCTATGCATTATTCATCCATTGCCAACCGATTTATGAAGGATATACAGTAAACTATCGTTTATCCGTACTTCTGCCTATGCTTATTTATAGGTATAACTTTGTGTTCATAATAAAGGTACTTATAGTCTAATCTGAAACTCCTAATTTTCGGTATAGAATAATATCATGTAGACCTGTTACGGGGAGGAATTGTATACTTTTATCAGGTCCCCCACCAGAGATATATACCTGTGAAATATGCATTTTTTCCACTTTTCTGATTTTTTGATAATTTCTAGAAAAAATAGGGGACACGTCTAAGTGTTGAAACTTGGTGAGTGATAAGAACCATATCAGACCTCTTTATTCTGTAAAGTTCAACTTCCTGGCCCCTTCCCGTCTGAAAGGAAAAAGGTGCCAAAGTTAGGATTTTTAACGTCAATCACCTACTATTTCAAATTTTAATTTTACCCATTCATAATTTATGAATGACAATAACTAATATCCACTCTTAAAGTGTAGAACTTACTTAACATTTTGGTTTTGGTTTCACATCGATAGGGTAATTAGGGGCTGAGATATTTCAGATTCTGTAACCCCTTACAACCCCACAAAATGACACATCTTCGAAAACCAATATGGCTGCCACTCGAAACCAAAAGCCAATAAAATTAAAATAATGCAAATTTTGAACTAACGACATGTTATGGTAACAGCACACAAAATATCAGAATTTTTAAAAATTGTCAAGCAACATGTATTGGACCACTTGATATGTATTTACCCATATACTAGTTAAGATAGTAATTTCTTCTTAAGGTGAGAAATTGATACGATTAAAAAGCCCATCTTGAAGTGGGTACAAACTACATTCCAAAGTTATTAGAAACGCTTTCGCGACCCCAGAAAACTATTACTTCGACAAATATTTAAGTAAGTTTTTACATTTTATTAATCATATCTCCAAGCCCCTCATCCTGTGAAGATGGGGATGAATTTGGATATAACGCCATTGAGTGCCTCACTACTCATCTCAACGACCCAGAAAACAATGGATAACAGTCTATAATCAGTCATTTTACACTATTTTTACATGTGACTCCTCCCAACTTCCATCCCTTGAGGTATCTGAATTCCACATTTTTTTCATACATTGAAAGTAATATGTCTCCCATGTTAGGTAAAAGTTGCTCCAGACATTCTGGAGTTTCGCTGGAATATACACGTATACATACATCAAAACATTTAGAGCTGTGTGAACAACGCTTTCGATGTTGCTTCTGTAAATTCAAAATCCAGGTGGCATAGTCGCTCATGCCAAAACGTGGCATTGAATGACATTGTGTTTGTAATAGCGTCACGAACTCAAACTATGGATTTGACACTAATCTCAGTCACTTGAGACATTTTATTTTTCATCCTTTATCGCCCGCCATGATGATGGGTTTTGAATCGATTGAGTTGATTTTGAGTTTAACGCCTCGTCAGCAGTGAGGCTATATGAGACGTAGACCTACTAATTAACGTAAAATCCGAACTACATGAGCTCTCGCTGGGGACCGAATCTGGGTCTCTCACGCCGAAAGCGTGTACGCTATACGCTTAACCACAAAGGAGCTTTACGATGAGAGTTAAATTTGGACTTTAACGCTTTCGGAGTTGTAATTATTAATATCTGCAACAACGAAAACTATGGATTCGACATTAATATCGATCGCTTTTACTTTATATATATCCCCCTCCAACTCCCAATAGCTTACCCCGAGAGTACTTTTTTAGACTGTAAGCACTATATGTAGGAAGTTTGTTTACATGATGGAACATACACACAATATATATATATATATATATATATATATATATATATATATATATATATATATATATATATATATATATATATATATATATAAGGCGGAGAGAAAGGGACCACATCCATATACAAAAGCATTGCAGATTATTGAACTGAAATACTTTGGAAAGAAATCCTATTCTGCCTTCTTTCTAAAGTATAAATAAGTCTCTTACACACGACTTCGTGTTCGTAAATTTCCTGTTTCCATGGTTTTGGGCATCGCGAGTTTTCTGTCTGTAACGAAGATTGGAGTTTGTATAATAATTTCTGATTATACCCGAATAGTCTCTTTACCTTTCAGAAAGCGTAAATCACTTGCTGTAATGAAAAAATTGAGAAGTAACTTCCGATGACAAATAGCTGCAAATAAATACCGGTACACTACATAATTTATTTATTGCGATGATATTATTTTTTAATTTGTAATTAACATTCACATATATCATAGAATACCAACGTACTGTGAACACCTGTTATATTTTAAACATAATAATCACTATGTTTGCAATGATTATATGTTATATATATACAACTGGCGTATTTTAATGTAATTATTTTATATAATTTTTCATGCATTGCGGAAAATAGAATTTCATAAAAAAATCATTGACCCAGATGGGAATCGAACTCTGAACCTTACGATTTGATATCCAACGGCTTACCACTGAGCTAACACAAGCGCTGTTCGGAAGATACTTCTAGCGATGTATAGGGCATTTAACATAATAGTGACATTCATATCCACTGGAAACGCTGTTTTTGTTCTACTTTGACTTTTATTTTAGTACTCAGGCGAGAATTATGTTCTATGTCTTAACTTTCAGCATTCTTTTACATATGGAAAGATTCGTTACGTACATAATATTCCATTAAGTATGGAGAGCAAAATGACAAACAAGCATGTGCTGACATTAATACGAAGTTTCGAAATATTGTATCATTAACTATTTCAATCAATGTTGTTTTATTTATACACTTGGTAACAAGTCTTATTACATTTAAAAGAATAAAAACACATCTGCAAACTTTTTCCCGATTGCAAAGGTTGGCTCGAGGTTCGAACCTGGTTTCCTTTTTCCGAAGATACCCGAAGTTGGACTTAGAAAATTTTTGCCTCCAAATAGCAATAAAGAATGCGCTCAACGTTTATGAGACAAGCTGTACGTATATTGGCACGTGTCGAACCGAGTTGTTTGCTATGCGACGTTATGCCTTCAGGCAAACTACTGCCGATCGACTTAGTAAGTCTTAAGGGCCACAATGAAAAAAGAAAGAAAAAGGTATGCTTATTTCATCGAGAGAACAAAATAAAATAGTCTATCTGCTCCTTGACATTAAGTGTTTGAAAGCAATGCTGTTATGAATATGCATTTTCCTAATTTCCTTAGGAGACTAAAGGGAAACGTTAATTCTCCTGTATAAGAAGAAAAAATATATCTCACATATCACACAGATAACGAAATAAAATAGCATATTTATCTACGCCTTGACGTTAAGTGCTTTAAAATTATTCAGAATATTTTTCCTTATTCCCATAATAAAAAGAAGAAAATGAGAATTGTTAATTCCCATAGAAAAAGAAAGAAAAATATAATTATATTTATTAAACAAAAAGAATAAAATAAAATATATTTAAAATATATTAAAATAAAATATGACTAAACTAAGTAAAACATTTACTCCGAATAGTCTCTGCAAGAAATTCGTAGAAAATGGTCAGAAATAATGAACATAAACTATTAGTTGTCAATTAAAAGTGTAGCAAGTGATAGTTCTAAACCCGAGTAGAATATTCACTCTGCTTCATGAAAATAATAAACATTTTACAAAAATAATGGTCTTTTGGCTGTATCGTAAATATTTTAGTAAATAAATAAATAAAATACATATATATATAATTTAATCACCGCAACTGGATACCTGATTGCATGGGTGAAGATAATGAATATTACCGAGGAAGTTAATTATCCGTCCCTGATTTGAAAACTGTTCCGCGAAGACATCTTTAAACAAATCCCATTTTTATGAAACATAATGAAATTGATCAAAGACAAGCGCTACAATTCGACTCAACTGACATTTGTGAGTATTTGCGGCCGTTTGCCTGTTCCACAACTATCTTTTATTGTTTTGGTTTCATTTTAATGAAAATTGACTTATGGTTTCAACTAATAATCCTATTGTTTGGGATTTAACTCTATCAAGAAAAAGGGGTGAAAGCTAAAACACTCACCCTTTGCACATATACATACAAAACAATTTTGTGTTATAGGCAAAACAACGTGAAGATCATTTGATTAGACCAAACATAGCCTATTTTTACTTTAGGCCATCCGCATCATTCTAATTGGTTGCGGGTGAAATTGGCAATGGATAAGCGCGTAAAAGGGACCAAGTTCCTCTGAACTTCAAAACTTCGTTATTTAAATATTATAATAAAATATTTTTAAAAATAACTTTCACCATATTGAATCAAATTATGGCGTATATTTTCTTTAGGGCTTCTCGATTATCCCTATTAAACGAAGTCAATTGGGGTCAAGAGAAAAATGAAATTAACTTTTTCAGTTTTACGTCCAAAGATTATGCCCTGTAGACTAAGGGGGACGATGATTGAGGGATGTGAATTATGATGATAGACTTGGTGGAATGATAATGTGGGAGGAGATGGAAGCACGCCGGCTATCAAGAATTAGAGGGTGAATTACTTTACCCTACCGTTTTAAAAAGATCCAGTATACCTTCTGTAAAATGTATTTACTTTTTACTAGCGATAAATCCCGGGAGTGGCTTACTAAACCAGCTACTGTTTGCCGATCTTTTTATATAAATCACGTATCTAAAACCGGACTAGTAATACTGCAAATTTTGGATGCGTTAAAATATCAAATAATACTTTTGATGAAGTGGATACTTTCAAATATCTGAGGTCAATATTAACAGACGAAAACGAGATTCACGAAGAAATTAAATGTCGACTAAAAGCAGGGAATTCGTGTTATTATTTAGTTCAAAATCTCTTGTCGTCGCAAATTCTGTCTAGAAATTTGAAGCTTAAAATATATAAAACGATAATCATGCCTGTTGTTCTGTATGGTTGCGAAACATGGTCGCTTGCTATGAGGGAAGGGCACAGCCTGAAAGTATTTGAGAACAAGATCCTCAGACGAATATTCGGATCCAAAAGGAACGGGAATAAGAATGGCAGATTACCCAACATTGTTTGGTCATGTAGCCAGGATGGGAAAAAGTAGGAACGCTTTCAAAATCTTAACTGGAAGACCAATCGGAAAACGACCGTTAGGAAGACCTAGGCGCAGATCGGGGGGGGGCAATATTTAGATGGATTTCACAGATATAGGAATACAAAGTAGAAACTTAATCCAGTTGGTTAAAGATAGAAGTCAGTGGAAAGCTTTTGAGAACGTGGAATTATCCTCCGGGTTCCATAGGCCATAGAGTTAGTTAATTTTAGACGAAATTTATGTACTTTATATGTATTTCGTGATGCTAGCTAGTTTCGATTTTTTCAAAAAATATGCCCTTGCCAAATATCAGTAACTTTCGTGAAAAGAAAGTGCCATATTGATAAACGTTGCTGTAAGTTTTTTCCTTAATGCTTGAGACACATTGTTTGGGATTGAAATAGGTTAACGATTGGGGATTAATTCAAAATTAATTCCCAATACTTCCACCTAAGTGACGTAATTAACATTTAATTCTAATGCCTAATGTCTTTTCTGCAGTTCGCGACTTGTATTATACAAGGAGAAAGTTTTTATTTAAATTTAAAAAATCGATTTCAATAAAAAATCAACGAAAATGATATATATTTTTTTAAAAATCGTGATTTTTTCACCCTGGTCAACAGTCTCACACCCAAAAACAAATAAAAAGATCCACGCTCGTCATATTATTTTGTCAAAAATAGAAAAGAATATAGTTATAATTATTATATTTGCGGGTAGTAACTTGCTTCTTTACAAAAATAAAATTAATAATACCAACAATGAACATGCATTAATAAATAAATCAACACATAATATTACTCTGATCCTTAACACACGCCTTCACATTCATACATCCTGTGGAGTATTTCGTTTGTGATTCTAGTGTCAGCAAAAATGCCTAGAACTAAAGGCGCTTTGGAGTTAACTGCCGCTCAAAAAGGCGAGATTATTGGCCGTGCTGCTAATGGTGAGAAATTGCCTCTCATTTCTAAAGAGTTTGATTGTGATCCTAGAACCGTGAGGAAGTGGCGGGATCGGCATGGGGAGCAGGGAAACAGAGAATGGACTAAGTCAAGACACAGAAGTGGAAGACCGCGGGCAACATCAAAGACCCAAGATGAAGTTCTCGTTGAAGAAGTGCGGAACCATCCTTTGCGTCATCGGTCGGTGTTGAGAGACAAAGCTGTTGAACTAGGATGTTCACACAAGACAGTAAGGCAGCTTCTTACTGTGACTGGACTCCATCACGCATGACCAGCTATGAGAACTATTTTGACAGATTACCACAAGGAAAGGCGTTTAGAATGGCCTAAGAAGAACATGAGTCTTCCACAAGCCTATTGGGATCTCGTCATCTGGTCTGATTAGAAGGTGTTCGTTCCTCTCTGATCAGCAAGGGAAAATGATATTATACAGGCCACGCGGGACACGATATCTTCCACAACATGTCATTCGTACCGAAAATTCAAGACGAGTTTCAGCTCATTTTTGGGGCTATATGACAGCTGAAGGTCCGGGTGAGATCGTTCCTGTTCCTGAACGAATGACTAGTGTGGCTTATATCCAAGTACTGGAGAATACACTGCTTCCGTCTCTACACGAAAAGTTTCCAGAACAAAAGTTATTCGTGTTTATGCAAGATAATAGTGGTGTTCATACCTCGAGGCAAACTCAAGCATGGTTGGAAGGTCATCCAGAGCTAATATGTATAGAATGGCCTCCTCGATCGCCAGACCTTAACCCCATAGAACATCTTTGGGCGTTAATGGTTCAAGAATGGGAAGAACCTCGACAAGACCGTAACAAAGAAATTCTTGAGGCACATGTAATAGAACTCAGGAATAACTTCCAACAACATCCAACTATATTCTCGAATGTTGTAGCTAGTATACCTAATCGTTTGGGTGACGTTATAGAAGCAGAAGGTGACTACACAAAATACTAGAATTCTTTCATTTCCAAATATTTGCCTTTAATTGATCTTTTTTCTTCAATGGTAAAGAACTTCTACATTTCATTTTTGTTCTCAATTAACCTAAAAGACATTTGAAGTTGGATTAAATGTCTTGCGTTTTCTTCATTAAATTCAACTTTGATTTTATTTTCATCCCAATTAATGTCCAAGAGACCTTTGGAGCTAAAGTTAAATATTTTATTTCGTTTTAGAGAAATTAGTTTTAATTTTATTTTTTTTCCTAATTAATGCCCAAAAGACATTTGTGGCTAGAATTATGTATTTTATTTCTTCTTTACAAAATAACGTTTTATCACCACTACTTGTGCTGTGTGTTAAAGCAGCGGGCGGATTTCTTTTCAACTTTTACATTTACATTATCTTTCTCTTCATCAGTTTCAGTCCAAACCAACAATAGTAGTTCTTACACTTTCAAAAAGAAAATCTTTCATGAAATCAGTTTTAACAAAAGCAGAGAAGTTATTGTAAAATGTAATCTTGAAGTTGGCTTAATTTCCCCCAACTCTCATGCGTAACAGCATTAACAATTGCCTAACTACAGCCTGAAAGAAAACATACCTACTATTTCATGAAAATTGGGAACTTTCGAGAAAAAAATATTGTTAACAGTTTCACGAAATGAAATTAATTCACATTGTTTTCCTCCAACTTCAACTCCAAACTAATTTTATACTTGTAATTTCAAACAAAACACATTACCGGTATGTTTCACAAAACTCTAATTTGCACAAAATATTTCTTGTTACATGACAAGAGGAATGAAATTTACTCCTTTATCATTGACCAATTATAATTCCAAACAGCGGAGATAATTGGGAACCTACAAAATAATATTTGGAATCTTGTAAAGGAACATGATTGGGAGAAGGCGATTGATCATTCTTGACTGATTTTACCCCAAAAAGTGTGGCTTGTTCATAAACTGCAAATTCCATTCGCACCATATTCTTTAAAAATTAAATACTTTTTACAGAAGTTATACTGGATCTTTTTAAAACTGCAAGGTAAAATAATTCAACCTCTAATTCTTGATGGCCGGCGTGCTTCCATCTCCTTCCACATTATCATTCCACCAAGTCTACCATCATAATTCACACCCCTCAATCAACGTCCCCCTTAGTCTACAGGGCATAATCTTTGGACGTAAAACTGAAAAAGTTAATTTCATTTTTCTCTTGACCCCAATTGACTTCGTTTAATAGGGATGATCGAGAAGCCCTAAAGAAAATATACGCCATAATTTGATTCAATATGGTGAAAGTTATTTTTAAAAATATTTTATTATAATATTTAAATAACGAAGTTTTGAAGTTCAGAGAAACTTGGTCCCTTTTACGCGCTTATCCATTGCCAATTTCACCCGCAACCAATTAGAATGATGCGGATGGCCTAAAGTAAAAATAGGCTATGTTTGGTCTAATCAAATGATCTTCACGTTGTTTTGCCTATAACACAAAATTGTTTTGTATGCATATGTGCAAAGGGTGAGTGTTTTAGCTTTCACCCCTTTTTCTTGATAGAGTTAAATCCCAAACAATAGGATTATTAGTTGAAACCATAAGTCAATTTTCATTAAAATGAAACCAAAACAATAAAAGATAGTTGTGGAACAGGCAAACGGCCGCAAATACTCACAAATGTCAGTTGAGTCGAATTGTAGCGCTTGTCTTTGATCAATTTCACTATGTTTCATAAAAATGGGATTTGTTTAAAGATGTCTTCGCGGAACAGTTTTCAAATCAGGGACGGATAATTAACTTCCTCGGTAATATTCATTATCTTCACCCATGCAATCAGGTATCCAGTTGCGGTGATTAAATTATATATATATGTATTTTATTTATTTATTTACTAAAATATTTACGATACAGCCAAAAGACCATTATTTTTGTAAAATGTTTATTATTTTCATGAAGCAGAGTGAATATTCTACTCGGGTTTAGAACTATCACTTGCTACACTTTTAATTGACAACTAATAGTTTATGTTCATTATTTCTGACCATTTTCTACAAATTTCTTGCAGAGACTATTCGGAGTAAATGTTTTACTTAGTTTAGTCATATTTTATTTTAAAAACACGTATATTTGTCGATTTCAATACAAATATTATTGAGTTTGATGAGGATCAATGAATTATTTATAGTAAAATAATAATTATTATTGTTTATTGTTACAAACATTAAGAAACAATAAGAAAGAAAATAATAACAAGATTTAATTAACATTGTTTGAGAGCTATCTAAGAATGGGTATATAGGATATCTCAACACTACATTTGGGTAATTACACATAGGCTATACAAACGAAAAACAGTTACATTAAAAAGAAAAGAAAATCTTATGATAATTGTAAATGCACAAATCAGTCCCATTATTTGATTTAAAAACACTTCGCTTAAAAACTGAAATTACTCAAAATCCACTTCTGTTTTTCCAACACTACACTACCCAGACACACACACACATGAAAAAGAACTGCATTAAAAAGATCTGGAAACTTCCGAATTCTTCTTGTGTGGGTTATCTGATTGAGTATGTGACATATAGCATGATTATCTTATGTTACGCAAAGATCTTTAATCTTCTTTTTTGACACGTTATTGTGATAAGCCTCGCAACAGCATCCTCAAACCTTCGCCGAGATTACAGACAAAAGATTTCCTCCAGTTCCTTACCAGAGGGTAGCGTTCCCAAAACTGATGCAACGTTCCCTCTTTGTACTGCCATGGTGATGCGTTGCAGTAGAAAAGAGGTTGCTCTAGAATCTCCTGACGATAAAGAAATGCGGTGACCCCATGAACCACCCGATTCAATAGCTATAGCGACAAAATGATATTTGTCGAGTAAATTGCTATACTTCCTGCGTTTTTCTGTTTCTCGGCGAGCAGCCACGTTGCCAGCTTGTGCTGAGGAAGAATGTAAATTTGAAGGGGCGAAGGTGTCGGAACAAGTAAAATCCCATAGAAGTGCTTTTCCTTTCTTCCACGGTATTAGGGTCATACCATCTGGCCTCTTGCCGTCTGCACGACTGCATCCCAACGGTTCACATATAGAAGGAACGCCTGCTGAAATTAGTGCCCTCATGATAATGTCGTTGACGCTGGAGTGTACATCGAGATACTTTGTATAAATTAATAATTACTTGTATTTTTGGGCAGAAAGTGCTTCTACATAAGCACTATACCAGATATAATGTTAATTTAAAAATAACAAAAGAAGAATGTTTTCAAAATATATAAGATATATACATTATAGTATAATTAGTTGCTATGTTGTTGTTGATAGATACCTAACAAACATGTACGATTGCAATACAGTCTATGTACATATTCGTTCAAAGAGAATCAACGAATAAAATTGTTTAAAACGTATCATCGTTTTGTAATTTCAATATAAAAGGTGAGAATACTAGTAAATGTAATCACGGAAGATATTTTAATGTGTAAACAAATACTACCACTCAAGATCTACTTATATTACTAGCCGAACCAGGTTGATGACTACCTTTGGTGAGTCGTTGTAAAAATTTTGGTTTACCTCACCCGGGATTCTTGTAAATTCATATCCCGAAGTAAAGTAAGGGTGAATTTACTTCTGTAATAAGGTTAATGACTACGAACTTGACAAGACTTAGAAGTGGTAGAATAATCACAAGAAAAATGAACGGTGAGGCAATGGAGAAAGAAATCAGTGACAGTGGTAGCGGTGAACAAAATCCAGCACCAGAAATGACATTAGAAGACAGAATCATACTAGCTTTACAGCGGCATGAACAAAGCCTAAAAGACGATATGGAAGCCATGAAGCAGGAATTAAAGCAGATGATACAGCAGAAATCCAAGGAATCCAGCCGACAGTATGAAGAAATTAAGACGTTGCTGATTAAAGATTATGCATGTCATAACAACATGGTTAATGATTGTGTGGAAGTTCCTTGTTCACAAGAGATGACCTCGCCTTCACCCGTATCTGATGAGGACATTATTTTGGAAGAAATCCATCCGAAGAATACAATTGAGCGGAAAAGAGACGGTGGATCTACACATCATGCCGTAGATAGGAATGGTCACTCAACAAGAACACGGAATGATAAAAGGAAGGTAAAGTTAAGCGTAAATATGAGTGAAATACGTGTTATGAGTAAATGCATTGGTGAATGTAACGAAAATGCTACTTCTTTCCTAGAAAAATTTCAGGACGAGTGCAATATAATGTGTATAGATAGATCGCAATATATGAAACTAATCCCTCATTTATTACTCCCACCGAATCATCAAGCGGGAGTAGATAAAATTAAAAACAATTCAGATTATTTTGTACCTCTTCGAAATCTAAATATCCGTAGTGTGAACGATACGGAACAAAACTTAAATCGAGTAAATTCAAGCAATCAGAACGAGCAAAATAGGCAAAGCTATGTTGGGAATCAACCTAACCTAACCAATCATGACAATAATTATGTCAGATCACTCAACCGAAGTAGACACAAAAACAATCGAAATATATGGCGAAACTCTAGAAATGCTACAAATCCTATGTATAGACATAATCGTTGTTCAAGAGATGGCACTTCGTATCAAAATCAGAATCACGACGCAATACATGTACAAAATAGTACGGAACCTAATCATGATTGTGCAGTACAATGTACTTTATTAGAATCATATGCTAGTACAAATTTAAACTGACTCTAGTTAATGAAGTAAGGGTTAAACCCATACCAGCTATAGATTCTTGTGAACATTTATTTTTAAGTTTATGTGTTAATATCAATAATGAAAACAATTCTTATGACTTCGATATACAAGCACTATACTTGATAGGATTAGTTAATGGACTCATAAATATTTTATCACATTTGTTTCAACAAATGATAATTTTCAAATGATTTTAATTCTTTCTCGTTAATATGAAGAATTATAGTTCGATTCATTAAAAGCAAAGGTTATTTATAGTATATTTGATTTGTGTTGAAACTTAATTGTCAAAGATTATGTTAAGTATATGATTCATTCTATTAAGCTAATTATTCGACGACTGTCTTCATGCACCATCTTATATGTTACTTGAATAAGATTCTTCTGTATTCTGACGCTTAATTGATACAATGCATACTGTAGAATATCATCTAAAGTAGTTACTATATAATGCGCCCTTGATCATGGTGACTCATGTTTTAAAATGTAATTGCTTCTTACTATTTTGAATTCGTACCCTTCGTTAATTATATAAATAAGCGACGACGTTTTAATAATAAAATATATATATTAATGTAATAAAGGATAAATGATAATGAAATGAAAGATTTATTATAAATATATTTATATGAATGAAAATAAATAATGTTATATATACATACGAGGGTCGATCAAAATGTATAGGACATAATTAATGGAATATTGTTCTTATGAACGGACCAGTGGTTCTTAAATATAAAAACCAAGCTCCCTTGTAACTTTTATATTCAGTCCCATCGTCGGGCGACATTTTATACAACGAGATACTTTGTATAAATTGATAATTACTTGTATTTTTGGGCAGAAAGTGCTTCTACATAAGCACTATACCAGATATAATGTTAATTTAAAAATAACAAAAGAAGAATGTTTTCAAAATATATAAGATATATACATTATAGTATAATTAGTTGCTATGTTGTTGTTGATAGATACCTAACAAACATGTACGATTGCAATACAGTCTATGTACATATTCGTTCAAAGAGAATCAACGAATAAAATTGTTTAAAACGTATCATCGTTTTGTAATTTCAATATAAAAGGTGAGAATACTAGTAAATGTAATCACGGAAGATAATGTTCCATTCCATATAATTAATGGAATATTTTTCTTATGAACGGACCAGTGGTTCTTAAATATAAAAACCAAGCTCCCTTGTAACTTTTATATTCAGTCCCATCGTCGGGCGACATTTTATACAACGAGATACTTTGTATAAATTGATAATTACTTGTATTTTTGGGCAGAAAGTGCTTCTACATAAGCACTATACCAGATATAATGTTAATTTAAAAATAACAAAAGAAGAATGTTTTCAAAATATATAAGATATATACATTATAGTATAATTAGTTGCTATGTTGTTGTTGATAGATACCTAACAAACATGTACGATTGCAATACAGTCTATGTACATATTCGTTCAAAGAGAATCAACGAATAAAATTGTTTAAAACGTATCATCGTTTTGTAATTTCAATATAAAAGGTGAGAATACTAGTAAATGTAATCACGGAAGATATTTTAATGTGTAAACAAATACTACCACTCAAGATCTACTTATATTACTAGCCGAACCAGGTTGATGACTACCTTTGGTGAGTCGTTGTAAGTGGCGTGAATGTCTGCCCGCACTATTGGCACAGGAGAGTCCATGAAGGCCCTTCTTGTCTACGACACTTCTACAGGCAGGACATCTGTGTTGCTCGCAAACATCTGCTCCCAAACGCAGTGCACTGGCAATTCGAAAACTGTCATTGGGAAGATGTAATCCTAAAGAAGGTGACGGGATAGCATGAAGCCAAGCGCCTGCTTCTGGAGATGATGTAGCTAGAAGTCTGGCCTTATCTTCTGGGTTATCGGATGACTGAAGTAGAGCTGAAAAGTGATGACTTATAAGAGGATCGTCCCAAGAGGATTGTAGTCCTCTCTTATCAAGGTCAGGTGGATCTGATCCCACTATAGATGACCACTTAGCAATGCTATCGTTGACATCCGAATCCGATATTAGGCTAAGATCTTGTTGGAGAATGGTCTCGATCAATGGCTTAGCGCCATAGAATGAAGACAGGAAGGATGAAATAGTCAGATCCATGGGGCGACGAATGCCGAGACCTCCGTGGTTAACAGGAAGGGACGCCTGCAACCAAGAGTTATTGTTGAGTGAACAATTCAGGATAGATTCTAGACCGGTTTTCAAAGTGTTGTCATAGCATTCCAGTAGATCAGCATCCCGCCAAGAAGGAGCACAGCGAAGAAAGTATAGCAGCCTTGGCATGGACAATGAGGCACGTAGTAGGTAAAAGGCAGAGTGAGTTGAAATCAAGGAAAGACGTGTAAAGAAGAATTCTAATTTAGAAATTTTGTCTTTTAATATTGTTCGTCTTGCCTCATTAGATAATGCTGCTCCTAATAAACTGGCGTCATCTGTCGAAATTCTTTGAATCCCATGCGCGGCTTCGTCAAACAGCTTGAAGAGGTTATTAGACTGCTCATTGGAAACTCCGAGAAAGCTGACCTCACATTTGGAGAAATTCATTTGCAATCCGATCTCATTAGCCCGTCTACGGATCATTTCTAATGTCTCTAGTACTGTATCCTTGTCTCCAGCTATAGTCCCGTCATCCAAATATTTTATTTTAATATATTTTAAATATATTTTATTTTATTCTTTTTGTTTGATAAGTATAATTATATTTTCTTTCTTTTTCTATGGAAATTAACATTTCTCATTTTCTTCTTTTTATTATGGGAATAAGGAAAAATATTCTGAACAATTTTAAAGCACTTAACGTCAAGGCGTAGATAAATATGCTATTTTATTTCGTTATCTGTGTGATATGTGAGATTTTTTTCTTCTTATACAGGAGAATTAACGTTTCCCTTTAGTCTCCTAAGGAAATTAGAAAAATGAATATCCATAACCACATTGGTTTCAATCACTTAATGTCAAGGAGCAGATAGACTATTTTATTTTGTTCTCACCTTGAAATAAGCATATCTTTTTCTTTCTTTCTTTCTTTCTTTCTTTATTCATGGTGGCCCTTAAGACTTATCTAGTCGATCGGCAGTAGTTTGTCTGAGGGCATAACGTCGCGTAGCAAACCACTCAGTTCGATACGTGCAATTATACCTACCTTCTGAATAGGGTTGGAAGTCTTTTTCTTTTTATTTTCATGATTTATGGAAAGATACATATATCTTCGCTTCTATACTACTACTACTACCACTACCACTACAACTTATCTCCCCAAAAGTAAGCAAATCGTCTTTTTGAGTACTTTGTTCATCATCGTTTATTGAAAAAAGTGTTATGAATGATTTTTTAAAAATTAGAAAAATTTTGTTAGGCCAGGTTTGAACCCACGCCGAAAGCAATTCTTGTTACCAGCCTACAGCACTAGAGCGCACGACCACGAGGACAGGTAGTAACAATCGTATGATTTCTGTTATATACAGAGGTATTATCTGTCAGGAAAGTAAATGTACACCTATTTTTCGAGTCTGGCATTCCTGCGCTCCATCCGTGGAGAGTATGAGAATTAAATCAATCAAATATTTACTGAGGGGCAAAAAGAAAAGTTTAATCTGAATAAGACATTGCAGAGGGGCACAAGCTCTGAATACGAATAGTGCATAGTGTAAATAAAGGACGACACCAAAAGAGAAAGCTAGGAACAGCTGTTAAGCTTAGAAAAAAGTGGAAAAATTGTCGAAGTGGGAACATAAAACACAAATATAAGAAATACGCCGATAACTAAATATTCAATATGCCATGATCTTGGTGTAGTGGTTAAGGTGCTGGATTAGAAATGCAAAGGTCGTCAGTTCGGATCCCGATCAAGGACATTTTTAAAACTTTTTGTTGATAATACATAAAGCTCATGAAAGGGTAAAAGAGGTCGTATTTAGTTTCTCGTAGCAATTATTATTGGTAATGTTTAGTACTGATAATACTTTTTGTCTTTGCCTATTGCTTTTATTCTTTTCTTCATTTCGAAAGAGAAGAATATCCGAACAAATGCCACCAAAATTTCTCTTATTTTGAATGTAAACGCCATTTGCGATCAGTAAAGAATAAAAATTGAACTTTCCGAAGTAGCTGCAAAAAGTAAAAAGAAAAACATGGAAATGGACCATACTCATGGTTACTAAAAATACAATTTCTACATGCCTTACACCTCCCGACCACATTTCTACGTTAGCAAGTAAGAGGATTGTGTTTAGGTTAGGCTGGTCAATACGTTTTGCAAAGGGGCTCGGTTTAGCTCTGACGCACCACAGGTGCGAGAAGGGAGCAAAACACTTTTTCTCTCTCCCTCTGTGTGTCTATTTACCTATTTATCTGTATATATATATAACGCTATTTGCGAATGCCATAACCACCCTAATTTTCAGCGGATGGAGACGAAAGTTTGCACAAACATTAATTGTTGAAATATCTTGATGAGTTCGTTAACCAGAATAATCAGATGAAAATGTTCAAAATGGCGGCCCTTCAAACACTTAAAAAGTTCCAAGGGAACCAAATTTCGCCCATAAATAGGTATTCAGAAAGTTTGAATAACTTTTCCTCTTTTACGGAAATATTTATGTGCAGGGACTTATCCTCTTTTATTGAAATATTGTACCCGATTAATCGCCTAAAGTAGGTTCAGGCCCTTTCGCTACGGTCAGGCTTTTCTTTTATATTTTTTTTTGCAGGAGGGGGTTATTTCCTATCGGAACAAGATGATTATTAGTGATGATATGGAATTACATATTGAAAGTGAAGTAACTTGTGAAACGTGGTATTTGAAAGAATATTATAATAAATGTGCCTTCCTCTAACACAGAAAACTGTAAATCATGTATATTTCGAGTTGAGTTGAGTTGATTTTGAGTTTAACGTCCCTTTTCAGCAGCGAGGCTATATGAGACGTGGACCTACTGATTAACATGGAATCCGAACCACATGAGCTCCCGCCGGGAATCGAATCCGGGCCTCATGTATTTCGAGTTCGGGAGCGTGGATGACGAGGAGTGTTATTTGATTTGCTTTTTAGTAACACATTGCAATGCAAATAAAGGTAGGCAACATTAGTGGTAAGTAAAAGAACAATACTACTACTACTACTACTACTACTAATAATAATAATAATAATAATAATAATAATAATAATAATAATAATAATAATAATAATAATAAGTGTTGTTTGTGGCAAGGCAATATATTCATCAAATCTTCTTCAAACGTAATAATTGTAACGCCATATCTCCCTTACAAACAAAATATTAGCAATTTATATCGGGAGAACGGGAAATTGTATAGCGATGGGAGCAACGTTGGACAGTATGCACTCATAGTACTCAGAAAAATAAGCGATTTCAATGCAAAATTAACGAATAGTCATTGTCCTGGGGAGTCATGGGGCCACGGCAGAGCCCTCTTTAGGCAAAATGTCGATAACTTATATCGAGAGAACAGGAGGTGGTGGGATGGGACCAACGTTGGACACCGTGCATCCATAAGGCGCATCAAAAAAATTCGGGGGGCGGACGCCAGCAAGCCTTACTTATTTCCACATAATAATATAAAAATATATTGTCGAAATACACATACGAGTTACCTACTAATATTTCATATTATTATTATTATTATTATTATTATTATTATTATTATTATTATTATTATTATTATTAACGACAGCGTCTTTTCATTACGTGAGGATGTTTGACATGAAACCAAAGAGAAGATCCATCATTCGTAGAAAGAATAAGAATAGTCAATTACTTTAACTGTGAGCGACTGCGAAAAATACGAAAACAGTGACTACCTGTACAGAAAAGGAACAATACTTTCTCTCAAATGGATAAAAAATCAATCAAGATTGATTCGAATTCGCATGGACGGCGCGAAAAGCCAGTGCTTTGTCCACTTTTTTTTTTTTTTTTACTGACTCACCGAACGTGTTTCAGTAACTTACTTATTGCTAATTTTACTTGCTTTTTCTAATAACTTATATCGACAGGGACACGAACACAGAAACATCGAGAACAGTTAAAAATCATAGATTCTCTCCCGCCGGGAATCGAACCCGGGACACCATACACCAAAGGCGCACGTGCTAGCCACTAGACCAGCAGGGAGGGTATAGCTCAGTCTCTGTGTCGTTATTGATTACGATCACTGTATTGAAAGCTATCACTTCTGTAGGTTGTATACTATGATCACATGTTTCTTCTTTGCTTGAAGAGTTAAACCTACATTCTATGTAATACATGAGGTATTTAGACCTACATGCTCTTCATATAATGTAATAAAAGGGTCATGCTGATAATAAGAAAAAGAACATTCCTTGGACAAAACGAAAACTATTGGCATGAAAAATATTTATCTACGAGGCATGCGCAGTAGTATATTTCAGAATAGTTACTGTTTAGTTCAGTAAACGAAGAAAGGGGTATAAAAAAGCAAATATGTCGCGTCAAGAGATCGACCAGTGTTGACAGAGGCGGAAGCAGATGTGTAGTAATACAACAACTTGGTCAATTGATAATTGGTTCTTTATTCTGTAGTAGATCGTATCACAACTTTACGGGAGAGCAGAGAAAGACTTACTGACGTTATAATATAGTAAGCTTTAGTAACACGATCATATAGACACAAATGGATGTAACTGTGAGTACTACAACTTGGATTTAACGAAAGCCGTTTAGATATTCAGTGGTTTGCAGGGTTGTATAAGACACAATACAATTCATACCTTAGCTTCCAGTAGCTAGATACATGCAATTTTTGGTTAGACACTGACACTGCTGTCGGATTTTAATACATGACGTATTGCAGGATACAAAATGCTTTGCATTACTTGTTTGTTTGTAGACAGCTACTAGCTTTAGAAAATTCCGGATTCTTTCCGAGTTCCGAAACTCTTCTGAATTCCGGAGTTTAACTGAATTCCATAATTTCCGAAATCCGTTCCGTTTCCGAAAAATAAATTTATTTTGGTTTATATGAATCGTGGCGGAAATAAGTCTTTGACCAGGTAATGGCGACTGCTTTGAAAGAAATGGAGAGTATGAGAATTCAATCTGTTATATTTGTAGTTTCGTGTGGAGAAAAAACAAACTTGTGAACCAACGGTTCAAGAACAACTCAAGTTATTAATGTAAACTTTGCCGACTTCATAAAAGAAATACGAAAGATATGTTGAATCGAAGAAATATAACATGCAAGTATGCAAGCGGAGACAAAGAAACCTAACGTAACCAGACTAAAAACGAATCGTTTACCGCGTAGCGATCGCGGTTCAGTGGTCGAGGTGCTTGTGCGAATGCACGTTGTATTTTTTTTTAACTTTAGGATTTTTGATGGCGATTGATAATAATAATAGTTATTATTATCTCGTAGAAATAAAAGCTAGGAGCTAATTATCTCTCAGGTCATACCATTGCAAGCAGAAACGTGACATTTGGAAAGAATATTTTGGTTTGGTTTAATGTTGCTCGCGAGAAGAGGATTTTGTCATCTCGTTTCTAAAACAAATAAAATAACATGAGAAATAACATTTTACATTCGAGACAGGTCAAGGCTAACTCAAAATTTTCGTCTCTCTTTGGAGATGAGAATCGAGACGAGACGAAAAGTATCGTAAACATTCCCCGTCTTGTATCGATTCTCGAAATAGTGTATGTCCATTGTTTAACTAACAATTGCTCTGTAGACTGAATCTCATAGGTTATTTCGTTACATTGTATTTCAGAGCTCATTGAATTATGCTCTGTGTAGGTATTTTGTAGCAAAGCTTTTATATTTACCTCTGCATATCCTAAAAGTTAGTTTATCATATGCCTTACTGTTGCGTGATATTCAGTTATATTTATTACAGTTATTTTCCTCTGAAGGTACGGAACCCTTTCCCCGAAATCTCCTTTTTTAAGTAAGTTTTGCCAAATTTCAGGGCAAGTTTAAAACTTATTATTATTATTATTATTATTATTATTATTATTATTATTATTATTATTATTATTATTATTATTATTATTATTATTATTATTATTATTATTATTATTATATCAACACCGTGTATAATCTTTAAAAGGTATACGGTTTGTATCTGAAAAGTAGAAGCTAATTGACTGTCGATCTCGGCGTCAAGAAGTCTTCAGGAGGCAAGGACATCGGTCACGTTCTGGGTTTGAGTTCCGAAGGGGCAAGTATTCGGGCTCAAGCCAAAAGTTGTTAAAAGTTATAGGCTTCAGCCAATATCATTACATGAACATGTTTGGAACGAACCAATAATGTTTCTGTAATGATATTTCCACCAAAATGCATGCCGTAGTTAATTTATTCGTTGATCTAGAGACAATTTAGTGCCCGTTAATAAACTAAATAACATACAATGGAGTAAAATTACAGAAATAATATCGTATTATACAGTAATTTCGCCGTGCAAGTTCAATAGTATAATAATAATAATAATAATAATAATAATAATAATAATAATAATAATAATAATAATAATAATAATAATAATAATAATAATAATAATAATACATTTTCATCGGTCCTCTGCGGAAAGTGAGAATTAAATCAATCACGTGTTTAGTCAAGGTAAGGAGAAAAGTCTAAACTGAATAAGACATTGAAGCGGGTCACAAGCTGGGAATAAGTGCATGGTCTAAATAAAGGAAGACACCGAAAGAGAATTCCAGAAACAGCAGGTAAACGGAGAAAAAAGGGTAGAAATTGTTGAAGTGGAAACATAAAATACAAATACGAATAGGGATGAGCACGTGTCGAACCAAAATTCGACTCGACTCGAGTTCAATTCGAGTCGAGTCAAAGGTAATTTTCTTGAGTTGAGTTCCAAGCCAAGTCGCTGTTTTCGGGGTCGAGTTTCGAGTTGAGTTTGATAATGGCTCGCTCGCTCGTTCAGCTCGTTTTAACTTGTTTTGAAATAATGGCCTGATTAGACTGGAAAGCGAAAGCCATGAGAAATGTAAGCAGTAACGTAGTGTTGCTCACGACAGGGGTGCGTCTCGTCTCGTAATTTTAGTGCATCTCGTGGGGCAATATTAGTGTATCTCGTCTCGTCTAGATAACGAGAAGACAAGAGTTTTTTTTATTATTACGAGACAGCCTCAAATGTCGTAATTACCAATATAAGTATATACTGTAGTTCTTAAAATCAAGGCTGAGACCTGCACGGCCGAATTCTTGAGCCCAAGCAGAAGACCAACTCGGGTAGTGATATCAACCGGTTCGTCTCATATCAACGGAGCGAACAGATCGAGTCAGCTCGGTTGGGATGAGCCATCGGCTCGGCCAAATTGAGCCGATGGGTATAGCTTTATCGGCTGGGATGGATCATCTACTCGGCTCATGTGAACCGGTTCGAGCCAGCTAAGTTAAAACTAGTCCATCTGCACGTTTCGACTCAGCTCAACTAAGCCATGGCTCAAATAGGCCGGTTGGGTGAGCTGTTGGCTCGGCTCACTTCTCGGTTCGGTTCGATAGTGAATGAGCTGTAAGCTGAGCCGCTCGAGCCGTTGAGAAGCCTAAACTCGGTCCCAGCTCTTTTGAACATGTTTGGCTGAAGCCTATAACTTTTAACAATTTTTGGCTCGAGCCCGAATACTTGCCCCTTCGGAACTCAAACCCAGAACGTGACCGATGTCCTTGCCTCCTGAAGACTTCTCGACGACCGAGATCGACAGTCAATTAGCTTTTACTATTCAGATACAAACCGCATATCTTTTAAAGATTATACACGGGGTTGATATAATAATAATAATAATAATAATAATAATAATAATAATAATAATAATAATAATAATAATAATAATAATAATAATAATAATAATATTAAAAGTTTTAAACTTGCCCTGAAATTTGGCAAAACTTACTTAAAAGTAGAAATTTCGGGGAAAGGGTTCCGTACCTTCAAGACACTCCTCTGCAACTACCAACATCTTAAACTAGAACGTTCCATTGAAGTTTCATGTAGGAAGTATCCTACTGTTTGTTTTAAGGAAAATAACTGTAATAAATATAACTGAATATCACGCAACAGTAAGGCATATGATAAACTAATTTTTAGGATATGCAGAGGTAAATATAAAAGCTTTGCTACAAAATACCTACATAGAGCATAATTCAATGAGCTCTGAAATAGAATGTAAGGAAATAGCCTATGAGATTCAGTCTACAGAGCAATTGTTAGTTAGACAATGGACATACACTATTTCGAGAATCGATACAAGATGGGAAATCTTTACGATACTTTTCGTCTCGTCTCGATTCTCATCTCCAAAGAGAGACGAAAATTTTGAGTTAGCTTTGACCTGTCTCGAATGTAAATTGTTAATTCTCATGTTATTTTATTTATTTTAGAAACAAGATGAGAAATTCCTCTTCTCGTGGGCAACATTAAACCAAACCGAAATATTCTTGCCAAATGTCACGTTTCTGCTTGTAATGGTATGACCTGAGCGATAATTAGCTAATAGCTTTTAATCTTCTACGAGATAATAATAACTATTATTAGTTTATTATTATTACTATTATTATTCCTGAAGATTTGATAGTTCAAGTATTGAAACATCCGAGTATTCAAATATCTGAATATAATAAAACGTATGTTATCGCGGATCAATCGCCATCAAAATCCTAAAATAATAATAATAATAATAATAAAACGTGCATTCGCACAAGCACCTCGACCACTGAACCGCGAACGCTACGCGGTAAACGATTCGTTTTTAGTCTGGTTACGTAAGGTTTCTTTCTCTCCGCTTGCAAACTTGTATGTTATATTTCTTAGATTCAAAATGTCTTTCGTCTTTGTTTTATGATGTCGGCAAAGTTTACATTAATAACTTGAGTTTTCTTGAACCGTTGGTTCACAAGTTTGTTTCTTCTCTACACGAAAGTACAAATATGACAGATTGAATTCTCATACGCTCCATTTCTTTCAAAGAAGTCACTATTACCTGGTCAAAGACTTATTTCCGCCACGATTCATATTAACCAATATAAATTCATTTTTCGGAAGCGGAACTTTCACTTTCCGGATTTCGGAAAATTATGGAATTCAGTTATGCTCCGGAATTCAGAAGAATTCCGGAACTCGGGAAGAATTCGGAATTTAGAAAATTCCGGAATTGAGAAAAACTCCGGATTTCGAAAAAATCCGGATTTTTTCGAATTCCAGAATGTTAACGAAATCAGAAATTTTTAATTCCGGATTTTTCCGAATTCCGGAATTATTCTAAAATCGGAATTTTCCGAATTCCGGAATTTGTCCGGTTTTACTTTCGGGAGTCCGGAAAGTAATAATTCCGGAATTGGCTATCCTTAGTTTATACACAACCTTTCAGAACACTAAGCTAGTAGCTGTCTACAAACAAACAAGTAATGCAAACCATTTTATATCCTGCAGTACGTCATGTATTAAAATCCGACAGCAGTTTCAGTATCTAACCAGAAATTGCATGTATCTAGCTACTGGAAGCTGAGGTATGAAGAATTCTATTATGTCTTATACAACCCTGCAAACCACTGAATATCTAAACGGCTTTCGTTAAATCCAAGTTGTAGTACTCACAGTTACATCCATTTGTGTCTATATGGTCGTGTTACTAAAGCTTACTATATGATAGCGTTAGTAAGTCTTTCTCTGCTCTCCCGTAAAGTAGTGATACGATATACTACAGAATAAAGACCCAATTATCAATTTAAGCAAGTTGTTGTATTACTACACATCTGCTTCCGCCTCTGTCAACTCTAGTCGATCTCGTTGACGCGACATGTTTGCTTGTTTATACCCTATTCTTCGTTTACTGAACTAAACAGTAACTATTCTTAAATATACTACTGCGCATGCCTCGTAGATAAATATTTTTGATGCCAATAGTTTTCGTTTTGTCCAAGGAATGTTCTTTTTCTTATTCCCAGCTTGACTCTTTTATTACATTATATGAGGAGCATGTAATCTAAATACTTCATGTCTTACATAGAATAAAGGTTTAACTCTTCCAGCAAAGAAGAAACATGTGGTCATAGTATACAACCCACAGAAGTGATAGCAGGCAATACAGTGGTCGTAATCCCTAACGACACAGGGAGTGAGTGGTGCCCTCCCTGCTGGTCTAGTGACTAGCACGTGCGCCTTTGGTGTATGGTGTCCCGGGTTCGATTCCCGGTGGGAGAGAATCTATGATTTTTAACTGTTCTCGATGTGTCTGTGTTCGTGTTCCTGTCGTTATAAGTTATTGGAAAAAGCAAGTTAAACGAGTGAAGCAAGTAAAATTAGCAGTAAGTAAGTTACTGAAACACGTTCGGTGAGTCAGTTAAAAAAAGTGGACAAAGCACTGGCTTTTGAAGAGCCGCCATTTTGAACATTTTCATCTGATTATTCTGGTTAACGAACGCATTAATATATTTCAACAATTAATGTTTATGCCAAGTTTCGTCTTAATCCGCTGAAAATTAGGGTGGTTATGGCATTCACAAATAGCATTATATATACAGATAGATAGATAAATAGATACACAGAGGGAGAGAGAAAAAGTGTTTTGCTCCCTTCTCGCACCTGTGGTGCGTCAGAGCTAAACCGGGCCCCTTTGCAAAACGTATTGACCAGCCTAACCTAAACACAAGCATCTTACTTGCTAACGAGGTCGGGAGGTGTAACGCATGTAGAAATTGTATTTTTAGTAACCATGAGTATGGTCCATTTCCATGTTTTTCTTTTTTACTTTTTGCAGCTACTTCGGAACGTTCAATTTTTATTCTTCACTAATCGCAAATGGCGTTTACATTCAAAATAAGAGAAATTTGGTGGCATTCGTTCGGATATTCTTCTCTTTCGAAATGAAGAAAAGAATAAAAGCAATACGCAAAGACAAAAAGTATTATCAGTACTAAACATTACCAATAATAATTGCTACGGAAAACTAAATACGATCTCTTTTACCCTCTCATGAGCTGTATGTATTATCAACAATTTTTTTTTTAAATGTCCTTGACGGGGACTCGAACTAGGGAACTTTGCATTTGTAAGCCAGCACCTTAACCACTACACCAAGATCATGGCATAGTAAATGTTCAGTTGTCGGCGTATTTGTTGTATTTGTGTTTTATGTTCCCACTTCGACAATTTTTACTCTTTTTTCTAAGTTTAACAGCTGTTTCTGGCTTTCTCTTTCGGTGTCGTCCTTTATTTACACTATGCGCTATTCGTATTCACAGCTTGTGCCCCTTGCAATGTCTTATTCAGATTAAACTTTTCTTTTTGCCCCTCAGTAAACATTTGATTGATTTAATTCTCATACTCTCCACGGATGGAGCGCAGGAATGCCAGACTCGAAAAATAGGTGTACATTTACTTCCCTGACAGATAATACCATACGCATTTTTCATGGTATTATCTGTCAGGAAAGTAAATGTACACCTATTTTTCGAGTCTGGCATTCCTGCGCTCCATCCGTGGAGAGTATGAGAATTAAATCAATCAAATATTTACTGAGGGGCAAAAAGAAAAGTTTAATCTGAATAAGACATTGCAGAGGGGCACAAGCTCTGAATACGAATAGTGCATAGTGTAAATAAAGGACGACACCAAAAGAGAAAGCTAGGAACAGCTGTTAAGCTTAGAAAAAAGTGGAAAAATTGTCGAAGTGGGAACATAAAACACAAATATAAGAAATACGCCGATAACTAAATATTCAATATGCCATGATCTTGGTGTAGTGGTTAAGGTGCTGGATTAGAAATGCAAAGGTCGTCAGTTCGGATCCCGATCAAGGACATTTTTAAAACTTTTTGTTGATAATACATAAAGCTCATGAAAGGGTAAAAGAGGTCGTATTTAGTTTCTCGTAGCAATTATTATTGGTAATGTTTAGTACTGATAATACTTTTTGTCTTTGCCTATTGCTTTTATTCTTTTCTTCATTTCGAAAGAGAAGAATATCCGAACAAATGCCACCAAAATTTCTCTTATTTTGAATGTAAACGCCATTTGCGATCAGTAAAGAATAAAAATTGAACTTTCCGAAGTAGCTGCAAAAAGTAAAAAGAAAAACATGGAAATGGACCATACTCATGGTTACTAAAAATACAATTTCTACATGCCTTACACCTCCCGACCACATTTCTACGTTAGCAAGTAAGAGGATTGTGTTTAGGTTAGGCTGGTCAATACGTTTTGCAAAGGGGCTCGGTTTAGCTCTGACGCACCACAGGTGCGAGAAGGGAGCAAAACACTTTTTCTCTCTCCCTCTGTGTGTCTATTTACCTATTTATCTGTATATATATATAACGCTATTTGCGAATGCCATAACCACCCTAATTTTCAGCGGATGGAGACGAAAGTTTGCACAAACATTAATTGTTGAAATATCTTGATGAGTTCGTTAACCAGAATAATCAGATGAAAATGTTCAAAATGGCGGCCCTTCAAACACTTAAAAAGTTCCAAGGGAACCAAATTTCGCCCATAAATAGGTATTCAGAAAGTTTGAATAACTTTTCCTCTTTTACGGAAATATTTATGTGCAGGGACTTATCCTCTTTTATTGAAATATTGTACCCGATTAATCGCCTAAAGTAGGTTCAGGCCCTTTCGCTACGGTCAGGCTTTTCTTTTATATTTTTTTTTGCAGGAGGGGGTTATTTCCTATCGGAACAAGATGATTATTAGTGATGATATGGAATTACATATTGAAAGTGAAGTAACTTGTGAAACGTGGTATTTGAAAGAATATTATAATAAATGTGCCTTCCTCTAACACAGAAAACTGTAAATCATGTATATTTCGAGTTGAGTTGAGTTGATTTTGAGTTTAACGTCCCTTTTCAGCAGCGAGGCTATATGAGACGTGGACCTACTGATTAACATGGAATCCGAACCACATGAGCTCCCGCCGGGAATCGAATCCGGGCCTCATGTATTTCGAGTTCGGGAGCGTGGATGACGAGGAGTGTTATTTGATTTGGTTTTTAGTAACACATTGCAATGCAAATAAAGGTAGGCAACATTAGTGGTAAGTAAAAGAACAATACTAATAATAATAATAATAATAATAATAATAATAATAATAATAATAATAATAATAATAATAATAATAATAATAATAATAAGTGTTGTTTGTGGCAAGGCAATATATTCATCAAATCTTCTTCAAACGTAATAATTGTAACGCCATATCTCCCTTACAAACAAAATATTAGCAATTTATATCGGGAGAACGGGAAATTGTATAGCGATGGGAGCAACGTTGGACAGTATGCACTCATAGTACTCAGAAAAATAAGCGATTTCAATGCAAAATGAACGAATAGTCATTGTCCTGGGGAGTCATGGGGCCACGGCAGAGCCCTCTTTAGGCAAAATGTCGATAACTTATATCGAGAGAACAGGAGGTGGTGGGATGGGACCAACGTTGGACACCGTGCATCCATAAGGCGCATCAAAAAAATTCGGGGGGCGGACGCCAGCAAGCCTTACTTATTTACACATAATAATATAAAAATATATTGTCGAAATACACATACGAGTTACCTACTAATATTTCATATTATTATTATTATTATTATTATTATTATTATTATTATTATTATTATTATTATTATTAACGACAGCGTCTTTTCATTACGTGAGGATGTTTGACATGAAACCAAAGAGAAGATCCATCATTCGTAGAAAGAATAAGAATAGTCAATTACTTTAACTGTGAGCGACTGCGAAAAATACGAAAACAGTGACTACCTGTACAGAAAAGGAACAATACTTTCTCTCAAATGGATAAAAAATCAATCAAGATTGATTCGAATTCGCATGGACGGCGCGAAAAGCCAGTGCTTTGTCCACTTTTTTTTTTTTTTTTACTGACTCACCGAACGTGTTTCAGTAACTTACTTATTGCTAATTTTACTTGCTTTTTCTAATAACTTATATCGACAGGGACACGAACACAGAAACATCGAGAACAGTTAAAAATCATAGATTCTCTCCCGCCGGGAATCGAACCCGGGACACCATACACCAAAGGCGCACGTGCTAGCCACTAGACCAGCAGGGAGGGTATAGCTCAGTCTCTGTGTCGTTATTGATTACGATCACTGTATTGAAAGCTATCACTTCTGTAGGTTGTATACTATGATCACATGTTTCTTCTTTGCTTGAAGAGTTAAACCTACATTCTATGTAATACATGAGGTATTTAGACCTACATGCTCTTCATATAATGTAATAAAAGGGTCATGCTGATAATAAGAAAAAGAACATTCCTTGGACAAAACGAAAACTATTGGCATGAAAAATATTTATCTACGAGGCATGCGCAGTAGTATATTTCAGAATAGTTACTGTTTAGTTCAGTAAACGAAGAAAGGGGTATAAAAAAGCAAATATGTCGCGTCAAGAGATCGACCAGTGTTGACAGAGGCGGAAGCAGATGTGTAGTAATACAACAACTTGGTCAATTGATAATTGGTTCTTTATTCTGTAGTAGATCGTATCACAACTTTACGGGAGAGCAGAGAAAGACTTACTGACGTTATAATATAGTAAGCTTTAGTAACACGATCATATAGACACAAATGGATGTAACTGTGAGTACTACAACTTGGATTTAACGAAAGCCGTTTAGATATTCAGTGGTTTGCAGGGTTGTATAAGACACAATACAATTCATACCTTAGCTTCCAGTAGCTAGATACATGCAATTTTTGGTTAGACACTGACACTGCTGTCGGATTTTAATACATGACGTATTGCAGGATACAAAATGCTTTGCATTACTTGTTTGTTTGTAGACAGCTACTAGCTTTAGAAAATTCCGGATTCTTTCCGAGTTCCGAAACTCTTCTGAATTCCGGAGTTTAACTGAATTCCATAATTTCCGAAATCCGTTCCGTTTCCGAAAAATAAATTTATTTTGGTTTATATGAATCGTGGCGGAAATAAGTCTTTGACCAGGTAATGGCGACTGCTTTGAAAGAAATGGAGAGTATGAGAATTCAATCTGTTATATTTGTAGTTTCGTGTGGAGAAAAAACAAACTTGTGAACCAACGGTTCAAGAACAACTCAAGTTATTAATGTAAACTTTGCCGACTTCATAAAAGAAATACGAAAGATATGTTGAATCGAAGAAATATAACATGCAAGTATGCAAGCGGAGACAAAGAAACCTAACGTAACCAGACTAAAAACGAATCGTTTACCGCGTAGCGATCGCGGTTCAGTGGTCGAGGTGCTTGTGCGAATGCACGTTGTATTTTTTTTTAACTTTAGGATTTTTGATGGCGATTGATAATAATAATAGTTATTATTATCTCGTAGAAATAAAAGCTAGGAGCTAATTATCTCTCAGGTCATACCATTGCAAGCAGAAACGTGACATTTGGAAAGAATATTTTGGTTTGGTTTAATGTTGCTCGCGAGAAGAGGATTTTGTCATCTCGTTTCTAAAACAAATAAAATAACATGAGAAATAACATTTTACATTCGAGACAGGTCAAGGCTAACTCAAAATTTTCGTCTCTCTTTGGAGATGAGAATCGAGACGAGACGAAAAGTATCGTAAACATTCCCCGTCTTGTATCGATTCTCGAAATAGTGTATGTCCATTGTTTAACTAACAATTGCTCTGTAGACTGAATCTCATAGGTTATTTCGTTACATTGTATTTCAGAGCTCATTGAATTATGCTCTGTGTAGGTATTTTGTAGCAAAGCTTTTATATTTACCTCTGCATATCCTAAAAGTTAGTTTATCATATGCCTTACTGTTGCGTGATATTCAGTTATATTTATTACAGTTATTTTCCTCTGAAGGTACGGAACCCTTTCCCCGAAATCTCCTTTTTTAAGTAAGTTTTGCCAAATTTCAGGGCAAGTTTAAAACTTTTATTATTATTATTATTATTATTATTATTATTATTATTATTATTATTATTATTATTATTATTATTATATCAACACCGTGTATAATCTTTAAAAGGTATACGGTTTGTATCTGAAAAGTAGAAGCTAATTGACTGTCGATCTCGGCGTCAAGAAGTCTTCAGGAGGCAAGGACATCGGTCACGTTCTGGGTTTGAGTTCCGAAGGGGCAAGTATTCGGGCTCGAGCCAAAAGTTGTTAAAAGTTATAGGCTTCAGCCAATATCATTACATGAACATGTTTGGAACGAACCAATAATGTTTCTGTAATGATATTTCCACCAAAATGCATGCCGTAGTTAATTTATTCGTTGATCTAGAGACAATTTAGTGCCCGTTAATAAACTAAATAACATACAATGGAGTAAAATTACAGAAATAATATCGTATTATACAGTAATTTCGCCGTGCAAGTTCAATAGTATAATAATAATAATAATAATAATAATAATAATAATAATAATAATAATAATAATAATAATAATAATAATAATAATAATACATTTTCATCGGTCCTCTGCGGAAAGTGAGAATTAAATCAATCACATGTTTAGTCAAGGTAAGGAGAAAAGTCTAAACTGAATAAGACATTGAAGCGGGTCACAAGCTGGGAATAAGTGCATGGTCTAAATAAAGGAAGACACCGAAAGAGGAATCTAGAAACAGCCGGTAAACGGAGAAAAAAGGGTAGAAATTGTTGGAGTGGAAACATAAAATACAAATACGAATAGGGATGAGCACGAGTCGAGCCAAAATTCGACTCGAGTCGAGTAAAAGGTAATTTTTTTTTAGTTGAGTTCCAAGCCAAGTCGCTGTTTTCGAGGTCGAGTTTCGAGTTGAGTTGAGTATGATAATGGCTCGCTCGCTCGTTCAGCTTGTTTTAACTCGTTTTGAAATAATGGCCTGATTAGACTGTAAAGCGAAAGCCATGAGAAATGTAAGCAGTAACGTGGAATACTTTTAGTGTTGCTCACGACAGGGGTGCGTCTCGTCTCGTAATTTTAATGCATCTCGTGGGGCAATTTTAGTGTATCTCGTCTCGTCTAGATAACGAGAAGACAAGAGTTTTTTTATTATTACGAGACAGCCTCAAATGTCGTAATCACCAATATAAGTATATACTGTAGTTCTTTAAATCAAGGCTGAGACCTGCACGGCCGAATTCTTGAGCCCAAGCACAAGACCAACTCGGGTAGTGATATCAACCAGCTCGTCTCGTATCAAATGAGCGAACAGCTCGAGTCAGCTCGGTTGGGATGAACCGTCGGCTCGGCCCAATTGAGCCGATGGGTCGAGCTTTCTCGGTTGGGATGGGTCATTTACTCGGCTCATGTGAACCGGTTCAAGCCAGCTAAGTTGAAACTAGTCCATCGGCACCTTTTGACTCAGCTCAACTAAGCCGATGGCTCAAATCGGCTAGATTGGGTGAGCTGTTGGCTCGGCTCACTTCTCGGTTCGGTTCGATAGTGAGTGAGCTGTAAGCCGAGCCTTTGAGAAGCCTAAACCCGGTCCCAGCTGTTTTGAACATGTTTGGTTGAAGCCTATAACTTTTAACAATTTTTGGCTCGAGCCCGAATACTTGCCCCTTCGGAACTCAAACCCAGAACGTGACCGATGTCCTTGCCTCCTGAAGACTTCTCGACGACCGAGATCGACAGTCACGTAGCTTATACTATTCAGATACAAACCGCATATCTTTTAAAGATTATACACGGTGTTGATATAATAATAATAATAATAATAATAATAATAATAATAATAATAATAATAATAATAATAATAATAATATTAAAAGTTTCAAACTTGCCCTGAAATTTGGCAAAACTTACTTAAAATTAGAGATTTCGTGGAAAAGGTTCCGTAACTTCAAGACACACCTCTGCAACTACCAACATTTTAAACTAGAACGTTCCATTGAAGTTTCATTTAGGAAGTATTCTACTGTATTTTTTAAGGAAAATAACTGTAATAAATATAACTGAATATCACGCAACAGTAAGGCATATGATAAACTAATTTTTAGGATATGCAGAGGTAAATATAAAAGCTTTGCTACAAAATACCTACACAGAGCATAATTCAATGAGCTCTGAAATACAATGTAACGAAATAGCCTATGAGATTCAGTCTACAGAGCAATTGTTAGTTAGACAATGGACATACACTATTTCGAGAATCGATACAAGACGGGAAATGTTTACGATACTTTTCGTCTCGTCTCGATTCTCATCTCCTAAGAGAGACGAAAATTTTGAGTTAGCCTTGACTTGTCTCGAATGTAAAATGTTAATTCTCATGTTATTTTATTTATTTTACAAACAAGATGAGAAGTTCCTCTTTTCGTGAGCAACATTAAACCAAACCGAAATATTCTTTCCAAATGTCACGTTTCTGCTTGTAATGGTATGACCTGAGCGATAATTAGCTCCTAGCTTTTAATCTTCTACGAGATAATAATAATTATTATTAGTTTATTATTATTACTATTATTATTTCTGAAGATTTGATAGTTCAAGTATTGAAACATCCGAGTATTCAAATATCTGAATATAACAAAACGTATGTTATCGCTGATCAATCGCCATCAATATTCCTAAAGTTAAAAAAAAAAATTACAACGTGCATTCGCACAAGAACCTCGACCACTGAACCGCGATCGTTACGCAGTAAACGATTCATTTTTAGTCTGGTTACCTTAGGTTTCTTTCTCTCCGCTTGCAAACTTGTATGTTATATTTCTTCGATTCAAAATGTCTTTCGTATTTCTTTTATGATGTCGGGAAAGTTTACATTAATAACTTGAGTTGTTCCTAAACCGTTGGTTCACAAGTTTTCGGAAGCGGAACTTTCACTTTCCGGATTTCGGAAAGTTATAGAATTTAAACTCCCTAATTCAGAAGAATTCCGGAACTCGGGAAGAATCCGGAATTTAGAAAATTCCGGAATTGAGAAAAACTCCGGATTTCGAAAGAAATCCGGATTTTTTCGAATTCCGGAATGTTAACGAAATCAGAAATTTCTAAATTCCGGATTTTTCCGAATTCCGGAATTATTCTAAAATCGGAATTTTCCGAATTCCGGAATTTGTCCGGTTTTACTTTCGGGAGTCCGAAAAGTAATAATTCCGGAATTGGCTATCTCTAGTTTATACACAACCTTTCAGAACACTAAGCTAATAGCTGTCTACAAACAAACAAGTAATGCAAAGCATTTTGTATCCTGCAATACGTCATGTCTTAAAATCCGACAGCAGTGTCAGTGTCTAACCAAAAATTGCATGTATCTAGCTACTGGAGGCTAAGGTATGAAGAATTGTATTGTGTCTTATACAACCCTGCAAACCACTGAATATCTAAACGGCTTTCGTTAAATCCAAGTTGTAGTACTCACAGTTACATCCATTTGTGTCTATATGGTCGTGTTACTAAAGCTTACTATATTATAGCGTCAGTAAGTCTTTCTCTGCTCTCCCGTAAAGTTGTGATACGATCTACTACAGAATAAAGAACCAATTATCAATTGACCAAGTTGTTGTATTACTACACATCTGCTTCCGCCTCTGTCAACACTGGTCGATCTCTTGACGCGACATATTTGCTTTTTTATACCCCTTTCTTCGTTTACTGAACTAAACAGTAACTATTCTGAAATATACTACTGCGCATGCCTCGTAGATAAATATTTTTCATGCCAATAGTTTTCGTTTTGTCCAAGGAATGTTCTTTTTCTTATTCCCAGCATGACCCTTTTATTACATTATATGAAGAGCATGTAGGTCTAAATACCTCATGTATTACAAAGAATGTAGGTTTAACTCTTCAAGCAAAGAAGAAACATGTGATCATAGTATACAACCTACAGAAGTGATAGCTTTCAATACAGTGATCGTAATCCCTATGCCCTCCCTGCTGGTCTTGTGGCTAGCACGTGCGCCTTTGGTGTATGGTGTCCCGGGTTCGATTCCCGGCGGGAGAGAATCTATGATTTTTAACTGTTCTCGATGTTTCTGTGTTCGTGTCCCTGTCGTTATAAGTTATTAGAAAAAGCAAGTTAAACGAGTGAAGCAAGTAAAATTAGCAATAAGTAAGTTACTGAAACGCGTTCGGTGAGTCAGTAAAAAAAAAGTGGACAAAGCACTGGCTTTTCGCGCCGTGCATGCGAATTCGAATCAATCTTGATTGATTTTTTATCCATTTGAGAGAAAGTATTGTTCCTTTTCACACAGGTAGTCACTGTTTTCGTATTTCGACAATATATTTTTATATTATTATGTGGAAATAAGTAAGGCTTGCTGGCGTCCGCCCCCCGAATTTTTTTGATGCGCCTTATGGATGCACGGTGTCCAACGTTGGTCCATCCCACCACCTCCTGTTCTCTCGATATAAGTTATCGACATTTTGCCTAAAGAGGGCTCTGCCGTGGCCCCATGACTCCCCAGGACAATGACTATTCGTTCATTTTGCATTGAAATCGCTTATTTTTCTGAGTACTATGAGTGCATACTGTCCAACGTTGCTCCCATCACTATACAATTTCCCGTTCTCCCGATATAAATTGCTAATATTTTGTTTGTAAGGGAGATATGGCGTTACAATTATTACGTTTGAAGAAGATTTGATGAATATATTGCCTTGCCACAAACAACACTTATTATTATTATTATTATTATTATTATTATTATTATTATTATTATTATTATTATTATTAGTATTGTTCTTTTACTTACCACTAATGTTGCCTACCTTTATTTGCATTGCAATGTGTTACTAAAAAGCAAATCAAATAACACTCCTCGTCATCCACGCTCCCGAACTCGAAATACATGAGGCCCGGATTCGATTCCCGGCGGGAGCTCATGTGGTTCGGATTCCACGTTAATCAGTAGGTCCACGTCTCATATAGCCTCGCTGCTGAAAAGGGACGTTAAACTCAAAATCAACTCAACTCAACTCGAAATACATGATTTACAGTTTTCTGTGTTAGAGGAAGGCACATTTATTATATTATTCTTTCAAATACCACGTTTCACAAGTTACTTCACTTTCAATATGTAATTCCATATCATCACTAATAATCATCTTGTTCCGATAGGAAATAACCCCCTCCTGCAAAAAAAATATAAAAGAAAAGCCTGACCGTAGAGAAAGGGCCTGAACCTTCTTTAGGCGATTAATCGGGTACAATATTTCAATAAAAGAGGATAAGTCCCTGCACACAAATATTTCCGTAAAAGAGGAAAAGTTATTCAAACTTTCTGAATACCTATTTATGGGCGAAATTTGGTTCCCTTGGAACTTTTTAAGTGTTTGAAGGGCCGCCATTTTGAACATTTTCATCTGATTATTCTGGTTAACTAACTCATCAAGATATTTCAACAATTAATGTTTGTGCAAAGTTTCGTCTCCATCCGCTGAAAATTCGGGTGGTTATGGCATTCACAAATAGCGTTATATATATACAGATAGATAGATAAATAGACACACAGATGAGTAGAGAAAAAATGTTTTGCTCCCTTCTCGCACCTGTGGTGCGTCAGATCTAAACCGGGCCCCTTTGCAAAACGTATTGACCAGCCTAACCTAAACACAATCCTCTTACTTGCTAACGTAGAAATGTGGTCGGGAGGTGTAAGGCATGTAGAAATTGTATTTTTAGTAACCATGAGTATGGTCCATTTCCATGTTTTTCTTTTTACTTTTTGCAGCTACTTCTGAAAGTTCAATTTTTATTCTTTACTGATCGCAAATGGCGTTTACATTCAAAATAAGAGAAATTTTGGTGGCATTTGTTCGGATATTCTTCTCTTTCGAAATGAAGAAAAGAATAAATGCAATACGCAAAGACAAAAAGTATCATCAGTACTAAACATTACCAATAATAATTGCTACGAGAAACTAAATACGACCTCTTTTACCCTTTCATGAGCTTTATGGATTATCAACAAAAAGTTTTAAAAATGTCCTTGGTTGGGATCCGAACTGACGACCTTTGCATTTCTAATCCAGCACCTTAACAACTACACCAAGATCATGGCATAGTGAATATTTAGTTATCGGCGTATTTGTTGTATTTGTGTTTTATGTTCCCACTTCGACAATTTTTCCTCCTTTTTCTATGCTTAACAGCTGTTCCTAGCTTTCTCTTTTGGTGTCGTCCTTTATTTACACTATGCACTATTCGTATTCAGAGCTTGTGCCCCTCGGCAATGTCTTATTCAGATTAAACTTTTCTTTTTGCCCCTCAGTAAATATTTGATTGATTTAATTCTCATACTCTCCACGGATGAAGCGCAGGAATGCCAGACTCGAAAAATAGGTGTACATTTACTTTCCTGACAGATAATACATGCTACGTAGCAAGATACGGATAGCGCAACCAATTAGAATCGTGTATTTAGTTATTATTTCCGGGAGTACTCTCCCGAGCTAGATCTCAACAACTTAGTCCAAGCTAGAGGTTAACTATGTCAATAAAATACATTTCAAACGATTCAGCCATTTTTCGTTATGATAGACAACGTAGTTTTCATTTATATACTATGTAGATATACGTTAATAGTATTGTTACTGTCTTTTTATTTAGTTGTTTAAGTTATTTATTGATGTAAAAAAGATATATTAACTTTAATGTTTAACAGTACCATAAAATTCACCGTGTGTATGACGACGTTTCGTCGTCTCCAGATCTGTTCCGGTCATGCCGGGACACGAGTGTGATTGCTTCCATGTCACAGAATTCGTAACCAATTATCACTGCTTCCAAATACCAGTATAATAATAGGGTCTGTTCTAACCCCAACGGGTAAGAACTGACTCTGGTCAGGTTGTTTTTCCTAGAAACAGAGCTCGATTCTCAGTAGAAGCCTATGGTTTCGGATCCCACGTTAAGCTGTAAGTCCATGTCTCATATACCTCGCTGCTGAATGGGACGCTAAAATCAAATCAACTATTACAACTAATAACAGACATTCTAGAAAGAGCTCTGCAGACCATTTTCTTCATAATAAATATTTTTTTCATTTCAAACAGAGCAACCATAAATGTATAATTACAAGCGTTCTGTTAAAATCTTCCTAAGTATTCAGAAACGTAGGAAACAAAACAAAAAAAAAAAAAAAACAAGAAACAAACAAAAAAACGATTTGATGTATGTACTTCTACCAAACATAAGTTCTAGCAAGCAAAGTAGGCTATTTTTAGCATTATTCAATTTGATCAGTTGCTACATTTGCTAATAAAATGTTGACGTTACATGTTCTCCCTGAAATATACGCAAAGGAGAAAATACCTTTTGATCAAAGATCCGGCTTTAGATTGGTTGATTTATATAAAAAGATCGGGAAGCAGGAATTCATTCAATGAGCCACTATCGCTAGTGAGTTTGTAACGACACTATTGTAACCATGGGATTCAAACTTGTGTTGCGTTATTCAAGGTTTAAAGTTCTTAACATATTTCAGATTCTATCGAGAATCAAAATCAAGGTGTATATTTCAAGGTGAAGTGTCCCTGTCTGTTCAAGAAACTTGTATTTCAGCATCTACTGGCAATATTATCGCTATACTCTTCTTCAAATACTCTGCATTTCATTGCAGTTTATTTTATTATAAACCATTGCTTAGTTCTATTATAAAATTGTTCATAATATTTGTCATATTTTTTCGATATTTTTAGGTATATATATATATATATACCCTGCTTCATTACCCATTATCACCGTCTCCTTTAGCCTAACCGGCATAACCGTGGGACGTAAAACTCAAAATTTCATTTCATTTTCATATACAAGGTCTGTATGATAAGTAATGAGACTCGCCGCGCCGCGGCGCGCGTGTCGCTGGAGCGGGTTTGTCGGTGATGGAGGATGTAGGGGGGGGTCCGAGCAAAGCAACGCACCGCGCGTCAGTTGGCTCCGAGCCTTAGTGGAGCGCGGACAAGCCTTGGACAAAGCCCTTGTGAACATTCTTGTCACGGCGGAAAATCAACAAACATGGAGGGTTCCATCGAACAGCGTTATGCGATCAAATTTTGCGTTCTCCTGGGGAAAACGGCTACTCAGACGCTTTCTCTCATCACGGAGGCCTACAAAGAGGAAGCCCTATCCAAAGCCCAGGTGTTTCGTTGGCACAGTGCGTTCCGGAACGGCCGGGAAAGCGTTGAGGATCTGGAGAGGGCTGGACGCCCGACAACAGTGACTACGGACGAAACTGTGGCAAAAGTGAGGGATCTCCTGAACTCAGACCGTCGATTATCGTTGAGATTGATTGCTGATGAACTCGATATGAACCACACAACAGTGCACAAGATTGTGACGGAACAATTGGGAATGAGAAAAATCTGTGCGAAACTGGTGCCGCGAGTGTTGACTGACGAACAAAAGCAACGACGTGTTGATTGTTGTCAGGAACTGTTGAACCTCATGAACAGTGACCCTAACTTTGAAGATGACGTCATAACAGGTGACGAGTCGTGGGTGTTCCAGTACGACCCTGAAACGAAACGTCAAAGCGCGGAGTGGCACACTCCTGCGTCCCCGCGCCCCAAGAAGGCCAGAATGTCGAAGTCAAAGGTGAAAACAATGTTGATTGTTTTTTTTTGACAATGTGGGGGTGGTCCACAAGGAGTTTGTACCCCAAGGACAAGCCGTCAACGCCGCCTTCTACAAACAAGTCCTTGAGAGACTGCACAGGAGCGTCAAGCGGAAAAGACCGGCGATCGCTAGCCGGTGGAAGTTGCATCACGACAATGCCCCTGCCCACACCGCCTTCTTAGTGACCTCCTTTTTGACCCGGATTGGGGTGGAAGTCCTTCCACAACCACCCTACAGCCCAGATGTGAGCCCGGCCGACTTCTTCCTCTTCCCGAAGCTGAAGCCACGCTTGAAAGGAACCCGTTTTGCAGACGTCACAGCCATCCAAGCAGCCGTGACCACATTTCTAAAGGACATGCCGGCTGCTGACTTCCAGGGGGCGTTTGCAGCGTGGAAACATCGATTGCAGAAGTGCATCGACGCAAGAGGAGAGTACTTCGAAAGCTTTTAAGTCCCTGTACAGATCAGATCAATAAAACAATGTTTCCAGACCTGGTCTCATTACTTATCATACAAACCCTGTATATATATATATATATATATATATATATATATATATATATATATATATATATATATATATATATATATATATATAGTTAGTTTCATTTCTTTATATAATAAAATGTAATGCCATAGTGACAGTTTGAGCAATAATCTCTGTTTTGTTAAGGACTAAAAGATGAGAATTTTATATATAAACGAAAAAAAAAATAGTGATATTAATTCCAGAAATATGGATCATGGAAGTCAATGTGCTGATCACATACAAAACAGCTGAAATCCATTTTCTTGACCATAGCTACTTATGGACTACAATTGAAGAGAATTCAATTTATTTTGAGCTGTAATCTTATTCATAGTTTCTATTAACATTCAAATCTAGAAGTTTTACGCTTGTAAAACTCTACTTCATTTTTTTGCTTGACAAGAAATAAATAATTAATTACTTGCAGAATATCGAATCACACCTTGAATTGTAATCATATGTTTCTTTCTACTGGAGTCCTACCTGATCAATAAAAAAAATTAAAATAAAATGTAGAGGCATGAAGATTCGAACACGGATCGTGGGAATGGAAATTCTGCACGGATCCAATGAGCTACAGAATAAGATACACGACTGATCTACGCTATAAATATATGGCAATAATCGTAAGCTTCACGCTGTGAAAGAACTTTTTTCTTTTTTTATTAAGTTTTACGATATTTGTATAGTGTCTTGGGTGAATTGCAAAGAGATAGATCATGCAGTTATCGATTTGGTCAGTTATCTATTCACTTCGACGATAGAATTTGGAGGAGGGAGAAGAAGGAGTTTAAAAAAATAAATAAAAGCTAATAAGTCTTGAATCAAATGATCAATCGCGATCAAATTTTTTAACCTAGATGAGGTTGGGGCCTGAGATGTTTTTTTTATCATTTCACTTTGACTGTAGAACTTAGGGCAAAGGGATAAGAGGGAGATATATAAAACTAAATAAACACCTAATAACTCTTGAACCACCGGACCAATCTCGATCAAATTTACAGCCTAGATGAAGTTTAAACCTGAGATGGTTTTTGTCATATCACTTTGACGGTGTAACTTATAGGTGGGAGTGGGGAAAGGCATTTAAAAATGATCGAAAATGACGAATATTAGTATCGAATCCATAGTTTTCGGGGTCGCTGAGATGGACAGTGACACTTCTGATACCGTTTAAATCCAAATTCAGCTCCACAGCTTGTAGTTGTAATAAGCTTTTTAGGTAGATATTAAAATCTACATATTATGGAGATTTCACACAATCTATCAATATACATGGTGAAATAAAAGTCCTCACCACCCTTGTGTGTTGTGAATGGGTTGAGGGAGAATGATCAAACTTGATCAAACTTGACACATCAGATGGTGCTATCAAGCATTATGGCGACTATCTTTGATTGGTATTCGAAATTTCAAATGCAAAGGTAGTCCTGTTACATATTTTAAGGCTAGAATTTTACCAGAAATACGCTTGTGTGGTTATTTTGGCCCTAAGACAAGTCATTTCGGAGTTGTTTCTGAAACTTTCGTAGTTATGCCCTTTGAGGCTAAAAGCTCGCGTTTCGTGGAGGCAGGTGATTATTGATTACTAAATAATTTGATTGCTATTGCAAAATTTGATTACTATTTCGGAATACTGATGCTAATAAAATTATTTTAAAATAATAATTTTTTGAAAATTAACATTTGAAGCACACTTTGTGTTATGTTAACTTCAGAATATTTTCTGCAAGCCTATGTAATTGGTTGCTTTTTTCAAGTCAATAATTTATTGAAGAAAAGTAATATTTAGGATGTTCAGAGCACAGTGGATTCAAATTCATTTTCAATCAAGTTCAGTTTTGCTCAGCAAACGAATTCTATTTCAAAACGTAATATCCTTGCAGTCAAGAGTCCGAAATAAATATAACTAAAAACCACGTGAAGTGGCGTAGGATAGTTTCATATGACAGCCGCTAGACAGAGGCGTCAGTGGTGCAGGAGAGCAGCCGCTCCCAACCTCACCCTGAATTTCAGATTTTTGGGGTAGTAAGGCAGTTTTAGAAACCTAGAAACCTTTTGATAATCAAAGTCCAACAGAACAAGTTTGAGGTACTTACACCGAATGAATACGGAGGAAATGTAGATGATCAAAACTGGAAATTTGCTTAGGCCCAATTTCCTAGGCAGACCCGAAACTCGAAATTAGAGCCACCTTTGGAAAAATATACACGAGAGCAATATAGGCCTACAGCTCCTTACGGCCAATAGAAGTGGATTATAACTTATCTCCGTATTTATTTGCTGTAAGGACTTCAATTTTTTCTGTGGACTTTTGCTCAGCAAAGGGTTTTTAAATCTGCATTACTGCTCCCAAAATCTGAAATTCAGGCTAGGGGGCGGATGACCTCTAAATGGACGTCCATCTCTACTGGCAATCATATAAAACTCTAGATTGCACCTTGTTACTTAGTTTTTCTTCCTTTCATTTCGGATTCTTTTTTTTTCTCTAAAATATGTATGTATGTATGTATGCAGACTGAGGACCAACATGTACAGTATCAAGGAATGCCTGCGATGTTTTAATTTCAGAACCACAATTTAGCAAAGAACCCTTTGTTTGTTTTCTAAATACAACACAAAAACTTGTTTCCATGATAATTCTTTTATTTAATTTTTAAAGATCAGTTCTATAAGTAGTCCATCCTTCGACTACGACACTTTCTCGCTAGTTTACTAATAAGCACTTAAACAACACAATATACGTTAAAAACAAGATGAGAAAGAGACAAAATAAACTGTAGATCACCACATTGAAATCGACCAATGATGGTTGCTGACAAAATTTAGTTTTTAATTAATTTTTTACGTAAGTTTGTACCACATTTATGGAGCTGAAAACAGGCATTCATTTATTTTTTAGCCGCGCAGGTTTTGTCGTAGCGGCCATTTTGTATAGGCCCCTAAACACATTTTGAACTTTTAGTGCACTCTGTTAATCGCTGTAACTTTTTAGGTTTTAAAGATAATGAGTTCTAACTAAAACCATATGAAAGATAATGGAATGGACAATATTCTGTGTTCTGTGCACATTGTATCGTGCTTCAGAATGTCGAGAAAAGATGTTCTGAACACTGAGGTTGGAAACCTAGAAATTTGCAATTTTGGAATATACATTTTGAAACGAAATAAATAAGACTCACTCTCAATTCTTTGTCTACATAGAGACTAGATAACAGACAACGTTCTGAACAAGTTTCAGATCTGAGAACAATATACTTGATTTTTTGGAAATTTTTAAACTTTGCAAATTTTCGAAAATCGTGTATTTTCACCATCAAATATCTCAGGAAGGACAGAAGTGAAAAATCCCAAATTTGCACAAAATGGATTTGCACAAAATGAGGTTTTCCTACCCAAAAATCCATGTTTCAGAATTCTAAGATACTCACGCAACAATTTTTATAGAGAAAGTTTGGCTACGGGCATATAATTTGAAGTTCCTACGTGAAGTCTTGACTCGACTAAGGTAGGTCCCATAGGTTTGTAGCTATGGATCTTTCAAGTCCATATTTTCATATTTTCGGCAGCCAATAACTCCGAAAGGAATCATTTGTGCACCCAAGTTTATACTTTTTGTCTTATCTTGGTATCAGGAATCACCTCCTAAACGTCGCTGCTGTTTTGAAACACTGTATATATATCGTATTCCATTTTGGATCAGTCAAGTGGCCGACCTTATGCAGAACAATCAAAATCAAGTTAATATTGTTTGAGATAGGGAAATGTCGATGTTTGAAAAAGAAAAGAAAAGTAGTTACTGAATGATGTGAACATGTCTCAAGCTGTATGCACCTAGAAATTTTAATCACTGTTGAACACTACGAATTTCATAAATTCAACCTGACGTAGGTTGTCAGGAACAGAAAACTGAAGTTAATCATGATAGATCTAAATTAAAATAACACTAAAAAGTATGAGAAAGTTAGTTGTTTTCTTTTGAACAAATATGGTGATTGACTTATTTGTTAGTTAATTCCTATAGTGACGACTGCTCTATTGGAAAAGCAGTCGTTCATAAACTCCACACGTTGTAACATTTTAGTATATTTTGGGGTTGACTGGCCACCCTGGAGAGAACCAAATCTTCGTTGAGTATTTCTAAATGGGTTTAACAGTTCCCGCAGTTCGTCACTCGCAGTTTGTATACAGCAGTGCGTGAAGGTGTAGACGACTAACTTTCTCGGATCTTAAGTTGACGGAAGCTGCAGGAAGCAAGGAGAAGGGACGATACATATGTAAGTGTTATTTCAAGTTCCTTTCTTAAGTAACAAATGTAAATATATATATTAATGCTTATTTCTAATTTCTGTCGTACCATATTTCCAGATGGGAGGGTGATGCGTAGATAGGCCTATGTTTTCTCCCTTCCCTTGAGTTATCCCTCTTCATTTCAATCTGAGTCTGTATTACATGTTTAAGATAAGTATTTTAAGAGAAACCTACACGAACAAAAACGGTTTAAGTAAAACAAAAGGAAAAGAGATTTGACTAAGCATTTTTCAGAAATGAATAAAAAAAATGCTCTAAATACGTTTGATTGGGTATAATCAACTTTTATGTAGCTCAATGAGTTCGAATGTTTATTGCCTTTGATAAAAAAGGCTGTTAATGGGTTCTATTCTATGTTAATCCAAGTTAGTTAGGATTCTTATTCTTCATTTCCTTAAGGTCAAACTTGACATTATCATTCGATAGTCTTCTCAGCCAACCCAAAGTTGAGTTGATTTTGAGTTTAACGTCCCTTTTAGCAGCGAGGCTATATGAGACGGGACCTACTGATTAACGTGAAATCCGAACCACACAGCCTACCCAAAAATCTTTCTTTCATTACCTTCCCTATCAACACAATTGTTGCTAACGAGACAAGTGTTAAATTTGAGAAGAGTCTGGAAACATGACAATGAGAAATTTCTTGGGTCTTCTGAGCAACCTAAATCTTAGGTTTCTAACACTGTTTTAGTGTTACATGATTCATACTATAAAAACTATTAATTGATAAAATGATTATACGAACTTAATGAACAACATTTGCAACCTTTAAATGTACGCAAATCATTACACAATATTCTCCAATAATAAATATAGTTGAAACGTTGTTATATCACACTCTTCGTGGAACTCTTGAGACGCGAATACGTTTAACTAAGCAAAAATAGGCCATAAATTTTGAATACATGAATTTACAAAACGAGACGAGACGAGAAAAGCTTTCTGAGAATCGAGATTAGAGGAGAAATAATTCTTTGAGAATTGAGACGAGACGAGACATCTACAAGATTTAAAGGAACGGGACGAGAAAATCTTATTTCTCGTCTCGTGGGCAATGCTAATCAATACCCTATCACCGGGATCGTATTTCCCATTCTAGTGGTATGTCGCGTACAATTTAGATGTATTTATTTAGTTACTCATTCAATGTTCTGTGATTAGTATAGATTGGAAAGTTCCACATTATTTAACTTTCTCATTACCTATGTTTGAACCATATATTTTCTCCTCAAGATTTTAGCTTCGAAAACCCGTGTTCATCTCTGCAGGTTGCACCGTAATATCTTATCCAGACATGTAATAGCCAAATTAATGTTATTAATATATAGCTACTTTTTTCATTGCTAACTTTTTTAATATTAGGGGCAGTGGTTGCTCAGTGGTAGAGCGTCCACTTCTGGTGCATAGGGTTCTTGGTTCGATCCCAGCTCACGCCAAGTGAGCTTTGTGGTGGACAGAAATTGTGTGTGTGGGTTTTCCACCATTTCCGTTTCCTCCCACTTCTTCCATTCCACCATTTCATTCATTTCTAATCATCACCGCCGGCATAACCATGGGACGGAAAAACCTAAAGATTTCATTTGATTTTTTATACTAGTAGCGAAGATAAAAGGTTGTTTATGGAATAGTAGCACGCATTTCCTACAATGAATCTGTTGTCATTTCATAGCTAAATTAATTTTATATAATTTATGTGCATGTTGGTTAAAATAAACAAAAGTATTTGAATAACAAACATTTGATAGGAATAATAAACTAGAAGGAACATTTGTTAATTGATAACACATTTCCATGTGGATATTTTTTAATAATATCTAGATTTCGTCATTTAAATTTAATAAACTTCCTCAAGTTAGACTATAGTACAGAATAACATGCTAAAAACATTATTTTTGTTAATAATAATAATAATTCACTCAAGACATTAACAATAAAACGAAAACTCTTGCAGAACTATTATATTTTAAATTTCGATGAACATAAATATGACGATTAGTGACATAATGTGCTAAATGTGACGAGTCTTTGTTTAAAGTGTATGCAGCGTTCAATAGAATAGTTTCTTGGATGTCGGTTGCTCATGAGCAGGCCTGTATTTTCGCACGGGCCACTAGAACCTGGGCCCAGGGCGACATATTAAAAAAAATCAATATTGAGATTGAAATATGGTCGTATAAGGAAATAGGCTGTCCACGAGATAAATTTAAACAAGATTTATTTAAACAAGATGGCGACCAAACGTACTGTTTTATCCAGGACACTCCCTTTTTCCAAGCACTGTCCCGATCCCGTTCCTTCCTGATTCTGAAACGGGACGTATAAATGTCCCGTTTTTAAGGAAAAATGAGCAAAATGTTGCGTAATTGTTATTCAAATTATGAAGGATCAGAGCAAAATTCTTTTGTCAAAATGATTTGTATATTTGGTACGAACACTCACTTACTGCGAATTTTTAGACTATGTCTGGAACTTTTGAATACTCTAGAGTGCTTGGAACTTTTGAATGTGTTACGTATGCATAACTTAAAAACACTTCCAGCGTCCAAAATTCAATCTGGAAATCAGAAGTAGAAATTCTAGTCACCTTATATACTGAACTAATGTATGATCTGTCAGGAAAGTAAATGTACACCTGTTTTTCGAGTCTGGCATTCCTGCGCTCCATCCGTGGAGAGTATGAGAATTAAATCAATCAAATGTTTACTGAGGGGCAAAAAGAAAAGTTTAATCTGAATAAGACATTGCAGAGGGACACAAGTTGTGAATACGAATAGTGCATAATGTAAATAAAGGACGACACCGAAAGAGAAAGCTAGAAACAGCTGTTAAACTTAGAAAAAAGAGTAAAAATTGTTGAAGTGGGAACATAAAACACAAATACAACAAATACGCCGAAAACTAAACGCTCACCATGCTATGATGTTGGTGTAGTGGCTAAGGTGCTGGCTTGCAAATGCAAAGGTCACCAGTTCGAATCTTCGGTGAGGACATTTTTAAAAATTTTTGTTTATAATACATGCAGCTCATGAGAGATGGTAAAAGAGATCGTATTTAGTCTTTCGTAGCAATTATTATTGGTAAGGTTTAGTACTGATAATACTTTTTGTCTTTGCGTATTGCTTTTATTCTTTTCTTCATTTCAAAAGAGAAAAATATCCGAACAAATGCCACCAAAATTCCTCATATTTTGAATGTAAACGCTATTTGCAATTAGTAAAGAATAAAAATTGAACGTTCCGATGTAGCTGCAAAAAGTAAAAAGAAAAACATGGATGTAAACCATACTCATGGTTATTAAAAATACAATTTCTACATGCTTACACCTCCCGACCACGTTTCTACGTTAGCAAGTAAGAGGTTTGTGTTTAGGTCAGGCTGGTCAATACGTTTTAGAAAGGGGCCCGGTTTAGCTCTGACGCACCACAGGTGCGAGAAGGGAGCAAAACACTTTTTCTCTCTCCCTCTGTGTGTCTGTTTATCTATCTATCTGTATATATATATATATATATATATATATATATATATATATATATATATATATATATATATATATATATATATATATATATATATATATATATATATATAACGCTATTTGTGAATGCCGTAACCACCCTAATTTTCAGCGGATTGAGATGAAACTTGGCACAAACATTAATTGTTGAAATATCTTCAGTTCGTTAACCAGAATAATCAGACGAAAATGTTCAAAATGGCGGCCCTTTAAACTCTTAAAAACTTCGAAGGGAACCAATTTCCCCCATAAAAGGGTATTCAGAAAGTTTGAATAACTTTTCCTCTTTTACTGAAATATTTGTGTGCAGAGACTTATTGAAATATTGGACCCGATTAATCGCATAAAGAATGTTCACGCTCTTTCGCTACGGTCAGGCTTTTTTTTTTTTTTTTGAAGGAGGGGGTTATTTTCGTATCGGAACAAGATGATTGCTAGTGATGATATGAAATTACACATTGAAAGTGAAGTAACTTGTGAAACGTGTTATTTGAAAGAATAATATAATAAATGTGCTTTCCTCTAACGCAGAGAGAGCGTGAATGGCGAGGAGTGTTATTTGGTTTGCTTTTTAGTAACACATTGCATTGCAAATAAAGGTAGGCAACATTAGTAGTAAGTAAAACAACTATAATAATAATAATAATAATAATAATAATAATAATAATAATAATAATAATAATAATAATAATAATAATAATAATAATAATAATAGGTGTTGTTTGTGGCAAGGCAATATCTTCCTCAATTCTTCTTCAAACGTAATGATTGTAACGCCATATCTCCCTTACAAACAAAATATTAGCAATTTATATCGAGAGAACGGGAAACTGTTGAGTGATGGGAGCAAAGTTGGACAGTATGCACTCATAGTACTCAGAAAAATAAGCGACTTCAAGATGGCGGAGGTGCTGGTTGGTGTGTAATTTCGCTCTCTCTACTATTGTCAGTTTCTTGTGGTAAATGCTGCTACTCACAATTATATTAGTTCAACGTCTGACCAACAGTGATGGCTCAGTATATAAATAGTGTTTTTGCTTTCATATGAACTGATAGCCGGGTATTTATTAACAGATATTTGTGCCTAAGATCTGAAAAGAAAAAAACAGTGTTTTGCTTCATTTGTCTTCTGTTGGTGTCTTCATACAGTGTTGCAAACTTCGTTAGCAATGGTGAATCCAAAGGGTAAAAAGGTGGAAAAGTCTGTGGAGAAGTCACTCGAAAATAGATGTGATTCCCTGGAGAAAACAATTAGCAAATTAGAAGAAACTGTCTCAAAGGCACTAGAATCTCCGAAATCATCAGCAAGTGTACAGGGCAGTGGACTGCGGAGCGACGAAGACAAGAAGGATGCGGACTTGGTGTCTGTATTAAGTGAGATACAAAAGATTAAAACTGAAATCACGATACTGCGCAAAGATATTGACAGCATAAAGTCGTCCCTTGCTTCGAATCAGGACCAAATTGATGAATTGGAGCAATATAGTCGCCGTAACTGTCTGCTAATCCATGGGCTACCCGAGACTCCTAATGAAGATGCGACCACTATGATATTAGATGTTTTCAAAAACAAATTGAATGTTGAATTAGACGTCGCAGTAATAGATCGGTGTCATAGGGTGGGAACTCCCCGTAGAAGAAATGCTGCTACAGTGGTGAAAGAAGGTCATCGACCTCTCATAGTGAAATTTATCTCCTATCGCTACAGGGACCTTGTATGGAAAAGCAAGAAAAAACTGAAGGGCTCGAAAATACTTGTAACGGAGTCCCTCACCAAGAATAGACAGAAGCTGCTTAGGAGTGCGAAGGAAAAGTTTGGGATTCGGAATTGTTGGACTTCCGATGGACGAATTGTAATTTTGTGTGGACGGCAGAAATACACAATTAGCAATGCAAATGAACTTTCCATGATTCAGATGGGGGAGGAACAAACTTAAACAGTGTGGAGTGCAAATAAGTATCTTAGTAGACTTTAAGCACAAAGTTTGAGCCAAGCCTTTTTCATAAAAAAAAAAAAAAAAAAAAAAAAAAACTACAGACGATGGTAGTGAGGAGGACAGAGGGTGTAGTATAAATTACGTTCAATGAAGTGTGAAGATGAATGTATTGTGCATCAATGTTTGTTTGTGTCTTTGTCAGTGTGTGTTTTTTGGGTGTTTATGTATATTCTTTTATGTGAGTTTCAGGTTACCTCAATGTTTTTATCCATTAGTGTGCTAGGTTCTCAGTATGAACTAGATATAGTACTAACACTATTATTTTCAAGTGTTATACGCAAAGTTTATAATAGCCTCGTAAGAGTTTATGTGCTTACGTCTAACGTGAAGTTTGAAGTGTTACTGATGATAAGTTATAAAGTCCGCAATGTCCCGAGATTGGTAAGTGTTGATGTTCTGTTTACTCAATTAATCTCTCTCTTTTTTTTTTTTTTTTTTTTTTACATCGTGATTTCTAAGTAGCATGGTACTTGGTGATATCGATATTGAGTTAGAAACACTGTTCCCTGAATGGCTGTCAAAGTTGGGTGATGTCACGGTGAATGACCTAGAAGAATCCCCCTCGAGAGACAATGGCGGTACCGTAAACCCACCCGCTCTGAGACTTTCTCTCCAACTGCAGGGGGCGGTTGGTAAACATCCACAAGCTATGCACATTTGTCATCTGAATGCTCAGTCTCTTTTGAAGAAAATAGACGAATTCAAAGCTACTTTTAACTCCTTAAACATGCATGCCATCTTAATATCGGAAAGCTGGATGAAACCATCGTTGAGTAACGCTTTGATCGAACTCCCAAACTATCAACTTTTGAGAGTCGATCGCACGGGGAAGGGGGCGGGAGGAGTATGTGCGTATCTACGAAACGACCTAAAAGTGAAAGTGGTGAGTCAATCGCCTAATATTTATACATGCGAGAGTGAATTCCTTATATTAGAAGTGAATTTAAACCACCAAAAGGTGCTCTTAGCAGTGGTGTATAGACCACCTAAAGCAAAATTTGACAACTTCCTAAACGAGATATCTAAATATATTCCCGTATACCAACATATCATGGTTTGTGGGGACACAAACTATGATTTACTTTCGATGAAAGATGAGTGTAAAAAGTACAAAGAATCCCTTCTCTCACTTAACCTTTCACTGTGTGCGTTGAAGGCAACGCACCATACAATAAATAGTGAAAGCCTCTTAGATCATATTATAATTGCAGACCCCTCTAGAATTGTCAGTCATGGGCAATTTCCTGCCCCCGGTTTTTCACGTCATGATTTAATATACGCTAGCTATTCACTAAAAGTTCCTAAATATAGACCTAAAATTTCCACTTTTAGAAATTTAAAACACATAAATGATGAAGCATTAGATAGGGACGCAGCGCAAATACCCTGGAATGACATCCTAATTATACCTTCCATTGAAGGCAAGCTAGAATTAATTAATAGCTTTATTCACACTCTCCTCAATAAACATGCACCTAAAAAAACCAAAAGATTTAAAAAACCTGCTAACCCATGGATCACACCAGACATTTTGCAGCTCATGAAAGAACGGGACTTGGCATATCAGAAATTTAAATGGTTTAAGAAAATTAATCCTAGTGGTTCTGCCAATACTTTTGAAGAATATAGAATCCTCAGAAATAAATGTACACAAAAAGTTCGAACTGCTAAAATTAGATTTGCTGCTGATCTATGCACTCAAAGCAATAACCCCAAATACCTTTGGAATAAGTTACGCATGTTCGGTATAGGAAACCGTCAGACTGACGTACAATCTATACACATTCCGCTTAACGAACTAAACGATCACTTTGCTCAGGTCCCAACTATAGACGGTGTTACAAAAGAATCTACTTTGAAAAACATACGCGAAAACCCAAGCATTCACGAAAAATTTAAATTTAGAACGGTTTCTGTCCCAGAAATAGAGGTAGCTCTGAAAAAAATTACATCCAATTCAATAGGGGCTGATGACATCCCACTACAATTCCTTAAGAAGATCACGAGATACATTCTGTTCCCTTTAATGGACATATGCAATTCCTCCCTACTTTCGGGTTGTTTTCCTAGCCAGTGGAAATTTTCTCTCATTCATCCCCTCAAGAAAATTGCACAACCAATAACGGCGAACGATTATAGACCAATAAATGTGACGCCGTGTATTTCGAAAGTTTTGGAGCATATTGTATTAAATCAAATGTCAGATTTTATAACTTCCCATGATCTCTTATGTCCATATCAGTCTGGTTTTGAAAAAGGACACTCCACACATACGGCTCTTATAAAAATTACAGATGACATTAGAGAAAGCATAGACAAGAAACAACTCACAATACTTTTACTTTTAGATTTCACTAAAGCATTCCAGTCGGTCGATCACGAAATTCTTTTAACAAAACTTAAGTCATTCTTTCATTTCACAGATACGTCGGTTAAATGGTTTCGTTCGTACATTCAAAATAGATGTCAGCGTGTTTCTGTTCTGGACAATCAAAGTTCATGGACAACAGTGCACTGTGGAGTCAGTCAAGGAACAGTCTTAGCACCGATCCTGTTCTCTATATACATAAATGACTTGTCTCAACAAATTCGTCACCTTAAATATCACTTATATGCAGATGATGTACAAGTATATACTTCGACAGATCTTGGAGACATAAATGACACTATCTCACTCATAAATTTAGACCTGGAACGCATAAGTGCCTGGGCCCAATCTAATAATTTATATCTAAATCCCAATAAATCTAAATGTATCATAATTGGTTCGAGAAATATCCTTTCCAGACTGCAGAGCACTGAGCTTCCTAAAATTACATTAAATGGCACACATATAGCGTTTGATGAAAAAGTGAAAAATCTTGGCCTCATATTTGATCAGAATCTTCTATGGGCGGATCATATAAATCATGTATGCAAAAAGGCGTTTGGTGCACTGCACTCTCTATACCGTTTGAAAAATATGTTGCCTTATCCAATTAAGGCATCTATAGTACAAAGCCTCGTACTATCACATATTGATTATTGCATTGGAGCTTATGGCAATGTAAATAAAGAAGCGCTAAGAAAGTTACAGAGGGTTCAGAATGCATGCGTTCGGTTTGTTTTTAATCTCAAACGTTCTGATCACTTGACGCCTTTTTTTAATGAATTGGGCTGGTTAAACATCCAAGCTCGCTACATATACCAATCAATGACAATTTTATTTAAAGTTTTGAAATTTGGTGTGCCTATATATCTTTACAATAAACTGCAGTATGTTAGAGATAGCCACAATCGTGATACTCGCTCTAGCAGATCAACACTGTTGTCGATACCTCGTCATAATACGAATCAAATGGCTAATTCATTCACAATCTCTGGTATTAGAGAATGGAACAGACTTCCACCAGATGTAAGGAATTCACCCTCAATTGCGACATTCAAAAGAAATTTGAAGCAATATCTGATAGCCTTAGCCAATGTACACCAATCTCGGGAATGATGTTCTTTTTTTTTTTTTTTCTTTCTTTCTTCACAAAGATGAGCAGTAGCAACCAAATGTAAACAGAAACTTGAGGTATGTATCTATAATACTAGGTTTGTGGGAAGGTATGGGGGAGGGGGGAATGTAAGGTAATATACTTTTAAGAATATATATATCGTTCTGTGTATGCTGTATGTATAGTTTTCTTGTTTTTATGATAAATAGTATGAGGATATGGGGGGATGGGGTATGTAAGGGAGTATATTCGTGTGTAGGGGTATATATGTGTGCATATGCATATGCATTAATGTAGTAATTGTAATCTTTATGGATTAGATGATAATGGTAGTATGTATATCTTGTATACATTTTAGTTGGTTGAATGTAAGAAAAGGCAAATATAGCCTTAACTCTGCCGTTAAATAAATAAATAAATAAATAAATAAATAAATAAAAAATGAACGAAGAGTCATTGCCGTGGGTAGTCATGGAGCCAAGCAGAGCCCTCTTTAGGCAAAATGTCGATAACTTATATCGAGAGAACAGGAGGTGATAGTGAGATGGGACCAACGTTGGACACCGTGGACCCATAAGGCGCATCGAAAAAATTAGGGGGGCGGGCGCCAGCCAGCCTTACTTATTTCCACATAATAATATAAAATTATATTGTCGAAATACACACACGAGTTAGCTAGTAATATTTCATATTATTATTATTATTATTATTATTATTATTATTATTATTATTATTATTATTATTATTATTATTATTATTATTATTATCATCGACAGCGTCTTTTCATTACGTGTGCATGTTTGACATGAAGCCAAAGAGAAGATCCATCATTCGTAGAGAGAATAAGAATAGCCAGTTACTTTAATTGTGAACGACGGCGAAAAATACGAAAAGAGACAACCTTAGCGAAAAGAAACAATACTTTCTCTCAAATGGATAAAAAATCAAGCCGAGATAGATTCGAACTCGCATGGACGGCGCGAACAGCCAGTTCATTGTCCACTTTTTTTTTTTAACTGACTCACCGAATGTGTTTTAGTAACTTACTTATTGCTAATTTTACTTGCTTCACTCGTTTAACTTGCATTTTCTAAGAACTTATAACGACAGGGACACGAACACAGAAACATCGAGGACAGTTAAAAATCATAAATGCTCTTCCGCCGGGAATTGAACCCGGGACACCATGCATCAAAGGCGCACGTGCTAGCCACTTGACCAGCGTGCAGGGCAATGCTGACTTTGTGTCGTTAGGGATTACGACCACTGTATTGCCAGCTATCACTTCTGTGGGTTGTATACTATGATCACATGTTTCTTCTTTGCTGAAAGAGTTAAACCTACATTCTATGTAATACATGAGGTATTTAGACCTACATGCTCTTCATATAATGTAATAAAAGTGTCATGTTGGGAATAAGAAAAAGAACATTCCTTGGACAAAACGGAAACTATTGGCATCAGAAATATTTATCTACGAGGCATGCGCAGTAGTATATTTCAGAATAGTTACTGTTTAGTTCAGTAAACGAAGAAAGGGATATAAAAAAGCAAATATGTCGAGTCAACGAGATCGACCAGAGTTGACAGAGGCGGAGTAGTAATACAACAACTTCGTTAAATTGATAATTGGTTCTTTATTCTGTAGTAGATCGTATCACAACTTTACGGGAGAGCAGAGAAAGACTTAGTAACGCTGTCCTATAGTATGCATTAGTAACACGATCATACAGACACAAATGGATGTAACTGTGAGTACTACAACTTGGATTTAACGAAAGCCGTTTAGATATTCAGTGGTTTGCAGGGTTGTATAAGACACAAAAACTTAAGACACAATACAATTCTTCATACCTCAGCTTCCAGTAACTAGATACATGCAATTTCAGGATAGATACTGAAACTGCTGTCGGATTTTAATACATGACGTATTGCAGGATACAAAATGCTTTGCATTACTTGTTTGTTTGTAGACAGCTACTAGCTTAGTGTTCCGAAAGGTTGTGTATAAACTAGGGATAGTCAATTCCGGAATTATTACTTTCCGGACTCCCGAAAGTAAAACCGGACAAATTCCGGAATTCGGAAAATTCCGATTTTGGAATAATTCCGGAATTCGGAAAAATCCGGAATTTAGAAATTTCTGATTTCTTTAATATTCCGGAATTCGGAAACCTCTGATTTTTTTCGAAATCCGGAGTCTTTCTCAATTCCGGAATTTTCTAAATTCCGGATTGTTTCCGAGTTCCGGAATGCTTCTGAATTCCGATGTTTAACTGAATTTCATAATTTTCCGAAATCCGGAAAGTGAAAGTTCCGCTTCCGAAAAATGAAATTATTTTGGTTAATATGAATCGTGGCGGAAATAAGTCTTTGACCAGGTAATGGCGACTTCTTTGAAAGAAATGGGGTGTATGAGAATTCAATCTGTCATATTTATAGTTTCGTGTAGAGAAAAAACAAACTTGTGAACCAGCGGTTTAAGAACAACTCAAGTTATTAATGTAAACTTTTCCGACTTCATAAAAGAAATACGAAAGAAATTTTGAACCGAAGAAATATAACATACAAGTTTGCAAGCGGAGACAAAGAAACCTTACGTAATCAAACTAAAAACGAATCTTTTACCGCATAGCGATCGCGGTTGAGTGGTCAAGGTGCTTGTGCTAATGCACATTGTAATGTTTTTTTTTGTTTTTTTTTAGTTTAGGATTTTGATGGCGATTGATCAGCGATAACATATGTTTTATTATACTCAGATATTTGAATACTCGGATGCAATATTTGAACTATCAAATGTTCAGGAATAATAATAACAACAACAATAATAATAATAATAATAATAATAATAATAATAATAATAATAATAATAATTATTATTATTATTATTATTATTATTATTATTATTATTATTATTATTATCTCGTAGAAGATTAAAAGCTAGGAGCTAATTATCGCTCAGGTCATACCATTACAAGCAGAAGCATGACATTTGGAAAGAATATTTCGGTTTGGTTTAATGTTGCTCACGAGAAGAGGACTTTCTCATCTCGTTTCTAAAACAAATAAAATAACATGAGAATTAACATTTTACATTCGAGACGGGTCAAGACCAACTCAATTTTCGTCTCTCTTTGGAGATGAGAATCGAGACGAGACGAAAAGTATCGTAAACATTTCCCTTCTTGTCTCGATTATCGAAATAGTGTATGTCCATTCTTTAAGTAACAATTGCTCTGTAGACTGAATCTCATAGGCTATTTCGTTACATTATATTTCAGAGCTCATTGAATTATGCTATGTGTAGGTATTTTGTAGCAAAGCTTTTATATTTACCTCTGCATATCCTAAAAATTAGTTTATTATATGCCTTAGTGTTGCGTGATATTCAGTTATATTTATTACAGTTATTTTCCTTAAAACATACAGTAGAATACTTTCTACATGAAACTTCAATGGAACGTTGTATTTTAGTTTAAAATGTTGGTAGTTGCAGAGGTGTGTCTTGAAGCAGTAGCGTAGCCAGGATGTGTGTTTGGGGGGGCAAGTGCTGTTACAGGCACATATAGAAAAATTACAAACAAAAAATATATAAACATAAAAATATATAAAAAATTACAATCATCAGAGTACCAAAGTACATTATCGGACCTCTTTGGGGGGGCCGGCCCCTCCGGGCCCCCTTCCCTACGCCACTGTCTTGAAGGTACTGAACCCTTTCCCCGAAATCTCTATTTTTAAGTAAGTTTTGCCAAATTTTTAACAGCAAGTTTAAAACTTTTATTATTATTATTATTATTATTATTATTATTATTATTATTATTATTATTATTATTATTATTATTATTATTATTATTATTATTATTATTATTATTATTATATCAACACCGTGTATAATCTTTAAAAGATATACGGTTTGCATCTGAATAGTAAAAGCTAATTGACTGTCGATCTCGGTCGTCGAGAAGTCTTCAGGAGGGAAGGACATCGGTCACGTTCTGGGTTTGAGTTCCGAAGGGGCAAGTTTTCGGGCTCGAGCCAAAAATTGTTAAGAGTTATAGGCTTCAGCCAAACATGTTCAAAACAGCTGGGACCGGGTTTAGGCTTGTCAACGGGTCGAGCGGCTCGGCTTACAGCTCATTCACTATCGAACCGAACCAAGAAGTGAGCCGAGCCAACAGCTCACCCAACCGAGCCGATTTGAGCCATCGGCTTAGTTGAGCTGAATCGAAACGTGCCGATGGACTAATTTCAACTTAGCTGGCTTGAACCGGTTTACATGAGCCGAGTAGGGTACCCATCCCAACCGAGAAAGCTCGAGCCATCGGCTCAATTGAGCTGAGTCGATGGCTCGTTCCAACTGAGCCGGATCGGGTCATCGGCTCATCCCAACCGAGCCGACTCGAGATGTTCGCTCAGTTGATACGAGCAGAGCCGGTTGATATCGCTAGCCGAGTTGGTCTTCTGCTTGGGCTCAAAAATTCGACAGTGCAGGTCTCAACCTTGATTTTAAGAACTACAGTATATACTTATATTGGTGATTACGACACTTGAGGCTGTCTCGTAATAATAAAAAAAAAACCCTTGTCTTCTCGTTATCTAGACGAGACGAGAGACACAAAAATTGCCCCAGGAGATGCACTAAAATTACGAGACGAGACGCACCCCTGTCGTGAGCAGCACTAAAAAGTATTCCATATTAGTGCTTACATTTCTCATGGCTTTCGCTTTCCAGTCTAATCAGGCCATTATTTAAAAAAGTTAAAACGAGCTGAACGAGCGAGCGAGCCATTATCAAACTCGACTCAACTCGAAACTCGCCCTGGAAAACAGCTCGACCTTGATCGCTACGCGGTAAACGATTCGTCTTTAGTCTGGTTACGTTAGGTTTCTTTGTCTCCGCTTGCAAACTTGTATGTTATATTTCTTCGATTCAAAATGTCTTTCGTTTTTCTTTTATGATGTCCGAAAAGTTTACATTAATAACTTGAGTTTTCCTTAAACCGTTGGTTCACAAGTTTGTATTTTCTCCACACGAAACTACAAATATGACAGATTTAATTCTCATACTCTCTATTTCTTTCAAAGCAGTCGCCATTACCTGGTCAAAGACTTATTTCCACCATGATTCATATTAACCAAAATAAATTCATTTTTTGGAAGCGGAATTTTCACTTTCCGGATTTCGGAAAATTATGGAATTCAGTTAAACTCCATAATTCAGAAGCATTCCGGAACTTGGGAAGAATCCGGAATTTAGATAATTCCGGAATTGAGAAAAATTCCGGATTTCGAAAAAAATCCGGATTGTTCCGAATTCCGGAATGTAAACGAAATCAGAAATTTCTAAATTCGGGATTTTTCCGATTCCGGAATTATTCCAAAATCGGAATTTTCCGAATTCCGGAATTTGTCCGGTTTTACTTTCGGGAGTCCGGAAAGTAATATTCCGGAATTGGCTATCTCTAGTTTGTACACAACCTTTCAGAACACTAAGCTAGTAGCTGTCTACAAACAAACAAGTAATGCAAAGCATTTTGTATCCTGCAATACGTCATGTATTAAAATCCGACAGCAGTTTCAGTATCTATCCTGAAATTTGCATGTATCTAGTTACTGGAAGCTGAGGTATGAAGAATTGTATTGTGTCTTAAGTTTTTGTGTCTTATACAACCCTGCAAACCACTGAATATCTAAACGGCTTTCGTTAAATCCAAGTTGTAGTACTCACAGTTACATCCATTTGTGTCTGTATGATCGTGTTACTAATGCATACTATAGGACAGCGTTACTAAGTCTTTCTCTGCTCTCCGGTAAAGTTGTTATACGATCTACTACAGAATAAAGAACCAATTATCAATTTAACGAAGTTGTTGTATTACTACTCCGCCTCTGTCAACTCTGGTCGATCTCGTTGACCCGACATATTTGCTTTTTTATACCCCTTCCTTCGTTTACTGAACTAAACAGTAACTATTCTGAAATATACTACTGCGCATGCCTCGTAGATAAATATTTCTGATGCCAATAGTTTCCGTTTTGTCCAAGGAATGTTCTTTTCCTTATTCCCAGCATGACACTTTTATTACATTATATGAAGAGCATGTAGGTCTAAATACCTCATGTATTACATAGAATGTAGGTTTAACTCTTTCAGCAAAGAAGAAACATGTGATCATAGTATACAACCCACAGAAGTGATAGCTGGCAATACAGTGGTCGTAATCCCTAACGACACAGAGTGAGCATTGCCCTGCACGCTGGTCTAGTGGCTAGCACGTGCGCCCTTGGTGCATGGTGTCCCGGGTTCGATTCCCGGCGGGAGAGCATTTATGATTTTTAACTGTCCTCGATGTTTCTGTGTTCGTGTCCCTGTCGTTATAAGTTCTTAGAAAAAGCAAGTTAAACGAGTGAAGCAAGTAAAATTAGCAATAAGTAAGTTACTAAAACACATTCGGTGAGTCAGTTAAAAAAAAAAAGTGGACAATGAACTGGCTGTTCGCGCCGTCCATGCGAGTTCGAATCTATCTCGGCTTGATTTTTTATCCATTTGAGAGAAAGTATTGTTTCTTTTCGCTAAGGTTGTCTCTTTTCGTATTTTTCGCCGTCGTTCACAATTAAAGTAACTGGCTATTCTTATTCTCTCTACGAATGATGGATCTTCTCTTTGGCTTCATGTCAAACATGCACACGTAATGAAAAGACGCTGTCGATGATAATAATAATAATAATAATAATAATAATAATAATAATAATAATAATAATAATAATAATAATAATAATAATAATAATATGAAATATTACTAGCTAACTCGTGTGTGTATTTCGACAATATAATTTTATATTATTATGTGGAAATAAGTAAGGCTGGCTGGCGCCCGCCCCCCTAATTTTTTCGATGCGCCTTATGGGTCCACGGTGTCCAACGTTGGTCCCATCTCAGTATCACCTCCTGTTCTCTCGATATAAGTTATCGACATTTTGCCTAAAGAGGGCTCTGCTTGGCTCCATGACTACCCACGGCAATGACTCTTCGTTCATTTTTCATTGAAATCGCTTATTTTTCTGAGTACTATGAGTGCATACTGTCCAACGTTGCTCCCATCACTCAACAGTTTCCCGTTCTCTCGATATAAATTGCTAATATTTTGTTTGTAAGGGAGATATGGCGTTACAATCATTACGTTTGAAAAAGAATTGAGGAAGATATTGCCTTGCCACAAACAACACCTATTATTATTATTATTATTATTATTATTATTATTATTATTATTATTATTATTATTATTATTATTATTATTATTATTATTGTTTTACTTACCACTAATGTTGCCTACCGTTATTTGCAATGCAATGTGTTACTAAAAAGCAAATCAAATAACACTCCTCGCCATTCACGCTCTCTCTGCGTTAGAGGAAAGCACATTTATTATATTATTCTTTCAAATAACACGTTTCACAAGTTACTTCACTTTCAATGTGTAATTTCATATCATCACTAGCAATCATCTTGTTCCGATACGAAAATAACCCCCTCCTTCAAAAAAAAAAAAAAGCCTGACCGTAGCGAAAGAGCGTGAACATTCTTTATGCGATTAATCGGGTCCAATATTTCAATAAGTCTCTGCACACAAATATTTCAGTAAAAGAGGAAAAATTATTCAAACTTTCTGAATACCCATTTATGGGGGAAATTGGTTCCCTTCGAAGTTTTTAAGAGTTTAAAGGGCCGCCATTTTGAACATTTTCGTCTGATTATTCTGGTTAACGAACTGAAGATATTTCAACAATTAATGTTTGTGCCAAGTTTCATCTCAATCCGCTGAAAATTAGGGTGGTTACGGCATTCACAAATAGCGTTATATATATATATATATATATATATATATATATATATATATATATATATATATATATATATATACAGATAGATAGATAAACAGACACACAGAGGGAGAGAGAAAAAGTGTTTTGCTCCCTTCTCGCACCTGTGGTGCGTCAGAGCTAAACAGGGCCCCTTTGTAAACGTATTGACCAGCCTGACCTAAACACAAACCTCTTACTTGCTAACGTAGAAACGTGGTCGGGAGGTGTAAGGCATGTAGAAATTGTATTTTTAATAACCATGAGTATGGTTTACTTCCATGTTTTTCTTTTTACTTTTTGCAGCTACATCGGAACGTTCAATTTTTATTCTTTTCTAATTGCAAATGGCGTTTACATTCAAAATATGAGGAATTTTGGTGGCATTTGTTCGGATATTCTTCTCTTTTGAAATGAAGAAAAGAATAAAAGCAATACGCAAACACAAAAAGTATTATCAGTACTAAACCTTACCAATAATAATTGCTACGAAAGACTAAATACGATCTCTTTTACCATCTCTCATGAGCTGCATGTATTATAAACAAAAATTTTTTAAAATGTCCTCACCGAAGATTCGAACTGGTGACCTTTGCATTTGTAAGGCAGCACCTTAGCCACTACACCAACATCATAGCATGTTGAGCGTTTAGTTTTCGGCGTATTTGTTGTATTTGTGTTTTATGTTCCCACTTCAACAATTTTTACTCTTTTTTCTAAGTTTAACAGCTGTTTCTGGCTTTCTCTTTCGGTGTCGTCCTTTATTTACATTATGCGCTATTCGTATTCACAGCTTGTGTCCCTCTGCAATGTCTTATTCAGATTAAACTTTTCTTTTTGCCCCTCAGTAAATATTTGATTGATTTAATTCTCATACTCTTCACGGATGGAGCGCAGGAATGTCAGACTCGAAAAATAGGTGTACATTTACTTTCCTGACAGATCATACCAAATTTCACAAAATTAAATCCCCACGTTAAGCGGGTTTGCATATCCAGGCTCCTAACTATGAAAACATTTACGCTCACTCCAACCTCAATCATTTCACGAATTCAACCTGTTTTACGTATGTTATTAGGACATAATATCGATTGTGATTTATTCTAAATACACTTTTATACATTGCAAGAGCTGTAACGTCCAAACATTTACTGAGAACTCATAGTCGTATCGGAATAAACAAAAGCGAGTATGGAACAGTAAACTGCTTTCACAAGAGGCAAAAGAAGATGTGCAAAGGCATACAAAACGGTCGAGTGGTTTGGGTCGATACACTATCAATCACATGTTTGTGTGTTCAAACCCGGTAGTAAGTTGTTTCTTTTTTAAGTGTCTTCATCCGGAGGCTGAAAATATTTCTTTGAGTAACTCATTGAAAACTTCTTTTGTTTCAAATTCGATTAGAACGGAACATTATATGAATTGCGAATCTTAAATCCATAGCTAAAAAAAAAAAAAAAAAAAAAAAAAGAAAAAGAAAAGAAAGAAAAAAAGAAGTATACTCACTACTCCATTATCCTCTGATTTGTAACGAAGAACTATTTATAAACAGTGGTGACTTCAGAAAATTATCCTCGGGAGGAATTTCAATATGTGGGTGGAGGGCAAACATTGGTAGTCCACATTGAGCACGATCGAATATATGGTCCTGAAGGCGGAAATTTCTTAGCTCGAAGGGGTCTCAAATTCTCCGTCAAATCACGTCCTGAAAGTATCATTGCTTAAAAGCTTTTCGTAGCAAATATAATATTACACTTGTTTCTCGTTCTACATTTAGAATTGGTAAAATAATAACTTACAGAGGATTATAATAAAAGCATAAAAATTACAATACCAATCATGTATAAATTATCCTGTAAGTTACCAACTTTGGGTCAGATTAAAACTCAAATATTTGTTTTCGTATTGCACTTAGAAGTAAGTCCTCTCTATATAATCCTGATTGGAAAGCCATTTATAACTCTAATTAATTAATCAATATTTATACAAATATTTTTTTATTTTACTATTTTTACTATTCAATATTATATACACTTCATTTCCAAAATCAAAATCTCGAAAATGTATATTGTACGAGTGCAGATTCGGAAATAAATGATTATTTATCATATATATTGGTCTCTATTCGAAATTCTATTTAATCGAATCCGACAAGAACACAGACAGAAACATTGAGAATAGGTGAAAGAAAAGAGAAAAAAAGGTGCTGTACGCAGCGGAGACTCGAACTTAGTTCGATTGGTGCTTTATATGCCGAATGTCTTAGACCACTCGGCTATGGTAACAACTAGTGATTGCAGCAAAGGCTTCGAGTAGTAGTTCTTATTACAGAATAACGTTTTATATTGCCTAAAATTTAAACCTAATTTACTTTGATATAATATATCTATTAATTTGTTTCATGAACACGTTTTCGTTACTTTGATGAATGATGTATGTTGTTGATATAGATTCTATTACACATTCTTTCGTAAATATTATAGAAAGTATCAGGGTTATTTATGATCTTTCATGGAAATTGACTGGCGCATGCGCAGTACACAGACAGTTCAATTGGAAGGCGAGGAAGGAAACGCTAACACACTGTTAGAATGTTTCATCGCTGTGAAGTATAAAGAACAGCTAAAATGAATTTTACTCTTGTCATTGCGTAAAGAATCACCAGGTTAATGTTTGTCCAAGTTCTCACTGATCAACTGGACTCATGAAAAATAATTAATATTGTCATTACTGGACAATATGAAGAATAAAGAACGTAAATTACACCACATTGCTCTCGAATTCGAACCTAGCTAAGGAAGGAACACTAAACAAAATGTGATTTATTCATTCGAATTGAGATAATTCAATGAAACTAGAAATTACACAATCAAAAGGAAAAACATTGTTAAAAAGGCAATAATACTTTTATCCGAGATGTAAAATAAAGTTATTAATTAACTGAAATGAAAGTAATATTGGGCATGATATAGAGTAAGAAAAAAAAGTAAATGTATTCTTAGAAACGTTCAAAGTAAATTCACAAATACTTTTTGAAGATATACTACTCTTCCTTAACGTTTTAACGAACTAATAAGTAAACAAGCAAAGGAAAAAAATGAAGAACGAAAGTATTGCTCTTGAAAAAATATAATAAATAAATGAAACTTAAATAAATGTTTACACAAAAAATAACACACTAGTACTTCGTGTAATCACCTCCAGAGTCAATAACTTCTTGAAGTCTGGAGGGGATACTAGATACAAGTCTCGAGCAATACGACGGTGTGTCACGAAAATGTTGCCATAGTTCCATAACATGATTTTGAAGAAGCGTTTGGTCTCTGTCTTCACGTCTCTCTTCCCATTCTTGCACCATGTAGGCCCAGAGATGTTCAATTGGGTTCAAATCTGGGGAAAGATGGGGCCACTCAATACAAATTAACTCTGGATGTTCACTTAGCCACTCTCGTGTTTGCCGGGAAGTGTGAACAGCACTGTTGTCATGCATAAATATACATTCTTCCTGTTCGGGGAAGTTTCTTTCTAAGGACGGTAACAACGTATTTTCGAGGATATTAATGTAAACACTGCTGTTCATTCTCTCAGGCACCGCAACCAAATCTCCAGGACCAGCAGCCGTCACGTATCCCCAAAAGTGTGCTGATATTCGTCCTGAACAAGAAGTTCTGATAATATTTAGTTCAGCATACCTGGTTCCGCGCGGTCTATACAATATAACTCTGCCTTGTTGGTTAGACTTGAAAACCTTCTCGTCGGTCCAGATGACTAAGTCCCAATATGACTGAGGTTGGGTTATGTTATTCTGTGCCCATTCCATTCGTCTGGCCTTGTGAGTTTCAGTCAGGAGAGTCTTCCTAGCGGGTCTTGAACAGTGTAGACCAGCCCCCAATAATCTTCTTCTTATTGTTTCGTGAGAACAATTATATTCTCTGGCTTTGTCCAAGAGGATTGACGTGTGGCGTAGAGGTCTGTTGATTACTTCTGTAACTAAAGCTTGATCTTGAGCTGCAGTTGTCACTTTTGGCCTTCCACTTCTTGACCGAGACCTGAACCATTCACCACCTTCTTCATGTCGCTGAACCCATTTCTTGACCGTTTTCTTGTCACATCCCAGATCTCTAGCAATCTGAGGCACAGTTTGTCCCATTTTTGCTCGGCCTATGATTTCTCCTCTCAGAGCAACAGACAGTTCTCCACAACCTTTAGAGCGAGGCATTTTCAGAACCTGTTAGAAATTTGCGTTCTGGCGTGTATGACAAATGTCGGTAAAGTGCATCTTTCTGTTTCTACTGCGCATGCACCAGTCAGTTTTCATGAAAGATCATAAATAATCCTGACAATTGTTGTAATATTTATTGAACGAATACGTAATAGAACCTATATTAACATCATTCGTCAAAATAAAGAATACCGTAAACATAAAACAATTTCAACAGACTATTACATCAGGCCAAAATAGGCTTAAACTTCAGAGAATACAAAATAAATTTAATACTGTAACAAAAGATTGAACACGAAACACGCTTACTATATTTTCAACTTGTGACATTAGCCGAGTGGACTAAGGCATTCGGCTAGAGATTCTGAGGCACCATTCACGTTTAGTTCGAATCCCACCACAGTACAATTTGGTTTTACCTCTTCTTGACGTTTCTGTTTGTGATCCTGCCGGATTCTATTAATTATAACTTCGTAATACGCTAAAATATACGTAATATTTGAAATTCTTAACCTCCCATTTTTACACTTTTCAAGCTCAGTTGAGAAGAAAGAGGGAAAATGAAAGTACAAACATTTACAATAATTACTTAGCATTTACTGTCATTGTAATTGTGGATATTTTATTTATGAAAATGTATAATGAACTAAAAATATATTTAGTAGGTCACATGTCTCTATTTTTCGATTCTAACTTGAAAGTTACAGTTTAGGCGTTGACACATCAAAGACCCAAGGGTTGTAACCCCTCCCATTGAAACTTTTATATTCTATTGAAATAAAAAGTGTTCCAGTTTATAATCTTGGAAAAGCAACAATCACTGTGTGTGGAGGACGATTTATTTATACTACGATTTATCACTTCCAAATGTGTCGAAGATGTGACTGTATATTGTGCATAATCATTCAAAAAATATAACACAACAAAGGGACTTCGTAAACCCTTCACGCCACCGCAGGAGGAGGAAGTGCGTCCCGCCGTCCCTCGGTTCGGAACTACTGCTTGTGAGGGAAACATTCTAACAGTGTGTTAGCGTTTCCTTCCTCGCCTTCCAATTGAACTGTCTGTGTACTGCGCATGCGCCAGTCAATTTCCATGAAAGATCATAATAACCCTGATACTTTCTATAATATTTACGAAAGAATGTGTAATAGAATCTATATCAACAACATACATCATTCATCAAAGTAATGAAAACGTGTTCATGAAACAAATTAATAGATATATTATATCAAAGTAAATTAGGTTTAAATTTTAGGCAATATAAAACGTTATTCTGTAATAAGAACTACTACTCGAAGCCTTTGATGCAATCACTAGTTGTTACCATAGCCGAGTGGTCTAAGACATTCGGCATATAAAGCACCAATCGAACTAAGTTCGAGTCTCCGCTGGGTACAGCACATTTTTTTTTACCTGTTCTCAATGTTTCTGTCTGTGTTCTTGTCGGATTCGATTAAATAGAATTTCGAATAGAGACCAATATATATGATAAATAATCATTTATTTCCGAATCTGCACTCGTACAATATACATTTTCGAGATTTTGATTTTGGAAATGAAGTGTATATAATATTGAATAGTAAAAATAGTAAAATAAAAAATATATTTGTATAAATATTGATTAATTAATTAGAGTTATAAATGGCTTTCCAATCAGGATTATATAGAGAGGACTTACTTCTAAGTGCAATACGAAAACAAATATTTGAGTTTTAATCTGACCCAAAGTTGGTAACTTACAGGATAATTTATACATGATTGGTATTGTAATTTTTATGCTTTTATTATAATCCTCTGTAAGTTATTATTTTACCAATTCTAAATGTAGAACGAGAAACAAGTGTAATATTATATTTGCTACGAAAAGCTTTTAAGCAATGATACTTTCAGGACGTGATTTGACGGAGAATTTGAGACCCCTTCGAGCTAAGAAATTTCCGCCTTCAGGACCATATTCGATCGTGCTCAATGTGGACTACCAATGTTTGCCCTCCACCCACATATTGAAATTCCTCCCGAGGATAATTTTCTGAAGTCACCACTGTTTATAAATAGTTCTTCGTTACAAATCAGAGGATAATGGAGTAGTGAGTATACTTCTTTTTTTCTTTCTTTTCTTTTCTTTTCTTTTTCTTTTTCTTTTTTTTTTTTTTTTTTTTAGCTATGGATTTAAGATTCGCAATTCATATAATGTTCCGTTCTAATCGAATTTGAAACAAAAGAAGTTTTCAATGAGTTACTCAAAGAAATATTTTCAGCCTCCGGATGAAGACACTTAAAAAAGAAACAACTTACTACCGGGTTTGAACACACAAACATGTGATTGATAGTGTATCGACCCAAACCACTCGACCGTTTTGTATGCCTTCACATATCTTCTTTTGCCTCTTGTGAAAGCAGTTTACTGTTCCATACTCGCTTTTGTTTATTCCGATACGACTATGAGTTCTCAGTAAATGTTTGGACGTTACAGCTCTTGCAATGTATAAAAGTGTATTTAGAATAAATCACAATCGATATTATGTCCTAATAACAAACGTAAAACAGATTGAATTCGTGAAATGATTGAGGTTGGAGTGAGCGTAAATGTTTTCATAGTTAGGAGCCTGGATATGCAAACCCGCTTAACGCGGGGATTTAATTTTGTGAAATTTGGTACGTAGCAGAACGCCGCCTTGTTTTCTCGTCACGACCCTGGAAGTAGCTGAAATTATTACTTATTTGGCTGCCAGCATAATCCATGTGTTTGCTTCTGTACGCCCTATTTCGTTCCTACACCAAGCCCTACACATATCTGAATAAGAACAAATGAGGTAGACGCAAAATTATCTTGGGCCCAGAAGTGTAAAATGATATCTAAATATAGGGCTGCCCAAGAGGGTCACCTAGTTGCCCTAGCTCCACTCTCTGCTAACTATACGATTTTCTCTAAGAGGAAGAAGTAGGATAGTTTAAATATAATTCTTATGATTCTTAAAAATTCAGTGCTGTGTTAATCTATTTAAAATAAGATGCTGTCATCGTGTGAGCAAGACGAGATAATTCTTTTCTTCGATTACACTCATCCCTTTCTGTTGAACACGCTTTGGTGCTAAATTTAAGCATATTATTCTAATCAATAGAAACTTCCATTCAGCTTTCATCCTTTTACGTTGTAAAAGAAAAGTTTCTTATACTCTCTCATAGAAAAAGCATTCCCTAAGATTGCAATGAATAAATCATTCTTTCATTCACCTTGTTGAAGTTAGGAAAATAGTCTAAAATCCAAGGACAGCCCATTTGTACGTACTTTTCGTACAGCTCTGTTTTTACTGGGTTTGATTACATTTGATGATGGGAAAAGACTAAATAATGACATTAGAGTGATATGAACCAAATACAAATATCTGAGTGTGGATAAGCCTGCACTAACCTTTAAAATCCGACATATTTACGTTGTGTAATTCTTCGGAGATAACCTCAGACAATGAATCAAATGGTGTCAAATGTAATGATTATATACATATGATTCCTGCACTATTCGATTTTTCCCGTTTTGCCTTATGACCTCTAGCAATGGAATTTGCATGTAAAACCTGTTATCACTTGCCATCTTGATGTAAGGCAGAACGGGAAATCTCGATGTGCATTTTCCCGTTTCGCCCTACGAACTTTATGTTGATAGCCTTTCAAATGCATTCATAGATATAATTTAATTTGTTTATTCATATTGCAAAATAAGTACAGTAACTACAAGAAGTACAGAAAATCTATTCAAGATGCTATTTATCCCATATGTGTACAATGAGCAACAGCATCTAAATATTGCATTAGATAAGTCTGTTACTACTCATTCTACATTTCAAAGTACGCATGCGAATGCTTAATTGTATCCACTTTATATTTATGAGGTCTTGCAACATGTTCTGCTAAAAGCGTGGCCATCGAAGCTTCATTTTCTTATTGCTCCTGCTTCAGTAACTGAATTAGCCTATATATATTGAGGTGAGAATTCCCAACACTTCTATTTAACATTGAGTTCCAACCCTCTTCTCGATTTGTGATCCTGTCCTCTTCATTATCAAAATGTTTTCAAATAGGTCCAAAATGGTTCCAAATAAATGGCAATCAAGGTGGTTCCAGAGATGAAGTAAATAAGTCGCTTGAAGAATTCTCAATTAAGTAATTACCAATAGAATAATTATAAACATAATGAGCTTACGTAATAATTACTATTGCAAACTGAATTTCATAATTGGCAGCACATTGTCATACTATAAAGTATTTGAAACAATTAGAAGCTGCAACAGCATAAAACACATTTGAGCCAAGTTTACAAGGCAGACCTCCACACTTGTAACAAGTCTCCCACCCTTGTTACAAGTTTACATTTGATGTATCTTTTAGCCTACCCACCATAAGAGTGGGACGTAAAACTTAAAGATCTCATTTCTTAGATTTATTAAACATGACAGTTTTGTGAATAAATAAATTAACAATAATATATAAAAAAGCTCAAGCGTTTCTGTACCTTATCCTTTCACAGGGACCCCAAACACTTCTAATATGTAAGTATTTCTCTTCTATTTACTGCTATTCGACCAGTCTTCGGGGGCCGCGGTGGCTCAGTGGTAGAGCGTTCACCTCTGGTGCATGGAATCATTGGTTCGATCCCAGCTTGCGTCAAGTGAGCTTTGTGGTGGACAAACAATGTATGCGTGGGTTTTCTCGCTGTTCTCCCGTTTCCTCCAATTTCCTTCATTCCACCATTTCATTCATTTCTCATCTTCACCTTCTCCTTTAGCCTAACCGGCATAACCGTGGGACGTAAAACTCAAAGATTTCATTTCATTTCGTATGAGATAACTTTCAATCTGCTCATTTTTCGGAGGATACATGTATTCACCAGATGAAGATTCAAATTCATCACAAATTAGAACAACAGTGACCTTACACCCTTCACTGCAAGTGCAATATTATTTTGACTCGCGACGATAGCTTATCCGATGAATATGTTCTTCGTAACACAGTAACCTTCCCCTTCGTTTTTATGCAGGGAAAGATACAACCATATTACAGACTTAAACACACTTGCACTTACACACTTTCAAGTGACGAACTCAGTACTGATCAGGAACTTCTACTCATGAGACTCAGCATGAAACTACTTTAGAAATATACAGATATTTAAATGAGACATCTAATCGAAAACCTGTTCCCTGATTGACTCCTAATATCAATCATCTTACAGAAAACGAAGTTACACAAAAATTCCAAAATCCCTTCCCCCCGCCTGCTCTACCCTTGCAAATGCGTACAAATAATCTAATTACATGAATATAAACATTAATTCTTATGTCTTTTCAATAATTTATCACTCTGACAAGAGCGGACTTGCCTATCTGGCTACCCGGCAATCGCCAACATGATAAAGAAGAAAGTATATTTCTAGGAAAAATATTTTGTTTGAAAATTTAATCTTACTGTCTATGCTAGATAGATGCTTTCAACATCTAGTGCTAGATTGTTTAAATTTTTTCCATGCACACTATCTTTAAAAAATCAAAGAAGGGTTGTTTTGATTATAATGTATAAAATATGGTTAAAATGTATCAGAATAATAAGTACAGCATTGTCGATAATTATACTTATGATTCATATACATTTATTATTATGTGTTGCGTATGCTACCTTATTGAGGCTTTGGTCTTCGCAGTACGTGAATTTAGATTAATAGGTTGTACAAAATGTACCTATAAACTATTAATAAGGAAGCAAAAATCATTTATGAAAGTCAATTTATTTGACTTTGCGTTTTCATGGATATGAATGAAAGAAAAAAAAAACTCAAAGAAAATATAAGATTAAACTCAGACATCATTATACAATATATAGTTTAGCAATAAATTCACAACTGTGTATCCAATTAGGCAAATCAGAGTATTGCAATGGATGATTAATATCATTTTTTAAAATTATTTTAACGTATTAGCATTTCATTTTTTTAAATACTACATTCTTCATTTGCTGTAGGCAGAGGGTGAAAATCCCGACTTTTCTGTAAATTTTGTCTAATTTTAAAGGCGCTATTACAAATTTTAATAGAGTTTTTCTTCATATTGAATTTGGACACCTTCCCTCCGAAATGAAGTCAAGGTCACGTTTCTGGCTGTAAGTATTAAACAAGTTTAATTAACATATAAGAAGCGAACCCTATTTGGCAGGATATGGGTTGAAGGTCCAGCTTCCCATTCCACTCTCCGGTTACCCTTGTATATTTACCCCTATTTTAAGTTCCTTGTTGCTTCCATTTTTCTTAAATGTCAACTTTACCACGTAAACCTATTCTCCCTTTGGGTTGTGGAAGAGTTTATTCTTTTTTCTCCCCTATCTAAGTATAGTCGTACACTTTTTGCTTTGAAATTTTTTGTAGACTAATGAACGTTGGGATCAGACTGTCTGATATTGAAATTTGTGCAAGAATGTTTTCATTACGCAATAAATGAAACATGATTATAAGAGATATCACTTTAATTTGTCCTTTTTCTTTACACGTAAATAGTGAACGTCGGCTAGGATTTTTCCACTCTTTAAAACTTTTCTGCACTCCTGATCCGAGTTCAGTTATTTCCGAGGAGTTACAATTCTATTTCTGTAGACAGAATAAACGATTGTCGTTGAGGTTAAAAGAAATACAATACATGTATGGTGGACAGTGTTAAAAGCAGGGGTAAAAGTGGGTCTGGAAAGGTAGGAGGACGCATGACGTCACGCTGTCTCCCGTACCCATTGTAATTGCTTTAGAAAGTGGAAGGACGCCACATATATTTTTTGAAAGGTGGGGACGACGTCCGCCCGCGTTCCCTCTCACTTTTACCCCTGGTTTGTACTGTTTTACGTACAAAAACAGACATTTACGCACGCCAGAAGTTGTAGGACTATGTTTACGTCGGTTTTTTTTTTTTATGTGATTAGGTGTAACTTTGTTACCGTGAATTAATTTAGGGCGTTGAAAATCCGGATTCCTGACCCATGATGGTGGGATTCGTGGGTCAAACTTTTGATGGTGGGCGAAAGTTTGCAAGTCCACCCTTGCCTTGTGATCATTAATTCTAAGTTCTGAATTCCAGTTCATTACATTGTTACCTTCTTTTTCAATGAAACTTGTTTCTTTTGAGTTTCCCAGTATCCTTCTGTTGAACATTTTAATTACATTTACATTTGCTAAAGCATGGCTACCAATATGTGAAAATTATTGAAAGGCGAAAGGGGAATTCCCGTTTTGCCTTAAGATAACAAATCATTAAGTACCAATGTTTGACGTTTCCTGTGATAAGAATCATAAGGCAAAACGGGAAAAGGCAAACAGTGAAGACACATATATATATATATATATATATATATATATATATATATATATATATATATATATATATATATATGCATGCATGTGAATCATAGTGAAATGTTTCTAGAATATAAAGTAGAAACCGAACAACCACACATTCTCTATGATAACATCATATGACCCATTATCAAACCAGGGACTATCCACGTCAGAGGTGAGTAATTTACAACTGAGCCACCGTGTCTCCCAAGCTCGATAATATATTAGCCTCATGATCAAGAGATTTGAATTCAATTCACAGAAACGTAGGTCTAATTAAGGTTTGCCTCAGTCATACAACGCAAATGTTAGAATAACATAATAGAACAGACGTGTCCTCGTTTCTTGTCCATGCTTCCTTGACCTATCTATACTCGCCAGTATCTTTCTATGTACGATGTAAAAGCCGAGGAAGACTTAGAAAATATAGCTGTTCTACACGCACTTTAATAAGTAATGTTTAAGTCTTCGATCTTGAGATTTTTCTTCAATGTCTGTAATATTAATATCACGATTCATGAAGAATTGATTTCGTGAAAATTACTTATCTAAGAATTAGAGCAATTACCCTTCCTTATTATTAAGTTAATTTCCAGTAAAATGGAAATCATCTTTCATTAGGGATAAATATTGTGTTCATTTTGACTACATTTACATTTGCTAAAGCATACTATTAAGAATTCTTAAATTCTTTCATTAAAGCTAAAATATATTTTAAATTCTTCTAGTTTGCATACTTTATAAAGCCACTTAAAAAATAAAGTGCAGCGTAGTCATGCTTATAAAATGTCTCCCATATGTGCTTGCGAAATGGAGATTCTTTCTTCGTAAACAGCAAGGTTTCTTAAGCAATAACAGATGAGATGGCTTTCGTAGTAAATCATATTCGACCTCTATATATATTAAAAAACAAGTTCCCTTCTTCTTCCCCTCCTTTAGAGAGGGAAACTTTTAGGTATACTCATGTCCAAAATTATTGTCGCATGTCTATAAATATGTTGTCGTAGAAATATAATTTGATAACGAATTCGCCCGGTATTTCTTATAATGTTAGTATGTGTATAACCGGCAAAGACATGTGTGTGGCAAATTTCATATCAAAATAGCAGTAAATAAGAACAATAAAACGAAAATAAAACTTTCTTGTCCATGAATCAACGTTTTGCTTTACTCATTCTAATTTTCGTATTTATAATTCTTTTCCTATGAAATTTACCACAAATACATATTTCCCGATTATACACATAGTATTAGTATTAAAAATACCCCGCTAAATCATTATCAAATTATATTCTTACAAGACAGTTATAGATATTCGACAATCATTTTGAACATGAGTGTACATATATATTATACAGGCGTGGACCCAAGAGGGACTATAGTCCTCCTTGACGCTCAGGTATATACTGGATAAAATGGGCTTCAATCCTGCTTTACACTGGATAAAGCGGCAAACTATGATTTAGCCCCTCCCTTGATCATATTCTGGATCCACCAATATATATATATATATATATATATATATATATATATATATATATACCGGGTACGCATGATAAATTTACCACAAAACTTACTTATACCTAAACATAGTCATTATTTTTAAACTTGTTCAAAAATATTTCCATTTGTTGCAATAATAGGATTGATTCGACTTTAAAATCTTGAGCACGCTTTAATTAACTTCCCTTTATCTATGAACACCATGAAGTCTTTTGGTCTTTAATAGCCAACCCATTGCAATTTCTCTCTCACAAATGCTCTCTTTTTCATTAGAGGTAGAAGAAAATCAGAGGTTTAACTTCTTTAAGAGTTTTCAGTTGTGTTAGCAGCTTTTGCATTTTCAAAGCGCCTTTTCATTGTCTGCTGTGTCATGAATTGTGTGCTCTTCTAACACCATTGATCTGTATCTTATCTTCAGCAACAATCTTGGGAATTATTGAGTCCGATAGTTTCCTTGCTATGTAGTGCGTTCACTTTCCAGGATATTAATTGATGATCTGGATTCTCTGGAGATTATCTGGAGTATAGTAAGAGAAGTCTCTCAGAGTTGAATTTCCGTTTCATAAGTAATTTAACATCTTAGAGAGTGAAACTTTGAAATCTAGAATGTTTATCATTTCACTAATAGAGTATGAACTGGCACATAGGCCACTATGAAACACTAGATATAGTTCTAATTTTTTGTCAGGTAGGCATAGCGTAATTCAAGGACGAATGAGTTCCCTAAAATATGTCTAATTTCAATACTCAGAACTATCTCGATTATATTTATTAGTATACATATCTACAGTACAACAGGCAATATATTCATTTATTTGATGAATTTCCAAACACAACTTATTACGTTTATTTATTCTAGTATTATTAAAGTCATGATCTTAGACAATAATAATGGAGGAGGAAGAATATCGGCCAAGGATTAATGTATTTTAAGATACCATCAGGTATTCGAGGGGACATTTATCACTGAACTTCAACTATATAGGATTGAAAGAGAAGCACTCTGTCGGCTAGATATCATCTCTCACTGTTTTCGTTCTCTGACGATAAACGTTGAAGCCAGAAATGACAAATTCTAACCACTTCTGCTTTGAGTAGAGAGTTAACAAAGAAGATGGAACTTATTCTTACAACAAATCGCATTTTGATAGTATTTACCGGGTTTGCTCTACGGAAATAACTATTGAAACAGGAAATAATAGTATACTTGAACCAGGGGCGGATCCAGGGGGGCGATTGGGGCCGAAACTTTCTTATTTTATATATATAAATAAAACCCATCCCAAATTTTGGAGCCCTTAAAAGTAGCAGTATGACAACCCACCGCTTCCCCCAGAAGTCGGCCCTGGATCCGCCCCTGATTTGAACCGCTTCCTATTTTGATACAGTGTTCTGGATAGTAATGGTATGTTGCCCTGAGACGCTGAATCGTTAGCAAAAAAAAAAAAAAAAAAAAAAACGCTTCTCACTACCTATTACCATTTTCGTTCTTTGGCGATAAACATTGAAGCCTGTTTTAAAGCCGGAAGTAATACTAAATTTGAACCACTTCCGGTTTTATCCAGATGATTGGGGATAGTCATGCTATATTGTCTTGATACGCTGAGTAGTTTACAAAAGGAAAAAAACCGCTTCTCGTTGTACAAGGGTTGGATTTTTAGTAATGGCAACAGTGTTGTACACAGTGGCGTAACTAAATGCTTGGGGGCCACCCCGCAGACAGCGTGGAGTGGGCCCCTTCTCTACGTTCGATTTCACGATTTAGGGGCACCATGATAGCTTGGCCCCCCGCAATGCGGGGTCTTCGGGGCCCTTATTACGCCCCTGGCTATACATATACTCGGGAATAAAGCAATCCATTATAATTCATACCAGCCGTAGGTTAGATGCCAACCCTCCCTCAGAGCACATGAACTCGCCTGCCCTCCCATTCATGCGCGCGTAGCGCCAGCAGTTAGAAGGTAGTTCTAAGTGAGTGCTTGTGGACTACAATTACGCTGCGTGAGTTCTCGTGGAATACAGTCATGTTGACGAAGCAAGATCAGAGGATCTGGTTGAAACTATTAGTGGACAGAAAACCCAGGATTTCGGTTTTCGGCTTTTAGAAAAACCAAAACGGTGTTTTGGTTTTCTTCAAAACCAAGTTATCGGTTTTCTGCAAAACCGATGCGGTTTTTCGCCGGATCCGGTTTCGGTATTCGTCAAAACCGGTTCCGGTTTTTCCAAAATTTGTTCTATTTCTGGCCAGAATAGTGTTTCGTTGTTCTCCGGAAAGCGAATCCGTTTCCACAGAAATAGTTTTATGTGTTTTCCAAAAGTTTTCACTGAACCGGTTTTTGGAGAAAACCGAAATGTCGGTTTTGGGTTTCGGTTTTTCTAGAAACCGGTTTTGCCCATCACTAGTAGAAACTTGAATGTGTTAGAGATAGGAATGCAAAACAGTGCTTCGAAGTATTGCAAGATGTTTGCGGTGCAAATGGATTTCCATATCGCACAGTAGTAAAGTGGGTCAAAGCCTTTAATGACGGACGACAAAATGTCACAGACATATCTCGCTCCGGCCATCCTCCTGTAAGTAAAGAAGATGTGCAGAACGTGAACGGGTTAGTGCTAGCGGATCGGAACGTCATGATTCGTCAATTGGCCAACGATATAGGACTAGCGTATTCGACTGTGCTGAAAATTCTGAAGAACCTGGGATTGCGTAAAATCACCTCAAGGCGAGTTTCACATGTTCTAACTGAAGAACACAAATGGCTGCGATATGATGCCGCTAGAACACACTTGAAGCGGTATCATGTGAAGGTGAGGCCTTCTTACGGCGGATCATTGCTATTGATAACACCTGTGCCAGAGCGTATGAACCACAGCTGAAGCGGCAATCAAACGAGTGGCATTATCCTGGGTCTCCGAGAAAAACAACAGTTCAGAATACCACAACCAATGTGAAAGCTATGCTCATCATTGCATACGACTGGGATGGTGTAATCATAAACCATACGTCCTCCAAGGACACAACGTTAGTGCAGAGTACTACTGCAATTTTTTGCAAAACAATCTGCTAGCAGCTGTAAGACAAAAACGACGCCACTTCCTGACGAACCCATCTATCATTCTGCATGACAATGCAAGGGCACATTCAGCAGGTGCTGTCACTGATTTGTTGCATCGTTGGGGCTGGGAAGTGCTGTATCATTCCATGTATTCTTCAGATTTAAGTCCCTGCGACTACGACATCTTCCCGAAGATGAAAGAACCACTTCCTGAGACACACTTCCGTACAGTTAATCTCCTCCGGGCGACCGATCGCTCAATCCGCACTATCCAGAGATTAGACACTGCCAACGGCATCCAGCGGCTTCCACATCGCTGATTCACAATGCTGGTGATTACATCGAGGACCTGTAAAACTTCGAACCTTACTTCTCAAGATATACCGTTGTTGCCATTAGTAAAAATCCAAGCCTTGTATTTGCCGATTTCATTCTATGTGATAAACGTTGAAACTAAAAATGGCTAATTTAACCACTTCTGCTTGGAATAGAGAATTAACTGAGGATATGGAACTTATCCGTAAGACGCTGAATCCATTGCAAGAAACCGCAACTCGATATCTCTCACCGTTTTTGCTCTGACACCTGTTGGCAAAGGGACGGACGGTCAAAGCCGTCCTGTAAGACTTCCGATACTTTTGCATAGCATAGTTTGGAAGTCTAAAAAGTATGAGACGTAAAATGATACCTTCATAAAATGATTTTGTGGGGTTAGCAAGCTTAGTACTGCGCTGTATGAAAGGCGATTTGATAATAAGATTATGAAGTGGATATTCAGGCGATGGAATTATTTGAAAGGATGGATCTGAGATATGATTGAAGTTGGAGTCACGAGGCTGTTCCAGTAAGGCATTTGAGAAAGTTCTGCCGAGATTATATTTTGTTAATTGTATTTACGTGTGGTTTCCAGGTTAAGTGCTTGTTAAATATTGTTTATTGTTAGTTTCGAGCGACGATAGGAGAGAAGAAAATATGGTGATCGTGGAAACAATCGAATTCGAGATTTCAATGCATTTACACGTTTCACCGTCCCTACACACCGAAAAAGTTACTTTTGAGTATCAGGTATCTGTGCGTAAAACACTTTCACGCACGTAGAGGCCATGCCGTTCAACGTATTTTCACTAAATTTTAAACTTTAGTTTTTCATAAGATTCTCTAAGTGAAATTTTTCAGATTTTCTACCTATCCTGGAGAATAAACGTAGTTTGTTTACTTAAGATAGAAAATTTAAAATAAAAATCTCAAAAATGACTAATAATTTCGTATATCAATATGTCATTAACAACCCTATACTGTGGTATTAGTAATTTTTCTGGGAAAAATCTGCGAGGGGTAGTTTATTCTGGGGGCGAGTTCTTTTCGAACAATTTTCTTTGAAACGACTCAGGCGATTTTGTTAATATTTCATTAATAACTTGACAATATGCAATAACTCATTTGTCGTGAAAAAATCTACGAAGGATAGTACACACACACACACACATACACACACACACACATACACACATACACACACACACACACACACACACACACACACACACATATATATATATATATATATATATATATATATATATATATATATATATATATATATATATATATATACAGTATATATATACTGTATATATATTAGAGTTATTTCATATTGTCAGATTATTAACAATATATATTGTTAATAACCTGACAATATGAAATAGCTATTTTGTCCTAAAAAGAGTCTACACTCGGTAGTTTCTTTTCAAATTATTTTCTCAAAAACAAAGTAATTTTGTTCATTTCATTAATAACTCTAAAAGGTTGGATAAATCATTTCTTGGGAAATATCCAAAAGGAGTAATTTACTCTTGGGGTGTATTATTTTTTTCGGGCCTAGGACAAATCTGCCAATTACCAAATGCGCCAATCGTGAAAATGGACAAATCTGCCAATGGACAAATCTGCCAATGGACAAATCCGCCAATGGACAAATCTGCCAATTGACAAATCTGCCAATTACCAAATCTGCCAATTACCAAATGTGCCAAACGCGAAAATGACCAAATGCGCCAATTGTGAAAAAGGACAAATCTGCCAATTACCAAATCTGCCAATTACCAAATGCGCCAAACGCGAAAATGACCAAATGCGCCAATTGTGAAAATGGACAAATCAGCCAATTGACAAATCTGCCAATTACCAAATGCGCCAATCGCGAAAATGACCAAATGCGCCAATCGTGAGAATGGACAGATCTGCCAATGGACAAATCTGCCAATGGACAAATCTGCCAATGGACAAATCTGCCAATGGACAAATCTGCCAATTGACAAATCCGCCAATTACCAAATCCGCCAATTACCAAATCTGCCAATGGACAAATCTGCCAAAGGATAAGTCACCGAACTATCATTTTATTTTAGATGTATTCTTCAATCATCATCCTACAATATTACGAAAAAGAAGAAGAATTATTTATGAAAGAAAGCGGAAAAGAGTATTTTAATTTTGATGTGTTTTACTTTAATTAATTCGCAATTATGTTTCAAAATGAATGTTTACTGATGTTGGTTGTTGGAGTTTAGTATCCCATTGCTGTACATAGGTTATATGAGACGTGACGTAACGCGATTGAATTTTAATGCCCTCTTACTAGGAATCGAACCCGAAAAGACTAATGTTTGTTGTAATTATTCGATAGCCAACTAATAATTTTCAGAGTAAGTTTCTCTTTATGTAGTTAATACGTTTAAAGTGGATTGAATATGATCCAAGATTAGTTCATATAAAAGGAAAATTAGTATAATTGAGTTCACTTCGCATCTATTAGTAAATACACATTAGTAACTGGTGTTTTGTAACTTGTATGCTTAGTGATTTTGTAATAATTTTGTGATCCTGATTACAGATTTCTAAAGTGAAAAATATTAACTGTTAACAATCGGATTGTACCTTTTGTTACTTGATTTCCTCTTAACACTGACACACATATTTCCAAGAATGAAACGCGTAGTTCTAACAGTCTTCCAATGACGAGACATATATCATTCCATTGATAATATTGAGGTAAACAAAATGTTATACATGCGTGTAAAAACCCATGTAAACTTTTCTAGAACATGTAGTAAAATATCGTATTCGTAGATATGAACATTGATGCTCTGTTACAGCTACTTACTGATATAAAAGTGAAATTGAATTACATCGTCATTAACCATGTACACTGATCTTGGAGATTGGCCTCCCTGAATGTAGATATCTTTATTCGAATTTGTGACAAGGAAATACACATATTTCAATGCCTCCCCAAAATTATACAGAAGTCGTCGTCGCTGTCATTAAGATCTTTATTACACCAATTCTAAGACTACATTACTCAGTTAATGAGATATAGTCCACACTGTTGATTGATTTTCTTCCTTTAAAAATAACATTGTCAAACACATTATATATGTATAAATCGATAAATAACATCGAACCAAATAAAATGAGATGCTCGAATACAAGTTTAGTTTATAAAAAAAAATATGCTGCACTAACAACTGTATCTTTCGTTGCCAATAATCAGTGACAGCTTTCATTCATTGTCCTGGCAGTAGTGAACTAGCAGTTTCCTTGTCTTTTCGTAAGGTGACACATACACTTTTTCGAACATGATAGCTAGTTGTAATCGTAGGTAATAACAATCAAGTTAATTAAAAAGTCTTGGTAATAAGTATTTTCAAATTGGTTAAAATGAATACGAACCTGTTTTCGGAACGGGTAATTTGAATAGGGACATCAAAATATAAGCCGTCAGTTTAGAATCTTTTTAAAGAAAATTCTAAAAGTGTTTACTTAAAATATTTACTTTATATTTTACAAGGCTATGAAAATATTTCTTCACATTCTTTCAAATATTCACAACTTTCACAATTACAAACTAGAATTTCTCACCAAGTACAAGATCGTATAAAAAATAAATACCAAAATTTATAGTTGTAAAAGAATTTTTTCTGTTATAACTTTCGATTTTAAAATTCACGACTGTAAATCAGGTCAAGAGGACAAAAGTTACTTGTAATATGGGCAAAGTTCCTACAATCTAAGAACCCCGCAAACCTGAATTAATAAATTATATATAAAAAACTATATATTCTAAACGTTCTAAATAGAGTACTCAAAAAAGATCTCAAGATACGTGTTTGCAAACAAGTCATGATTATACTAACTACTGCCTGCTTATTAACGATGTTAATTATTGCTAAAATAATTGCGTTTCTTCTTACTTTCCTTATTCATTTTCTGTTAAAGATTATAGCTTCTTGTTCAAGACTTTTTATTATTAACTTTTACCGACTGTATTTTTCTACTTATAATAAGGAATACATATATTGGTTTATTTCGAAAATGTAAAAAAGAAGCAGACATCCGCTTAATGAATTAGGTCAGTCATAGCTCGTAGATTTCATGGTCTTTCACACAAATTCTATGCGAGGTCCAACCAAACTTGTGAAATCTCCATCCCCGTAAAGGTCGTCAGCACAGTTGTTACTTCGTTTTTGTTGAAATAGTCAAGTAACAATATTTATATGGTTCAAGTCCTTTTTCTTTATTATTTCTTCTACTACTTTTAAATTTGAAAATTGAAAGAGCTTTTGTGTAAAGTGTATCCCTCTCATAGTGGGCTACTTACATGATGATGCACCACAGGCACTTCGTCGGTAACTTCAAACTTGAAATACTCATAACGGAATAAATTGAGTTGAGTTGATTTTAGTTTAGCGTCCCTTTCAGCAGCGAGGCTATATGAGACGTGGATCTACTGATTAACGTGGAATCCGAACCACATGAGCTCCCGCCGGGAATCGAACCCGGGTCTCCCACGCCAAAGGCGCGTACGCTAACCGCTTAGCCACGGAGGAGCTCTCATAACGGAATAAACAAAATAAACAAAGAAAAGAAATAAACTGGCTCCCCAAAGACCACAATATTAGCCACGGTTACCCCCTTTGTGGTCATATTAGTAAAGAAACGCAGTTTGTCCTTTACAAGATAATATTTCCTCCACATACATTTAGATTATTTTTAAGAATAAATAATATACGATAACCCATTACTCACATATTTATCTTCGTATTCTCTTGTATTTCTTTCATTATAATATATTCATGGGCATATATAGATTGATCCTTTGGAACAAATGCTATAACTTCAATAAAAGTATCACAAATTGCCTACTTATAATATAGCATATATAAAGTATATATATTCTCTTATTATTTGTGTAGGTGTTATTCTCTTACATACAATTTTTACTTTATGGTTTTCAATGAATAGGTTAGGTTCTCTAAAATAACGATGTGTATGACATGTTCCCTTTTCTGTACTTATAAATTTATTCATACAAAACATTTCGACTCATATTTCTTTGATTTACTAACTAGTTATATATTTTTCATTATTCATTTCGATAACCTGAGAATAGTTGTAAACTCTAAATTTATAAAGTAAGTAGTCATAACTTCGAAATCAACATGTTTCTTCTTCCATTTCTCATTCAGTCACTTTCTTTTAGAAAAAATGTACTGTGTCTTTTTTACAATTGCAAACGTAATATAGTCACAATGATACAATTTAATGGGATATAAATATTATAATGTCTTATAAATGTTCGTTAAAATGTCATACATTAAAGCTTATACATACCACGTTTTTGATAAAGTTATTACAACCCATTATGTATCAATAGTGGCGTCTTAGGAAGAAGAGCAATGCATTATACAACATTACATTAGAGTTGGGGAACCGGTCAAAACTCCCACAGCCAAAACACCCACACTCAAGAAATGTCAAAACGCCCACACAAACGGTCATAACTCCCACACAAATGGACAAATCTCACAAATACACGAACGGTCATAACCCCCACAGCCAAAACCCCCACAGCCAAAACCCCCACACTCAAGAAATGTCAAAACGCCCACACGATCGGTCATAACCCCCACAGCCAAAACCCCCACACTGGTAATCGGTCATAACCTCCAACGGTCATAACTCCCACACAAATGGACAAACCAGCCACACATAGCAACGGTCACAATCCCCACATAAATGGACAAAACCCCCACACAAATGGACAAAACTCCCACATGCAGAAATTGTCACAACTGCCACACAAATGGACAGAACCCCCACACAATCGGACAAATCTCCCACACTCTGAAATGATCCTGGTTGTATGTCTTGCCCTTGTACTTTTTAATAACATTTTTTATTCCACTTAAACTGATGTTGCAACTATTCTTCTTGCACTGTTTTCTAATGACAGAAACACTAAAGTGGGCGTCATAAAGAGCCGTAACAAAGACGTGCAATCACGATCATTTCAGAGTGTGGGGGATTTGTCCGATTGTGTGGGGGTTTTGTCCATTTGTGTGGCAGTTGTGACAATTTCTCCATGTGGGAGTTTATGTGGGGATTATGACCATTGCTATGTGTGGCTGTTTTGTCCATTTGTGTGGGAGTTTTGGCCGATTTTGTGGGCGTTTTGACATTTCTTGAGTGTGGGGGTTTTGGCTGTGGGGGTTTTGACCGTTCGTGCGTTTGGGAGATTTGTCCATTTGTGTGGGAGTTATGACCGATCGTGTGGGCGTTTTGACATTTCTTGAGTGTGGGGGTTTTGGCTGTGGGGGTTATGACCGTTCGTGTATTTGGGAGATTTGTTCATTTGTGTGGGGGTTATGACCGATCGTGTGGGCGTTTTGACATTTCTTGAGTGTGGGGGTTTTGGCTGTGGGGGTTATGACCGTTCGTGCGTTTGGGAGATTTGTCCATTTGTGTGGGAGTTATGACCGATCGTGTGGCGTTTTGACATTTCTTGAGTGTGGGGGTTTTGGCTGTGGGGATTATGACCGTTCGTGTATTTGGGAGATTTGTTCATTTGTGTGGGGGTTATGACCGTTTGTGTGGGCGTTTTGACATTTCTTGAGTGTGGGGGTTTTGGCTGTGGGGGTTTTGACCTAGACCCATTATTTGCATCGCTTTTGGTGTTCTTTTAGGTACCTCATTGCAACCACAAACTTGAGCTACACCACGAGATGTAGAAAGAGTAGAAACAACATTCTAGATAAGTGTGTTAAGTCTGGTGAAGTTACTATTATAGTATTGAAACTTTACATTTTATAGTGTTTTTACTAAAAAGTGCTGTACCTTGTCATGACAATTGAGTTAAATATAAAATTTATTTACAAGGTCTACAGGTGGTTTATTTAACGTTAGAAATATTCTTTGAACATATCGTTGTGCATGTTAAGGGGATGCAAAGATTTTTCACCTATACAAAATTAAACATCACTTTCATTATTGCTTACAGTAACTGTTTACCTATACTTAATTTTCAACTCTTTTCATCTCTGAAGCAAAAAAAGATAATTTTTCTAGATATATTTATTTCCTTTCTACAGAAAGTAATTTATTACTTTAATTATTAAAGGTAAACTAAAATATTGCTCTGATTTTTACCACTATTTTACGTATTTATTTATAGACCATTCTCGTGGGTAATGATGTATATAGTTATTCGCTGTAAGTCGTAAGTAAGACACGTGCGGATAACCATAATTGATAGGACGATCACTACCAACTTCATTGGAACATGTGTGGGCCCATGTGAACGCACGAACAGTAACCAATCTACTATTGAATCGCACGTTTATGTTCTTTTCCTACGATTTTTCTCCATCTGTTCATCGCTTACAGGGTCTTCGTCATTGACTAGGCACATGGAGGACGCTGATATTTCGATAATATTGTCCTTTTACCCTTTAACACAATGACGACTATTAAGTGTGTATGAATTTCGCATATAGGATGAATACCAAAATTTTACTATAGGGCATTAAGCTACATATCTCACACATCTGTTTTTCCGCTATGGGTGCTTTCATCCTCAATTGTCATCTCTATAAATATTTGAATAACTTTTTTGCGATTTCATCTTCGAAGAGGGTAACACATTTTCATAACATGAATCAGGTGTATTCTAGTCACTGTACACCTTCTACTCTCGTTTGATAACCTACCCTTGGTTCATCAAACATAGCCCAAGCATGCGATTCTGACAGACACATGATTATGACAGCATTTCCTACGACCACCACCTAGCTACTTTAAGACTATATACCTGCTCAAATTTCAGTTTGTATTTGTGCTGGAAGGTGATATTAACATGAGTACTATGCGCTTTTTTACAGCCTTTATGACGTATGTCTGATGCGAGCAAATGATGCAGTCATGAACACCAAGTTTTCCTTCTTCTTTCGAGCAAGCTTTCGTATAGATGAATGAATTCTTATTCTAAGTACTTATCTTGAATGGGGGCAGACATCAAAGGGTATAAGAGTTAAAATGGTCTAAAGCAAATATTGTAATCCTCGGAGTATATAAGAGTTAAAATGGTCCTAAACTAATATTGTAATCTTCTGAAAGTCCTTTTTGCACATTTATCTACAATATCTATAAACCCTCCCTTTGAGCTTTCGCGTTAATCTAGTCGCTAGTACGTGAGCATTTTGTATAAGGGGTCCCGGCCTTGATTCCTGGTAAGAGATACTTTGTGATTTGGACTGTCCGTTATATTTCTGTTTGTCACTAACGTGTATGCTTAAGTTGAATTGCAACCAAAATAGATGACTACACAGTCGGGTGTCGCTGTTGCAACTAATTAAAGGAAATTAAGCTGGTATAGTGGCTGGTGGGTGGGTTTTTGGTGTATGGGTCCGAGGTTTCATCCGCAGTGGAGATTCTCTTGATTTTAACTGTCCTCGATCTTTCTGTGTCCGTGTCTCTGTCATGTCTCATTCAGTACAATTAGAATTAAAAGATAATTACAGAGAATATTGTCTCAGTTGGGGAGAGTTAAGAGACTGACAGCTGCTCAGGAAATGCGAATTGCACATTTAAGTCTACCATACATTGATGTATTTTTCGGTCGTAACCATAAAATTTCATACGCTAGTCTTGTTAGCAGCTGTCAATACGTTAGTGTATGGGACCTGGCGTAAGTTTACGTAACGAATTTTTATACGCTGGAAAAATTTGTCTGCTTTTAACTTCGAGCGTAAATACGGCGCGTAAAAACGGCTCAGATGAAAGAGTTTTCAAGCAGCAGGTGGTCTCTTGCCCTTTCCAGGACTTCTCCCCGTTCTGGTTGTATTGTTTTCAGAAGAGAAAACCTGTTCTTGTGTTGTCCTAGCGGATCGTTGCTGAGGTTTGCTGGCAGACTCACCAGAAATCATCATTCCAATCTAGTTTCAGTCTTTCTATACAATACATGATTTCGGCTAAATTAATATTTTCTATTGCACAAAACGAGATATTATTTCCTAATTAAAATTCATAATTAATTTTCAGTACATAGAGAAAAAGCTATTTAAATCCAATACTTCCTAATCAGAATTCGCAAATGATGAGAGCTCCTCCGTGGCTATATGGTCAGCGTACGCTTCTCTGGCGCGGGACATCCTGTTCGATTCTCGGCAGGAGCTCATGCAGTTTGGATCCCACTTCTCATATAGCCTCGCTGTTTAAGAGGTCGCTAAATTGAAACCCAATCCAATCGAACATGATGTCTTTCGACTACGAATTTAACATTAAATTTAGTATTTGCATATTAGTCCCCCCCCACACACACACACAGACACAGAGGTCGAGATGGTTATAAAGATGAAGTCACACCTTTAGAATTGCTCATGTTCTGCTATTAAAAAGAGAAGTATAACATGACTTTTAATAGGGTGTGACCAATTCTCGGCAAACTGAAAATGTCACGCTATTTATAAAAGAGAGAGAAAGCAAGAGAAGGGAAAAAAGGAAGGGCAACCAACAGCAATGTTACTTCCAGATATACTTTCGGGCACTTGGTTCTCTCAGTCGAATATGAATAAAAATGTCCCCAGTAGCAAAGATAAATTACATTTCACTCTTGTGAAGAACACTTCACCAAATAATGTCCAAGTGCAGCTTTCTGATAGTTTGTTTTGTCCCACGCTACCCATACAATACTTTTAGAAGAAATCATCACCAGTATAGAGGCTAGAGGTACCTACTAGGTATATTTAAGATAAAAAGTAGTAATCCTGACCTTTAACAAGATACTATCTCGATATCTGCCTGATAAAACTGAGCAGAAATTTGCGTTTGAGTATCGAAATTCGATAAAAGTTTTTTGCTATTTCGACCACCTGCTGCTTGTTATTTTAAGTACCTTCTCAATCTTACAAGAACTTGTAGCAAAATGGGTTCAGAAAGTCACTATTTTTTTTCCACGTGACTTTACTCGTGAAAAAGAAAATGTGATAAACCACAATACATAGCCTAATGTTTCTTTCTTTGAGTATTATTTCAAACCTCAGAATGTATACATATTTAAATTTAATAGACCTAATAATCCTATTTCTCTATTAATGCTCACATACTAAGTATAAATAGAAGAATCATTGTACCGCTTGTTTTAGTGTGCTTGCTTTCCAGTGATAAAAGTTCTAGTTCAATCCAGGATACCAGCTATGTTGAATATTTTTCAACATTATATTATATCTCGTCATGATGGGGACTGTACCACCACTTACTTGAAAACTTATGTAGGTTCAAAACAGAACATACCTAACATCAAAATTTAAATGACACCCATTTGCAGGAAATAGGAATACACTCATAATAGTTCATGTTAACTTGTAGTATTCCATTAAAGCATTTCTCAACCTTTGTGGTATGGTTACTATCAATCTTTCCCAGGCAAACGTTAACTTAAGGTATATTACCACAAAATATTAAATAACAATGAATACCTGACACTTAAATAATTTCTTTCCTGAACAACTCAATCGTTTTACTGAGCTCCTATGTCACTAAACGGTTAGCGTACGTGTCTTTGGCGTGGAAGACCCGGGTTCGCTTCCTGGTGGGAGTCATGTGGTTCGGATTCCACGTTAATCAGTAGGTCTCATATCATATAGCCTCGCTGTTGAAAGGGACGTTAAACTCAAAATCAACTCAAGTTATATCGTTTTACTATGTTTGTAAGTAGCATGTCCATCACTGTCAGGAGAATTGATATAATAATTGACGCAACTTCCTACTTAATAGTGTGTTATTTTAGTGGTATTTTAACTACTAGAGCTTCGAAATTAATTGATATTTAATTGTTTTCAGTTTCGTATAACATACAAGTTTGTTTACATTTTTCTTTTTACTTTCTCCTTAATTCCTTATAACCACGATTTCTTACAGTGAAATATGCCTTATGTAATGAATATAAGAACTATGAGTATTAAAAACATACAATTCGACGGGATCTTTACACTGAGAGAAATGAAAATTTAAAATAAAACAAACCTGTTTATTTTCTGAACCAATATGGAAACTCTTTCGACTTAGATTCCTTCAAACTGATTGGTTCATAAGTTGTGAAACAAATGTAGTAAAAAAATAAATTTAAATCAACGAATGGATTTGGTTCAAAGTGTCTTTAATGAGTTAACAGTTTAAACATTTGAAAGAAAAAATCTGAACCAAAATTGGGTAGTTCTCAATTCATTTAATTAAGCAGTTAGATGTTTGTACCAACATGTAGTAAAATTTAAACAAACTAGTAGTTCAGAATAGTTTAACTTTGTTTGAAAATAACCTAATCTGAGTTGAATTGTAGGATAGAGAGTTGTGAATGGATAATGTTTGAACGGAATTTGACTACTATAAATTCGAAATTAAATAGGCCCTAAATTAAGGTCTATATTATGGTAAAGCTTCGTGATAATATGCCAAATATCATATCTACGCCAAATTCATGAAACAGCTCCAATGATTTGTAACAACCCTACATTTTATTATATGTTGTTCCCATATAACATACACGTGCAAACCTCTCTTTTTATAAAAAATCAATATATAGTATACTAACTTACTATAACAATTTTAATAAAGTGTTAAATTTATCTTACTTTCCGTGATCGATTGTAGTTGCGCAAAAACAGATCCATTCACTTGTAATAGAAAGTACGGCAATTGGGTATGAACACTAAAAAGGGGGACAAAACACTACTAATATAAAGGGGCCATGTAATTAGGTTATAGTGTAAAGCTAAAAAAGTGAGAGCAGCAATTACCTCCACGCACCTAATCGCCGATGGACAGTAAACTTGTTAATATTATTCCCAATTTAACTGAATTTTAAGACATTGTTGAGGAATAATTTTAGTAGTATATAATTATATCTATACGCTTTTATTTGAATTACTTCACTTCAGATCTACAATTAGTTTCATTATATTTTCATTAATTGATAGTCATCCAACGATGCGTTCAAACATAGAATATTCACTAACAATCATTGCATTGGCCAACAACTTAAATTAATTTGTTTACAGTTAACTAAATAATTTTAAAAAAAACACCAAATTTGTTATATTTAATTTGAACATGTGGTTTAGTCCAGTCATTTGAATTAATAATTTTTCAATTAAAAAGTTGGTTTACATCGATCAAAAGTGTCTGCTTACTGTGTCAAAATGTTTTCAGTAGACCTTACATTGAATGCTGTAAATTTCTTGTATCTTATACACTAACATGAGAGACGGACATAGGGCGTATTGTGAAGTTATACACTCAGAAAAAATGTATGTGGCGTACGTAAAAACGTAGGTTACATGTGTAAATCCTGTAGTTTTTGGACTTAAGGTAGAACTAAAAAAACGTATAACTAAAAAAGTATAACTAAGACATACTTTCCGTATAAATATTTCGAATAAACGTACTTTCTGTACGAACGAAAGAACTGTATATAAGTGATCAGGATGTCACATACAGATATACGCATGTAACATACAGCTGGCGTATGTAACATACGTATATGTATGTGATACATGGAAGACTGTTAGATGTCATACATCCTAAAACGGCATTATGTAGCATCTAAGTGAGGAAAATCTGTAGCATATGGATAACGTGTGCTCCTTGCAGATTCCTGTAGTAAACAATGATTCCGTATATTTGTACAATGTATCGCTGTCCGGATAACCGACTTTTCTCAGTGTATTAATTAATAAGAATTTGCGTCCGGTGAAGGGGAATGTTAAATGTTCGAAAAATTTTCTATATATATATATATATATATATTACAACAATGAGGAATATCACAGTCGAATCGATAAGTGTCAGTAAACTAGACAAATGTTTAGAAGGGAGATGAAAAACAGAGCCGTAGCTATAGACTTCGGCGCCCCTACACTCACCTTATCGAGCTTTTTTTTTTTTTTTTTTTTTTTTTTTTTTTTTTTTTTTTTTTTTTTTTTTACAAATAAGACAAACAGCTGTTGTCTGGTTGCACAGATTATTGCAACAGCCAAAAGTGATCATTCTCTATTCTTTTACAAATAAAAGCTGTTTTCAAGAGGCTTATTTTGGACTTTTTGTTGAACTTACAAAACTGCCTCTGGCTGTACACAGATCCACCTTGAGAACAGTTATGAAAATTTACAATGTTTACGTTTCATACTATCTAGAAGAAATGAAATTTTAATATGTTTGAAACTATGTGTTTAAAAAGAAATGTTCGAAATGGGTAACAGCTTCAATTTCCAGTAATAATTGTAAGCTTTTGTAAATTTATTCTGTATGTGACCACATAAAGAAGATTTTAATTTTGATTGTTTTACAGTAAAAAATATTTTGTGAAATGTAACGGAAGCTCTTAATGGACCTTCTTTGCGAATTTCTTAATATTGATCGATAGAGGTGAAGAATAGTTTAATGTTTGTACTTGAAATCCAAAATATAGTTTGGCTACTATATACATTTAAAATTATAGTACTTACTTAATTTCTTAATGACTGAAAATTTTGAATTTAAGGTTACTTATTATTAATAAACATACAAAATATCACACAACTAGATACGTAAACACACACACACACACACACACAAAAGAAATCCTGGCGATACAAGTGGTTGGTGGGGAAATGATCCCAATCGTGTCTTCACTGTTCGCGTTTTCCCGTTTTGCCTTATGATTCTTATCACAGGAAACGTCAACCAAAAATTGGTACTTAATGACTTGTTATCATAAGGCAAAATGGGAATTCCCCTTTCGCCTTACAATAATTTTCATATATTGGTAGCCCTGTTTTAGCAAATATAAATGTAATTAAAATGTTCAACAGAAGGATACTGAAAAACTGGAAAGAAATAAGTTGCATTGAAAAATAAAGGTAACAATGTAATAGATTCGAAATCAGAACTAAGAATTAATTATCACAGAGCAGGGGTGGACTGGCAAATTTTGGCCCACCATCAAAATTTTGACCCATGAATCCGACCATTATGGCTCACGAATCCGGATTTTCGACACCCTACTGCAATTCATGGGAACAAAGTTATACCTAATTACAAAAAAATAAATAAATAAAGAAAGAAAGAAAGAAAGGAAAGAAAGAAAAAAGAAAAGAACAAAGAAAGAAAGAAAGAAAGAAAAAAGAAAAGAACAAAGAAAGAAAGAAAGAAAGAAAGAAAGAAAGAAGAAAAGAAAAACGGCATAAACATAGTCCTACAAGTTCTGGAGTGCGTAAGTGTTTGTTTTTGTACGTGAAACAGTAGAATCTCTTTTAACAAGGGCGGATCGAAGGGGTGATAAGGGGCTATACGCTCAGCTTTACACTGGATAAAATGGGCTTCAATTCTGCTTTACACTGGATAAAACGGCAAATTATGGTTTAGCCCTTCCCTTGATCATATCCTGGATCCGCCACTGCCTTTTAACCTTACATGTATCCACCTTACATGGATTTTATTTCTTTTACCTCAATATAAATCGTTTATTCTGCCTATAACTCCTCGAAAACAACTTTCAGGAACGCAGAAAATTTTTGAAGAGTGAAAAAAGTCTTCACCGATGCTCAATGCTTATGTGTAAAGAAAAGAGACAAACTAAAATGATAGTTCTCATAATCATGTTTCATTTATTGCGTAATGAAAACATTTTTGCACAAATTCCGATTCAGAAAACTTCCCAGATATCAAACAGTCTGAGCCTAACGTTCCCTATAGGGATGCACACGAGACGAGTCGAGACAGGATTTTCCTGACTAAATTCGAGTCGAGACACGGCTCTTCCAATAGAGAAATATACATTTTTCAAGTCGAGACATCACTTTTACAGCACTTTTTTTAAGACGAGACAGCCACAAATCTTGTCTCGTGCGCATCCCTAGTTCCATAGTATACAAAAAATTTCAAGCAAGAAGTGTACAACTATACTTAGGCAGAAAAAAATATAAATGAACTCTTTCACAACCTAAAGGGAGGACAGGTTTATTTGGTGAAGTTGACATTAAAAAAATGCAACAAGGAACTTACAATAGGAGTACAATACAGAAGGGTAACCAGAGAGTGGAACGAAGAGCTGGACCTTCAAACCATATCCTGCCAAATAGAGTTCGCTTATATTTAATTAAACTTTTTAATACTTACATACAGCCAGGGACGTGAGTGAGCAGGAATTCATTTCGGGGGGAAGCTGTCCAAATTCAATATGAGGACAAATTGTATTAAAATTTGTAATATCGCCCCTAAAATTAGACAAAATTTAAGAAAAGTCGTGATTTTGGGGAGGGGTTTTCGGATCCCCAGGCACACCCCCTGCCTACAGCAAATGAAGAATATAGTATAAAATGAAATACTTTTTAAAAATATGAACAATGCTAATACGTTAAAATAGTTGAAAGAAATGATTGCCGGGTAGCCAGGTAGGCAAGTCCGCTCTTGTCAGTGGGATAAATTATTGAAAAGGTATAAGAATTAATGTTTATATTCATGTAATTAGATTATTTCTATGTATTTGCGAAGGTAGAGCAGGGATTTTAGAATTTTTGTGTAACTTTGTTTTCTGTAAGATTATTGATTATTACGAGTCAATCAGGTAACAGGTTTCAGATTAGATGTCACATTTAAAGATCTGTACGTTGCTCAAGTAGTTTCACACTGTGTATGATGAGTAAAAGTTCCTGATTAGTACTGAGTTCGTCACTGGAAAGTGTATAAGTGCAAGTGTGTTAAAGTGTGTTAAATGGCTATATCTTTCATTGCATATAAACGAAGGGGAAGGTTACTGTGTTAGGAAGAACATATTTATCGGATAAACTATTGTCGTGAGTCAAAATAATATTGCAATTGTAGTGAAGGGTGGGTAAGGTTACTGTTATTCTAATTTGTGTTGAATTTGAATCTTTATCTGGTGAATACACACATCCTCCAAGAAATGAGCAGATTGAAAGTTCTCTCATACGAAATGAAATGAAAGTTTTACGTCCTACATTTATGCCGGCTAGGCTAAAGGAGACGGTGATGATCAGAAATGAATGAAATGATGAAATGAAGAAAGTGGGAGGAAACGGGAGAACCTCAAGAAAACACACGCACAGGGTGTTTGTCCACTACAAGGCTCACTTGCCGTGAGCTGCGATCAAACCAAGGATCCTATGCACCAGAGATGAACGCTCTACCACTGAGACACCAGAAATAGAAGTGAAAACAATTAAACATTCGCCTGCGTACTTTGAAATGTAGAATGAGTAGTAAACAGATTTCTCTAATGCAATACTTAGATGCTGTTGCTCATTGTATATGTACCGAAGATAAACACCATCTTGTATAGGTGTTCTGTACTTCTTGTAGTTACTGCACTTATTTTGTTATTTGAATAAACAAATTAAATTATATCTATGAATGCACTTGCAAGCCTACCAACATAATGTTCGTAAGGCGAAACGGGATAATTCACATCGAGATTTCCCGTTCCGCCTTACATGAAGATAGAAAGTGATAACAGGTTTTACATGTAAATTCCATTGCTAGAGGTCATAAGGCGAAACGGGAAAAGGCGAAAAGTGCAGGAATCATCCCAATAAATTCCTTGAAATTGGAAGCATTTCATATGCAAATGAAATTTAAAAAATCACTGGTAGTGATCAGCCTTTGAAAAAGAGGAAATTCATGGGGTTAAGTTCTGACCCATTAAGCCCCTATACTACAACTGTTTCAAATTCAAGAACGTTATTATTCCCCTTGTTTACCTTTATTTTTAATATTCCCGAGCAAAGAGCAACTTGTGTGTGTCTCTTAACTCCTTTCATTTTTCATACCTTTATTCTCACCGTCGTGATTAAAACAATTGGGTAGAAAAACGTGATTAACTAACCAAATTCATCATCACCAAAACGCCAAATACGTTCGTATTTAACACTTTGACCGTTTCTGATTTTGAAAACGTTCTTGTGTATACTGTAAGTCATTACTTGGCAGCATGTATGTCACATCGTCATTGATAAATCATATATAATAGCTTTTTTTTAAAGTGATAAGTAAAAACTTGTGACTCTTATTGAAACGTTTGGATTGCGAGCGTAGCAAGCAAGAAAATTTTTAACAAATCTATTTCTTTCCATACCAACAACAATATTAATTTAATAGGGCGCCAATACTTTTTCGGGGCGACGCGTCGTTTATTCATTTCCAATACCTTTTCTTTCTTCTTGCTCGTTCGGCACCCTCTTGTTATCAGCGCCCAGGGCAACCGCCCCGCTCGCCCGCACCCTAACTGCGGCTCTGATGAGAACTTTTCTAAATATACAGCAATCAATTCTACAGTTGCTAAACGAATAAGAGATAACACAAGCACTTACACATTTAAAAATTAGTTGTATTTAAGGTAAAGTATTTTTTTTTATCTTAAAAAGATATTTTACTTCCAAGGAACTTATTATTATGAGCAAATGTACTATCCAATGTAATGTAGCATGGTGCATTTATACCGTCACTCTTAGAACATGCTTGAAAGATTGGGAAAGAAAACAGGAGAGTGAATTAGTTGCCGCCTTTCATATTAGTAAAGTACAACAACATAATTGATATTGTTTTGATTTGGTTATGTTGTACTTCAGATCAAGTGATAGTTCGTTTTCTATATATTAAATTTTAATTATTCTAAATGTGCTTTTGTAACTTTTAAATAACTTGTCAAGTCACACTTCGAAATTAAAACCTTAGTTTGTTTGTACTTAGAGACGGTTGACTTTCCTTCTTTTTCTTGACCCTTTCATTAAGGACTAGATTCTACAAGAGCAGCATATGCTGAGCATATATTACCCAAAAGCAGTGCGCGAATTAGGTTGTGTATATTTGAAGGGGGATAAAATAGTTCCTAACAGGAGATAGTTGGTTGCTTTGTGAAGAATCAATGTTTCAGTTTGTTGCTTTTTGAAAGGGATTACATAAAATAGAAGGAAATTCCGCCCCGGGATTCGCACCCTACCCTAAAGACATGAGTGGCATAAGCTGAATGGTAGGCCCTGTTTCCATGAGATATGTGACGCCACAGAGGGTAGATTTATTTGTTTATTCGAGAAATCTAACAAATTTAGTGGAAAAAAAATATTAAATTCAATTATTGCTTTCGCAAAATCATGCATTTAGCTTTTGTTTTTCTTTCTTTCTTTTTTTTTAAAAAAAAAATTGTCTGATTTAATTTTGTTAAGACATTCTACGGGAATTTCACATTCCAATACTATGAAAAAGAAACAAAAAGTACTCTTACGTTTGAATATCATTCCCTAGTCCAATTTTCTTTTATTCTTTTCTTCTTGCTTTTTATTCGTTTCCTTAATATCATAATGTTTATAGGACCTGCACTTAGGTCTCTTTCACATTATCCGGCGATTTGCCGGATCCGTTTCCGGCTGTTTGCCGGATCCGGTTTCGGCCCCTTTCATATTATCCAGCGTTTTGCCGTGGATGAAAAATATGCGAGCAGGATTGCTGTGCAACGGAAGAAACAAAACTCTGTGACTCTTGTCGTGTTGTGGTGGTTGTAAGGGACAGACGCGAAATGTGTTTTCTACTCGCCTTGTTAAGACACAGGCAGAAAAAAAAAAAAAAAAAAACGTCAGAGACACATATGGGTTCACCCTGATTTTTCTATACTGTTTCCAAGGGAAGACGAAGGAAAATTCTTTAATAATTACTTTCGTATGTCTATCGCATCAACTATTGTCATTCATTAGTTTTGTTAACGTCACTGCAGTGGACAAATGCAAAATAATATGCATTTTATTCGCTTTGTTACCAGGCCCGTAGCCAGCCCAAAAATTTAGAGGGGTCCGGTAGAAGTTAGGGGGGCCCGACCCAATCATAGTATACTTCATCACCATATTATACTTCATTTGCAAGCCTACCGTGAAACTTTTAGGAGGCCAGCCAAAGTTTAGGGGGCCCGGCCCCCTTTGCCCCTTATGGATACGGGCCTGTTTGTTACCGAAATGAGAGAACATGCCACATACAGAAAACATGTGCACTTTTTATTAGAGAAGCGGTATTTTGGAAGAGATTTTTCTATACTGTTTCCACAATTGATAAACTTGGGCAAAATAGCGGCCCGGTTCTGGATGTTTAAAATACCGTTCCGGTATTCAACTGTTGTGACTGAGAAAACCAGACTAAAGTCCTCTCGGGATAGTCAACCGTTGAGGTCTATCCGAGAATCTCAAGCCAACATTCAGTCACTGACCCCAAGACAAATTCCGGGGCACAAATTCCGGGGAAATGGGGAGACATGTCCCCCCCCAACATAGGAACTAGAGACTCTCCCAATAATCCGATTTGAAAAGTGCTTTTTGCAGATAAGTGTGATGATTTGTGTCCGACTGCCGCAAAGGAAAGTGAAATGAAGTTTGTTTCTCTTGGCTTTTCCATTTTTAATGAAAATGAAAGCGTGCAACTGTGTGTGACGTAACCTGATATGAAATCTTATCTCCTCCTCCCCCCTAGGCCCTAGCACGGGAAGAGTATAGACTAACCAATGTCAGTAGAACCCATCTTTTCAGCAAATGCGTATTTAATCTATTTGTAGTATCAGCCTAGGCATCTACTCATGCTTCGTAAGCTAACTACCTCTGTAGCCTATGGAACCCGGAGGTTCAATGCTGCGTTCACAAAAGATCTCCACTGACTTCTATCCTTAACCAACTGGATCCAGTTTCTACTTTGTATTCCTATTTTTACGAGAGCCATCTTAATATTGTCTTCCCATCTGCGCCTAGGTCTTCCTAATAGTCGTTTTCCGATTTGTCTTACCGCTAACACTTTGAAAGCGTTCCTACTTTCTTCCATCCTGGCTATATGTCCTGCCCACCTGAGCCTCTTAGACTTGATGACCCTAACTATCTTTGATAAGAAGTATAATTTACGTAGTTCCTCGTTATGAAGTTTCCCATTCCCATTCCTCTTGGGTCCGAATATTCGTCTGAGCATTTTCTTCTCAGATACTTTACGTCTATGTTCTTCCCTCAGAATAAGCGACCATTCCTCAACAGAATTCGCGACGACAAGAGATTTTGAACTGAATAATAACACGAATTTCCTGTTTTTAGTCGACATTTAATTTCTTCGTGAATAGATTTTCGTCTGTTAATATTGATCCTAGATATTTTAAAGTATCCACTCTATCAAAAGTATTATTTAATATTTTAACGCATTCATAATTTCCCGTATTACGGTCCCGACTCACTTTCATGTATTTAGTTTTCTCTGCATTTACTTCTAAACCCTTGTCCCTGCAAGCGTTTAATAACACCTCTGCATTTCTTTCTATTGTTCTCCTATCATCTATTAAATTTACATCATCAGCGTACGCATAACCTGGTGAACACCTTTCAGCTCTAGGCCCTGGTTGCTATCTTTGATTTTCCTTGTAGCGTATTCCAGGACAAAGTTGAATAATAATGGCGACAACGCATCTCCTTGTTTCAGGCCATTCTCGACGTGAAAGCTCGTGGCCAAAAATTTTCCTATCCGGACTTTATTATGGGGTTTATTTAAACATGCTTTAATTGATCTAATTAGCTTTTCCGGCATTCCAAATTCTGTAAGAACGTTGTACAATGTTTCTCTCCTAACCTAGTCGTAATCCTTTCTAAAATCAATAAATAGTTGATGTACCAGGCTACTGTATTCCCACTTCTTTTCGAGTATTTGGCGAATGGTAAATATTTGGTAGATAGTTGATCGATTTCTTCTAAATCCACACTGATAATCTCCAGTAATTTCATCTGCGTATGGGGTCAATCTTGCTAATAGAATGTTCGAAAGGATTTTATAGGATGTTGACAGAAGAGAGATGCCTCGATAATTATTACAGTCAGTTTTGTCGCCTTTCTTGTGGATTGAAACAATGATTGATTCTTTCCACTCTTGTGGCAATTCTTCCTTGTTGTAGATAAGGAGAATGAGTTTGTGTATCTTGTTCCACAATTTTTCGCCTCCAGCTAAAATTAACTCTGCCGGAATTTCGTTTACATCCGGAGATTTGTGTTTCTTTAATTTCTTTATAGCGATTTCTACTTCTATTCGGTTGGGTTCTGGAATATACGGTTCTGCGGTGAGTATCTCCCTTTCTCCACGCACATTTGTTTTTGACTGGGTGTTAAGCAAATCGTCAAAAAAATCTTTCCATCTATTTAAAATGCTATCTGTATCAGTGAAAACTGTTCCATCAGCTTTCTTTAATGTATAAGCACGAGGTTGATAGCCTTCCTTAAATCCGTTGATCTCTTTATACATGTCTCGAATGTTTTTATTTTTACTATTATTTTCAAGTTCTTAAATTTTAGCTTTCAAAAAATCGCGTTTCTTTGTTTGGAAGTTTCCCACCTGATATCGACGAAATTTTGTGTAGTTATTTCATTCGAATTTTTTAGCCAACATAATTTTGCCTGTTTTCTCTTCTCTGCTAGATCGAACCATGGTTTGTTCCTACGTATTTCCGTGTACCAATTTTACTTTTGAGAGAGGATGCTTCGTAAGCAAAGAAGAGAATTCAATTGCTGGAATATTTTTCTCCATAATCTTAAGGTTACATCTGTTAACTAAAGAGTATATGACATGCGTCAGATTTCTGTAACGATTCATGTAGTGTTATTGAGATTATCATCATTTTGCTCAAACAGTATTGTTGCGTCATACATAATTGATATTCTTTCTTCATAGTTTTGGGGAAGTCATTTATATTATTATATTATTATAAAACAATTTTAACGTTGATCTTTGTGGATGCCTAATTAGAAATATACCAATTATAAATATGCGTGTATTCAGATTTAAGAATGTGTTCACGGCAGTGATTTGTAATACTGATATGTACAACTACTTCACCTACATCGCCTAATATATAATAAATATACTCTACAACAGTTGATCAGATTCATCTACCGTAATATGAGTTTCATCTCCCTTCTCTAGAATAAGGCGTACTTAGTATTTTGTTTCGAGGGCTATGCCCAACACAAGGAAGGAAGTCGGAGTGCAATTGCCCATCTGAGTTTGAGAATTAAATATATTTTAATTTATGCATAAATTGAAGTTATAGTGGCAAGAATTGCAGACCGATAAATCCTATATATGATATGATACAAAAACTTATGAGTGAATCTAACCCTTTATTCTATTCATACAAGAAAAAGGAAGCATCCTCTTGGCCTTCCTAACTTCCTCGACTAATTATTCCCCCGGTTTGATTTTCTTTAATTCAAATATTCCCTTCTTTTAAAAATAACTAAACGATATATTTTTTCCTTTATTATAATAACTAAAGTCCTGTCATGTTGATATCCGCGCATGTTGGTGTGGAACACCAGTTTCGCTTATCAACTCCTCTTAGTTTTGGTGTTACCGATGACGGCCGACTTGAATCACAACTGACAACGGTCGATAAAGTATGATAGGCGAAATGAAAGAAAATAACGTCCAGAAAAAGAAACAGAAAAGTAGAAAGGACGAAAGAAAGAACAAAAGAACGCAGTTCTTACATGGAATGAAATTTGACAAATACAGTATTATTTCTAAACAAAGAGCATAAGAAAATGGAAAGTCAATTGCATTCTTAGAAATGGTAAGAAGGATTATTGTTGTACGTGGAATGCGAAAAACTAACAAATTTATTTCGGGGGGGGGGGGTCTTGAGCCCGATAGCCTCCTAAATATGCCACTGAAGACAATTCTGCTCCTCTGATTCTTCACAGCATTGTTTTTCAACTTCATAAATATTTTGCACATTGCTTATATATATAATTATATATATATATATATATATATATATATATATATGAGAACGGTCTTACTCGTCCCAACCAATGTTGAAGACAGATTTGCGCCGGTGCGTCCTACCCTTATGCCGTGTAAGCTAAAGGATATGGTAATGATAAGAATGAATGAAAAATAGTGTAATGAAGAAAATGGGAGGAAGAAGAACTCCGAGAAACCTCAGACACACTGTGTTTGTCCACCACAGAATCCACTTCGCGCGAGGAAATTCTGAAGTTCAGGAAACACAAATATAACATCAATTTATAATTTTTATTGTGAAGATCCGAGAAAGTAGCTGCACAGAGACTGACTTATATACTTGTTTCTCTTTGACAAAATTACAACTGAAGTCATCAGAGTAGATTGTAATTAATTTCTTAATTGTGACACTGTCATCCAAAGTGTTTACTCTGAGAATTGCTTGAAAAGTCAAGTAAATATATCTCATTTCTGTACACCGAGAATGCACCTGAGATACGATCTTGTGTACGATTACATCAAAAAACCAATATTTTAAATTGTTCTTCTCTGATTTATTCTCGGAGTGGTTCAGTATCAAATGCGGGATTCAATTTCTTACATTGATATGATCTAGATTTTATCTTCAAACGTCCAGAAGAATTAATGGTTGTAACTTTGAGAAATGTAACCTACCCGTTTCTTCTGCCATAGGTTTTATAGTCTTAAATCGTACACAGGGCTCCCTTGTGGCTATGTGGATAGCGTACGCGCCTTTGGTATGGGAGACCCGGGTTCGATTACCGGCGGAAACTCATGTGTATCGGAAACTATGTTAAGTTGTAGGCCCAAGGCTCATAGTCTTCTGCTGAATGGGATGCTTAACTCAAATCCACTCCAATTCGTGTACATTCCATCTCGTTTCAGAAATGCTATGGAGGGATTGCCGACCCTTGTATTTTAATAATCTCTGTGGGACAAATTTGATTTTCAGTCTTAGCGTCCCGTTCATCATTGAGGCTATATGAGACGTGGACCTACAATTTAACGTGGAATCCGAACCAAATAAGCTCCCGCCAAGAATCGAACCTGGGTCCCTACGCTAACCGCTCATCCGCTAGGGAGCTCTTTGTGTGGACTTGAAAATACCCCAGTAACTATACATAAGTCACTAAATTTTTGTATTACCAATAGACTAAATTTTTCTCCTTTCACCAAAGGTGTTTAAAAGATCGCTAAATCCAGATTTTTAAATCTAATTTTAATTTGATCTCTAGAAAGGTTATGAAATATATACATATATATATATATATATCGCGTATCGCGCTCCCTCTAGAAGGTTTGGGTCCCCATTTATCGGGATTCCTATACCCTCTTATTGTTAGTCCTGATGATATGCCTAGATTTAACGTTGGCTACATAGTCGAACACAAACAAATTGTAGGCAATATCAATTTTGAAAATGCACTTGGAGAGTTTCTAAGCAAACAAATTATTATATTGAGTGCTTGAACTCACCTTGAATAAATTTAACTGTGGCGTGAACAGCTGATAGCATAGTAACCCAATAATGTGCTTGGGACAATTCGTATTGTATGCATTCTGTTTATAATATAATAGATTTGATCATTATGATATGCTCATCTGGCAACCCTTAGCTTATAAGTCGATTTAGTATAAGTCTTCACGATTGTGGTATAAGATAAGCTAGAGAGAACAATACCGTGGCAAACAACACCAAAATGGAGTCATGGCCAACAACACGTAATAGCAATTTGATATTTTACATGGTTTAGGAGATGTGATAATGAATGTTAATGTTGGCAATACTGCTAAAAGTCGTGAAATTAGGAGAATATGTAGTAATCACGACTCCCAAAAACTGTTGGTCAAGTGTCAAAAGTACGAAAACAAACAACGATCGTTTTAAAAATTTCTCGCAACTACGTCATTTTAAGAAGTATTGCCAACTGTAACAAGTATAGTGTAATGTCCAAGAGGTCGGGCACCCGAAAAATATAACCTCAGTGCAGAAAGGGGGCAATCACTCCAGCAAATAACAAGAACATTCATTTTTAACAGTTATAAATTCATCAAAATTAACATATAAAAACAAACAAATTATCTCATTGCGTTAGAGCATGTACGATTTATTGAACTTTTACATAATGTCTCTCCGGTCTTCATAAAATAACCAACTTTTTTTAACATATACTGAGTAAACGTTAATGTTATTTTAAATGGTTACCTCCTTCAAATCCTCAAATATCTGGGCGATGATTTGATTACTTTCTATTAATTACTTTTAGTTTGTTGCTTGATATTCATAAATACTTTCTTTCTATATGCTTTTTACTAGACTATCCAGTTATTTGATGATAATACAAACTGAGTTCGGTGTTTTCCGTTTGGCAGATTTGTCAATTGGCAGATTTGGTAATTGGCAGATTTGGTCATTGGCAGATTTGGTAATTGGCAGATTTGGTCATTGGCAGATTTGGTAATTGGCAGATTTGTCATTTGGCTGATTTGTCCATTTTCACCATTGGCGCATATGGTCATTTTCGCGTTTGGCAGATTTGGTAATTGGCAGATTTGGTAATTGGCGGATTTGTCAATTGGCAGATTTGTCCGTTCTCGTCATTGGCGCATTTAGTCATTTTCGCGTTTTGCAGATTTGGTATTGGCAGATTTGGTAATTGGCAGATTTGGTAATTGGCAGATTTGGTAATTGGCGGATTTGTCCATTGGCTGATTTGTCCATTTTCACAATTGGCGCATTTGGTCATTTTCGCGTTTGGCGCATTTGGTAATTGGCAGATTTGGTAATTGGCGGATTTGTCATTTGGCGGATTTGTCCGGGTCCCTTTTTTTCTCAGACGATTTTCCCCAAAACGACTAAGGCAATTTTATTTATATAGAGGGTGGTGGCCCAAAAGTTGGTACCATACTGATCAGCTCATTGCATTTTATATAATTTCTTACTGGTATACATCAGATAGTTATTTTATTATTTGTTGTTAATGTGTTTTTACTTATATCTTAATCTCGGAAAAGCCTAAGCAAATAGACCCATACACTAGAATGTTATACTTGATCAATGCAGGGATTCCTGCTTTGGGGCCACCATGTAGTTTAAGCAATTGGAGCGAGAAAGTTTAGTGCGGTGGCCCGTACTAATGATGTCAGTATAATTGTATCGTGTACGGTAAAATGTAGATTAGATCTGTATTAGATCTGCACTTCTCGGCCTTTTCGTGCTGTGTTTTGGTGGTATGGTAGTCCTAATTAACAGGAAGATTGGGGGAAGGGTAGCCGCTCAGACAGTTGTTCTGTAATTCTGTAGGCCAAAGTATTAGAGAAACACTCATTTCTAAATTACTATTCGATCCTCTTGATGCGTGTCAATTTCCGTAGATGTCAAATAAAACGTGACTTATTGATTTTTTAAAGGCTTTTATTTCCATCAAAGATGGGCGGGCTAAGGCAGGTAATTTCCTTCACAGGGACAACATGTTAGGATTTGGATATTATTATTATTATTATTATTATTATTATTATTATTATTATTATTATTATTATTATTATTATTATTATTATTATTATTATTATACTGGTGGAAACACATTTAAGAGTGCTCAGGGCACTCACTAATTTAGTTTAAAGTAAATACGCAAGAAGAAGCTGATAATGGGTGGTAATGGTCCGAACATAGAGCCCATGAGATATCTGAAACACATTACACAGGGAATTCAAAAACATACACTACTCACCGTAACAAAACATGTGACCAACCTGAGCGAATAAGCAAGCAGCTGTTCGGAAAGTAGACCACCCTACTGACGCTGAATGCCTGACTGAGGTGTGATATTTCAAGCTCGCTGTAGATCTCGGCGTAGCTGAGAGATGATTGTTACCAGATTTTAGCTGGCAGTCTCAGGTCATCCCGCCATGTCCTACGTGTTCGATAGTCATAGATCTGGAGAGCTAACAGGCCAAGCTAGAAGTCGTATATCGTGTGGAGCACGCTGATTTACTCCGGCGGTATGAGTTGCGCGTTATCCTGCTGGAAAACGGGCTTCTGCAAAGTGCTCAGACGAGATCGGAAGACAGGATTGATAACGTCATGAATGTAAGAGGTACTAGTTATACCTGCCTGAATAAACACCAAAAACCAGCGGAATGCCTTTATACCAAAATGTTAGTTGTGTGTCCTTATGTCAAGTGCTAACCTACGCTGGATTTCATTTTGCTATTCACCTGTACACCTACGAATACAAAAGCCTATCACAATGTTTGAGGCAGAAGTTAATCTCATGACTGAATACCGCCGCCCTCTAGTTACCTCGCCACTGCACTCTTATCTTATACCGCTGAAGACGTTCTTGTGATGAGCAGGTGCCAAGGAAAATTGAGCGAGAGAAATATGAGAGTGTGGACCTGTCTTCAGTAGAGATGCAAGGGCTCGGAAAAAAACCGGCTTTTTTGGAAAAAAACTCGGTTTTTTCTGCTTTGCTTTTTTGCTTGGGAAATTTTGGGCTTTTTTCAAAATACTGCTTTAAATTGATAAAACAGACTTTGTATCGCTTCTCTATAACACAAAAAATCATTTAATTAGTGGTTGATGCTGATAATAATATAAAACATCGAAAATAAACTATGAATTTCGGAAAAATATTTCAAACAATTTTTCTTCAACATATTTACATTATGAATTCCACAGGATTAACCAATGTATATAATAAGAATTTTTTAACCTCCTATATACAAAAGTAAGCAGAGTTGGCAAGAACCGTGGTTGTTTTTGAAAATGCCAAAAACCCGTTTTTTGGGGGATGTTTAAACCAGGCTTTTTTGGTTTAAACCAGGCTTTTTTGACTTAGATTTTTTGTTTTATGTATTTATATTACATATTCACAGAAAGAAGTTTGTTTCGCCTTGATGTTATTATGCAACAGCGGGGTTATGCCGGAAGAACTCCCATAAGCTTAAAGAAGTGCGGTCAGTAAATTTCTTAAGTTGAGAATCTCCCGCCCTAGCCATTGGGAAAATCCCGTCATTACTTGAAATGTAAGACAATAACGGGAAAATCCTGTTATTGCTTTGCATGTAAAATTTAAAGGTCAACGTATCATAATCAGTACGCTAAAACTGAGGTATTAAATTACAAATTTAGTATGTAGATATTATTGAAAGTCCAATCCAAGCTAATGTTGGAAGCTACGTAGGCAATCGATAAATTTTGCCAATTTCTATCAATATATTTAAATAATCTTGGATTCTTTATAAAACAACACTCATTCAGGCATGCAGAAATATACAATTTGGTTTCGTTTCGTATGTTTAGGCTTAACATCCTTACGAAATACCGAGGTTATCAAGGAGAAGACTTTCGCTTAAACTGACATCCGAACCGCTACTTGGGTTACGCATGAAAAAAGGTTTGTGGTTCGACCGAGAATTGAACATGGGACACCTTGATTAAAAGGTGAAAGGGAAATAAAACTATTGCAGGTGGTTTGATATCTGGAAACGTTACCAAGAAGTTCACACGATTCGCATTTTTCATTCTTTTTATTTTTGTGGTTTAAACCAGTTATTAAAAAAAAAAAGTTGGTGTAAACCAGCCAACCCTAAAAGTAAACACTTCTTTTTAAAGAATACACAAATAACTAGCAAAATAATATGTAGTATTTTTACTTCAAAAAATTCCATACCATCTTTTTGAAACAAAATAAAATTAAAATAAAACATAAGAGAAATACTTAGATTTATATGATACACTTAAAGGCTGCACATCTAGAGCTTTTGGTTCTGTATATTCTTGAAATTCTACAGTTAAGTTTTATAGAACCACCATCACAGTTTACCCAATCCTCAAGTTTTCTGAATTTTTAACAAGAGGGATTCAACATATCATTACGGAACTCCCCCCCCCAAAAAAAAGACTACGGAATATATTTAAGTTAAGCTAAATACAACTGCACAACAAACATGACTGAGTGATTAGCTTTTGCGCTTCTATCGGGAAGTCCGGGATTCAACCAGCATTCGACCATTCTGACAAAGCTTTCTTCATTCCATCTGTGAATGTAGGAATAGTGCGTGTACTGTGAGTTGGGCGACTTCCTTTTTTATTGTTTTTAAATCGTTATTATTACTAATTACCAGCAGTGACGGTTTTGCGAAGGTTAGGTGGGCGGTCTTTCGGACTGAAGCCCGTTCCCCAAAGTTACAGAATGTCTGCAACAAACGAAATATCTATTATTTATGCCTTTACTCATAAACTTTAAGCTCCCGTCAAATAAAAATTACGAATGTTTAAAAAAACTAAACATTAGTAAGAAACCCTTCCCAAAATACTTTTCTAAATCCGCCACTGATTCTCAGTATAAAATGATTTTTAAAGTTGTATCCGGAAGATAATTGCTAAACATATAAACGAAACGAAATATTAGTTATGCCTGTACTCATAAACTTCAAGCACTTCCCAAATAAAATTAGGAGTTTTTAGGAAACGAAACAATCAGAAAAACCCCTCCTAAAGTACTTTTCTAAATCCGCTACTGATTATTTGTATAAATTGGTATTCAAGGTTGTTTCCGGAAAATTATTGCTAAATGACTTCACAGCTACAGTATAGCAGAAATGTGGAAGTACGGTTTGACGGATATATTGAAAAACGTACGCTTTGACGGATAAATAGAAAAACGGGCAAGTTTAACTTTTGCGCTAGAAGCTAGAGTACTAAAAGCTCTTAGAAATGAAACACGGATGACAAACTAAAGAAGAAAAAAGATGTCGATAACTCAAAAGTTAAGATAAAGTTAAATAGCCTCTAAAATTACCCTCAAATACTACATTTTTCATGTTAGCTTTAATTCGTAAAACATGTGCTCCATCCATCTTGATGGTGAATTTCAGAGCGAAATATCACATTCAGGTCATGGAATTCTTATCTAACTATAGAATATACTATAAGAAAGCTATTTAGATAGAAAAATCATGAAGTTGAAAAAAGCCAAAATTTCCAAAATTCTCGTTTTTTTTCCAAAAAAGCCGGCTTTTTATGTGAAAAAAACCATCGATTCAAAAAAGCCGGCTTTTTTGCATCTCTAGTCTTCAGTAGTAAATTTGTTCTGATTACACTAGCGGTTACCATCTTGTCACTTAGGGAGGCCCGAAAGATTCTTCTGTCCAGGTTCTCACAGATGCGTTGTGGGACACTATGGAGTTTATTTGCTCTTTGGGTATCCTGTCTTGCATCGTATTTACCACCGATGGACGACTGATATGTCATGATTCACATGAGTAGCAATGTTACCTAATTACCACTCGGCCTATCATAACTTCACTGTACTGCCTCGCTCCAAGTAAATTGCAAAATACGCGTCGCTGATGACGTCCTAGCAGTGCAGACACAGAATGTGATCACTAGAGACCGGATGTTTAGGCATTAAAAACCTGGAAAATAGGGATTTAAAATTTAAAAATAGGCAGTTAAATAGACACTAAAATATAACTCGAAATAGTGAAGATAAATACTCATTACGATTAAAAAATAAATTCGTCACAGATAACGTTCAAAGAATATAGAAACATGCCTGTTTGTTAATATTTGCTTTTACTATATATATATATATATAAATGGCTTGAAAAATCCACTCGCCTCCTTGCAGTACTTTTTTTTAATTTGGTGAGTAGAGTCCGATCAATCCACAAGATTTTCAAGAATAAATAGCAGATGTCGCTCTTCTTTTTATTTGTAAGAGACATGCGAATAAACAACATCTAAAAAATGTATTGATATGTTTATTGCGTCGCAAGTTACTTTTGTTTATTTGTATAAACACTGTGACTGCAAAATGGTCTGGCTAGTAGACAGGGTCGGATCCAAGATTTCTTGAAGGGGGTGCATCAATAACTACCACTACATTTGAATTAAATTCTTAAGTTTTTAAATGCCTTTGGGCATCTGTGGTGTTAATGAGCAATATTACTTTGTTCAGTGAATCCTTTTCTTTCAACCTTCAGAAAATCGACTTAACCCACAAATTCCCGAATTATTTTTCGTCACTGATTTCGGTGATATTTATAAATATTAATTAGTTAGTGTCAATAATTGCTAAAATGGTAAAAAATAGTTTGATGTTTCTAATGAGTGCAACTGTATGGGGGTGGGTCGAAATCGGCCCTCTGGGAATATCGTGGCTAATACTTTGGGTCGTTTTCGACTCCGTGGGAAGATATTTATAGGTGGGTCGAAAACGACGGCATGGGAATATCTGGGTTTAAACCAGGGATGCAAATAAGCAACAAAAGTTTTCTCGCCCAAGAAAAGAGCTACTAGCCCACATCCCAGTCTTTACAGTTTGAAATAAATAATAGTGACTCGCCCACACCGGGCAAATGGGCGAGTGTTTATTTGCATCCCTGGTTTAAACTACGCTTTCTTTTTAGCCTTAAACGGAGACATGACAGCGGAAAGTTTCGGAAAATGTTGCTTTTTCACTGCTAGGTTATCATTTTAAATAGTGTATATTTACAGTGAATGGGAGTACATGTGCTCCGGTGCACCCCCTAAATGCGGCACTGCTAGTTGACTTTTTGGCTAGCTAGTACTTGCAAGCAAGATTTTTCAAGCCCTATATACATGTCAAGCTTCTTATATATAGGAAGCTTCACATGTATTCCATGTATATTTGGTAAATACATTCTCTAAAGGACTTTATCACTACACATGACAGTTCAAATTTTATACTTTATCTGTACACACAGTAGTTCAAAGTTTCACACCACTTTATCAATACACATAGTAGTCCAAAGCTTTACGTCATCACTACAAACAAAACTTATTTCTCGGAAGAAGCAGAATTCTTTCTTGAAATACTAAATTGTATATTTTCCTCCAACGAAGTCTTATTTTGAAGAAAATGCGTAGAATAGGCAAAACGAGGCACTAAAGCAATTATTTAGACAGGAATGGGCAAAATAGGCAAAATAGGCAAAACAAATTGGCTTAAATTGAAACTATAATCCCCGATATAGACTTTAATACGTTCTTTTTGATCATATCTTTAATATTATAGAATAGGCATTTTGCCTAACATCCGGTCTCTAATGATCACAGACACGGATTCGCAAAAACAACTACATTCGTTACGTTCGACAACCTTCAAACTGCTAACAACACACTCTCCGTAAGCACTGCGATCAACTAGCCAGGAACTTGTGGATGGCTGGAATCCAGTGCCCAGTGTGATTGGATCTTGTACACCAGTGTTTCATTATTATTACAAGATATCAACAATGAATAAACCTCATATGTTACGATAAGAAAAATAAAACACGAGAATCAGGCTTACACACAAGCATTTGCTTATGTGAGCCATTTTCTATCTTTTTTATTCTTTGCATTAAAAATACAAAAAAAAAAAAAATCGCAATATAGAAATAAGTGCATTGAATTAAATTACCCGACACTTGGAGATAGGCATGACTTCTTGAAGTCCGAAGTCCTGTCATCTCTGAATACCGGGTACGTTAAACTCTACTAATAAAAGGGAATCTAGGAAGTCCGATTTCCTTTAGAGAAGTAATAGCATTTATAAGTAGAAAATTTATTTTACAGCAATTTTTCTTATTCTTTTATTTTATTTTCATTAATATTTTGTATATTGTTATTTTATAATTTAATATGTTTATGTATTTTTTATGTATATTCTTTAATATATTGGATACATCCAATAAATTTTCTTCTTTAAATAAATAAAAAAATAAAATAAAATAAAAAATTACTAGCACCCAATTAGCAATAGTTCCCGGTTATATAAATTACTTGCTTTATTATTTTTATTTAGATGATCTAAGAGATTTTATTTACACTTTGTTTGAAAACTTAAATTTACGTACACAGAAAAAAGTTGCCATGTGGAAGAAAATTTATGAAGTCCCAGGTGCTTTTGAGTACATTAGGTCGGATGTAGATTATCTTCTGTCCCATTAACTACTGGAAATTATGATAGCCAATAGTAGCTCTGTTAATGACAATAATAGTTTCATTGTAAAGTTGCAGTTTGATAATCAGAAATATAGCGAAAGGAAAATGTGTTGCAGAGCGTATAGTCGGGACGATCTGTCAGTAAAGTTATTAAGATGAGGATCAAGAGTTTTGAGGAAAAGCATAGTGATGGTTGTAGTTGAGAGCTTGATCCATAGTTCAGAAACTACTTGCGATGTAGTTGAGCTGGAACCGTTTCTACTAATACGATGTATATGATATGATCACACAATTGTAAAGATTTTAAGTAGGATTAGGCATGACTGGATTAACCCATCGTTAGACCCAGGGCTAAAAAAAATATGTGGCGCCTGCTGACTTCACTTAATACATTTCTGTGAAAGTACAGTAGGAAAGTTAAAGAAATATGTTACATATTTTTGATCAGATTTTATTTTATGATGATGATCGTTCCTTCATGGTTCTTTTTAGATAACCAGTTGAAATTTTGATCAGAGTGAAGACTCCTGTCCACCTGCAGGCCCGAAGCTATAGTCCTCGTAAGCCCCCTCCCCTTAATCCGGCCCTGAGATTAGGAACGCATATTCTATAACCTAACGCAATTCCTTATTTATAGAGTTCTCAATTTATTGTAGACTGTAAATTGCAATAGTTCAAGTGTTAAGTGCCAAGTGCCAAGTGTTCGTGAATAAGCTGTGAAGTTTACTTTTTTTCGGTTCCCAGATATTGTCTGTGAATCCTTTTACGAGGTTCAGCCAATTCTGTACTTTGCAACTCAATTCTTTTAAGCAAGATGACTAGGTCAAATGTCTTTCAAAAGTTACTTCTCGCCATTTGATGGATTAAGTAGACTGACTTTGTATGTTGAGATCAGTTGAACTGAGTATATGTCATTTTTGAAGGAAAAAAGATTTTGTTTATATCTTTGTCGTATTCATAGATAGTTTACATATATCACAGTATGTGCTATATGAAATTAAACATTTCAGTTTAATGTCCCACAACTAATGTCCCCAACTATTGCCTCTTCACAGTATCTACTACTTTAGAACCAGATCAATGGTTATTTGAATACTTGTTGCTGTAGAAAGGAAGGCCGTGTTGCATACGTATATGTTAATATACCTAGGTAAATATGTTTGGTAGGGAAATTTGGCAATTTGGCAACATACAGAGTGGTAACAGAAAATTAAACTGGTAAATTTAGAGAAGGTACAGAAAAAGAAAGACATGACAATATGCTACTTTCTAAAGGGCTACTGTCTACGACTTAACAGTTATGGAACATGAATCAATTATAGGCTATACATCCATCACAAGTAACTCGGAAAGTAATGTACACAGACCATTGATACAAAGTCTACTGTTAAAATCGCATAAGCAGCGTACACTGGTGATTAACGGTTGAACTCGAAATTCTCAACCACGCAAACAGTAGAAAATTGAATTTTCTTTTAGTTAAGCAAGTTTTATGAAATGTAAAACCAGTACCTAATGTAAATTTAATGGAGTTCTTCATTCAAATAAAGTGGAGTTTCTCTACGTATGTTTTATTGAAATGTAAATCGATGTCCACAGAGCTGTTACCTGTACAACACTGTTTCAAGAAAGTTAAATACAAATTGAACGAAGCACTTTTGTTGCTTGATTATTTGTCAGAATACCAATAACACTTAATACTGTGACAAATGATTGGCAAGGACTTCCTACATCTCATAAATAATGAACTACTAAATAACTCATAATAATATGTAATTATTAAGATACACACTACCATAAATACTGTATATAGTATATACTAGTGCGGTGTATATATTGCAAGCAGGTTGCGAAATGCCTCCATTGATAGTTACCTACGCCAGCATTTACTCGGATTGTTGAGGACATGTCCGCATTTTGAGAGTAGAAATTACTGTCTACAAAATTTCCGAATTTCCCTGGTTCATCCGTATTTTCTAAGCTCAAATGTATTGTCTTCCTAATGTGGTCTATCGTATTGGTAACAGCGTTCAATGGAAACGAAGGTGTTGGTTATATCTTGTCATGACATACCGCGTTGCGTCGGGTTCTTTTTTCGTTCCTTCTCTTTTTATGATTCTACTTATTTCTCAAAAGCATTTTGCGAATATATTATCTTATTTGAATGGTTAAATCTAGACATTTCGTGATTCTATTTCTTTATTTTGATTATTATATGCTTTCAACATATCAGCCAGGTAAAGTGGATTCTTGTGCCCAGCCAGATGGAAGTGTGTCAGCATGTTTGACATTTCAGACTATGGTAACCCCATTCATTAACTTTGTACCTAATCCACATTGCCAGTTTATCAACTGAATAATACGTACAACCATTAAATATTTTCACTTTTAGATACCATATAAAATGAATGTTATCTTATGAATTTCATCTTACATGCTAATAAAGACAAAACTATATTATTACATTCCTAAATCTTGTAGAATAATATAGTTGAAAGTTAGGATAACGTTCCTTATACATTGTATTGGCCCTTGGATCTCGCGATATGTGTGCCTGGAAGTAGAAGACAAACAATGACACAACATATGACCAATGTCTGTTTCGCCATTCTCAGTATACATTTTTGCAGTATATATATGCAAATGAATTAGTAATTTACAGTGGTGCTATTCAGCCGGTTCGCACCGGTTCGGTAGAAGCGGTTGTTAAGACGTTTCCAATTCGTAGAACTGTTTGTGAAACGCAGACATTACAGTAAATTTTACCCAATTATACCCAAGAACAATAAATTTTAGTTTAACTATCTTTGTTTTTAGAAATTCTTATAGCTGCATGGATAAACATATGATCTCTCAGTACAAGGTATAAGCGTATTTTTTTAATCTCAAATGATCAGATATCAAGAATAAGAACTGGGATCACATGAGTGTAGCGGTGAGGCTTATACGCATAATACCATCAGAAGTTTCTTCCAGACATGTTTTTTGGGGAGCACTGCCTCCGAAGCTCTCAGAGTGACCTCCCGGAAGAAACAAAAATAATACGTCTATAATATAATAATAAGTAGGATGTGCCCCTCCGAATACTAAGTGTGCCCCCCCCCGGAACATTTTTTCTGCAAGAAACACTGAATACCATTATCAACGATTGTCGATCCATTTCTTTATTAAAGTCTTTCCAAGATATTTACAATACTACCTAATTTCGTGATACCATCTTCTATTAGGATATTGTGTAGGTCACTGCTTGTCACTTGTGGTATCCAGTAAAAATTTGCTTTTATTTATCTTATGTATTTTGCTTTTGTTTCGTAAGAGAGTTAAAAACATATATCTGTCTATCTGCCTATCCATCTGCTATCTCTATTGTATATACATTACCTGAGCGTCAAGGGGGGGCTATAGCTCCCTTGGATCTGCGCCTGTAAATATATATATAATCGGTTGTTAAAAAATTAGAATAACACCACTGGTAATTTACCTTAGAAGATATCAGTAACTTGTAAATTGTATTGGTTTATCTTGTAGAGGTAACTTTACTTAAATAGTTGTAATATTGAATTATAAGACTCTTACGGAATCCACGAAACAAATTTGAAAATCTCCTGTAAATTGTGTATACTACGAGATTCAACCCTCAGTAAAGATGTTAACTTTGAATGGAGAAAGACTGTTTAGTTTTTAAGGGCGAGGGGGATGACAAGGCATTTTTTCTCTCATTCCCTCTCTTATTAGTATGACACCTCCTCTTTCCCTTTTGTCTGGCTTGCCTTGAGAGCATCCAATTTATATCCCTGTGTCGTTTGGTAAAGCACGCTCTCTTGCGTTGGGTATGTGTGTAGCTCTGTATTTATCTGTCTGTGACCAACTAGTATTTGAAAAAGTAAGCTGCTGAAAGGGTTTCACTCCTTCCTTACTGAGATAAATATTTTGTCGTCAGACAAGGTTAACATTTGCTCTTCTTAAAAATATGTTCTGAACATTTAAATAAACTTTGTTTTCTGGAAAATTAATTACTATCGATCAAATTTTACTTATATTATTGTTCGTCAGATGAATGGTAAGCCTATACATCAGTGTTTCCCACACTTTCTGGTTCACGATCCTCTTAATACCCGACAAATTTTTGACGAAGCCCCAAGTTAGAACACAGGCCTCTGTCTTACAGGTACACACTTATGCACGGTGTAACTTAATTAATGTAACAAACGTAGAAAGGTGATTTCCGACACCGAGATAAATTTAAAAAAAAAAAAAAAAAAAACTATGAACATACAGATATAACAATATTGGCAGAATGTGAAAATGTGCGAACAGTAAGTTCGAAGCGGTAGGTATTGAAAACCAATAAGTTTAGAGATGACGGTCCAGAGGTGGCGCTGCTATTCAATATATAGTTGCGCGGTTTACACACAGAGAGGACACTTGTGTTCAAGACGCTACAGTACAGGAGTGCAGTCATTGTGCTGCGAGTGTTGAATAGGGCAAGTGACAGTGCTCGAATAAAACAGTGCGTTATTCAAGCCTTGAACAGGCCAATGTAGCTACTATTCATGTACTGTTGTACAGATGGCAATGGACGTGAAGCAGCACGACTCTACCCAGGAGCGTTTTTCTAACAGACAGCAATCATCATTAAGGATGTTTGAACCAATTTATCGGCGTATGTGTGTTGTGTGCTTGGTCGACCCTATCATGTATAAACACATGTTATCAGTGGTGCTATTCTAATCTTTTAACATCGGTTATATATATATGGGGTGTCCCATCAGGAAAGTGGCATATTTTGAGGAATGATAGTATTGGTCGATCGATCTAGATATCTGTGTAAAGACCACTTTATTTTGTACACATTGCTTCGAAGGTACATATCCCGAGAACTAATGAAGACATTGGAGTCATTCAAAAACGTTTTGCAGATAGGAAACCACGTAATAGGCATTAAGGGCCATTCACATATTACTTAACTCTGTTTTTGATCAATTTTACCCTCCCCTTTAATCCTTGTCACACTTCGTAATCCAAGGTTTTACCCTCCCCCTTTGTTACGTAACACTTTTTGATTTTGTTTTTTCATCAGTTTTACTTATTTTGTGAGTTATCACCATAAAAAAATAATTTTAATAGCAAAACTTTTCATTACAAAATGATTGTGTTCTAATAAATCTGTAGTTTTCTTCGCCAACAAATCAAAGTATTAGAAAATGGTAATACCGTAATATTATTATAACCCCATAAAATTGTTTAATTAACCAGTCTTAATTCTTCGAAATTCCATATTGGCTTTTCCCAAGGAGATCGCACCCAACCTCTTAGGTCACCGATGATTAGCAAGAAGGAAGTGTTGCAGGAAGATGCAAGTGAAACAGATAGGGATGGGCACGAGTCGAGTTTGATAAATGGCTTGCTCGTTAGCTCGTTTTAACTCGTTTTGAAATCTTTGCCTGATTAGACTGGAAAGCGAAAGCTATGGGAAATGTAAGCAGCAATGTGGAATATTTTTAGTGTTGCTCACAACATGGGACACTGCTCGCATCTCGTATCGTCTCGATTAACAAGACAATGGATTTTTATAACGTGACAATCTCAAATGTTGTGAGCATCAATATAAGTATATACTGTAGTCAGGGTTGGGTAATTACGCGTAAAAAAAGGTTTTCTACGTGACGTGTAAAATACGCGTAAAAACGCGTAATTTACGTAAAATACATAAAGTACGTAAAAAATTAGAAACAGGTCTTCAAATTAAAAGAAAACGTTCTACGCGCTGAGCATTAAAAAATTCTTCCTAAAATTGTATTTTGCAAAACAATCCGTAAGCATAAACTGGGAATTTTGTATTGGCTTTGTAAAGTAGCATTGTATAATAAGATTTGCACGCGTGACTGTTCAAAATCCATTTCATCATGTTTCATGTTTTAAACTCTCTGTAATCGAGAAAAGTTTTATGCCAGAGAAGCCATGGAAGAAGCTATTGTGCAATATAACAACAATGGTAAGCCTTCGTGGTCTCTATTTGTGACGACTTTCTGCAATGTCTGAGAAAAGCATCACGAACAAGTAGAGGAGTTTCTGTTGGAGAACCTCGGCTCTTCAGGAATAACTAGCTACCAGCAATATCGGGGAAAATGTGGAAATTTTGAAGAACTTATGAAGAAGGGAATTACAATACCACGCACATTCTGGTATTTCGCTACTCGGTAACATAAGGAGTTGTCGGAATTTGCTATGAAGTTACTGAACATCCTAGCATCTTCAGCGCAAATTGAAAGACTTTTTCTCAAATTGGTCCTTTGTCCATAACGTTACAAGAAACCGGCTCAGCTTCGAACGTTCGAAGAAACTACTTCAAATATACTACACCCTCAAATTACAAGACCACTGAAGTTATGAATATTAGTGTGATTAAGAGTATTGTGTTCGAATTGTACTAAACTATAATGGAAATGGCATGTAACATTTTTTTTAGAATTAAAATAATGGCTGTTTTAAATGAAATGATATACGCAGTTTTATTGGAACCAAGTGAAATATATTCAGTATTCGAACTAGGAAGAAAGACAAATTGTTTCTTTCAAAAAAAAAAAAAAAAAAAAAAACGAAGAAACAAGTAGTTCAATACTCTGTTGAGTATTTTCTTCAGTTTTGTCTATTTATTATGAGCATGAAAAATGTCTACATTAAATGTTCAAATGATAGTCAAGTGCTAAGGGAAGTAATATATTTAGTGTTGTTGTTGGACTTGGAAGAAAAGAGCAAAATAAATGAGTTCATTCCGAAAAGTTTAGTATAATGTTCTGTTGGGTGCTTTTATATTTTTTCAGTTGTGTGTGTTTAAAATGAGAATCGAAACTTTTACATCGAAAATTCAATATGCCCCAGTGCTAAGTGAAGTGGTAGGCCTATATATAGTATCGTTCAGACGTGGAAGAAAAACAAATCAGTTTATTCTAAAATTTCATTATTTCAATATTCTTATCAGTATTTTTCGTATCAGTTATGTGTGTGTGTTAGTGTGTAATATGAAGGTGAAATGAGCCTAACAGTCAATCTCTTTTTCTTTTCTAATAGAAGTTTCAAAGTATACTGAAATGTTTCGAGTTTTATATTAAAAGCTGCAAAGGTATAACAATAAATTGTTATAATCAAAAGGTTACTTGATACTTTCAAACATATCCGAACCAACACATATTTTTAATGTGTGTGCTCATATGTTGGGTGGTTGTGCTTGGGTGTGCATAAATAGGTGGAAAGTAGTAGTGGGCCGGCGAGGGGCTATCCAAAATTATCTTTCATTACTATTATTTGGCATGAAATCATTACTTTTAAATATAATGTTTAGAAGATAATAATGTTTTAACGCTTAAATAAGAAAACTAAGCTTACAAAATAACCGACAATTCAAAATGATCTTAGTTTTAATGAAAGAAATATAGTTTTCTACGTCTGCGTAAAAAACTGGTTTTCTACATGACGTATATTACTAGTAAATTACGCGTAATTTACGTAAAATACGTAACAAGTAAATTACCTTGCCAACCCTGACTGTAGTTCTTACCACCAAGGCTGAGATCTGCACGGTCAAAGTTTTGAGCCGAAGCAGAAGCCCAATCCGGGTAGTGATGTTAACCGGCTCAGCTCGGTTCAACTGAACGAATAGTTCGAGCCGGCTCGGTTGAGATGAGGCACCGACTCGGCTCAGATGAACCATCGGCTCGAGCCGGCTCGGTTGGGTGAGCTGCTGGAGCCGTTGAGAACCCTACACCCGGCCCGAGCAGTTTTGAACATATTCGGTTGGCGCCCTCTAAATTTAACGATTTTTGGTTCGAGACCGGATACTTGCTCGTTCGGAACTCAAACTAGAACCTCGTGAACGATGTCCTTGCATCCTAGACTTCACAACTACCGAGGTCAGCAGTCAAGTAGTTTTTAGTATTCACATACAAACCGCCTATCTTCCATGTTTACACGGCGTTGTTATAATAATAATAATAATAATAATAATAATAATAATAATAATAATAATAATAATAATAATAATAATAATAATAATAATAATAAATAATTAGTAGTAGTGGTAGTAGTAAGTATGATTGATAATAATTATATTGTCTATGTAGGATACTTGAAGAAAGTACCTGAAACTACACACAGCATTTAACTCGTTTTGGCTCGACTTGACTTGAAACTCGAGTCAAATTCGAGTCGAGTTTCGAATCGAGTTGGAGGAAATTTTTCAAGCTCGAATCGAGCTCAAAGATGTCTGTTTCGAGTCGTCGAGTTTTAATGAAAACTCGCTGGAACTTGCTCGAGTCCATCCCTAAAAACGGGATCTAGAGAATTGACATTGATCTCTTTTTTGTGGATGTTTCCTGTATTTGAAGTTTCCCAGTGTCGACGATACAAATCGTAATATGTGGACGACCCCTTAGATACGTATCACATTCATTACACTCACAGATGCCAGTATCCCGGACAAAATTCCAGAATTAATATTTAAATTTCTATATGCCCATTCAAATTTATGCACTGAGAAAAATCTGTTCGCCGAACAGCGGAATATTGTACAAATATACAGAATTATCTTGCTTACTACAGAAATCAGTACTGAGCATACGTTATCCGTATGCTACATAGGCACTGCCCTTAGATGTTATAATCTACATCATGCCATTGCAGGATGTCTGATATCTAACAGCTTTCTTTATATTGTATACATATATGTATGTTACCTTCGTCAGCTATATGTTGTATACGTCCATTTGTATGTGAGATCCTGACCGCCTATATTGTTTCATACGGAAAGTGGAATACTTATACAGAAAGTATTATAAAACATGGGTTTTCAGTTATACGTTTCCTGTACGTTAAGACCAAAAACTACAGGATTTACAAATGTAACATACAATTTTACGTACGCCACATACATTTTTTCTCAGTGTGTCTCTCCATTGAATTGAAACAATTCAAAGTTGCTTGTTTTCACAACAATAGAAGCGAGTGGGAGAAGTACAGTGGTGTTTTCACTAATTTGTTTGGCATCTTCCTTTCACTCTTGGTTAAGTCATGCGTGTGTGTGTGTTTATATCTGGGCATAACAAACGGTTCTGCGAACTAGAAATATTTTAACAACTGGTTCTAGCGAACCGGTGCGAACCGGCTGAATAGCATCACTGCCCTTTTATGGACGAACGTGTGTTAGAAGCTGTGGATAATGAGCCAGGTGCGAGTACGAGGGAACTTAGCCGTAAAATCACATGGTTGTGTAGTGTGTTGCTTGTACCCGTACCCAGTGTCGGACTGACTATGTTGAGGGCCCTTGACGCGGGTTCTTAAAGGGCTCCGTATACATGTACAGGGTGGGAGGTAACAACAGCGAATAACTTCCAACATCCTTCGTTATCGGCGAAACGAACTGTAAAAAGGAGGTTGAGATACAGGGACGCTCCTTTACGTACTAATGGTGCGTCCGTTTCGCTGGTACGGGTGAATTCTGAAACATGGATGATTAGACAGAACGCATACTAGTTCCTGTATAATTCCTTGGGATAGACCCTATAGTATCTAAGCCAGGGCGTTTTGAAACGTGATTTTTCGAATATACAGGGGTAGACCAAAAAAATCTAAAAACACTTCATACAGGACACGTAAGTTTGGCCCTCCATTGTACAACGCGTGTTGCGGTTGGAGATCGTTTTTTGTTTTCAATGTGTCATGTGGACCTTCCTCTTCCGTCAGCAGTAACCCGATCACTAGAGACCGGATATTAGGCATAATGCCTATTCTTTAATATTGAAGATATGATCAAAAATAACGTTTTAAAGTTTATATGGGGGGTTATAGTTTTGATTTAAGCCAATTTTATTTTGCCTATTTTGCCTATTTCGACCTTTACTGCCTAAATAATTGCTTTAGTGCCTAATGTTGCCTATTCCATGCATTTTCTTCAAAATAAGCCGTCATTGGGAAAATATGTAATTTATATAACATAAATAATACGCACATACACACGTATATTAGGTGTTTATAAACATAAGCTCGTGGATATATATATATATACAGAGTGAACTTCAAAGATGTGCACATTCTTCGGGAGGTGATTATTGATATCAAAAGAAGACAAAAAGTCCTCTTGTATTTTGTCGAATTTCGTGTCGTGTACAAGTGACAGTGGTGCCAACTTGGAATCGAAAATCGAATCTTGACAATTGAAACTGAACAGATAGATGTGCACATATGCTGGGAGGTGATTCATGACATGAAAAGAAGGCAAAAAGTCCTGTTGCGTCGAATTCCGCGTCGTGTACGAGTAACAGGGGTGCCAACTTGGAATCGAAAATCGAATCCTGACAATTGGAACGGAACTGAAACATGTGCACATACTTCGAGAGGCGATTCGTGACATGAAAAGAAGACAAAAAGTCCTCTTGAATGTCATGAATCACCTCCCGAAGTATGTGAATATCTTTCAGGTTCACCCAGTATATATGGAATGCATAACAAGCTTCGTTTTTATATATACAATAAAAGAAGATATTAACAAACAAGTATGTTTCTATATTCTTTGAACATTATCTATGACTTGAATCTATTTTTTAATGGTATTGAATATTTATCTTCATTATTTCGAGATACATTTTAGTACCTATTTTACTGCCTATTTTTTAAATTTTTAGTGCCTATTTGCCTGCCTTTTTTCCAGGTTTTAGTGCCTAAACATCCGGTCTCTACCGATCACCATTGAGTGTCGTGGTGTGAAAGTGGTGCGGTAAAATAGGCGACCTGACAGACTTCCAAAGAGGCATGATCGTTGGTGCCCGTCTGGTTGGAACTTCAGTGGCAACAGTGACGAACATTGTGGGGGTATCGAAAGGCACTGTGTCCAATGTCACGAGGGCATAAACAATTCATGGGCAACCGACGTCTACAAAGCACAACAGTGGTCGAAAGAATCCTGTCAGATAGGGACCGGAGGGCATTGAAACGAATTGTAGCAGCTAAACAGAAGACCACTACCACTGCAATGAAAATTACGTCTGAACTCAATTTCGGTCTACAAAACCTGGTTTCATCGAAAACAGTGCGACGGGAACTTCATAAAATGAAAATTCATGGCAGGGTCGCTATCGCCAAACAACTGGTCACAGCAGTAAATGCGAAGAGGCGTATCCAGTGGTGCAAGGACCACAAGGCGTGGACTCATGAGCAGTGGAAATACGTAATGTGGTCCGATTAATCGACCTTCACGTTGTTTCCAACAACCGGTCGTGTTTACGTGTGGAGAACACCGTCGCCGGCCTATGATACAGACTCTGTGCTCCCAACTGTAGAGTATGGGGATGGTTCTGTTATAGTATGGGCAGTGATATCGTGATTTTCCGCAAGTCCCATCATAGCCCTGCATAGAATGATGAATGCTACGGCGTATGAGGCCATTTTGGGGGACCAGGTTCTACCCATGGCCCAAATATTGTTTCCTGATGGTGATGGCATCTACCAAGATGATTTGGCATCCTGTCACACTGCAAAAACGGTGAAATCATGGTTTGAGGAGCATGACCAAGAGCTATCACACCTCCCCTGGGTCCCACAATCACCAGATCTGAACATCATTGAGCCATTGTGGTTTGAGTTAGAAAGGTGTGTTCGGTCTCATTACCCCCCACCACCATCCCTTAAGGAAGTGGAGCATGTTTTAGAGGATCAATGGTACAAAATTCCGACGATTCAGGAGCTGTATACGTCTATTCCACGTTGGATCCAAGCTGTTTTGGACGCAAAAGGAGACCCCACACCATACTAAGTATGATTTTCACACTTTTGCAAACGTTTTAGATTTTTTGTCCACCCCTATATATATATATATATATATATATATATATATATATATATATATATATATATATATATATATATATATATATATGTGTGTGTGTGTGTGTGTGTGTGTGTCAGTTGCGAAACATGATAAGTGACAAAATCGTATTTTCTGTATTGAATAAATATGTAGTACACAACAAATCGCAATAAATCAAACGTAATCGTAGAGTTACTATTCAGTTCCTTTGACGTTTTTTTTTAACGCAATTCTTCACTTGACTCAATCAAATCATTACTTTTTGTTTTTCAACATTCTGGAATAAATCTTTTTTCTGTAAATATAAAAAAGTAAAGGAAACCTATCGTTATGATGTACTGTAGATCATACTCTACTTTTAACAATTTTCTATTTAGAAAATATCCTCTCACATGTGACATGAGTACATGTGAGGGTAAGAACAAATTTGAAAGCAGTCCTACAAATTACTAAAAAAATCACTCTGGTACGAAAGCTGAAACAGAAGATAAAATGTACATGATAGACATTTAAAGCACTTTGATTTGTTCAGATTTTCAGTTCTTTCATACTCAGTTTGTGTCTTGGATTCATTTCCGCTTTCAGGCTCAGGTTCACTATCACTCTTCTTTTCATTAGGTTGTGGCCATGGTCTGTAATGCTCTCTCCTCGTCATTTGGAAACTATCATATTGATTAGCAAACTACTTTAATTCTAGAAGTAGACAATTCCGATCAATACCGGTAAGTTCAGAAATTTTTACAAAAGGACATCACTAGGGATGTCAGCAACATCGAGACTAGAAATTCCGCAGTATCTTCGGGGATCTACCCAAGAACAATCAAGAAATAAACCTTCGTTTGGCACAAATCTTTCCTCAACGCTTTGCAGAGCACTATCGAGGATTCCATAATATGCAACTTTAAAAAGTATATAGGAAGGGAAGTCCACACTCTCGTCACTTGCTTTTTCACCAGGCATTTTCTTTTTAACGGGGATTCGTTTCTGAACAAAATATGTTTCAATGTCGAATTAACCTTTGAATATGTCTTTGAGGCCTTTGGCAAATGCGACACGTTCTCCGTACATCGGTAGAATTTTTCATCATTTCTTTTCTGTTTTATCTGCTCCTGTAATGTATTCACTAGATTGCAAGCTTTGAGGTAATCTAAAGTCTTAGACTGGGGACCGTACTGATATGAGCAAGGGGGGCCCAAGAAGACTTCTTTCAGAAAGACGAACTTACGCTTCCGCAATCTTTATGGTAGGAAGACTTAAGGAGACATTTGCGATCGCGAAAATTCGACCAAGACCTACGGGTCCTGCGCCTCGTGATTCCTGCGGGACCCCTCGGGCCTTTGGTCCTTGGCGATCGTCAAGTAGCCAACGCAGCCAGTCCGGCACTACCCATATCATCTGCGAAGGATACAAGACTAACAGAAGCAGCGAATCAGGGAATTGTTCTAAGAATCTCAATTTTGTGTGTGTGTGAACTCAGTGCCACCAATGGCCACCTTTCCACACTAATCATCAAGGAAAATCGATCTTCTTTTCGGCCTACTCTAGTAAGTAATTACAATTACCATAGATAGTCAGAAGAAAGAAATTGGCGGAGGTCGAAACAAAATTTACAACATTTGCCTATTTATACACGATACCAAACAAGCTTCTCCTGACATCTGCAGGTACATTTCCGAAATTAAACCACTGTGTGGTGCAATTCCAGCCTATTCCACCTAATATCTCAATTTCATCGAAAGAGGCTCTTACAATTGTTTTCCCAAGCCGCTCATATATAAAAATTGATTTTTTAAAGGAGACATTTCTGTTAAAATGTCGGGATAAAACACTGTTTAGAACTCACAGTAGGTCGCAAAGCAGAAGAGCAATGCTTCTCTCAAAAATTCAAATTTTCTACGCCTGCGTTTATAAATTGCGTTACATGTACTTTGTGTGCTCCAACTTAGCATACATAAAAATTTACAAAACTAAAAATACCATACAAATCGGTATCGAAAAGCTTAAATAGATTATTAGAATTATTTATCTTCACATTTTTTAAATTTCCAAATTCAAATTGAGGGACATGAATATACTCCGAACAGCATCGGCTCCTCAGTGTCGATCGTACACTGTAAAAAAAAATCATAGGTAAATTTACAGAAAACGTTGGCAATCTTTTTGCCAATCCTCCATGTATACGAAGTTAATTTACCTCTATAAAGGAAAATTACTAGTACGAAATGGGGTAAAATTACATTTTCATCAATAAAAATATCATATTCTCTTATAAACTTACTGAAAATTTGTAAAAAAAAAAAAAAAAAAAAAAAAAGCAAATTTTGTAATTGAATCTAAGTAATTGTAAATCAACTTACAAAATGAAGGGTAAATGATTTTACATTGATACTTGGCAATTTAAATAGCCTACAGATATTTTTTACAGTGTATACCGTTTCGGTTCTACCCCGTTTTGTCCTATATCGTTTCGATCATATGACGGTTTCGCCCTATGTATCTTCAAGAAAATGATTGTCACAATATATGCATGATAATAAGATCGATCGTATGCAAGCAGCTACTTTCGATCAGTGCTACGCCGTTTCTGTTCTACACATGTAATCTGTAAAAGAAAGCACTATTTGTTCTTATTATTATTATTATTATTATTATTATTATTATTATTATTATTATTGGAGATTTCTTAGCCTTGAGTTTCTTTACCAGTTTCACTATATTTCTAAGAATCGGAGAATTTTTACGAAGATTTCGCGGAACATATATATTTAATATGAAGGAGGGAAAGCCCATTCACTCATTACTGACTGATTTAACTCCAAACAGTGGGAATTGTGGGAAAGCCTTCTAAAATAGTACCTACAATATTAAAATCGAATATTTTTTTTCGAAAATTATCAAGGAACATATACCCTAGGTCGCACGGAGGAAATTTATTTACTTTATCACTGTCGACTGATTTTAAACCCAATCAGTGAGCAGGATTGAGAAGCCTCAGAAAAATATAAGCTTTATTTTTAAAAAAAATAAATATAGTAGAACATACTTTTTGTTGGAAGGCGGTAAATCCACCCCTTTATTCTTTATTTTAGCTTTATGCAGTGGGATCATTGAGAAGCTTCAAATAAAATATGTGCCATATTGATTCAAAGTCAAATATACTTTTTACGAAAACTGTCGTGCAAAGGAGATATTAATTCACCCTTTTGCTCTTGACAGACTTTGAAACGAAATTAGTGAATTATCGATAAACTCTGGAGAAAATACACGACATATTGCATCAACATAGACTAATTTTGGTGAACGTTATAGTGGAAAATTATATTCTCATATTATTTGAGTCACACAAACTCCTAATCCCAAAACTATTGTTTCTGGATTTTCTGACCCACATCAAAACACTTCATTATAAGTTGCACTGTCCTTATGAATCTAAGAAAGGAACCAAAAATCTTGAGTTCCCACCAAAGAATTGAATCGAATGTTATATGGGGTAGCCATCAGGATATTTTCTTGCTTTATGAGCAAAAGTTCACGGTAATCACGGAAACCTTCAAAATTCTAGACTACCCTTACCCAAGTTTTCTTTAATTTTATGTTAACTGGAAAATTAGTATAGACTACGATTAGGCAGGTTATTTTTCTTTTCATAGAAACCAGTAGTGGTAATTTAATCTTCAGACTTCTATGAAAATAGCCATAAAATAGAATCATAAATTTTTAAATGCTGAGAATGATTTCAGTAGTTTCTGGAATTAAAAACAACGATAAAAACATATGAATGTAACAGTTACTGGAATGAGGAAGTAGGAAAATCTGGATTACAGTGTAAATACTTCCACAAAGAGTGCTTTTCCACCACAACAAAATTATTTTTAGGGAACAATGTGTAAGACATAACTACGTAGCTTTTCCAATACATTACTTCTGGAATCTATGTAGCCTAAGTTGGTATTATAAGTAATAAACTTTTGTTTTAAAACACATCTCCCAATATTGTAACAAAAGGCTAATTCTACGTGTAATGAAAGTAATCTCATACAAGTCGGACAACACAACTGCAGTTGGCATTTTATTTAATAGAATAACAAAAGACATATTTCTTGTGCCAAGAAGTGATACTCAGGACTCCTTTGAAGACTTGGATTATATGACTAGGACAAGAGTTCTTTTAAGCAATCATGTAGTTCACAATTAGAAGACGATGATGACATAAATTGAAATGAATACCAACCTTTGTCGCTTGTCTAAGTACTAGGCTGTCTTAACATTTACCAGATTGTAATAATGACAATGTAATTACAAGTGTATTCCCACAAAAAAATAATACAACATTTTTAATTAAGATTATTTATGAACTTACCTTCAAATATGATATGATATATATACAGCATCATGGAATTTTAAGTAGGCCTATCTTATTCGGGTCTCTACTTAAAAAAAAGAAAAGAAAAGAAAAAGAAAAGAAAAGAAAAGAAAGAAAGAAGGAAGGAAGGAAAATAATGCACTAACAACAAAGACTCAAGATTTTAGAATCCATAACTTAATACTTTTAAAATGCTATAAATAAAGTAAAATTATTTTTGATGTCTTTCGCATAATGTTGGAAGTAGAGTATTCGACAATTATGATGTGATGAACTGAGCACCCATGTTTCTGACCTACAAGGAAAAAAGATCTGAAAACAGTAGTTTATTTATAGTATTATGCATAGATTACATTGCTTACTTTTTAAATCTTTCATAATCTTACAATCTAAGTTATGTACTAAAATTGAAAAAAAAAGTGGCAAGAAACATTGTGAAGACCCTTAACAACTTGACAAGGGGGGAGGTAGAATAGTTGTCTTACACATATAGTCTCGTTTGAATTTAAATCATGTACAGTTGATAAATTGAAATGATCTACAACTACATTCAAATATGGTAATCTATGGTGGTTGTGCAACTCCGTAAGGAATGTTTAAATTATTATTTTAATGATTAGCTTATGTATGATTATCATTTTCATTTCCTTCACCGGAGGAACTTAAATAGAAAGGGTTGATACTAGACATATTCTGTGTGTTTTATTTTAATGTTGGTGTTATTCTTTGTGTTTCAGTAGAAAGCACGAATGCTCGGTAAATAGCTTAGGAGTATAAATGACTGTCGTCTAACAGTAAGCATATCTACACATGCAAGGTTTTCTACACTACAGTCATATTATGATAATAAACGAGGAGAGGAAATTCTCATGAATCAGTCAACTTGTGCAGATTTGTTTTCTCAAATAGCTTTTCTCGGCTCCAAATAGCTCATTTTTCTCTCTTCAACTCTGTTGCTCTCCATTTTTAACCCTGATTTTTTCCCACTGAGCTTGGTTTTTAAAAAAATCTGAAAAAAATGCATCCTTTCCTAATAAGAATTAGTTTAGAAATCGAAATGTGAAATGAGTTTCACAATTACAACTACAGTGTTGGGCTAGTCAAGACGTATTTATTTTATTCTAGGGGAAATTGTACAGTCGCGTCATAAATGATGCAATTTTCTATAGGATATATGAAAGTAGATTAGGCCCTATGTTGGACACAAAATAGGAATTAAATATTCATTTAATTCTGTGTGATTATGTCGTTTAGACTAAAAAGAAGATAGATAGATAGTAGATTAAGGTCATTATGAAGAATCCTAATACTGAACGGCAAACGTCTCAGTTTGCGCATAACTCTAATTCTAATACTAAAATTACGCTAATAGATGTTACTACTTGCGTTATCGTTTGCTAATAGATGTCACTACCAGTGCTGCTACTTGCCTGTATAACCAAGTCCTAGAATAATTGCATAAATACGGCATAGACGACGAGAGTTTAATAGTCAAAAGTATATTTTTAAAAAGTAAATTTATTACATGTTTTCAATTAGAGCTTTCAATTATAATGTACAGTGAAGGCAGGCGGAACAACTAAAAATAGTTTGCACGAACAGTGTACTGACGATAAACTGATTTAATTTGACAATGTCTCTAGACCAGGGTTTCTCAACCTTTTCCACCAGCGTACCACCGAGCGAAGTAGCCCAAGTAGTAGAGAGTTGGCTTCGCATTCGGGAGGTCGCGGGTTCGATTCCCGCTGCCGACCATCCTGACTGGGGTTTTCCTGGGTTTTCCTTAGTTCTACCAGGCAAATGCCGGGATAGTACCTACTAAACAGGCCGTGACCGATACCTTCCCAAATCCTTTCCATTGTTATTGTTGTTGTTAGATATCCAGTATAAAAATGGCCTCTCAGCTGTATCCGGTGATTGTTAAATAAATAAATAATATTAATCAATATTACCATAAGTCGTACGTACCACTAACAGCGACTGGCGTACCACCGGTTGAGAACCCCTGCTCTAGACACAGTTATGCTATGTTGCTAGTCAAGTCAGTCTGAAGCAGTGATGCCAACCTGTGGGGAAAATCCTATATTGTGGGAGTTTTTGATAATGATTTCTCGAAATGGGATAAAGGGAATTTTCGTAGCAGGATTTATGGGATTTCCCACTAAAATCTACTGAAATCCATTGACGCCACCAAAATTGTCAATAGGCGAGGAGTAGACAAATAAGTTTTGAGTAAACTTAAAATTAATGCTGTCAAATTTTGTTTTATAAAATGCACATTAGTGTTAAAGTGATTTATGCAGTGACTTGTGAATCTCAAAACACAAGTGCCAAGGAACGTTAATTGTATTCTGGTATTTAAAAAGAAATGAAATAAAAGAAAGAACATAGTTAACGGAAGAAGATAAAACGAGAAACGTAAACTTCGAAAACGTTCCATACGAAATGACTGAAGAATGAAGTTTATATAGTTTTATAACGTTCAATTACGACGTAATTTTATTACGTTCAAAAAAACATAATCAAATTGATCACGTTTTAGTAGATAGAAGAATGCAATCTAGTATAATTGATGTCCGGTCGTTTAGAGGGGCTGATTGTGACACTGATCACTACCTGGTAGCAGCGATAATACGAGAGAGATTATCATTGAATAAAGGTAATATTCAATGTCCAAAAACAGAGAGATACCATTTTTTTAAAAAAATAGAAGAGACAGAGCCAGGTAAGAAAGTAAGAAGATTGAAGTTTCGAATAGATTCTCGGCTTTAGAAGATTCGGAGCTCAAGATTAGTGTTGAGAATACCTGGATTGAAATTAGAGATAACATTAAAATTTCAGCAAAAGAAAAGTTGGGACACGCAGAAATACGTAGGAACAAACCATGGTTCGACCGGGAATGCATTAAGCTAGCAGAGAAGAGAAAACAGGCAAAATTACGCTGGCTACAAAATCCGAATAAAATAACTACATAAAATTTCGCAGACATCAGGCGGGATACTTCCAAAACTTTTAGAACAAAGAAACGCGATTTTTTAAAAGCTAAAATAAACAACTTGAAGATAATAGTAAAAATAAAAACATCCGGGACATGTATAAGGGGATCAGTGAATTTAAGAAAGGCTATCAACCTCGTGCCCATATATTAAAGAAATCTGACGGTACAGTTCTCTCTGATACGGATAGCATCTTAAATAGATGGAAAGATTTTTTTGACGATTTGTTTAACACGCAACCAAAAACTAGTGTGCGTGGAGAAAAGGAGATACACACCGCAGAACCATATATTCCAGAACCCAACCGAATAGAAGTAGAAACCGCTATAAAGAAATTAAAAAACACAAATCTCCGGGTGTAGATGAAATTCCGGCTGAGTTAATTTTAGCTGGAGGCGAAAAATTGTGGAACAAGATACACAAACTCATTCTCCTTATCTAGAATAAGGAAGAATTGCCACAAGAATGGAAAGAATCAATCATTGTTCCAATTCACAAGAAAGGCGACAAAACTGACTGTAATAATTATCGAGGCATTTCTCTTCTGTCAACATCCTATAAAATCCTTTCAAATATTCTATTAGCAAGATTGACCCCATACGCAGATGAAATTATTGGAGATTATCAGTGCGGATTTAGACGAAATCGATCAACTATCGACCAAATATTTACCATTCGTCAAATACTCGAAAAAAAGTGCGAATACAATCCCCGGTACATCAACTATTTATTGATTTTAGAAAGGCGTACGACTCAGTTAGGAGAGAAACATTATACAACGTTCTTACAGAACTTGGAATACCGAGAAAGCTAATTAGATTAATTAAGATATGTTTAAATGAATCCCAAAGTAAAGTCCGGGTAGGAAAATTTTTGTCCACGAGCTTTCACGTCGAAAATGGCCTGAAACAAGGAGATGCGTTGTCGCCATTATTATTTAACGTTGTTCTGGAATACGCTATAAGGAAAATCAAAGATAGAACCAGGGCCTACATTTGAACGGTATTCACCAGGTTATGGTATATGCTGATGATGTAAATTTAATAGGGGATGATAGGAGAACAATAGAAAGAAATGCAAAGGTCTTATTAAACGCTTGCAGGGACATGGGTTTATAAGTAAATGCAGAGAAAACTAAATATATGGAAGTGCGTCGGGACCGTAATACAGCAAATTATGGATGCGTTAAAATATTAAATAATACTTTTGATTAAGTGGATACTTTCAAATATCTAGGATCAATATTAACAGACGAAAATCATATTCACGAAGAAATTAAATGTCGACTGAAAGCAGAGAATTAGTGTTACTATTCGCTTCAAAATCTCTTGTCGTCGTGAATTCTGTCGAGGAATTTGAAGCTTAAAATATACAAAACGATAATCATGCCTGTTGTTCCGTATGGTTGCGAAACATGGTCGCTTACTCTGAGGGAAGAACATAGACTGAAAGTATTTGAGAACAAGATCCTGAGACGAATATTCGGACCCAAGAGGAACGGGAATAAGGGAAATTTCATAACGAAGAACTGCATAATTTATACGGTTTACCAAACATCGTTACGGTTATCAAGTCTGAGGCTCAGGTGGGCACTGGGCAGGTCATGCAGCCAGAATGGAAGAAGGTAGGAACGCTTTCAAAGTTTTAACTGGAAATCCAATCGGAAAACGTCCATTAAAAAGACTTAGGCGCAGATGGGAGGACAATATTAAAATGGATATCTCAGAAATAGGAATACAAAGTAAAAACTGGATCTAGTTGGCTAAGGATTGCAGTCAGTGGAGAGCTTTTGTGAACGCGGCATTGACCCTTCGGATTCCATAGGCCATAGAGAGAAATGAAATAAAATGAAATCTTTGAGTTTTACGTCCCACGATTATGCCGATTAGGCTAAAGGAGACGGTGATGATGAGTAATGAATGAAATGGTGGAATGAAGAAAGTGGGAGGAAACGGGAGAACCCCGAGAAAACCCACGCACACGGTGTTTGTCCACCACAAAGTTCACTTGGTGGGGGCTGGGATCGAACCCGGGACCCCAAGCACCAGATGTGAACGCTCTACCACTGAGCCACCGCGGCCCCAGGCCATAGAGAGAGAAAATATATTTAAGTTCAGCACAACTGCACAACAACCATAAGTGAGTGGTTAGCTTTTGCGCTTCTATCGGGAAGTCCGGGATTCAACTCCGCATTCGACCATTTTGACAAAAGTTTTTCTTAATTGTATCTATGAATGTAGAGATAATGCGTGTACTGTGAATTCTGGCCGACTTCCTATCTTATCGTTTTTAAATCGTTGTTATTACTAATTACCAGCAGTGACGGATTTGCGAAGGGAGTTAGGGTGGGGATATTTTACGGGTGAAGCTTGTACCCCGAAATTACAGAATTTCTAAAACAAACGAAATATTTGTTATGCCGTTACTCATAAACTTCAAGCTCTTCTCAAATAAAAATTAGGTATTTTCAGGAAAACTAAACATTAATAAGAAAAACCCCTCCCAAAATACTTTTCTAAATCCGCCACTGATTATCAGTATAAAATGGTCTTCAAGGTTATATCCGAAAGGTTATTGCTGAATATACAAACAAAACGAAATATTAGTTATGCTTGTACTCATAAACTCCCAAATAAAAATTAGGAAATTTTAGAAAAAACAAACATTAAACAGAAAAACACCTCCCAAAATACTTTTCTGAATCCGCTAGTGATTATTTGTATAAAATGGTATTCAAGTTTGTATCCGGAAGATTATTGCTAAATCATTGCACAGCTACAGTATAACAAGAATGTGGAAGTACGCTTTGACAGATATACAGATATACTGACAAACGTACGCTCTGACGGATATATTGAAAAACAAATATTTAACTTATGTGCTAGAAGCTAGAGTAGGTCTACTATAAAGCGTCCAGTAAGAGAACGTCTCTGACAGCTCGCAGTGACATTGCCACTACTCGCGTGTCAAGGTTTTTTTCGGTGCAACTGTAGTGGCAATTTAATTAATGGTATAAGGCAGAGTGATCGTGGTTGGTAACACTGGTATCAAAGTAGGGGCTGCAATGTCCCACCGCATGTGGTAAGAAACGTCAGAGACCATCTCTTGTTGGCCGTGCTATAATCTCTATGAAATGAAACACGGATGACTAAAAAGAAATGATGTAGAAAAGAAAAAAATGTTGATAACTCAGAAGTTACAATAAAGTTAAATATCTTCTACAGTTGCCCTCAAATACTACGTACTTTATGTTTACTTTAATTCATAAAACATGTGTTCCATTCATCATGATGATGAATTCCAGAGCGAAATATAGCATTTAGGTCATGAAATCTTATTTAACTTTAGAGTATACTATAAGAAAGCTATTTAAATAGAAAAATCATTAAAATGAAAAAAGCCGAAATTTCCAAAATTCTCGTTTTTTTTTCAAAAAGCCGGCTTTTTATGTGCAAAAAACTGATTCAAAAAAGCCGGCTTTTTTGCATCTCTAGTTTAAACCAAAAAAACAAAAATGTTCGTAAAAGTGTAAGTGTTCGTAAAATCTTGATAAATATACATTTGTGGGTTATTACGTTTCACTGCCATATATTATTCGTATTGTATTCAGACCTATATTCCTCATTCAGTACTCAAAGAGATTATGCTACAAAAGCAACTTTTGTTCTTTTTATAAGTTTATGAATGTTTCTTTTGTGAGTTCTTTATAGTTTATTATTATTGTTATGCAATAGCAATCAAAGAAAAATTCTAAATATTGTTTCGTTTTAATAATGTTTACTATTGGTAAAATACATCGAAGTGCTGTACTTTTGGGGGGGGGGGTCATACAAACCCCACTAGAGACATTTATTGAAATCAGAAATATCTTTGGTATCTATTTATGTATAAATGGGTCAGAACCAAAGTGGACTCAAATTAATTCGTATCTTTATTCACTTTTCTTGCTGATATGCAAATTAAGTCGTTGCATTTCTTTAACTTGGACTAATAAAAGTCGTAGTAAACTTAGTTCTTCTGTACTCTGCAATATTTTGAAATTGTCCATATGTAATTCTGTAAAATGTTTTCATTTGTGCAACTGTTTTTTTTTTTTTCCTTCTGAAATGGCTCTTGGCAATTATATTAACAAGTATGTAAAGATCAGTACAACGTATTTTTTATCAGGAGTCCTTTGTGAGTGATTTGGCAGACGTATCGCCAGTTAATCCCGGTTTCGAGTTCAAATAGAGGACGATTTCTCTTGGATGTAAGCCGAGAAGCGGTTTGGATTTCGTTTTAATCTTATGTAACCCCTTCCAGCATAACCCGGTTGTTGTATATTAACACCAGGGTTGGCTGGTTTAAACCATGGTTTAACCCCCCCCCCCCCCAAAAAAAAAAAAAACAACGAAAAATGCTTTAAATCGTGTGAACTTAATGGTGACGTTTCCACATATCAAACCATCCGCATTACGTTTATCTACTTTTCACCTTTTAATCAAGAGGTCGCGTGTTCAATTCTTGGTCGAACCACTACCCTTCTTTCAAGTGTAAACCAAGTAGCGATTCGAGGTGCCCCATTAAGCGAAAGTGATAACCGTGGTATTTCATCAGAATGTTAAGCCTAAACATACGAAACGAAACCAAATTATACATTTCTACTTGAATGAATGCCTGTTGTTTTATAAAGAAGCCAAGGTTGCTTAAATATATTGATAGAAATTGGCAAAATTTATCAACTGCCTACGTAGTTTCCAACATCAACTTGGATTTGACTTTGTTTTAATCTTATTGGATGATATTTACATACCAAATTTGTAATTTAATACCTCAGTTTTAGCGTAGTGATTATGATATGTTGACCTTAAAATTTTACATACAAATATATTTAAAGTAATAACAGGATTTTCCCAATGGCTGAGGCGGAAGTTTCACGATTTACATATATTTCTACTTCTGTAACTGTTTATCTTTTTGTCCTTTTGAAATTACTCTTGACAGTTATATTAACAAGTACGCCTATGTAAAGATCAGTACAACGTATTTTTATCAGGAGTCCTTCGTGAGTGAGTTGAGTTGAGTTGATTTTAGTTTAGCGTCCCTTTCAGCAGCGAGGCTATATGAGACGTGGACCTACTGATTAACGTGGAATCCGAACCACATGTGCTCCCGCCGGGAATCGAACCCGGGTCTCCGCCCGTCTCCCACGCCAAAGGCGCGTACGCTAACCGCTTAGCCACGGAGGAGCTCGTCCTTCGTGAGTGAGTCGGCAATCGCATTTGTGACCAATTAGTCCCGGTTTCGTGTCCAAATGAACAATTTGTTTTGGATGTAAGTCGAGAAGCGGTTTGGATTCCGCTTTAAGCTTATGTGACCCCTTCCAGCATAACCTCGTTGTTGCATAATAACACCAAGGCAAAACAAACTAATTTCTGTCCATATCTAATATAAATACATAAAGTAAATTATTTAAACTAAAAAAAAAAACCTGGTTTAAACCGAAAAACCTGTTGTTTTTTTTTCAATAAAAACCATGCTTTTTGCCAACCCTGTGCGACAATCATTTTGGACATGAGTGTACATTGATATCTTTGGACACGCATTTTGTTTAAACGCTAATAATATCGTATTATTAGTTTTTAATTAAAAAACATTACGAAGATGAGAAATAGGCCTATACCAATCGATTCATCTCATTGAGCTGAACAACATGATATGGGTGAGTTTAAATGCTCGTGCGTAGTTTTCGAGAAAATAGAGAAAAACTTTTTTTTCTTTTAAACCTAAAAATTGTTGGTGCACAGTAATCACACCATCTATTATGATAAGCTGGTACTGAAATATACCGTTATCAAGCTTTTTATTATGAAACTAGCAAGACGACCGTGCATAGTATAGTAGGGGTGATTAATGAGAGATATCCGATTTAGTTTAACTATAATATTATCCAAAGATAGTTTGTATATCAATTAACAGATAACATAAATTTGAACAAAATGGCATGCTTGACGATAAATTCTGTTGCTAGTTGGCGGATTTTTGGCTTTAGAAAGAATATTGCCAATCTAATACAGTTGACAGTGTTTGTTCTATTGGAATAGCTTTTACAGTTACTTATAACTTAAACTAGAAATACAGATCACTGAAGAAATCAACGTTTATTTTAAAATAGTAGTTGTGTGATAATTACGCCAACTAACTGAACATCTTGGCTTAGTCACACACGGTCAAAATTAGTGTCAATGACAGTGTCTGATGAAGCCAATATGTTGGCGAAACTATTACCCAACAATTATTTTAAAATAAACATTGATTTGTTCACCAATTTGTTTTTCTGGTTTAAGTTATTTAAGATAGCAAAACTGAACAAGTTAGTCATTTATTTGTATGAAAAATATATACTAAATAGAAGATTGTGTCTACGTTGTTTGATTTCTTCTAACAGTGACGCAATATTACTTCTAATTATGTTGTTATATGATAGACATGTTCAACTTATATATATATATATATATATATATATATATATATATATATATATATATATATAATATAGAAAATGTTCTTTGTCTTATTCTCATTAATGAAAACGCTCCAGGTGAAACATTGAAGCTTTTCTGCTCTAATTCTCTAGAAGTCATAATCTGAATATCAATTTCTACAGATTCTCGGGGAATTTTATAATCGATACCTTTCTACAATAATGTTTATGTGGTTTAACCCCCCCCCCAAAAAAAAACTCTATGCTTCTATTTATCAGAGCGATACTAAGTATGTTTCTTGTGCTGGTTCCAGTTGCTGCGTATAGATGGCAGGAACATGCACTAAACGACTGCGACTGGATTGCTTAATGTCTATGCGAACAAGTCTCAAATACAAAAACTTGAAACAGATAAAAGCACATTGGCGCAAACTCCGGGAGGATGAGGGGACTGTCTCCCCAATAATCTGATTTGAAATTTGTTTTTTGGGGAGACATGTGATGATTTGTGTCTGATTGCCACAATTAAAGTGAGATGAAATTGTTTCCTGCCCCAGAATATGCCACAAAATGCCCGCCTCCCAATGTTGAAGACAACTCTGTTCTCCTGGTCCTCCATAGCATTGTTTTTCAACTTTATAAATATTTTAAACATCGCTTAAGGGAAAAAAATATGGGAGCGTTCTTACCCCTCCCCCATCCCGCTTATTGAAGACAGATTTCCGCTGCTGTACAAGCACCAATTCATTTGTACAGATGTAAGACTGAAGCGGAAGCTAGAGAATATCCCTATTCCACACGTTTCTTTCCTATCGCTATATTCAGTCCTGTTTTTCTGGCCTTGGGGGGAACCCCCCCTTCATTAAGCCATTTTTCAGACATTTTCATCTTTACAACGTCATTTTTCTGCTCACTTATAATTCGCAAAATGAATAATTCGGGAGTTGTAGAAATGTTCCGAAGATGGATGAGTCTTACAGCACGGTATGGAAATCATAGGCAACTTCGGTATTTGGCTAGTGAGCTCCACCCACGTTTCTAAGAGAAAGGTATCGTGTCTCTAAACCGTAGTGTAGTACGATATTGCAACGTTTTGAGAAGTCAGATAACATTTAATTATATTAATGATTACCGGTCGTCCCCAATACAATTGTGTGCTTAATAATAATTACCTGTAGTTTTATCCGAGTGATATGCTGCAGTCCAGAATACAAAGATGCATTGACAGTAACAACTCAATTTATTACATTACTTATATTTAAAAAAAAAGACAAAATGAATACAGAGAAACTATATTTGTTTATACCCTTATATCAGTGTACTTTTCCTTTTTTGTTTTAATATATATATATATATATATATATATATATATATATATATATATATATATATATATATATATATATATATATATATATATATATATATATATATTATGCCCTGGCCGCAAATATTTGAATAAAAGTAATTTTTATGGTTGTGACACGAATGTTTGCAGTACTACGCACTTCTCATATATATATATATTTAGCATTCTTCGCCTTAGTAATACGATTGCATTCCTGTGGCTTACTAATTGTTCTTTGATTTTTTTAATTATATCTTTGACACCTCTATTCTCACTAACATTTATCAGTTTTAATGCGTTTGCACATAGCAACGATAATATCGGTGGAAGCGCCGATAATGTCGGCGGTGAAATCGACTTCAATGTACTAAAATCGTAGCTTGCACACGCCACCGACATTATCGGCCGATCCTCCGACACGCAGATGCTGTCGGTCAAGCTCCCGATATTGTCGGCGATATCGCTGACACCGATTTTGTTGGGGGCAATGTTTTCTTACGATTGGATGCACTGCACATGCAGCCGATAATGTCGGCCGGCCAGTGGGTTAGATGAAGAGAGTGAGTGACAAGGCGCTGTGTGTTCTTGTTTCGTTTCTTGTCTTTGGAATTTTGTTGTTTCCATTTTTTCTATTACAATTGTATAATAATATTATCTTGTCCTATAAACAACTTCGGAACAGCTTATTATTTTTTTACAGTATCTGTTTTGGAGTAGCTAATTCCCTTTATAAATAAGTATAAAATGTGGTAAGTCTGAAGAGTACTGGTTTTCCTCTAAATAGCTATTACCAAATGGAATATAGGAAATTTAGATGACCAATTTCTTGATTATTTTCCACTCCTTTTCTTACTTTTGTTCTTTCTCTCTCTCTCACACACACACGCACTTTGATGGTATATTTTTTAATCTATTAATGCATTTAAATTTTAATACATTTTGGAAATTAATTTAAGCGTAATTTTCAAATTTTGATACACTGTGAACCAGGCACGTAGCCAAGGGGGGTCCGAGGGGTCCGGACCCCCCACTTCGAGACCAGAAATGAAAAAAATTAAAGAAGGATGAAACAAAATGAAATGAGAAAAAGAAGTATCGGCGTTAAAAATTAGAGAAAAAACTACAGGAAGCTTTTGGTTACTCTTTCTTATGAGGAGATTTGTATTACTTGCAATACATGGTGGCGAGGTAAGCGAGATATCCTGGAAGAGTCAGGGAATTTGAAATTTCTAGAAAAGTTACGGAATTCTCAGAATTTCTGCTACTAGTCAGGGAGATTTTAAGCTTCCAAAAGCATAGTACCGTTGTGTAACAGTGTGGCCATTTTTTTATCATAATTTTTCGTCATCGCATCCTTGCAGCATCAAACATGTTATTTCAAGAACAATTTTCTACTGCTCCTTTAGTAACCTGTCATTTGGAACCGACAGTAGTTGACGGAATAATAATAACAAAAAAAAAAAAAAAAAAAAAAAAAAAAAGTGGAAGAAATTTCTGTTAGAATTTAATTCAACAGAGAAAGGAATACAGATATTGTAAAATAGTTTATAAGACATTATTGAGTATGTACTGTACTTTTTATAGTAGTTGAGACAATAATGAAAGGAAAATTGTTATATTTGAATAAACAGAGGAAGGACGTATATATTGCAAAATCTTTTTCAATACGTTTTTTTTATTATTATTTTACTCGAGATTTCTTCGTAGTTTGTTATTAAAATACTTACCAACATATCATCATTTCATTGTACTAACAAACCAATACATGTTGATAATAAAGTAGTTGAGATTGATCAATCTCCTGGGCCTCCAGAATTTCATATCCCCCCCCCCTGTTATGAAATCCTGGCTAAAAGGACCAATGTTCCAGAAAATAGTTTAGAATGATCAAGCCCCTGGTGTGATGACCACAGTATTTCATGTCGCGACCCCCCCCTTCTTCACGAAATCCTGCTACGTGCCTGTGTGAGCATAAGCATATGGAAAAAATCCTGATTATTATTACTTACTTTTATTTTCATCAGAATTGTGTGCAGATCACTTTTCCCGGTCCCACTCAATAAGCAATGATTGAATAGAATATTTGTCGACAAGTCAAAGTAGAATTATTATTATTTTGAAACAAAACTAGCACAATCAAACACTCTTTGTAAAGCTCCAAGGACAAGTGACTCATTTGGCATTTTCTTGATTGCGATCTCAACAACAGGGATGTGACTTCATGCTTCACTTGTTGCAGATTTTTTCTTTCACTTCCAAAACTATCCCAAATCCCCCATTTTTTAAAAGAAGTTGTGGAATGGCAATTGAAAACAAAGACCAAAGCTATGTATCCAAGTTTTCCCTCTCCACTTTGTACCGGGATCGACCCCCTCATAGAGTTTTGCAGTTTAGCTACAGTGCCTGGATGGAAAGGTTGTGTATTATTGCATTCTTACCTTTCTAGTTTTGCTTAGATTTTTAGAGATGGCAAGAATTTTTCCATTCGATATTTTAACCCTTATTGAACTTGTGTAATGTAGACCTTACATATGGAATAAGATAACAGACTCTTTCTAGGACAGAATTGAAAAGCAACTAGCATGGCGAGAAGTTTATGCAGCCTTGCAACGAGAAACGACAGGTATGTATGCAACAGTGCAAATCTGTCTTCAACATTGGGGGGACGGGTAAGATCGTTCCCATATTTTTATATATATATATATATATATATATTGTATATATAGCGATGTTCAAAATATTTCTGTGCTCGAGGAACAATGCTGTGGAGGATCAGGGGAACAGAGTTGTCTTCAACATTGGAAGGCGGACACTTTTAAGGCTTATTCTGAGTGGACATGTCCCCTTCGTCCCCCAATGTGAAACACAATTACTAATTCGAATCTTATCATTTAATCTACTATGACATTAGTGTTAATTGCATGGAAAACAAAATAATATACATACATACAATATGTAACAGTGTTTCAACAAAAATTAAAAACTAATATAGTTTGCAATGTACCACAGCATCAATTCTCATCGAAACGAAAATAATATGTTTACGACATCTATTTAAAACGGCACTGTTAAATCTAAACATGTTTAGGCATAGGCCTATTTTTTCTGAGTTTTGTACCGTTCTCCACAATTCTTCAGAACAGTTTTGTAATCCTTGTTTTAAAAAATAATTTTCCCGATTATTATTACTTTTATTTGTTTTCATATATGGAGAAGATTTTTAGAAACAGTGCAGAATATATTGTGTGTGTCATTTACTTCGCTCATCACCGGCAACGATATTGTCGGGACTTCCACCGATATTGTCGGCGACATGTGCAAAGTACGCCGACACCGATACCGATATTATCGGGGCTTCCTCCGATTTTGTCGGTATCGTGTACAAACACTCTTATACTGCAACTAATAATTGTGAAGCATTTCCAACCGAAAACAGAATTCCTGCCGCAATTCCTCTCATTCACCGCCAATACCCTCACTGTTTCTTTTCTTCTTCGACTGCATGTTATCGAAAGTTTCTGTCCTCTTGCTGTTCGGATAGACAAATAACAGGGGACAAAATACGGCTATTTGAATCAGTCATAATGGATAAGATACATTATCTTTAGCTACAGCCAAAAGATGGTTCGGTCGGTTGCTCTTTTCAACAAATTCCATGTCCAAAATGCTCTTCGCAGTGTGCGAATAATCATAGCAAAAGTGGATGGTGTTCTGGTAAGAGTCAAGTAAGATCGGCATGTAAGCAGCATGACCAATGACCTAAACTTCCATAATCAAACAGTGTTAAATCATTTGGAGAGCTCTGGCTATAAAAAGAAGCTTGACATGATCTGACTAAAAAGCAATTTCTCGATTGAAGGGAATTTGAATTGAAACGTAACAAACTTGAGACATTTTTGAAGCGGTTGATCACAAGTGATAAGAAATGGATAACCTACGACAACAATGTGCAAAATTGATCGTGATGGAACCAAACAGAAGCTCCGCAGTCTGAGGCATAGCTGACACTGACGTCAAGGAAAGTTATACTGTACGTTTGATGGGATTGGAAGGGCATCGTGCATCACAAGTTGCTGGTGCGGAGCAGAACGACATATCAGACCCGTACTGTCAACAACGCGAATGCCTGTGGCAGTTCGAAAGAAGCGGCTGGAGATGGTCAACAGAAATGATGGTGTGTACCACACTGACAACACCAGACTGTGTACGTACATCTTTAGCGCCCCTTTAAAAATTGACTACTTGCCAGGGTTTTAATGGATCCATAGTATAACCCGGACTTGGAACCGGGCAGGATATTGTTTGTTTCGGTCTCTGCAGAATTCTCTGAATAGTATTAATTTCAAAAGAGGCCTCTGAAAATCATGTATAACTTTTTTTTTTACCATAAACTATAGAAGTACAGTAATGACGGGATTATGGTGTTGCCGAAAAAGTGGCAGAAGCTCATCAAGCAAAATTGTGCATATGAGGTCTCATACTGTTACTTTCAAATCACAGTAAATGTATTCCCAATTTCAATCTCCTAAGGTTCAATACTTTTTAGAAAGTACAAGAATGGATTTTGTTACAAGAATCATGCATAGACAGAGCCGTAGCTAGAGATTTCGGCGCTTCCTACACTCACCTTAGGAAGGTTTTTTTTTTTTTTTTTTTTTTTTTTTTTTTTTTTTTTTTTTTTTTTTTTTAGACATAAGAGAAGTAGCTTTCGTTGTTATGCTACGATGCTACGCTGAACTTTTATCAAGCTGCTTGAATAGACCATTGCAACAGCCAAAAGCGAGCTATTTTCAAGAGGCTTATTTTGGACTTTTTGTTAAACTTGATAAAATTATATTTGGTTCTATATAAATCCACTTGGAGAACAGTTAGAACTATTTACAAAGTTACATATTATCGATAAGAAATTAAATTTCAATACATTAGAAATTCTGTGTTTTTAAAGAGTTCGAAATGGGTGACAGCCTTAATTTCGAGTAATAATTGTAAACTTTTGTAATTTTATTCTGATGTGGCCATACAAATAGCATTTTAATTTCGGTTCTTGTACACTAAAAAATACTTTGTGAAATGCAACTGAAGTTCAGAAGGAACCTTCTTTGCGAATTTCTTAATATTGATCGATGGAGGTAAAGAATATGTTTAATGTTTGTATTTAAGATCAAAAGGTAGTTTGGCTACTACATGTGTTTGAAATTATAGTAATTACTTAATTTCTTAATGAATGAAAATTCTGAATTTAAGATTATTTATTATTAATTAAAAATACACTAACACTAACACACACACACACACACACACACACATACACACACTATATATATATATATATATATATATATATATATATATATATATATATATATATATATATATATATATATATATGTGTGTGTGTGTGTGTGTGTGTGTGTATATATATATATATATGTTTTGTATGTGTGCAGATAAATAAAAATATCACACAACTAGATCCGTATGTAAAAAAATCCGGCGATACAAGTAATTGATGGAGAAATGATCCCAAAAAGTTCCTTCAAATTATAAGTATTTTATATGTCAATACAATAAAAGAAATCACTGGTAGTGATCAGTTTTTGAAAAAGATGAAATTCGTTAGGGTTAGTTTGACCCCTTAAGCCCATATTCTACAACTGTTTCAAGTTCGAAAATGGTATTATTCCCCTTGTTTAACTTCATTTTTAATTTTCCCGCACAAACAGCACAACAGAGTTTGCGTGTCTGTTCTTCAGTCCTCTCATTTTTATACCTTTATTCTCACCGTCATGATGAATCCAATTGGGTAGGAAAACGCGATTAATTATCCAAACTCATCATCATCAAAACGCCGAACACATATTTCAGACTTTGACCATTTCTGATTTTGAAAACACTCCTGCGAACACTGTAAGCGATTACTCGGCAGCTTGTATATTACCTCGAGATTACGAATTCAAATATAATAACTAAAAGCTTTTAAAGGGTAAATGCTTGTTGTGACTTATATTGTAACGTTTGGATTGCGAGCGTAGCGAGCAAGAAAATTTTGAACAAATCTATTTCTTTGTAAACCGACAACAATATTGATTTAATAGGGCGCCAGTACCTTTTCGACGCGTCGTTTACTCGTTTCCAACACTTTTTCTTTCTTCTTGCTTGTTCGGCGCCCTCTTGCTATCAGCGCCCGGGGCAACCGTCCCGCTCACCCACGCTTAGCTACGGTTCTGCGCATAGGTCATTTATATATGACGTACGTAAGTAGCAATAACCATAAATTATTTCATTGTTGTTCCTGTGTGCCTATCACCGTCTCCACTTAGACTACATTTCAGAATAATCGGGAAGGATGAGTAGAAGCCAAATGAAGTACTGTAGTTCCTTTTGATGCGCAAATAAACATTCTGACATCTCGCGATATATGTCAGAGATTTGTCTCAAGGCCAGATTCATGGTACAGAATTGAAATACACAGTACGCATGATTTCATTACCAATTCCTTAACTTGAGCTTAGAGCATCCAAACAGATATTGTACGTTCATCAAATAATAAGTCTTCCAGAACAGTTTCAAAATTAGTAACAAATGATGAACTTTAGTGAAGAGTATGTCATACAAAGGTAAACGGGATCAGGAACTCTTTATTCGATCGTAAATGAAAGATTTATTACGTCCTTTGATATGATTCAGTTATGCAGATTATTTGATTTAGATGATGTGATTCGCAGTTCATCCACATACGTAGTTAGGTCAGCACCTTACAAAGAGACATTTCCAAATTCGCTCTAGTAAACAGCCTACTAGAAGAGATACTGTTTTGAAATACTGTTGACATTAATTTATAGGTGTGTTTAAAGGTGACTCGGATATTACTTTGAATGAATTACATATAGTTTCATTCTCTTCCATAGCTCCTTTATCATTGGTAGGTGATATGTATGTCAAACATATTAATCGAAAATTTAAAATGAACAGTGTGTTTGTATTATTAAATACTTCACCTGTTAATTTAGATATAGGTACTCAATCTAAAGTTCACATTGTACAGTAACCTACATTACTTAAAATAGCTATCTTAAAAGTGCTGGGAACATCATAACCTACTAGTGCAAGATAGAATTGTTGAGGCGATGTAAACAAATTATAACAAATAACTTTCAATTGAGTAGCGACATTCTAAAATTCGCTTTATCCATTCAAAATCAAGATAGTGCATTCTGGTACATCTTTCGTCGCTGTTCCTGAACATGATAACAGCATGCATGGAAATTCTCTACACCCATTTCGAAAAGTACATTAGAAAACTCCTTTTTATCTCAAGAATTCGTTATACAATACAATGTATATCTCAAGAATATGTTTTTGGCGTGTGCTGATTTGAAATTTTATTATTATCCACTTACATCTGTGAGAAACCGTTACTTACTCGTGTAAAAAAAAAAAATAAATAAAAATAAAATAAATTTCTAGTTTTTCGTCCCACTTTATGGCTAAATGAGACAGATGATTAATGAAAGTGAAAAAATAAGAAATAATTCGTGAAATGATAATGTGGGAGGAAATTAAAGAACCTTGAGAAATGCCATGAACAACGCGTTTTCGTACAAGCAACACACACACAAATATAATAATAGCAGATTTCATGAGATTTCCAGATATGGAACCACTGTCACGCTAAGCCGTGAGAAACCTGAAGCAACGATTCGAGGCTACATCTCCTATGTATAACTTACCCTGAAGCGGAGGACCTCAAAGTGTACGAAATGAACTTGTTGCTCAGTGTTGTAACTATATCTAGCCCGAAGAAATCTACCAGAATGCGTGTATGTGACTTGGAATGACAGGTACGGTACCAGTTTAAGTAAAATGTTAAAGGATTTGAAGATGAAACCTCACCGCCAAAGCTTCTTCTCGCGCCAAGTGAACTTTGTAGTGGATAAACACCGTATCCGTGGGTTCTCTCGTTTCATCTTATTTTCTTCATTCTACAGTTCATTCATTACCATCATCACCGTCTTCCTTAGCCTCGGTGGATAACCGTGGGACGTAAACTAGAAACTTCATTTTCCACTTTTTCATTTCTTCAGCCACGTAATTTGTCAAATATTGGAAGTGCAATTTTGCTTTAACTGAAACAATATTAATAGTTGTATGGTCTTCAACCTTTTGCATATGATTTTTTTTAACCAATGGAATCATTAATTGAATGGTAAAATTTTATTATTATTATTATTATTATCCCGACTGCATATTTGATTACGGAATTCCTCTTTTCTTATATTCTTAATGAACTGAATTTATATATTATCTATCACAATTCCACTTGTCCTTCGTTTTCGTTTTGTCCTGTAGTACCTAGACCTAGACTACTACACAGTCGATTGTTATTGCTGTACAGATATTCAATGTATCTTTTTAATCCGAATAGAACTTTACTCGTTTATACTTCTTCCATTCTTAATTTCTATTGTCATAGTTGTTCTTTCTTCTGTCTCTGTCCATCACGTTTGCAATACTCTTTTCTGTCCTTTGCCAGTTCATTTTCGTAATTCACTGTTTAACTTTCTGCTTCTTTTCCCTTCTGTGCAAGTTTGCTTTCATACCTTTCTTTCCCTAATTTTGCTTAAAAGCATATAAATTTGTCATTAATGAAAATTTAAAATTAAAACAAATCAAGTTCATTTATTCGTAAAGACAGTGAAAACTTTTATTGCTTTCAATTTTCAATGATCTCCCTCATTCCTATATGGCTAGTGTTTATATCAAACAATACAAAACAACTTTCAGATTGATAAATGATCGGTCTTGCCGGTACAAAGGTTGTCCATTGATCTCTGTTGTTGTTGCCACTGTGTTTACGTTAAACATTTTGTGTTACAAGATTAATATATCAAATGACTAAAATAATTGTTCTGCGCATAATTTTAGTATGATTTTCTGTTCGTCTAAATAACTGTAACATGAACAGGATATAATATTTCTTGAAATTTGATATAGATACCAAGTGTTATTTAAGTCTATGGATTACAAAGATCTTTCAAAAATACATTAAAGTGGAACTTTTTGTGTGAGAATGATTCTTTCTAACTATAAAGAAGAATTCACTGTTAGTTTCACTGATGCAAGAAAATAAATTTGTGTTCTAGAGAGATTAATTTTTAAAAAAAATCATCAAGGACAATATTTTTACATTGGGTGGTCCATGCATTTGGCTTTTGTTATAATTCAAATATTAAAAATTTATTATATTCCTATAACCTTGAAGTTTTACTCTAGAGAAGATACTATCACTATAAACAAAAGAAAATCAGAAGGCTTATAGTACTAATCCTTTTATATGTGCGTAATTGCTATTTTGTTTGACTCAGTTGTAAAAAGTGGATCGAATTAAAGGAGAAGCTTCAGAGGTACACGGAGTATTGTTAAGCTTCTTTATTCATAGCTGTTTAATATTCAAGAGCCTTCTTTGCGGATTTAATGAGCCTGGCGCCAAACAGACGTCTTTTGTCGACTAGTTTTGATGAAGTTATTGTACGCGCTCCGCAAGAAATTACCTTGTTAGTGCAATAGAGAGGAGGCACTGGTGTGTTGTGTATTGACACTGCTTATCACGTCCCGTGACACTGCAGCCTTCTCCGTTGCTTGGACACGTTCCAGCCTAAGTGTAATTAGTGGTGCTTGTTCATCTGCAATCATCTATGGTTCAGTTTTGACAGAAAAATATTGCTTTTTTATTTCTTCAGGGGGAAGGCTGTTGCTTGATAAGGGAGAATAGTAAAACAGCCACGAAGATATACTGGGTGGAAAACTCAGTCCTAGACTTCTAGTATTGTGTTACATTCAAGTACGCTTCGATTTATTTTAATTGCATATTCGAAAGAACGATCAGTTAACAGCATTGTATTAACTGAATAAGTCTTTTAAAAAAGAAAGAAAATGGCGCTACTATTGTACTAATAACTAGACTTCTAATTATTTCAATTTGCTCTTTGGTAATTACCAGGGAAGAAACTAAGAACATGAAATTGTCTTAACAACAATTCGATGTAAGGAAATCTCAAAAGTGATGAATAGTCGTTCTCATAAAACAGGATGTATTATTTTAATTACGAAACGGGTCCATAGCATTCGGATGACCGATGTATTGTTGATCGAAAGCTGTAGAACGGAAGTGGTAAACAACATGTGACTATGCATCGTATGAGTAAAAGAACACATGAACATGTTTTTCATTCCACCAATTCTTCCGTGATTGTTCACTTTCATTTATCTATCCTTTAGTCTATAGGGTAACAGATGTTTAATTGAGTTTTCATTTTTCACAATAATAGAAAATTATTGACAAAGTATTGCTTGACTACTTACAAAATCGAAAGAGGTTACCAGTGTCGTCAATATTTCGTTTACGAATATCAAAATTGTACAATTTATACAAAATAAAAAAGTTTTTTTTTTTAACAAGGCCGTACGTCAGGAGGTCAGAACTACAAATTAAGTTTAAAAGTAGGTAGGCCTATTCATTTTGAGAAGTATGTTCGTATCAGAGAATTTAGATGTTTACATCACAAATCATGGAAGGCATGGTATCTCTGTGTCTTTGTAGGCCCTATATGTCGATAATTTATGACTCGTATATTCGAGCCTTAATTGTAAAACAAACATCATTTCACAAGACATAACACTTGCTATAATTTTACCCAAAAATGCTCAAAAACATGTTTTTGTCAGTGCCATGAACCTTGTATTACCCGAATTGACAGTTGCTTCCCTTATAACTTGATTTGTTGTAACTTGCTTCCATTCATTATTTTCGAGCGAAAATAGGAATGAATGTTTTATGATTGCAAAGTTTAAAAAAAAAAGAATTCGAGATTTCAACGAATTTAACATTATATGACTCCTGCACATCACGAAAGTAATTGAGGAGATTAGCGCAACAGTGGTCCAACCCATGTTTTTAAAAATGGAGAAAAATCAAGTTAAATTTAAACACATGTGGTTTTTTGTACAATATAACAAAAGCAAGCACAAGTGGTTGAATGTGTCATACATTGTACATACATATATTGTACAAAAACCACATGTGTTTAAGTTTAACTTGATTTTTCTCCAGTTTTAAAAATGTGGGTTAAACCACTGTTGCGCTCACCCCCTCAACTTTTCTATTATATTCTTTCGTCTGTTCATCAGTCTTCTGTTCTTTCGTTCGTCTGTCGATATTTATACATGCCTAGAGGCAGCACTATTTTAACTAAAGACCAAATTTTAAAATCAAGGTTCCTTTTTAGATTTTCCGAAGCAAGCTTTAGACTTCTAGCTAATCCCCAAATAAGAGCTTCATTGGAGAGTTTTTTTTTTTTTTTAACGCATTTTCTTGGACACGGCTATAATTTTGCTCAAATCACAAACCAATGTTGCATTAACGTAGATTTGGTAGGGGTTTGTGAAGTTAGATGGGAAGGTAATGGGGAACTGAGATGCGAAGGATATAGAATGTTTTACTCAGGTAATGAAAAAGGGTGGTTGTTGTGCTGTAGAAATAATTCTGGATAAATGCTTAAAAGAGAAGGCAATGAAAGTAGAATTATTCATAGTGAGACTAAAAGGAAAAAAATAAGGATCTAGTACGATACGGATATAAGCACCGACCACTTCTCAGGCAACTCAAGAAGTGGATGAAAATTATGAGAAAATAGAAAAATCATAGGCTGAGGAAAGAAGGATGGATGTATAATTGTAATGGGAGGTTTCAAATGCAGTTGAGGGAGGACAGGAAGGTGGTATCGTAAGCAACTATGGTTTACGACAAAGAAACGAAAAATTAAAACTGGGCAATTTATGTTGAGATAGTTATCTAGTAATAAATAACTTTTGATTCAATCAGCACAAGAGGAGATGATATACATAGAAATACTCAATAAACAACCGAAAACATCAAATATGCCATGCTTCAGGACAGGTGTCGCAATAGCTTGAAGAACGCGAAGACCCTTCCCGAGGCCAACATTTCCCCTGATCATAACCTTGTGCGGCCGACCCGAAGTGAATATTCAACTGAAAAGTATAGGTAGAAGAATAAAGGATGCCACAAAAGAGTGAATACTGAAAAGTTGAAAAATGATAAGTAATTTTTTCATACAAGACTTCCAAGAAAAGTACTCAAACGAAGAAAGAGTAGGTGCAGCTAGTAATAGATGATGGGAACATACTAAACATTGTATATATGAGGTTGCAGAAGAAGTACTAGATTACCGCGAACAGAAAACAGCTAAGAAACCATAGGTTACATTACACAACAGATCTTGCAGAACATGAGGGAAAGGAGGGCGTGGCAACAGGTTAATACAGAAGAGAGCAGAAAGTTGTACAGGAACTTAAACAACGAGTTACGAAGAGAAACAGACAGAGGAAGGAGAAGGTTTTACAAAAGAAAATGTAAGGATATAGAATTGTTAGAAAGAGTTGGGGAAATATGAGGAAATGTACTGTCAGTCACTTAAGTATTTGCTCCCCTGACTGCTATAATTCCATTAGGTTGGTTCCAATACTTCTGCTCATGTCACAAAAGTCTAGACACATAGACCGTGGGCCAAGGGGGTGATAACTTCTCCCCATTGGGAAATTTCTGCCACTATGTTATTGGGTCCTGGGGTTCTTAACCGTTTAGCAGCCGTATATATTTACAAACATCGATGGGATTTCATTAAATGACCGTAGATCAGACCGTTAGTGCAACACTAAAACAAGTTATACTAGGATCGATTTGCAAGAGTATAGGCTTTCAGTTTATGTAATGTACGTTTACGTAATACGTACGGACATTTCTGCGTACAAAGGTAAAATAATTGAGGAATGTTTAAGAAAATTTCCCTCAAAAAGTCCCTTCTGGTGATTCTTTGAGTTATTACGAGGCAACACTGCAAACTAGGTGAATAATAAAACGTATTCTTGTGCCCTATTTTATGTTGAACTTAAACTGAACTAAAGTTAATTTATCAAATAGCAGCAGAGAAATTTATATATATATATATATATATATATATATATATATATATATATATATATATATATATATATATATATATATATATATATATATATATAGTTTTCACAGCGTTCATAACAATCTATTTTCATGGAAGTACGAGTATGACTGTATCAATCAATGTTCCGATCGTCAGTGCAACTCTGGAACAAGTTATACTTCGATCGATTTGTAAGAGCGTAGGCTTTCAGTTTACGTAATGAATGATACATTTTTGTTTACAAAAGAAAAATAATTGAGAAACATTTAAGATAATTTCTCTTAGAAAAGGTCTCTTTTCGAGATTCTTTTAGTTATTATGTGACAACCCTTTAAACTAGATAAATAATAAAATGTATTTTTGTGTCCTATTTTATATTGAACTTAAATTGAAAATGTGGTCTTGATCCATCAAATAGCAGCCGAGGAAATATGTATAAAATAGTTTTCACAGGGTTCATAGTAATCGATTTTCCTGCTAGTACGAGTATGACTTCGTGTCAATTGTTCCGTTTTATTTTTCTATCGAAAACAAGTTATACAAATTACTCTGATTGATTTGCTCATTCGTTATATTATGACAGATTCCCAATACCGAGAAATCCCCCAGGAAGGTTATATGGTTTGTTAGACCATGGTATAATAGAAAATGTTTCAAGGCAGTAAATTTACTGTTGTGTGGTTACTTTATGTTCTTTTGAAAATACTTGTTCTGGTGTTCGACAATGAGTACATCTTCCAAACATGTCTGCTGGTATGTGAAGTTATCAAAAAATTCTCGAAGTTATTGCAGAGTGTATGTATTCTTATTACATACGCACACAGATAATCGCACTTAATATAATATGTAATATGCAGTTTATTTTTAATTTCCCGTTCTTATACTAAACAATCTGTTATATTCCTTGTATTCTTGTCTGTCCTTAAGTTGATTATAGTAGCACGTTCACCCTGAAATCCACGTGTTCTCAGTTATTCTGAAGAAGAATAGCAAACAAAAAGAAGCCAGACAGATAGATAATAATTGCAACAAGATAATGGATTACTGTTGTGGAAAATCGAGAAATCTGTATAATACACTGCACATAAAACGAAACTGACATGAAGACGAGAAATTTAATCGAGAAAAGCTTCCATAAAAATTTTCAGGTCAAAGGACTGCGGCAAGAGAGTGACACTGCAACCCTGCATCGCTTAACATCAATTTGCATCCTAATTCCTACAGAATACGACACAAATAAACACGATCTATCACTGGAACTACCAAAGTTTCACAAAATTACCATGATTGCTAAGTCAGTCTGCTGAATCATATGTGGCGGAAAATTGTACACTCTTAGGGGATAATTCACCATATTTGGAGCGTACTGCTGTACGACAATGTGGCAGACAACCTGTTTAACGAGGAACAATGCGTATTTTGGCAGAAATAGAGCTAAAATTAGGGTTACGATGAATCACTACTGTTACAAAATCAAGAAGTGGATCTCATAATAGCAGAAATGAGGCACCACAACTTGTACCAGATGGTTAAGCTGAAATTGTTCATGGAAGAAACATACCTAAATATGAATTCGTTGAAGGCAAACTCTGTGCAGGTATATCAGTGTGTTTTGGTTATTGAAGCAGCTTTACTGTTACTGCGTGAATTTCTTCGTGGCCGCCCACGGCGGGAATGCTACATTCCAAGAGCTTAGATTTACCTCATATCCTCGTCCAGTTTATATTTACCCTTTTAACTGGAAGTGATACAGAAAAATTCTCGGAAATCATCATATCGAAAGGGGTAGAACACAGACGAAACTTCTAAGACTGACTCCTAGAGGTCATCACCGCTTTCAACAACACAATCATACATTGCTATTTCTAATTCAAATATTTATGAGTATGAGAATGAGTGGCCCGCACGGTTTAAAAAAGTTATTAATTCTGTACTGCTTGCGAAATATCTCACTTTATACCTAGAAGTATCTGTTTTGACATCAACCATGGTACACCTGAAACAGCTGAACAAACATCTTGCGCTAAAAATTTGGCGACACTGGTTTTCCGAAGACTTGGGCATGTATTATTTGCAGCTTATAGGATAGATATAAACTAATAAAGAGATGAGGTAAGTCTAAGCTCTTGAAATATAGTACTATTGCCGTGGGTAGCCACGAAAGAACTGACGGTTGTCGATGGTGATCAATAACAGCTCGCAGTAACAATAAAACTGCTTCAGTAAACAAAACACTTACTGACATACATGCACAGGGCAAATCTTCAACGAATTTTTATTTAAATATGTTTCTTGCATAAACAATTTCATCTCGACGACTTGGTAAAATAACATACTGTAGTGCATGTGGAAAATGCTTCAGCAACTTCTTCTTGAATCCACACATTTTGCATTCCTGATTAACACTGCCTGTGTCTTCTTCTTGAACGTGCATAAGATATTTTCCCCGGATAGAACTTGACATTTCTACATTGTACTCCTTAATTGTGTGCGGTGGACATATTATGTACAAATCTGCATAAAAGCTTCCTTATGTGCTATGTAAGCATTTTTTGAATATTTCATTTTCACTAGGTTAGTGTCTAGTCTTTTCTTGTATAGTCTTTACGGCATAAGTTGTGGTACTTCATTTCGGCTGCCATGAGATCTCGAATCTGTAAATGCAGTGATTCATCTTCTTTCGAATAGCTGCTCCTTAAATGGCATGTTCAACAATTCTAGGGACACATGTCACCAGAGATTCCCATGAAGCATCCTTTCTCTTTTCTCGTGATCCCCATTTTCTCTGTTTCTAGCAAAATACGCATTGTTCCTCGTTAAACAGGATGTCTGTCACATTGTCGTACAGCAATACGCTCCAAATATGCTGAATTATCCACTAACAAGGAGACTTACGGAAGTGTTATTCATCGCTTTGAATGAGACTTTGCATACTTATAGAACATCGAAAAATAATCGACATCTATTTTTTGTTTCGGCAATGGTGAAGATTTAAGGGTGGAAACCATCCTTTGAACGTTAAGGGTGATCTCCAAGCATTGACAGAAAACAATCATTTAATATAGAAGAAAGTATGCTGCCAGGAGCATTTTAGGACAGATGATTCAGAATCTGACGTCAAAATTACAAAATCCAAAATAATGGATCCAATATAGTGATTACAATTACAAAATGTCTTCTGGTTTGAAATTCTCTGCACTTAGCCAAGAACAATTGTAGTTCGCAGGGCCTACTACGAGAAGGTTGCAGACCGATTTGAAATCCCTCTCTATTGATTTGAAACCGCTTTATTTTAACGGAATGCTTGATTAAAGTGAGTCTCTGCACCTCTCCCTATTAGGGGTGCTTATGTATAGTGAGTCCCCTCGCCTCTCACTATGTCAGAACTTCACATATTCTCAATTGCTATAATTATGAATTTATTGAGAAAAACGCTTAACGTAATGATATTTCGTTAAAAAAAGAGTTGGCATAAACATTGGAAAACGCTTCACAGTAATGACATTTCGTAAAAAAATATTAGCAGAACGATGTATAAACATTGTTTACACCAAGCTCACCTTATTACAGCAATAATCGTGACAAATCGCAAAATGCAGCACAATCTTCTTCCAAATAACTGTTTTTGTATTACGCATCTAAAAAGATGCATAATACAGTACAAAGATTTGCAAATCTGAGAGAAGAAAACTGATTATGAATCAGTGATTTGGATCTAAATTATATTATTACGGAGAGGTAAATTTATGTTATAGTTGTAGAAGACAATATCGTTAAAATGTCTGAAGAAGTTTTTCCACGACCTAAAGACGAACACATCAAAAGGCTAAATTCTACCAGTTGTTAGTGATGAATGGTTACTACTTTGAAGTACTCTTTTGTTCGTAAAATAGGCTGAAAAGTTGATTAATTGTGACCACTCCACGAATCTAATAACAATTTTCTTCTTCTTTTTTCTTTTTTTTAAAATGACATTTGAGTTTTACATCCCATGATTATGCCGGCTAGGCTAAAGGAGATGGTGATGATGAGAAATGCATGAAATTATGGAATTAATAAAGGGGAGGAAACGGGAGAACCCCGAGGAAACGCACTCACACAGTGTTTGTCCACCACAAGGTTCACATGGCTCGAGCTGGGATCAAACCAAGGACTCCATGCAGCAGAGGTGAACTCTCTACCACTGAGTTATCGTGACCCCCAATAACAAAATGGACTTTGCATTAGACGCTGGGAGAAAGTCCCCTTGAAACCATGATCTCACAAGAACTTATGTTAATTTTCCCGAATTTGATGTTTTAACAAGGACATTTTCAGATTAAAAGAGGTTGTATTGGACTATAGGGCCAAACATTCCATTCTTTTCCTGCAAAATAATTAACAACGGTGATAACAGAACACAATTTTCAGAAATTAAGGTTGTATTGTGTAGCTGTGAGTCATAGATTTATTGACTGTGCCGCACTTTCTAGTATTTGTGTCTCTGTAAACGCTATAGTGAGAGATGCAAAGGTCCACTTTAATCAAGAATCCCATTAAAATGAGTATAGGAAGGGGTTTCAAATTGGTCTGCAACCTCCTCGCAGTAATCTCTGCCAACTATAATTGTTCTTAGCTAACTACAGAGAATTTCAAACCAAAAGACATTTTGTAATTGTACTCACTATATTGGATCCGCGATTTTGAATTTTGAATTTTGATGTCAGATTCTGAATCGGCTGTCCTAAAACCCCTACTGGCAGTATGCTTTCTTCTAAATTAAATGGTTGTTTTCGGTCTATGTTTAAAGACCACCCCTAACGTTCAAAGGGTAGTTTCCACCCTTAAATCTTTACCATTGCCGAAACGAAAAAAGGAAAAGGTGTCGATTATTTTTCAATGTTCTACAAGTGTGCAAAGTTTCATTCAAATCGGCGACTGACACTTCCGTAAGTCTCCTTGTAAGAGTGTACAATTTTCCGCCACACATGTTTCAGACAACTTAGCAATCGTGCTAATTTTATGAAACTTTGGTGGTTCCAGCGATAGACCGTGTTTGTTTGTGTCGTATTCTGTAGGAATTAGGATACAAATTAATGTTAAGCGGTGCAGGGTTGCATTGTCACTCTCTTACCGCAGTCCTTTGACCTGAAAGTTTTTATGGAAGCTTTTCTCGATTAAATTTCTCGTCTTCATGTCAGTTTTGTTTTATATGTAGTGTATTACACAGATTTCTCGATTTTCCACAACAGTAATCCATTATCTTGTTGCAATTATTATCTATCTGTCTGGCTTCTTTTTGTTTGCTATTCTTCTTCAGAATAACTGAGAACACGTGGATTTCAGGGCGAATGTTCTACTATAATCAACTTAAAGACAGACAAGAATACAAAAAATATAACAGATTGTTTAGTATAAGAACGGGAAATTTAAAAAAATTGCATATTACATACTATATTAATTGTGATTATCGATTATCTGTGTGCGAATGTAGTAAGAATACATGCGCTCCGCAATAACTTCGAGAATTTTTTTGATTACTTCAGCAGACATGTTTGGAAGATGTATTCATTGTAGAACAACGGAACAAGTATTTTCAAAAGAATATAATGTAACCGCACAACAGTAAAATTATTGCTTTGAAATATTTTTATTATACCTTGGACTAACAAACCATAAAACCTTCCTGGGGGATTTCTCGGTATTGGGAATCTATCATAATATAACGAATGAGCAAATCAATCAGAGTAATTTGTATAACTTGTTTTCGATAGAAAAATAAAACGGAACATTGACACAAAGTCATACTTAGTGAAGAGCGCAAGAGTCTTGGCAGTGGCGGATCCAGGACGGACTTCTTGGGGAGAGGCGGTGGATTGTAATACTGCTACTTAGAACTACTTTTAAGAGCTCCAAACTCTAGGATGGGTTTTATTTATATATAAAATAAGAAAGTTTCCTCTTCTGGGGCTAATCACCCCGATCCCCTCCCCCTGGATTCGTCCCGGAGTCTTGGTCTTGCAGTTTTTGGAAGAATATTGCATGCAAGACCAAGACCAAGATCAAGACCAAGACCAGGAATCCTGATGCAAGACCATGACCAAGACTCTTGCGCAAGAATCTTGCAAAAGTACCGGTAGTACTCCAATTTTTTATAGAATGTAAAAAGGAAGGGGGAAAAATCATTTTATCTTTTACTTGAATTTCTTGGCTTCAGTAAAAATTCCGCTGGAGTGAATGTGTTCCCAGTAGTTTTTGCAATCCATGCGAGTCGATCTGCCCCTGTAGCATATAGCTACACTATGTCGTTATCTGAATAGGTTTTTCGCGTTTTCTGTAGTTATTACTCGTTTTCAAGCCACATAGGTGTCATCTTGCGCCATGTAAACTTTTTTGGTGGACAAACACCGTATGCGTGTTTTTTCTGTTTTTTCCTCCTACTTTCTTCATTCCATAATTTCAGTTATGTTTCTCATCATCATCATCGTCTCTCTTAGCATTGGTGCATAAACGTGGGACGTTAAACTAGATATTTAATTTCATTTCAAAGCATTTTAGTGGTGTTTTTCTTCCAAACTAAAGAGAAATATAGTATTGAACATCGGTAATTCAATACATCATAGGTGCCGACTACATGGGTATGACCTTGGCTCCGAGTCTTAAGAGTCGGAAGGAGTCAAGTGACCTTGACAAATCGAAGATATCGCAGTGCAAAGTGTTTCCTTATTTTGGCAACAGATGGGGTTGTTGCTGAAACGCCGTCAAAGCAAATGGCACCCCTCCTTTTCCTTCGTTTTCCCCTGCATGTGGTCAAAGTTGGACAGCGCAGGAGGGGGATGGTTACGGATGTAAATGGGACAGAGGAGTGAAATTCCTTTCTTTTGGCTAAAAGAGAAACAGAACTGAAGAAAAAATAAATACAGAGATATTGTAAGAGGGACCAACATGATATCAGCCGTCAGCCACTCAAATATCTACAACGGTCACAAACATACCATAGAGAACTAAAGCACTTGTCGCCTGTCTCTTTCTCAAAGGATTCTACCTATGGTAAATAACGCGGGAATAGTGCAGGAAGAGTCTGATATAAAATGAAGAACCATGCAAATATTTAAAAAAAAACGGGAGAGTCGATATTCTAATTTATTTTGGGCCTTCGTGGTTAAAAAAAAAAAAAAAAAAAACTTGGAATTGAAAGGCAGAAAACCCAGACAAAGATCCGAAATGTATTGGCAATGTGACTCTTTTTTAGTGGAATCCATTTCTTTATTTTCTTTTCAAAATATGATCACCAGATTTACCCTCTGTCTCGCCTTCACATTCGAATGGTCCTGGGATCGATACCAGTAGCTGACCATCCTGAATTTTTCCTATTACAACAGGAAAGGGACGCAATGTTACATTTAGCCTTGGGTACCGGCTTAGAAGGACAGGAGGGAGCATATGCTCTGCTTGGTATTGGTTTTTATTTGGGGAAATAGACCACTTCATTAACAATAGAATTAAAAGATGTGTCACCTTCTTCAGGAAGGTACACTCATGTCCAAAATTATTGTCGCATGTCTATAAATATGTTGTAGGAATATAATTTGATAACGAATTCACCCGGTATTTCTTATAATGTTAGTATGTGTATAATCGGCAGAGACATGTATGCAAGTTTCATGTCAAAAGAGGAGTAAATAAGAACAATAAAACGAAAATAAAACTTTCGTGTCCATTTAGCAACATTATGATTTACTCATTCTAATTTTCGTATTTATAAATATTTTCCTATGAAATTTACCGTATATACATTTCCCGATTATACACATAGTATCAGTATTAAAAGTACCCAGCAAATTCAGTATTACATTATATTCTTACATGAAGACAGTTATAGATATGCGACAATCATTTTGGAGATGAGTGTACAAGGACGTAACAGGTGTTTGTTTCAAACATTGAATAAGTGTTCGTATACATTGAACTTATTTCCTGACGTCATAGAACTAAGAACTGTCACAGAGCGACGTAAGTCCGGCGACAATACAATATTTCATTTTTACTTTCATACTTTGCAATATATCTATTTATTTTAAAAGCAAATTTTAATATGTTTTTATTTTCAACTATTTTATCCTAAAATAAATACTAGCCTTTAACCAGCCCTTATTTCCCTGGTTGCATATCACTTTAGGATTTGGAAAATGTGTCCAACGAATAAAATACATGATAAAACACCTTTTAAAGACATTTTTTTGTTAATCAATTCGCACTAAAAAGTTAAAAATAATCTTATTTATGCAAGCCTAAATAAAAAGAATGGGGCGCGTCATTTTAAGAATTTATAAAGTAACTGTATGTAAGCCTATATTAGAGCGCATCCCATTTTTTTTTTTTTTTTTTTTTTTTTTTTAGTCATGCATAACCAAAATTGTTTTTTACTTTTAAGTGCGACTTGATTAATGAAAGAATGTCTTTAAAATGTTTTTTTTAGTATGTTTTTCTATTATTATTGTTAATGTTTGCATCCTTTGCATAGGATGTCTATTTTGTAAGGTACCGTATGGTGCGTTTCTATACTACTAGGGTATATAAAAAATTAGTTTCCTATGCGATACATTAAACAGAACTTTTTTTTTTTTTTTTAAATTACTACCGAATATAGAGTATTTCTCCGCTAATAAGAGGGAGACAGATTGAGGATACCAAACACCTCTACCATTGATTGAGAAATATTTCGGTGTCGACACTGATGGACAACATTTACATTTGAATTTGAATGTTTTATGGGCTTTAGGCAATTGATTCAGACCGGGATACATGGGGGACAGAATGTTGGAAGCAAGTAGTCCAGTCCCTAGTTTGAATGCCTGGAATGAATAAGGACTCTTCCCTCCTTGGTAAAACCTGCCGGAATCTGAAGCAATATCAAAGAAACACTGCTTCGAAAAGAGAGGGAGCAAACATGCATAAATAGATAGTCAGAGTCGGATTTAGGTTTCGTGGGGCCCCAATCTGTTTAAGGTAATGGGGTCCTTTATGTGTCCAGATGAACATAGGCACCCTACATACAGAAATGAACAAACTAGAGATAATTTAGGAAGCAGACTAGCAGAAGGAGCCCCATTAATTACATGAACGTAGGCTACACAGCAGGAAGCATTGTTGCTACGTAGGTCTATATATACATTTTATTTTATTTTTTAATTTTCTTATATTTTAGAAATGTATATCCAGTTTTTCTTTAGATTTTTCGGCCCCAAGAGAGCAGGGCCCTAAGCTATAGCTTGTTTAGCTTATACGTAAATCCGGCACTGTAAACAGTATACACATACAGGCGCGGATCCAAAGGTGGCTATAGAGGCTATAGCCCCCCCCCCTTGACGTTCAGGTATACACTGGATAAAATGGGCTTCAATCCTGTTTACTCTGGATAAAGAGACAAACTATCGTTTAGCTCCTCCCTTGATCATATCCTGGATCCGCCACTATATATATATATATATATATATATATATATATATATATATATATATATATATATATATATATATATATATATATATATATATATATATATATAATGTTTGTGTTTAGTATGTTGTACGATGGAAGCTGATGAAAGAGCTTTATATTATTCTTGATTTTTTGACAGGTAAACAAAGAATATTTCGGGGATTAATCTACTCGATTATTATAATAAGATTATAATAATGTATTTTATTTTTTCTCTTGTATGTATATTCTCAGTCCTGCAGGAAGTTTTCATTTCTTTCTTGGAATAGATAAACGAAGACTTTGGTTCGGCTTCTGCTTCACAAATCTCTGTCGAAAGGTTGACTTTATCGCTACCAACACAAATTACTTCTTCTCATAGAAACCATCTACAAATACACTGTACTGCTGAAACAGAAACCATCAACTAAAGAGGTCATAAATTTTGCTATTCCTCGTGTTTGAAGTTCCCGTTCTTCACAACGACTTCCTTTCTCCCGCCCCTGTTAAGAAGTTCAAAGTAGGTTTTCAAAAGGACTGGCTCCCGCTGAGAAGGAAAGTGGGATGAGGAATGACTATAGTGCCATCTAGCAGTTAGACGGCCAAGTACGTGAACACGAAAAAATCTGATTTCTGATTTCTGTAGATTCAATAATGAAGGATATAATTTCTCATCGATTGTGTAATAAATGTCATTGGAAACAACGAAAAAATAGTACAGTAGCGCACAAATACAAAGGTAGTACTCCATTCTCAAAAAAGTCCGAAGTTTTTAGCTCTTTTCCTTACTGTAAAAAAACAGAAGACTTTTCCCTCTAATTTTGATCATTTTCTTATGGGAATTTGGATTATAATTATCTGTATTTATAAGAAGAAAATATCACGCACAGCGTTCAAATTGCACCTTTAAAATGAGATGCATCATATTGAGTGAGCTATTGAGACATTTTTGCGAAAGAACGAAATGAAACCATGATTTGCCTAAAAAATGGTTGAGATCCCATTTTAAGTTGAACACCAATCTTCCGGCCGCTGTGGCGCACTCCTTCTCCCTCTTAAGCATCCATCGAACATTTTTAATGTGTACTCATAAAATTAATATCGAAACATCATTTCCATGACACTGACAAAAACTTAGTGCATGTGACCGCAAGTTTGATTTCATGGCCGGATTCTTATACGTTGAATAATTGTTTATCAATATACGGCACATTGAGGATTGAGCGATATATCATTATACAACAATAAATAGTCCATATTTACAAGTGAGCGTGATTTTGTATAGTTATTTCAAAGAAGGAGTTTGATGTCGTTATTTTGTATTTCTAATATAGGTGAAAAGTATTATATATTTGAGTTTACTCAAAAGAGATACACAGTTGAGTCGTTTTCAGTTCTCACTCAAATTATTCTAAAATCTTAGGAGGTTTGATTATAATAATTATTATTCTAATTTTTTCTCTCTCTTTCTTTGGCCAATATTGCTAAACATATCATCATCATCATAGCTATTCTGCCATTATTGGCAGGTCATTTGCTGCAACTGAGAAGAGAAGGTTCGATGTACGGTGGTCCTCAGCTAGTCTCTTCGTCTTGACGTAGCAATTTTCTGTTTTAACACCTTCCTTCAGCTAGTCTCCTTCGTTCCCTCCCTCTCTTTTCTTCCACAATACCCTCTAGCATAATACAGTTCCTCCTCAGCCAATATCCCAACCAGTTCTTCTTCCTCCTCTTAACAATATCTAAAATTCTTCCTTTTCCCCCTATTGCTACTATTTAACACCTTCTCATTCGTTTTCTGTTCAACCCAGCTAATTCTCTCCTTTTTTCTCCATGCCCACGTTTCGAAAGCCTGCAATTTTTTCGTCGCTTTTACGTAATGTCCATGTTTATCCCCCTCCCCCCATAGAGTCCGTATTTATTTATTTATTTAGTCTTATTTTACATGGCGAAGTTAAGGCTAATCATGCCTTGTCTCCCACTTGACCATGCAATAATCATGATTAGTAATACAGTAATAATAATAAAATATGTAAAACACTCCCAATCATACATACACACAAGCATCACATCACATGCATGCATAGATTACTACAAATAACTACATAATATAGCCACATACATTTAATGAACAAAAGAAATAAAAGGTAGTAACTATAAAAAACAGCAGTTTTTTCAGATATTAGTAAGCCTTGATAGACTTATGGAGGATCTGCTCAACCGATTTCTTAAATAGGTTGATTGACTGAGATTGTCTTGTGTTGGATCGAAGGTCATTCCATGCACGGATAGTGGATGCAAAGAACGCATTTTAGTAAATTTTGACGAATGTAGAGGAAGAGAAAGGAGTTTATTTACACCTGATCTTGTATTGTGATCGTGGTGAGCATTTAGTGGTTGCAAACGTTGAAATAAGTAGGAAGGATGTTGAAAGCGTAAAGTCTTAAAGAAAAGTGTGGGTTGATGCAAATAACGTCTATCGGCAAACTTCAAAATGTCCAGATTTCTGTAGTATGGAGTTAAATGATTTGATCGTTTGAGATTATAAGCAAACCGTATACAGGCATTTTGGATACGTTGCAAACGGTACATTAATTTTTCATTTAAGCCTGATAAAGCTACATCACAATATTCAAGGTGAGGAAATATTAGAGATTTTAGAAGTAGTAGCTTTGTTTCAGTGGGTAGAATTTTCTTTAGTCTAGTGAGTGAGTGGAAAGACCAGAAAGCTATTAGCTGGCAGAATAGTTTGAACCGGGTCATTTGTTCGGAAATAGTTGGGTAGATGGAAAACTCAGCGAACGCATATCCCTTCAAAGTTAGCCCCAGTGTCCTCAGCAGAGTTCCAGACCGGGTCCAACTCAGAAGTTTCAAATAGCAAGGCGGTTAAGTTGCACATCATTTGAAAGCTGTTGCGAAATGAAAGAAGATGGAGCAAGTCTTGACTGTCTACGACAATCCTGTACAAAATGGCGGCGGGTCAAAATGTAAACAAAAGGTTAATTCAAAAGTCCATGGTCACCTGTATAAATCGGAAACGGTGAGACAAATGTGAAAACAGGAAAGCAGGTGTGGCATTATTTTCAAAGTACAACGATAAAAGTAAAGGTCTCGTCCTAGGGGGTCCCGCAGGGTCCCAGGTGGGGTCCAAATCAAAGTTTTCAAATGGCAAGGGGGATTAAGTAGCACATCGTTTGAAAGCTGTTGTTAGATGAAAGAAGGTGGAACAAGTCTCGACTCTACGATAATCCTCTACAAAATGACAGAGGATCAAAATGTAAACACAAACTTAATTAGAAAAGTCTATGGTCACCTTGAATTCAAGATGGTTGGTTGAAACCTATATCGAAAGTATAGACACTCCAAACTACTGAAGCTAGGAAAACCAAATTTAGCATGAATGTTGATCAGTAAGCGTAGATGACGAAAAGATACGAAATGTTCAAAAACGCGGCATCTTGAGTTCAAAATGCCGTACTATGTATCACACGGATGTCCAGCTCAAACCACTGGAGCTGGAGAAGCGAAATGTGGTATTTACGTTTATTGTCAATAGTAGATATGCACAAAAAGTCAAAGACGTATCATCTGTAATCCAATATAGCTGTCATCCTGAAAAATGAGTTTGTATATAAATGCTGACAAATATGTTTCATCTGACAATTATGTGGTATCTTCATTCATTCGACCCGTTGAAATAAATAGATCTACGAGTGACCCGACCGAAGTACAGTAGTTGTTCCCACCAGGTGGCAGCTCTAACCACCACAGCAGACGATTGGAACCATCATAGAACGGAATATTGTTTTTTCTATTTATTTATTTACCATTTCGATTATTTCTTATTTCTTTGACATTCTCACTTTCATTTTCTATCCTGTTTATATCACACATAAATTAGGCCGTCATTGTGAACACATCTTCTTTCATTTCAGGACAGCTTTCAAACGATGCGCTACTTAATCCTCCTTGCCTTCGAAATTTTGAGTTGGACCTTAACTGGGACCCTGCGGTGGAAATAATGTCACACGTGCTTTCCTGTTTTCACATTTGTCTCACCGTTTCCGATTTATACCGCGGCCACAAACTTTGCAATTAAGTTTTTTTTTTTTTTTTTTTTTTTACATTTTGACCCACCAACATTTTGCATAGGCTTGTCGTAGAGAGTCAAAACTTGCTCCATCTTATTTCATTTCACAACAGCTTTCAAACGATATGGTACTTAACCCCTTGTGTCATTTGAAACTTTTGATTTGGACCCCGTCTGGTCCCTGCGGTGGACCCTGAGGCAAACATTTTTACCCCAAAAATTGTGCCCTTGAAAATGGGACACGTGTTCGTCGAGCTTTCCATCTACCCAACCGTTTCCGAACAAATAACCCGATCCAAACTATTCTGCCAGCTAATAGTTTTTAAGATTACAAAATATGTTGTAACTCACGATATCCCGACCGGTGGCACGTAGAACTGAGATTCGTCTAGTTATAACATATCAAATGCAAAAACACAATTGTATCGTTCGGATCTCAGCGCAGCAAGTTCGTGCCCTTCCTTTGCGAGTATGGGTTAAAATTCAAATTGAAGCATATTAAAACTCCGGAAATAAATCCTGAGCCTTTTGCGTGGAAATCTAATTCGTTAAACACTTACCTACGCTAATTACTTCCTCGAGTTTGCAGAAGAAAATTAGCTATTTAAAATTCTTGCATGTTTATCCAATAAATCCCCCTTGATTTCTAGTTTATTTAGCAAGATCCAACTCGGCAGAAGTTTGGTTTATCTATCTATCTATCTATCTATCTATCTATCTATATATATATATATATATATATATATATATATATATATATATATATATATATATATATATAATAACAACTTGCCCTACTCCTTTTGCGATACAAATTTCTAAAATTCCTTTCTTATATAATGCTTTCGTTCGATAATGATTTTTTTTAAATAAAAGTTTAACTATTTTACTTGTAGTAATATGCTCTGGAACATAAGTCATTCATTTTTACTCTTTTATATAAGAGTACACATGGGCGGCGATTAGGGGGCAAAGGGGAGCAGTTGCCCCCCGCTTTTATGAAGTAACCCATTAATGTACATAGTTTCATTTGGTAATGTAAAGTTCTTGTATGTATAACTGGTTCATAGAAAAAAAAATGTGCCATATACTATTTGTCGTTGCGTAAGTATTGGTTGTCCTTCCGTGGAGTTAAGAAAGCTACAGGAATTGCTACGGAAAATAACCCAAAATTTTACCTATTGGAGCACAATTCCAGCGTACTTTAACTTCTTCTTACAAAGGCTCGATATGTTAGTCAGCCGCAATCAAACTAATTGGGAGAACATTTCGCAAAAAAAAAGAAAAGTCTTTCACAAGTTATTCGTTAATTGCACAAAAATGGACTATTCCTAAAATGTCTTTTCTTCTTTCTAATAGTAAGGAATATTGATTAAAAAGAGAATAATAAGAAAGAACTTCTACCTTTTTCATTGTTTTGCAGTTTAATATACGAATGAAGTGGTGTGTTTAGGTGAGTACGAGTGTCTATACAATTAAATTTAGTGAATTCAACATAATTCTAGGTTTTAGGATTATTTTGTATAACTGGAGTATGAAGTGATTCTAAGTACTGTTGTATTTTGATGTGTTCAAAGGTGAGACAGTCAGAAATAAATTTAAGGTGAGACAATCATTGCATAACATTAAAATCGTTGGAGAAGCTGCATCTGCAGACACTGCTGCAGCAGAACGATATCCAGAAGAATTTGCAAACTTAGTAGCTGATGGAGGATACAAACCTGATCAAGTATTTAATGCAGACGAAACTGCACTGTTTTGGAAAAGAATGCCAAACAAAACATTCAATTCTAAAAGCGAAAAGTCTGCTCCTGGATTTAAGGCAGCAAAGGATAGAGTTACACTGCCGCTATGTTCTAATGCACCTGGAGATTGTGTCATTAAACCACTGATGCTTTACAAATCGTTAAATCCTCGGGCTTTAAAAAATCAAAACAAGGACGACCTGCCAGTGTTTTGGCATGCTAATAAGAAAGCGTGGGTTACAAGCGCTATTTTTTGTGACTGGTTCCGGAATTGTTTTGTTTCTGAAGTTGAAACTTATTTTTAAAAAAAAAAAACAGAATTTAGACTTTAAAGCAGTTCTAGTTTTGGACAATGCACCAGGTCATCCTCGCGAACTTGAAACTATGCATCCAAATATAAAAGTGAAATTTTTACCTCCTAACACGACGGATTTGCTTCAACCTATGGATCAAGGAATAATCCAGGCCTTTAAGCTCTATTACATTAGACGAATCTTCAAAATCGTATTGGATAATATGGAATGTAATCCTGATATGAATGTTATGGAATGCTGGAAGAAATTTGACATAGCAAAATGCATCGTAAACATAGAATCATTGGAAGAACTGAAGCCATACACATTGAAGTCATGCTGGAAAAAACTGTGGCTTGCTCTGACTGCGGAAAATGACGAAGAATGTGTGCAAATTCAAACTTTGACTGCAAACATAGCCGAAATTACTAGGGATGCGCTCGAGTCGAGACATGTCTCGAATCTCGACTCGACTCGACTCGAATTCAAGTCGAGATTCGAGTCGAGACACACTTTGTAAAATTCGAGACGATTCGAGACAAACGTATTTCTCGACTCGAATTTTCGAGTCGAGACACGAGTCGAGTCGAGACGGCTCTTAAAAATCTCGACTCGACTCGAATGTCTCGAAAATCTTTCTATAATTTTTAATATTATTTTGAAGAAAGTATTCACTCAGAAACAGCCTTGAAACCAATTCCAGCTTTTATTCCTTTAGAAAGGTACAGAACGCATAAAATTAATAGTTAATCTTTAAAGATCAAGATTTAATTTTCAGCTCAATTCAGTTAATTAGAACTAATAGTTAATGTCGTTGTATTTGGTTGTACTGTAAATATAATGAAAACAATAATAATAATTGATTATCTAGTTTGTATAAAACTATTATCCGTAGTCTAAATCTAGTTTGTATAAAACTATTGCGATAGAGTGAACTTCATAAATTCTCTGAATGAGCAGTTGGTAGTCTATAGTAATTTAGCATAGTTATAATTATTGTGTTTTCGTTCCCATGAACGCAATAGGGTTACGTAACTTCTGGATTATTCGCTTGCCCAACTATTCTCAGGCTTTAATATGTTGCAGCATATCACGAGCTACGGATAATATATAATGTAACATTTGTTGTACATCACATATTATGATACGAGACTATTTTACATAGTATATCTTATCTAATATAAATAAAATAAAGAGTTTGTTTGTGTGTTTGTCTGTCTGTCTGTGCGACCTGGGGACCAGACGAGTGGACCGAGAGTTCCCAAAATTTGGTCACGGGTACCTTAGTCCAGGCCCCAGATCAAGACAAAGCGTTTTTTTTAATTTCGAACTAGGGGGGTCTCGGGGGGGACGTTTACTGGGACCGACCTGGGGACCAGACAAGTTGACCGAGAGTTACCAAATTTTGGTCACGGATACCTTGGTCCAGGTCCCAGTCTAAGGCGAAGCGTTTTTGTCAAAATTGGAACCAGGGGGTCTCAGGGGGGCGTTTAGCGAGACATGTAGTAAAAGTAATCCAAATTGATCGACATTAGTGTCAAATCCATAGTTTTCACGGTCGCTGAGATCAATGGTGACACTTCCATCAGCGATGACTTGCAAATTCAGCTACTACTGTATGCGGGCCGGGTGTCAGCGGTTGAGGAATACCGAGACATGTATAAATAGCCCATATTGATTGATACTAGTGTCAAATCCTTAGTTTTCGCGGTCACTGAAATGAATGGTGATACTTCCACAGGTGTTGACTTCCAAATACAGCCCCCATGCGAAGAATGGGTATATTAAGCTAGTATTACAATAAATGGACTGCTTGGATGCCAAGAACTAGTACAGATAAGTACCATCCACTTCTATAAATAGGTATTTTTTAAAAGGATTTTTGTAAACACTAAGTTATAAAACAATGAACTACATACAGTAGTTATGGTTTTGGTTCCCAACATAAAAGAAATATGGATTGTTCATGAGATATTGAACTTCAACTTTCACTCCTGGAAAATTTCAATTTTGGAGTTAGGCCACTTGGCATCAAAGCAGTTCACTGTAAGATAAATACATTCCGCACATTAGTAACATAGTTGTTCAGGGGCCTTCGATTTCCATCCTCTCAAATGAAAGCTGAATGATTGCTTGATACATGCTGACTATATAGGAGAAATAGTGTATTAAGTTTTCGAGCTTTGGTGCGTATCCGTATTTACACTCTGATATAACTTTAAGTTCACACTCAAATCGAGCTAATTGTTTAATGCATTTCGAAAGCTTTTGTTTTTATGCAGCTCATTAAGGAAAATCTATTTCATAATCGTAACATTTATGTACTAAGAAACTATGAACGTAAAGTGGACTCGACCTAGCCCCGTGGCCGCTGTGACTCAGTGGCACAGCTCTCACCCTTGGTGTGTGAGGACTCTGATTCTGTGTGTGTGTGTGAACTCCGCGGCTAGTGTATGCGTACAGAGTCGGAAGCGGTATGTATTGTTTATACTACTTACAACGTTACCCCCCACATAAAATATAAATTCACCCTTTCTCCCTTCTCTTTTTCGAATACAATGAACCGACTCTTTTGCTGAAGAACGATGCTAAAAGAAAATTGAAACATCTGTGTCTAAACTTTCTTTGAAGCGCAGTCTTTTGTATTTGTAAGGTTTTGCGAGTGTTTTCGAGATAGCCAAATTTTTACCATGGACTCCTGCTGCGAACTGACCGTGAGTAAACACCCGATCTCGCTGTGCTCAATTTCTCTCGCACACGTGAAATGGGTTTGTTGTTTCCAAAACAAATAGGAAGTTACCTTGTGCTTTTGCATTTCTGCACGCACACAGGTACCATTGTTGTTTTAATGATCAGAAGAAATATCAAAACCATCCGATATATATGATACAAAACAGCTAACAGAGGGAGGCAAAGATAAAAGTAGGCCTATACCAAGTTTTCCGCGTGGTACCATTATGGAGAATAAATATTTGATAAAGTCACGTAGATGCGCTTAAACCTATTCCATCTGTCCTTATAATTTTTCTGGTCTCATCAATTTCTCAGGAGAATACGTACAACATATGTCCAAATTCCATATATACTCTTTCTAAACTAATGAGTAAACTCATTAAGAACACCAACTGATATCAATAAACAGGAAAGAAAACACTACTTTATACTTCTATCATTTGGTACACATCTCTATGAAGCACAGCTTGTTTCTTTTTGAAATAGCTCCTTCGTGTCACAGCTTTGGTTAGTTTTGTTTTGTGTTAGGATGAAAGAGAGAAATGCAACATTTGCTTCGAGGTGAAGTTATATATATTATTAAGATGAGCGGTGATAAGCGAGGTTTAACAAAGAGTGCCTTTCGGATGCACAATTTAACGGGTAGTTGCAGTCCGTGTTGAGAATCGAACCAAAGCTATGTAAGACATGTTAATATTGAGCTCTTTTGTGGTAAAAGTGAACTTCAGAAACACACAAAAGACTTGAAACATCAAGCTAATGTAAAGCAATTGAAAAATAGCCTACCTATCGCTGCATCTTTTCTGTGGCTAGAAACATGCAGTGTGTAGCAACAAGAATCGTGTTAAGGACTTTTTTTTCGAACATAACATTCCCTTCCACACCATAAAAGACAATATAATGTTTGTTAAAAGAAAATGCACATAATATTTTTAAATTTTGTTTGTGATCCTATCATGCATAATTATAAATAATGCCTTTCATACTACGAGAATGAGTTCAACTATACGTCATGGCCCCTCTAAAGCGGGGCCGCGGTGGCTCAGTGGTAGATCGTTCATCTCTGGTGCTTGGGGACCCTGGTTCGATCCCAGCTCGTACCAAGTGAACTTTGTGGTGGACAAACACCGTGTGCGTGGGTTTCCTCGGGGTTCTTCCGTTCCTCCCACTTTCTTCATTCCACGATTTCACTAATTTCTCATCATCACCCCTCTCCTTTAGCCTAACCGGCATAACCGTGGGACGTAAAACTCAAAGATTTCACTTCATTTTTTCCCTCGAAAGCGATATCTTTCAAAATTATTTATTGTTAGATATTGTAAATTTACGGTATCTATTTTAGTGGACGGGAAATTTTGCATCTAATCGGATAATTTCATGGCTTCTAACAGGAATTCGCAGTTACGAAATTTGCATCACTGTCTTTTGAAAGGATGCCTAGAAAAAATACTACTAGAAAATAACTGAAAACACAAAATGGATTTGATAGCCAAATTCACGTCATCTTGGTGCGTCATCATTTTTCTTTAAATATTTGTCTTTAGTATTAGATTAGAGTTTAGTGTCCCTTTCAGCATCAAGGCTATATGAGACGTGAACTTACAAATTAACGTGGGTTCAGAACCACAGGAGTTCCCATCGGAAATCGAACCTAGGTCTCCCGCACCAAAGACGCGTACGCTAATCATATGGACAAGGGTGTTCGATATTTATTAATGTGTACATAAAGTTGTGAAATTGCGCTTGTATAATGGAATGCAATTCCTTCTACTGACATAAACCTTCACAATACTTAGCTGGAATGCTTATCTTTAAAAAGAAAATGTCACTCTTTATGTTTCAGTTCCTGGTTCGACTGAAGGATGGAACAAATTGCAATGAGCGTTTTTGGATCCTACTTTGTGTAGTTGATTCATCATAAACTTGGTATTTGATACGGATATGAACTATTACACTTATTTGGTGTTTATTTCTAAATAATAAGTCCTAATACAATTTCATAAAGTTGTAATTCTTCTTTAGTTTGTATCACTTTACACAATGACAAATCCAAAAGGTGTGCTGTATCGGTGCAGTACCAGTTTTTCACGTTTTTCAAAATGTTCCAAAACCCAAAGAATAATCTTTAATTTCTGATATTTTAGTCGTCACAAATTACAATTTTATAATGTAGTCAATGTTTATAATTACTGGGCAGTTGGGCGTTTAAACTAATGACATCATAATAAAGTCAAAACCCTAATTTTGAGTTGAATTGATTCTGATTTTAACGTCCCATTCAGCAGCGAGGCTATGTGAGACGTGGACCTACTGATTAACGTGGAATCCGAACCTCATGAACTCCCACCGGGAATCAAGCCCAGGTTTCCCACGCCAAAGGCAAGTATGCTAACCGTTAGCCACGAAGGAGCTCCACCATAATTTTAGTGGGCGATAAGAAATATCTCGCCAGTGCTTTTACAATAAATAAAATTTTATAAGTATTAAAGAATAGTGGTAAGAGATTTTATAATAGCTCTTTTATTTATGAGATATGAGTATTAAAAAAAAAAAAACAACAACTAAAGAATAGGTTGGCGGAACCACAAAAGACTCGTAAAATAAACTTTCTTATAAATACATACGCACCTTACTCACCTTTTATAATTGCTATGCTTACGTTCTCCATAAAAACAGAAATTATCTTTTAGTGATACTTTACACAAGATCATGAAGTGGGTTCAAATTTAATTAAAGGCAAAATACAATACAATAATCCACAAATATTGCCTCAAGTGAGTTTAAAGATTTCTAAACACTAGTGCGAAACCGGGCTCTGCCGTTGCGATCGATTTACAGGTCTTGAGACGAAAGTAAGAAGGGTCTTACGCACACAGTAAGTAAAAACAATTAATATGCCGGTAACTTTCCCCCAAATGGGTGTATCTTAAAACTAATCTCACCATTATTTTTCTAATTAAATTCTAGCCCGAAATTATGTATCATATTACCCTATTCCCATTTTGAAAACTTGACCTTAATTCAAAATGGCGGATTTCAAGATGGCTGCCATCAAGGTCATATCTACCATACGACTTCCCCCCAGGACTTACATGTATCCACATGGTTTTTCTTCACTTTTCTTCATTAACGCTCCGTTTACAAAGGGTAGTAAGGGACTTTTGTGGTAATCTCTAATAACCACATTACAACTCTTAAAAGTTATTTTAAAAAATAGAAAACATGCACCATGGCAAAAATTTGTCATCACAAGTAATGATGCATACATGCCTTCTATCAGCAAAAAAAGTTTCATTGAAATTGGAGCCGGACATTTGAGCGATGTCCCTTGTGGGATGTGATTGAACGTGACGTCAGAACACATCGCCTCCCTTCCCGGAATTTACGGGAATTAGGTGACTGAGTGAGCACATGTGGTGCCAGCTCTCTCCAGCGACCTATCAAGGATCATTGCGTGTATGCCAAGACGTGTCGCCGTTTTTATCCATGCCAAAAGTCGACATACTGACAATTAGGTAGGTAGTCATGATGGTCTGGCTGATGTGTGCGTATATTTTAACTCGTGCATTTTGTCTCGACTCGAATTTCGAGACGTCTCGACTCGAATTCGAGTCGAGTCGAGACAGAGACTGTCGAGTCGAGACACGAGTCGAGACAGAAACATATTTTCGAGTCGAGACACGAGTCGAGACAACATTTTCTCGAGACGAGTCGAGACAGGCTTAAATCTCGACTCGACTCGACTCGAATGCATCTCTAGAAATTACGAATGGAATAGGACGAGATGGGTTCGAACAGATAGAATCAAGTGACATTCAGGAATTGCTTGAATCGCAAGATGAAGATTTGACTGAAACCGACTTGGAGGAAAGTTTCATTCACAGTTCATTGAAGAAAAGGTTTCAACAAGCACTGGAAACGTGACATTTAATTTGAAAAATCTTAGTAAAGGTTTAAGAATGGCAAATGAGCTTTGTGATTTCTTTATGAAAATTGATCCGTCTATGGAACGAAGTCTTATTTTTAAGAGGCAAATTGCTAATGCCACTGCTGAATATCAGTCTGAATTGAAGGAGCTTTTAAAAACTGCCAAGCAAGAAAAAATTACAAAATTCTTTCAACCATTGCCTAAGCCTGAAGATAATAATTAATCAATATGGTCAAAAACTTCAATTACAGTAAATTGATTTTTTTATATATGTATTTTTTTTTTTATTTTGTCACCTAGGAACGTATCTCCTATAATCCCATATAAATTACTATTCCGTATTCGCGGTTTCTGTATTCGCTGCATATTTATGGAACATATACCCCACGAATAAAGAGCTTTTACTGTATTTAAAATGGAAAATATAGTATCCTATTAGTTATACAACCTTTCGTCAAACAAAGTGTTAGAAACAACCAGGAAAACTAACATTGATATATAAATATTCAGATCATGTCTTACCCCTCCACTTTTAATGTCCAATCGCCGCCACTGAGAGTACAGAAGATAAAGACAGTCAAACAAATGGTCTTCCATAAACAGTTTCCGATATCTTATGACTACAGCCCGGATTTATATGCAAAATGCATATTCATAGTAACATGCAAAAGCGTATGGAAAGTAGTTTTTTCTTTCCGACGGACTTGTAAGAATTCGTTTGAGACGCATTCGATAGCACATATAAGTGCATATTTTGAGTGAATTTCGATGTGCATGCATATTTCGTAAACTTTGCAGGATACTGCATATTTCCGAATTTTATTGGTGCATACTAGCATATTTCAGAGTATATCACAAGAAAGTAGGTAATATGTAAAGTGAACTCAATCACTTTGTAAACGCAGATGTAGAATAAAATGTTGTATAGAATAATAGAATAAAATGTTATATCCTAAGTTGGCCCACAAGACTTGTCCTGGACACGATTTTCATCGCGTAGCAGAAACAATCAGATGCCAATATCCGGTAGTAGACGAGCTTGTATTAAATGTAAAGAAAGTATTTGTGAAAGCTCCATTACGCGTGCATATCTTTCGCAAAGTTGTGAAAAATGTTCCGCTACCTCCACAACCAGTTTTAACCCGATGGAGCTCGTGGGTAGAAGCTGTATCGTATTATGCAGATAACTTAAATCAAGTGAAGATACTTGTAGACTCACTAAATCCCGATAATGCATTCGCTATTTATGTGTCACAAAAATGTTTCTCTAAAAGGGGCACTAAGAACAAAATTAAGTATATACACAACCACTTCTCGAGAATATCTGAAATTATCAGACAAAATCTCGTAACAATATTTTGCAGCATTCACTCTCTTTGTTGGGCGAATTATCGCAGACTTTGTCCATGCAACTCACGGTGTTGCGAAAATAGCGTTAAAAAACTTTGCCAAGTATTAGGCAAAAATCCCGTATACAAAAGAATCTGATATTGTAAATGTACTTAATGGTGAAAACATGGAATTGGAAGAGGACCTAACACAAAGACATTTGGTGTTCTTGACATGCACCAGTAACTTCTGCTAATGTAGAAAGGAACTTTTCGATCTACACTGATAAACGCAGAGAGTTTGCAGAAGAAAACCTCAGGAAGACATTCATAGTTTATTGCAATAAAAGTCATTAAGATAAGATGTTTTTGTAAGAAATTGAAATTTTATTTTCTTAGCGTATATTTCAGCGCATATGTTAAATTTTTAATGCATATTTTTTTATATATATATTTTTCGTGCATATTTGAATGGATATTTCGGGGTTTGTTTGTGCATGGAAATTTGGGCTCTACTTATGACTAACTTATTCGTACATTTCTCACAAGGTGTGATTTAAACTTCAATCACTGTCAAGACTCAGATTTAAAAAAGGTAACAAATTGGAAGTATAATAATATATGTATTTATGTACTTGTATAATATGCATATATTTATTGTCTTATTGAAGCTTCCATAATCCGGAAATAAACGTTTGGTTTGCTATTAATATTTAAAAAGGCTACTCCTTTAGGAAAAACTTGCTGGCTACACCCCTAAATGATTATGTATTGGTTTCTGTATACGTATTGCGTTGCATATTACATTAGTACTTTAGCGTTATTTGTTGATTTTTATTTGCTTATGCATATTAACTCTATTACAACACACATAGCTCCTTCGTGGCTAAGCGGTTTGCGTACGCGCCTTTGGCGCGGGAGACCCGGGTTCGATTCCCGGCTGGAGCTCATGTGGTTCGGATTCCACGTTAATCAGTAGGTCCACATCTCATATAGCCTCGCTGCTGCACGGGACGTTAAACTCAAAATCAACTCAACTATATTACAACACACTGTGAAATGTAGTAATTTTATTACATAATAAATGTTCTTTGAATTTTAAATTTAGTGCGTCCTTAATGTTACTAGGGAAACATTTAGTGGGCTTTTGTTCTACCTTTGAAAAGTTAGAGTGGACTTTTGTCCTATTCTTAATAAAATACACTCCACAAAGTAGTTCTGAATGCTTGCTTGGTTTCAGAAGTCTCGTAAAAATATTTTTTTAAACATTTTTATTTAATTCTTTTTTAGGAATTTGTCATGGGATTCTCGTATCTCCATTTGAATGAAATTAATTTCTTGACCAATTATTCAATTAGTTCTTACAATGAAATAAGTTATATTATGTAATTCATGTATAGTTGCACAACAGATGATGATGACGATTATGATAATAATTTTAGTATTTTAAATATAGCTGTTACCGTTGGAATTAGCTACTTTCATAACATTATTGCCAACTAGTTGCTGTATCGTTGCAGTTTCGTGTGGTGTTGGCGAATTTCAGAAATAAGAGAAGTGAATGAAAAGTCCACAAGATCGAAAATTTAGGTCTAGTGCTTATATTTTTAGGTCTTACGCCGTTTAGGTCTTGTATTGTTTTGGTCTTATGAGCGTTACCCGGTAAAGCAGACCATCAATTGCAGTGAACAACGTTAACAAAGGCCACATTGACAGATATGTAATCACATGACAGGTTGTTGAAGCGACTGGATTATCTGTGGGTAGTGTTCTAACATTAATACAGGCTACAAAAAACTTTCTGCCCGTTGGGCAACACCTGCTCACAAAGGAACAGAAACAAATCCACTCTGCCAATCACACACAGTAGAAAATCAGAAGTATGGGATGGGAACCCGGAAGACCCACCTTCGTAGTAGGTTGTTTTTCAGTGTCTATGAGCTCATTGCGTGTGTGAAACAGTTGTGTAATAGCCAATGTCCGGAATTTAACCAAAGTGCATTTACGGCTTGGAAACAACGATGGGCTAAATGTACTACAGCGGATAAAGGATATGAGTAACATGTATACCTATATAAAGAAAACAAGTACACGCACACAGGGTCGGATCCAGGATTTTCTGAGGGGGGAGTGCAATGTGACAACATACTTTACCCCTGACAACCCTGATGCATAGAACGGAGGAAAGTAATTTAAATAGGATGTTATGCAGAAAAAAAGTTCTCTCCACTTGGTTTCTGTTTTTTCCGTACTTGACAAATGTTATATTATTTTGCTTGATGAATCCTTTTCCTTCAACCTTCAGAAAATCGAATAAAAATATTGCTTTTACAAAGCATTGCTTTCTTTTAAGACCCAAACGGAAACGTATTGACAGAAATCTTCAGAAAGTGTTGTTACTTTCATTGCTAGCTTCTCATTTTAGATAGTGTATATTTACAAATTAGGGGGGTGCACGTGCACCGGTGCACCCCCTAAATCCGTCCCTGCTCGCACACAAAATTTCATGGTTCTAGTGCTATTAAAAACGTTATGGACCATTGTTCAAAACTTTTTGAACAGTCCTTGTATATTCCAAAATTCATTTTAACAAGTTTCCCCATGACTTCATCACCCACAAGATCAGTTTTACTTTTATAAATTAAATAATAATACTATTGTATTATTATTATTATTATTATTATTATTATTATTATTATTATTATTATTATTATTATTATTATTATTATTATTATTATTAAATTTAAGGTTTTACACCAATGCGAGAGAAAATTTATGCTGATACATTGTAAATACATGTACAGGATTTTTCCAAAATGATTGTCGGGTGATCAAAATTTGTTTCGATACCTCTGTTTCCAGATTCTGCCACTAGGCGGCAGTTTTGAGGTTGTGCAATATGGCTGATAATGTCCGTGTTAGTGAAAAGGCTTTTTGTGTTCCTGAGTATCACACGACATAGTCAGTGCCGTAACAATGGGCGGTGCAAGCGGTGCAACGCACCGGGGCCCCGTCGAGCCCGTTAATTACTCAGTAGTCTACTAAATATTTATATATTATTACTCATTTCTTATGTGCGAGAGAAAATAATCGTCAATTTTAAAATTGCCGGCAATTTTAGTAATATTTTTACCTGTTTTTTGGGCCCCCAAGCCTAGAGTTCTCGCTGAACCCTTTTATTATTCAGTACTGAATACTTATATTGTCATTCATTTTTTATATTGTTATTACTCTACTTCATCTTTTTGGGAAAAAAATCATTGTCAGTGTTAAAATTGCCAATAATTTTAGTAACATACATATATATATATATATATATATATATATATATATATATATATATATATTTGGGGGGGGCCCAAACCTATAGGACTATTTCTTAGTTGTAAGAAATAATCATTGTGGTGAAATTCTAGATTACTTACAAGTTTCGTAACTTTTGTTTTTTCGTTTTTGGGGTATCCAAGTCCAGAGATCCTTGCTAAATTTTTATTACTCGGTACTGAATAATTATATTCTGTTATTTATTTCTTATGTGGAAGAAGTAATCATTGTGAAATTTTAGATTATGAGCATTCCGTAACGTTTTCTGTTTTTGCTCCCCCAAACCTAGGGACCCACTGAACCCGCTTATTACTCACAGTCAGTATTGAATAAGTACTTATATTCTGTTGTTCGTTTCTATCTGTGAGAAATAATCATTGTGAAATTCTAGATTACTAGCAATTTTGGTAACATTCTTTTCTGTTTTGGGGCCCCCCAAGCCCACTAACCCCTGCTAATCCGTTTTTTACTGAATATTTATATTCTGTTATTTGTTTCCTATGCGGAAAACTATGAACATCTCATTTGTGAAAATTTACTCACAGTCAGCAACCAAATCTACATACAACGGTGCAAAGGGCAGAGATTTGATGGAGCATCAGTAATGAGCGGAGTTTATAGTGGTTTACAAGCCAGACTTAGAAATACTACTCCAAACGCTCCGTACGTCCATTGCTGTGCGTATTATCTGAATCTTGTTATTGCCGATGCTGCAAAAGACTCCACATACGTTGCCTTTGTTTTTATGCTCTTCAATGTATTTTCCGTTTTTAGTTCTAGTGCCCCTAGATGGTCACTTTTAGTTCTTGGTGATGAAATGCCTTCAAAATTAAAGAAGAAAGCGCTGAAAAAACAATGTATAACTAGGTGGAAAACAAAACCTGTTAGCTGCATTGAAGACAAAATTGCTGATGTTCAAAAATCCCTTACCGCAATTTGTCTAAGTAAAAAAAAAAAAAAAAAAAAAAAAAAAAAAAAAAAAAAAATTGAGAGCAGGTGTGACATTAAAGATGACAGTGACATTTGAATTTGTGTTGATGCTAGTCATTTGAAAATATACTAATGTCCATGTATGTATCTTCCAAAAATTTGCAATCTTCTGGTGTAACTCTGCAGAGAAATCTGGAGAAATCACTTCAACAAATAAAAGATCTGCGGGGAAAGTATGACGACCTTGTAAAATTCGCAAGATACTTGTGCTCGGAATTGAGTATTTCAGAAACATTTGAAGAGAGACGCAAAATGTTTGCAAAGAAATATTTTTATTAACTGATTACAGAAATTAGACTAGATGTATCAGAAGATATATTTCATGTCACTGTATTTTATCCTATTCTGGATGTATTGTGTTACAACTTAGCACCCGTTTCCACGGAATGACTGAAGTACTCAATATGTTTTCTTTTCTCATCCCAACAATATTGTTGTCTGTATCTGAGGAAGACCTTCAGAAATCTGGATATGATTTTGCTACAAAGTACAGTAGTGATGTAAAGGAAATACTGGTATTCAGATTTTATAATAGGATTAAAATAAGTAACCATCGAAAATAGCTTTGTTCTTACGAGGAAGGTCCATAAACCGTGAGAGTTGAATTTTGATGAAAATTTGTGACAAGATTCAGTTCGAGTTGCTAAGTAACGTAGTAATAGTCACTCGATGCGCAAATGCTTCGTTGAGCTGCTACACCGACGCCATCTTGAAATCCAGTAGGCAGTGTCCAAGAATACCCTTTTGGCACAAAAATGAAAAAGCTTTTGATAGATCTGACTTCAGTATTGTAAACCAAGGTAGAGCATCTATATGTGGGAGTACTTCCAGTGCATGATCGCCATTTTGAAAGGCGCCATATTGAATCGCGGTCAAATATGATAAATGGCAAGGGGGTCATGTGGGGTATCAAATAGCACTGGAATTTACTCCTGAATCCATTTCCGTAACCAAAGTTTACATATTTATATTCACTTTATAGTTAAGAGCTCTCTCGCTCACAGGAACATATAAAAACTGTGCAAGTAAAATTTGTGTTATGAAATGCAGTCGTGCGAGCACTTGCAGGATTTTAACTAATGCAATAGTAGTCACTTGATCTACAATAGCCGCTATACCAATCAGATCTTGAGACTAGTGAGAGAAATCGTTAATTAAATTGAAACTCCTGTAGTGAAAAATGGAATAGCAGCATGGTACAAGTTAGGCCTATACCTATTTCAAAGTGCGATGGGATAGACTGCTCGTCGATGAAACACATGCCTAATAGTACTGACGAGCAGAGAATACAGAAGAGATTGTTCGGATATATATTAGAAAGATGTTATAAACTGGTGAATATTAGTTAAACGACCAAAATTATTCGGATTCAACTATAATCAATAGGTCCACTCTCCTTTAGCGTAGCAGGCATAAGTGTGGAACGTTGGACTGAATCAAACCAAAAATCTATTTTAGGCAATTTTAAATGGTTTGTTATAGTGTGTTAAGTTTTCTTCTCCAATCTTGAAACAGGCAAAGACCATCATTGTTGCAGAATATTGCGTTCTTTTCCAATACTCATACTTGACAACCTATAATTTACCGTGCATATTACGAAGTTAAAATACTTTAATGTATTTTTGCCAGTTTGTTTAAATACAATCGATTTGTTGCTGATGCATTGAACAATTAAGGGGATTTAAATTATCAGTTCACAGACTGTTCTTAGAAGAAGATACACCTGGAAACTTAGAATTCACTTTTCTTGTATCTGTTCTGCTGTTAGTGACAAAAGAATGCATACATACCTGCTAAGAATAGAGGGCAATAGGAATTATTACAAGATTTAATACCAAATTGCAATCCATAAAACAAGCCTCTTTCTTGCTTTTTCCTTCAATATTAAGTAATTAAATATCTGCAACTTTCCACTTTTAACGACAAAACACTTGCTTATAATAAGGGCAAGACTAGTTTTCATATCAAAACTGTGATAAATAACTAATTGTAGCAGGTGTTCACTTGTTCGGTGTACAAGTTATATGGTAGAATTTTCATAATGAAAATGCATTCTGTTGTGTATCATCAATTTTGTGCGCCAGTCCTAAAGGGCATGCTTGCATATGCATGGCAGAAATGTGGGTACATCACAGGGGCAATAGTTGGTTCATTTACAAGTGTTCTGGAGCAGTGCTGAATTTACGTATAAGCTAAACAAGGTATAGCTTTGGGTCCCATACTCTCGGGGGCCCAAAAAATTAAAGGAAAAAATTGAATGTTCATTTCCAAAATACAAGAAAAACAATAAATAAAATAACATCTACATATAGCAAGAATGCTTCGTTTGTGTAGGCCCGTATGATGTAAGTAATGGGGCCCCTTCTGCTAGTCTGCTTCCTAAAATATGACTGGTTTCTTCATTTCTGTATATAGGGTCCTACGTTCATCTGGACACATAAAGGGACCCATTATATTCAGTACCTTAGAACCCCACCAAACCTAAATCCAGCTCTGTTCTGGAGACTAGTTGAAAATAGTGTCTGTGGTCATGAAGATTGTGACGAAAGTGCGTTTGTTAAGTGTTTGTACTGCTCCACAATACTGTGTGTCAATCACTTCGTTTTGGATTTCCATCATCACAACTGAAGAGCAAAAGGTAAGTAGGTTAATATTTGCTTATGTGCACAAGTTTATATTATTTTTCTAATATTTTTTCTATTAATTTTCTAATAACTTCAAGACATATACTTGTAAAGTCAAATGTGCCGTTGCACCTAACTTATATTACAGCATTTAAATGCTATGCATAATCTCAACACACAGACTCATATATACAGCACACTTTGAAATAGGTATAATTTGTTACAGTGCTGTCCATTTTCCACTACAGGAATTTCAATTTAATTAACGATTTATCTCACTAGTCTCAAGATCTGATTGGTATAGCGGCTATTGTAGATCAAGTGACTACTATTGCATTAGTTAAAATCCTGCAAGTGCTCGCACGACTGCATTTCATAACACAAATTTTACTTGCACAGTTTTTATATGTTCCTGTGAGCGAGAGAGCTCTTAACTATAAAGTGAATATAAATATGTAAACTTTGGTTACGGAAATAGATTCAGGAGTAAATTCCAGTGCTATTTGATACCCCGCATGACCCCCTTGCCATTTATCATATTTGACCGCGATTCAATATGGCGCCTTTCAAAATGGCGATCATGCACTGGAAGTACTCCCACATATAGATGCTCTACCTTGGTTTACAATACTGAAGTCAGATCTATCAAAAGCTTTTTCATTTTTGTGCCAAAAGGGTATTCTTGGACACTGCCTACTGGATTTCAAGATGGCGTCGGTGTAGCAGCTCAACGAAGCATTTGCGCATCGAGTGACTATTACTACGTTACTTAGCAACTCGAACTGAATCTTGTTACAAATTTTCATCAAAATTCAACTCTCACGGTTTATGGACCTTCCTCGTTAGTGGAGAATGGGTATTAACCACCTTTTCCTGTTGTGCTTACCGCATGTGTAACCAAGCCAGTATCTATATATTGTGCGCTCATGTGATCTAAATAATTTGTCCTCCTCCCTCCCCGCACAAACTTATCTAAAACAAGGAAACAAGCCGTGATTTTGCAAACATAATTACGATTACCAGCTCTTATTGAGTAGAAGTTTAGGTATTACAACTTACAAAAGTTACAACGTAATTATAAATGGCCTAATTCTCTCAATGATGATTATGATGTCGTGTTCTGCCCGAAGGTAGGTGTTTGACCCAAAAGTTCCTGGAGAAGGTGAACCCATGGTGGTTTACTGTTGTCTTCTATGGGATGATGATGATGTACTAAGGACGGAACCTACAGCTCAACTTTGTATCCGAACCACTTGTGTCCCTACCGGGAATAGAACTCGGCACCCCTTGATTACAAGGCAACGAACTTAACCACTCATTAATTGGGGGACACATTCTCTCAACACTGGCATGTAATTTATTCATTTAGGTTTTAATTTACTGTCCGAAGAAAATTTATTCAATTAATTCTTAATCAACCGTTGTCATATTTATATTTTATAGTTTCACTTGTATTATGATTAAATTTCTTAAATATGTACTCTTATCATTGTAATAATAAAATATGGATTTAAAAAAAAAATCAGAAATGTTGCCGTCCCCCAAAATTCTGCCGCCCTGTACTCGAGCACAGAATAGCACTTACTTAAATACGTGTCTGTGTGTAAATTTTTAACAAATCCAGTAAATGTGGCTTCTGCTGAATGCTCGATCTCGAAATTAAAGTTCATAATGTTCTGCTTGAGAAGTAATACCTTACCAAAAAAAAAAAAAAAAAAAAAAAAAAAAAGTTTACAAATGTTGCTATATTAAAAGTAGAACGAAAACAAACTTCAAGACTAAACATAGACAAAATTGTTTTAGATTTTGCTGATGCTAAAGCTAGGAGAAAAAGCTTTCTGAAACGACTTTAAATTTTTGTTGTATTGTAAGGTACCTTGCATGTTTCAATATTTGAATCCATTACAATAAGTTTATTTTGAAATTGTTTCAGCAGTTGTGCAGCATCCCTGATATTCCTTTTTATTTTTAATCATGATGTTCTTCTCTGTAAATAACGTGTAAATATAATTTCTTATGTTTCTTTTTCTTAAAAATGTATGTGATTAATACCTTTTTCATTTTGGCTAATATTGAAAAGACATTTCACTTACTGGATATGATACTGTACTTTTTAAAAGCCCTGTAAAATTATCGTAAATTGTGAAATGCTGTATGTAGTATACAAATATAAGTTTTCTATCTTATGTTATTCTATTATTAAAGATTACTTTGAAGAGGGTTTCATGTGAGTCGCGAAGATAAGCGGAAGAGATGAATGTAATTAGAATCTAATACCGGAAAATAATTATTATTTTGAATTTTGTTCTGATAGGCATATTTTTATTTTATACATACTGTTTAGTGCAACAAAAATAGGTCTACTAAACATCTTCAATAGGTGCAGAGTTGTTTAAAAATCAATTTAAATGAAAGAGGATCGGATTCGATATTTGTAATATGAGTGAACTGACCAAATTTGGTTTTAATCCATTCGCTCTTAGAGAAGCTACTGTATCCACTATATACAAGAAATGGTTTCTACTATTATAGAAATAGATGGATATCGTAAGATCTCCGCAGTAGATATATTAAAAATCCCACACAAGCTTATTACAAAGCAGAAAAAGGGGATCGCTGGCAAGAGGATGTGATAAAACGGGGATCGTGATAGGAATTAGGTTGAGAACCACTGCTTTGGAGAAAAGTATTTCTGTGTATGTGTGAGTGTGTGTAATATTGTTTGCTCCTTTTACTATTATATTGAAAAATTCGTTCGCTTGTGGAGGGGGGGGGGGCAAAAATCCTCTTGCACCGGGGCCCCGAAGAGTTTTGTTACGGCACTAGACATAGTCCGTTACCAGTGGCGCAACCAGCAATGAGCTCGGGGGGCCCAGGCTCTCCGAAACTAACCTCGCCTATCTTATACAGTAGCACTGCAGACAAATTTTGGTGAAATTTCCAAACAATAGTTATTGCTTGTCATTTGTCCAGTGTCTTCTTTAAAAAATAAGCAAACTCTCTCACACACACGCACCGAGCGTGAAGAGTGCCCTTAATCTGCATTGAGGCATGAGACATCACGTGCGAAATATCGTCTTAATAATTGTGAATTTGAATTTTTATTTTAAGGCCTTTTAGCATGTTATTAATAGGAATAACTTTTAATGAGGAGATTTCAAACTTTCAATTTTGTCCATATGAGGTGGTGTAGCACGTCGTTTGCACACTACTGTACTGGCTCCTCTCGAAATAAAATTCTGATTGCGTCACTATCCGTTACAGTTGTACATTTTCGTATGCGTTATGAGAAAGATATATTGACAATTCCATTAGAAGATGTTACGCATAGTTAGATCGGGACTCCCCTAGAGTGAATATGTTTCGCGCTGTGTGAAAAGAAAAGATTTATGGCCTCTTCTTCTCCATGGAATAAATAGTTCCGGAATTCATTTTCCTTGATATATTAATATTTTGTTTGTAACCTGCCAATCATTTTGAAAAACCCTGTATAATATAAAATGTATGTAGATACATGTGGAAATAAGTTCCTAGTACCTGTTGCCTTGTAGATACATTACGTAGCACGGTAAAATTTGTATAAGAAACACACAAAATAAAGAGACCTCAAAGTTGATATTTGTTGAAAATCTCATATATATTTTTCTTGATTGGTATGTTACCGCAGTAATAGTAATAGTAATAGTAATAGTAACAAAAATGGTTATTGCTGCCATTGAAAAAGCAGTAGTAGTATTTAGTTAAGTTGTCAGAATGACACCTTATCCCCATTCCTTTCTTCTCTGAGGTAAGTTTCACGCCTTTTCTGTCTTTTTACTTGTACGCTGTTTAGTGCGAGCCAATATCGTTGTAACTTCGTCTTTAGTACAATAAAAGCGACTGACTACGTCTTTATTTAACCTAGTGTCGAAAAAAAAACACGGTTTACGATTTCACTGTGAGATTAAAACGTGGTACGAGAATGCGAGAATGTTCTCTCTACATTAATATTCAGATTCATTTGTATTTTATATACATATAGGTATGTATATAATCTTGACAAGAGTCGGAGAGGAAGAAGTGAGGTTCCGTCCAATTGCCTGACAGCTTGGCAGAAAGATTGACATCAAAGACTTATTCCTGAAAGATTTTATACCATTTGCAGACAAAGTTTCCAGCCGTGGATTTTGATTGTGATCGTGTATTATAAATGGATATCGTAGTAATCCTCTTCTGACTTAGCGTGACGCAGCAAATTATCTGAAGAATATTTACGTTCTTCACAATCTTGATGCTTTTCAACACACATTTTTTTCTGAATCTTCTGTCCTTACTCTTTTCTTCAGTTTTACTGATGAATTTATAGACCTAACTGTGTTTAGAAAGATTGAGATTCTCATTAGTTGATCGTACGTTTAAGAAAATCGAAAATGTATTCAAGATATCTGTATAATACACACAATCCTATAAATAAATAAAATGAATCTGAAATGATGATTTGCGTGACCAGATCAATACAAGAAATATGTATTTCGTTTGGAAAACTTGGAACGTTAGTTTCTAAAGATTAGGGGTGTAGCCACGGGGGACCCATCGGGGCCAGGCCCCCCAAATGATTTCCTGCCCCCCCCCCAAATGACCAGGTTTTAAAACATCATTGTAAGATTACCTCTCTTCAGTCACTTAAAAATAACAAAGTTTACATATAATTAATAATTTACGGTAAAATAGTATGGAATATGGAAATATTTTACCATACCAATCGAAAAATAGTATGGTATCTCCTCCTTATACCAATCGGAAAACAGTATGGTTTATTTATTTATTTATTTATTTATTTATTTATTTTTACAGCAGATTACACAATTTACTGCGATTCATATTTGATACTTTGAAGACAAACGTTTCAACAAGGTACTATAAATACTACCATAAACCAATGGTACTAATAGCTATGCATGCGCACGGGATTTCCCAAAGGAACGGAGGGCTTCCCAAACATGCTGTAAAGGAAAAAAAGTGTCACAGGTTGTTAATTCCGTGCGCACACGTAGCTGCTTTTTCAAATATGTATATTTCAATAGAGTAGGTACGACTCTCTAAGTGACGTTTTTAACCGCACTCTTTACGATGTGTTGTTTCTAAGCTGTTGGCCTCTGAAGTTCATGCTTCCACGCTTTCGACACACTGTCATTCCTAAACGGGACGGGATTTCCCCCATGTTCACTAGGACTTTTTTGCTTTTTTAAGATATACTATCACCCGTCCAAGTTCGTCCACGTAGTTACCGTTCACCCTGTATATATAGATATATAGATATATAAATATTTCCATTATTTTGAAAAGTTGCGAACTATTGCCTATATAAATTGAATCATACAGTAGGGATTCGAAGATGCACTAGACACCAGCAGAGATGGAGTGGGTCAAGTGGGTCAGGTTTTCTGAGTGGGTCGTTGGTCAACGGCATGTGACCCACTGTGACCCACCACCCACCTGACCCACTACGACTCACCACCCACCATGACCCACTGCGACCCACCGACTCAGTATGATCTACCGACCCTTTCTGCTCACTGCATTGTAGACAGTATCTTCTGAAGACTGGTAAATTTGTCTTCGTTTTACTTTCAAGACCTTCATTTCCCTTCCTTTTCCATTTGTTTCTGTCTACTTACCTGAGGTGAGTATATCTAACCAAGTGAAAAAAGAACTTCAGGCGCTTTTGGATATTGATATTTTTAATTGTAATAACAACAATAAGATTTATACTACTACTTGGCTTTCGAGATCTGTGAGTTTTTAGAGGAGCTAATTACTGGAAAAAATACATTTTTGAATCACTGTAATATATAAATTATTATATAAAAAATTGAATGTAACTATGTGTGCCTGATCATCACGGCCGAATTGCAAAGTCAAATGAAGTTACTTTTGGTACCGTATGTAGTTAGGCCTTAATCCAAATTGGGATGTTGTATTGCTTTCATTATAATAGCTACATATCCTAAGAAGGGTGAGGATCCGAATTTTTGCGAAAAAAAAATTAGTATCTCGCAAGCCGTTATACTTACTGAGCTGAAATTCAGTGTATTAACTCTTTATTGAAAATAAACAGAATGCGTCCTAGCATATTTTTAAATTCTCCTTTATGGAGGGGGGCACTTTCTATATATGGAAAATTGGTAGTGAGTTGGTTTGTAAAAATGATCGAAAACTATCGATGTTATTTAAGAAAAAAAATCAGAAACAAAAAATTACAGTGCTTGGCTTCATATATCCATTGCTTTCTACTATAATAATTGCTGAAGCTTATGTTTATTATATGGAGCGCTTACAGCACAGGGCAATCAACCCAAAAACTTGTGACTAAAATAGGCATAAAATTTGTACTGTAAGCTTAATTACACGGAAATTTTAAGTTTGGATTGTACTCATAATTATATGAAAAATTTTACACTTTTCCCCCTTTGCGTTGGTCTACTTACCTTGATTTGGAACTTTCACATTTCATCCTTTTTCCACTGAAAAGTATTGATAATTCAACAAGGAAATAATTATACTATGATAATTTAATTGAAATTCATCGTAATTTGGCACATGGCAAACAGCAGTATGGTAATTGAAGGGGAAGAAGGAGAGAAATTCCCATTCACCTCTGAACACTTTCCAGGAACCACGTTCTCTTTCGCTTTCTAGACGGGAGAGGGAACTTCGTAATGGCATCAAACCTTCATGTGTAATTACAAAAATTAAAATTAAACAAATAAGAAATCATCAGTTTATCAGGCTTTAATTGATAATTTATTCACAAGATTCCCTATCGAAGGCGTGGTAGATGAAGTTTCTGTTCTCCATGAGTCGATATTACTATCTAACATGGTCGATATGGAAAAGATGTTGTATGGTGATAGAAAGATGATACTTCTTGCTGAGTATTTCAAAACTGACGAAGAAAAATCGTTATCAGACTTAAGTCTAACAAGCGGATTGTCGATGAGGAGTTGCAGAAATCGGGTAGAAGTATTATCTATTTCCACGACAGAGTGCGGACGGGGATTTCCCCTTATAAATTTACAGATGACTAATATTAGAAATAGACTAAGTGCTCAAACATTGTCTAACTTGTTGTTCATCAATGTTAATGGCCCACCGCTAAACAAGCTCAAAGTAGACGAGCTATTTATTTCTTGGCTCAAGGATGGACATCATTCCGCTGCGGATGATTTACCACGAGAAATTTACCAACAGGAAATGAACCCGATTTCAGGTTGTTTTAAAGTGGGAAATTACGAGCTATAGAAAATGTATAGGCCTACTTGTATTACTAATGGCTTATTTGTGCTATTCAACTTTGTACCTATTTTTTAGTAAGTCTCTTCTTTGCTTTAGGTAAACTACTTTGAATAAATATTCATAATAATTGCAATTATGCATATTTGTAACTTAAATTTAACGTGGTGTTTAGTGATTACACAAATTACAATTATGAGCATACTTTATGGAAATGCTCTCACATAGGGTACCCGAGCACCTTTATACACTATGAAAAACTGATTTTTCAAGTCTTTTGTGAGAAAAATACTGTGAAGTGAGAAACCATATCTTTTTCCATATTGTACAGGGGTATTTTCCTGCGAATAGAAGTTTCTTTTGGAATGCGTTGAGAAATTAACACTTGTAAGAATACTCTCTTAGTGCAAGTATATTTTACGCACACACTAATTTCCCCTCACCTCGAACTGTTTCAATTTCCTCACTGACAATCACTTTACCATTTTATATCATAAAGATCAGATCCACCGTTATTCTGACAGAGCGGTGCTTGAGCGAGTGACTAGAAATTCAAACTCCGATTAGTGACAATTTCACAGTCATGTTTTATTACAAGTGTAAACTCTTTAGTCAGTACAGAAGAGGCTGTGAATCGTGTTCAGAGTTGATGACGATGGATTTTTGTGAGTCAGAATAGGTCACAGTGGATGAGAGTGGTTCATGGTGGGTGGTGGTTCACGGTGGGTGGTGGGTCAGAGTGGGTCACGGTGGGTGGTGGGTCAGAGTGGATCACGGTGGGTGGTGGGTCATGATGGGTCACGGTGGGTGGTGGGTCAGAGTGGGTCACGGTGGGTGGTGGGTCAGTGGGTCGTGGGTCAAGTTTTCATTGACCCACGCCAACTCTGGACGTCAGCATGACTGGTGAAGAACACTGTGTTTATTACAATACAATAAAACTCCGTTTTGTGGCTATCGCAGCATTGCATTCACGCTACACGCGTTTCTGGAGTTAGTTGTTAGTGATCGTAACCACCGCTTTAAAATTCCTTCGTGTTCCCACTTGTATCACTGTTTCTGATAATATTATTCGAATCATTACCCACTCTTTTCTTCGAAGAAGTTTCGCATGTGAAACAGAAGAAACATTTTTTCGTGAAATAATATTTTCCGCGACGGAACGATGCACGATTTGCAGACCTAAGGATATTAAAAACCTAATTCGTCGGATATTAATGTCGTACTACTTTTTTATTATTATTTTTGGATTTGAATATTTCTGAAGAAATCGAGTTGATTCGCATTCTCGCACTGATTTAGGAAAAAAAGAATTTGTAAAGTGGTAAACTGAAGTCCGAAGTCCAAAGAAGATGCTCGAAAGCTAGTTCACAAACGAGATGTCCTGCTCCTTCACGTGTTCAGCCCCTTCGAATCTATGGTCGAGGAGGAACAGAACTTTGCACCGTTGACACTGGCGAACTTCAAATGCACGAAGCATCCCGGATCTCTGAAGAAGAGGTCGATGTTATTTCTTTAAATCCTGTTTTAACTGCATCTTCGGCAGTACTTTCTCCTTGATCATCACCAGTGACCTAAAATGATGGGTGCGATCTCCTTGGGGAAACGACAGTAGTATTGAAGAATTATGATTGGTTAATTAAATAACCTTATGTTGATAAAATATAATTACGAGTCTACCATTTTCTACTACTTTGATTTGTTGGCGAAAAACGCTACAAATATATTCACAATAATATAAGCATTTTGTAATAAAAAGTTCCACCATTAAAAATAGTTTTTTGTTGTAATAACCCCTAAAATAATGAAAATAATGAAAAAACAAAAATCAAAAAGTATTATGTAACAAAGGGGAGGGGTTCGGCCTTGCGTTACGAAATGTGACAAGCAGGAGGGAGGGGGGTAAAAATTGGTCAAAAATAGTGTTACGTAATATGTGGAACAGGAAATGAGACATAGATGTTAATAAAATAATTATGTTTTTTCTTTAGTCACGAATAATAAATAAATATATTTGTCAGGAAATCTTAAAGAAAATAAGTGAAATTTCAAAGAAAATCAGCTTTATGTAGATTGAGGGCCTGTGTACAAGGGCTTAAACTAAAATAGTTATGCACAAAGGTATGTTTGGCCCGGGACAGTAATTATTGATTAAACATAATACAAACTACCTGGAATATAATTTATGGAGAAAAAGCGAATAATAATAATAATAATAATAATAATAATAATAATAATAAGAAGAAGAAGAAGAAGAAGAAGAAGAAGAAGAAGAAGAAGCTAGAAAGCAATGTTTTTTAGTTTCCCGGAAATAAACCAAATTTTTCCTTTCTTTCAGGCCTCAAAGACACTAGCTGCAACATAATTTCTTTTGGCTTTGTAGCTGCCCCCCCCTGAAAAACGACGGGCCCCTCCTACATAAACCTGCTGGCTATACCCCTGCTAGAGATATACATAGTGTTTGTGTTGTTCACAAAAAGATCGTGCTTTCCATCTCTGATAGGTGCCACGATAATAAATAAGAAGAGAAGTGGAGAGAAAATTAAAAGTTCGTATGAGATTAATGGCGCGAAACTCATGCTAACCTGATGTCGTGGCAACTGTTGAAAAAATAAAATAATATTTGTACCTACCGAAATTTTGCCCTTGCGCTATAGAATGTATAAACTCAGAGGAATGAAAATAGGCTAAAGTTTTTCGAAGGTAAAGTCTTCAGGAAAATATTCTGAGCAGAAAGATTGGGTGAATAAACGGTTGAATAGTGAAGCTTCATAATGCAGAATTCCATAATATAAAGTCGTCAGCAAATATTAATTTGGAAGCCCCTTTGGAAAAAATAAACATCTAGTAGGTAATGAATCCTAGGGAAGTTGTAACAACAATCCTGATCGAATTGGATTGGCGAAAGTAATGATCCATAGCAAGTTCTTATTCCTGCGGCATGAGTCTTCAAGTTTCTTCGAGCATATTCGAGCTAGTTATTTAGTTAATTGAAGCGAAGCTCTTCTGTGTGCACTTGATGTACACGAGACAAGAGTAAGTCTCATCTCGAGCAATGTATTTGTTTCTTATGGAGTTCTGTCTCTCATATCTCGTCAAGAAAATTCTGTCTCAACTTATGTCGGGCGCAATCTTTTCATATTTTGTATCTCTTACTAATTTTCTCCAGGGTTGAGGTGTAGTTATCAAATTTGGGGCAGTGGTATTGGTTACGTTCTAGATGGATTATTTTAGTTGAACATGTCCTTAAGTAAGATAATTATTTTTGAAGTGATATGATTAGCTTCTACAATCAATGAACCTTTATTTGTTAGATTAGTGCCTTCCTGTTCTGCCTAATGACTCTCCCGCAACTTAGAGCACATTTTTATCTTATATTTATGTAGAACAGGAATTTCTTTTTTTCTACTCTTCGCAAAAAAGGATATTTAGATTTCAGGGAGATTTAATAATTTCCCCGACAATTGCAGTTATTTTCAGGATCCCTTGAATTTCGTCTATTATTTTAGCGTCCCTGAAATTAAATCAGTAATCATGGATCACCATTAGTTTACTATGAATATATTTACACGATGGCTACTGGCCCTATTCAACTTCACTGATTTTCTTCGCTGCATACAAAACTTTAGTTTCTGTGCTTAATTTTAGTTTCCTGTCTAAACTATGATAGAAATAAATCTAACAGTTTTATTGAAAGAAATTATAAATATAAGTAAGTTGATGTGTATAGGAAAAGTGTGTTAGAAATGCCAATACGTTTTATTATTAGTATTAATTATAAATCAATCCATATTACCCATAATTTTTCTCTCATCGGAAATAATTTTATCTCCCGACAGCATTACTTAATTTTACTTCTAATATTAGTTAGAAATGTGGGACTAGAAGTGCTACATCATTTAAGCAAATTTTTAAAAATCAAAAACTCAGTTTTAAACTCATTTTTTACCTGGAAATAATTTTAATTTTTTTCTCCCAATAACTGTTCCACCGCCCTTTTCATGGATCCACTCATCTCTGAGTGACATCCATTTTTTTTTTTTTTTTGAACAAGTTTTTGAAATAATCAATATAGAAACAAGCTCTGAATTAATTTTTTGTCATTCCTCTACATAATCAGGGTGTATTGATCTATTCAAGGAGAAGTGTAATAGGGTGGCCAAATTTTTCGCCTATGGTTCATCATTCCTATTCAAACGATAGGAATCGGATAGTGGTTTCATTACATAAATTCTGTTGTACACGTAAATTAATACTGACGATTTAAGGCACTTTCACTTCCTTAATGTCAAGAAATCAAAAATATTAAATACCTACGTAAGCTATTTGTGCAGAGGATATCCATGAATGGCAACACTAAACTAGAAATCAACTGACTACTAAAATATATTTAAAAAGTCAGAAGGAACAGCATCGTATTAAAAAGCAAACTGAAGCATAAAGTATAAACTGATGTACCTCTCTTCAATAAATATATACTGACTGTTTTGATTCACTGCCATCAGATTACGTAACAGAGTAGATAGAGAGCTATGTTAAGAATTATCCGCAAGGATAGAAAAATAGTCAAATTTATAAGGTGAAAGGTGGCTAATCATGTAATGGAAATAAAGTTATCGAAATGACAGTGCGTAGGACATACTGAAAGAAGAAATAGTGACCGATGAAAAAAAGTCAATCCTTGACTGGATACCAAGAGGCAAGAAGTGATCTAGAAACAACCTGATACAGAATGATGTAAAGATATTAAAAAACGCAATAGAGTGACGTAGAAAATTATTTCTAAATATTATTACTTGTAGAGAAATGTTGGCGAAATCTTCATCCAGCAGTGAATTGGCAATGATTGGTTGATATAGATTCCTATAACATACAAATCAATTCAATTGATGTATTTCACTTCTCATTCTAATTATACTAACCACACTCATAAGAACTAGACAAGACTAAACAACATGCTAAAAATGATTTGACTAGCTGGAAATATTTTACCAATTTCTTCATCAGAAAACTGCTAGAACTGTTCATGTACATTGTAGCAACAAAAGCAATCTAGATTTATTTCCATTTTCACAGTTGGACTACTGTCTCGTTCAAAGAGCACAAAGTATATAAAACCAAGATTTAAAGCATCAGTACGACAGGAATTCCTGTTTAAAGACAGGTCATTTAGGTTTAAATCCAGTCACATATTAGTTGATATTAATATATGCTCCATTCCATTAAATGTGTTTGTAAGTGAACCCACTTTTAAATGCATTAATCATTAATCAAATGCATTAATCAATCATCTTATTGATGTTACGCAAGTTAATATGTCATTGGAATTAAAATGTATTCTGTATATAGTGTTGTAAATATATGCTAATTGTACATAGAGAAGCCTTTTTAATGTTGGTGAAACAAGTCACGCATGATTTTGTACCTGCTCCAACCTCACCTTCTTAAAATCAGCTTTTTTATTGTTTGTATCCATTAGTCAATCCTCTTCATAATTAGCAGTTTCAGTGTCTACACAAAATTTTAGCAGGCCCACGCCTTGACTTGACACAGAACGGGGAATAGTCACCTAGTGCGAATTTCACTTCCTACACGATTTCTTTTCAACTGTCATGTTTCCTGTATTGCTTCGACAAGTCGTTTGTCTTTCTGGTTTATCTCTCCCACACGATACAAGTACAAATTACGTCTTACTGCTAGTGATTTTTACAATGTGCTTATTTATTATAATCTATTGATTTCTCTTTTTGTGTCAAAGTTCTCCAGTACTTTCTTTTATTAATATTTATTCATCTTATATATACATATATATGTTGAATGAGTGTTCAATCCTTCCAAATCTCCTCACGAACTGCACTAGCTACACTTATTGTTATAATTGATAAAACCAGAAACTGCTAACAAACATGATATTTACCTAAGGATTATAGACGTATGAAATGTCTCTACAAACACAATACATTGCATTTATCCAGGGTTCTTATCCCTCCAAGATCACTAACGTACCCCTCTGACTTCTCCTGACGTGCAATCCGCAAAAACAATATCTAGATTGTAAATAATACTCCAACTGACCAAAGCTGTATATATATATATATATATATATATTAAGATTATATATATATATATATATATATATATATATATATATATATATATATATATATATATATATATATATATATTAAGATTATATATTTGTGTTACAGTTTCGGCTATGTAACACAAATATATAATCTTAAAATATATACATACTGCTTTGATCAGTTGGAGATTTATTTGCAATCTAGATATTGTTTCTGATAATGTGTCTGAGGATAGGCTATGTTACATAGCCGAAACTGAAGCACAAATATATAACTTTAAAATATATATATATACTGCTTTGGTCAGTTGGAGTTTTATTTGCAATCTTGAATTTTCCAAAGCTGCAATGAATAATTAACAATATCTATTATTAAATTTTTCCAATGGCGCCAGAATGCATTTTTGCATGATTAAATCAAGTTGTTTTTTTAATACCAGTGTATATAAGTTGCTACCCCAAAACTGTATATATAACTACAAGACAATACACGTAAAATTGTTAACTGGTTCATTGGTTGACTTGAAGTTTAGGGTCCCGTTTAGCACCGAGGCTATATGAGACGTGGATCTACATCTTATCATGGGATCCAAACCACATGAACTCCAACCAGGAACGAAACCCGGATCTCCCACACGTTACACTAACCATATAACCGCGATGGAGTTTTAGCAGATAAATGACAACAATAGATAATTAGAAGTGTTGAAAATCCTTGTAAAGGATGGAGTAGCAATATGGGCAGGAGGGAAAAAGAACTAGATAATGCGTGGTTTCTAGAGACAAGGGCTTGCTTGTTACGTATGTAGCATTGAATTCGCTTCGCCTAGTCACGAGTAATGTTTGGTAATAGAATGCAAACGTAATAGAACGAAAAGCATGTCTTTTCGGGAATTGTGAATTTATCGTGACAAAGGCTGGTGCGCAAATCCAGCCCTAAGGAAGAAGACGTATGCTATCACTTTTCTAGGAAACATTTTGTAGGTATTCGGAACGATGTGTGGTTTCAAGCTCAAGATGGTTCCTGTTAAATGCGGTATCTCAAAGGGGCCTGCTGTAGGAGCCATTCGAAATTTGGGGGTTTTGTGTAAAAAACACCTAAGTCCGCCTTCGACTTAAAGTACTGAAAGCGCTAGATCTCTGGAGATATTGAAGCTATTGAAGCTAGAAAAAACAAATTACGGCAATGTAAGTTAACCCTTTCACTGTGGAAGGCGACGGAAAAAAATTTCCCTAACCTGCGAATGTCGATTATAGTCGACGTATTAAAATTTGTCTGTATCTTGGGTTTGTCGATTGTAGTCGCCAAAGATTTTCTGTGTGATTTCTATTGTTTATCGAAAACAATAGAACACAAACAAAAATGAACGGTACAACTTTGGCGACTACTCTCGACAAAGCCAAGATACGGACAAACAAATTTTAACACGTCGACTATAGTCGACATTCGCATGTTAAGGAAATTTGGTTCTGTCGACAAAAGTCGACTTCCTCTGTGAAAGGGTTAAGAGCGGATTTAAGTACTTTTTGTACAAAACCCCCAAATTTCCAATGATTGTTTCCAATTTTCCATATTGAAAATGTTTATAATTGCCAAAACTGAGGTGATTGAATAAATGACTTGTGCCAGAAATCTGAAACTTCAAGTACCATTGCTGTAAAGACTCAGATTCTGTCATTAGTTCCAAAATCATGGACGACTATGAAAACTATTGAAACATTTCAAACAACCGAGTATCTCGTTCGTGCATTAAAAGAACTGCCTCACTCAGAAGATATAAGTACAAATAATGGGTTCAAACTGACAGAACCAAAATGGAGACATGATTAAAGAGACAGATGACTTCATTGAGATTTTGGTAGGGAAAAAATAACAAATTAGCGCAGCCAAATCCCAGAGCGACTACTTCAAATATACACTATAGAGACATTGGATGAAAAATCATGCTTAATTATAGTTCATTTTGCTGAAAACTACTCCTATATTATTCAAGATGAAGTTTAAGAGTAGCACTGGTCCAACATTCTACTCAACTGTGCAACATACTAATCTTTTTATATGCAACATCCTAAGAGATCCTGTAACTTCTGTTATCAAATGTTTCATTATATTGTGTTAGTGATATGTTAAAGCACGATACAGTTACATTTTATGCTTTCCAAGTTATTCTTTTGAAGTACGTTAACGATGTTTTTCTTCAGATTAAACACGTTATCTACTTTGGAGATGGGTCAGAAGCACGATATAAAGACTATAAAAAAAATGTCAACTTATGCCTGCATGAGTGATTTTGGGCTCACTTTTGGGTGGAACTATTTTGCCACAAGCCACGGCAAAAGTGTTTGCGATGGCATAGGTAAGAAGCTGAAATATCTAGCGAGACATGCTAGTTTACAGAAATCACTGGATTGTTACTGTTGCAGATTTCTTCGAATTTTGTCAAACTATAACCAACTATAACCAAACGTTTTTTATTTATCTTGGAATATGTTGGAAACCTTCGTCCAATACTTCAAAAGAGACTGGAAAAGCCATAACGTTGCAAGGGATGCGTGAAATTCATCATTATGAACACATCAGCCTGTTGAACCTTAAAGTCAGTCGTATATCTTCTTCAAAGACAAGATTTACTCTAAATACTTGAGCATTATCGAAAGACACTAATCTTTCATGTCAGCAATTTATTGCGTGCATCTCTGAAGAGAAATGGTGGATTGGAAAAATAATTGAGAATTTACAGGAACATCGTAACTAATGTGAATTTCCTTCATCCCATGGACCCAAGAAAATATTTTTCTGACCAAAAACACCTGACACATGCTGGATCTCATACAAAAACTGTATCATTAAAATGGAGTACTCAGTATTTTGACTGGTACTGGCAGAAATTACAGCATTTCTGAAGAAGAAATTCAAGCTACTGAAAAGACTTTCTCTGAAATTGGTGATAAGAATAAGCAATATTTCAAATTGGTGTAAGCTCTGAAATTGGTGTAAGCAATATCTCAAATTGCTTACAATCAACCAAACATGTAAATGTTATTTGTGTATTAAATAACGATAGTTCACTATTGTTCAGTGTTTGTTTTGTTAAATCAAACAGCACTATACAGGCTGCGTAATAGGCACATATTGTTTTAACCCTTTCGTGTACTGCAACCACACATGAGGGGATAGTTATAGGTAATTAAAATTAATTGTAAAAATCTCAATTTAATCTTCCGAGTAAAAACTTATATACTGTGATTTTATTGATGGTCTATTCTTGGTTCCTGCAACAATAACAAATGACTCACACAGCCTTCTCGGCGAAAGACATGTATTTTTGTGCGCCAATTTAGAAAACTTTTTTTATTCGTACACGAAAGGGTTAAAATAACCTTATAAATTATATGTAAGGAAGAGTTTCTACTTGTTTTTTTTTTAATTATTTTTTCATAAGAATCATCAACCATTGTAAAGAAACGTACTTAGCCATGCAAGTCTATTAGTAGAAAATTAAATAATATGACTTGAATTATTGTTTCCTTCAACATATCAAAAAAGATTCTCCTAATTTTTTTATACGATAAGCAGGATTACCAGAGCTATTTATTTTGAAAATTTGAGGTTGATGTTAGGTGGGCCTTTTTCAGAAATAATTGAAAATTTTTTACATTATTATTATTATTATTATTATTATTATTATTATTATTTCTTCACTTTTCTCTTTGATGGTGAAATTCATATGCTTACTGACACTGACACTGAATCCAGCATTTCAGGGCACTTGATCACTATTGTGAAATTCTGTGACTAAATTAAAGGTGTTTGCAGGAATACTATGTCCTTTTTAGAACCAGGTTTGGCTAAAATACCATGCTCCTTTCTGATCTTCTGGGGTTTACGAACGAGATGCCTTGTTGTTTGAAATGTTTCAACAGTTTTCATAGTCGTCCATGATTTTAGAACTAATGACAGAATCTGAGTCCTTTCAGCAATGGTACTTGAAGTTTTAAAATTCTGGCACAATTCATTTATTCAGTTACCTCAGTCTTGACATTTATAAACATTTTCAACATGGAAAAATGAAAAGTTATTGGAAATTTGGGGGTTCTGTGCAAAAAAGTGCCTAAATCCGCCCTCAACTTACGTTGTCATAATTTGTTTTTCTTGAACATACCAAAAAAAAAAAAACCTCCTAATTTTTTATATGTCAAAGAACAACACCAGAGCTACTTATTTTGAAAATTTGAGGTATATGTTAGGTGGTCCTTTTTCAGAAATAATTGCCAAATTTTGACGTTATTTTTCTTCTTTTTTCTCTTTGATGGTGAAATTTATATGCTTAGCCCCACTTGAGAATTTCATTACTACAATGGTTTAAATGCTACAAGTTCTAACATTGTTTTAGTGAAAAACCATTTTCAAATAGCTTCAATATCTCCAGAGATCTAGCGCTTTCAGTACTTTAAGTCGAAGGCGGACTTAGGTGTTTTTTTACACAAAACCCCCAAATTTCGAATGGCTCCTACATCAGGCCCCTTTGAGATAGAGTTGTAAAGTTTTACAGATGTGTTATGTTTGAGTACTACAATACATGTACAAAATTTGAAGAAAACTTAAAACGTATGAGTCACATTTCAGTTTCAAATTTGGTGATTTCGTATGAAATGACCCAGTAACAATTAAAATTTCCTTAGTTTTATATTAATGTTAATATCCGTTATTATTCTTTAAATAAATTAAATACTATTAAACATATTGTATAGTAATAAGTCTTTACAAGCTATTATTATAAGCTATACAGGTTTATAATTATAAAATATGTTTGACCTTGTATAGTTGAAAATCAGTCAAAAGTAACTCAAAAAGTAATTTCATTTTTATAGTGCTTATGATTACCGTGCTACAGTGGATTTTTATTAAAACTGATCTTTGTATAATCTATTATTTGTACTATAAGCTATACTTGTGTAAAGTACTCAACCATAGTGTGTGATACGCACTTCACTTGATTTATATATCCTATATGGACTAATCTTCATTCTAAGGGGATTACAGTTTGAAAAAATGCTGATGATGATTGCAAGTTTTCATTTTAATAGTATCTTTATGATATTTCTTGTTCAATGCTGATCAAATATTAAATACAACCCCTATGTATGTGGCTGTTTTGATGATATATTAGAGTATCGTTAACTCCCGATGGCAAAAGTGATTCATATCGATACAGTTTCAAACTTTTACATATGAGTATATAAAAACTATGTCTTGAATTTATTGTCTACAGCATCAGGTAGTAAATCGGTTGCTCGGGTTTTGAAGTGAGATGTTAATTTGCTGTATGGATTTGGAATGGTCACAACAGAGAGTTATCAGCTTTCTGAAACAGACGAATATGTAATGGGTAAATAGCTATGGAAAATTTACAACAAAGGTAGTACAGGTTATAGCTCTGACTCCTGTGTAACACTGTGCGTAATGATAACTGATTATTTGATATCAAAGTACAGGAGTTTGTTAAATAAAAAATACTCGTATATTATGGGGATATACAGAACTGGGATTTTAAACTGGATGAACGTAATGGCTTAACCCCTTACCGTATGCCGTACCATCTATGGCACATAACCTTTTTTTCACTTTAGCTTTTTTGTGATTTATCAAAGGCACCAAATGACTGTTTTGTCTGCTGTGTGAGATATTGACGTGTATGAATAAGAGATTTTGGTGTCATCTGGTATGCTCTTTGTGAGTTACAAGTGTGTCATATATGGCACTTACTTATTTCTCGTCGGAATTAAGTGAAAAATCTAAAATTCAAGTTTTAATTCATTTTTCAAGTTCCCATATGAGGATTTCCAATACTGATTATTTTTTTTTTTTCGCTAAAAGAATAAAATCATGCAGAAAGGGGTGAATGAGAATGAGATGTTACATTTTGCCAAATGCCTACTCTAAGTCGAATAAGATTAGATGAGAAGGGTTAATAGAATTGTAGTGATTTCTCATGAGAGTTGTCCGCCGAAAATAGAATATGGAGATCTGGAATATTTTTCGGTATTTTATCAAGGTGTATTCTGGTCCTCTCAGAATCTTTTGAGTAAATCTACCATATGCCAGGTGTGTACATAGTCTCTATTAGCAATTTGAGTAATTACTTAAAAATAAGATATAGTCTTGTGGGTATAAATGTTTATTAATGCAGATGTAATTGATAAGTGTAAAAGTTTGAGGGTTAAATATTGCGTGCTATGGAGAGCAGTTGAAGGTTTGACTTCATTGAGTACATCTCGGTTCCTATTCCATTTAGATTTCAAGAATTAGTAAAAAGATCTTGTTGAGGAGATGGGAATTTTGGAAACTTAATTTTACGCTCAACTGGATTATGGTCACTTTCAATAGAGCCTAATGAAGGAAAGTACTTTGCGGCATAAGAGATTTGGAAATGATCACAATATCAGGTGTGGCATTGGATGTTGGCCTTGATGAATATGATAATGGTACGATTTGTATCAACGTTGTTTAATTAATACAATCTGAAAGAAAAGTTACTTTTCATTATTGTTATGTACTCGTATTGTAATGTCCGTCATTTAGAAAAAAAAAAGTACTAATTAAGTAAACGGATGTGGATGTAGATTTCAGATACAGTATTTTTCAGCTTTCATGGCACTTTTTCGTTACTTCCCTGCCCCTCTATGTGGAGTTCTGTATCGTATTCAATATCCTCTGTGGAATTATTGAGATTATGGTCTGCGTTGCATTGCGATGAGAAAATATAATTGGAATGGAATATTTGCCGAAGGAAACTAAGCACAAGTTTCAAAATATAATGTTAAATATAGTTGTCAGCGAAAAGTCAAACCTTATGGAAAAGAGTAAACTTTTCTTAGACTACATAATTTTGCGCAGTCCCATAGGAAATTTCGCAAAATTTTAGATTTTAAAAATATTGAAGCATTTAATAATTAGTATAAATCAGTTTTTAGACTCACTACTAGTCAACACCCACAGCAGCAATAATGCTTAGTACTACATACAGACTATATTTTATAGAAACATAATTTTACACTATTATAATTTATATTACTATTAAAAATCAAACGAGTGTGTCGTGATATCATGGGCGTTCAGTAAAGTGTGTCATGAGTCAAAGAAGGTTGGAAACCACTGCATTACAGTATACTAAATTTCTTTATTAGAAAGAGAATCCATTTATACTGCAATTCAATTTTCAGATCCCTTGTGAAAAATGAAAGTTATATTAATTAGATAATTAACTATTACTAGATCTATTAATAGAAAATAAGGTGTAGCTAACTCGAGCAACGTTTAATGTATTTGTTGTTACTCAGTGTTACTATAACTTTCCAGTTTTTAAATTTACATGGAGAAGCTTTAATTTTTCTTTAAAAACATAAAACTAACTTTCAACTTTTAATTATGAAATTAAATGAAATGAGGAATTTATCTTCCAAGTTTCTTAGTTATATCACGGATCAGTCAAAGTTGATAAATATTTCAAACGTCCTGAATGTATCATAATCTGTTAGAGACAATAACTAGTGAGCTTTTAAAATTTATTTTCCTCTCCCCATTCAAGTAATATATCGCATTTTCCTTGTATTCACTAATCTCTCTTCACAAGATAAGGCAATAAAACTATTTTTGTTTGAACTTTTTTAAGCAACACATTAAAAAAATCAGTCAAGTGTATTGACATTAAACAATGGACTTTATCTTGAATCTACATCTGTTACTCAATATTTCACACTTAGAAGAACATCCCACCTCTTATAATGTGGATGGTCCAAGTCCTCCCACCATTCATCTCACTACACATCTGTACGCTAAGATCAAATGAAGAGCCGAGATATGAAAGCTGATGGCTTATTGAAACTGACATTGACCGGTGTTTATGATCAGCATTCTCCAGAACTTTTTTTTTACGGGTTTAAATATTTCAGGGTTTAAACAAGTTTATTGCTCTCACAATAGACGCTGTTCATGCGCGGTTGATCACGTCAGGTCACGATCAAAGCAGCGAAGATTCTGCAAAGTATATAGTATACCGAGTATAGAATGTTATATCATCTTACTTTTCACTCTGATGTGTAAGGTTAGTAATATGAACTTGACAGTGAAGTTGACAGCTGTTAAATTCATTGATATGTAGTCAGGGGTGTGGCCATCGGGGAAGGAATGCAAATGGATACCTGGCTTTTCAAACTATTTCCTGTCCCTTTCCCAAATTGAATTTGTCTGTTACGTGTTTATTAAACATTTGTAATGCTTAAGCAAATGATTAACGTTTATAATAGAACATGGTAGAACATATTTTTAAAAAAGTTAAAGCACATCAATATGGTGAAACTAATTGTTCAGTTTGTTAGTCTCATTTGCCTGACTGAATGCACACAGTTGCGGATAAGTGTCTGAGTTTAATCTTATTTTTCCTTTGATTTTTAAAGTACTATTTATACCAATATAAACGCAAAATCAAATAAATTGACTAATTGATTAGTAGTGAAAAACATTTAATATACTGATGGTTAATATTCTTCTTTCGTCACCTTCACAATGACACCAATTTCTGTTAAAGAAATTTTCCTAAGCATGAAATTCACTTACTTAAGCTTGATTTCTAAGCAGTTTTTTAAAATATCACTCTCCACTGATTTAGAGGCTGGCGCGTGCCCCTTTGATTCACATGGTTCCGGGTTCGATTCCCGGTGGGAGAGCACAAAAATTTCTTTTCATGATCATTCACTTTTATTAATAATCCGTCCCCTTTCGTGTAAAGGGCATAGACCCTAATTTTATATGGAAGTAATATGAAAAATTATCTGTATTTGAAAACGAATTTCAACAGTCCAATTTCTAATGAATAATTTTAAATATTAAATATTCAGAAACAAATGAAAACTCAACATCGATTCCAGTTCCCATCGTCTGGCATTTTCACCCCCCCCCCCACCTAACACAATCGGTCAATTTAGTTATTAAAACAACCATAAAGTGTGTTTTAAGATATTTTGCATTTAGCATGTTTAGTATACAAGGGAATAAAGTGCATTTTTGGTCGTTTTGGTCATATTTCATCTTTTATATCTCTGTCTGAAACTCCTTTTAGAGCTTAAAAGGTTCCTGTCTAGATATTGTAAATAACTCTCATAATCGAAAAAACAGTGTCAACTTCTCCATGTACTGCACAAACTTTATGCCTCTTTTTCTCACAACTTTCTTAATGTGACTTGATTCCCTTGTGCGGTGAACGTCTCATTTCAACATTTCTTCAGGGTAATATTGGACACAATAGATCACAGTCGATTCAAAAATAATGTCTATTTTAAAGAAAATATTGTTATTAAACTCTAAATATTAATTGAAAGATAAGCACACTTTTAATATCTATGTCACACTAGCCCTACTCTGAAAATTGTTACAGGATAACATTTTTCTTCTACTCAAACTACTTAGATACAACATAATTTTGGAGCATGGAAATGCAAAGTTTCCAATAATAGCATCATGCATCTTTCTTGATCTCTGAAAATGAAGCGCTCCTCGTGGGATTATGAGGATGCAATGGCAGTGTCACCGTCACTGAATAAGATAGATCGTAGTACAAAATAATCGAAAAAAGTTCTTGTCGTTCTAGGGCAGTGATAAAAAAAAGAGTAATACAGTGGACGATATGTACAGTATCTTAAGGTTTCGAAGTACCCCTTCAGCATCCAACACCTCCTGAAGCTGCACAATATCCTGATGATAAAACTCGGTGGTCGTGGACGCAAAGAAGTCCGTGAGTGCGTTCCGCAGATCTTCGTCATTTGCGAAGGATCTCCTTCGGAGGTAGTTGACGAGGGGAATGAAACAGGTGGTAATTTGTTGAAGCAAGTCCGGTGAATATAGTACATGGCACAGTGTCTCCCAGCCAAGTTGCTGAGCGGTCTCCCGGGTCCTCTTTTCCACATATGGCTTGGCATTGTAATGTAGAAGCAGCACACCCTTGCGATTCACCAATGGCGGCTGCTTCTACCAAAATGTACGGTGCGCCCTTTGTAACTGCTGAGAGTAGAGGTCAGCAGTGATGGTCTAACCAGGTGAAAGGAGCTCGTAATGCACCATTTGCCGACAATTCCACCATACAGAGAGCCTGCATTTTTCGTAAATGCACAGGTGGTCTTCAGGTGTGAGGAACAGGGTCAAGTGGCGACAACCAATATCTGGTACGCTTGAGAGTGTCATAAAGAACCCACTTCTCGTCACCAGTGAGCAAGTGATCAAAGATGAGTGTGTTCAGGTGCCGAGGGAACAAGCGATCAAAGTTGGGCATGTTCAGGTGCCGAGTGAGTAAGGACAAACAGGCTGTCACTCGTTTCTTGTTGGCCGCATACAATGTGTGGGGTGCCTACTTGCTTAACTTGCGTGACTTTTCCATCCCATGCAGGTGCGGACAGTGGTCTGACTGTTTAAGCGGAAACGTGGAACCTTTCTCCAAGTTAATCACTTGTTAGACCACTGTCCTCCTCGATGACTGCCGTCAGGGTCTCGTCATCCAACACGCATAGTCGTCCACTGCGAGTTTCCTCCAAAAGATTTACAACTCCCGAACGCAATTTCTGAAATCAATGCCCGAAAGTGTCTTCGTTCATGGCATTCTCCTCAAATGCCTGGCATACGGCGGCGACTTGGTGTCGCAGCTAACATGTTCACTTAAAAGTCATACAATAAATACACACGAAGAAGTTGTTTCGATACCCCCATTTCTCTTCGACACTGGACGAACTTTGACTACTGTGCGTGCCAACATGTCTGTAGTACTGAAAGTCGATTATCAAAGTAACTCTCGATCGCTTGGCAAGCAAGTGGGTCATTTCGTTTTTTCTGTATGAAACCATGATTAATGGGACGTCAGAAATTGTAAGATTTTTTTTATTACCTTGTACTAAAAAATATAAGATCACAAATGTTTGAATGAAGTATTTCGGAAAGTACACGTAATATTACTACAAGGAAAAGGTCGTATGTTATATAATCATTCTTATTGTTCAAGAAGAAATATTTTTTTTAATTCACCAAAATTAAACATATTTTATTTAATTTATATTAAATAATATAAATAATATATTTTATTTATTTTAACAAAACAAGGAAACAAGAAAATGGCTCAATATATATATATATATATATATATATATATATATATATATATATATATATATCTTGATTTCAAACCTCAGCTAAAAAAACGCACACTCACCAAAAAAAAAAAAAAAAAAAAACGAGAACAAAACTCACAAATGCAAAAGAACGCGTCGTAGCTTCTTTTGGTGCTTTGATCGAGGAAACAACACGCCTCATAATAGCAATTAATTCTACTGCTGACTGCCTGAGAGCTGTTCTGATTGTTCACACGTTACAACAACTCAATTCAAAATAAAAACTTTGCACTTAAACAGAGACACTGCACTGCACTTACACAGAGAGGGACCTCTGCTATTTTATCCATTACAAGTAGGAATGAAGTCGGAGTAGTGTGAAGTTCTGCAGTCTGAGTTGATGTGTTGTGCTTCTAGAGATGAGTTTGGGTCATCCATCAGCTGCTTGTGATGGCTGCAAATCTTAAGATTCTTCTGTCTTCCCTGAAGAGTACACAAGTTTGAAAGCTGTGGAATTTACTTGAAAAACCATTGTTGTGTGTTTCTGTTGATCGATTTGTGTGTTATTCTATTTCTTGGTGTGCATGTTTTGCGTCGGTTGTGTATTTGTTTGATAGGTGTTTCTTGTTTGTGCGTTTGCTTCTTTGCTTAGTGGTAGGCCTATTCTTCTCAGTGGACCTGTTGTCATATCTGTTTATCTGAGTAGTGTTCTCCTTTGTGGGCCTATGGTGGAAGTAGATATTGTAAGTGGAAGTAGTTGGTAGTTGTAAGTGCTCTGAGATGGGATTTCAAAACACTTGAAGGCTTTCTAGATAGCTTCTGACAGGGTTCTCTGTTGTTCCGGCTTTGATGTAATGGTAAGGATGGAAGCAATCCAGGTCATGGTATTATGAGTTGCCTCTTCTATGGCTGATTGGTTTTGTTTGCTATTATATTAGTTGTTTGTGGGTTCTTCTTCTATTGTGTTGGCTTCGGGAGGTAGGAGGTCAGAAGTTTGGCTCTTGAGAAGGCCGGACTTTTCCAAAGTGGTTGTTCTTCTTCTAGTTATGATGTTTGGCATCTTCTTCCGTGGTTCATCTCTTGGTGGCTCAAGATAACTGCTGCTTTCAGTGCGATGCCCTTGCTGCTTACATGTTGCGCAGAAGGAGCGAACTACAGGTTTGTTGCAACTTTTGGTGTGACTTCCTCCACATCTATAGCACACTCTGGGTGCGGTGTACTGGAATTTGGTATGTCCGTAGGAATAAGAATTCCAGCATGGTTGAGGCCGGGGGTTACTGCGGGAAGCTTCAATTCTGTGTCTTCTGTGTTTCATATACACTCCTCATTGCATAAGATCGCTGGTGGTTTCGGGGTCCCGGGAGAAGAGTCGTATCAACGGAAGCCTCCCTTCGTTGGACATTATGTGAGTCACATTACAAAAATCGAGATGTTGTGCTTCTAGTTCGGTGCGAATATAATCTAAGGTTAGTTGCGTGCAGAGCCGTAACTAAGGGGGGTGGCGCGAGCGGGGCGGTCGCCCCGGGCGCTGATAGCAAGGGGGCGCCGAACAAGCAAGAAGAAAGTAAATATGTCGGAAAAGAGTAAACGACGCGGAGCCCCCTAAAAGAATTGGCTCCCTATTAAATCAATATTGTGGTCGGTTTCCAAAGAAATACACTTGTTAAAAATTTTCTTGCTCGCTCCACTCGCAAATCAAAATTTTTAATAAAAGTCACAACTTTTTACTTATTACGTAAAGAAAGTTATCATATATGATATGTTAATATCGATGTGACATACAAGGTGTCAAGTAATGACTTAGTGTACAGACGTGTTCAAATTATTAGAGTCAACATTCAGTTTCTGAATATTTTACTGTTCTTACAACATTACGTGAGAAAATACGTTCCAACTTGGTCCAAATTACGAATACGCGACAAAACGTACTAGCGACAAAACGTACCACCGACAAAACGTACCACTTACGCTGAGGGATGCTTGTGAAGGGTTTTCTAAAACACTTTAAATAATGACAAGCGACAAAACGTACCACTTGACTGGAGGGCTATTTGCGAAGAGTCTTCCAATCAGTCATCAAATAATGACAGGCGACAAAACGTACCACTTGATAGGACGGTATATATATCGGCCAAAATAAGGTTAAAAGTTGAACAGATTGGTGCTAGACCAAGACTAAGACTAAGGCTAAGACTAAGAACATGCCTGCAAGATTCTCGCCAGACCAAGGCCAACAAGAATTATGCATATGCATTTGAATATTTGCTGATTTCCATCACACTTTATCCAGGCTTTGGACCAGAGGCATTATTAGAGGGGTGCGGGTGCTTTCTCCCACAAGGGCCACCAGCATCTCAATGTCACAAATCAATTGCACAGTTTTCTTTCTACAGTAAGTCAATAGTATTAACAATTGACAATTAAAACCTGATATTCTTTGATCAGTATATTATTCTGAATTGTTCAAAATATTATATGAAGTTCAAGGACAACGTATACTATACTACAAAATTAGCAGATGTTTTAGTGTACTAATTTTTTATGCTACTGTATCTATCACCTTTGCATTCGAAATATTTTTAAATAAATCTTTTTCAATAGACATCAACATAAATGTTTTCAAATGTTCCTGAGACATGGTACTCGTTAGCCTATTTTAAAAGTATTTCAGTTTATTTCAGTTTTGAAAAATTTCTTTCACATGTTACCTGAGCTACGGGCAAAGTCAATAAAAATTTGTATGCTGGAAACATGGATAAGTATTACTGCAAAATTTACAATTCTGCAAAATTAAAAAGCAACACATTGGACAATTTTGGAACACGTTTTGCATTCGCTTTCCTTGTAAACCAGGCATGTCAAACATGCGGCCCTGAAGCCCGTGCTTTGCGGCCCGCCGGGCTATTTCACTGCTTGAGGTTTTTCGCATATCGAAGTTTCCCAGTAATCCATATTTAGTTTTACTTTCTAAAAGAGAAAGATTGTTTTGCACTTTTAAAGAAGAAATAATGTTTTTTAAAAACTTTTTCTTAGCATGAATGAGAAAACCGATTGTTGTTGCTGCACTTCTGTGATGTATTTCTCTACTCAGTCTCCCCCTTACAGAAAGAAAATAATTTCAAGGACAAGGAGTGGACTGGTCGTCACAACCTCGTCCAATTTCCACCCTTGCAGTGGGGTTGTGAAATGTCACATGTGCATCCGAGTTTCTACTTAGTCTCAGCATAGCCGTAGCCGAGCTGAGTGTCTTTTTACACAGTGCGAAGTGTATATGAATTGTAGCGATCGTGTGCAAGTCTACCTCGCTGAACTGGCCATTAGCTTACCTAAGCAAACAGTTATCTTGTGCTTTACAGTAAATTTCTAAGGAAAATATCGTTATCAAAACCTTCAAGCACCAAAAAAAGAACAATTGAAATTGAGCGCCGTGTTTTTCAAGAAAAGTGGGAAATCGCCTATTGCTGTTGCGAAATTAAAGGCAAAATGACTTGTTTGGTTTGTGGACAAACTATAAGCGTGCCAAAATAATACAATATAAGGCGTCATTACGAAACACACCGTGCAAAATATGACCAGTATAAAGAGAAGTCAAGGGAAGATAAATTGCGCGATTTTAAGGCTGCTCTCGGTAAGCAACATTCTTCAGTTTCACATTTGTGAACACAGATTGAAGCCGTTGTCAAAGCAAGCAACGTCATTGCAGAACTTATAGCAAAGAATTCTAAGTGTTTTAGTGAAAGTGAATTTGTAAAAGAGTGTCTTGCAAAAACCGCTGAAATTCTATGTCCTGATAAAGTTCAAACTTTCAAAAACATTTCCTTGTCGCGAAATACTGTTGCAGAGAGGGTTGATGATATTGCTACTAATTTAAGTGAGCAGTTGTTGGCAAAAGTTGAAAGTTTCACGTCATATTCTCTTGCAGTCGATGAAAGTACACATGTTTGTGGTGTTGCACAATTAGCTGTGTTCATTCGGGCATGTGATAATGAGTTAAATATAACTGAGGAGTTACTGGACGTAGTTTTTCTTAAAAATACAACAACTGGCGAGGACATCTTTCATGAAGTAATTACTCTCTTGGAAAAATACAATCTTCCGCTATCAAAACTTGTGTGTGTAGCAATAGACGGGGCTCCTTCCATGACAGGAAAACAGAACGGTTTTGTTGCTATGCTACTGGCCAAACAGAAAGTAGTAAGTAAGTTTCACCATGTCCACTGCATTATTCAAGAAGTTTTATGTTCAAAAGTTATAAAAATGGATCACGTTTTGAAATTTGTGAAAAAAGTTGTAAACTTTATTCGTCCTCGGGGGTTGAATCAACGTCAGTTTTCATCTTTACTTCGTGACATCGGAAGTGAATTTGAGTGTCTACCATACTATGCAGAGGTTCGGTGGCTTTCATGTTACAGTGTTTTAAAGCGGTTTTGGCTTGTTCGGGAAGAAATTAAAATGTTCTTGGAAATGAAAGGCGAATCACCTGACAAACTTTGTGATGATACTTAGTTACAGGATTTGGCCTTTATGGTGGACACAACAGGGCACTTAAATGATTTAAATTTGAAGTTACAAGAGAAAAATCAGGTTGTAGTTTTCTTGTATGACAATATTAAGGCCTTTAAATTAAAACTCAGGCTTTGGGAAGGACAGACGAGCAGTGGCAAATTAATTCATTTTCCTACCTGCCAGGATTTCAAGAAGTCTCACAGTGATAATGATTTCACCCGTTATGTTCCCCACATAAAGGCATTAATCAATGACTTTGAGAATAGGTTTGAAGATTTCGAATCGTGTGAGAGTGATTTCTCTTTTAGTGCTCCATTCTCCTTCGGCATTCAGAAGGCAGATAGTATCATCCAAATGGAACTGATAGAAATTCAGTGCAATTCCAGTTGAAAGACAAAAATATAATGAAATAGGAATCCCTACGTTCTTTTCTTACTTGCCAAATCAATAAGCTGCAGTGCGTCAGTTTGTTGCGAGAATACTAGCCATGTTTGGTTCCACCTATCTCTGTGAACAATTATTTTCCCTTATGAACACAAACAAAACTTATAGATCAAGATTTACAGCAGGGCATTTGTCTTCCATCCTGAAAATAGCATCTTCACAGATCATGTAGCTGACACTGAAACTTGTTTCCCGGAAAAGATGCCAATTCTCAAGGAAAAATCAGTAATGTAAGTTTAATTCTGTAATTGTTCATTTGACTATTTAGCAATATGTTCTTGTTTCATGACTGTGTGTGAACATATCTATTCGAATATTTTTTTAAAATGATCTGATTAATAAAAAAATATGACACGTCCGATTTAACTGTTGGCAGACAACATAATTACTACATTTGTCAAAATTATATCAGTTCGACCAAAAAAAAATACCGGTAAGATGTTTTATTACTTACAATTTTTTTTATCGATATTAAATTTCGTAACATCGAAATATATCACTTTCCTCTGAGGTGCGGCCCGTCGTTGATTTGGCTCGGGCTGAATTGGCCCCATGCATAACTTGAGTTTGACATACCTGTTGTAAACAAATGTATTTTCTCCTAATTCTGAATCACTTGCACCATCAGCACAGTCATTTTTTCTTGGTTGTGCTCGTCATCAGGACTGACTTTCAAGGATATCCACGTCCTTCAAAGGTCCAAGAGAATACATTTATAGTATCCTTGGAAACTTCTTTACTGAAGTTTTTCAGAAAATATGTATGTTTATCGAAAGGCACGTCTGGAAGTTCTGTTACTTGGTTGAAGTGTCTAGGGTCCAAATAATCCATAAAGTACATTGCTTCTTGAATCTTGAAGAAATACTCAAAACTACCATGTCCAATATTGTGTTGAATGCTTCGATGCAGTACCAGGTCATTGGATAGAAGCAGCTTCATCTTCATATTCACAGGAAAAATCTTTGTCCATCTCTGAAGGCGAATTGTCGACAGGTCAATAGAAAAAAAGAAATCACGTTCTAAGTCTTCAAATTTGTTATTGGCCCATTCTGCAAAGCTTAATGCTGCATTCTTAACGGATTCAAAATCATCTCTCTACTCTTTCACTTGGAACAGAGTAGTCTGCACCATCCGATAGGACTACACTAGCAGGCCCCTCTATTTGGAGATAGTTTGACAGAGAGATGGTCACTTGAAATATCTTAAGGAACATTTGTGCTGTCCGAGTTGTTTTGAACTTGAAAAGATCTTTTATATATTCTTTCGCTTTACACCTAGCTTTTGGTTTGATATTTTCTGTAGAAGCAATTTTCTTAATTATTATGGTCAACTCTATATACAAAGCACTTTCTGGGTTCGAAAAATGACCAAACTTTTTCTGAAAAACAGTATGTTTTCTATCATCTTGTTTCTGCAATAACTGTAAGACGCCTTTGTTAACATTTGATCTTCCAAATGTCCATTCGCTGATAAGATTCACGCATAAATATCGCACAGTCATTCAGCAGAACAATGACACAGAATCAATGCAATTTTTGTCAGATCACATATGACATGATTGAGTACATGAGCGTAACACCACACGTGTAACTGAGTTTCTTAGTGGTTAAGCGGTTAACGTATGCGCCTTTGTCGTGGGAGACCTGGGTTCGATTCCTGGCGGGAGCTCATGTGCTTCGGATTTCCCGTAAATCAGTATGTCCCGTCTCATATAGCCTCGCTGCTAAAAGGGCCGTCAAACTCAAAATCAACTGAATCACACGGGTAACTGATCATAGGTGAATTGAAAAAAAAAATCCGAATATTGCCCTTGCATGTTACTTGAACCATCGATTGAATTTCCAATACACTTCTTAACCCTTTTCCGGTGGGAATAGCATTTCCCACTTGGTTATCGTGAAGTAAGGCAGGTCGAAAATGACTCTTTTGGAGAACAAATGCCTGCTTCTGCTGACGTGATTAGCACGCACGTTAGTGCGCACCATCTGGCGTGTAAATAGTAAGCACTTTTTTTTATGGATTTCTGTTTCCATACAATTCGATCCATACCCATTAGCATCGGGAGGGGTGGGCAAGAGGGGGGCATTTGCCCTCCCCTGAAAATGAAATATCCCTAATGTTATGCAATTTGAGGTATTTGACCGCCCCTCCCTAACCTAACCTAACCTACCTAACTTAACCATTATTGTTTATTTTCTACTTACAATTGCTAGAGACATTTCAATCCAATGTAATTTGTTTTTGTAACAATCTTGCTAAATTACAAGTGAAATAAATGCATTACAGCCAGAAAATATTACGAAATAATAAATAAAAAAAATCTTCATTCTTCTACTGTGGGAAAAGCCCCCGCTTTAAATTAGGCTCGTGGGAAGAATACTTCCCACCCCATAATCTATGAGAAATACATAGAACAAATGGAATCCACTAACATAATTATTCATATTCGTCTGGTGGAGATCTTATTTTAATAGGCATCACACAGCATCATATCTACAAAAAAACGGCCCGAAAAAGGGTTAATATCAAGGTTCAACTTCTGCAGAATTTCCAGCAGTAAACCGCAAGGACACTGGCCTGTGGTAGATATGCATTTTACAATGACAACAATACTTTGTTTAACAACCATTTTAACAACATACCGTAAAAGAACAGAGCACTGGCCTGAAACTACTATATCTTGAGTAGTGTCTAATAGAACAGAAAATATTGAAGCTTGAGAGACTTCTTTCGAAATATCTTCTCTGATAAGTGTGTTGATAGCATTCAAAACATAATTCACCGTGTTTAGTAAAAGTTATGCGACCTCTATCCAGCTTACTTCCTCGTATATGACTCTTCTCGGTGACCTTATCTAAATTACTTTTAAGCGGAAGATCAAATTTGCTTAAGAAAAGAATAATATCCAAAAGGTTTCCATGATCTATAGCTGTGTCTTTCAGTTTATAGGCTGCTACATTTCCTCTGTAAATGAGCCCTTTTTTACCAATGAGTTTCTGCACTTTGACAACTCGATACATTACCTGTCTGTTCTTCTCAATCTTATACTGCCGTTGTTTTACCTGTTCATGAGGAAGTAGTTTCTTAACATTATGTTCTCTTTTGTTTGATATGTAAGCACCCACATTGGTCTAATGTATTTTGGAAGACTTGTGTTCTCTTACTCGCTGACAAACGTGTTTAATGTCACGTTTGTCACGTACAGAACCTTTAAGAGAAGTTTGTTCGATCTGGAGAATAATCTGTGAACACGCTGAAAAAAAAAAAAAATGCTGTGGTACGTTTTGTCGCGGATTAAATATCCGAAATGTTTTAATTAGTCCAAGACAGGTTGTAATTTATATAAGTGGTACGTTTTGTCGTGGAATAAATATCAGAAATGCTTTAATTAATCCATGACAGGTTGTCATTTATGACAGGTCGTCAAAAGTGGTACGTTTTGTCGCGAAAATTCAAGTGGTATGTTTTGTCGCTGGTACGTTTTGTCGGGACACCCAAATTACTACTTTGTAACTCTGTCCTAATTTCTAGTGGGTGTGGCATATGCTTTTCAATATCAATAAAACAAATGTGTACGTAACATTCAAATATAATTACTATAAAGTGTGTATATCCAAATTGGAAACAAAAAATGAAATGGAATACTTACAAGAAAACTATCTCTCACACAAAGATTAATATTTCTGACTAAATCCATTATACTTTATTAAGTCTTTTATCCTTTGCGGCATAATATGTACGAGTTTAGCACATTTTGCCTTCAATTCAGCATCGTGATACCACAAATTGTCGATCTCCTTGATCAATTGAAGTTTGGTTCTAATGTGCTTCTTCTCTAGCTTTTCTTTCATGAAGCTCCAAAATTTTTCAATCGGGTTAACATCATTACTAGTGCCTGGCCACGTAAGAACACTAATTTCGTTGACCTCGAAGAATTTTGACACAGTTTTGGCCCGGTGGCATGGAGCTCCATCATACATAAAGATGAATTGTACGTAATCAAACCAGTAGTCTAGGAAAGCAGTTCTTATTGAAGAACTTGTAGGTATTGATCGTGCTTCATTGTCCTCTCTACCTATAGACAGTCTTCCAGGCCCGAAGACAAGAGATCACACCCCTGACCATGACTGAAGTAGGATGCTTCACGGTTTATTAAAAACATTCCAACTTGAATTCCTCCCAGGTCAACGTCGCACATATTCATCAGACACAAATATACATGATTCATCACTGAAACACGCTATTCTCCAGTCGTCATCAGTCCAATATTTTTGGCTTCGTGCCCATTTGAGGCGCTTCTTTTCCATGATTGAAGTAGACCCTAATTTTTATTTTCTTTCTTGACCTTGTGCTTTTATTCCCTCGACACAAAGAATCCTTCGAACACTTTCAGGACAAATGTCTGCGCCATACTCAGCCATTTTTATGCTTAAGTCTATTAGAAGTTGCCCTTCTGTTTCCCAGAGCCAATCTTTTTAGTTTTCTGATACCTCTTAGCGATAGCTTTGGTTTTCGCCCACACTTCCCAACCCTATTTTGGCTCTTGTTCATTTCAGCAGAAATTCTATTCACAGATTTGTATTCTATTCCAACTCTACTAGCAATGTATTGCCGTGTATATCTTTTCCACCGCGGATATTCAAATAGAAGTATTTTTGTTAACTTTCATTTTGCGCAGAATAAGGTCTTTTGCTTTTCCCATTATGCTCCATCGGTTTGCTTTTTCCAAATTGTGCAAGAATGTTGTATAATATTTATCTCCTAATAGAATTGTAAGCCTTTTTAAAATCAATAAATAATTGATGTACCGAGGTATTGTATTCACTTTTCTTTTCGAGTATTTGTCGAATGGTAAATATCTGGTCCATAGTTGATTGATTTTTTCTAAATCCACACTGATAATCTTCAATAATTTCATCCGCGTATGGGATCAATCTTGCTAATAAAATGTTTGAGAGGATTTTATAGCATGTTGACACAAGAGAAATGCCTCGAAAATTATTACAATTCGCTTGTCGCCTTTCTTGTGAATTGGAACAATGATTCATTCTTTCTACTTTTGTCGCAATTCCTCTTTGTTCCAGATAAGGAGAGTGAGTTTGTGTATCTTGTTCCACAATTTGCCCTCTAGCTAAAATTAACTCAGCCAGAATTTCGTCTACACCCGGGAATATGTGTTACTTCAATTTCTTTATAATGATCTACTTCTGTTTGGCTAGGCTCTGAAATTTATGGTTCTGCTTTGCATTTAGCTTTCTCCACGAAGATTAGTTTTCGGCTGCGTGTTAAGCAAATTGTCAAAAAAAATTTTTTCATCTATTCAAGATTCTATCTGTATCAGTAAGAATTGTTCCGTCGTCTCTCTATAATATATACGCGCGAGGTTGACACCCTTTGTTAAATTCGTTGATGCCCTTGAACATGTCTCGATTTTTTCTTTTACTATTATCTTCAACTTCATTAATTTAAACTTTCAAAGACTCACGTTTCTCTCTTCTAAACATTTTGGAAGTTATCGATAGTATGAAACGTTACAAATAGTTGTATTGTAAATTTCCGGAACTGTTTTTCAAATGGATTTGTATACAACCAAAGGTAGTTTTGTCAAGTTTAACAAAAAGTCCAAAATGCGCCTCTTAAAAACAGCTCTTATTTGTAAAAGAATACATAATGATCGCTTTTGGCTATTGCAAAGGTCTGCCCAAGCAGCTTAATAAAAATTCAGTGCAGCATAACAATAGCTGCTGCTTGTATTATAAATTTAAAAAAAAAAGAAAAAGGAAAAGCTTGTCGTGGTGAGTGTAGGGGGGCGCCGAATTCTACTTCGCCCCGGGCGCCGAAATCTCTAGCTACGGCTCTGGTTGCGTGTTCACTCCTTTAATGACGCAGCTGTAAGTTTGCCATCTCGTGTGGGGTGGCACTTTTTCTTCTCCGTGTGGAGTGGCTTTCTTTTGGCTGGACTCGTCTTCACAGTTGGGTATGACTGTCTGCACTTCATCGCCGACTTGCTGTTCTGATTCTGTGGCTTTGAGGTTCTCTTCTGATTGTGATGCTTGCGTTGTGATTTCTGCTTCCTTAGTGTGTTTTCGATCCCTTTTTGACCCCACTCTGTATTAACTGGATTGTACGAGTAAAACGCATCAGAACCAAAGCCTTCTGTCTTCCATTTGCGAAAGTGAAAGATGCGAAAAGCAATCTTCATACTATCAGGATATACTGCTCTGGATAGCTGAAATGGAACAGCATGCTTTATTCTTGTGTTTAGTAACTCTGCAAACTTCTTGAGTTCGACTTCCTCTTCTATATTGTGGATATACCATGACGTGAGTGCAGAATTTGATGTGTGCTCGTCGGAGGTGGAATCTTCTGAGGGTGGGAGTGAGTATCTGCATCTGAGAGAGCCTCAGGTGAGGGCGTTTCGTCTTAATGAGGTGGTTTCTTCTTAGCCCTTCTCTTCTTTTCCATTGTTCCTAACTGTCACACGTTACACATGTAGACGCAAAGATGAGAAGGCGTGCAGTGGCGGACGCAATAAAATGGGAGATTATTGGATTACATAAGAACTAATTCAACGAAAGAGATATTACCGGCAAACTAAGAGTAAACAAAACCTGTGTACATCAAACGATCAAGTAGTTTGTTGCCACTAATCCAAGTTAGTCCGGTTGCAGGTGAAAGAAGATGGCCGCGTTTAACAGATGCATGAACTGATAGTGGCGGTGTGTAGGCAGAATCGATGAGTTGCGGCAAATGAAATACATGCGAAACTTGGTTCTACTGTATATCGAAGAACATTATTCAGAAGATTTAAGAACGTTGGATTAAGCTAAAGGTAAGCGAGTAAGAGGCAGTAGCGTCTGCCATTTAATAAGACCATATGAAATGGCAAAGGCAGGGAAAGGTGGAGGCTTAAAAAAAAAAAGAAAAAAGAAAAAGAAACGCTGAATTGTCATCATTAGGGACCGGATTTTAAGGTGCAAAAATGTGGTAGAAAAAAGGGAATAAAAGGGGCTGAAAAGTCATTCAAAAAGGTGCAAAAAAAGATGTTAATAGGATATCTGTATTAAGTGCTATAGTATACAGTTACATGAACATTCTTTATTCATTACACCAGCAAATATTTTTAAAATCTTGGCTTTAAACATTGGACATAAATTGCAAAATTGTTTTATTTAATTCCAAACTTTTACAACATTCAACATTCTTGTAATAAAATTGTGGTTAAAACCAACTCTGTATTTTAAAAAAGAAAAGTTTGATTTAGCCAATATTGTAGCTTGAGAAACCGTTACATACTACTAGGTTTTCAGAAACTGGTCATACTTGATTATGCACAACATTTCTATCATTTCTATGTTTTCGAATGTTAGTTTCTGTCGCTTGGAGCTCAGGAGATCTTTGCATCTGGAGAAACTTCTTTCGACATCAACGGAAACCAGTGGTTCATATCTTGTAAGCACATGAACACCAAGTTCAGTTGATGTTGCAAAGGTTTCTACGTCCGAATTCAGTTTAAATTTATCCCTAGCTAATAAGTCAAGACTGCATCTAAATTTATGGAATGTTATGTGTAAACTAGATTGAAAATAAAACATACTGTTCTGTCCAAAGTTTAAAAAAGAGAAAAAAGGGACAATAAAGGTGCAGAAGGTTAAAAGAAGTACAAAAAAGGAAAATTTTATTAATCTAGCAAAAAAAAAAAAAAAAAAATGCAACATTCACGAAAAAGCTGCAACAAAATGGGTTCATTTCAGTTCGTTTTATGCCCGGAAATACATATTTTGAACTTTCGTTGTTATAACAACTACATTTTTAGAAAAAGTGCTGCACCTTAAAATCCGCTCTCTAGTCATCATATATCGCGGTTTGAAAACCTTTGCAAACAAAGCTGATCAGAAATACTCGCTACAGATAGATAATAGAACATCTTTCCTGAACCAAGGAAAATTGAAAAGAAATCTTTAAGTTTCACGTCCCACGATTACGTCGGCTAGGCTAAAGAAGACGGTTATGATGATAAACGATTTAAATGGTGGAATGAAGAAAGTGAGGGGAGACTGGACGACACCGAGAAAACCCACGTTCACAGTGCTTGCCCACCACAAAGTTCACTTGGCGCGAGCTGGAATCGAACCAGGGACCCCATGCACCAGAAGTGAACGCTCTACCACTGGCTCAAGGAAAATTGAGTACTATGTTGTTTTCAGATAAGTTCTCCTACCAGTTATATAGTAACCGTGCTACTAGAATTCACAGACGACTAGAAGAAATGTTTGCACCCGAATGCATCGTTCCTCGAATCTAAAAAAGTAGCGGCTTTGTAATGGTTTGGGGCTGCGTGTCGTTTATGGGTCCAGGTGAGCTTGCTTTTGTTGGCGATCAACACTGAAATATTAATTTTCACCACTACCGGTTTGAATGGAGGAACAACGAAGTAGAAGAATCTATTGTTAGGACACTGTATCGATTCATGAAAACCTCTTGTTACTATATCTTACCGTTTTCGCTCTCTGGAGATCTATGTTGAAACCGGTAGTATCAGTATATTTAATCACTTCTGGTTTTAGTAGGAAGATGTGGGTGAAGATTTTTTTAAATGCTGCATCGATTTCAAAAAGCCACTTATTAGTGTCTTCCAAAGTTTTTGTTCTATGGCGATCAATATTGCAACCTGAATGGTTAATTTCAATCACTTCCGGTTTTAATAGAGGATTACTCTAAGAGATGGAAGTTCCTTGAGTCAGTGGACTGATTCCATAAAAGGACTTATCGATATATCTTTCCGCATTAATTCTGATACCTGTCGGCTGTCGACAGAGATGGACAGACAGGCAGACGGGCATAGCCGTCCTATAACACCTCAGATACTTATGGATAGTATAGTGTGGAACTCTAATAATTGCAATCTGCATTTTCCCCTTAGTTGAATTTCCAAAATTACTTTATGACAGAAAATCAGTATACTGTCCAAATTTCAAGTTTCTAGCTTAAGCAGTTTGATCTAAACATTAATCTGTCAGTCAGTCAATCAGGACTTCTTATTATATATATAGGTTACTTGCAGCCAGCTGACTTACTTTTCTGTACTTTCACTGCTTACTTTTCTGTATTTTGCATGTCTTCCCTTGCCGTGGCACATGGTATGTAACATTTTCCATTACATCATACTGGCGTTAAAAAGTATGATTTATAATGATCATAGTGGCTATATATTGTTTGGTTGTATATCTCATTCCAGTACCTTCCAAAGTGGCTTCTGTTAATGGGACATCTGTTTACAAGCTACTACCAGTATCAAATCTCTTTCATATGTTAGTAATACGTATAGGCCTAGTGTAGCCTATGTGATATTTATGTAGAAACTTTACAATATTATTATTTAACGGAAAAGAATGCCCAAACATCAGACATATACAAATCGATAGATCTCATTCAGCTGAACAAAATGATATGGATGAGTGTAATCGTAAATTGTAATGCGTAATTTAAAAAAAACAACATAAAAATGTAATATTTTTGTAAACCTAGGAGTTGATGCTGTAAAGTAACCACCCTATTAAAATGAAACTGATACTAAAATATCCCTGCTGAAGGTTTCCATTATGACAATAGCAACATGATAGTACACACTATGATTAATGAGAGAATCGCAATTATTGATTCTAAAATATTAATTTTTGTTTAACATTAATATTGTGCAATGATAGGACATACATCAATTGATAGGCCACATCAAGCAGAACAAAATGACATGCCTGATGCGTAGTTTTCGAGAAAAACGAAATTTCTGGCGTTCAAAAATATCGATCATTGCCAATTTGATCATTTAATAGTTTATATTTCATTAGAATAAATTGTTTGTTTATTTGTGTATTACTAGCAGAATACCCGTTCATCGTACGAGGAGAATTCGTTTCATTTTGGACATAAAGTGCTGAATTTCGGTTTAAACGGCATCGGAAGTGTCACTGTTCGTCTCAGGGACCCCGAAAACCATGGATTCGACACTAATATCACCCATTTTCGATCATTTTGAAATATCTTCGCCTCTTCCAAGTTTCACCGTCAAAGTGAAATGATGAAAACCATCCGAGGCTCGAACCTCATCTATGTTGAAAATTTGATCGAGATCGGTCTTGTGGTTCAAGCGGTACGAAGTCATAGTCATAGTGACTTTCATTATATATATATATATATATATATATATATATATATATATATATATATATATATATATATATATAAATTTAGTAATAACATTCACTGTTAAGTAGCAGATTATATCTATTGCTGAGGGGCATGGTGGATAAGTGGTAGTGCGCTTATCTGTGATGTGTGCAGTCCCTAATTCGATTCCCCCTAAGTAAGTTTGTCGTGGACAACATCGTGTCCGGGGGGTTTCTCGCGGTACTCCTGTTTCCTCTCACATTCTCATTCCGACAATTCTTCTATCATCATTCACTAGCTTTAATTATCGTCGCCCTTAGGGTAAAGGGCATGAACGTGGGACTTTAAACTGAAAGATTTCATTTCTTTTTTGTAACTATTCTTTCATTTAATCTGAAAGTAACACAAATACTATTTATAATATGATTAATTTCCATTTAATTTTTGACTCGCCAAACTTTAAATACGGCACAAATCACCTATAATGTATATTAGAGAATGCTATATGTTACATTTTATGTACGGGAAAAAAAGGATAGAACCGGGTAGTCGGTAACCTTCTTCAAGATCAGTAAACACTTTTCTCATTACCTAGTTGGGTGAACTAGTTACTACTAGGTATTATTAATACAGTTTGTCCGTAAAGTTACGCAACCGAGACTTTGATATTTGCTGAAGGAAGAATTGAGACTACATTTTTGTAACAAAATTTAGCGTTATCCATATGCATATTTTCAGAAAAAAAAATCAATGGTATATAATTTGTAACATTAAAATTTATTATTTATATAAATGAAAAAGTTTTTTTTAAATAATGCAAATTCGGATAATCAATCGCGAGTAAAAAAGAATTAATCGCATCAATTCTTGATGCAGATACGTAGTATCATCAATATTTATCGGGTAGGACGAAAATTGCATGTTGTTTTGCAGCTTTTCCAACTGTAAACACTATTTTATACTTACTCAGAAAAAAACACATTAAAAAAACTAGCGTGTTCTGGCAATAATGTTTTGGTAAAAATACTATCATAAGTGTATCTCAGTGCGTGTTGAGCAATGTGATTTTCAATAAAAGAATATAGATTTTCTTTGCAAAAAATTGCAATAAAAATAATTACTCACCTACAGTTGGCAATCCTTATGAATGAGAAAAAGGAAATAATCACTTTATAATAAGTCAGGGATGCAAATAAACAACAAAATTTTACTAGCCCAAGAAAAAATCTACAAGCCCACATCTTAGAAAGAAATAATTTACTTACCTGCGGTATTTTAATGGTGATATTAAAAACTCGCCCGCACCGGGCGAGTGGTTATTTGCACTCCAACAGTATGTGTTTAAAGTGGATCTTATGTTATTGCAGACACAATTTTACGAGCCTTATGTTACATAGAACTTTCCGAAGAGTATCCCTGGTAAGGTACTGCTTCCACTTCTGTTTCAATGTGTACTTTTTATTATACTATAGTTCTGGGGCTGCTTTCGTACACCTTTCTCTGTAGAAAAGCCCTCAGAAAATAATCGGCTGATGTGTTGTTAAGTCTCGAGAGCGGGGGAAGGCCCAAGCTTTTGGAAATTATGTGATCACCAAAATTCTTGTAACATTCGTAAAGTTTCATTAACACTTCGAATACTGGACTCTGAAGTGCTGGCTTTCCCAAGAATGCTGGGCTTTTTTGCAACAATGTTAAAACATATATCGCAAAATCTAGAAAAGCTGAAATATTATAACATGTACCGTTTGAAAGTTTAGAGCTTGCTCTTTATTCATATATATATATATATATATATATATATAATATTCTGTATTCCAACCACACAACCATTACAAATCACAAATAACATTAACACGTAGTGCAAGGAAAATTGATGCGAATATGAGAATTAGGCTATTATCTCAAAGTTACTTACCTGACATATTTGATATTTCCGTTGCTACATAGTCTGGATCATTCTCACAATCGTCGAGTAACTCTCCTTAAAACAAATTACCATCACTGTCGCTCAATTCCGCGTCTAAACTGAAGAGTATTGAATCGTCCGACAGGCTCTTTCCCGCCATTTTGACATTCAAACAATAAGCACATGGTTTTTGAACCCTGGCGGTAACAAGGTATTATTCACGCCATCTATTGGTGAAATTTGGAAATAGGAAGTCCAGGGAATATTTTAAATCTGCTAATTCCTTAATGAACGAGCAAACCCATTGAAATATATTTGGAATCACATCACGTATAAATATGGAATCCGCAGTCTACAAAAGATCAGCTACTCCGTAAAAATAAAGGTATGACACGTAGTTCCCGTCCCCCCATCTTGCTGCAGCAGACACGCTCATCGCCTTTTAATAAGGCAATAAATTGCATAATTAAATCACGATGGAAAATGCCATTCGCAGTTGTATTGAAAGAGACGATCTAAACATGGCGTTATCGCACTCCGTTCTTTTGAGGATGAAGTAGAAATTCATATAACACATGTAGATTCTCAGTGGACCAATAAGGCCAACCGCGTTCATGTGATCTCACAACATGAGACTTTTCTATTGGGATATTGTTAAAGATTAGGTGTTTTCCGGTTAACCGCAGGGTTTGGATCACTTGAAAGAGCTAATGAAAAAATCATCGAGAGATTGGATCCTAATCCTCAGTTGTGTCGTGATATTTATAAATCGGTGTTAAAGAGATGTACCTTGTTTATTGAACATGGTGGGAGATATTTTGAATAGTATTTGTAAGTACAGTAAAAACTGTCAAACAACCTAGCTTCTTTTATTTCTTCACATATTGGGAAATGCGACTTTGTGGCCATCTTGTATAGATATGTATGAGCAAAGTGAACAAACAATCAAACCGCTCGGAAAATAAAATGTTAAACCAACAAACACAGAGATTTTAATATACTGAATATATGGATTTAGGTGTTACGAAAAATTAACAATTCTTCTGCTCTGCACCAGCGTGGATATTGTCAATCGTCGAGTCGTCCACCTACAGTGTCCAAATGTTTTATATACAAAGAACTTGTTTGTTGTAGTAGATTTGTGTTTGCAATTTCGCATACCTAATGTCACTTTGTAGAAAAATGAACAGGTACCAAAGCTGAGTTTTATAATCAATTACTGTCAAAATAAAAAACTTGTTTGTGGTTATAAAACTACTGTATTTTTAGACATACCTACCTTTGGAGGCGATCAGGTTTTTTTCTTTCTATTTTTTTCAAACAATAGCCCGGAAGAGCTTATCCACATGTTAGGCTTATTCAAATTTCCAAGCACGACTGTTCAGTGAAATAGAAGGTGATTGTCCAGTACGCTAACATTACAGAAGGCTCCTGGGTCACTACTTTATAACGCCTAAACAGGGTTGCTAAATGAATTAAAATTACCTGAATATAAATAATTTTATTTTATAAATATGAATGAAATGCTTTTACGACCTTTATTATAACACTTTAAATTATCTCCTTAAGCTTACTAAATCTTATGCATAACTTTGAAGACACATATGGGCACGGGGGGAGGGGATTTAGAACGTTTCAAGAAAATAATTGAATTATGAACAACTATTACCTTTATATAATGTCATTTTATAAGGTACTACCTCAGATCACAGCTGAGATAGAACAGAAATAATTGTAATATGCGGGACGCATACTCTTAGGAAAAAGAGTGATGGTACCGATTTTTTTAAACTGGTGTCTAACAATGGATGAGTGCATCGATACAGAAAAAAGTAATTACATTGAAGAAACACTGCCAAAAAAGAGACAAATACCAAAACGTCATAATAAAATAATAAAAGAAAGGGAAAACTTTGCTAAGTGTACTATTTTAGCGTGGAAAGGGGGTGCACAGAACATGTGCTATCAAAAGAGTAACAAATTCCAGCGGTAGAGGCAATTCAGCAATGAATAGAGTAACCTACGATATAATAACAACTGTGAGTTAATAATTTAGGCTACATTTAATTTCTTATAATAGGTAAAAATTCGCTACACATAAGATAATAAATAAGTTTCATAGTACAACGGCAGAGCATGACATATTGTACAAGCATATGAAACGTAGTAACTGTGATAAAAATTTTAAAAAACTAAAATTAATTTCTTATAATAGGTAAAAGTTCGCATCACATCTTTCAACTGCCGCGGTACACCGGCTGCAAATAACTATGTTAGATGGTGATCAAACAATGAAAAAAATCGGAATATAGCCATTTGGTAACCTGGGCTCCTATTAGAAAATTTCCTATTCAAGTTGGCGCCCGCGCGAATACTGATATGGTGAGAAGTTGCCTTAATTTGATGAGAATATCATATGTGCAGTACTATATACTTCTAAATTTTCACAATTTATGTTATTTTAATTGTGCTTGATGAAAATATTTACATATTTCTTATATATTGATAATCTTCAGTATACACTGTAAAATTACTGACACTCAACATGAAATGTTCAAAGTAAGAAGAAATATTTTAGCTCTGCTTGAGAGTAATACAATACATATTTCTTGTAAATTGATAATTTTCAGAATAAAATAAAACTACTGATGCTCAACAACATGGAATTTTCAAAATAAGAAGAGTTAAATTTTTACAGATGCTTCTCATTTTCGCTTCCTTGAGAGCAATATTTATATATGCCTTACAGATTAATAATTTTCGGAATATAAAATAAAATTACTGACACAACAAAATAAATCCTCAAAATAAGATGAGGTAAACATTTCAATATACCTAAAAGTAACAATAATGAAAAATTAACTTACAAATAATGCTAAAACATTTTTTGTAGTTGGTAACTTGTGAAAGATGGAATTACATTATTGTGTAATGTTTCCACTTACTTCTATTTCATTATTTCTGCGTATTTTAATATCCTCTACTATAGTCTATTGTTTTACTTGATCAATTTGTTCAGATCACATTCATCTCCTAAGAACTTAAAGACATAATCGCACACAAGCCAGTGCATTTACACTCGTCGCTCTATCTGGAACAAATGAGAAATTTGGAGATTCAATATTCAGAAGTAAATAGTAAGTTCGTAAATGGTAATTTCGTAATCAGAAGAACAAACAATCCGTTTAGCTCAACTGGTATCTACATGGCACTTGAACTGGTCATAAATAGATCTAAGAAATTACCGAGAGGAATTGTAGGCTAAACGCGCAGAAAAAAATATATCACAGAGTGGAAACTGTCGTACCACAAAATTCTTTCAATACACCAACTTTCTAGCAGATTATTGGTATAGCACAAACACACTACAACCTGTAAGTATATCATGAGTTCTTTGGCAGTGTAGTGTAGAAGATGAAGTTAATAAGGTGGAATTTATGGACCACAGGGAAATTGTTGCAAAGTGCACAGTCCTGTGATGTCGCATGAAGTTGTACCAGATTTAAATGCAGAAGAAATCTTGATTTGCCTGACCAGTGGCTATGAAGTTTATCTGGCATTCCGAATTTTTTTTTTTTAACTCAATTTTCAAAGACAATGCACAGGCGAAAACTTCCACTATTTCGTCCAGAAACTAAAGTTGTGTCATGTTCCACTTTTTCCAAGGTCTCACTTGTCATATTGCTGGCTTCTGCACAGAGACCGGTAGACATCGTTAAAGAGAGAGGGTTACTGTTAGATGATATATTGCGATATTCTGTCATTTTTCTGAACAATAAAGATGCAACCATATAAACTGTGACTAGCATAAATTGAAGGAACTATCTGAGTACATTCGTCAATAAATACAGTAATTTTTGTTGATATTATGAATCAACTTCGTAAAACTCGAGTGAAATGTGTAAAAACATTCGCTTATCTGTTTGATACATTATTCAGAAACTGCAGCAGTGTTCGCACACGTACCTGCAAAGATTCTATATATTTGATAGCCATCTAACCATCTCTGAAGAATGTGGAAAGACAGCAAAGAGTAACTGCCTCACATATACTACTTACAAATCTATCACCTACTACATCCGTACTGGTGCAAAACTTTAGGTTTTGGGCATCCTTAGGAATGCATTCGAGTCGAGTCGAGACAGGATTTTCTTGACAAAATTCGAGTCGAGACACAGCTCTTCCAATAGAAAAATATATACTTTTCGAGTCGAGACATCACTTTTACAGCACATTTTCGAGACGAGACAGTCTCAAATCTTGTCTCGTGCGCATCCCTAGGCATCCTCGGAAAACAAAGCAACACTTGGAAAATCAAATGAAATATTTCAGTTTAATGCCTCACGATTATACTCTTTAGGCTAAGGAAGACGTATGATTAAGGCAAGTGAATGATGATTGAATAATTTGTAGAATAAGAATGTGAAAGGAAACTGAAATACCCCGAAAAAACTCCATGATGTCCACCACAAACTAATTTGGACGGGGATCGAACCAGGTGCCTCACGCACCAGAGGTAAGCGCTCAACCACTGAGCCACCTTGCCTCCTCTTAAAAATAGAGTATTAAGATGTCTTAAAAGTTATCTCTGAATAAAATCAAAATCTATCCCAATTAAAATGTATCTGAGTGGATTCTTGAAAGTAGTGCAACTCCTACCATATCTATAACTGCCTCTTTAAGAGTCCGAAAATTATTTGAAGAGTTAAAAAGGTCAATAGAAGAAGCAGATCTGAGAATAATTCTTCACATCGAGAATTGTATTAGACGTATTCAACGTATTGTAGTGGTTTCCAATGACACAGATGTTATTGTATGTTTGCAACACTGTTTTTCAAACTTTGAAATCAAAGAGTTAAAAAACCGTGAACGAGAAAATCTCCATTAGATGTTATTCCTATCCACACCCTTTCCAAGAAAGCAGACCCTCTAAGAAAAATCATTGTTGCTATCCATTATTTTACAGATCCGATATCACCAAGTAAAATACGCACAAAGACAGTAGCAGTAAAGGCAGATCCTTTTAAACTGTTTCAAAGCTTCGAGAAACAGAAGTCTGAACAGACAGAAGAATTCGAGAATATAGAAAAGTACCTTGTTCAAGTTATCAACCATGGGAGTTCTACCACATCATCCGATGAAATTCAAAAAGAACAGATTACACACTGAAAAACAGAAAATTTGTTAACTATTTTCCCACAAGCTCTTCTCTTAGAGTCACTTGCAAAGATCGTCCTTCATGGAAAATACTTAAAGGAAATATCCCTCTAAATAAATTGCAGTACGGCTGGCAGTTGGATGAAGATAACTCAATGATTCCTAGAGCATGTTTGTCAGAGCATGCCAGAGCATGTAGAAATAAAAGTTACAAAAGAAAAAGTGTGGATGTCAAAAATATGGCGTAGATTGTGTTTTCACTGTAAATGTGTTCTAAATGCACTGGCTCGTCCTTAAGTTCTTAGCAGAAGAATGTGATTTAAACAAACGGGGCAAGTAGAACTATAGACTGTAGTAGTGGGTATTAAAATGTGGAAATAGATGAAATAAATTGAAAGTAAGTTGAAATATTACTCAATATATATAAAACACTATTTGTAAGTTAATTTTTCATTATTGTTCCTTGTAGGTATATACGACAGTATAAATCTTTAACTTAACGTATTTGGAGGATTCATTTTGTTGTGTGTCGGTAATTTTATTTTATATTACAGAAATTATTAATCTATAAATGTTCTCAAGTGCAGCGAAAATCAGAAGCATTTGTAAAAAGTTAGCTTTTCTTATTTTGAGGATTCCATGTTGTTGAGAATCAGTAGTTTTATTTTATTCTGAAAATTATCAATATACTACACTATGCATTTGTAAATATTCTATTAAGCTCAACTAGAATCAAATGCTTTGTAAACATTTTAAAACTTTATAATACTTGTACATATTATAACATTCTTATCAAATTAAGGGAACTTCTCTCATGTCAATTTGCAAGATAAAACAATAATAATTAGTTAGTAACATTTATGAACATACATGTTAATAACACTTAACAAATGCAATGACATTATTTCATTTCTTACGACACAGCAAGTCATTACCTTAAAATTCCGATAGAACGAATGAACTATGTGTTTGTAGGGAAGTGTACCATAAGAACAAAATAAATATTAAAACAATAAAGATCCAATTATAATAATAACTAAAAGAAAGTATTAAATTCGTAAATCAAATTAAATAGTCAAATTAAAACTAGTGGTTACAATCTCCTATTGTCATAAATGACAATATTTTGTTGATGACCCAATTGGTTTACAATGCTAGTATAGTGGATACTTGTGACAATATAAATTATTCAACTGTTGAACATTTAAGTGTTAAGTTCAAAACCAGACATAGTAAGTTAGCTTAACTACATAACAGATAATTTAAAAATTCACTAAATGCTAAGCCAATTATAACAGAAATAATTTGAATGTTTAAGTATTCAAATTTTGCTGTCGCTCTTAGAGACCTCTCAATATCATGTGATATGTAAATAGACAGTTTCAGTTTTCCGTTGTCATATTTTACCTTACTGCAAGTTCTGTTTAGTTTTGACCAGACGGTGGTCTCTCTTTCAGTATTTAAAATTTCTTAGAGATTTTTCTATTGCAGTGCAGGATGCAGGATGATTTTTCGGTTGAAAACCTGGTCATCTTATACGAAGTATTGTCCTTGATTACTTTAATTATTTTTCTTTTCTAATTTGTTAAAGGCAATTATTTTGTATTTTAAAATTTACAAAATCTTAAGAAAGTTCTAATGACAAAAATATTGTTATCTAATGATAGAATATAAAAAGTATTTTAAACTTTAATTTACAATAAGATTTGCTTTCATTTTTTCCATAATTTTATCCAAAATGTTAATTACTACTAACAAACACTATGTTATTATACTACAGGAATCACACCTTGGAATCAACTATTTGCAAACACCTTGCTTCTGCTTCCAACGATTTCTTGATTACAAATCCTGTCCTTGTGATTTTAAAAATTGTTATGCACGTTCACGAAATTTAAGATATTACACAAAATATTCGTTCAGTTTTACCTACAGAATTAACATTATGATTTTTATGAACAAAATTAAGGACGATTTATTTTATTTCTAGTTCGTGATTTCATTACATTAACCCACCAACTGGAAAAAAAATCCTGAATAATACCTTTAGTGTATGTCATTAGTTTTTCATTCTTAGTTTGTGTAAACACTGAATATAAGATGTATTTATAGTTTGTTTAGACATTGAATGCATTGACAAACATTAAGCACTGTGAAGACACTGGGGTGGTGGTGAACATAATGTTTACTTGAATTATTGTAGTTTTACTTTGAACACTGGGAGGTAAAAACCGGGGTTTTCAAATTATTTTCATCATGGCCAACGGTGGACGAAGAATATCTCTAATCACCTAACTGAAATCGAAGCGAAGACTAGATGAAACGAAGGATGAAGTGATTTCCAAATATAGTCCGCGTCACCCGAATTGGCGTGTGGCATCAGTCAATAAGCTCGTAGTGCGATGTTACTAAACCTTCAGGGAGGAATCTAATTATTCATAATTGTCCACAAATACGAACAAAATCAATTATGAATAATAATTAGATTCCACCCTGAAGGTTTAGTAACATAGCACTGCGAGCTCATTAGCTCATGCCCAGGGTTGAAAAAACATGTTTTTTTTTAAAAAAAAACGTTTTTATGTTTAAAACATGTTTTTTTGTTTAAAACGTTTTTAACGTTTAAAACAAAGTACTTTGTTTTAAACAAAAAACATTTTTAAAATGTTTATTTTGTTTAAAACAATAATCTAAATAGGCATATATATTACATTTTTACACTCTTAGGTGCTGCTTGCCATCTATATTCAACCGCTAGATCAAATTTCGGGAACTTCCCTAATCTCGATCCGTCCAAATGTTCAATTCCGGAGAAATAAATCGGGATTTTCCCAATCTCCGTTCACGGAATATGTAGTTTAGTTTCTTTGTGTTACGTTCTACTGGTCGTCTACATTCTTAATCTTTAAACGCCCATTGACGCAACTGCTGTGTCAGGGCTTTAAACCTCAATGGCTCAGTCTTAAACCTCAAATTAAGGCTGGAAGATGGTTTTGGTACCAATTTATTCCTGAAAGATGCAGCTTTGCTGGTGTGAATTTTATGTATGTGGGAGGAGGGTAAATATCGTGTGTGGTTTTTTCTGTTTTGTTTTGTTTTTTCAACAGTTTTTTGGGGGCCATTCCCCCTCTTGGGGGATAGATTCATAAAAATTTTTACGTGAAGCAATGAAGTAGGTTACTACATGGTTATATCGTGTATTTGTACTTCTTGCTTATATGGGAGAGCAGGGAGGGAGCAAAGTTAGCCAATTTTTGCAGTTTAAGTTTTTTGACGTAAATTATATTTATTTTTACAACAAACATCAATAGCTCAGTCCTTAATTAAGCTAGAGAGATGATTTGGTACCAAAGTATTTTTGAGGGATAAAGCTTTCCGTCAGTTGCATTTTATGTATATAGGGGGTACGTATGTACGGCCGAGAGAGGGAGGATGAAGTTTTTTTCATCAAATTTTTTCATCAAGTTTTGGCGGGTATTCCTTCCCCCTTTGTGGTGCATCCATAAAAATTGGTATGTGAAGCAATGAAGTAGTCCCCTACATGAAAGTAACCTATATGTGTACTTGTTGTTTATAGAGGAAGAGGGGGCAAATTTGGTTAATTTACATTTATTTTCGGGACGGTCCCATATAACACAAGATATATTTCACTGAAGTGGTCTAGAAGCATAATTCTTGTTCGTATACATGATGTGTGCAGCAAAAATGATTTGCATATGGACGTGGTACTATAGTGGGAGAGGGGAGAGAATGTCTAATTCAATGAATGTTTTTCTGCGCATATTTTTTTTTTTTTAATATTTCCTACATAAAACGAATTCATTACGCAATGGCAGCAATGGCTACCATTTCTTATATTATTGTCACAAGTGTGTGGCCTACACATTAGCATCATTTTGTCAGCATAGGGTGACTCCAAGGGTTGCCAGGGCCCCGCAAAGTCAATATTTCATATTTTTAATGATTTTTTATGTCTGTTCTTTTTCTACGAATACGGCGGGAATTTCATGAATGTTACCTCGTTGGAATTTGTGGTCTATAAACTTTCCAATGGTGTATAACTCATGACTCTGTGATAATTAGGGGGGTCACCAGAGCCCCGAAGGTGAGAGTCTACCATTTTGTTAAAATCCCTGGCGGGTGTCTAGAGTTAATTGTGTTGTTATGCCCTAGACACTAATCATTATTAGCTACCCATGTTGTAGATAGAGATGCATCTTGAAAACTGTTTAGTTAAAATGTCATTTGCTTCTTGTAAGCTAGTCACTGTTCTTTTCTGTGAGTTGTATTGTATTTGTCAGAGCATTTCTTCTAGCTTATGACGTGAGAACTGTCATTATTATGGAAATGGTAGTGATAAAAAAAAAAAAAAAAATACTCAAGTTTTGAATTTGTGAATTTGGATCTTAGAATAGTGTATAGTGTGTTTAACCTCCGTTATTCTTGGAAATTAAGAAATGTTCAAATGCTTCACTTGAATTTCTGTTTGTTTAGTTATACGCACACTGATGTGCAGAATTTCGTTCAGTAATTGCTGTTATAATAAGAATATAACTCTGCTTGTAATTTACTCTATGCACAAATCCTGCGGAGGATGGGTTGTTTGTTAGAAAATTAAATTAGCTTCTTCAATCTGTTATTTTAGTTGTTTTAAACATGTCCAACCAGCATCGAAAAAAAAAACACATTTAAAACAATTTGTTTAAAGCGTTTAAAACAAACTGAATAAAACAACAGCTTTCGTTTTAAACATGTTTTAAACATTTTGTTTTAAACAAATCAACCCTGCTCATGCCACACGCCAATTCGGGTGAAGCGGACTATAGGCCTCTGGGAAATGCAGTGGCGGAGAGCTGCAACTGACAGTAGGTAACCTATGGCGGGTTTTGTACATGGTTTTCTTCTTGGTATGTAGTTGGGACCCTAGTGAAGGATGATGAACAGCTACGCACTTGATGTGACCTTTTGCTGGGAGCTGCTAAGTAATGATGTTCTGGCTGAATTAAGAACTATTAATGGTAGGTGAAGAACAGCTTGGCATTTTGGCTTTTGAACATTTTGGCAGCAACTGGATCCGGGAGCTGTTATACTTAGGAGCAACCTTTGATGCTGAATGATGAAAGTAATGATGGATTTGTGGTGAAACAGGAACAGAAAATGCTGAATGATGTAGCGGTGATTCTGGAACAGCTGAAATATAAGTTCGGCATAATTGCAAGAACTAGTTGACCTTTAGGTGTTTTGGCTCTGGAGACGGATGGTTGGCTCTCTATGTGATAGGGGCTAGAGAAAACAAAAGCGTGCATGTGAAAACTGCTACAGGATCATTTTGAACATGACCCTTGTAGAGACTGGAACTTGGAACTTCCATCTGGAATTGGAGTATTTCGAAGAAGGATGGTGCTTGTAATGGTAGATTACATTTCACTCGAGAAGGAACTGGCCTCTTGAAGTGATATTTTGGTGCAGTTCCATAATGCGAAAAGAGATTGCATTAGTTTTTGTACTTGTATTATATTTTTTAAACTTTCGTGTTTTTATTGTATGCAATGTAAGTAAAGTTGAGCAGTATGGAAAATTTTATGGTAGAAATATGTTGCTAGTTTAGATTAGTATTATTATTGAAAAATTACAGAAAAATTGATATTGTTACCATGACAACAGGAAAAACGTATTTATTTAGTATGTTACATGATAGCTATGTTCGTTGGGAAAAGCCATGCAGCATAAGAGGTAGGAATTAAAAATATTAAAGAAATAAAAAGATGATTATATTAATAACTGAAAGAAAGTATTAAATTCGTAAATCAAATTAAATAGTCAAATTAAAACTAGTAGTTACAATCTCTTATTGTCATGGATGACAATATTTTATTAATGATTCAATTGGCTTACAACAATGGATACTTGTTGTAACAATATAAATTATTTAATTGTAAACATTCAAGAATGTTGAGTTCAAAACCAGGCATTTTCGCTTAACTGCATTTCACTTAATGCTAAACCAATTGTAACAAAAAATAATTTAGATGTTAAGTATGAAAATTTGCCTATCACTTTTAAAAAAACCTCCCACTACCATGTAATGCGTAAATAAACCATTTCAATTTTCTGTTGTCATACTTTACCTTATTGCAACATTTGTTTAATTTTAACCAAACGGTGGTCCTTCTTTCAGCATTTACAATTTCTTAGACTTTTCCATTTCAGTGCAAAATGCAAAATTCAAAATACTTTTTCGGTTAAAAGCCTGGTCATTTTTATATGAAGTATTGTCCTTGTTTGTTTCAATTATTTTTCCTTTCTAATTTGTTAAAGGCCATTATTTTGTATTTTAAAATTTACAAAATCTTAGGGAAGTCCTAATGACAAGAATATTCTTATCTAATGGTGGAAAAAGAAGTATTTTGAAATTTAATTTATCTTAAAGTTCGCTTTAATATTTTCCATAATTTTATCCAAAATGTTTATTACTACTGACAAACACTATGTTATTTTGCCAGAGGTGATTCTTAACTATTTGCAAACACCTTGCTTCTGCTTCCAAGGATTTCTTGATTACAAATCCTGTCCTTGTGATTTTAAAAATTATGTTATGCACGTACACAAAATTTAAAATATTATACAAAATATTCGTTCCCGTCTCCTTTAGCCTAACCGGCATAACCGTGGGACGTGAAACCCAAAGATTTCATTTGTTTTTACAAAATATTCGTTCAGTTTCACCTACAAAATTAACATTATGATTTAGCTTTGAAGGTTTTGCGAGTAGTGCCTTAACTAAAAGATTTCATTTCATTTAATTTTTTAAAACGCTACACAATGCACCACTTAAACTTGATTACCTTCGTCATATTTTAAGGTAGACAAAAGATCTTAGTATCGATTTAAAAAGCTCAGATTGTGCTCCTTTAATTATTTTGGACTATTTTTCAATATGTTTGATTTCATAGCTATTTGTTACAAAGTGAAAAAAGAGTAGCGAGAAAAACTAATTTTTGGTAAGAGTTGGCGCCATTCTTAAATATGGCGACATTATGTAAAGATCCTACCTGCTTTTATTACTTATACTGTCAATTACCTTTAATGGAATGAAGTTTCTAGATTATTTCTACGAGAATGGATTCTAGAACTTGGAAGGGGACGCAACACAGTAGGAAAGCTTATTCAAATGAGGATATGTTTCGGTTATGATCAAATAAGGATATGAAAGGAGTTTAAGCTGAGCTACTTACTTCGTAAAATGTAAATAAAACTATAATTTTACAAAATATTTATTTCTGCTCGAATGCTAAATTCATTTAGTGGCATTTCAGCAGATGAATTCAGACTTTGTTGATTGTTTAGGGAATAATGTATATGTTGATGTTTTGTAACGTGTTCAGAAAAACGATGCGCAACTCAATTGCTAAAGACTAGTTTTTGCTTGTTTGTATGCACAGTTGAATAATGTTGAGATGAGTAAGTAGGTGGCCTTCGAGGTCAAAAAATTTATTATGTATAAATGAGGAGAGAGTTGGCTTACCGATGTATAAGCATATATTATATATATTGAAGATGAGTGTCCTATATAAATAGAAATATTTATAGGATGAAATAATCTTTCCTTTAGTATATTAAAGTATATACTGTTAAAATAACATATTTCACTTATTATTTAAAAGAGCAAATAAATGTAATAATGCTTATTTATATGAAATGTATTAGATTTTTATTATGTTTTCGCTTAATACAAATGAGACATAAACTTTACACCATGTCTTTATCGGATGAAAGATAGACATTGAACAATTTTTAAGTCGAAAGATGCAAGGAAAATGCAGGTAAGTAAGATTCGTTGGGTAGCATCCATCTTGATCAATTCTTAAGAAGTAATGAGCAAAGTCAAGGTCAATTGAATATGAAGTGATGACCGAGGTTACGGAAGTAACCAAATGTGGATCTTACTCTGATAGGCTTCACAGACATAGATAAGTCGAAGCTATTAAGAAATTTTAAAAGTTTTGAGCACTTTTGGCGCGCACATCATAGTTGCTGTTTTTCACTCTTTACATAGAAGTCAAGACAGTTTAAGATGTAATAAGCAACAATTAGATGCCATATAACGTCGTCAAAAGGGAACAAAGAAGAGGTTCTTAACATACTACTGACTCTTGAATTTCCAGAACTTTGGTGGATGGTCTCACCTGGACCGTCTAGAGCAGCGTTTCCCAACCTTTTTCAACTTGCGGCACACTAAGGGTGTAACTTGAATTCTCGCGGCACACTCATTATTATTATTATTATTATTATTATTATTATTATTAATAATAATAATAATAATATTTGCTAATATAAAATACCATGGTATTTTTTTCTGTGATTACTGATCATCTCACAGAGATGAAAGCACGATCACTGGTTTTACGCTATGCTAATTCATTATGCTTATTTTTAATTCTAATTTTAAAATAGAAAACAATTGCAATGAAATATAGGACTCAGATCTTAAAAAATATGCTTTCTTTTTCGAATACTGTATCCAACCTTTCACTAAGAACGAAGATCACTAAATAACGAACGAACAAACAAATGCCTTGTACTTTTAACTTTGCTGTTTTAACCAAAATCAGTGCATATTATAGCAATCACACAGCTTGCGATGTGTCGAAGTCAAAACACAGCTCTTGAACAAAGTATTGTTTTGTCATTCACGTGCGAATGAGTGTTCTACGAACGTTGACTTCACGTGTACCGTACAAGTGCTTCCATTTCTCGGTGTTAGTATGACTCTCAATTGAAGCGTAACATAGCAGCTAACCGTGGAAGTGTGTACGAGACGAAATACTGTCTGCTACACAGTAATAGGTGTAGAATAATATATTACAATTACAGTAATTTTTTCCATGGTAGAAATTCATAGTGATGTGAAATACAAAAATATACATTTTTTCCTATGTCTTACAATTTGGTTGCTATAGAAGTAATAATTTTGTTTCGATTTCCTCGCGGCACACCAGTTGGGAAACGCTGGTCCAGAGGAACCAAACGCTATTACTCTCTCAACCGGTCTCACTGGAAGACAAGGCAAGTAAGTGCCGCACTCTCTCGGTTAGCGAGATTTACTCTCTAGACATAATGAATGGACTTTGAGATCTTTCGTTGTGACGAATCTTATTGACGAGCATTTCACTTAAATTTTCGATTAGGAATTGGGAATATGTTAATTTTGAGCTTGCCGATCACCTCCATAAAAGTTGTTCATCTTTGCAAGTGAAACGGTATAATCTTGGTCTTTGCGGCATATTATTAAAATGTAAATATTTTGCTTCTGACAGTGAGTTATTCTCCTTATTTTCTCTAATCGAACCTCTAGCTCATTTCATTTTTCATTTTTTTGATGAAAGGCGAGAAAGGAAAACACTATTACAGATTAACGTAATGGCAGGCAAGATTGTTCAAATAGTTTCTAAGGTTTGCCCTTCTAATAAGTTGCGGAGTTGTATGCACTTTTTCGTCTTTTGAAATAAAACGAAGGGGCCATCACAATATTGCAGCAATTTGAGCCAATGATATAGACTACTATACTATACTTTATATCTACATAAGCTATTTGCAGCCCTTGTGCCGGATTGGAAGTAATACTATTCAAGTCCAATAACATGTATCTTAACATCTAATCCATTCAAATGGATATAAAGAAAATTACTTTTGCCGAGTAAATCGCTAAAGTGCTCAAAGATTTTGTTTTCATATTTTTTAAACGTCAAAATATGAGCTTTGTTGTGATTTGAAATATGGTGTGTACGTTTGAGTGCATGTCTTTCTGACATAACCAATCTCCGTTATTATTTACATCAAAGAAATAATCATGTATAATTTGCAACCAAGAGCTCCAGAAAATTTCTTTAATGTGACACATGGCATTAAAAATTAACTGTCATGTCTTTAAAACAGTTAGTGTGACCACCCATACGAACAAACTGACAAGATTTTGCAGCTCTATATGTCTGCAAGTTTTCTTGATCATAATATGGTAGCTTTTTCTTCTCTTTAATGTATTAGTTCGCTCCTACTGCTAGGATTTTCAATTCATTCGTTCCTTGTTCTTCCTTTATCTCATGAGGTCTGGTTTGTGTTAACCGAATCATTCATTCTTCCAGCTTCCCGAAACCAAGACAGTAGCGCAAGATGTGTGTTTGTTTAATTTTATCACACTGTGTATAAGGAAAAGAAGGAGTGAGAAAGGCCAGTGCGCTAACCGCATTAAAGCCGAAAGAAAGTGGGAGCACTTAAGTGCTAAGATCATTCTCTGTTCCTTTCTGCTCTCACTTATCTGTGGATTATTATCTTTGTTTAATTTGTAGTGATCCGCCACTGGCTCTAGCTGACACTACAACTAAAAAATTTTCTAAACTATAATTACTATTATTAAAATGTGAATTTTTAATTTTTATTCAATATTTATATGTTATTATTTCAATATTCCTTTTTCATTAATATAAAAAAAATATGTTTAAATTAAGTACGATGTTTAAATTAAATATGATTTCATGAAGCGAAAAGCAAATGGCACTATGGACATAAATCGCGCCACAAAAGAAGACGACGTCCTTATCAAAGTTCAAAATAAAATAGTAGCGAATATATAGATCTTCTAGATATTGAATTTAAAATTTTAAAACGAAAAACTTAAAAAGTAAACGACAGAATTTAACCGAACTTCTGTAGTTTGCAATCAAGACGTTCTGATCTACTAGTTTGAATTGGTATGTGTATATTCAGAGGGCCAAACATTAGACAGATGTAGAAAATGAAATGAAATCTTTGAGTTTTACGTCCCACGATTATGCCGGTTAGGCTAAAGGAGACGGTGATGATGAGTAATGGATGAAATGGTGAAATGAAGAAAGTGGGAGGAAACGGGAGAACCCCGAGAAAACCCACGCACACGGTGTTTGTCCACCACAAAGTTCACTTGGCGGGGGCTGGGATCGAACCCGGGACCCCAAGCACCAGAGGTGAACGCTCTACCACTGAGCCACCGCGGCCCATAGATAGATGTAGAAAGTAAAATCGACTTCAAGGTATTGTCAATGTTACTCATTCTTATTTATATGTCTAGGGAGATGATGATGATAAAACTGTATTATTGAAGGAATCATCGGTTCGGGGAGTGGAAACTTCATTCCCTCCTCTTATCTGCTATCCATTCGTAAAATGACGTAAATTCAGATCTACTAAATTTGCTGTGACTGAATACCTCGTTCAATTATGTTACTTGCTTACGTTATGTTGCTTGCTTACGATTTGATTCTTACTGTTTGGTATGATCTGCAGTTAAAAATGATGGCGCTGACAGATTGTGGCATACAAATTTAGCTAATTCCAGTTGTTTGGCTACTATAATGTGCACATAGTAATTCACATCTAAATACGCATTATAGCGATAATTATCAATAGGTCTGCTTCTTATGTGTATTTCTGTCGACTTCTGACTTCTGTTTTCTGTATTTTCATTCTTACTTCTTCAGCGTATCATCTGAGTTAGCTGCGTTAACCTGTAACACGATATTAAGAAATTCAATGGAGAAATATAGATAAATAAATAAATAAATAAATAAATAAATAAATAAATAAATAAATAAATAAAGGAATAGATACATATATGTAACTAAGGACGGCAAAAAAACTGCAGGGCCATACTATCCAGGCGGCAAACCGGGAAATTTCGCGGTGGGCCCTGGATGGTGAATTTTTTAGTGGGCCCTCCGCCCTGTATCGTAAGTAGCGGTATATGTACAAAAAGTCACACGTCACGCACTTCTCGCATACGGAAGTAACGGAATGGAGGACGATACAGAGTACTGGCAATACAATCAACTAATCCCAAACCAATATTGTTGCTCCATGAGCCTTTCACATTTTTTCGTATTTCAACCCTTGAACGGTTACCGATTTTCCAGCCTGCTTTATAGTTTTGCTAATATTGAAGTATTCAGCTACATTGAAATCTCAAATGATGCCATAACTTGAAAGTGAATAATAATTTACACTTTATAGCACCTTGTTTTCCGCATAGAAAATTTAGAGAGAGCCGGATTAAGACCAATGGGGGCCCTGGAGCGGGGAAATACAAGAAGACCCCTTCAAAAATTTCTATGATGGGCCCTCTTTCAACATGTTCAAAACGGACCATGTTTTATATAGGAGTGATTAATGTTGTATTTTTAAACTTTTATGGTGAAAATGTTTTCAGTAATTTTTAAAATTTGTGGGGGCCCCTTGGTCATGGAGAAAAAAAAAAGAAAACTCAACTTGATTTTTGTATTTTTTTAAGAGGAAAATATTTATATGTTTAGAGGAAAATCACAGAAGCAATCACTGTTGCAGGTAAGTAGCTTTTCAAACGACACACAGTGTGTCCGTAATGTCATGGTGCACTTTTGACCATCACAGGTAAGCAACAGGAAAACAAAGATAGAAATGTGAAATCTTCACCAATTAAAAGGAAAACTCTCCCGATTTCCGTAGTATGATGTGCAAGCGTGGGCACACATAAGTGATGATGTAACACCACGAACTGCGTAGTAGCCCACACCCACGCCAATCGAGATGTGAACGGTACAGAGGAAAGTTCAGTGTGTTCTGTGAGTATCTAAATTCGAATTCGTGACCAAAGTGCAACGTGAATATTATCGCGTGTACAACGACGCGCCACCACATAGGGACAACATTACTTGGTGGGATAAACAGTTAAAGGATACGGACAGTTTGTTGGACAAACCCTGTTCTGGTAGGCCACCGGTAAGTGACGACTCTGTAGAGGCTATACAGGATAACTACCTAAAAAGCTCTAAAAAGTCTCTGCTTGTATGTACTCGATAATTACACCTAAGCAAGACTACAGTTCATTAAGTGTTCAAGAAACGCCTACGTTTTTAGCGTCAAAAAGTGCAGCTGTTGCACACTATCAAACCGGCGGATAGATCCAAACGATTCACATTTACTACGTATATGATTCACGAGATCGACAATGATAAATGATTTCTGTAGAAGATTGTGTTTAGAGATGAAGTGACATTCCATGTCTGTGGACATGTTCATCCCATAACATCCGGATATAGACTGCTGAAAATCTTCGTGCCGACGTTGAGTACGAACGTAACACCCCTAAATTGAACAAGTGGTGTAGCCTAATGTATGATAAAGTCATAGGCCCATTTCTCTTTGCGGAGCCTACTGTGACGGCAAACTACTTTGAAATGTTGAAATTGTATGCTATGCCACAATTTCCAGAACGTGTCATCTTTCAACATGACAGCGCTCCTCCACACTGCACCGACATTGTTAATGAGTTTCTGAATACAACATTGCCCCAGCGGTAGATAGGCAGAGGTTTTGTCAAGCCATGGCCACCACGATGCCCGGATCAGACGCCCTTAAACTTTTTCATTTTGGGTTATGTGTAGCAATATGTGTACAGTGAAAGTATCAATGACATTAATCATATAAAACAGAGGATTAAAGACATTATTCACTCTGTTACACCAGACGTCCTTAACCGTGTGTGGGAAGAACTTGAATATCGTTTAGATGTGTGTAGGTTAACAAATGGAAGCCACATCGAACTGCACTGAATAGGTATGAAACTTGGGGAGTTTTCCTTTTATTTGGTGAAGATCTTATTTAATTCCATCTTATTTAATTGATTTCCTGTGACCAGTCAAAAGTGCACCATGACGGGCGTACTGTATTTTAAAAAGCATGTTAAGGGCATCAGAAGGGGCCTTGTACAGATGCAAATTTAAGTCTGCTTTTTTCGGTTCCTCTAGAAATGTTTAAAGAAAACAAATGAAATTCATTCGTTCAAACCTTACTTTAGAATGATCTACTGACGTATGGCTTTTCCTAAGGACTGTGATTCAGTATGAAATAAGTCCTTTGTGGGCCCTGTGCTAAATAAGTACAATATACTATATATTTGCTTTGAATTGTACTTACTGTCAGTATCAGAATTTTGTTTGTCTATTTTTTATACCTGTATTAAATGAGCCTCTCCTACGTGTATTTTATTAATGTTATTATGTGAATGTATAAGTCAAATATTAGTATAGTACATTGAAAAAACGTGGATTAGATCATAGATGTGTACAAACAGCTGCTGTAAAGTAAATTATACAGAAGAACATATTTTAAAAAACTGAGAAATATACATTTTGATGTCACTGATGATATAGAATGTTTTCAGTAATGAGTTATTTTAATATTTTGATACTTTGTAGACAGCAAATTAATGGAGGTATCTTTTGCAAGGTTTGTGATTGCAGTAATTCCACTTCTCATATGTGAGAGTAGTGTGAAAGTGGGGAAAGAGAGAGATCCTCTGCAAGCATTCATACTGTGAGCACACTTTCAGGTTGTGTTGCTTCTGGGAATGAGAAGAAGAACATCAGAATATCATTCGTTCTATCATCTTTACAAAGTCTGGAACCTACTGTTAATACAGGACAATGGAGAAATGTTGCATTTGTATAAATTACAAACTACTTCCGATGTTTCATATATGTGTTTGTATATGCACCAGTGGCGCCTATAAGGGTTTCATAGCGCAGGTGCGCCATTGTTTCTTTTATGGACAGATGTGAAGTAATGGAGGTTATGTAGATTATTATACAGTTGCAAGACAAGAATGGAGGATTAGGCATTAGCCCTATGACAGATCAATCAGTGTCAGGGGAGAAACTACTGCCTAAGGAAAAAGTTTTAAATCTGCATTTTTACACTTTTCAGCATACTTGATCCGAGTGACACTCCCGGACTCCGTTTTATTGTCGGAGGAGGGGGGCAGTATGTACATGTGAGTGGGCCCTCTAGAAAGTATCTTCCTAGTGAGCCCCTGGGTTGCTGTACGGCCCTGAAAAACTTCCAATTTAGATATCTTGCTCGCTTCCACAGTGCACGCTATCACTAGTTGAAACTAGCGTAATCAAGCTTATGGCTCAGTCGACATTACAGCTTTCTTCACGTAAAACTTTCGAAGGAGCTTTTTTAAAATAAAATAAAATAAAATAAAATAAAATAAAATAAACGCTTCTTTTTAGTGCTGAAGCTGTTTGATGTAGACAGTATGTTATGGAATACGAATTCATGTTCCACTGAGGAAATACGAAAGCTTTCAGTCGTCAGGCAAATGGTCTTTCCAATAAACGGACTTTAAATTAAATGCACTTTAAATTTTGATTTGACACTAGATGGAGTTTTGGGTCTACATTTAAAATTGGTTCAAGGATATTTACAAGTGATAAATTAAATCCATACATCTTTTAAAAGCCTTTGTGGTGTCAAAACAATCTTCCAAGCAGTTACCAGTTTAATGACGCAAAGGGTGGAGTAACAAAATGTCAAAACGACTTCTGGAGAATGATTTTGTAAATGAGACACGTACTACGAAGTCAGTGTATTTTTTAAAAAGTAAAAAGTGTAGCAGAACGTGTTAGATCAAAAGATACCTTAGCTTGAAGCTGCTTTTGTTTACATAGAACATTCTCATATAAGTCACGATGTTTTCTGTATGCACAATTACTTCACTGTTTCGATTAGAGTATTATTTTTCTTTGCATGCAGTATGCATTTTACGCGTTATATCTTATTACAGCATATGTCAGAATTAAAGGATAGAACACGTAGCTCACTGGAGATTAGTGCTATGTCAACGCTACCGCGCGGTTGCAATGATATATATTAACTTTTTTTTAAGAGAAAAGAAAAGATTATTATTACGTCATTTGTACCTTGGCACCACTAACACATGGTAAGCGAGCGTAATCATACCATGACATCAACTTCTTAGCATTAAGTATTACATATGTGCATGTTTCTGTTTTTTTTTTTTTTTTTTTTTTTCCTGTCAGAGAGTTAAATCCCACAAATTAAATAGAATGAATATTTTGTGCTGTCTATTTTAACGGGAAACTGAAGTTTCAAATTCAAAACTCTTTCATTGTATTTCCTGCATTTTCAAGAACTCATTCACAAATAACATATTTGATCTAGTGTACATAAAAAGAAACAGTTGAAACGTTTTTGAGCTCTTAAAATTTGACTGAAAAATTGCCTTCTGAACATTTCCTTTTTAATACTTTTGTTTGACTTCCAATGGTTTAACTGCGTCCTCAAATCTTGGAACCTTAATTTACGTTTCCCTTTGTCATACATTGATGAAGTATTGCACAGTGACATACTGTAACTCGAGTGACAACAGCATATTTCATTTTATGCATTTAACGCTTACTGACACCCCATTAAATCATATCCATTCATTTATTCTATATATTTCTATACTTTTTTAAAAAATTCGATCTCTTATTTGGTTTTAAAGATCGATATTAGCCTTCTCGTGTACAACCAGGTTTACTCTTGAGTAGAGTGTAATTATCTAGTATACAGGGATTAACATTCACAAAATTGAACAAAATTTCATATTTTTACGATTTTTCATAACATATGTAAAATAAAATAAAATTGTGTTTTCTTTAAAAAAAAAAAAGCTGACAAATTGAAGTAAATCGCACTAAAAAGAAACAAATAATTTAAAATAAAAAAATAATTTTACAAACATGTTTTCCATTTAAAATATAGCAAATAAAATAAAAGAAATGCTAAAATGTAAAAAAAAAAAATGTTTTGAAGAAAATTACTTTAAATGTTCTATCTATACATGACTAAAAGGAAAAGCATGGAAAGCGCTCTTATATACAATCACTTGATTGGAATGAGAATTGAAGAATTTATAAATTTATTGTATATGAGAGTGTTCCCCATGTTTTTCTTTTTAGTTATACATAAATTGATTTTTTTAAATGTTGAAAATAGATTTTTTTTACCTTTTAAGACACTTTTGTTTGATTTTGTTCCATATTTTTTAAATGAAAAAGCATGTTTTTAAACAATATTTCTAATTGTATTTTATTAGTTTCATGATCTTTTAACGCCCAGAGTGGAAACTATGTGGGACGCGAATCTACAATTTGATATAAGGTCCGAACTGTACCAGTATGTAATTCACCTGGAATTGAACCCGGAGTTCCGAATGTAAAAATGTAATGCTATCCATTAAGCCATGAGGAATCTAGTTTAAGTCAATTATAACAAAGAATATGTTACTCTGAGTCAAAAATAAGAAATATAATGAACTGGCAAGATGATGCTATTGGAGACATTGACTAAGATGATATAAATTTTCACGTTGTTGTTAGATCTCAGAAGGTGTTATTGTTGTGTGATAATTATCATGTCTCTCGCTGGATATATTCTGCAAGTATTTCTTATAAGAAGTAATGGTTTGGAGAATTCTTAATAGGTCTATATATGATTTGAACAATACACTGAGAAAAATCCGTTCTCCGGATAGCGGTATATTGTACAAATATACGTTATCCTCTTGCTTACTACAGAAATCAGTACGGAGCATACGTTATCCGTATGCTACATAGGCACTGCCCTTAGATGTTACATCATGCCGTTGCAGGATGTCTGACGTCTAACAGTTTTCCGTATATCACATGCATATACTTATGTTACATTCCTCAGCTGTATGTTATATACGTCCATTTGTAGGTGAGATCATGACCGCCTATATTGTTTCATACGGAAAGTACGTACAGATGGAACACTTATACAGAAAGTATTATAAAACATGCGTTTTCAGTTATACGTCTACTGTACGTTAAGTCCAAAACCTACAGGAATTACTCATGTAACCTACCTTTTTAAGTACGTCACCTACAATTTTTTCTCAGTGTAGTCATAATGAAAAATACTGGAATGAATAGAAACGAAAATATGCTCCGAAAATGACTGACATGTTACCCCGAAAAGTGGGAGGGATGGTAGATTTATAGGTATAAGATATATATAATAAAATGTGTAACATTCATACATTCTAATACTATAATTAATTTTCCGTAAAATTAATTGTTTTAAATTACTTAAATTTAATATTTTCAATAAAAAACAGAATTAAGAAATTTCTGTGTTATTCAATATACGAAGTTTGTGCTTTCTGAATCCTCTGATGTTTGAATCCCGCCAAGGGTGCACAATAGACCCACCTATTATATAATTCAATTTCCCCAGGCGGAAGGGCATAATCGAATGATCATTCATTCATCATCGAATGGCACCATTCATCATCGAATGATTAAGGATTACGGATTATGACGGGAATTTTATAAACGATCGCTGTGTGCGCAAGAGTTACACAGAGTTTAAAGAAAGATATCGACTTAGACAAGAGATGGCAAGGGTGGATATCTGTGCCGAAAGACGACCTTAATGAACGCATGAATAGTGTGGTTCGTGAAAATGCTAAAATATGATTTCTGAACGGTTTAAGCTTTGAATTTTAGGGAAATCAGCAGCTGCCTGGAGAAGTGAATTATACCATGTATAGTTTATTTAAGGAACGTTCAGTATCTCATATAAACAAATGCACGTAACGATTGTTTCATTTTATTGGTGAAGAGCATTCATGAAGCAGAAGAAAATAGTCCATTGTCAACTAAGCTGTTTTTCAATGTTTTTGTTGCTTAGAAGACTCATGACAAGAAATTCAATTTACAATTAAATAACAGAAACAACACTATATCTAAGAAGTAAATTGAATTAATGCAATAAAAGAGAATACGCATGTGTAGAAAGTGGCTTTGACCCACTTTCCACACAAATCACAGTTTACTATATGGAGGCGTGCGGAAAATATGTAAAACACCGACAGGGTACAAACACGTGCTTCTCGAAAGAAATAGCCAGTCATCCGATGACTGGCGGAGTAATACCATTCTGCAATGTTTATAGAAGGTTCGTTGAATGAACTTTAGTTCACCCTTGGCGGGCAATTCGATTGCAGTCCATACGGTTTCACGTTCATTACTTCAGAATGATTGAACACCAGAGTCTGTCTTTTGGTATGAAGGATGTACGATGTCCAATGATCAAATTTCATTAATTACATTTCGCCCTCTCACGTGGTGGCATAACAGAGGTGGAGAAAAATGACCCTCGTATTCTTCGCCTTTAAAAGCTAAATTTTCAAAAAAGTCTAGTGCACGTGATAATTTATTTTTAATAGGTTTATGTATTGAGTTTCATTTCCCTAGCATGAGAGATTCGTGAGATACTCTATTTTTTGCGTACATTTTCATGTCTCCATCTAACAATACACATTTAAATAAAAGTTACATAATACAAAGAATAAAACGGCTCAAGGACAGTGCTAACAGTTCTCAATTAATCATTTCAAGTCGTTGAAACCTTTTCCTGTGTGTGAGACCCGGGTTCGATTCCCGGCGGGAGCTCATGTGGTTCGGATTCCACGTTAATCAGTAGGTCCACGTCTCATATATCCTCGCTGCTGAAAGGGACTCTAAACTTAAATTCAACTCAACTTTTCCTGTGGTAATGAGACAGACAGTGTTGATTTGAACGTGAAGAATAAAAATAGAAATTGTCCCTGTCCCCCTTTAAAAGTAGACTTTTCAAAAACATTGGAACTTGTTTCCACATGTTTTTAATAAGTACTTTATATGCTGCATTTCATCCCTCTGACTTGAGGGACTTCTGAGATGCAAAGTTTTTAACTCCTCTCTGCATCTTAAGGTACACATTTTCTTCAAAGTAACATAATAAAAACCCTTTTGAGGTAGGTACTATGTTTAAAAATTAATGTTAAATGTTTCTGTCATTTTCCCGTTATGAGATAAACAAGATAGGTATCATTAAATAATTATCGAGCACGTAATGCTTTACGAATCCAAGTACTCACAGACGTGTGGTTGGTTGCAGACGATTTAGGCGTTCTGTTGATTTCATATCAGCAAGTGTATTTGCTTTGTGTCGCGATAATTGCAATGTGTAATAGTTGTGATCAACAAGGAAGTAGTATCTTAATCTGAAAATTAGTTGTCATTGATTCCATAAGCACTTTATATGCTGCATTTCATCCCTCTGACTTGAGGGACTTCTGAGATGCAAAGTTTTTAACTCCTCTCTGCACCGTAAGGTACACTTTTCTTCAAAGTAACATAATAAAAACCCTTTTGAGGTAGGTACTATGTTTAAAAATTAATGTTAAATGTTTCTGTCATTTTCCCGTTATGAGATAAACAAGATAGGTATCATTAGATAATTATCGAGCACCTAATGCTTTACGAATCCAAGTACTCACAGACGTGTGGTTGGTTGCAGACGATTTAGGCGTTCTGTTGATTTCATATCAGCAAGTGCATTTGCTTTGTGTCGCGATAATTGCAACGTGTAATAGTTGTGATCAACAAGGAAGTAGTATCTTAATCTGAAAATTAGTGGTCATTGATTCCATAATTTAAAAAGTTATTATTATATAAACATTGTAACATTTATGATTAAATACCGCTTTTTTTCTCGAACAATTCGAAGCCTAAAATTGCCAAACTAATGTGCGACCATTTTAGCGCATTTAAAATCAGTGTTGACCTTCATTTCGCGGTCTCTTTTTAAAACACTTGTTCGTCATTATTATGTACTATTATATAAACAGTGAAGTATCAGGATAATTATGTACTGTATCGTCACCTTCACCAGAGACTGTGTATTAATCCAGATTCTGAGCATGGGCCAAAGTTTCCAGGCATTTTTTGAAATTAGCACTTCGTACTTTTGAACAACCCTCTCAACAATATCATCAATGTGTATGGTCATTTGGGGCAATACCGACACCCTAAGGACATTTGCACTATTACAAGATTGTAATGAATTAATTAAGAAACGAATTATAGCCCATGGTTAAGTGTACTGTTTCGACTACTTGACAGATATAATAGATGCTACACAAAAGCAATGTGTGGCTGCGGAGCCACAATTGATATGAACGATGAAGAAATGTCGGACTTTCTCAACTCTATGGGGAAGACCGACAGGTTTTTGGGGTAATACCGATATCAACATTAAAACATTACGTACTATGACAATATCACTAATAATTCCACAACGCACATTACTGTTCGTAAAGTAGTTCATGAGCTTTAAACAAATACGGGAATCTGTAAGTTTAGAAATGTAGAATGTCTTTGTTTACAGCTACAGAAAATATTTAAAAAATGTCACTGAGTTACAAATGAGGGAAAGAATAATAGCAAAATTTGTTCAGTTACAAGAAATATATGAAACAAGAATTTCTTTTAAAAAATAATATGCTAAATGTGAACTAGTGCAGAGAGCAGAAAAATTCTGTACTTCATGAAAAAGCATTCGTTAATTTATGTTAATCATATGCTATTAAAAGTATGGTTATAGATTAAAATATTAGTGTTAGCTTCATATGCAGAAATGATCACTCATATTTGTCTGAGATTTCACACTACTGACACAAAAAGAAGGAATCGTCTCGATGAAGAACACAGTCCTCGTTAAACCGCTGAAAATATTTTGTACATTGAACCCAATCAGCGGAATTGTTTTCGCCGTTAAAAAACCTCGACAGATAGCACAATAATTTTCATTTTGATTTTTTAAAAATTTTTGTTACTGGTTTTGGAACATTTTTATGTATCTGTATATTCTTTTATATGTCACTACCTTTTGATTTTTCTATTTTACTCTTTTTCTGTGTAAATGTTAAAAGTTTGACACTATTGTCCTTCGCTTTACATTACCACATCTTATGTTCTTGGGTGAACCCATACGCGTCTAATATAATTAATTTTTCTTCTAGTGCGTCTTCGTCTTCTTCAGCAAATGTTGTATGTTCACCAAAATGTTTCTTGCAGTTAACTTTGAATAACTGTCACGTAACGTATCCGAGGAACTTCAAAAGCTCTTGAAGCAGTAGCAAGTAGCACTGCATTCTTTACGGCCTCTAAAGCTACAAATTCCAGTAGCACCTCATGCAATTGAAAAAGGATGCAGATATTCTATTATCTATATGTTAATACTAATGTAGTATTTTTGATATATAATTATTAAAAATCATAACGAAAGTGGAAAAAAAGCATCTGTCGAAAGTGCCCCAAATGTGAGTGTAGGAAGTACTCCGAATGCATATGTTGCACTTAACTATATTTTATGCAAGTTAGAAACACTACACACTGATGAGCCTACTACCTGTGATTGCACAACTTTCAGCTGTATGCTGTCCACCATAAGTACTGAACAATACAACTTTTACTTCCAAACAAGAGCTTAACAAAACATATTCAAATTTTACAATGACCCTTAACTTCTCACATATCTTTCACACCTTACTTCATAAACTTAGACCTTTCTGGTCAAATTATTCTACTTGTTTTTAAACTTTTACAGATATACATTCCATACACCCCACAATTTCACTTAGCACTGATTATGCCAACTCCTTCACTTCCAGGAAGAATTGACAGTGCATTAAGCTTAGAAGTGTCGGTTTTGCCCAACTGACGGTCATCCCCTAATGATTATAAATTATGTATCGTTCTTTCTTTCGATTGTTTTTAAATTAAATTCCATTTTCATAAACATCAGTATATACTTCATATATATGTAAATACTTCTAACAATTTTCTTGTTGGCTTCTCAACTAAAGCCATAAGAATGCCAAATTTTAACTTTCCATGTCAACTGGAAGTACCTGTGATTTTATGTCAGTGAGTCAGGCAGCTCTATATACTATAAATTTCTTCTGTTTGGTCTACCACCTCACATGCACTTAAGGAAGCGCATATTATTTTGATTCTTTTTTTCATCTACCATACCTCGCTGCGACGCTCAGCCAGTGTTATAGAATTACTGAATTTTGAACTTACCTATTAATCTACTGATGGATTGAGAAAATAATAAATAATATCTTATACTGATATTTACGCTAGCAGCCGTAGAAGGTAGACTCTTGGCTACAGAAATTATCTATCAGAGACTAAATACTCTTACGACGAACTGCACATACAATTTCTTGATTTTGAATTACCTATATTCACTAATTTGAACAGACAGGTGCACGGTGAAGATACCCAAAGGTAATACAGATGGTGATCAGAAAAATGGAAACACCTGTAGTTGGCAACACGTCAGATGTATGGGCTGGCAGTGGTGTCGTGGCGCCCGCAGCGCCGGACCGCTGGTGGTGGTGTGTTAGGTTGGTCTCCATACTACGTCATGCGCAGTGGAACAGCAGTGTCCAGTGGCTGCAGCAGACGGAGGTAGTGTAAAATGGCAGACCTCTCAGATTTTCAAAGAGGGCAAATTATTGGTGCGCGGTTATGTGGAGTGAGTGTGACGGCAGTGGCTACTGTGTGAGGTGTGTCGCGTAGGACAGTGTCGAAGGTGATGACGGCCTACACAACACACGGAAAAACCACATCGGGGAAGCGGAACAGTGGGCGGAAGAAAATCATGAGTGACAGGTCACGCCGGGTATTAAAGCGCATTGTCACGAAGAATCGTCGTGCCACTGCGGAGCAAGTGACGGAGGAACTCAATCAGCACCTCCCCCACCCTGTTTCGACAATCACAGTCCGCCGCGAATTACATGACATGAACTTACGGGGTCGTGATGCACGGGTCAAACCGTTCATCAGGGATCATAACGATTTCGCACGCCGCAAATGGTGCAGCGACCATGCAACTTGGACCGTTGAGGACTGGAAACGTGTGATATGGTCGGATGAGTCATCCTTCACCCTATTCCAAACCATGGGCCGTGTTTATGTGTGGAGAACGCCCAAAGAAGCTTATGATCTGCAGTGTCTCCGTCCAACTGTGAAACATGGAGGCGGCTCGGTGATGCTGTGGGCCGCCATATCATGGTTTTCATTGTGTCCTGTGGTCACACTTAGCGGACGAATCACTGCCAACGATTATGTCGCAATTTTAGGAGACCACTTGCATCCTATGGTCCGGATGTTGTTCCCGGACAATGACGCCATCTTCCAGGATGATAATGCACCCATTCACACAGCTGGCGTTGTTGCAGCGTGGTTTGAGGAACATTGAGATAAAGTTCAACACCTCTCCTGGCTCGCCCAATCCCCAGATCTCAACATAATTGAACATCTGTGGTCCGTCTTGGAAACGACTCCGGCGACGATTTCCACCTCCATCCTCTCTCACAGAACTGGCCGATACCCTGCACGAGGAATGGTGTAAAATTCCACTTGCTACTGTTCACGACCTCTATGCCTCCATTCCACGTCGCACCAAGGCTGTTCTGAAGGCGAAAGGTGGCCCGACACCATATTAATCTGGTAAGTTGCAATTTCGTTCTGGTGTTTCCATTTTTCTGATCACCATCTGTATATCACTTCGTAATAGCACACAATAGTTTTTGACCAGTGTTAGAAACAAAACATACAGGGACTCTAAACAATTATTTCCTTTTGTTATATATATAAATTCGTACAGTGATTTAAAGCCTTCCTATTGCAAGTGCACCGGTGTAGCGTGCATTTTCTGCAGTCAACTTGCTGAAAACTAAATCAAATTGCCATAAAAACATTGGACGGACTGCTATACTCCAAGAAACTATTTCTTCCAATCACAAATTTAATTAGGAAAAGAAAAAGTTAACATGTAGGATCAGTAATGATTTCCTCCCCCAGTGCGACTCCTTGAAATAATCATTATGTACGACATGAAGAGGATTAGGTGAAGAAGGATTAAATACCTTGCAGCAATGATGACGAATGAGTGAGAGAGAAATGTGACGGGAATAAATCTGATAATTTACCTCCCCGAAAACTTTATTCCAAAACTTTAATTATTCACTGACAAAAAAGGTGTGTAATATTCAATCTAGAATAAAATATAAATGAGTGTAGTGTAAACAATACTATGCAAGTTACTTTAATTAAATAGCTTAGAAGATGCATTAATATGTCTATACTGACATTAGTTGTTCGATGCTTTATTAATTTTTAAAGATATCTGCTGAAATCAACTTAAATTTCCGAGTGTTTGCTACTGATACTTTGGATCCCTAGATTGCGCTCAGTCTTGGCTTGGCAGTCGTTTATAATAGAGTTCCCGCTTGGCGCTACCGCCAAGTGTGAAGTTCGGGCAGTTGTCAGAAATGTCCGCAGGTGGTGTGAGAAATTCGTAGCTGGTCGTACTGAAATTCTCGACGAAGGTAGGAGCTTCCGACAAGACAGTCACGAAGGTTGAACAAACCAGTGACTAGCTCCTGTTTGCTAAGTTGAAAGAACATTTGGCCGGAACGCACTTCAGCAACGACGACAGTATGAAAGATTAGGTTAAATGCTTCCTCAAACACATGGCGGTGAGCTGGTATGAGATGAGCATGTCAATACAGCCACAAATCCTACAAAAATGCATCGACTAAAATGACAATTATGTAAGAAAACAGCTAAATGTACATTGGGTGTGGGTCCCCCAACTCCTGAGACGTCCCTCGGTACACTTAAGTATATGGAGAAGTTAATACTGTTTTTGCATTTTAACGAGTTTCAAAGAGAGATCTTACCTATGTTCAAAATGACTAAAAGTGAACTTCATTTCCTTGTGCACTGAGCACGCCATATTTATTTTTATCTAACAAACAAATATGCCTTTATCTTAGTATTGAACCAACTTCCTTTTTCACTATCATGACAATAGTCTATATTGTGTTTAACACAAAGAATTATTTATTCTTATCATTTTGTTGATAGTGTTTGCAAGAAATATCAACACATTTATTACTTGTTATAAGTATTCATAAAATGCATTCTTATTGCCACCTGAAGTACATCGAGGCCTTTAAAGAAAACTGGTTTTCTTGGCAACGTATCGAGTGTGATGCAAACACCAGATAAAAGCTCAAACAACTTTCATCACTGCAATAAAAAGAAAAAAAAACTATTGCATTCATTACTAATGGTTATCAATAAATGCATTCGATGAATATTTATTATTAACAAGAGTGCAAACACATTAATCCCTAAGGACAATATAATCTTAATTCTTTATAGCATAATACACGAAACAAGATGTTGTCGAGTTTACATTCAAAATCACTTTACCCTTCCCTGTAAAATAAGAGACTCCAATACAGACTGAGAACTGCTAGTGTCATTTCTGTATACAGACGAGTAGGGAAAAAAATGCATACTTAATTCTAATTCTGGGTTGAACTAAGGTTCTTTTTGTAGTGTTTTGTATTCATAGTCTCAGTCATTATTGTTTCGGTAAAATAGTCCCATCCCATGACGTGTATATTTTAGTTTCTAACTAAAGCTTGTGTCAAGCTTGATGCAACGAAACAAGATATAAAGAATGGAAAAAAGAAGGGATTATGTGAAACAGGTGGAGAATCCATTAGCCAGCTCTCTTAGTTGTAAAGATAGAAGACCAAGGTCATCAACAGCTTACGGAGACTCAAGATAAAAGTTGTTATGCTTGTTCGCTTGATGAATAAAGAATGAATATATATATATATATATATATATATATATATATATATATATATATATATATATATATATAGAGAGAGAGAGAGAGAGAGAGAGAGAGAGAGAGAGAGAGGGAAAAATGGGAAAATCACACCATTCCCATATACACAAAAGCAAAAGTAATTTCACATCATATCAAGGCTTCTTTATTTAGTCTACAACTTACGTATTCCAAAAAGGATTTAAATGTTGGTTTTCAAGGAAAACGATTTGCTTTTTTGTTCATCTCCTAAAATAATATATTTAGCAAACATACAGGCAGAGCCAGGAAGGGAATTTGAAGTAGGACAGGGCCTATATTAAAGGTAGTATTCTTCCAGCATTCATCTGATAGAAATGAGGAAGTATCCTACAAGATCTTAGAGTGTACAACTACTGATTTCGAAAACCCGATACTTCTCGTTAGGGGTGGACTGATTCCCTGGGCAGGGCAGTGGCACAGATTCAGGAAGGGCGCAATATTAGTTGGTGGAGATTACAGGCAAAATCAATTACAAAATAACTTAAATTCGCTCCTCTCCTGAATTCTGTGCTCCCCTCACACATTTTATCTATAATGTCATTGTGTCTATTTTGGCGAAAATGTCTCATTCTGAATTACTCAAAAATAAACAAACATTCCGGATGTTCATCAGTAAGTCATGGACGTAAGCCTGGTTTTTATACACTGAAAGGCAAGCATTTCTGCAAGAAAGAGACTGTTATGCATTCCGTGGTTACTGGGTTAGAGTAACTGGAGTTGGGAAGAGTGCATTCAAGTGAAGATTGTCCGTAAAGTCATGCAACCCAAACTTTTGTGCATCAGAACTTTTAATCCACACGTGCGAGCGAATGAAATTAAAATCACGCCCAGGGAAGAAAAACCTGTCTTTTTGGATATTTTTGAGATATAAAACGAGGGGTAGGGTTCGACGTTTGTCCGCACGAATCCCAGAAACAGACAAGGATTAAAAAAAAAAAAAAAAAAAAAAAGGCAGAAATTAAAATCAGTTGTGGATTTTTTGTGGACAAGGTAGGCTACTTAGGATGTCTGTATACTTGGTTTCATTTTTTTTAAGACGCGCATTCCTACCTACGCTATTTATTAATATTCCGATTTGTCCCCCCCCCCCCCATACACAAAAAGCCACAACTGCCTTTAATTTCTGATTTTTCATGTTTTGTGCGGAAAAAATCTTCACCCCTGTTTCTGGCGTTCGTAAGGACGAACGTCGAATACCCACCCCACGTTTTATATCTAAAAATATCTACAAAATCAGCCTTCCCTAGTGGAAGTTTCATTACATTCGCACTTATGGTTTAAAAGTTCTAATGCTGATAAGTTAGGAATGATTAAAGGAAGTGAATGATGATGGAAGAATTGGTGGAATAAAAAGTGGGAGGAAACGAGAGTACTCCGAGAAAACCTATGCACACGATGTTGTCTACCACAAACTTACTTGGCCGGGGATCGAACCAGAGATCCCACGCATCAGAGGTAACTACTCTACCACTGTGCCACCGTCCCCTTGCTGATAATTTCAGGTTACTCGACTTTACGGAGATCTTGTAGAATGGGACTATGTAAAATGCATATTAAATTTTAGCTCGCTATCACACCACTTTCTCTGTCAGGCCAGCAGTATTTCAGCCCAATTAATTACCTACGTCGCAGTAACTAAAGTTGTAATCTCGATTCTTGATTTAATATATATTATAATATATTATAAATATTCACGACAAATTATTATTTAAATTGTAAATGATATTCTGCTATTAAAATAATAGTTTTTAAGTTAAAGAAATAAAAATATTTGTCATCATTCCAAATATCAAATCCATAGAGCAATAAAATAACCACTAGAGGCGCAATTGCCGTTGTAAACACGTTGTCCCGTTGCCCTTTCAACCGCACTGGTGTATGGCAAAAGCGCTCTTGGATTTCTGTTTGAAATAATGTTTGTTTGGAGGAAGAAAATTTCAATTTCTTGTGCGGCTTCTCGTTGTGTAGAAAAGTTTTAAAAGAAAAAAATATAGAAAGTTTTACGCTTAAGTTACATATATCTTTAGATATCGGAGCTATTGTTGTGGCCCACTTACTGGTTCCTCTCACTGCAATGACTGCTCAATTGCCTTAAAAAGTAAAGTTCATATTATTTTAATCACATAATCATATTTTAATCATATAGCTCTCTTGAAAACTTCAAAGCTCGTGCCAAATAAACTGTGGTGGACAAACACCACGTGCGTGTTTTTTCTTGAGGTTTTCTCGTTTCCTCCCACTTTATTCATTCTACCATTTCATTAATTTCTCATCATCATCGTCTCCTTTAGCCCAGCCGGCATAACCAAGGAACGTAAAACTGAAAGATTTCGTTTCATATAATTTATCCTCATATTGAATTTGGACCTCCGAAAAGCTTTGACCTTTCGAAATAAATTCCTGTGTATGTCCCTGGCGTCAGTAGCCACGTTAAGCTCACAGGAAGTGTAAGAAAGGCCACAAATTGAATGTATGTTGCAGAAAGGAATATGCTTAATACAGCGATTATTGTTTATTATTAATTAAATCATTTAGTGCGTTTTTTTAATATACACAGGACATCGCAAAGTGATTGAATTCGTAAATTGACGCATCGGTGTGCTACAGTTTAATCTTTGCTGTCATCTTCTATTTTACTCCAGTTGACCTAGATAAAACCAAGCAGTAGCATAATGTTTTATTGAAGTGTAATATATAAGTAAAATATATCTATGCTTTAATCATGCTGCATAAAAATAATACGTACTAAAAGTATGTATCAAACAGCGTCCTTAATATATATGTATTTTAATTGATTGATTAATTGGACTTGAACTCTTTTTCAGCTCCGAAGCTGTATGAGATGGGACCTACATCTCAGTGGAATCCAAACCACTACTCATTTTTATACTGGAGGGAAGCGCTCCACCATGAATTAAAGCCGTAACCAAACGCTTTAGTTCCCTCATGCCTATATGCTTATCATATGCGTCTTTGGCGTAGGACACCTGGATTAGATTCTTAGTAAGAGCTCACGTAATTCGGATCCCACCTTAAGCTGTAGGTTCACGTCTCATAGCAGTGTGAAGTTTCTCACACTCCAATTTAATTTTCTAATCACTTCTTTATATTTTTCGAAACAAATTTTTTTCCTTCTAAATAATGAATAACAAATGAAAACCAAACCACTGTCTTGTGTTTTGAATAGAAATTTGAAAATAGAGGGTTAATGTGAAGTTGAGATTCAACTTTATTTTCTAAATGTATTTTATGTTTTTGGAAACAAACGTTTTTTTCTTCCTCTTCTTCTTCAAAACAATCAATAACACAAGAAAGCAAAGAATTGACTTCAGTTTTGAAACGAATTTTGAAAGTAGTAATCAGTTCGATGTTGGTCAGACCCCACTTACTTTTGTAATTATCTATTTTTTGTTTCCTGGAACGAACGATTTTTTCTTCAAAACCATCAATAAGAAACGGGAAACAAATTATTGATTTTGACTTTGAATCGAAATTTGAATTTGATGGTACACAAACAATTTTATTTTGTAAATATCTCTTTATGTTTTTCGAAACGAAGGATTTTCTTTTCAAAATAATCAATATCAAACGAAAAGCAAACGATTGGCATGCTTTTGAATCGAAATTTCAGATACGAAAAACGTGTGAACATTATTTTGTAAATATCTCATTATGTTCTGCGTAAGGAAAGATTTTATTTTTCAAAACATTCAATAACGAACAATTGGCTTCAAATTAAAATTTGAAAGTAGGAGCCAGTGTAAAGTTAGCCCCCATTTTTATTTTGTAAATATCTCTTTACTTTTTCGAAATAAACGAATTTGTTTCAAAACAATCAATAACAAACGATTGGCTTGGTTTCTTGAATCGAAATTGGAAAGTGGGGGCAGTGTAAAGTCGCCCGACTCAATTTTATTTTGTAAATATCTCTTTAATTTTTTAATGTTAACTGACTGATCAAACATTTCTCAGTAACTTAAACATTTTCTACTTAATTCAACAAAACAGGGACACAAATACTTAAATATCGAGGACATTTAAAATTTCAACTAAACTCTCCCACCAGGATTCGAATCCTGGACCACCTACACTAAAGGTGTACACGCTAGTCACTAGACCAGTGGGAACGGCTAGTTTTGAATGGTACAAAACAATAACTTCATGTAAAGACAGAGTATTTGTATTTTGATTTGATGTAAATTTTTTCATTTAAAAACTTTTAATTCTCAAACCAATGTTGCCATTTTCTTTACTTCGTTATAGCTTAAAAACAGTTCAAATTTCGAATCAAATTTTAGTGTTCGGCATCTGGAATTTTCTAAATTAGAACCATTTGAATTACAAGGTACCCTGTACCTCAGTTTGATTATTAAATTACTTCTGATATTATCAAAACGAAATCTTTTCGAGTGATCTTCATATCGTTTTGTAGAACTAAACATGTATATTTTATCCAACCTGTAGTTTAAATACTCCCTTCATTCTATTATTATTATTATTATTATTATTATTATTATTATTATTATTATTATTATTATTATTATTATTATTATTATTACTTTGAAGTAGGTATAAGTTATCTTTATGTCTCAAAGATGTTGTAAACTTCAATGTTTCTTGCTTCAAAGCAGAAATGATAATTGGTGAAAATTTAATTTCAATTTGCCTTAATTAAGTTAATCTAAAATACGAGGGTCGTTCAATTAATTCTTAGAAAATCCGAAAGATGACACTCGTATTATCGAAAAAAGGTTTGCCTTTAGTAAGCGTCATTCCTTACTAGACTGTTGTTAAAGGTTAAACTATATCCGTCACGTGGCTTTATTGTTATAGTTGATTAAATAAACAAATTTATTTAGAAAAATGGAAAGAAGTGAGTTTCGTGCTGTTATTAAACACTTCTATTTAAAAGCTTTAACACCGAAAGAGATCAAAGCCGAGTTGGATTAAATTCATGGCGCATCTGTTCCTGTTTGCGACTGTTTACAACTGAGTAAATGAGTTTAAACGTGGCTATATATCCAGTGGCGGCGATTTTACGTCAAAAGTGGGGGGGAAGACATGATCTGAATATTTGTATATCAGTGTTAGTTTTCCTGGTTGTTTCTAACACATTAGTTGACGAAAGGTTGTATAACTAATAGGATACTATCTTTTTCAGTTAAAATATGTATATCGTATTTCAGATTTTATTAAGTAAATTAACAAGAGCAACGCAAGTAGGTACTAGTCCTTTGTACTCTTAAACAACGAAAGTGTAAGAAGGGATTTGATTCCTTGCTCATGAACATCTTAAAATTCTATCTGGATAATTGTGTGATCAGATTATTTAATAACAAATTTACAAAATAAATAAATAGAAAGGATAATAATAATCATAGTAATGAATAATGAGGCTTGTTTTGTAGAAGTTACATTGAAACTGGGGAACTGAACAACTTATATTTTTAATTCTACACATGGCATTAAATGTATGTTACTACTCTAGAAAATGAAAGACACTAAATACTACAAGCAGTTACAAGTTAAATACTACGACATTTAAAGAAATGCGCAATTGCAATATTAATTGCTTTGAATTGCAATTAAAACGCAATTTCTGTAGCTTTCTTAACTCCACGGGAAGACAAATAACCAATACGTACTTACGCAACGGCAAATATTAAATGGCACCATTTTTTCTGTGAGCCAGTAATACGTACAAAAACTTTATATTTCGAAATGAAACTATATACATTAAGGGGTCACTTCAAAAAAGTGGGGGGCAACTGCCCCCTCTTGCCCCCACGAATCGCCACCCCTGTGTATATCCACAAATCATGAACATCGTTCGGGACGTCCAGTGACTTCCTCCGAAATGATTGACAAAAGCAATGATACGGTTTTGGCTGATCGGTGAATCAAAGTGCCCGTTGAGGCCACAGGCATATCACATGGTAGAGTGTTTTTGATTTTGCACGAAAAATTGGGTTTGAGAACATCTGGGTGCCGCGTTTGTTGTCAGTGGAGAATAAATGCAATCGCGTGATCGATTCGGAGGTTGGTTTTGCGCTATTTTGTCGCAATCCCGACGAGTTTCTGCGTCGATAGATAATAGTGAACGAGACAGAAATACACTACTGCACTCCAGAAACAAAGGAACAGTCGAAACAATGTTTTTTTAAAGGCGATCCAGCTCCGAAGAAGGCGGAGACGGTGAAGTTGGCCGACAAGGTGATGGCCACAGTTTTTTTGAGATGTACGCGGAATCATTTACATATATTGCTTGAAAAAAGAATAAACGATAAATGGAGAGTATTATACGTCGTTTTTGTACCGGTTGAGAGAAGAAATCAAGAAAAAAGTCCTCATTTGCCAAGCAAAAAAACCTCTTCCATCAAGAACATGCACGGGTGCACACCTGTGCAATTGCAAAGGCGAAAATTGTGGAATTAAAATTAGAATTATTACAACATCTACCGTATTCACAATATTTGGCCCCAGTGACTTTTGTTTTATTTTCAAATGTGAAAAATGGCTCCGCGGAAAATTATTCAGGTCGAACGGGGAGGTCATCGCCCAAGTAAATACCTATTTTGAGGACTTTCCGAAATCCTACTTTCTGGACGGCTTAAAAATGGAGAAACGCTGGGAGCTAAAAAGAGATTATGTTGAAAAATAAAATTACCCAAAATGATCTTTTTCTAAGGACTTATTGAACGACCCTCGTAATAATATCAAGGTATCGCTGAAGCGTAATTAAACTCTTACATAACAAATTTTTACATTTCCTACCTAAGCTCTTAAGTTTTACAAAATCAAAGCGATGTTATATCAGCTAATTACACTGGTTTGTTCTTACTTTCTCTACAAACATTATTCATTCGTCTTTGTTGGTGATTCTTCGTATTGTAGTATACTAAAGAGGTAAGATATATTTCCAAGCTGTCATTAAAAAGAAAAAAGAAAAAGAAAAAAAGGTACTACTGTGCAAGTCTACCAGAAGTGAACACTGAAATTGATTCTTAGGTTTAAGAAGGGAGGGGGGTGAAAGAAAGCAAAAAAGAAAATTTGAAGTTAATTGAGTAGAGACGTAGGTGGTTTGAAGGAATAAAAATCTCCACCCAAGTCACGTGACTCGTTCTACTACTTGGAAACACCACTCTATTGCACAGATACCTTCTCCCTTGGTTTGACACGCTCCTGTTCTGAATCTCAATGTCAGATTTCCCGCCTACACCATGACTGAACCTAGCTGACCGACGACGGACCACCTGTGATCTTAGTACTTTTTAACTATGAACACTTATATTGAAACAGGCATGGCAGTTAATGTAATGAATCCCGCAAATATAAAGAGGAATGATATTATACAAAATTATTTGTTAGAGACCTAAACCGGCGATTAATTGTACATATTAGCTAGCTATATTTCTAGAACTAATTGACAGAAAGAAAACAAAACAAAAATTGAAAGCATTCGGAAAACGAAATCGAGTAACTTGTTACTTGGTGTTCTCTCTCTTTACCTTTTGCCATGTTTAAGTTACTTTTAAGAGGTATTGCGTGGTATTCTTTTAATTTGTTTTGGACTTTTCCTTCCCAAATCTTTTCATTATGAATATTGTTGTTTGTTCCGCGTTGTCAGCAAATATAACGGAAGTGCTATGAGACGTGCCCTATTGTTTAAGATGGAATCCGAACAACCGTAACGCGTACAAATTTCAATGCTTTCCCAGTGAGGATCGAAACGGGACTCCATCGAATATAATATAGTCTATTTACCTGTAGGCTACATTATGTATATGTATGTCCAGTGGCGCATGCAAGTGGGATTAAAACTCAGCACCTTGAGCAAAGTATTATGCAATAATAAATATTTACTAAGACCTATATAAATCACGCTTGTACTGAAAGGAAATTTTGAACCCCCATTTATGAAATTCTGCACACGCCCCTGTGTATGTACTCGACTTTATCAAGTATTCATTGAATGACAAAGACTCTAGTTCTTAAGATATCAGTTTATAAATCCGTTGTAAAGAACTTTTTTTAAATACTCTGCACCCAAACTGACAGTTCCAAGCATGATAGTGGTCTCTTGTACGGTATGTTTGGTGTAAGACAGTACATCAGTCATAATTGTATAATCATAACATGTTACCTGTCATTTCTATGGCACAATATTCATTTATTGTTTTATGGTTAGTAAGGAATATCCCGTCAAAATCGACTCAGAAATTTACTTTTATTGGAAATAGTTAAAACTGACATAAAAGTTAAAAAAAAAAATCCTAGAGCACGTTATGAACAATTGTATTTGTGGAGTTTGTGTCAACGGCATCCTTTTTATATTGTGAATAATAATAATAATAATAATAATAATAATAATAATAATAATATAGTAAGTAAAAAGAAGGAAATTGCTCTATACAAATTCTCACGCAGCTACTGCCTTCGTAATTGCCTCTTAAACTAAAAACGAGTGCTACTGGGAATTAAAGCTAAGACCTTAAGTTTGAGGTGGATGCGATACCAACTACTCCTGAATGCTTAATGGACACTAATAAAAGTCAAGTGTTATTTACTTATTTAATCTTGTATAATGCGAAAGTATTTAATTAAATGCATAATCCAATGCATATGGGTCTAAATGCAATTGATTAATACATTGTATATTTGTGTTTGTTTGTATGTGCGTATCAAAAATTAAAGCTAAATATATTCTTGTTTTAAGATTTCGATTAATGTTTCCTTTCTATCTTTAATCAGTTTAAGCTAAAAGTTCTTCAGTTTGCGAATTTTAGTTTCGGAAACACATGACAAAGCAGATATTTTTGCATTAATTGCTTAAATACAAACTGTTAGTTTTTCGACCTGAGTACATTGGGATAGTTGATAAAGTTATTACTGTAGACGCTGAAATTACATTTATCACATTACCAAAATTTCTGGTTTGGAACTTATTTTTACACTGACACTTATTTGTGGAATTGATTTCTGCACTTACTACATAATTCAGAGTTTAAGAAAATAAGCACAAATAATGAATACATCTAAAACACGGAAACAGATTTTATCGCTGGATACATACATGTATATACAATGTTTGTGTAGAAATATACAGGGGTCATTGTCCCATCTTGTCCAGTTTCCCATGCCGCCATCCTGTTCCGCATGGACTTGTCTGCAAGTTCTACCTTTTCTTCATTTTAATCTCTCTTTCTCTCTTCCTTTCTTGCCTTGCGAAAATTTACTTGCTCTAATGGTTATATTTGTTATTTTATTTTTCATAATCACCTTTTCTTTGAACAGGTTTGACAAATAAACATGAAATACTATCTTGATATTTTGGGAGAGTGAAAACTGATTTGATTATAGATTAGTTGAAATTAAAATAGTTAATGACGGTTTCTTCTTTTGTAGTTTATTTCTAATTAGGTATCTGTTTAAGTGTGTGATTATTTTCTTGTTTATTTGTTTATAGTTAACAAGATGTATACTTCAAAAAAGATTGGAAATAGATTCGGGATTTTTATCATTACACTTCTATTGTAATGCGTATCCTAAGGGGGAGGGGTTGAAATACTTTCCATAAACCTATAAACCAAGAAGGGACATTTCAGCTGGTATTTGATAATTTTCAGCTGAGAGTGAATTACATTTTACTTTTTGCTTGGTAATATTATTGCATGGTATAATAATAATAATAATAATAATAATAATAATAATAATAATATAAAATGAGGAAATAGTGACTGACTAGACCAATGATTTCCAAGCCATCGATTGCGAGGTACTAGTAGCTTGCAGGGACATTTTCGGTAGATCGCGTTAACGGTCCGGTTGGCTATCCTTGATTTCTCCACTAAGCTTACGCTAACGACAGGGGGCGCTGACGACAACAACTGCTTGTTTCTTCCGCGCAACTGCCATTATCAGCCCCATCACACAGTTGATTGTGTACGCGTGGGGTTGTGCATGTTATGTTTGACATTGTAATAATATTAGACATTTACTAACTTGGACAGTTTGATTTCATATTTACCAGAAATGTAAGTTTATAGGCAATAAACAAATATAAGATTTTTTTAAAGGTTGGTAGTTCTTTTGGTTGGTAGCTCACAGCAGGATTTTAAAACGGTACGGTAGCTCAGAAGCTTTAGAAGTTTAGCGACCACTGAACTAAACGGAAGTCCAGTCAAAAAGTATTTTCTATTGCTGTTTAAATTTTACGGGCCATATGCAGAGTCTTTTTGGCATTTGATTAGCGTCATACTAAAGACCTGACTACTGCAGGAAACATATGTTAGTCGAACTCTTTAGTATGGCACTAATCACAAGTCAGAACGACTCTGCATTAGTCCCTGCATGTCTTCATGAACGTTGATTTTACTCCCTTTGACCGCTTATTCTTGATGGATTGCAAGCCTAAATAGTAAAGTTATGTGGGAAGGTTGGAGGAACCTACATACCGAGTTTCATTACAATAGAATTAGTTTTACAAGAGTTATCGTGGAACAGAGACACATTCGAATGGTAGAAGCTCGCTACAATTACCAAAATTATTTATTTTTGTTGGTGCTACTTTGTTGTTGTTGCAGGCTAACTTATTTACCATTGAAGTAACTTATAATGCAAAATGCAAATGCTCTTTGGTTATGTTTGGAGGGGTTATGAAAATGTGGGAAATGTAAATCGAGGTATAAAGTTTATATTCAATCTGTCAGTTACATTGTACAGCGGTTGCGCATAACTCAGCAGCTTCGAAATAATAATTCATTATCACACTCCCTGAATTAATTGCATGTTAGTAGATTATAAGGCGTCAACTTATTGCCGTAATGAATTCTTCCATCTCTTTTTTAATGACCAACGCTTCAGCCACAAGCATGTAATAACAGTAAAATTTACTACCTTTTAATGCAATATTTAAAAAGACATTGAAATTCGTTTTATTTTTTCTTTTCTACATGTCAATGGGAAATCCGAAAACTTATGTTTGGTATCAGTAGAAGTAAATATGTAAATAGTAAATATCTACACTGAAAATTGTGCATCTGTTTTTCCCATAACAATCATAGTTGTTGCATACTTATTTTGTAAGTATTCGTATGTAATAATGGGAAACTCCCCATTAGCTCTTCACCCCTTGATTGACTAATGAAAGATAAATTTTTAACAGGTCTATATCGTAACTTGATTTGAAACACATTAAATGAAACTACATTACATTACTACATTAATTGAAAAAAATTCCTTTTTAAATACAAAAAGCCACTTCAAATTTTATTTACCTCAGCAACGATTCGTAATTTTGCAAGAAAGAGGAAGAACAATCATTTTATGTTTATTTTATTTCATTATTTTAAGCAAAACTTAGTTTACAATGTTACAAAATTGTAAAATTAAAAATAATTAATTTGATCAAATTTAAACGTAATTACTTATAGGAAACTTCGAAACAAATAAGCAAGTGTCTTCCGCACTACCTATTTCTAGTTGGAACGAACGACTGCAGTCTAATGTGTGCCGTTCGAAAAGTCTTATTTAACATACTGTTCAGAAATTGAAGAAAAACAGTCAATTAGGTGCATACTTCAGGCACTTGGCCGAATTCAGGCAAAAAAAAAAAATCAGTTGAAGAAATTTTGACATGTGTATTTTCTTGCCATAGTACCAGGATCACTAATATTATGGAGTTAGTTTTTCACTTAATAAATACAATAATTTAACTCACTAATCAATTCACACGAAAATCCAATTAGAAATTGGGGTAGAAACATTTGTTTGAAATTTTTTGCACTTTACACACATTGCATACAAATGAGCGTGATATTTTGGAAGACAGCATTTTTCATTACTTTTTAATTATAATTTGTAATTTATAATTAAAGGGATAGAACTCTGAAGTAGAGTGCCTTTATTTGATATAGGTGATCTCAGCTAAATATCAAGTCTCCTAGGTGTGCACTGAAAAAATGAAATGAAATTAAATCTTTTGAGTTTTACGTCCCACGATTATGGAGACTAGGCTGAAGGAGACAGTGATGCTGAGAAATGAATGAAGTGGTGGAATGAAGAAAGTGGGAGGAAACGGGAAAACCCCGAGGAAACCCACGCACACGGTGTTTGTCCACCACGAAGTTAACTTGGCGCGAGCTGGGATCGAACCAGGGACCCCATACAACAGAGGAGAACGCTCTACCACTAAGCCACCGTGGTATCGGTATCGCTACTCGTATAATCAAAAGTTCTGTGGACTTCATGTTATCGTCAGGGATTACCTGGTTTCCATAAAGTTTCTTGTCGATAAATGCTAAAACAACTGCATTTTGACCAAAAATCAGCATCAATTTGGTCTAGAGAAGTTGGCTAAGTACACACGTAAATCTAAAGATTTTATAAACTCTATTTTTATAAACAATGATATACAATATAATAGGTATATCTAAGAAGCTTTGTACAAAACTGTCTAGGGGTAAATTTATGGTAATAGTATTCTAGGACCACATGGGTATCATGTATATTGATTTCTTGAAAAAGGGAGAAACTGTAAATGCTTAGTAAGGAACTACTTTCTCAGTAAGGAAGACCACACATAAGAAGTATAAAGGATGTCTACGAAAAGTGTCATCTTCTGAAACGACAAATAGAGATCACATATGGCCACCAGAATTGTGTAGTTATTAACAAACTATATGAGAGGTCCAACCATATCCTCTTTATAGTCCTGATTTAGCTCCAAGTGATTTTCGTATTTTTCAAGTAGCATTTTGGAGGACAAGTGTTCTGTACCGAGGAAGAAGTAATTTAAGTGGTTCTCTAATGGTTCAGGGACTAACTAACAGAGCTCTACACTGTCCTAGGTAGCCACAAGAGTGCCATGAGTTCATGACAGAAAATGTGTAATTGACACTTTAGAGACTCAAGAAAATATGGGTCATATTATTGGAAATGAAAAGTCCAGAAACTAAATTTGATGTCTTTAACCTTAAGAGATTCCGAGTTATGAACTTCTATTATAATACCGATAATTGTAATCCTCGCCCCTTTTTCCTTCTCATCCCTTTTGAGTCAAATAAAAGAAAACGCTGAAACACGTATCTTATTATTTCAAATGAGAAGTCCAAATAACAAATTTCATCTCTATAATGGTCAGAAGGCATCTCTTCCAGAAGCTATTCTGTCCAGTTTTTCTACACTAGATTATCATAGCATGAAAATCCATATCCCACATATATAACCTAACAATCAATGTAAGCGTTCATTATTTTGATACACGATCTTAATGCAATCACTGACATCGTAACCGAAACACGCTTCTCGACAGTCGCCATTTTTTTTTTTTTTTTTAAGCCTCTGGAATCGCTCTTCTGCTACCTAGTATGGAAGTAAAATTATAATTCTTTGTATCTGTCAAACACTTTAAGTCTCCTATATTTGTGGATTCTCTCTTTACTTCCCAATTCTAAATTATCGTCGTTCTCAATCCGAACGCTATATCCACCCATATCTTCTACTACTTGATTTAGTCTTAACCATTCACCATCAGTCATCATTCTACTTATTTCATAACTTTCCATATTTCATACTTATTTCTTCTAGCACACTCCTTCATAACCTCATTTACAAGTATGGCGGCTAATAATGCATAAAACACTTTCAAACCACGTATTCCAGGTTTTCATTTTTGTAATTACATTTTCTACAGATAACATTAGTTCCCTGCTTGACTCTAGTTATGGCAACTCTGAGGCCGAACATATTGATTCTAAGGTTAAGAGATTCTATAAATCGATTTTCGTTCATTAAATTTCCATCACAGAGAAATTTATTGGAAGTAACTGACCCCTTGAAATACGTAAATTCTTTTCCTTGAGATTCTTGAAGTGATCACTCTCGAAACACCGTATATTTTTCTTAGTCCTTAACTCGCAGTTGTTCTTCTAGGGTAACTATTCCCTTAATTTCTATGTGATTCATTCCCAAGTTTCTTAACTGAATCATCAAGTTTTGCTTCTATTGCCAATTGGCGCGTTCAAAGGACGAGGAATTCTAGTCCAATTACCGAAGTTGTGAGAGAAAGCGACAAAGTTTGTACATCCGTTTAAATACATGGTAAAGTGAACACTTGTTTTTACGTTGTAAGGGTTATTTACAATATCTGGACATGAATCTTTTAAGCACTGGTAGGAGCTTCATGTATAGATCTCAAATATGAAATATGTCCGAAATGATCAAAATTGGAATTGAATCGATGGCGCACTGAACTTACCATTTCTTTAATAACACTATCTTTATTAGTCATCGATGATAGTTGTAGCCAATTTCGTGATATACCACGTATGACTACATTCAATACACATGGAATAGCCAGACCGCCATTTCTTTTCCTGGAGTATATTATACCATTCGTAATAGAAGTCGAAAGATGTAAAATCTTCCTTACAAATTAATAAATAAATAAAAATGTGTATCTAATGATTCCGACACTACTTTACTTACTTATGAGACCGTTCAGCTATTATAAACTCGGTAGCAAGTAAGGTATTAATAAAGTAATATCCTATTTTGGTTTAAGCGAGGTTTAATTTTATCGAGTCAACAGTAATTCCAAACACTTCTCAGTGAGATGAGCATATCTACCTCTATGAATGATGAAATAACAGCCGAAATATTTAAACTCCTCGTCCATGTCAAGAAGTTTGATTCGTTCCTCTTCTATCTTGTCTTCTAAATCCTTTATAACTCATGATTTACCCTTTGCCACAATCTGGAAGGTTGAAAACTTCTTTACTGATAACTGCATATCTAGATTATCCAGGAAATCCTGGGCACAATTTAATACCTCTTATAAATACATCGGAGAATCAAATGCTTATAACAGTTCGTCGGCATATGCCAAAACTTTGACCTTCAAGTCTTCGATCTTAAAATCGTTGGCAAAGATTCTAATCTATAGAGGAGTTTATCCATTACGATGTGAAATAGTTTGGAGCTAAGCGGATTGCCTTGCTTGACCCATTTCTCAAAATTACCAACTGCATTCCATGATCCTCGATGTCGGTACGATTATTCATATACAAATTCCTGATGACCTCTACTAGTTCGTGTCGAATTCCTCGAGTTATCAATGTTTTTATAATAACTTCATGTAGTACCAAGTTGAAGGCTTTACGGAGGTCCGGAATACAGAACGATCCACTTACTTTCTTCCTCCCCTTACTCCATCTAGTAAGAAGCAGTTAGATTATGTGTTTTGCTTTTTTTCTGAAATCTGTTCTGAGACGGGAATGTTCCATCGTCTTGTAATCTATTAACTAAAATACCAGTGAAAGTTCGTATAGGTAATAATCCTATTGTAATCGTTCTCCAATTTTCCGGTGAATTAAGATTGCGCTCCTGTTTCGGAATACGTACTGTCCTATTCTATCTCCATCCTTTCGGAATAATTTCACTGTTCAAAATAAAATTGAAGAATTTGGCGAAAATTCTATATTTAACCTCATCCACCACGCTCTCACGCTTTAATTTGTCTAAACCTGGGGTTATATCGTTTCTAATGCGTTGAATACACCTCTTTACCCCTTCCCGCGTTATTATATTGCATATCTGAATTATTCCCTTTAATTTTATCTTTAAATTCTACTAAACATTTGGCCTCTCCTGAAATTTTCTTACTAATGTGCTAGCAGAGGTTTCGTCATTCATGCGTCCATCTACCCTTACCCCGGTTATACATTTCTCCAATTTACGAGGGTCCGTAGGAAACAATTCGTGACTTTGAGTACATCCTACTCACTCTTGCTCCATAACTTCTATTATTAGTATTTCATGTCCTATTCTCTTACTAAGAGAAGCTACACAGAATCAATTCATCGATCCTATCTATATTCCTTTGATCTATAGCACTTAAATTATAAATAAAATAATCTATCTTATCTAACGAGGGAAGGGCGCGATGTCACTCAGAGACAAATGCACCAAATTTGGTGTAGGAGTAGGTAATGGGAATAGAAAAGAACGTGTAGAAGCATTCGTTTCGCAGGCGTTCGGAATCAGAAATACTGGACCCTACAGTTCTGAAGAAGTATGGTCTGTCAATCAGATATTGATGGGACGGGGCCTTTGCTCGCTGTTGCGGTCAATGCAGAAGTTAAATAAAGTAGAATGAAAACAGAAAAAAATGTGCTGAACAGAAAATGTGCCAATGTCCGCCCTCATTCTCACCAGGCGAATGCCGAATCTATCAACTGCCCTGCCCTTGGCGTTACCAACTGATTAGGCATCATTAGTTAGCTTAATGTAATTATATTAGAAAGTAAAGAAAATACATACAGAAATTAATCATGGGCATCACCCGAAATTTTCCGGAGAAGGGGTCGAAATGAAGTTGATGTATTTCTTCTCATTATAAGATGCTGTCAGTACGCACGTATTTAATGTTGAACCCACCAATATTAACTTATTTCATTTGTACGGGTGTTTGATATCTACGACGTGGCGCCCGCCAAAATTAAAGAATTGTGTGATTGTGAGGCGAATTTAAATGCGTATATATATTTCAGTATTAGTGATGTTTAAAATAGGAACGACTGTGGACGGCCACAACAAAAATGATCGTTTGAATACATCCAAGACTGTTCATTAACTTAACTATGTTAACGCAAAGGATAAAGGAAATACTGTGAAACCCCTACACTTGGACACCTTTCGTCGGAACCAGAAAATCTCCTATTGATTTCTGTGTATTAGAAACCCCTGTAACCTGGATACCTCTCTTTCTTGCGTCTTGGACACACACATTTGAAACTAAGTTGGACACCTAAAAGATACATCACACAGGTAATAGAGAATTAATGAACTGTTGACAAAAGGTTATCCTTTGATAATTCGCGAGATAGATTGCTGGAATTTCGAGAAGAGATGGTGGGTGAGGGAGAACAGATGACCTATTTTCGTGAGAAAACAATAAAATTTCGAGAACAGGTAGAGTGGTCACTAATACATTCCTTATTCTGTACAAACTAAACATTATAGTTTTGTCTGTGGTGTGATCAACGTCAGAAGACGTTTGAAGTTGTAAAAGTGAGTAAGCGGAAGCTGAACGAACTGACACTAAATGAAAAGAAAAAGGTAATCGATCGCTTGAATAACGGTGACTGCTGTAGGAAATTAGCAGATGAATTTCGGGTTTCAAAATCGACAATATCGAACATTAAGAGAAACAAAAACGTTATTGTAAAATCATGGGAACAAAATTGTAGCACTCGAAGGGAATGGTACGTAAAATAGCACACGAAGTGAATGATATGGTGATCAATTTTTTCGTCTTTGTCGCGCAGAAAATATCTCTGCAAGTGGAACATCTTAGTGAACTGCTAAGATACGTATGTACACTCATGTCCAAAATTATTGTCGTATGTCTATAAATGTGTCGTTGTAGGAATATAATTTGATAACGAATTCGCCCGGTATTTCTTATAATGTTAGTATATGTATAATCGGAAAAGACATGTATGTGGTAAATTTCATGTCAAAAGTGCAGTAAATAAGAACAATAAAACGAAAATAAAACTTTCTGTCCATTTAGCAACATTTTGTTTTACTTATTCTAATTTTCGTATTTATGATTTTTTCCTGTGAAATTTACCACAAATATAAATTTCCTGATTATACACATAGTATCAATATTAAAAGTACCCTGCAAAATCATAATCAAATTATATTCTTACAAGAAGACAGTTATAGATATGCGACAATCATTTTGGACATGAGTGTACATTATGAACTGCATTGTGCCCTATATTATATTGCACAGTTCAATTCAAGATATGTTTCTACATGAAGATACTTTAAGAATATTCAGCTTACAGTATATCGTATTGATGCATGCAGTTGTGTAAGATGCTTTTCCTCTAACATAGCCATGATATAAACCTCTACCCCTTTGTCTTGGACACCCCTCTAACTTTGACAGCTTTCGAAGGAACGGCAGGTTTCCAACTTAGAGGGGTTTCACTGTATTTGAATTTGGTCTACTCACCACTAGAAAGCAGCAAAATGTATTGGACAAAACCAGTCTCCTAACAACTGCGTTCAGAACTAGAAATATAACTCACGTATGTTTCACAAAACTGCACTTTAACAATGTGAACACAAAATGAACATGAGCGTTTCACTTTTATTGCCTAGAACACATGAGACAGACCGTCTTCACTGCCCACACACATGACACGTTCGTAAAGTTAGCTTCCAAATTGGTCTCAACAAAATTAGAAAATACCGTAGTTAACCTTAATATACCGTACAGTGAGTTATATACTGTTTTTTGACATAATGAAAGAGTTGTTAACAGAAGCATTAAAAATATAACAAGCAAACATAGTACCAGGAACTGTATTCAAAAAATAAATATGCTTAAAAAAAACAACACACGTTCAGTCTGAAACAGAGAAGACTACTTTTTTAAAAATTACTCTTTAGAGATATAAGATGGGTAATGATAAGAACAGTTGATTATTTAGTATTCCGGCATTCACCTGGTGAGACTGAGGGCGGACATTAGCGCATTTTCTGTTCAGCTCATCTTTTCTGTTTTCATTCTACTTTATTAAACTTCTTCTGCATTGGCTGCAACAGCGAGCAAAGGCTCCGTCCTGTCAATATCTGATTGACAGGCCATACTTCTCCTGAACTGTAGGGCTCATTATTTCTTATTCTGAACGCCTGCGAAACGAATGCTTCCACGTGTTCTTTTCTATTCTTATTACCTATTCCTACACCAAATTTGGTGCAATTATCTCTGAGTGACATCGCGCCCTTCCTTCGTAAATCTATCTTCATACTACTCTCTGTATGAACATATATGTTTTCATCCGTTATCTGATCAGCTAATAAATCTAATCTGATATCTAAATTCCCTTGTAAATCCAAATCTGTTTAACTGACGTTTCGACTTCCCGATCATCGTCATTTATCTTTTATCTCTATTCATACTAATTTTCTCCCTTTATCTGAGATTCTACTTTTTCTATCGGCCGTATTAAGTATTCATTATCGTCTTCCATATATGACATTCCTGCTCATTCCTTCGCTGTTGCTATACCAACCACTTTATCTCAAACTATTTGTTCATTTCGTTGTCTCTAATTCAAATTTCCTAATTTGTTCACTTCTTGAAATTGAAATTGTGCTACAATATTTTCTAAACCATTCACGTTTCTTTCTTCCTCTGCAAACGTATTCTAATCGCTTTTGCTTCTTGATTCGTCTTCAAGGTCAATTCCTGGATGATCCTATTTTTCTCTATCAGTCTTTCTTGGAAACTTTTGTCCTCTAAATGGAGACAATCTCTCCATTTGTTATTTTCTTGCTTCAAAAACTTTTTCAACCCAATTCTTATATCTTCTTATTAAGCTTCTTAAGTTTATCTTCCCATCCATCACAGATCGCCCTACAACCATTAAATTGCAAGAAAAAATAATTTCTCGCTTTCACAAAACTCTCATTTACCTTCTGGGCCCTATCTAAGACTTTATATAGCCTCTTACTGCTATTATTGCACTCCTCTGTCATTATCTTAATTGTTCATCCATAAGATTGATTGTAGCTTCATTAAACGCAGTTCCTATCTTAAGTTCTTTCTGGGTAGACTGGCTGCTACCCTCTTATCTGGGTAGACTGGCTGCTACCAGTACAGCCCCTCGCTACTTTCTTTTCTGATTTCGCACATTGACGTGCGTCTTTTCTGGCAATTGTTCCGCACTCAGAAAAATTATATTGGTGCCCTCTCGATATTCAATGCAGAGCATAATCAGTTTCTAAGATTTGGATGCTGTCCATTTCTTTCTACCTTAATTCTCCGACTCTTTCAGCCGAACCTTATTCCACACTTTGGGGTGGGAACGGATTATATGCTCACTGTATCCAAACAAGGTGGTAAAAGTGTTTACACAGAAAGTGCAAGATTGTCGAAGTGGTCCTTCCCACTCTGTGCACTTGTGATTATGACAAAACATTGCTTTGTACTTTGTAAAGATCTTATCACAAGACCTACACTTATAAATCCCTGTGATTTCTTCCCACGTCTTTTGAAAATCAACATTGGATGAGAATTCCATCTGAAGGTATTCTTACAGCGCCTGCCCTATAAAGACTTCTTGTATTGCATGTTCCAAATCTTATGTCCATTTTACTTAGCTAAAGTCGTGCCAAGGTTCCAGTCTTGGTTCGAGACTTCTGTGAATGTTTCTGAACAAGTGTATTTTTCTACAGGATGACGTTGTTAGACTCACGCCAAACCCCCAAGCTAGAGGACCACCCTTTGTCGTCTGTCCGCAACTGCTTATTCAGTATATTCTCAGCTAGCCCCTTTATCTAAAGGCCTTCTCCTCGATCCGCAACCTGAGGGCGTGCCATGCCGTGGTGACAGGAACCCAATAAAAATTATTAAGCCTTTAGAATTCAAAATGGAGAATACTTTATTGTTATTTGAAAATAATATTATGAAACCGCATATACACAATTTTATTCCACAACCTTCTGTCATTTGTCCGGCAACACCATAATCCTATCACTATAGAACTTCTGTGGTTTCTGGTGAAAAAATTTGTGACAGATGGTTCTCACAGGTCTTTTGAAATTAACATAATATCACTTAAAAGCTGTGCAGAGACCAAAAACAAATGATGATATGACGGTGTCAGATCTGAGTTATTCGATTGATGCATTAAAACCTCTCAGCGTTAAAGATGTATGCAGTCTGCCGTTGTCAGCGTGGTACACATCTTTTCTGTTGACCAGTTCCGGCCATTTCTTTAGACTTGTTATGAGCATTTACACTAGCTGTGAACAGTACAGATCCGAGTCCATCGTTCTGCTCATTGGCAACAGCTCGTGATACACGATACCCTTCCAATCCCACCAAACGACCGTCTGGATGTTAGTGTGAACTTTGCTACAGACTGTGGAGCTTCTGCTCACTTCAACCACCATCTTTTTTGCACGTTGTTGTCATAAATTATCCAATTTTCATCATCTGTGATCAAGTGCTTCGGAAATGGCTCGAGTTCGTTACGTTTCAGTAGAGATTCGCAGACATAATGAATGGATCAAGTAAATGTTTTTGAGTCAGATCATGTGGTACTCAAACGTCGAGATTATTTTTGTAGACAGCTTTCTCCAAATTGTTTGATACTCTTTGGCGATCGATGTTTAGGTCATTGGCAATTTTATGACAGCTTACATGTTGGTCTTGTTGGTCGACTTTTTCCAGATATTATCCACTTTTTATGTAATTGGTCGCTCATTGCGAGAAGGATCTTGGACAACAAAATTTCCAGAACGAATGCGACTGAATCATCGTTTGGCTAACGACATCTCATGCTTAAAAGACTCATCACTTTTTACACTACCTGATATTGTCGTAAGGAAACAGCCTTCGCAATAGCATGCTGCAAAATAACCATCTATAACATACGAAAGGCAAAAATGTAACACAGCCAAGAGAATATAATTCGTGTAAAGTCAATCCAAAACTCGAGACAATTATCTTGTAGTGAGGTCATGCATTCTCTAATTCGAAGTATAATCCATCGTATGTTCCCAAAAATACACCTCCTAATCAAAAATTGTCGTGCGTATCACCAATTATAATGAAACTGTCGAATTTTACAAAATCCACTTTACGTTCTGAGAGTAATTTCCAGCTATTGTACTCACTCGCACGGACAGAACCACGGCAGCGTTGTGCTCTATAATAGCTATACTGCATTCTTGTCCTAGGGAGATTTTTAATTGAATTCGAATTTTCATTCTCCCTTCATAAACAGTGGTGTTAGGAGAGTATGAACCACCTGAGGAGTGAAGACCAGACTAGCAATAGATGCCTGTCCACTCATAGCTTCTGCTTTAATTTCCTATTCGTATCATTATGGTGCAAATGATTGTGCGAGGAGGATGTTGGAATTTCAAGAGGAAAAATGAAACCATGGAAAAAAAAAAAAGAATGAAATCCCCACGCAAAGTATTTCGGTCTGATGCTAGAAAAAATATGTGTTTAAATTCTATTGAGGATAAAAAGGATAACCCCTTTTCGCATGAAATAAGACAACAGGAAGAATTACACATTATATTATGCTGTTTTTGTTTTCTCAGCATTGAAACTACGATAGATGTGTTGAGATGTAGATGTGATAACCGAATAATACATAAAAGGAATAATTGGTTTAAATAGGGAACCAGATGGCGAAATGATTCCAATCGTTCTCAACTTCATTACATTGATTGTTCTTTATGATTACTGATTTGATACGAAAAACTATAAATACAAACTTTTGTTCTAAGTATAGCGTATTATGCAGTACATAGAATTTGGGATTGACTTATTTTAAATCAACAGTCGATTTACAATAATGACAGCAGGTTAGTTGAAGCAACATTTTTCTTTGCTCCAAATATCACTGTACCTTACGTAGAATATAAACAAATCAATACTGTTAATAATTTATGTCCCATACGTACTAACTTCAGATACATATCGAGCTTCATTAACATCAGATAAATTTTGTCACAACTATCGTTGAACATGCGGACAGGCGAATAGCACATAAATGCCAATTGATTTGAATGCAAACAGCTTGCTTAGGCTCGCTTCAATTAATATTCTTCCATTTTCTTACCATGGGCATTCCTCTGAGTACTAGGTTCCTAAGGATGGCCATAGCTAATTCTTCAATATGTCTATCTTGTTCGTTAATTTACCTTTCCATCCAGGTGGAGCACTCGTTTTCTTGGTTGTATATCTTTAATAATATCGGATAAATGTGATAGGACATATTTAGAGCGGTAATTAATTGTTTATGAACATTATTTTAATAAAATGGCTTGTAAACTCTAGAACTTTAGAAACAAACAATCACATATGTTATTCGTGAGTAACAAGTCCTAAGAAAACGAGTTAATGTCCTGACATATTTCAATATATTTTAAACCTGGCTTCCTTCTCTATGGATGCTCAACGGGCTGCATTACCGACACCTTTCGGACAATGGTCCTCAGGAAAGAAAAACAGGATTTGAATAACAAATGACGGCTGCAATTTAAGGAGAGGAAGATTTTCTTCTCGCCTACGCTGTATGCGACCCTCAAGCGTCCTTAGACGGGTGGGGCACCTTTTAAAAATCGTAGGCACACAACATCAGTCGAAGTGGCATCTCTATACATATATACACGCCCATCATAACATCCAAAGATTCTTTAAAACCATAGGTACATAACACACATGTGTCTGTGTGTGTGTTTTCTCTTCCTGGTATAAATGGGTTATTTTGTCCTGTGGAGTACAAAAGCAATAAAAGACCTGATGTATAGCGAAGAATTAACGTGTTAAATTTATTAGTGCGAGAGGGAGAAGTAAGACTCCAGATTCACTGCCCATTAAAAGCTTCAGAATGCTTATTTCTAATGGAGAACTGTCGTCTTCTGAAAGTATAGAAAGCTTCATTGACATTAATAACAATATTTTACATTTATCATTTAATTTAGGAAACTGTATTAGAAATGTATATGTAATTGTCTGTCTTAATAGTTTGATTTTAATGTTCGTTGCTAAAAGTACAATTCATTTTTACTTTTGAGCGCCGATACGAGGAAAGAAACTGTAGTGAAGATGAAAAAAGAGAAAGAAGAAAAGAAAAAGATTCGGTATTTCAATGGATTTACAGGTTACATGGCAATTATATACCAAAAAGTTATTTTTCGATGCCTGTCTATCTATTCGTTCTGATGTTTACTCGCTTAGAAGACATACGGATGAACGTATCTGGACCAAATTTTAAACTTAAGATTTTTATAAAACTCTCTCTTTCTTTTTCAAATTTTCTTCCTACCTTCAAAGGTGACGGTAGTTTACTGGAGGGTAAAAATAAGAAAATGTGATTTTCTCAAAAACGGCTCTAATTTTGTTTATTTTTCATTAAATAATATTTTATTCCCTCTGGAATTGGTTCGCAATCTCTGGTTTGGTTTGATGCAACTTTCCACCCTTCCCTATTCTGAGCCAGACTTTTTCGTTTGTTTGTAGCTTTTCTTCACTATATCTTGTATTTTATTAACAAATCTTTAATATAGTGTAAATCGTTTCCTTGGAAAAAATCCAGGAGTAATCTGCTCTTGGGGAGTTCTTTACGGACAATTTTCTCAAAAAAGACTGAGGCATTTTTGATTATATTTCATAAATAAATGTCTCATTATCAAACCTACGAAATGGTTCGAGCCTATTTCAGTAAGAAGTTCACAAAGAGTGGTTTACTCTTCTGGATGAGTTATTTCAGTACGATTTTCACAGAAACGACACAAGAGAGTTTGTTCATACTAAGTAAATAAACATTTTGTTAAAAGTCCTAGAATACAGAATAAGTCATTTTCCACGCAAAAATTCACAAGGGGCAGTTTACTCTTGAGGGTGAGTTTCTGCGGACAGTTTTCTCAGAAAGTGTTAAAATGACTTTACTCTTATTTCATAAATAATTATTTCATTAACAACTCATAACATGGTGTATCATTTTCCATGAAAAATTCCATAATGTACTTTAATCATGGAAATGAGTTCTTTGCAAGTAATTTTCTCAGAAACAGTTCAGTTAATTTTGTTCTTATTTCTTCAGTAAATATTTAATTAACAATACTTTATAAATCATTTTCATAAAGAATTCTACAACGGGGAGTTTACTCTTGGGGACGAGTTTTTTTCAAGGTAGTTTTCTCAAAACCTGTTTAAGTTGATTTCGTTCATAATAAATAAATAAAATTTCTCTAACAATCCTACAACATAGGGTAACTAGAGGAGGCCAGGGAGCCAAGCCTTCTAGAATACCGTTGAACCAATTTCTGAAACAGTGGTAAGGTTCTCTAATTCTCAGAAGTAAGGGGCCATGTCCCACCCTCTCCCCGTAGCAAAATATTCTAGTTAGGCCATGGCCCTAGAACCTAATTCCTATCACGACCTCCATTTTATCACATCCTCTTGCCAGTGACCCACTTATAATTTGTTGTTTGTAATATGCTTGTGTGAGATTTTTAATATACTATGACAGAGATCTCACGTTATCCATCTATTTCTATAATAGTACAATCCATTTCTTATATATAGTGGATACAGTAACTTCCCTAAAAAGCGAATGGATTAAAATCAAACTTGGTCAGCTCATTCATATTATAAACATCGAATCCAATACGTCATACTGTTTTAAAATGGAGGTCGTTTGAAAATTTTAAAACTTCGTAACTACGTTAATTTTGGATCATATGATTAAAAAATAAAGTGATTTCTAATTTTGGTTTTGAAAAACTTGGACAGTTGCTAAAAAAGTAATTGAGTATTTTAAATGTTTTCAAATAATGTGCGACAAGAAGATTGAACCGAACATTGCCGTACTAGTAAAATCACACCACGCTCAGATATCTCATTATCTTTCAACTTTAATTGTATTTGAATATGTAGGTTTATGCCTGTCAGATCAAAATTCAAAATAATATGATATTTAAAAATATTTTCCGATATTAGATTCTAATTATATTTATCTCTTCAACTTATCTTCGCGGCGCCACGAAACCTTCTTGCGACCCCTCTGGGGGCCGCGACCCCCAGGTTGAGAAACCCTGCCCTAGGGAATAATTTCTTATGAAAATATCACAAAGTTTAATTTGTCCTTGGAGTGAATTCCTTCGATACGAAGTTTTATGAAAATACCTAATGTAATTGTGTTAATATTTCGTAAATAAATATTTCTGTAATAGTTGCAACATGACATGATAGCACGACATAACGAAGTAGGAGTGACTTGTACCTTTTATTATATATATGAAGAATAAATGCAACTTTCTCGAGTTTTCCCCGTCGAAATCATCACTCATCTATAAAAGTTTTAATTTCTCTCCTTATAAAAATACTGCCACGTGAAAATACAGATCTAATTCAAAATAGAAATACATTCAGTGCTCTGTTTTGTCGAAAAGTTTTGTGGCCTTTCTCTTTGACTGTCGTCACTTGTACTCGCATATAACTAGGCACTTACGTAATTAAAAATTTCAACACTGTGTCCTGAATTATGATGGAAATTCAAAAACCATACAAATTTAATTGTTGCATTTCTGTGCCTGTATCTAGTATCGGCCAAAAGTTTTTAAACATCCTGGACCTGAGGAGATTAACTGTGGTTCTATTATTTTGGCACGGCAACTTAGCCGCCATGTGTTAGAGGTACTTTTATCTAAAGCATAAGATTTGACAATAATAATTAATCGGAATCTGAGAGATGCTGCAGCTGATATTAAAATAGGCATACTATAAAATGATCATTTGTAATAGATATTGAATAGTATAAATAAGTGTGGGAGGAAAGACAACATTCTAAGTTTTGTTTGAAAAATATAGACATGTGGGATCATTCGGTGACAGAAATTCGAAAGGAACACGATGTTTAATGTTTTGTAGTTCTTTATACCGTCTTGATATGTTCATGTTTTTAAAAGCTAAAAATAATATATTGAAATTTGTTTATGATGGTTTCGTGTTCCTAATTGTTGCTTGGAACAGCAACGACAAACACGAAAGAAGGACCTGAGAAGTATAGTAGTATAAGTCACATTTTATTAATTTTACAGGAGAAGCAAAAAACTATTTTGAAGACCCTATTTTGTTAAATTGCCTAATTTTTCTATTGAACATTTTAAAACTGATACATAACTTTTCTAACATGGTCTTTAAAGTAAACATTTTTGCTTTATTTCGTGTCCTAAAGGTGTATTTTGCAATGTTAGCAGCAATGTTTTACACGTTAGTGCAAAATGACTTGTAATATTTTACCACAAAACTTTGTTTTCGCTATATATTAGCAAAGTAATAAATGCTGCTTAAAATGAAAGAAACATTGTAGAGTAGTAATTTCAATGTATCACGCATGTGGTACAATGATATTATTGTTTTACAGGGTGTTTACTATTAGAAATAATTCAGATTTCAACGATTACACTGAGAATAATTCAGGTTCCATATCACTTGAGTCCCTGTCACCATTACGATGCGGTAGGTTTCTGTAGTACTCATGCCAAATGATGAGGACCCACGTTAAAAGTCTTTGAATATCCTTGTACTTAACCGAACTGATGGGCTTCAATGAATCACTTAATTGGGGAACTTCGTCTGGCCACACAGCATATCGCATAGATTTGTTTAGGTCAACACTTTGAAAGTTTTCACCGAAGTTCTTCTTGTAGTATAGCACTCCAGGACTATCTTGACGTACTTGCATGTGGACCATTTTTTGTATAAATACATCTTGTTCACTAGTACCTTTTCTAGAAATACGCAAAGGACTTGAGCGTTGTCCACATAATGCCTTGAAATTATTGAAATTTTTAAGCTCCATGTTAACAACTATAAACGGTTGTTTGTAGTTTACCAATCCCATGGTGTCATTATCGAGAAATGCGGAAGCGCTTTCCTGGCCTTCTCATTCATAGCGTGTTTGGAATCCACTTACAAGTGAGTGTGACCTCTTAGAAGAAACTTGTGGTTGATAATCTTCAAGTTCGGAAACTTTCGAAGCAACCACATGTATAAAGACACAATCACAATATTCCGGTTTTATCCACTGCAAATGTCAGACCAAACTGATATCACTTCAACATCACTGTTAGTAAGCTCTATTTCTGCCCACCTGTATAAACCCGAAACCATTTCATTGGCACCTCTCCCAGACTTTGTTTTATCCCACATAACACAGTAAGTTTTCTGTGTAGTACTATCAAAAATAGTGTAATTGAATCTCCACAATTTCCGTAAGTAAAAACTTTCAGAATTTGTAAGTAATGGTGTTGGGAGACATTTTTGTAAGTCAACCATAAGAACCCGTTCTTTACAATTGCCTCTTGCTCTGTTCTTATCTTCCCATTTCAAATTGTATCGTTGATTAGCCTCTTCCAAGTGATTATCATAATCGAGTTGGAGCTTATTTTTGTCTTCTTCACTTTGATTCTCTTTCAAGCTGGCAACAAAACTATCACATGTGTCGCAAGTGTCATTTTCGGGCATTTTAAATGATAAGTTGAATTCTGAATTAAACACCACTCTATAATAAGACTCTTTCACGTTTGCTTCCGGTACACCATTCTGTATACATTCCTCGCGATACAGTTTGTACATTTTTGCTAAATTTAATACGGAACCTAAGTACTTTCTTACTGATTTTTCACGGGAGTAGTGACTACTAATTGTTGGAAAACTTGAAATTTTGAAAACTTGATATTGCTTGTGCACGGACTTCTGGAGATATTTTATTTGGAGGCTCATGTTTTCCCCTTCTATCTTCCATAACAACACATCCGTCTTGCAGTTTTTTTTTCAGTGCAGTGGTCACAAACTGGGCAGAAATATCCAGTGTTGTCAAAAAGAAGCGTTCACAAATTTGTATTTTTCGACCTTCGAAAGCTGTAGCAAAGGCTTGTGGTCCTTTGACCACTCCTTTGGACACTTCTTTCCTGTCTGACTTTGATGGGCACCTTCTCCACACAAGACACTATGAACTGCCGTTTTTGATTGATTATTACATTTGAATCCCAAAAGTTTTTATGAATATGCCTCCATTCACTCTCAGAGATAAGTTGAAAGCAACGCCGGTGACAATTTCCAGGACAACCAGGTCGTACACTTTTTGCGACCACGATTTTCTTTGTTCTAGAAACATACTCCTCCCCCTGCTGCTCTCTTCCTTTTGAGAATTTCAGATTTCCAAGTAGATTTATCTCTACGTCTCTTCCTTGATTTTTTAGTCTTTGTAATTTCTTCAGGGGGTGAATCTGAAACTGATGAAGGTTGTTTTATCAGTTTCATCAATATCACCGGGATCATCAATATCATCAGCATCCAAAAGATCATCCATACTACATACCAGGGGCGGATCCAGGACCGTCTTCTGGGGGGGGCGGTGGGTTGTCATAATGCAACTTTTAAGGGCTCCAAACTCTGGGATAGATTTTATTTATATATATAAAGTAAGAAAGTTTCCTCTTCTGGGGGGGGGGCGATCGCCCCGATCGCCCCCTTCCTGGATCCGCCCCTGCTACATACATCGCTTGGTGCAGTAGGAGTACACTTTAAGCCACTAGGTCCTGGCACACCAGCTGCATCTGAAACGATAAAAATTGAAAAAAAAAATCAATAAAGCAAGTCACAATATTCTGAGAAGCATATTCATTAAGGGCACAATCTCTGTAGATGGACAAGTAATGTTTTAGTGGGTAGGTTGACTATACTGGCTTTCAGTGTCAGCCTCTGAGGAACACAGTATCATTGAATCACTAAATCGCTTGTAGTGAACATTTTGTAATATTAGAGAAACAGCCGCGAGAGGCACTGAAAGCCAGTCTAAAAAATTTACATACAAAAATATTACTTGTCCGCTTACAGGGGTTGTAACTTTACGGATATGCCTCAGCGTTTGCTTTTGTATCCGAAACTTTTCGAAATCTAAGGGAGGCTTGTTGAGTCCTGCCGAGTCCAAGGGGTCTGCAGAACACAGATGAAGAACCGCTGATCTAGACTGAATGACGATCAAATCCAAATAAACGAATGCACAAAGTGAGTTCGGAAAACAAGATAACAATAATCTACGTGTTTATCTAAGTTATTAATCCAGATGTCTTAGTGTGTTTACACTTCATTGAATACTAGTCTTTGTATTCTTACTTTTCAAACCCGCCTCGTACATTTCTGTATTTGAATTTGTTTGTTGTTCAGTACATATCAGGAGTTCTTCAACTGTTCTTCGCGGACTCCATGCATTCGGCAGGACACTCTTAGTATTCCAATTAGGTTCAGAAAAGTAATTAATACCAAGATAACAGCTTGTGATCTTACTGCTTTATGAGCGAACAAAAAATAAACATTTACGGGGTCATGCACGACATAAAATAAATAAAATTAGATTGGCCGAAAACCTAGATACACACATCGCAAGTTCTCACACTAACATCATATGTTCTAGCTTAGAACTTCCTTGATAAACAATGAGAATAAAAATATGTTAGTTTTCATGTATTTTCCCCATCAAAATAAAATGAGGGATGATTAAAAAGAGGGTTGCAATATTAGAAAAAAAGTATTTTGCCAATTCCGTGTTAATTCTCGACGCTTCCCGAGACTGAGTTTTTGCAGATTCCTGATATGCGGTGTTTCAGAAAAAAAAAAAAAAAAAAAAAGTGGATGGACCAGATGTGTTTATTTTGCATGAGTTGCATCGGTCTGGTCGTAATGTATTGGCAAAATCCTCTTCCTGCCCAGCGCATACTGAAAGAATACCACGAAACTTGTATTTTTGCATATAATATCCCCTTTTGTTAAAAAAAAAAAAATATTCTCAAATAATTTTTTCTGAAAGCAACTCTGGAAATACAGATTTTTTATTTCTGATTAACTCTTTAAAAATAAGATGGATGAGTCAGATTTAATTATTATCTATTAAAAGAGCTGAAACCAAAACGTCCTCTCTTTACTTATTCCTTCTAAAATTAAAATAAACAAGTACTTACCAATATCTTCCCTATCATCTTCAATTGCTTGTTTGTGAACAATTTGCAATATCATACGATTTCTCTCAGTCATTTTCCAGTGCATCTGCTCGATTCGACAACCACAAAAGACTAAGAACCCGCTGTTTTTATTTTTTTATAGAATCTACATTGTCGCTTATTGTGGTACTCGGTTGTTGCGCTCCAGAGAGAGTAAATTTAACTCCTATATGCTTAAATACACAAATATGATAAGTCAGAAGTAAAAGATATAATTATATATTTTTGAGAGGCATAAGATTTCAAGTCTGACTTAGAATATTATTATTTGACAATAAAAAATATTTTTATATGTTCTTGCAAGGTAGACTATTTCAAGTCTGACTTAGAATATTAGTATCTGAATATTGATATCGGAGGATAAGCTAAGTGCACATAGCATTCTTTACCTCTTACACAAACTGTGACTTGGATTAGTTTACAACTGGCTATTTCCGAAACCAGCTGCTTTTCGATGTAGATCAATTTACCACTGGAAGCATCGTGCTAATGTAAGTAAGAAAAAGATGATAACTCAATTTCGACCAAAAAGTGACTTGGCATAGTCTACTTCTCAGGTCCAGAGATACACTCCCAATACCAGTTGAGCGATAATTGAGTACAGAAGGCAGTACATGGGCTATCGTAAACAATTTTTAAAATACGATAGTATTGGCGTTTTAAACGTTAACATATCAATGAAGTGTAAAGAACTACAAAAATAAGTAAAACATTTTTCTTTGAAATTTCTGTCACTGCCTTCAATACATTGACCCCTATTGGTATATTTAAATGAGAAACCCATGTACCAAATTTCATGTAACATTTAAAACATTTATATTCAGAGATAATAATTAGACATTCTAAGATTACAATAGCCATCCCCCTTTCCCCTTTCTGCATTGAATTTATTTTACATACTTCTTCTTCTTATATATATATATAATATTACAAAATATATAATATTATAATAATATAATATATGTATATAATATTACAAAAATGTGTCACAATGTTTTGGGAATTGATTCCTCACATCAAAATAAGAGAAAGAGTTCCTATGGACCTGTGGTCGGACGCGCATAGTTTTGTAGCTATAGGGTGCCGAAAACGTGAAAAAAATGAACTGTAAAGATCCGTAGTTCCACTACTATGGAACCAATCGTAGGTGGGTCAAGACATCACTGAGGAACTACAGACGTGTTCAAATTATTAGACTCACGCTTGTAAAATGCAAAATTCATGTAGGAGTCCTAATTTCAGAGTTCTAGAACATTTAATTTAATGGTAAAACCACCAATATAGGATCCTTCATTTGTTTACTGTACAGTTGAAGTGGTGATATCACCGTTGAACAGCAGATTATATTAGTGACGGGGGGGGGGGGGATTCTGAAAGTGGTGTTTCAGTTGTAGATACCTATTGTGGTTCCTATCAACAAGTTACAGTCTGGAGTGTTGTTGTTGCTGTCGTAAGAAGTTAGCGACATTCGAAGCGTTCAACAGTTCGCGGGCCAGTTTAAAATGATCGTGACCTGTTTCGTGTATCAATCTTTTATTCTGTGTAGTCCTGTAATTGCAGCACAATGGGAAAAGCAAAAGACCTTTCTCCGCGTAAAATGGAAATTAACAAAATACTTCTGAGGGAAATAAGATATATACGGCAATATGTTGCTAGTTGAGTTGGGATAGAACAAAAATATGTGAGTATAATCTCTGTTGAAATGAATAAGAGACAAAATAGGCTTGGGAAGTGTGGGCGAAAACCAAAGCTATCGCTAAGAGGTATTAGGAAACTAAAAAGATTGGCTCTGGGAAACAGAAGGGCAACTTCTAATAGATTTAAGCATAAAAATGGCTGAGTATGGCGCAGACATTTGGCATGAAAGTGTTCGAAAGATTCTTTGTGTCTAGGGAATAAAAGCACACGGTCAAGAAAGAAAATAAAAATTAGGGTCTACTCCAATCATGGCAAAGAAGCGCCTCGAATGGGCACGAGGCCTAGAATATTGGACTGCTGACGACTGGAGAATAGTGTGTTTTAGTGATGAATCATGCATCTTTGTGTCTGATGAATGTTCACAATATGTGCGACGTTGACATGGAAGGAATTCAAGTTGGAATGTCTTTAATAAACCGTGAAGCATCCTACTTCAGTCATGGTCTGGGGTGTGATCTCTATCTTCGGGCCTGGAAGACTATCTAATAGTAGAGAGGACAATGAAACAGGACTAATACCTACAAGTTCTTCTAGAAGAACTGCTTTCCCAGACTGCACTCTGATTTGATGACGTACAATTAACCTTTATGTATGATGGAGCCCTACGCCACCGGGCCAAAGCTGTGGCAAAATTCTTCGAGGACAACGAAATTAGTGTTCTTTCGTGGCCAGGCACTAGTCCTGATATGAACCCGATTGAAAACTTTTGTAGCTTCATGAAAGAAAAGCTAGAGAAGAAGCACATTAGAACCAAACTTCAATTGATCAAGGAGATCAACAATTTGTGGTATCACGATGCTAAATTGAAGGCAAAATGTGCTAAACTCGAATATACGGTGCCACAAAGGATAAAAGACTTAATAAAGAATAAGGAATTTCGTAAGAAATATTAATCTTTGTGTGAGAGAGAATTTTCTTGTAAGTATTCCATTTCATTTTTTGTTTCCAATTTGATATACACATTTTATAGTAATATTTGAATGTTACGTACCCATTTGTTTTATTGATATTGAGAAGCATATGCCACACCCACTAGAAATTATTACAGAGTTACAAAGTAGTAATTTGGACTAAGTTCGAACTTATTTTCTCACATAATATTGTAAGAACAGTAAAATATTCAGAAACTGAATGTTGAGTCTAATAATTTCAACACGTATGTAGTAAGTGAACTATCCAAATATCCATCTTTCAGAACTTCCGGTATTTGCACAATCATTTTTAGAGAGCTGTTTGGAAGTACTTGATCACTCTCCACCTACCTCTCTAAAAATTGGTGTGCAAGTACTGCAGCATTCTTAAACATGGATATTTGAATAGTTTACATACCAGTTCCTCACCAGGTCTGTAATGTCTTCACTCGACTACAATAGGTCCCTTAATAGTGGCGCTATGAAATTTTAAAGTTCACTTGTTCGCGTTTTCTGTATTCTAATACTCCGAAGCTATAGACTTTTGAGCACAGGTCTAAATAAACTTTTTTTAATTTTGATGTGAGAAATTGGTTTCCAAAATATCGTGGCACATTTTTGTAATACCCTGTATATATACCTTAAACCAATCACAGTCTAGCAACAATTTACTTCAAGAGACCAGAGGACAGTAGCAATACCAAAACACCAACAGAGTCATTGTGTAAATGGAAGACGTAAGTCCAAACAAATACAACTTTAACCAAATGTAAACTCAACCACTGCAGAGTCCGTTTTGGTATTAAGTTTCCATATATTTGTACAGCGGGGGACACTTCTAAATGGTACACCTTAGCCGTAAATCTCCATATGGCTGTACCATTTAGAAGTGTCCCCCGCTGTACGTCACAATACTACTGTACGTCACAATACACACGTTTCTTTATTATTACTATCCAAGCCTTCGGGTCGTCTTGAAATTGCCCGCAGCCTAGCGACATTTCTTGGAGTGAGGTAGTCGGCAGTGCAGCTAGCGACAACTATTATCCTGACTGTGAACTACTGCGAACGTAACTGACAGACTGAGGCGTCTTGGTTAAATAATAAGGACATCCTTATTATATTTAATTTTTCACTAATCTCAAAATAAATTTTATTATTCTTGATTAAACTGTAAGAAGTTCAGTCCTTTAAGTATGTTTAATCATTACTACTTAATACAGCTTTATATTTGTGTCATAAATGAAACGCAATATGACTGACTATTCTTATACTATTGTAATATAAGATTATTTTATTATGAAACTACTGACAGTCATTAAAACTTTGCACAGTCAGCTACAGTGAAGGTTTGTTGTATGAAAAAAGAGTTAAAATTCTATCTATTCAAAAAAACATGGAGAAGCAAGATTTATACTTCATACAGTTATTTGCAAATTTATGTGGTACACGCTGAAAGAAAATGAAGAAGCTCAATCCTTCAGCATTAGTCGTTTGTAGTGCTGATGCTCTATGAAAACCATAGTATAAGTTAACAAAATCATGAATTTTAAAGTTTCTATTCTGAATTAAGTATTCTTCATTTTCAGAGTTTGGAAGCAGAAAGCACCATGATACTTCTGAAATATTTACGGTAAGTTTATACTACAGCTCCTAACTCTTTATTAATAAACAATGCGGTCTACATCGCAACTTTTCTTCCTCATAATACTTGCACATACTTTAACCAACTGTAACAAATAACTTACTGTTTGGATAGTTTTAGTCTAATCTTATTATTTTAGAGATACCTTTTGATCTTTTTTAAATTTCTTCGAATGAGAGTGTTTGAAAGAACTTTACGAATTATTTGAAAGGTCCAAATAGCGTTTTAACTATTATTATTATTATTATTATTATTATTATTATTATTATTATTATTATTATTATTATTATTATTATTATTATTTAGTGATTCTACCACAGTTAAGCTATCTGGCTTAACTGTAGAAGTATTCAAATACTATCTCCTTCAGAACTGTTTTGAGGCTTTTGGCAGACAAAATTGTGCACACTTTTGATTACTTTAAGAGTATTGATTACGTACTCCAGAAGCCCTCTTAGGACACTAAAATAAACCTAAAATAATACCGTGATCCTTCCATAAAATAATATATATATATATATATATATATATATATATATATATATATATATATATATATATATATATATATATATATATATATATATCTGGTGCACAGTCATAAGGGTTTAAGTCAGTTTTTGGTCATTTGCAGTTCATGATAAATTTTTGACCAGAAAAACAATATCCTTTATTTGATATTATGGGCTTATGATATTATGAGCAATATACCTTTAACAGTAATTCGTAACATTTTGTGGTTTCAAGTTCTTATAACGACATATTTTGGAGTTCATTTTGGCTCATCTGAAAAATTAATTTTGTGATTACGCTCTTATGACCGTGCACCAAAGATATGTTAGTTGTCACAAATATATCTCTCTCAAGTAAATCTCGATGCTTTGGGTTTCGTTCTCGCCTAGGCTTACAGCGTCGATGTCGTTCATATGCCGTCCCTAAGAAACATATACCTAGGTATGTCTGTTATTGATTCCAAGTAATAAGATCCATTGTGAATATCAGACATCTAATATGTTTGTTGCATTAAATGAAAGTTTTGTTCCCTGATGTGCATAATTTAAACAAACTTGTTCTCAACAAGACTGGGAAGAATATAAAAACTACGAAACTTTACAATAGTAGTTGGTCAAGAAAAAATACATCTTTTCTCATCGTGATAAAAACTGTACAAATTAAGAAAATAAGTGGAAATAAACGCAAGAATTTGATATTAACAGGAAAAATATCACAAATAATTCCTGATGAAGTGAATGACCCACATTACATAAACAATTATTTTGTTAATGTATCGAGAGTACTCTCGACAAATTCAGAAAGATTTGATCACCAAGTTACTCAATTTACACCTGAAAAACACACAAATGCAAATGCAGACTTTCCAATTACATCCACTAAACGAAGTAGGCCTAGACTTAAGGAAAACATTATACAGCATAAAGTTTAGTGCAGCAGGATTTAATGAGATAACTACAAAAATGCGCAAGAAGCATTATCATTTTTATTACTTCACTTAACTCATAAATTTTTCCTTAGTAAATTGTTGCATTCTCAAGGCTTGGAAAATACCTATCCACATCTTACGAACTATCACTGCCTAAGAAGTCACAAGTAAAATCTGGAATAGTTATTTTATTAGTAATGTCAAAAGTCTTAGAAAAAATAATGATTCTGCAACTATCGGAATATGTTAATCGTTTAATCTGGATTTCATAAATATCGTGGTACTGCTAGCGTAATGGCTGAAGTTACGGATGAGATGCTTTTGATAACTCTCAGGTAACAATTTTGGTCTTGTTAGACCTAACTAAGGCTTTTGATATTATGAATCATAAGTTGTAGTTGAATAAACTCAGATATCATAACCTATCTAATACTGTTGTTAGATTATTTCAATATCTTACTTGTCGTGTACTGTACACAGCAACAAGTGTATCTACGAACATTACAGTGTTCTATATCCGAGACCCTTAGTGTTAACAAGGGAGTGCCTCAGGGTAGAGACCTGCACGGGCCGAATTTTTCAGCCCGAGCCCAATCCAGCCCGAACGTAACTAGGCCCGGCCCAGCCCGGGCCCGAAAAGTTTTGGAGATTTTCGGCCCGAGCCCGGCCCGGCCCGATAAGTTTTTTGAAATTCTTGGCCCAAGCCCGGCCCGGGCCCGATACATTTTAAAAGTTTTTGGCCCGACCCCAGCTCGATAAATTTTTTTAAAAAATTAGCTCGAGCCCCAATCTTTCTCAAAATTTAGTACTAAATTTGACCTAACCCTCAGAAACATTTTCTAAACTCTGGTTCACAACCTGATGCTTGCCTCCCGAATGGTACCATTGCCTCCTAGAACTTTGCCTGTCATCGAAAGAACAAAAACTCAATTCTCTGTAACAAAAATCTAACTTAATTGATTTTTAGCATAAAGTGAAGATGGCAATATTGTTTAGCGACAGGCAAAACATTCCCATCCCTTGTTATATTTTGAGTTCAGTGAAGGTCAAGGTCAGAGCTCAATTTACCGCATAATGCCTGCAACCCTCTATAGTGAAAGTGGGGCCGCTAAGCAACATAAACTGTAAATAGCTAGTGCATTCTTTGTAACATTTTTCACGGACACACTTCCTCAACGTTTGGCTTTATTCCAATTATCGTTTAACGAAAGTCAATAATTATTAAAGAATTGCAATTGATCGGCCCCAGCCCTGCCCGACCTGAAGAGAAATCAGTGTCGGCCAGCCCAAGCCCGGCCCGGCCCAAAGAAATAACAGTGTCGGCCCGCCCAAGCCCGGCCCGGCCCAAGGTAATAGCAGAGTCGGCCCGTGCAGGTCTCTACCTCAGGGCTCTATGTTAGGTCCATTGTTGTTTCCCTGTATTTTGCTGACCTCATAACTGCAATTAACACTGCTCATTGCTGCGCAGGTGATACACAGCTACTTATTACTTCGTCACAACAAAACATTATGCAAATAGCTGAACTTCTAAATAGAGACCTAATATCTGTGTTTCAATGGTGTAATGATAACGATCTAACTATTAACCCTTCTAAATGTTTATATAGTATCCTAGGAACTCCATAACAATTGAACAAAATCTTTAACTATTGTGACGAAGTGTATGGACAATCTCTTTCGGCTTACAAATCGAAAAAAGAAAAGAACACATTTTAGCCATGCTGAACACCAATCACATTCTGACGATGTCAAGACGAAAATACCTGCGTAATTATTGTTTCATTCATAAAATTTTGAGAATAAAACGTCCTCAATGCTTGCATCGTAACCTCACACATCGGTCAGATATTCGTTCTTATGTGGCTGGTAACAGTAAAAAAATTTACATATCAAGGCCCAGACTAAAATAAATAGAGCGATGTTTCTCTATATCAGGGCCAAGGGCATGAAACTCATGGCCTGAAATAATTGAAGACCAGCATTCATTTAACGCATTTTAAAAGCTTTAAAAGTTTGCTTATTCAATGACCAGTGATTATTTTCTAGCACTTATAATATGTACGATTTGGTGCGACATTAAACAGTATATTTTTCTTTTATCCTTGTAATAAAGTTTGTATTTCACATACTTGAAATCTATCGTAGATTTAGATTACTTTATAATAATAATAATAATAATAATAATAATAATAATAATAATTATTATTATTATTATTATTATTATTATTATTATTATTATTATTATTATTATTATTTGTTTGGAATTTGTATTTACTTTTGTACCTTTCTTAACTATCTTATTTTATTTTTGATGTGATTATTTGTAATGTGGCTTTTTATATTATTATTACTCTCTACTCTTTGTTTTACTTTTTTTCTTCATGACAAGGGTTAGGTGTTAGAACAGTCTTGGCTGAATCTCGGCCGCATTAATAAAGGCATTTGAATTTGAATTTGAATCTAAATTTGAATTTGAGATGATTTACAGGTTATAGCAGTGGTTTTCAACCTTTCGATACTCGCGGACAGGTAAAAGCTGTAGATACTAGGAGACCATACTCTTAGATACATTAATCAAAAATAATTTCGCGAACCGGTGGTTGAAAACCACTGATTTACAACACGTTTTATTATTATTATTATTATTATTATTATTATTATTATTATTATTATTATTATTATTATTATTATTATTATTATGCACCTTAATGTGTCATTGGTGTCAGAAAAATTCCGTGCGTAAGAAATTACATTAGGATATTTGTAGACAATGCTACGCACCAGAATCTTGTATAGTTAAAGCAATTCCTCTTCAGTATAGCTAATATAAGTCTAGTTCTAAAGTAGGTAATTAAAAAAACAATAATTTACCAGGGTCTATTTAGCTGTAGTGCGACATCGAATTTGAATTTCAACTAACTCAGATTTCAACTAACTTTGTACTATTTTTGTGCATTTTTGTATTTATATCACCAAGAAAAAAATTGTAGTACTCAAATTAACAACGGATGAGCGGGTGAAGGTCAGGGCACCTTCTTGTCCTTAGGAAGGGAAACTGCCCTAAAAGGCAGATTAACCACTAGATGGTCAGCGGCATGGAAAGAAAATGGGAATACTACCACATTATCTTTTTCCCAGAAGGGACGAAGGAGGAGAATAAATAAATATGATGGTTCTTCCTGAGGTAAAAAATTCCGGTTGTAAAGTAGTCCCCCGTTCGGATCTCCGGATGAGGACTACTCCGGGAAGAATCATCAGAGGAGAAAATAATAATAACTTTCATTTCAGCATGGGAACCTGGAACGTACGAACTCTACGACATGAGGGAAAACTTGAGAATTTAAAAGTGGAAATGGACAAATGTAAAGTGGACATAGTGGGCTTGAGTGAAGTGAGATGACCAGGGAAAGACGAGATAGTATCGGGAAATTACAGAATATACTATTCGGGCGGCGATAAGGCCGAGAATGGTGTCGCGCTAGCAATGAAGAGCGAAGCAGCAAGAAGTGTAACCAAAGTGGAATACTGCAGTGGCCGCTTGATGTTTCTAAAACTACATGCAAAACCAGTGGATATTCTGCTAATACAAGTGTATATGCCAACAATCGGCCATGATGATGATGAAGTAGAAGTAATGTATGATCAGATTAGTGACATATTGCATCAGGAAGGAAAAGGTAAGGTCAACGTCATAGCAATGGGAGACTTCAACAGCGTAGTAGGAGGAGCTGCAAATACGACAGTGGGACCATTTGGACTAGGTAGAAAAAACGAACGAGGTCAAATGCTTATCGATTTCTGTAGGCAACATGTTCTGGTGGTGATGAAACCGTGGTTTAAGAAAAGAAAAACCAAGCTACAAGTAGAAAAGTCCAGGAGATAAGAAACACTACCAAATCAATTACATTCTTGTTTCAGGAATAGTGTACGAGACGTGAAGACACTGCCAGGAGCGGACATTGATTCGGATCACAATCTCCTGGTGGCGGAAGTGCAAACCTGGTTCAAGTCGATCAAGGAAAATGGGAGGAGAAATCGAAAATGGAACTTGGAACGAATAAGAAATATCGACGATGATGTGAAAGAAGGGATTGAAGAAAAATTATGTGCAATTAGGTGATATGGTTGACAATATAGAGAATAGTTGGGGGAAAATTAAACAAATTCTACTTTACACCTCTACAATAACATTGGCAGGATAGAAAGAGCATCGAGAAAACCATGGATATATGAAACAATGCTTAAGAAGATGGAGGAACGCAGAAGGGGGAAACACGGACACCAAGGAATGCAGAAGGCTGAATAATGAATTGAGAAGAGAAACGGACAAAGCCAAAGAAAAATACATGGAGCAAATATGTGAAGAAATAATGGAACTTCAACGGCGCGACAGCTATGATCTGATGTACCAGATAGCACAAGAATTAGGAGAAAAAGCTAACAATTTATACGAACGTTCGACATCGGAGATCAACAAGGTAATGTAACCACTGACCATCAAAAAATCCTTAGAATTAGGGAGGAATACATAAAAGATCTGTATGATAAAAAGAACCGCCCCAAAGATATTGCGATCGAAGCAGACAAAGAGGTGGATGATGATGAAAAAGGACCCAGTATATTGAAAAGTGAAGTAGTACAAACAATCAAAGACATGCAAAGGAGAAAGGTCATTGGAGACGACAACACACCAGTAGATTTACTCAAGGGATTAGGAGACAACGCAATGAAAGTACTGACTTCATTTATTATCAAGATCTACCTGAGTGGAGAATGGACAAAGGATTTTCTTGACGTTACAATGATTGCATTGCACAAAAAAGCCAGCAAAGAAGTGCAGCGATCACAGAACCATTAGCCTGATTTCCCACACTGGAAAGATCATTGCACGCATACTGAACAGGTGGCTGGAAAGTAAGATAAATGGGAGGTTAGAAGAAGATTAATTTGGATTCCGGAAGGAAAAGGCACCAGAGATGCTATTGGATTGATGATAATTATATCAGAAAGAATTTTTGATGTAAAGGAAGAGTTGTGTTTGTGCTTCATCTACTGAACAAAAGCTTTCGACCGAGTCAATTGGACGCAACTTCTGAAAATACTTAAAGAAATCGGAGTCAACTGGAGAGATCGACGTCTCATTCAAAATCTGTACATAGGACAACGAGTGAAGTTGCGCTTGAATGAAGGAGAAACCAATAGTGTGGGGATTAGAAGAGAAGTTAGACAAGGATGTAGTTTGTCACCCCAATTATTCAACATTTACAATGAATGTTTAATGAAGATTGGGAATTGGAGATTTCAAGATTGGAGGGCAGATCATTAACAAGATCAGGTATGCAGATGATACGGTTATAATAGCTAAAACCGAAGGAGGACTACAGGAGGTGATTGACAAAATAGTTGACACTGGAAAACTGTATGCAATGGAAATTAACATCGAAAGGTCGAAAGTCATGAGTAGAGACCGGATGTTTAGGCACTAAAATCCTAGAAAATAGGCAGGCAAATAGGCACTAAAAATTTAAAAAATAGGCACTAAAATCTAGCTCGAAATAATGAAGATAAATACTCAATACTATTAAAAAATAGATTCAAGTCATAAATAATGCTCAAAGAATATAGAAACATATTTCTTTGTCAATATCTTCTTTTATTGTATATATAAAAACTAAGCTTGTTACGCATTCCATACATACTGGGTGAACCTGGAAGATGTTCACATACTTCGGGAGGTGATTCGTGACATCAAAAGAATACAAAAAGTCTTTTTGCATGTTGTGGAATTCCGCGTCGTATACGAGGGACAGGGGGGCCAACTTGGAATCGAAAATCGAATCCTGACAATTGGAGCGAGACATGTGCACATACTTTGGGAGGTGATTCGTGACGTTGAAGAGGACTTTTTGTCTTCTTTTCATGTCACGAATCACCTCCCAATGTATGTACACATCTATCTGTTCCATTCCAATTGTCAAGATTTGATTTTCGATTTCAAGTTGGCATCACTATCACTCGCACACGACACGGAATTCGACAAACTACAAGAGAACTTTTTGTCTTCTTTTGATATCATTAATCACCTCGGAAGTATGTACACATCTTTGAAGTTCACCCTGTGTATATATTGTAACGTACCACGTGCTCGTGTTTACAAACACCTAATATACGTATATATGTATGTATTATTTATGTTATATAAATTATATATTTTCCCAATGAAGGCTTACTTTGAAGAAAATGCATAGAATAGGCAACATTAGGCACTAAAGCAATTATTTAGGCAGTAAATGTCGAAATAGGCAAAATAGGCAAAATAAAATTGGCTTAAATCGAAACTATAACCCTCTATATGAACTTTAAAACGTTATTTTTGATCATATCTTTAATATTAAAGAATAGGCATTTTGCCTAACATCCGGTCTCTAGTCATGAGAATATAACGTGGGAATGCCCTTACGGATCAGAGTAGAACAAAGAGAACTTGAAGAGGTCGATAATTTCAAGTATCTGGGAAATATTTTGACGAGAGACGCTTACTGCACCAAAGAGATCAGGTCAAGAATTGCCATAGCTAAAGAAGCATTCAAGAAGAAAAGGTCACTCTTAACTAGCAGGTTCAATATTGGACTTAAGAAGAAGTTGGTGAAGTGCTATATATGGAGCATTGGACTGTATGGTTCAGAGACTTGGATATTACGGAAAATAGAAAAGAAATATGTATGTAGAGAACTTCGAAATTAGGGATGCGCACGAGACAAGGTTTGTGGCTGTCTCGACTCGAAAATGTGCCGTAAAAGTGATGTCTCGACTCGAAAATTGTATATTTCTATATTGGAAGAGACGTGTCTCGACTCGAATTTTGTTAGGAAAATCCTGTCTCGACTCGTCTCGTGCACATCCCTATTCGAAATGTGGTGTTGGAGGAAGATAGAGAAGATAAAATGGACAGAGAAAGCAACAAACGAAGATGTTTTAAAACGGATAGGAGAGAAGAGGACACTTCTAGCCACCATCCTTCGTAGAAAGGGCAATTGGATTGGACACATCTTGCGAAGAAATTGCCTTCTTCACACCGCCATAGAAGGAAAGATGGAAGGGAAGCGAGGAATAGGAAGAAGAACACAGCTGATCGATGACTTGAAAGATAGGAGAAAATATTGGACCTTAAAAGAGGAATCTGAACATAGAGAAAAATGGAAGAAACACTTCCAGGCTCAAATCTAAAATTAAAAAAAAAAAAAATCCTCATTAGTCCCAGGATCTGCCGAAAGGCAGAATACTTAATAATAACGAAGTTCGCGTATAAACCCTGATTTTTATATACGTGGTATATACAGGATGAACCATTTATCTGATACGCCCTTGTAACTTTTAAACTAATAGACAAAAAACGTTGAAATTTTATACCCGCAAAGAAGACATTGTATGACATATTCTGTGATATCACCAGGTTAACAATGTTTCTAATCTTACGTAAAGGTATATTTTTAAAATAGCACTACGTCATGTTATTGTGTGTTTCAAATCTGCATGTTAAACGGAAACTTACAATATCAAATTTGCTATTCAGTGTTGCAAATTTAGGACGCTTCGGTATCACAGATATCCAAATTTTGGTGACCTGTATACTAATCAGAAGTGTTTTAGTGTCTAATACTATGATCATGGTATGACAAATTTTGAATAAATAGGAACAAAGTTACAAAGTATTGAAAATTTGACCTATTTTGAAAGCCTTCATTTAGAAAAGCTCCTGAGCTAAATCTCTCATCCAATTCCACAGATGTCTTTCAATAGATGTAAAGACTGTAATGCCTTTCACAGCAAATATCTCAAACTGTTCTGGACATAGGGTAAATGCTGGTAAAGTTTGCAATATTGCTTAAAATTATCTAAATCCAATAACTATTGTAATTAAACCAAATAAAAGGTATTGTTGTTGTAATGTATAGAAGCAAAATAAAAAAAATGTTTCAATAGTTCCTACAAATACCCAATTTTAAGTATTATATCAAATTTAACATCTTTTTAATATCTCCGGAACGGTAAATGTAAACGGCATTATGATCTTTATCTATTAAAACCCATGTACCTAATTGGATATGACATATCTTTAAACACGTTTCGAAATAAAGTCATTTGAAAAAAGTGAAATTTACAATTTCTTGTAACTTCGTCTTTATTTGTTCAAAATACGACACATGATGACCGTAGTATTCGATATTAAGGTAGTTCGGGTGTCTTACCTCATTCGTGTCACATTCGTAATTATTGTTGTAGAACCCTCTAAAATTAGTTTGTTTTCCGATATTTATGATACTGTAGCATTCTTAGTTTGCAACATTGCATATTAAATTTGAAACTGTAAGTTTTCGTTTTTCATGTAAATCTGAAACATTGAATAATCTGTAGTGTCATTTGAAAATCTATATCTTTATGTTTTCATGTTGGGTTCAATATCTGATGATATTGAAAAGTAGGCAACGTCAAACAATGTCCCTCTGACGATGTTTGCGTGGACGAATTTTCAGTGTTTTTTGTCTATTAGTTTAATAGTTCCAAGGACGTATCAAGATAAATGGACCACCCTGGATATATATATATATATATATATATATATATATATATATATATATATATATATATATATATATATATATATATATATATGTGTGTGTGTGTGTGTGTGTGTGTGTGTGTGTGTGTGTGTGTGTGTGTGAGGACTTTTCTGATCGTTTGGAGGGAAACGTCCTTTCCCCATCTGATGTACCGCGTGTTCATAGATTATCTCTGCAACTTAAGATTTTAATAACTTTAAAACTGTAGTAGATAATAACAAATTGGTTTTCAATGTGTGACAAGATAACTCATAATGTTTTGTTTCTTCCAGTTTGCCCGATACATGAAAAGTTGACTAATCGGACAAACAAAATCTTTTCCGAAAGGTCATTGTTTGCGCCAATCCACTGCAGATTGTTTGCGCTGAGATTTATCCGTATTCCTTCGTGCCTGAAACAGCTGCAGCTTGTATTCACAAAGACATAACATCTTATGCAAGACTGTGCACTGTTAATCTTGGTATTTCCAACTCTCTGGCCGCCCTACGCACTGATTTTGTTGGATTCCTTGGAAACCCATGCTGTACTGTGTCGACGTTGGCGTCTGAAACAGATGGGTGACCCACCCTCTGCTTATGGAGAACACTATCGGTTACCATAAATGACGTATGCCAAGCTCGAATAGTTGGTCGGGACGGTAGGTCCCTTCCGAAACTTTCGTTGCACTTGGGAATCGGATTTGGTTTCTATTAACAGGTTAAGCACTGAAATTTCTCCACGGTGTCCACATTTTTCGTCAAATTTGCGTCATCTGGAAAATAAATAAATAAAATTTTATAAGTTATGTTGTTACATGTTGAAAACCGTTATTATCTAGAGTAGTTTTAAAGGTATTAAAGTGTAAGTTTAAAGAATTTATGCACAATCGATATCGTTTCTTCGTGTGAGTACAGAAGAATACACTGTTTTCATTAGTGAAAAGTACTAACTTAACTGGCTTTTTCATATACCATAGAATCTTTTCTGCTGATTAGAAAATTGTTATTATTATTAGTAGTAGTAGTAGTAGTAGTAGTAGTAGTAGTAGTAGTAGTAGTGATAGTAGTAGTAGTAGTAGTAGTAGTAGTAGTAGTAGTAAAAGAGTCTAACTTGCCATGAAACCATAGTCTAACGCCCGCCAGGCACCTTTTTGTACCAGCACCTCCTATGAAAACAAGAACGCCCTTGGAGATGTTAACACCCACTCTGAGAACCACTAGTCTAGCTGACACTAAAAACACTAAGAGACACCATTGAATTCACTTAGCCATTTGTAGTCATTTACTGCTTCGTTTCACAGGATTTTCAGCTACTAAACTAGGTGTATTTTCAAATTTTGATGTCAAACTTTTTCTTTTTTTAAACAACAGTTAATTATGTACAATGTCTTATTCAGAAACTACATCAAGGATATTCCAAAACTTGCGATTGCACTAAAATTTGTAATGAGCTATAAAAATGTGTACTTCAAAAATATAATAAATAATTTAATGCTGAGACACGATTGCGTACCAACTTCTCAAATTAACATACAGTTATGTACCCGAAGAATCCCAAACCGAAGTAAGAGGTTCTATCCCATGCAAAATGATGTTAACAAAAGGAAATAAACCTAAAATAAATATCTTGTGTGTACTTTTCAACCTATAGGAAGAATGAGTAATTAACGTACTAATGACTTTTTTTATACATACAAAAATATTTCTAATCATCATAATTTTAGATTTCTTAGTAGCGCCGTAACTTAGATTTCTTTCTGGGGGGAGCAAGCATTAACACACGTATTTGGGACCCCTAGAAAAAATTGTTTTTCTAATTCTTGGGCTCCCAGAGCCTATGGGCCCTCCCGCATTGCAAGATCTGTGGAACCGTTATTTACGCCTCTGGGTTCGTTCCATAATGACATTAAATAAGGGGACAATATTGACAAATCTCAAAGCCATACGAATAAATATTATCTCTAGTCATTTCTTACTGAAATGGGCCGTCGACTTATTTTTGTTTTATTTAGCTTTTGCGTGCTGTTTTGTTTATGAATGTACTTAACCTGTTTGATGCTTCATTTATAATTTCATGTTCGTATCGTGTATGGAGTAAGAACATTTTGTCTTAAAATGGGCCCCCCTCCAACGGCAGGGAGCTTCTGTGGGGGAGCAGTTGCTCTCCTGCGCCCCACAAGTTACGGCCTTGTTTTTTAGTTTCTTATGTATTTATTTAGACATACCGGCAAACTGATGCCTAAAAAGTAAACAATTTACTAATGATAATTCAGGTACTGAGATAAGAATACTAGGTATAGAAATATATGTAGTTTCTATATGGATATGTAGTTCTTTTTGCAAAACTTTTTACTCAATTCAACCTGTCAGTGTCACTCTTTTTCAACTCAGCTAACGGGTCTGGAAACTTTTTTTTATTTTTAATTTCTGATACTCTTTAACCTGTCGGAGGCTCTCCACAGGACATCCACCAATCTTCAAAATGGAAAGCGGATTCAGGTTGAAAAGGGGAGTGCAAAAAATCTTATATGTATTTGATTCATGACATTTCTTGTCCATCCCTCTTTTCGTGACTCCAGAGGAGGGCTCCTCCTCAGAGTTGTAGGTACTTTAACGCCATGTTAACAAGACAATGGCATCCCATCATTTAGCGGTCTATCTTATCTTTCGCGGTCAATTTTGTGAGTGGAAATGATGAGCACTTGTCTCAAAGGTCAAATAACAAACTATGAATTTACCTTACAGAACCACCTTATTCACCATCTGTACTACTCAACTGTCTAAGAGGCTGAAAGTTTAGTGCTTTTTTCGAAAATGGACATTGCAAAATAGGGTCTTTTAATACATCTCATATAACTGTTTAAAAGAAGGTATAGAAGTTTTGTCTTAGAAATTAACCTTTGTGTTCCGCGCGCTGTGGGGATAAAAAGGGGTGTGGAAGGACTAGAAAACATCAACATTATATCGTAGGCTATACATAATACCACTGCAAGAGATTGATGTTGTGAACTGTTCCCCACGGAGCAGATTTTAACTATACTCTGTTTAAATGTATTTTGAGAAATAAACTTCTTTAGTTGCTCTTTAATTATAAAAAATGTTAATTGTGAGTTTCCATCTGAAAATATTTTTCTTTTGTCAGATGCTGGAACCAGACGTGCTTCCAGGGTACAGTGTTTCTGTCGTACTGAAAGAATTTCATTTTGAAATTATCTTACAATCAGAAGAATACTTAATCATTTTCCCCATATGCTGGATATTAGACTCGAGTAAAATGTTTATGGATAAAGAGAAAAATCAGCTTAATACTGCTTATGAAGTTTAGAGGTTAAGTAGTGGGTTTGAGTAGAGGATGGGATACAGAAACGTAGCTTTTCTTACCTTTTTCGTTGGCAAGATAAACATTATTGGATTGGAATTTAGCGTCTTTTTCAGCAGCAAGGCTAATGAGACGAAACCTACAGCTTAACGGGGATCTGAACCATCGGAATCGAACCCAAGTCTCCTGCTCCAAAGGCGTATGTGTTAACCATATAGCTACGAAGGAGCTCTGACAAGATCAACATGTTTGGCAAGAAAATATCAAATGATGAAAAGAAACGAAGTCTTATTTTATAGTGTACACAGTATTATTGGTAAAGGATAGAACAAATACGATATTAGCCAAGTTTTCGCGACATTCATTTTAAGTTTTACGTAAAATCGAGATTAAATTTGTCCTCTTATATTGTGTTTTGTCCTACAGGAATTTATAGTTTATATTTACTAAATATGCTTTAGTAGATTAAGAGAAAGAAATGCCTTGATTTCTTCTTAAACAAACCAACTTTTAAGGATGTATACATTTTTATTTGTTCATACACCCTGTATGGAGGAGCATGAACGTTATTCTTGTATACCACAAATGTAGCACTAACGATTGACAACTCTTTTGTTCTTTCCCAGGCCTATATCTGAAAGTGTCGACATTGGGTTGACCGCAAATAAAAATCCCACTTCAATTTGTTAATAACTTTCTGTATGTAGGAACACTAATATTGTACTTGTAGTACTAACCAGCACTAACGATTCACTACCTTTTCTTTCCCTCAAAGCGTGTTTGTAAAAGTAGTGATTCTGGTTTAACCATCATTTTAATTCGTTAATAACTTTCCTTACGTAGGAACACTAACCAGCACTAACGATTGAATACCTAGCTAATGTTTTTCCCAAAACTTAGTTTTATAAGTCTCGATTTTCACTTTGTTAATAATTTTCCGTACGTTGGAACACTAATATTGTGCTTACAGCACTAGCCACCACTAATGTGGCACTAACGATTGATGTCGCTTAAGTACCGATTCTGGTCTGACTGCCGCTTTCTTAAATAAAACTTCTCGTATGTAGGAGCTCAAGCGTTGTACTTATAGCATTAACCAACACTAACGTAGCAGTAATAACTGAGACATTTTTATGCTCCCCAAAGCGTATTTGTAAAAGATGCAATTTTGGCGTGACGTCAAGCTGTAATTTCTTACTCACTTTCCCTAAGTAGGAGCACTAATGTAACGCTAACGACTGACACCCTTTCCGTTTCCTGTAAAATTTACTTGTAAAAATTATGAGTTTGGGTTGCCAGAATTGCCTTTAATTTGTTAATAATTTTCGGTACGTAGGAGCACCAAGGTTTGCTTGTAGCACTAATCAGCACTAATGAAATACTAATGACTGACACTCTTTTCGTTTTCCGCAACTCCATTCGTAAAAGTGGCGATTTTGGCTTGACGTCAAGACAGAATTGACACTTTAATTTCCCAATAACTTTCCGTTACGTAGGAGGACTAACGTTGTGTTTGTAGCACTAACCTAGCACTGGCGATTGGCATTCAGTTTCGTTTTCTGCTTACTTGTTCGATTTTAGCTTGACGTGAAGCCAGAATCGTCACTTTAATTTGTTAATAATGTTCCATATGTACAAGTATTAACGTAACACTAACGATTGACACCCTTTCCATTTTCAAAAAAAGCTCATTTGTAAAAGTGGCCATTTTGGCTTGATGTCAAGCCAAAATCGACTTTGTAATTTATTAATAACTTTTCGTATATAGTCGTAAGTAGACTTATATTGTCCCTTTAGTTTAACTTGTAAACTTGGAACGAACGAGTAAAGTCGTTTCAGAGTTTGTCGGGGGGGGGGGGGGAATTGTCTATCGTCAAAAGAATTTCATGTCTATTAGTATATTAGTACACACATTATTACAAAACATATATTTCTCAAACTAAGGAGGAAAACTTCCATACCTTCCGTAAATGAGGCCCTTGGAATGGATCTATCCTACCACTTCCAAAAGAAACTAATTTAAAATACTGTTTCTGCCCATCATCTGAACACTGGACCCTACTTAAGTAAACGCCAACTGAGACCCCTAGAAGTAATAAAAATATTTATTAAGATTTTGTATGCTGGGAGGGGTAAATTTCATATTTGAATAGGGGTGTCCATATTTTTCTAGGAGACCCAAGTATGAATAATTGCCCCTCCAGGAAAGTTTACAAGTTCCGTTTGTCATTTTCAGAAGACAGTAAGAGTATTCTCTTAAAACGGGAGAGTAAACTAACTTCTTCATACAACTTGCTTGATACTACTTGTTTCGCACATTTGTATATATATATATATATATATATATATATATATATATATATATATATATATATATATATATATATATATATACGCATTCGATGTAGGAGGAGGGGACCTCTTTGTGTATCTACTTTATTTTTATTTTTATTTTTTATTTTTATTTATTTTATTTATTTTTTTTTTTTTTACCTGAAAACAACGAGGAGATCTCTTTTGCAATTATAAATCCGGTGTAGAGTTGTCTAATGAAATGGCAACATAGCAAACACGAATTAACCTTCTTGCTTCACTCTTTTCGCTCTAGTGTCAAGTACCATCACCGTCAACAGAACATTTTGTTGTAGTTAACAAGAACAAAATTGAATATTTCTTTCCTCATCCATATCTTACTCTTTTATCATCTCCGTTTAAGATAGCGAGATGAAGATGCTTGATTCTTCTTTCTGGACACTCCGCCCTATACCTCGCTCTTGCCTGATTCATAAACACAGCATCCGCTCACTGGGAAGAAAAAAAAAAAGTAAAGTTGAAAAGAGGCAATCATTCCGCTATCACCGTTGCTTGTAATCTCTTTCAAGGCGTGGTAGTTCTCAAGAAGTCTAACAGAGAGGACTTATTTACCGAAAATAGCCTCTGATGATCTGGATGGAAAAAGGGGAAAGAAGTGTACGCCTCCGTCCGATTCGAGCGCACTGGAAATTATCGTACAACAACAGGCGTGAACTGTTGCGACCGTCTGGCGCCGTAACGCCTTTCAAATTCAAGATGGTTCATTTCGTACCCTTACGAAATCCCTAAAGTATACTTTCATCATGCAATTAATCTGCAATTTTTGTGCATAATGATTTTTAAATGTATTTACATAATGTTAAAATTTCATACACTAAAACAACGAATTAGAAATTGATGGAAGTGATCAAGAATAGATATGACGGGTGTCATAAGTGCCGGAACTTGGGGGTTCAGACCAGTAGTCGAGTGCGGGCTCACCCGCAAAACTTTTATCCGGGCCCCTTTATAAAAGTGTATAGCAAATACAAGTAGTCTTAGTACCTTAAATGATAAAAATGTCCTTTAACAAATACATATTCATCAATCTATTATTACTACATAAGAAATCAATGTTACTAACAGATTATTAGTTTTGATAATATAAACAATACTTACATTGAAAACTAGTGAAGCTGGATGGCACGTCTTGCTTGCATATTTTTTTTACGCTCGACCCTAGCCATAGGAACTAAATACACGTTTCTGATTGGTTGTAGTTTGCGATTGTCCAAACTTGGTGCAAGTATTGAAGAAAATTGTCACTGTCTGTGTTGATAAAAATAAAAATATAATTACGTTTGGATTATATTTCGTAAAAACATGAGGCATACATTTTTTTCAAGTGTCACCCTTAAAAAAAATGCATTTTAGTCACAAGGAAACGTGTGAGGTTCAAAGTTGGACCACTCGATTGTGACGTAATGTCACGTGGTATTATCATGAGGGTAAAGATGGAACAAATTGAGCCCTGTGGGGCTTCTAACCCCCTCCGCTCGCTGCTGCTCGCTCAACTGTTTCGTAATGTAAATAAATAACTTTTTATGTATTATATATTACGTACAAGAGCAAATGAGTTTTATTTTTATCTTCTTTTAATGATAAAAGTAATATGAATATTTAAAAATTCCTAGAGCCGGGTTTGAACTCACGCCAAAACTATTATAATTACTAACCGGTTGCGCTAACACGCTTGGCCACGATGACATTCTGCTATATGTACGCTACATGTCAAGAAACGTATAACTTTAACAAATCAGGACCGCGTGTTTAGCTCCTATGGCTAGGGTCGAGCGTAATAAAAATATGCGTCTTGCTTTCCGGGATGCGAAGGATGCTAAAACTTCACTAACGACAACGGTTTGAGTTCGCTCACAATCGATACTGAGAAGACTGATATTGCTCAGTCTCTCCTGGTTATAGCACTACGTAGATAGTTTATAAATATACAGGGTGGTTGTGCATCAATGACGGAAAATTCGGGAGATAAATGTCATATGAACATTGGGTGAATGCGGCTTCGTTTGGACGCTAGAGGCGTCTGAAATATCACCTTCCGAGGCGGTAATTTGCAATATCGCAAGAACGGAGAGAAATACGAATGTCGGGACAAAAGAAATTAAAGGAAACACCATCCGAAGAATCCAATTATGCATAACTAATGGCGAAACAGTGGCGACGCTAGAGGTGGGTACAAAGAAAGTGAATGAAACATGGATAAAAGTGAACAATTTACACTGAAAAATTGTAGGAGGGGATGTTACTTGGAACATGCAGCAACAAATGTTAACGATCAAAGGCAGCAATGGCTACGCTGTAGGGACATTATGGGAGGCGGAATGTAGGAATACAATATCTTTGTAACGGAAAGAAATAGGAATGTTGGGTCAAAAGATAGCTATCAAAGGAAACCATGTTCGAAGAATTCAATCATACATAAGTGATGGCGAAACAGTGGCGGCGCCAGGGGCACAGACGAAGTGAATGCAACGAGGAGAAAAAGTGAACAATTTACACTGAAAAATTGTAGGAGGGGATGTTACTTGGAACCTTCAGCAACAACTGTTAATGAACAAAGGCAACAGTCGCTACGCTGTAGGGACACTTTGGGAGGAGGAATGTAGGAATAAAATATGTGTATAATGCAGAGAAATAGTCCCTAAGTAGTATTTTATTTCATTTAGAATGTATATTAATAGGAAAGATTATTATTATTATTATTATTTATTTATTTATTTATTTATTTTTATTTTTATTTTTATTTTTATTTTTATTTTTTTTATTTTTTTGCTTTTAGCTTAAATATACTATTTCTGGTGGGCATTTTTATCAATTTATTAATATCTCAGTTACAAGGTGCATTCAAGTTATAACACCTCCAGCCCCCCCCCCCCCTCTGAACTGGTAACAGATACAAACCTGCTGTTTGTCTTAAACTACGCAAGCACTCGTTGCCATCTCTCTGAGAGAACCCACAGACTCGATATTGTCTACACAAATTTACATGAGCTGCACTGAGGGGAAAAAAGAAACGTAGGAGGCGTGCATACAAACGTAGGTTACATGCGTAAATCCTGTAGTTTTTTGGACTTAACTTACAAGCCTATGTAATATTCTGCAGGAAACGTATAACTACAAATGTATATTTTACGATAGTGGAAAATCAATTTCCTGTTGATCTGAGCTGGGGTCAACCCATGTGGCACAATGCGACACCTCTGGTCGTTTTCCCGAGTTCGTTAAGGTGACGCATTACCTACAGTAGACTGAGATATGCCAAGTTGGTTTGACAATCATCGTGTGCTGGTGGATGGTTTTTCCTTAGTGCCGTATCGTATGACCTTAGGATCTGTTACCCTGGGACGGCATTTTTACAATCAGCACGAAATTTCTGGAGCGAACGAGTTGCTGTACCTTCCCCTTTTCTATAACAAATGTACTGGGTTGCTGCAGCAGCGTTATTCTCAAGTTCGAACTCATACAAGAACAGTTGTTGAGCACCAGGCCCGTAGCCAGCCCAAAAAATTAGGGGGAGGCGGTAGAAGTTAGGGGGCCCCGACCCAATCATATTATTCTTCATCACCATATTATAGTTCATTTGCAAGCCTACCGTGAAACTTATAGGGGGCCAGGCAAAGTTTAGGGGGGCTCGGCCCCCTAGTTCCCCGTGGATACGGGCCTGTTGAGAACTCATCGTCACTACCACTAAAATCTGACTGAAGATACTGAGGAGGGGTGGCCTCGTGTTAAATAATCCGCCCCCTACAGTACCTCTTGAGCCAGTTTCACCTTGTATTTATGGTCAATTACGACGTATACATGTGCCTGCTACTTGGGTTGAGAAAATATGATTTTTCCTTATATTATTGTTATTATTATTATTATTATAAAACCAATACGTTCGTGTTCTCGGACGTTGTTGAGATTGCTGAAGCTCGTTGCCAATTGGCTGTGGGTTGAAAAGAATGGAAACAGAGTTGAGATGCTGTTATTGATTATGTGCATATTATGGCACACTACAAATACATGGCACACCTGTTGGAAACATATATAAACACATATAAACGCAATGTATATGTTCAAATGTATTATAAAAATAAAATTGGCTATTGTTTGAATTTAACTGAGCGCGTTCACTGCCTTTCGTTTTCTTCTTTTCCTTAAACCCTCTCATTTCCCTTTCCTCGCTGTGTTTATCTTCCAAATATTTTTTAAGGAAATTATTTTCTTCTCGTATATTTAGTTTTAACCATGGGCAAACACACCTGCATGCGAGATCTTTAAAAAAATGTTGGCATTTGCAGGTGTCAAAGGTTTTCCCACTTGTTTTGTTGTTATTACTACTAGTTTTTTGAAGTTTCGGTAGTTGAAAACGTGACCGTGCAAACCAAAGCAACCAACAACCGCTCAGTCATTGGTTGGCTCCCAACCATTTTTAATGCTTGCTCCGGCACACCCAAGTATCAAAAACACCTTATACAATGGATCATATCAAAATGCAATAAGAACAATAGGGAGTCCACGTCTTGTGACCTGCTGCTGCTTGTTGTGCTATATGGCAGGGGAGAGAGACCTTTCAGTTAGCAACATACATATGCAAACTCATAAGAGACGCGGTGAGATTGGATATTCTATGCAAGTAAGAACTACATAAGTATGAACACTTTTTGAAGCGTCAATACATTTACAGAAACAATCCATCCTGATTCATAACAGATAAACAAAGACGAAATTCACAATATATCTTTACAAGGGCACGTGTAGAATATTTGTCTCTCGGAGGGGTGTAAGAGTGTTTATTAAATGAAAATAATTCAACACTTTACAGTTGTCAGACGCATCGTTACAATATCAAAATTATCGAATGCCATATTTTTTTGATCCAAAATACGGACAAACCTTAAAATGTCGACCCATCAAAGAAACAGAATAAATATGTTAAAATTTCTTACCTAAAGATCTCCTTTTTAGGTTATTATACAATTGTTTACTGTAATACTTAAAACACTATTGGGCGATTCTCTGGCAAGTGGTCCATTGTCAGTAGATTTTCAAAATTAATTTGAAACTATTATGTTTATGTTTTACTATTAGGAAATAGTGTAACTATATATTGAGACATTTAAAATATTTTTGTAAAATATATTTACTAGGTTTTGACCACATAAACTCTATCTGCTCTACACCATGCTCAGTACTGTTCACATATCCCAATTTTCAAATAATTTTCAAACTAAATTCTAAATCTGTAATTATATGAACAATAACAAAAAATATGAAGTAGACCTTTGGCAAAAATTTGACAATTTGGTTTTAATTAATGTTTTATTCTGGTAGGCAAAAATCGTAGTTTTCTCATGTCATGTTTCGCTGTCCCGTGCGTAACGGAAAACATGTATTTTTGGTCTTTCCTTTGTAATAGCAGAGGATAAAGTATTGAAACTTTTGCTCCTAAGTAGAATTATTATTAGTCTGTTAGTGGTACTTATTAAATTTGTTTATTATCCTCCTTATGAATTTCATGAGGTATAGAAATGTTGTCCCGTGAGTAACGTTACGCACGGGACATTTACAGATTTATCCAAGGAAGTGAATAGAATTAAGTTATTAAGATTTCAATACGTATTTATTGTTATTGAGATTAAACAATGAAGAATAAACTTTTATATTAACTCAAAGAAACATGAATTTGCTGAGAGAAACTAAATCAAACATAACTAAACATAACTACCAAAAACGTTTACGTTAAGTTACATAGAAACATTTACCTCATGATAAATCACACTTTTTCTTTTCATTAGAAAGGCACGTATCTAAGTTGGTTTGACAGTTTTGTAGGGGCAAATGGATTCGCAACTTTTTACTATATTCTTTCACCTTTTATCAGAAAATTAGGTGCTTGAAGTATATTTAAACTTGATCAAATGGGACATCAAATTAAAGAACGCGAAGACCCTTCCCGGGGCTGATATTTTCTCTGATCATAATCTTGTGCTGGCCGAAGTAGATATTCAACTGAAAAATGTAGGCAGAAGAAAAGTAGGTAACAAAGTGTTGAATACTGAAAAGTTGATAAACGAGGAAATTAGAAATCTTTTCGCTGAAAAATTCGAAGAAAAATGTTCAAACGAGGAAAGGATAGGCGCAGGTAGTAACGCACGGTGGGAACATATTAAACGTTGCTTACAGCAGGCTGCAGAAGAAGCAGTAGGTTACCGCGAACACAAAACTGCTAAGAAACCATGGGTTACAGAGCAGATGTTGCAGAAAATGAGGGAGAGGAAGATGTGGAAACAGGTTGATACAGAAGAGGGCAGAAAGATGTACAGAAAGTTAAATAATGAATTACGAAGAGAAACAGACAAAGCGAGGGAAGAGTTTTACAAAAGAAAATGCGAGGACATAGAAGAATTAGAAAGAATTGGGAAATATGAGGAAATGTACAAGGAGGTGAAATCTATGGAATTTCGGAGGAAACAAGGGAGTATCATGATGGCAGTAGAAAATAAGAATGGGAAGGTAGTCAGCGAGAGAAATGAGGTCATAGGAAGGTGGAAAGAATACGTTGAAGACTTATATGAGAGTAGGGATAGACCGTGTAGCCTAAATGTTGAAGTGGAAAATGAAGTAGGCGAGGATGATAAAGGATTTAGTATTCTTCGGGATGAGTTTGAAAATGCTATATCTGAGATTAGGAATGGAAAGGCAACAGGAATAGATAACATACCAATTGAATTCATTAAAAATATAGGAGACAAGGGAAAGAAAGAATTGTGGCGACTATGCAATGAAATATATGAAACAGGAGAATGGCCAAGAGACTTTCGGAAAACGATCATGATACCGATGGCTAAGAAATCGAACCCAAAGAGATGTGAGGATTATAGAACTATTAGTCTCATATCTCATGCAGCTAAAATTCTGCTCCGAATACTGAACAGAAGGTTATATGGAAGAACAAATAAAGATGTTGAGGAAGAGCAGTTCGGGTTCAGAAGAGGCAAGGGCACAAGAGATGCTATTGGATTATTAAGGGTGATCGGTGAAAGATTTATAGAAAAAGGGAAAGAGGTGTATGTTGTATTTATTGATCTAGAAAAGGCTTTTGACCGCGTGAATTGGGAATTGTTGTTGGGAGTTCTAACAAAGATAGGGTTGGAATGGAAAGATAGAAGACTCATAAGAAACTTATACATGAACCAACAAGTAAGTGTTAGAATAGGGGAAGAACTGACGGAAGAGAGTACAATTGGAAGGGGAGTTCGACAAGGATGCTGCCTCTCGCCAACACTATTTAATGTCTATCTAGAAGAGATAGTAAAAAAGAGCCTACATGATGATGATGGCATTTCGGTAGGAGGTAGAATGATTAGATGCATAAGATTTGCAGACGATATGGCCCTTGTTGCAGAATCTAAAAAGAAAATCAATAAAATGTTAGAAAAAATGAGAAGGGGCTTTGAAGAATATGGGATGAAAATAAATGTTAGAAAGACAAAAGCCATGGTGATTGGAACGAAGGGGTCTGTGTCAAATATAAAAGTAGGAGGGGAGAAAATAGAACAAGTGAATAGTTTTCGATACCTGGGTAGTGTTCTTAGTAATGACATGAAATGCGAACGTGAAATAAAAGCAAGGATAGGAATGGCGAAAGAAGCCTTTAAAAGAAAGAAAAGTCTGTTTTGTGGGACCTTGAACAAAGAGTTGAGAAAAAGACTCATAAAATGCTTCGTGTGGAGTGTTGTGCTGTGTGGGGCGGAAACGTGGACATTGCGTAAGGGTGACGAAAATCGACTGGAAGCCTTCGAAATGTGGGTGTGGAGAAGAATGGAAAGAGTTAGTTGGGTCGAGCGGAAAACGAATGAGAGAGTGTTAGAAATGGTGGGTGAGAAAAGAACACTTTTAGATATTATTAGGAAGAGGAAGAGAAACTGGTTGGGACATTACCTAAGAAGAGATTGTATCATGAGGGACGTCCTAGAGGGTATGGTGGCGGGAAAGAGAGGGAGGGGGCGAAAGAGACTACAATTAATGGATGATATTAAAACAGAAAGATCATACGCGAAGACGAAAAGGTTAGCGGAGGATCGTGGAGCATGGAAGCTTCTCAGCTGCGGCAAGTGACCTGCCAATAAAGGCAGAATACCTATGATGATGATGATGAAATGAGACATCTGTTATTTTGATCAAAACAAAACTTTGTACAACTGTTGTTCATGCATTTCAGATTTGCTACTCTAATGTCCCCATCTTCTACATTACTTTCAGACACATACATACCAATATTTAATCCTATTTCTGGAAGAACCACAATCAAATTTCACTAGGAGAAATACACGTGCTCTAATATTGTCCATTCTGAGCCCGACAGTTGAAGTGTTGGAATATCATTATGAACATCGTCTTCAAAGTTGTATTCTGAATTAATGTCGCTCTCATTACTTGGTGAATATATCATTCTATACACTGGCACTCTTTTCGTTTTCCTTGAACCAATCTAACTTGAATTACCTTGTTTTTCTTCACATTTTAGAGTGTTTTCCTCTTCTAAATGGCCAACAACGAAACAATGCGGAATGAGTTTCGCAAAAGGGACGTGAGAGCAAAAAAGTTAATCTTTTAACTTGCCTATAACGCTGCATTCTCACTTTATTTTTTAGTCTCACCTTGTTGCAACTTATTTTATATTTTCTAGCCCTTTCAGCGCCACTCATTGCTTTTGTTGATCGATTCAGTTCATCACTGATAATATTACTTAGAACAGAGTTACTTCCATGTGAATCCATATTACTTATTTAAAAAGCTCAGACTAAAGCAAATCTTCACTGTGAAGTAACAAACAATCATACCAAATAACCAAAACCCAACTGTTTCCCTTCAATTCACTTTCCCGCATTTCACCTGACAATGACAGCGTTCAAACGACTCAACGTTTGGTAGGAGAGCACAGAGGATCGAGCAGCTCAAGACTTGTACAACGTTATGTGGTTTGAACGCCACCAATCAGCACTCAAACAAAGACCCTAAAGACATGGTAATAACACTAAGCGAGTTGCCTAGCAAAGTTCGACTTTGATACTTTGGAATGTAATTTAATTCATTTAAATTAAATTATACTAGATCCAAATTATTTGTGCTTGTTAATGTCCAAATGTTAATCTTTAAATATCAATCTCTTTAGTAAGGATAAGGGAAGTTCCTCTAAGAGCGCACGGCCTCTAAGAGTACGCTCAACAATTTGCCAGATCTGGCAACGCTGTACGATGTTTGTTTGTATTCCTGCAGAAGCGTTGTTGTATGAAAGGTGGTTGTTTGAAAGGTTTTTCGAGGAATAATCACGAGTAGAAAATCATTTTGGGCAAAACCCACGACAGGAAAATTCCACTTCGGGTATAATCCACGCAACCATAGAAACAAATACATTGGAATAGAAAAATTGTGTTCATGATACTGTATTATAAGTGTTCGTGCAACTGTCAGATGTAAAGTATGCAATAATCTGACGTAGTACTACTTGAACAAATACAACTGTGTGTTGGGTTGTTAACATTATTAATCCTGTGGTATTCTAGAACATGTAAAATAGTTTTCTAGTATCGATATCTGCATCGCACATTTCAGTTTTTTTTAATCTATTAGTTTAAACGTTAGAAGTATGTTTCATAATAAATGAAGTAAATGGTCCATATATAATATACAGGCGCGGATCCAAGGGGAGGGCTATAGGGGTTACATCCCCCCTTGAAGCTCAGGTACACACTGGATAAAATATCTTTACACTGGATAAGCGGCAAACTATGGTTTAGCCCTTCCTTTGATCATATCCTGGAGCCGCGTTGTGTATGTGTGTGTGTGTTAAGTCACTATACATCCGTTTTAATCGTCTAACCAATGTTGGCTCAACATTCAACCATTTAACAAGCTGAAAAGATACTTTGAAGAATTATAGTTATTGCATATCTCAAAGAATGTTTCTCGGGATCCACCTGAGCACATGGCGTTTATATGAATAAACGAGAAATTGAGGTCTATATACTGACTAATATTCTGAAATGTTGGCAGTCCTTTATTTTTAAAATATCTGCATTCCTCCTATGATAAACAGTGAATTCAATATTGCATCCAACTCTTTGTTTAACGGGAAATGCAATCTACTTGTTTCTTGCTCGGGAATGTACGTAGTAGAAACTCCTCATTCCTCAAGCTTAAAATACAAAATACCTAAGATTAAGTTCACTTAGAAAAGTAAAAATATTTAAATGTAATATATATATATATATATATATATATATATATATATATATATATATATATATATATATATATATAGTAAAATTTTATTACGAACAAGAACATATCGTGCGAAGTATTACAACTTGTACTGTAATCTTTAAAAAAATAAAAATAAAAGTGAAATGCTGAATACCGCATCCAAGAACCAGAAATGCAGTTACTCCCTACCTATAGTTACCGGAATTTCAACAAGTTGTTCTCTAAGCGAATGATTTGTGATATGGTTGTGTCCAATCGTAGTTGGCACTCAACGTACATATCGTCACTCTTCGTATTGGTAAAATAAATGAAGCAATAACGGGTCGCCAGGTTCTGTATACGTGAGAAAATCTGGTTTCACTTTTGTTCATTCGGTTTCTTTTTTTAAAATAGTTGTTCATGTCCTTTACACACCTGCTGCCGAAACAGCAATCCTCGTATTCATCCATTTCTGCCACACAATTCTTTGTTAACAGAATCCATGTCATATTTTAGCAGTATCCATTTTTCCTATAGTATCAGGATAGCCTAAATTAAGATTCTATCAAGTGACTAAAGCTTGGCTTATATTTTAAGCAAATATATCCAATATTTCCCTAAGTTTATTCATTCTTTGGTAGGCTTCCTTTCGAACGAAATACACTTAAACATCGTTAATCCGAGCTAATTGGGGGATAAGTTGACTGGATTAACGAAAGTCTGGATTAATTGAAATAAACTAAGAGAACATTAAAAATTTGTACATTAAGTACGTTAAAGTAAAATTAAGTACATTAAAAATCTGTTGATAGCAACTAAACAAATTTAGTATTGTGTATTTAATGGGCATAGACCTAAACACATATAGAACACTTCTATACAGTAAAATGTAAAGCAGCCATGTGCAACAGCCAGCCCACTGAACCCTTCATCCGGTCTAATTGAAAATATACCTCTTACATAATCTTAAACTGAATTGTAAATATTTCCTGGATAATTGATGTGCACCAGTGTACCACGGAACGTAGACAGACTACCTAAGTAGTTTAGAAGATGAAGAATCAAATTTCCCATTAAAATGGTAAATAAATAATTTTCTTCTGCTTTTATTTACTAAATGAATATTTTGGTTACCGTTATGATAGTGTTTGTTATCCTTGATGTTAGTGTACGATGAATGAGTTTCTCCATTATATATGGCCATTCGATTGTTATGAAAATATTATACATTGTCTCATACGGCCCTCAACGCTAGTAACTTCTCTGTGATTAGCTCACCCCCTGTTCCAACTTGCGCATACCTGATGTAAAGCAATACAGTACATATATACGTTAAACCCAGGAACGTAGTGCTAGAATTTTTTTTTTGTAGGTACACGCTCGACCATTTTCAAAAATGTACTGGTACCCAACCCGTTGTCGCTTATTCTTTCATGGTGAGTATATGCTGGGCTATAAAAGTATTAGGTGGATACACGCTGTTTACTTCCGTCTAGGCCCAGTCACATCCTTGATTATGATGATATGCTCGACAGACTCTGTAACACTCGAGAACCTTACTGCGAAAGTTGATTTGAAGTACACTAGACTCTAGCTAACCTGACCTTCAGTAATCTGACCTCTCAGTAATCCGACCCACATCTGATCTCTGACGCATGACGTCGCAACAATCTGTCAAGATTATGTTTGTTTATATTAAAACCATACAAAAATACTTACAGTACTATTTTGGCTTCCGTTTATTGTTGCTTGTAATTTGTAAATCGATTATGTGATCAAGCATTCCGTTGACTAGCATCTTCATTGCGGCAACTGAAAATTTAAGACAGTTTCATAGTGAATGACACCCCTCTTCAAGAAATGGCCGGATAAGAGAAAGTTTAGTGTACATGTATTAGTTGTTTCAAAATAACACAGACAATGTTTGGGAGATGATTTCCGATACGAAGATAAAACAGAAAGTATAGATCCACCTGGGTATAGAAATGTTTCCTTTTTGGCATTATGTCCAGCCGAAAATTTGTTGGAAAAATTTGAAAACAGCCATAACTCGAGAATGAAATGTCGGATCGAAGTCGAGTAAGAGGGAATGTCCATTAGTTTGAATCGTAAATTCCATTAATCCACAATTGAATGTGGTGCAGGAGCAGTGAGAGGGTAATTGCAAAAAATCTGGAGAGTCACTCTCGGAGAAAAAACAGTCCTTCTGATGGATCTTTGAGTGTATGAGTTATCAATTAGTGAAAAGTATTGAAAATATATATGATGCATAGGAGTTTGCAGTTTCTATAAATGTGATTATCAAGAATGCTTTGTACCTTACGCACAATTTAACACCAATTGTTTTCCTCATTTTTTTAAACTTGTAGAATCTAGCCTTCGTATGTTTCAATTCCTGATCTAATGCACTATTGAACTTCCTATTAATAACATTTTAACCTTCACTGTTACCTGTCTTTATACTTGTAGTTATCCTTTAGTAACACGCCATTTTTCTTTAATTTGTATATTTCTTTCGTTTAGAATTGAATAATATTTTAAAATATTATTCTTTGTGTATATTTTTTGTTATAGAATAATATTTTGTTCTTTTCTAATATTCTATTCAGTACAAAGTCTCCTGACCAACAAAAGAGCTCACTAAAACTTCAACTTTCCCGTTGAGCTTCTATGAATTATCATAGTGATTAAGATATACATGAGTTTATGCATAAAAAAGACCATTATGGCAACCAATTAATATAATTACTAGTGGTATTAGATTTCTTTAAAAAGCTATTAGTTTTGCCTGTAGTCTCTGGGTTTTGTATATATAGGATATTCCTTAAAGAATGCCGAATTTGAAGATAAAAATACGATACGGAAAAGTTCGTCAAAGTGGGTTATATTAGAGTATATGCAATCTGTAGCATGTCCCATTTACGTATGAGACTCAATATGATACCATAAATTTATTGTGTCTGCATAAATTTATGCGCTCCACAAAATCTGTTATTACTTTCTCACCGAGATCTCTCCCGATGCCCCTGATCATGCGTGTGATTTTCGCTTGCAGTTCCAAAAGAGTGTGTGGTTTGTTAATATACGGGGCGGTCTTGGTCTTGGTCTTGCACTTGAATTCTTGGTCTTGGTCTTGCACACCCAGTCTTGGTCTTGGTCTTGGTCTTGCATGCAAGAGTCTTGCAAGTCTTGCATTTAAGGAATCTCAAGTTTTTCATAGGTAAATTTTACTATGGATATAAGGGATAATAAACCCCACAATGCGCCAATAGTAATGGAAATACAATGTATGTTTCTAAATGTAATATAGTTTAACTTCGTGTAAGTATGATGGTAGTGTACAACATAGGTGATGACCTTTATTATTTTTTAATGGGTGCCAACGCTTCACTACTTATAAAATATGCCTAAATCATAACGTTCTATATTTTTAACAGGCCCAACATTCCACTGGTTCCCAAACTGGGGAGGCTACCCCTGAGACGCACGAAAGAAAATCAAGACGGCACAGATTGTTGAAATGCCATGAATTACAAAATTATTTTTACACTCTAAAGGCTTCAGATCTCTCTTTTCAACCACGATTAGCTAATCATTGTATTATACAAACTTCCAATTAAATGTTGAGATTTCGTTTTACTGATTTCATTATGTACTCTATGGGACAGAGACATTGACATTACGAAAAAGCGATAACAAAAATTGCAGGCTTTCGAAACATGGGCATGGAGAAAAAAGGAGAGAATTAGTTGTGTTGAACGGAAAACGAATGAGAAGGTGTTAGAAATATTAGGAGTAGGGAAAAAGAAGAAGAATTTTAGATATTGTTAAGGGGAGAAAGAGGAACTGGTTAGTATATTGACTGAGGAGGAAGAGGAACTTATTAGGATATTGGCTGAGGAGGAACTGTATTATGAGGGACGGCTAGAGGTATTGTGGAAGGAAAGAGGGGGAGGGAGCGAAGGAGATTAGTTGAAGAGAGGTATTAAAACAGAAAATTGGTACGTCAAGACGAGGACAGTACCTGAGGACCGTTGAACCTTCTCAGTTGTAGCAAGTAACCTGCTAATAATGGCAGAATAGCTATGGTGATGATGATCATATGTTTAGCAATATTGACCAAAAAAGAGAGAGAAAATTAAAATAATAATTATTATTATCAAACCTCTTAATATTTTAGAATAATTTGAGTGAAAACTCAAAACGACTTAACTGTATATGTCTTTTGTGTAAACTCAATTTATATAAATACTTTTGACGTGTATTAGAAATACAAAATAACGGCATCAAACTCCAAATTATTTGAAGTCTTACTTGTGAATATGGATTACTAGCATCAATTACCCACTAATAATAATAATAATAATAATAATAATAATAATAATAATAATAATAATAATAATAATAATAATATATTTCGTTAGCCAGTCACTTTTTACTATTAGTAAAGCGCTCTCTGATATCGGTCATTTTCGATTATTTTTATATTACTCTCCCCTCCTCTTTCCCAAGTTGCGGGGCGGAATTTGGACTTAAACGGCATCAGAAGTGTCACTCTTCGTCTCAGAGACCCCGAAAACTATGGATTCGGCACTAATATCGGTCATTTTCAATTAATTTATATATCTTCTCCTCCCCCATGTTGCGAGGCACGGCATTGGAAGTGTCATTGTTCATCTCAATGACCTCGAAAACCAGGAGTTCGACATTGAAAACGGTCATTTTTGATAATTTTTATATATCTCGTTCCTTTCCCAAATTGCGGTGCTGAATTAGCATTTAAACGGGATCGGAAGTATCACTGTTCACCTTAGCGACGTCAAAAACTATGGATTCGACACTAATATTTGGTTATTTTTTTATCATTATTATATCTCATTTTCGATCATTTTTATATCTCTTCCCTTCCCTCCGCCAAGCTCCGGGGCTGAATTTGGATTTAAAAAGCATCAGAAGTGTCATTGTTTATCTCAGCGACCCCCAAAACTATAGATTCCATTTTAATATCGGTCATTCTCGATCATTTTTAAATATATTTCCTTCCCTCCCCTAAACTGCACCGTCAAAGTGATATGACAGAAACCATCTCTGATTCGATCCTCATCTATGTTGAAAATGAGATCGAGTTCGGTCTAGTGGTTCAAGAGTTATTAAATTTTATTTATTTTTGTACATTTTCCATCCCCCTCCTCCTCCTTAAGTTCTACCGTCAAAGCGATTTGATAAAAAAACACCCCAAGTCCGAACCTCATCTATGTTGAAAATTTGATTGAGATCGATCAGCTGGTTCAAGAGTGATGAAGTCACAAAGACAATCACTTACATTTTTATTTTTTTACATATATCTCTCTCCTCCCCCTCCCCTACGTTGCACCGTCAAAGTAAAATGATAAAAATCGCTCCAGGCCTGAACTTCATCTATGTTGAAAATTTGATCAAGATCGGTCGGGTGTCCCCTCCCCTCCTCTCCCCCTAGGTTCTACCATCAAACTGAAACAATCTCTACAAAACTTTCCAGGACCGAACCTCATACATGTTAAAATTTGATTGAGATCGGTTCAAGAGTTATTAAGTTACAAACTTAGTCACTTTTATTTTTATTTATATTGATTTTTGTACATATACCCCTGCTCCTTCTCTCCTACGTTGCTCTGTCAAAGTGAACTGACAGATAACATTCCAGGCTTGAACCTTATCTATGTTAAAAATTTATCTATGTTAAAAATTTGATCGAGATTGGTCATTTGGTTCAAGAGTTATTAAGTTTTATTTATTATTTTATAACTCCCCCTTGTTCCCTTCCCTAACTTTTACCGTCAAAGTGAAATGATGAAAACACTTCCAGGCCCAAACTTCATCTATGTGGAAAATTTGATCGAGATCGGTCGGGTGGTTCAAGAGATTAGGAGTCACAAAAATAGTCACTTTTAATTTTATGATATAGATAGTATAATGTTATATCCAGGCCCGAAATCAGCCACAGAGGTTTGGGGGGAGCCACGAATATGTTAGGGGGCAAATCATTAAACATTTCCTTAAAAATATCTTAATTGTGATTTTTGTAGTGATGTCTGGAGGTGTCACGAAAAGTTTAGGAGAACCAGGCCCCCTAGCCCCCATCTGGTTACGGGTCTGGTATATCGTTCAATCCTCAATGTGCCGTATACCTAAGGAGGCTAAAAGTTATATTAATAAACAATTATTCAAGTATAAGCACCCTCCCATGAAATCAAACTTGCGGTCACATGCACTAAATTTTTGTCAATGTCACATGCCCTAAGTTCTTGTCAATGTCATGAAAATGTTATTTTGATATGAATTTTGTGATCACACATTAAAAATTTCCAACGGATGCTTGAGTCTCGGAGCCAAGGTCCTACCCATGTAGTCGACACCTATGATGTACGGTATTACCGATGTTCATTACTACATTTCTCTTTAGTTTTGGAAGAACACTACTAATATGCTTTGAAATGAAATGAAGTATCTAGTTTAACGTCCCACGTCTATTCACCAAAGCTAAGGGAGACGATAATGATGAGAAATGACTGAAATGGTAGAGTGAAGAAAGTAGGAGGAAACGGAAAAACGCCGAGAAAATCTACGTACACAGTCTTTGTCCACCAAAAAAGCTCACATTGCGCAACATGACACCTGTGTAGCTTGAAAACGAGCAATATCTACAGAAAACGCGAACAACCAATTCAGAAAACGACATACTGTAGCTATATGCTACTGGGGCAGATCGACTCACACGGATTGCATAAACTACTGGGAACACATCCACTCCAACAGCATTTTTACTGAAGCCAAGAAATTAATCTCCTTCTTCTTTACATTCTATAAAAAATTTCTCAAGTAGTGCCGGTACTTGTGCAAGACTCTTGCGCAAGAGTCTTGGTCTTGGTCTTGCAGGTATGTTCTTGGTCTTGGTTTTGCATGCAAGACTCTTGCAAAAACTGCAAGACCAAGACTCTTGCGCTCATCACTACGATATTCCTGGTCATCGCACAAAGAAATCACTCGTTGCAGGTATTTTTCGTGGATTAAGGCGTCTCTCTCATTGTGTGTAGCAGGTTGCGCCATCCTACTGAAACCAGAGATTGTTTATACTGTCCATATTTTCGAAAGTAGGCCACAACGTATTGCGAATCATGTTACAGTATTGGTCTCTATTAGCAGTAACTGTATTCCCCGCATCATCTTGAAACGAAAAAGATCCAAGCACTCCACCTGCCTAAATCCCACACCACACAGTCGTTTTGAGCGGATGAATTTCATGTTTGGATTCACGGATTTTCAGTCCCCTATATCCTGGAGCTATGTTTATTCATAAATCCACTTAAGTTAAAGTAAGCCTCATTGGTGAAAATTATTTGTTTTGTGAAATGTTCATTTGCAGCGAGCTTGTTCATAACTCACTCAGCAAATCGTTTTTGCTTACCATGATCAGAGGTTTGAAATGTTGCGTGAGTTGAATTGTGTACGCATTGATATAAAAATCTTTATGCAGGGTTCGATGTAACGAAGTTAACGGAATGTTCAACTTCTGCGAACGTCTGTAAATCGATTTTGAAGAACTCACAATAACAGTGCCCTGCATAAATATTTTGCTCTTCTCGACGAAAACGCGTCCCCCTAGATGATTTCAACGTAGATACTAAACCACTTGTCTGGAACTTCAACATTAGTCTGTGAACTGTAGACTCATTAGGTGCTTTCTTCTTCCAAAAATCGCACTGTCTGCGTTACACTTTCACCGTAAAATGTCTTCGCAATCAACATAGGGCTACGTTGCTGCATCGTAAACTTCATCATGTCTATAACAAATACAAACAAAAACTGTTCAAAACAATTGAAGCTACATTAATCGCAGTAGAGTTGAGTTGACAACAGATAACAATAACAATTATGGTAAGAGCAGGTTTGTCAACTGCAAAATAACATAAACACACTCAATTCAAATTTGGCGTCCTTTATGAAACATCCTATATATATATTATAGGACACATTTCTTTCTTCTTTTTATGCTAAAGTTTATAACTATAATATATATCAATTGTAAATATAAGATGTATGAACACTGTCAAGAGTGTGGGTAAACATTCACATACAATTACAAAAACACTCCTACAACTACATAGACGCAGTACGTTGCAACTTTTGATTATACATCTCAGCCTGCTAGTAGACCTCTGTCATGACGTGTTTCAATCACAGAGCTTTTAGATAACGTAATAAGCTTTCCGAATGTATCCGAATGAACTTCAGTTCAGATTTTTTCGTAACCTATCTCAATTACTCCAGAAATAGTCACACTTCGTTATCTTCGAAGGAGTTCTGACTTATCATGCATGTGAACTTACTTTTTCACCTTCATTTGTACTCGGAGCGCAAATTTCTTCCGTGTTATTCTGCACTCGCCTCCACTTTAAAAAACGCATGTTTGGATCTATTCATCACGTTCGTCGCCCAGGGATTACTCAGTGGCGATGTATGACTTACGAGGAGTATGCAACTCGTTAACATACCGCTAATTCCTGGTTCTTAAGGTTCTCTGCATAGGGTCACACTCAGATCCGTGTTTTGCCAGCAGCTTGCGATTTGCTTCGCACGTCCGACCTTGATAATCAGTTCTAGGCACACCTTATCACATTCCTTGGATGAGAAGGCTTTGTTCATAGAACGAGGACCCTGGGTGGTGCATTTCTTCATAATCGGCCCGTGGGATACACTGAGGAACAGGAACCATTAAAACCATATGCGCTCGTAGATCAGTCATAGCTTTGGTTCTCAGTTGTCACTTTGAACGTGTTTTCTCAGAATCTTTGCTAGACTTCGGTCTTGCAAATAGCTGAGTAGACAGTGTGACTCGTTTTCCTAGCAGCCAGATATTTTTTCTACGTAATTCACACCTCAACCGTTTCGTGCACAGCCTAGTATCTCGGTAGTTCTCAACTTCGGGTAGTAGAATATTCCACTCGTTTCAGACCTAGCTTTGGTTGGATGTCACTCCTCATGGGACAAGCAATTAACTCTTTTAGGATTTATGGTATATTTTTATACCGTGGCGTAGTATCGACTTTGACCGCTTATTTAGGTTCTGTAACAGTACTTAAGCCATTATTTTTATTTTTATTTTTATTGGTCAAGTCAAGGATGGACCAAAGAACACTTCAGATGAGTTATGGAATCGGATGGTCAACTTGTCGGTGCCAAGTGGAGGCGGAGGTGTGTGACTGTTTTTTCTTTCTTAAGGCAAATTTAAAAAAAATGCACACGTTTAGTTTTCAAGATATCAGATTGAAACTTTGCATACGGATTGTGTGTATCTTTGGATATTTCTCAAGAATTTTTTAGATCCCTACGTGAAACCGGGGCCGGGCCCAAGGGGCGCAAGTGTTCCGAATGGGTTAGTTTTCAGGGGGAAAAAATCCGGTTTTTTCCAGTTCAGGTGTATGATACGGACATGTAAGTGATACCGTTGGAAAGGGGTCGTTATACTGAAGAAAATGACGTTTGAACCATGACTCTAGGTGCTGCTATGGTGCTGCTACCCTGACACCTATTAATTCATCTTAATTTCTCAAATTATGTCACTGCCTATGCCGCCTGTCTCTTCTGTTGGATATATATTACTAAGAATGGTTGATTAGGATATTTTTATTAATCATACAATCTTATGATTGTTACTATTTTGCCGTTTGACTAATGGATTGAAATTTAATATGTATAAACTAATTTAATTTCCGACTGTAATAAAAAAAAACAAATATGTCTTTATTTAACCACAAAACTTGTATGTGTTTATTGAAGTTTCAAAACAATATCTTGATAAAACTAATGAGTACATCTTTAATTCACATAAAGTGATGGTTTCTTTTTCTAAGATTTGTAAAGAAACTTTCCCGTTGAAACCAACACATTGTAATAAAACTATGAAGTAAAACTTGTGAAGTAAAACTTGCACACTTTGATGAATTAATTAATTCCTGCCGATTGCAACCGTAGAATCGTGGAGTTCAGGAAAACTGTATCTGTTTCTTTAGATGACAGTGAATGGTTTTATGCTTCACCATTTCCTGACAAATTAACTATAGTTTGTGGAAATGATGTTTCGAAAACAGTTTTAATTCATAAAGCAGGTATATTAAAGTTAGTCGCAATGCTAAGAGGTATGGTCTAAACTGTTATTAGTTGTCAAGAAGCATATCAGATTAATAGTACTACTAAGAATTTGATGTCACTACTAAACATCAGTGAAGATTATAATTTTCTAACCAGGGATATTGTATATTTTCTATAGTATAAAATATATAGAATTCACTCTTCCATTGAGCCATATTATATATAAAGTAACAAATTTGCAATATGGTGCAAGGTTGAAGATGTTGCACGTATTATATCAATGAACAAGAATGGAAAATAAAACAAGATAAACAAGTATTTTCATATTCCATTCTAACATATTTAATCATGTTTACTATTTCTATTTTTCTTTGTATATATTGTGGGTTGAAGTGTAAATGTAGCCAATACAGCAGGATGTGGTGTAATTCCGACTGTTATAGGACTACATGTTTTAAACCAACCGTAATTATAGGTGTACAGTCAACCACAAATATAATTGCACCTCTCACTGCTATAACTCCAATAAGTCGGGTCCAGTACTTTTTCTGGTATCGGAACATCTAGACAGATGGAACCCAACTTTCCAAGCCAGTGACGACAGTTGATAAACTTGTGAAGCACTAAAACAGATTTTTGCTATGCAGTTGATGCACGAAAAAATCTCTCTATGGTTCAGATTAATCTCTATGGTTTAAAGCATGTTGTCCAATGAGCATGGGCGGCGATTAGGAGGGGCAAAGGGGGGCAGTTGCCCCCCCCCCACTTTTTTGAAGTGACCCAGTAATGTAAATAGTTTCATTTGGAAATGTAAAGTTTTGTTATTCATTACTGGTTCATAGAAAAATTGGTGCCAGATAATATTTGCCGTTGCGAGAGTACGTATTGGTTGTCTTCCCGTGTAGTTAAGAAAGCTACAAGAATTGGGTTTTAATTGCCACGGAAAATGGCCCTAAAATTGCTATTGGAGCGCAACAATTCCAGCGTACTTTCATTTCTTCTTACAATGGCTCGATATGTTAGTCAGCCGCTTTGAAACTAATTAAGAGAACATTAAAAAAAAAAAACTTTCACAAGTTATTCTTTAATTGCACAAAAATCGACAGTTCCTAAAATGTCTTTTATTCCTAATAGTAAGAAATATTGATGGAAAAGAGAAATGAAATTAAATCTTTAAGTTTTACGTTTCGCGATTATGCCGGTTAGGCTACGGAGACGGTAATGATGAAAAATGAATGAAATGGTGGAATGAAGAAAGTGAGAGGAAACGGGAGAACCCCGAGAAAACCCACAAGCACGGTGTTTGTCCACCACAAAGTTCACACCTCATCTGGGCTCGAACCAGGGACACCATGCACCGCAGGCGAACGCTCTACCACTTAGTCACCGCGCCCCTTGATGGAAAAGAGAGTTAAAAACAACTTCTACCTTTTCCATTGTTTTGCAGTGTAATATACGAGTGAAGTGGCGTGTTTAAGGGTGTATAAGTGTATATACAATTAAAATAAGTGAATTCAACATCATTCTAGGTTTTAGGATTATTTTGTATAACTGGAGTATGGAGTGATTTAACGTACTGTTGTGTTTACAAGAAAGTAAAAACTGCACCTAATGGCAACGAACATGTAAATATTCCTTTAAATGCCGTAGCAGGTACTTGTAGTATTTACTCTCCTTCTAAGAATAATAACATACGTTTAATAGTATGTGTGGAATTAAAAATATATATTGTTCACTAATCTCCAGTTTCAATATAACATTTGCGAAAAAAGCCTCATTATTCATTACTTTGATTAATATCATCCTTTTTATTTATTTGTTTGCGAATTTATTAACTAATCCGATCACACAATTTTCCTTTAAGATGTTCATGAGCAAGGAATCAAATCTCTTCTTACACTTTCGTTGTTTAAGAGTACAAACGGCTAGTAACTATTTGCGTTGCTCTTGACAATTTACTTAATAAATATGAAATACGATGTATGGTATTTTAACTAAAAGAGATGGCATCCATTTAGTTATACAACCATTCGTCAAACAAAATATTAGAAACAATCAGGAAAGCTAACATTGATATACAAATATTCAGATCATATCTTGCCCCCCCACTTTTAACGTCTAATCGCCGCCACTGCCAATGAGTGTCACTTATCAAAGGTATTATAATTCGTTGCATGCATAATGTATTATTTTACTACATACTGCATATGAGAAGAAAGTAAACAAAACACTAACCATACTTGTTAGAAAATGGTTGAAATACACTGAAAATATCAAATCTGGAACAATTGAAGGATATAAATGTGTAAAATTTTGTCTCCATTTAGGGTTCTAGTCTAATTTCCCGTCATTCCAACATTTCTTTTCCTCTCCATAGGAGATCTTGCTTATCATACAGAGTATGGGTTGAAAATGAAATTGAAGCACGTTAAGAAGTTCGGTCCTATGGAGATTCGTACCCCGATTTCCTACGAGAAAATCCAATACGGTAACAACTTACCTACTCTAATCAGTGCATTGAGGGTGCACAAATACTATGATTAGTTAAAAATTTTTCTACTAAGGCCCTATGAACACACGATCACCAGTTGAATTAATTTTCTTCAGCAAACTTTGTTTAAATAATTGTTATTGCTTTATTATTAACTATCACTCTAGCCCCTATTGTATCACAGATTCAACATGTTTTAGTTATTGTGGCGTAAAAGAAAATTTGACTTGTGCGAAAATTATGTTTATGAATTGCAAGAGATGAAACTTCAAATTATTTAACACAAACTGAGTCGTATCTGACTGTGAACAAAGCCTAATTTGGAACATAGAACCGTCTTACACAAAGCTGATTTGAGGCAGGTTAAGAAATAGTCGAGTTGTTTGGGCGAGTATTTGTTAATAACGTTTGTGTGTTCAAATTCTAGAAGAGATTTATTTATTACGTTCTTCTAACCTAACCTGGAGATAAGAACATTTTATTCAATAACCCTTTATTAACACCTTTATTTTTAAATTTTATTAGGAAACAATATTATATGAATTGTAAATGGACAATATTATACCTGAAAACAGGGTAGAAAGTATCTACACTATTCTTTCATCCTTCCATCCGCGCGAGACTAGGATTCCGTTCTCGGTGGAAGCTCATATGGCTTGGTTCCAACGTTGAATTGTGGGTCCCCATCCTATATAGGCTCGCTGTTGAAACTCTAATTATCAAACTATTATCCTCTGATTCGTAACAAAATCTTTCCGAAAGGTTTCCTTAACAAATAGAATATTTGAATGTCTTTTGTTAAAAACTTTGAAATGGTAAAATAACTTTTGTGGAAATGAATGAATGAATATTTACGTTGTTCTTATTATAATACTACCGATCCTGTAGCGTGTAGCCGTAGTACTACAAGTCAAAAATGTTATCCCTTATCAAATCCCATTCCACCTTATTACATTTTTATTTTTTTATATAAAATAGTAGAATACGTGTAACAGTTTAAAATGAATAGAAACTGAAGCAATATAATACGGAAGGGGTAATGTTACTTAATTTTCTCCTTAAATATGACGAGTCTAATAAATGTAAAATACTGTACTTATGGATTGTTCATCAATATCCAGTGCTTTTTCGTGTTTAGAATGAAAATAAGAGTTATGAGCTATCATGCTCTCTAGAGTAGAAATAAGAGAATGAATTACCGCCTCAACAATGTGATTTTATCAACATTCTGTGAACTAGCATATTATTAAAATTTCATATTTACGTCACCTTACAGTACACCAATTGTCATGCATAAGAATATTAGTAATACTTTAATTCCAAAAAACACGTTTTGGAATGAAATTATGAGAATTATTTTCGCTTGTAATCTGGAGTTCTTAGGACTTACTTATCTTGCCTCTTGTTACTGGTCTAAAATTAAACTATAAACTAACCATTGGATAAGCTATATAATCGTTTGTTATTAGTGTAGAAAGTATGTCATTAAGTGGAATAATTAGAGATTTGTACTTTAATCATGTGTACTCTTCAATAACTATCTTGGTAACTTACCAAAACAGAATGTAATTTCTCTTTCTACCTCAACATATCTGCGTTAAAATTGTCTCAAGAGTCATTTCCCCAAACAAATCGTGACTAAAATAAAGTAAAAAGAGCTTTGCAGTTTTTAACACATGTATCACTCAAGTTGATTTTACAACACTACCTACTTAAAACAAGTGTATCAAATATTTCAAAGATCCTTTCTTGCTTATTTAACTTACGCCCTTCATTAGCGGCTTCTATTGTCAAAGAAAGCTTTAATTGCTTGTTTGCGTAATACAGTCATGTAAGAGGAAAAGAAGTAAAAAAAAAAAAAAAAAAGCCCAATATCTAGTGTTAGTTCAGTAGCCGAGTCTAGAATCTTTTAGCATCTATGCTTAGATCTTATTAAGTGAAAGTTGTTATTTTTACTCACTTATGTATTCCTCATTTGATAGCTATTTTCTTTCCTGGTATAACATACAAAGTGATATAGAATGAATATAAGACAAATCGTGCTCGTCCATCACCAACTATGTAATTGCTGGGTAAATTATTAATTGATGCAAATGAGTTTTAATATTTCTCGGGCAGTATGAACGCTAATGTTTTAAAACTAACTAACTAAAAACTAACTCTATGGCCTATGGAACCCGAAGGTTCAATGCCTCGTTCACAAAAGCTCTCCACTGACTTCTATCCTTAGCTAACTGCATCCAGTTTCTACTTTGTATTCCTATCTCTGCGAGATCCATCTCCCATCTGCGCCTAGGTCTTCCTAATGGTCGTTTTCCTATTGGTCTTCCAGTCAAGACTTTGAAAACGTTTCTGCTTTCTTCCATTCTAGCTACATGACCTGCCCACCTAAGCCTCCTAGACTTGACGACCCTAACAATGTTGGGTAAACCGTATAAATTATGTAGTTCCTCGTTATGAAGTTTCCGCCATTCCCCATTCCCGTTCTTCTTGGGTCCGAATATTCTTCTTAGAATATTAAAATAATACTTATAACGATTTCCTAAGCTAGTGGTAAATTTGGTAACTCCCAGTTTGGAATGGCCAACAAAGTTATGCGCAAGTTCATTATGACTTCCATTATATAAATTACATTAAAATTACTGCGATTGAACTTTCTTCCTTCAGCTTCTACAACTTGTACTTCCTTTATATTTGCAGGTTTTGTAGACTCATTAGTGTTATCTTTGGGAACTAGAACAGTTTTATTAACTTGCATAATTTCTTGAGAACAAATAACACATTTTAATGTTGTTTTAAATGCAGTACAACAATTTCAAAAAATACTCGTACATTAAAAATTTAAGTAGAAATGTCACAGTTCACGAATAAAACAGATATCATGTATTAACATGACTGATCGCTAAATTAAAACATCTACCTTTCTCTCACCTTCCGTATAGCAGTGATCTGGCGTGTCAAAGATGCAATGAGATGTCGGCAGTTGATCTCTAGCATGATCAATCAAGATGCGTATAATGCAGTCTTCAATGCGGAATGGGAGTGTCTGACTGGTATGCTCACTCGAGTGGAATGCAGAGAGATGAGTGAGAGTGTCGAGAGACTGAATATGTTGTTCCGTTGCATCCCTCAAATGCTTAATGAAATTGAGGTCTAGGGAATTTGGAAACCATTGAATATAATGGAAGTTCATACTGTGTTTTGTGGGACCTTAAATAAATGAGTAATAAAGTACTTCTTGTAGAATATTGTACTAACTAGTAAGGGGCAGAAACAATGACATTACACAAAAATCATTAAAAACGACTGCAAGCTTTCGAAATGTGGATGTGGAGAAAAATAGAGAGAATTAGTTGGTTCGAGCGGAAAACAAATGAGAGTTAGAAATTGTGGAGACGAAAGAACAATTTAGATATAATTGAGAAGAGGAAGAGATATTGGTTTGGACATTGGCTAAAAAGAAACTGTATCATGAATTACGTGCTAGAGGGTATGTTGGCAGGAAAGAGAGGAAGAGGAGAAGGAGATTACAGCTGATGGACGATATCAAAACAGAAAAATCGTATGTGAAGATGAAGAGATTAGCTGAAGATGGTGGAGCACGGAAGCTTCTCAGTTGATGGTAGAATATCTATGATGATATTTTCCAAAAGGACAATTTCGTTGCATTTCAGAAGCAAGTGACTGGGGCTGTTATCTTTATGACGAACCGAACTTTTATTGCCGGAAGAGAATTTGCCTCTGCGCCGCAGTAGAAATTAAAAACGGGATGAACGATACAAGAGGACCATTGTATTGTATTGTATTGTAATTTCTTAAAAGTAGCTTTTTTTTCATGTAGTATAGACTGTTAAAAGTACGAATGAAGTAGACATAATACAATAAATACAAAGGTAATCAAGAAAATTCACCCATCACCTTCGAATATCGATATGTCACCTAAGACGTAGCTGGAAGATCAAAAATAGTCGCCAACAGCATCGACGACCTTCTGCTAACATTCTACAAGACCATGGATTAAATCGCGGTAGAACTTGGTGGGCCGTGAAGTGAAGAAGGTATCAAGTGCATTTGGCACCTCTAGGAGGGCATTTCTACTAGGAATGGAACAGATGATAATCCGACGGTACAATGTCCGGGGAGTACGGCGGATCCAAGGAGTAGAATGGTGTCCCGGGTCATTCTGGCCATGTGGGGCTTAGTGTAGTCCTGTAACAGGAATCCTTTGCGATTCATAAGTGCTGTCTTCAGAGTTTTGAGTTTGTCTTGAACACGGCTCAATTGCTGACAGTACACCGTTGCATTGATGCTCTGACCAGCTGGTAGCAGTTTCCAATGTACGATGCCGCGAGCACTCCACCAAACACACAGAAAGACCTTCTTCTGGTGCAGTACTGGGTTTTGGAACTAGTTCATGGGATGCTAACCAATGATGATAGCGCCGTGGAGCTTCGTACAAGACCCACTTCTTATCACATGTCAATACCCTGTCCAGAAATGGCTCCTTCCTGAGACAAGACAGCAAAGAAACACAGATATCTGCTCACGTTGCCTTCTGGCCCGGAGTCGAATCATGTGAGACACATCGATCCAACTTGTAGTGCTTCCCAAGTTGATGGAGGTGCTGCCGAATAGTTTCTCCACTCACACTGAATTGTAGTCCAAGTTCCTCACATGTCTGGCCACTGCTTGCCTCAATTGCTGCCTGAAGATCTTCATTTTGTACGTGTTGGTCATGGGGCACGTGGTGCGTCTTCGAGTGTTTCGTCACCGCCCTTAATCTTGTTAAACCGTCGCTACACTGTCCACGTAATCAAGACAGCTTCACCAAAGGCCTGGCATATCTTCAACCCTGCTGCAACGGCGTTTGACCCCAGTTTCAACTCGTACAGCATACACGCCCTTATGATGCTCTGTGGAGTTCCCATGTTCACTCTGCCCTTACGCAAGTTAATGGTGTAACCAGGGGTAAAAGTGAGGGAGAACGTGTTGGAACGTCATCCCCCCACTTCCAGAAGATATCTGTGGCGTCTCTCAGCATTCTAAAAAATTACAATGGGCAAAGATAGGCGCGGGGGACGGCTTGACGTCATGCGTCCCCCTACCTTTTCAGATCCGCTTTTATCCCTGGGTGTAACTGAACTGCTACAACCAGGTAGTATGTTAGACATACCAACACCAAGAACTGAACTTCGTCTTATCTCCAGTCACATTCAACTCACGGTATGAGGGCCAATTAAACCCCTCCCCCCTGAGAGTAAATTCCTCCGTACGCCCCTAAAGCCCGCTCTGACGACAAGAAGGTTATGCCGTGTGATTCGTGGGATTAAATGGTCATAGTGCATCAAGAGCTGTTTCCGCCGGGTTGAACGATAGACTCGGACGAACACTGTCGACAACTAGCGGGAGTACACTTAACAATTTAGAGAAAAAACGCTGGAACGTCAACAGATAGCGTATCATATTCAACACTGACAATGCCACACCAGATATATCTTGAGCGACCTGACAGAAGTGGCAAAAACTTGGCTGGAAAGTTCTAATGCATCCACCGTATATCCCGAAGCTGGTACCGTCAATTTATTTTTTGTTTCGGTCTCTGCGAAATTCTCTGAATGATACTTGTAGTTAGTTTGAAGCGAAGCCGGTAAAAACTACTTGTTATATATAAAGTATACTATTGCCCCAAATCGCTAAATTATTTGTACGCTATTTCGATTTGTCTTTTGTAAGTAGTCCCACACTAGGTTTTCTGTTCCACAGTCAAATACGACTGAATTTGTGGCAAATAATTGGAAATTACGCGCTTTTTTGCTCACTTTTTTTTTGGGGGGGGTGACATGGTAAACCTTCTCCTTAATTGTTTTCAGACATAAAATGGCGTTTTCATCAAGACACTCGGAAACATAGTCTGCTTTAAAGAAACTACTGTCCTGCTGTGGTGATTATAATAAGAAATATAAAACAGTTTCCTAACCTCAAAATGATTTACAACTCAATAACAATAACAATAAATAGAATCGTAATAACAATTACCTAAATAATGAACTTTGATGAAGAAAACTAATTAAATAAACTAATGATCATCTCTTCATAGGGCCGTACTAGCTCGTCTAAACTTACAGGATTTTAACTAACCAACAGTTTAAATTCAAAGAATTGATTAACATATATGAGTGATTGACGCGTTGGATTTCTAGACAGAAGATCCGAGAAGTAGGGTCGGCCTTAAGCCTTTTGGACCGATTGCTCCCAATCGGGCCCCACGCCTAAGGGGGCTCGCACTAGTGACGTCTACTCTACTCTCCAGTGCCGTTTTAATAGCATATTAGGACCCAGAACAAACAAGTGTGTTGTGGTCCCTATGACTAAATTTTGCTCCTAATACATGTAGTTAATACATGCCATTGTGCTCGCGGGCCCCGCGATCAAATGGCTATGGTACTGTTAAGATGGCTCTGCTACTCTCGATTTTTAAGTACGCACAACAACATATTGCAATGCAGGTACGTACATCCAAGGACTCCACAAGGGAGGGTATGGTCTCTCCCCAACAAGTAAATGAATAGTTTGTATTAAGTTTTCGGGCATAAGCAAATATTTTCTAAATTCAATGCTGCAGTAGTAAAATTTTTTTTACGTTTACAACTTCTGTATAGATATTGTGTCCAGGGAGTATTCTGCATACCCCTAACACTCGACCAAATTCCCTTGCACACACTCTTGAGGGTAAAAATTTTGTTTTCTTTGAGTTTGTGTAAAAATGTATATCATTATTCTTGGTGCACACCCTCTTTTATTTTGAAATCCCCACTAAGTAAAAGTTCCTGGCGTTCCTGGCGTGATTATGTCACGTGATACTACCGTGAATACCGAGATGGTATCAAGTAAATCAGCCCCAGTGCGACTTCTTTACATACCCCTTCTCTTATTATAGCTGTATTTTTAATATAGCTGTACAAACAAAACCAGAGGACAAACTTTGCCCTCCCCTGCGAAAAATCCCGTGGATGTATCTTTTTTTTTAATCAAGTCAGGAAAACCGAATGTATACTAGTGCGTACTGAATAGGTGACTGCTTACGAAGGTTTGTCTGCTAACTCGAATAATCCAATGGAAAATGTCATCCATCTTCCTTCGGTTTGTGATCGTCTTATCACTATTTCATTTTGTCTGGGGTCGATAACGATTTCAAACTGACTATACCTTTCATAAGTAGCTACCCACGATGTTTTCACTAGCGTATATTAGGTTTCCTGACTTGAATTCTTTTCAAAAAAGTACAGCTGTTAAATCTTTGAACCAACGAATTCATATCAATATTCATTTCATTATGTCTTACACATATAAACTTTTCATAAGAAAATATACGCAGGTGTTGTTTTATTTCGTTTCCAAATTTTAGTTTAAAAAATCTTGTTCGAATTTATTTGTTTCAAAATTTTGAAACGAAAAAGTCTGAAACAAAAAAATCCAAATAAAATTTTCAAACAAAAAATTTTCGAACTAAATTTTTAAACGAAAAAATTTAACAAACAAAAATTTTCACGTGACCTCTCTCCATCAATCAGAATCGCGAAAATTTTACTGACTCGGCTAGCCATACGGGCGCCACTACTACTTCAGTCATGTTAACACACAGTGCAAGTAGGGCCTATTATTTTAACCTTAAATTGCAAAATACTTTCGAAAGTCAATTCGTGTAAGGCAAATTGAGAAAGAAACTATGGTATTTATAATTATTATGACGCATTTGAGACATCATTCTCTTATATTTTCCACAATATAAGGATTGTTGGTAGCTTTTACTAAATTTTTAAAACACGTTAAAGTATAATTATTGTTGTATGCATGACCGCTCGCAGGGTGGGGCAACGGGGTCAATTACATCAGTGCTATTCAAACTTTTTTCTCGTGTACCCCCTAGAGTTCGCCATTCAAATGTGTACCCCTGAAGCTGTTTAAAAGAAATCAAATCGAAATGAACTTCTTAATACGCATGTTCTCTTGATTAAAAGAGGGGACAAAAAATTGAGATCCAATAAAAAAAAAACAATCAATGTGCCAATCAAAAGACTACATTTACAGGGGGATAAACTGCACATCGGGAAAAAATTAACATGAGAAATTTCAAAATTTTCTTCAACTATGATCATTCAATAAATATTGGAAATATGCTTATTTTAAGATTACGTACTCCCGGTTGAATAGCACTAAGTTACATAACCTATATTTTCGAAAAGTGTTCAATTCTTCGAAATATATGTCAAAACTAGTTAGATTGGCTTGCTGATACACTGTTGCATTTAATAGATTAATATGAAATTCTATAGTACTATAGATATTTACTATATATAGAAAATTTAATACACAGTGGCTTAGCCAGGATTTCATATCGGGATGGGTCCGGGGCGACATCCCCGGAAAGTTTTCGGCAATGGGAAAACTCAAATGCTACTTTAGGGCTTCTTTTAACAACTTCAAAATTTTCGGGGGGTCCGTGGCCCTCAGTGTTTGGTAATGTGAGGACTGAAAACGTAATTTTAGGTTTTATTTTAACAACTTTTCAAAATTTTGGGGGTCACTAAAACAAGTAGTATTATGACTATGTACTCTTTATATATGATATCCTAATATTGCTAGTTGTAGATTTACATATATATAATTTTATATTGAAATGTATCTTATATATGTTTAGTCTCTTAACTTCCACGCACTATTTAAGCGAATATATATAGCAAAAAATGGGGCGTTGAAACCACACAAAATGACTACCACTTTAGCGTGTTACTTGTGTGTCAATTCAACACCAAGCATTCTTTTTTTTTTTTTTTTTTTTTTTTATTTGTTCGTCGTCCCGTTTAAAGGATTGTGCCCTTTCTTCGGGTAAGTACTGTAATGTAGATCAATTGTCTCTATGGAAATGTAGGTGGTCTAAGGGTTGTCAGGTTTGTTATTTCTTTATTCATCACATTAATATTAAACATACATGGATTGAAATGATTCCAGGAAAAAAAAATTAAAAATTAAATGTGGTGAGCTGCAAAATAGAAAATTATTCAAGTGGCTTTAAAAATAAAGTATTATGCTTCTTTCTTGGCTGTGCGTAATTGCTTTAGAAAACCTAATGCTCAGTTGGCGTTTTCTTTTATAACAGAGCTAAAGATCGAGTATAAAGAAGCTAACATGAATGCTTTTTGTGAAACTGTGGGGTTGTTACTTCTTGAATATAGCTTAGACAGCATAGGAATGAGCATTTGTAGACGAACTTCATACCTACGTCTTTAAACAAGAAACCTGTTTCACGAACCTGGTATTGTGCTAGCTATTAAAACAAGTAATTTCGTTTACTTTTATTGCCAGATCTGTTTGAAACAGTGCACTGAACAGCAAAACAACACTCTTAAAAGGTACCAACCAAGTTGATTTAATTGCAGAACAAGGTTTTGTAGCGATCGCAACAAGTTGTAAATCATTTTGATGTTAGGACACTGTTTTATATTTCTTATTATAATCACCACAGCAGGACAGTAGTTTCTTTAAAGCAGTCTATGTTTCCGAGTACCTTGATGAAAACGTCATTTCATCTCTGAAAACGATTAAAGAGGAGGTTTATCATGTGTTTCTTTTGTTTCCTGGAGAAAGGAATTTTAATAATATATATATTAAATGCAGACAAATTTGTATCGTACATTTCCTCGAGTAAGAGCGGGATGGGTTGCAAACCTATCATTAAAATAAAGAAAGTGGTATTGTATTCTCGCTTATTATAGTTATATTATGTTAAGAATTTTTCCCTGTTAACTTGGAATATCGCACTCTTCTGCGTCAACTGGAAATGAACTTTTCTTGGAATAACATAGGTTCAAATCCTGGCTAGTCAGGCTTTTTATTATTATTATTATTATTATTATTATTATTATTATTATTATTATTATTATTATTATTATTATTATTATTATTATTATTATTATTCATTTGTAAATCAAGAATCCACATTTTTCAGTACCACAGCATTTTACAAATATGATATTATGTAGTACTAGTACATATCACATCCACATTCTAAATATACAAAACGATACATACATGTAGGTCATGTCACCATGTTTACCAGCAACTGAATATCTATATGAGCTGTAGGGATAGTCACATTAAATTCAACTTGATATCTTCTGTCACTAAGTAGCGCCTCTCCGTCTTTAGCGGATAACCAAGTTTATGCGTGTCATGAGCTCATTGTAAGCTGCTATCATTCCGTTTCCTGCACACTATCTTATGTGTACACTATTAAGGTTTCATTATAACATATATCGAGTCAATCTTTTACTTTATATTTCGAGTTTTTGTCAAGAATTGTCTGCTTTGTCCCCACTATGAGGTGTAGGAGATCCATATTCAATTCCCGGCAGGAACTCATGTGGTTCGGATTCCACGTTAAACAATACATCCAGGTCTTTTACGTAAAATCTCGGTGTTAAAAGGGACGCTAGCTAAACCCCGATACAACACAGTCTAATGCTTACTCTTGAACAGAAAGCAACATGGAGAGATGTTCATTCTAGAAATTATTTAATAATTCACTTAAGCAGTGCGTAATTTTCGGAGGGCAAGCGAGCATTGCCTTCCCCGTGAATTTAAGATGTATATTAATTTTAACCAATAGTATAATGATATACTAATGAAATATGTGAAACTACGTATATCGGAGAGTCTTGCCCCCTCCTTCTAAGCAAAACCTGACTACTGCAGGCAAGGAAAATCACTGTTTAAGAAAATAGACAGTCGCTAAATTTTATAAATATCAAGTGTCATTTTTGCGTACAGGAAGATGTAATAAATATAAAACCGGAAATTTTGAATATTGTGAAAACTGTCCTCTTTTCTCCTTCAAATATTTTTCTATGAATTTTAAAATGCTGAATCATGTGTTTTTAATGAATATATTGTGTACCGCGGAGTATACCACCACTTTAAGCAAATTCCTTACATCTGCAAATTGAACATGATTAAATTGCTCGTTTTCTGAATAAATAAAAGGGAATTTGGATGTTATAGAAATGAGTTACTTTCCATCCTTAAAAGCGGAACTTTCAGAAACCCTGAAATACACATTTCCTTATTTTTTAATTAAAAGTTTATTAACCAAATTTTAGTCCCCATGTTAAACGATTCCTTACATTCAGCACTTTCAAAATAAAGGAAGGAAAGGGAAATTTGAATATAGAAATGACACCTTTAGGAGCTGAATTTTTTAAAGTGGTGAAACATATTTAATTCCTTCAATTAAAAGCCTATATCCCAATTCCACACCTCCAACTTGTGTGAATCTTTACATGCTGCATTTTCTGAGTAAAGAAAGATAAATTTGAGTATTAAAGAAACGATACCTGTTTCTCCGTTAGAACAAAAATTTCGAAAGCGCTGAAACGCTAAGACCACAACGTGTATCAATGTAGATCGTCTTATTAAAAAAAAAAATGCTTCTGGAGCATATTTGCCAGATCATTCATCTCCAGAGATGACGTAGAGAGAAGAAAAAGAACGAGATATAACATATTTAAGATATGTTTGATTCATTAAACAAATCTGGTTCGATTCCCAGCGGGAGCTCGTGTGGTTCGGATTCCACGTTAATCAGTAGGTCCATGTCTCATATAGCCTCGCTGCTGAACGGGACGTTAAACTCAACAACAACAACAACAATAACATTAACATAATCGATTTAAAGACATATAAAAAGAGGGAAGAGAAATTTCAAAATCTTTTAAAAACGTCCTAGAGAAGCGTAAATATGATTAAAATTGTCAATATAATAATGTAACTTTTCTCATCTTTTGCTATACTTACGTGAACATCCTAACCTCTCCTTCTACCATTATGAGATAAGCGGAAGATAGAAACATCTCCCGTTCAAAGCCTTTAAATCAGAAAATAATGCTATATTTCTCGGCCTGAATTTCACCATTTTCTTACCATTTACAGAACATGATTTATTATAAACCTCAACTGTAGTTCCCCTAATTATCCTACTGAAACTTTTTATGGTATGTTGTGTAGACTAAGGACAAGGCTTTCAGACAGGGGTACGTTTGTTCTAATGTAGCCAACAAGAGGGAAATAATTGAGACAAAAAGGGATTTTTTTACAAAATTTTCCCCTAAAATAGGGAATTAAATTTTTTGGTTGGCAACACTGTTACCAAACAGACGCAAACTATCTTAAAATAAACATTGGTACACCACTAATATATTCTACAAGCATTATGGCGATATTAAAGAAACAAAACTGCTAATTACAAAATATAATTACGGTAAATAGTAAAGTTGGGAAAACTAGAAAATCAAGGGTTAAAATCTAAACACGAATTTTACGTGCGCCCCCTATTTACCCCATTGTAACGATCTGTACCCACTTTTGTTCAGTAACGACCAGTATTCGATTGGCGTAAGTTGACTTGCGCTCGGACGTATAGGTACGGATTTATAAACAAAAATTTCGAATTTTTTGCCAAAATTCAAGAAAATTGTAATTTCCTTAGTTGGGAACACTGCGCGCGGGCCTGTCCAATTGATGTCAACAATTAGGTATCTATCCGAGGTATCTACCTGACAAATCTTAAGATCTCTCTACAACGAAGGAAGCTACAGGAAAAAAAAGAAAATTCGAAATTCGAAAATCTCGAATTTTTTACTTTGGGCTGAAATTTGAGAAGGAAATTCGACACTCATAAGAAAAAGAAACTAATATGATAAAGTATGGTCCAACCATTTTTGGTCAAAAAATTATCCCGATATATTAATTAATGTCCACACAGGAGTGGATTAAAAAAGTGACACCCGTGTGTGCCACTTTGGCCACCTGGGTCCAAAAGAGTTTTTTTTTTAAAGACAGACAGTATATAGGTAATATTAACTGATTTGGAGAAATAAGAAAAACTTCTATGTACAGTACTTTGATATAGACTCACTGTTATGCAACTGATAGAATTAATTTCTCAAGTTCAGTATTTATTATTATTATTAAACATGTAATTAAATTAAGTGAAAAATAATAAAATAATAATTATTATTATTTGTCATGTTTCATTAGTTACACCTCACGTAAAATCATACAATTTCTAGGCAGAAAACTCTTCTACTTAAGATTCAACAATTAGATAGTTACCCATTAAATAAAACTCCATTACTTCAAAAGTTACGAAGTTATGAATGGCGTGGCTATCTTTATTAGAGCAGTAACTGTTATTATAATTTTTGTACTAGTAGTCTTCTATATTGTGTATTGCGAATAGCTCTTTTGTATTGTAAGTTAGTGTAAGTAAGAAAACAAGATCTGGCAACTCTGGTTAAACTGGTAACTCTGGTTCAAGTACGGCAACGTCCATGAACGTAATAAACGAGCTCTAAAGCAGAGAACCCGATCCGTTTTGATTGAAACGATTACGTGTCGATTGGCCCAATAACCTTTATAGGTTATGGGTCCAGACATCGCTTAATAAGAAAAGAATATGGAAATCGGTAGTTGCCGTTTTCGTGGTGGGCGACCCGGTAAACTTTGTGTCGCTGGTTGTTGCCGCGCGGGTTCGTGAGTCGTGTTCGTTTCTTCCTTGAACTGTCGTTTGTGTTATCACAAAGAAAGAAAGTAAAGAGCCATGGAAAGTGTATTAAAACTTAGACTGAAAGGACAAGAGAACTGGAATACATGGAAATGTCAAACTATTGTTATTCTGAGAGGAAAAGACTGCCTTAATATAGAGTAAGGGGAAGAAGTAAAAACGGTGAATACAGGCAATGAAGAAGCGTACCAGAAGGAACTTTGTGAATGGTTGAAGAAAGATAGCAAAGCACAAGAACTTTTAGTTACGTCAGTTGAAGAAAATGTAATAACTCATCTTTTAAGCTGTACCAGTGCACATGAAATGTGGACCAAATTGTTTGACGTATATGAAAAACAATCGGAAGTGAGTTTACACCTTCTCCAGCAACAGTTCTTCAGTGCAAAATTTGACAACTAAAATATTGCCGATTTTGTGTCAAGACTGTAAGAAATAGTTATGAGAATGAAAGCAATGGGCGAAAATGTTTCTGACAACATGCTAATAACAAAAATCTTGATGTTGCTGCGAGAAGAATACCGGTATTTTGTATCTATTTGGGAGTCTGTGCCATCAGATAAACGAACTGTGAATGAGTTAATTTCACGTTTGTCAATTGAAGAGGAACGCTGTAAGTCAACTGCGGCTTCAAATACTGGTGCGAGTAGTGCTTTTGTGGGAAAAGTGAATCAAGAGAAGAAAGCAGAAAATAACTCCAAAGGTACAAGGTGTTACGGGTGTAATCGTTTTGGACATTTTAAAAAAAGTGTCACCAAAATAAAACAGAAAAGTCCAAAGAAAAACGTGTTTGTTATTATTGCAAAAAAACAAATCATGTAATCAAGGATTGTAAGCTGAGACTTGAAAAGGAAAAACAAGATAAGGAGAAAAATTCAAAAGCCTTTATCAGTAACACGTTTTGCAGTGAAGTGGTTAACAACCAAGATTGGTTTTGTGACAGTGGGACAACTGACCCTGTGTGCTGTAACAGAAGTTTGTTTGCGGATTACAAAACACTTGACAAGGCAAAGGAAGTTAAAATTGGAGATGGTACATCAATATTAGCGGTTGGGAAAGGAACTGTAAAAGTGAGTGCTTTTAATGGAAGCAACTGGGTTGATTCAACTATCGAAAATGTGCTTTTTGTTCCAAGTTTGAAACTAAACCTATTCTCTGTGTCTTCAGTTCTAGATAAGGGGTTTAAGTTGATCTCTGATGACAAGTAAATGTGAAAAAGGGGGCAAAGTGTGTTATATTGCAATGAGATGTGGAAATCTGTTTAAAATGCAGTTTAAAGTACAGGGTAACAGTTTTGAATATGTGAATTCAAGTCAATGTGTAAATCAAAAAGAAGCATTGCAGATGTGGCATGAAAAATTAGGTCACCAGAATGACAAACAGGTGGTTAAAATTTTAAGAAAAGTGTGGGGTTGAGTGTTATGATGTAGATTATTTTTGTCAAGCATGTGTAAAAGGAAAACAGCATAGAATGCCCTTCGCCAGAAGTGAAACAATCACAAGGGTGGGGGAAATAGTTCATGCAGATTTATGTGGAGCAATGGAAGAGGAATCTCTTGGTGGTTCAGGAATTCTAAGTGACTTACAAGTAAAAATAAAATCCCCAATAATACTTTATGAAGATAACCAGTCTGCAATCCAAGTCACCAGTAATCCAGAGCACCACAAGAGACTTAAGCATGTAGAGATTAGGTATAATTTTGTAAGGGAAAAGGTACAAGAGTGTAAAATTCAAGTGAAGTATACAAGTACTGAAACCCAGATTTCAGACATTTTTACTAAAGCTTGAAGTTTGAAGCAAAAATAAGTTTGAAGAATTCCGAAAGTGTTTAAAATTGGAGTAAACAAGTTTGAAAGAAAAAAATTAAAATGTACAATTAAGGGGGAGTGTTAGAGAAGTAATTGTTATTATAAGTTTTGTACTATTAGTCTTCTATTATGTATTGCGAATAGCTCTTTTGTATTGTAAGTTAGTGTAAGAAAACAAGATCTGCAGGGTTTGCCCCAATAATACCACCGGGTCTTTGAGCGTTTTGTTAGTATATTGTTGATACAACTAAGGTAATTACATTGAAAGTTATTTTATCACATTTTGGACTTTCCTGATCGAATTAGATGCTTTCACGTTAAGGTATACAACAACATAATACTTTTATATACTTTTGAATGCACTGAATTAGGGATGCGCACGAGCCGAGTCGAGTCGAGATTTAAGCCTGTCTCGACTCGTCTCGAGAAAATGTTGTCTCGACTCGAAAATATGTTGCTGTCTCGACTCGACTCGAATTCGAGTCGAGACAAAATATACCAGTTAAAATGTATACACACATCAGCCAGACCGTTATGACTACCTACCTAATTGTTAGCATGTCCACCTTTTGGCACGAATAACAACGGAAACGCGTCTTGTCATGGTCGCAATGTTCCTCGGTGGGTCGCTGGAGAGAGTTGGCACCACGTATGCACACACAGGTCATCTAATTCCCGTAAATTCCGGGGAGGGGATGATGTACCCTCACGTCACGTTCAATCACATCCCAGATGTGATCGATTGGGTTCAGGTCCGGAGAGTTTGGGGGCCAGCACATCACTTGGAACTCGCTCCTGTGTTCCTCGAACCACTCCATCACACTCCTGGCCTTGTTACATGGTGCATTATCTTGTCGAAAAATGCCACTATCGATGGGAAACATGGCCGTCATGTAGGGGTATACGTAGTCTGCAAGCAGCGTGCGACGCCTCGGCCGTCATGGATCCTCACCTGAATGTTCTCCAGATAATAATTAAGCTGCAGCCAGTTTGTCTCCGTCCCTCAGTACAGATGTCAAGGAACTGTTCCCTTGGAACACGACGGATTCGCACCGTCACATCGTCATGATGAAGAAGATATCGGAATTCATCAGACAATGCAACGCTCTGCCATTGTGCCAAGATCTAGTGGCGATGGTCACGTGTTCATTTCAGTTATAGTTGCCGATGTCGTGGTGTTAACATTCGCCATCGTTAGGAATGTTCGGTGCACTGTGTGTTCAGACTAGTGTTGTGAAGGCCTGTGAAAAAAACGGAAATTTTTGGTAAAAAAAACAGTTTTTTTACTGTTTTGCCGAGCTGGGGAAAAAACGGAAAATTTGGGTATCATCAGAATCATCATTTTTGTTAATCACAGAATCATTTTAGTTAATATGTTAAATCAAACATATATTTCATAGAGATATCTTCATTATTCTATGTAAAATTCCGGAAATTTTGAAACCATTAGAAAAAATAATTTATTCGGAATTTCGGAAATATCGGCAAAAACTGGAATATGTAGTTTAAAAACTATTTGTTGGCCTGATGCTAGTAATCTTACTTGCTGTAACATGTCTGCAACATATACAGTGGGAAGTCGAAAATCCGAACTAATTGGGACCACAGGTATTCGGATTTTCAAATTGTTCGGATTTTCGAAAATGACGAAGAAAATGCCATTTAGGCTTACATATACTGTACGGATTGTTCTTCTATCGGTACAGTGGTTATTCAGTACATACAGTAATTACAATACCGTACGTAAGGCTACTTACATTTAATGTTTCTGAAGAACTTGCTTGTACTCTAAATAACACTGTTCTTGTAAGTAATACTTAAAACTTATAGGCCTAAGAAAAAATAAAAATAAAAATACATGACAAACAATTAATATAAATGAACCTTTGTAAAAACACTGACTTCACATAACGTCGATGGACACGCTATTGTTTGTTTATCGCTAGCGTTAAGACAAAATGTAAAAAGCTTCTAGGGACCACGTTCGGATTTTCGACGTTAGGATTTTCGACGTCCTACTGTATATACAATGTATTTCGGAAAAATGCTTAAAGCAACAGGTTTTAATTCTACTTTACACACATATACAGCACAAGTGAGTAAATTTGAGCAGCGAGAAATATATTAAGTGAAACTTCCGTTAGTTATTATTACAGACTAGCAGAATACCCGTTCTTCGCACGGGGAGAATACGTTTCATTTTGGACACAAAGGGCACCAAAACTGTCACCAATGAACTTGTGGAGCCCCAAAACTATGAATTTGACATTAATATCGATAATTTTCAGTTATCTTTACATGTCATAATCCTCCTTAGAGTACTAATGGGGCTGAATTTGTGGATTTAAACGGCATCTTCTGTTCATCTCAGCGAGTATGGATTCGTGGCCATTTTCGATCATGTATATATATATACAGAGGCGGATCCAAGGGGGCTATAGTCCCCCCTTCACACTCAAGTATACACTGCATAAAATGGGCTTTAATCCTGCTTTACACTGGATAAAACTGCAAACTATGGTTTAGCCCCTCCCTTGATCATATCCTGGATCCGCCACTATATATATATTGCTCAAAAAATTAGGGGTTCAGCTGAAATATCACACAAGACCTTAAGATAGTGTATGAATAAGCTTGTCTTTGACTCATATATATCATACAAGAAGGAATGCTGTAAGATACACTAGAAAAATGGGGCACATACTGGTGTTGGGGCACGGAAAACCTTGTTCACATAGCTCATGACACAAGACGGTTATGTGTGCACCTCTCGAACTGCTCACAAACAGGCAAAGCAACAACATTGATTGTTCCTTAATATGTCATATGATCCCTTCGAATAGCCAACAGAGCCTCGCACCTGCGTGGCATGGATTCAATCAGATTACCGATGAGTTCTTGGGGGATGTTGTGCCACTCATCCAGAAGAGCGACTTCCAGCTCTGGAATGGTTGTTGAATTTACTGGCCTAGCGGCAATTCGTCTGCCAAGCATATCCCAGACATGCTCAACTGAAACGAGATCCGGAGAGCATGCTGGCCACTTCATCCGAGCGATACTCTCAGCATCCAGCATCTCATCCACTAACCGAGCTCTGTGAGGACGAGTATTGTCATCCATAAAAAGGAACGAATCACCAATGGCACCAGCATAAGGAAGAACAATAGTTTTCATGATCTCATCCCTATATCTGAGAGCCGTCAAAGAGCCATTTCGGATGATGTGGAGCTCAGTACCCCAACAATGCTGATTCCTGCCTACACCATCAGTCCACCACCATGATACTGGGATCTTTCTCGCACAAATATGGGATTGTGTCGTGTTCCACACTCTCTCCAGATGAAAACACGTCGATTATCAGGCTCTACACTGAATCGAGACTCGTCAGAGAACAAAACATTGCCCCATTCATTGCGTCCCCACCCACGATGTTCCTCCGCCTACGCTCTTCGATAAACACGGTGTCGTGCAGTTAATGGGACACACACCATAGGCCTACGTGTGTAGAGACCACCTTCTCGAAGGCGATTGCGGATCGTTTGAGTGGATATTGTGCGTCCTGTTGTTGTTCGGAAGGCTCGCGGGAGCAGAGTTGTATTCCGACGCCGGTTTCAACGGGCTGTTAACAAGAGATAACGATCGTCTCTGGCTTTGGTTGCTAGTGGTCGGCCCTGTCCTTGTCTTCTTCGAACACTTCCAGTTGATTGAAATCGATTCCACAATCGAGAAATCACACTTTATGCCACTCCTATGGCATGTGCCACCTCCCGCCATGACTGACCGACCAGCTTCCAACCTGCCGACAGTTCGCCATGTCAACGATTCTGGCAAATCATGTTGTTGCGCAATTTCACTACGTAGATTTGTGACGCACTAAACACAATGAGAACAAAGGTATTCTGGAGCTGTGTTGGCAGCGCCACACTACAAAATGATATCTGGTAGCACCACGTCACTGATCACATGCACAGATGTTCCAAACGGTTCGTTTGCACGTTGGGCCTTCATGATTTTAATCTGAACTGGACAAGACACAGTGTTCTCACCTTATTCGTTAAGAAGTTTTACATGTTTTTTCATCTGATTCCCTAATTTTTTGATCAGTATATATATACACATACATATATATATTAGCTAAATATACCTATTCTTCGCATGGAAGTCAAGGCCTGTGGAAGTATTATCCTCATTTTCGCGACCGCGAAAACTATGGATCTGAGACTAAATCGATCATTTTGGATTACTTTTAGATGTCTCGGTATCCTCTCCCCCAACCCTCTGCTGACTCCCGGCCCGCATACAATGGTAGCTGAATTTGCAAGTGATCGCTAATGAAAGTGTCACCATTCATCTCAGCGACCGCGAAAATTATGGATTTGACACTAATATCGGTCATTTTGTATTACTTTTACATGTTTCGGTATCCCCTCCGCTGACTCATGGCCCGCATACCCGAATTTGCAAGTGATCACTAATGAAAGTGTCACCATTGATCTCAGCGACCGCGAAAACTATGGATTTGACACTAATATCGGTCATTTTGGATTACATTTACTTGTCTCGGTACCTCCCCCCCTCCCGCTGACTTCCGGCCCACATACATTGTAGCTGAATTTGCAAATCATCGCTAATGGAAGTGCCACTATTGATCTCAGTGACCGCGAAAACTATGGATTTGACACTAATATTGGTCATTGTGGATTACTTTTACATGTCTCGATATCTCAACTCCCCCCTCCCCGGTGAACCCCGGCCCGGTGTCGCATAGCATGAATTTGGAAGTTAATGCGATCGGAGTTTCACCATTGATTTCAGTGACCGCGAAAACTATGAATTCAACACTAATATCGGTTATTTTCTACTACTTTTACATAACCCAGTAAACGACCCCTGAGACTCCCTGGTTCGAATTTTGACAAAATCGTTTAACTCTGATGTGGACCTAAACCAAGGTATTGGTGACTAAAATTTGGTAACTCTCGGTCAATTTGTCTGGTTCCCAAGGCGGTTCCAGTAAACGCCCCCCCCCCTGAGACTCCCCTGGTTCGAAATTTGAAAACAACTTTTCGTCTTGATTGGGGCCTAGGCCAAGGTAACCCTGACCAAAATTTGGTAACTCTTGGTCCACTCGTCTGGTCCCCAGGCCGCACACAGACAGACAAACACACAAAAAAACTCTTTTATTTTATTTATATTAGACAGATGAATATACCCATTCTTCGCATGGGGGCAGTATTTGGAAGACAACGCCTGTTGAAGTATTACCATTCATTTCTGCGACCGCAAAAACTATGAATCTGACACTAATATCGATCATTTTGGATTACTTTTACATGTCTCGGAATCCAACCAGGGGGGATCTCAGGGTGGCGTTTACAGGGACAGGTAAAAGTGGTAGGAAATGGCCGATATTACTGTCGAATTCATAGTTTTCGCGGTCGCTGAAATCAATGGTGAAACTCTTATCGCATTAACTTCCAAATTCACCCTATTCGGGCCGGGGGTCACCGGGGGCGGATATCGTCCCCCTGAGACCCCGCTAACTCCCGGCCCGTATACAATTGTAGCTGAATTTGCAAGTCCTCGCTAATGAAAATGTCACCATTGATCTCAACGACCTCGAAAACTATGGTATTGTCACTAATATCGGTCATTTTGGATTATTTTTACATGTCTCAGTATCCCCCTGCTGACTCCCGGCCCGAATTGGGGGCCGCAGTGGCTCAGTGGTAGAGCGTTCACCTTTGGTGCTTGGGGTCTTGGGTTCGATCCCAGCTCCTGCCAAGTGAACTTTGTGGTGGAAAAACACCGTGTTCGTGGGTTTTCTCGGGATTCCGTTTCCTCCCACTTTCTTCATTCCATCCTTTCACTCATCTCTCATCATCACCGTCTCCTTTAGCCTAACCGGCATAACTGTGGGACGTAAAACTTAAAGATTTTTTCCGGCCCGCATACAATTATAGCTGAATTTGCAAATCATCGCAAATGGAAGTGTCACCATCGATATTAGCGACCGCGAAAACTATTTATTTTATTTTATTTATTGAACAATTTCCCAGATACAGCATAACTTTGCCATTTTACACAGGGACATGCTAACAAAAGAAAGAAAAAAAAACAAGACAACAATAACAACAACATAGAAAAAAAGAGTGTAAAAGTAAAACTATTCCGTCAAAGCTCGTTTAATTGCTCTTTCAAACACTGGGTAGTTCGAAAAAATGTCCACATCAGTTGTTACTTGATTATAACTGTTTGGTATTCTATAAAAAAGAGACCTCTGTATAACAGCCAACCTAGGACGGGCAAGATGGAATAGGTGGGTATTCCGAGTGATGCGGGAAGGAACACGTAAGGATAGTTCCTGAAGTAATATTTCCGATCTTAAGGTTCCATTAACTATTTTATGTAGATATTTCAGGTCAGAGATAATTCTGCGTACTTCAGGAGTCTGAATATTAAGATGTCGCAAGAGCTCCTTCTTAGATAATATTCGAAGTGCAGGAACACGAAAACGGACTATAGCAATGAAGAAATTGAGAACAGAATCAAGTCTGGAGAGATGTGTAGGTGCTGCCATGGCCGATATGGGAGAGCAGTATTCAATCTTGGGCGCTATTAAAGTCTAATAAAAAGTTGCTAATGAAGAAACAGTGCGTAGTTCGGTGAATCGATAAAGAATTCCCAACATGCGCATTGAATTCTTTAGTATTGAGGAGATGTGGTCAGAGAAGGTGAGTTTTGAATCAAAGATGACACCAAGATCGTTATGACTAGCAGAATGTGTGATAGGGGAATCGTTGATATGGTATGTGGAGGGAACAGGAGACTTTTTCAAAGTAATAGTAATACTGTCACATTTCTTACTGTTGAGTTTCAAGTGCCACATTTCACACCAGCGTGTAAGGTAATTTATGTCTTCCTGTAGAGCAATTGTGTCATGGAGACACGATATTTCTCTGTATAACTTACAATCGTCAGCAAAAAGCAGAAGGCCACTAGGTTGAGCTGATAAGTGCGTGTAGAGATCATTCATATACAGGACAAACAGTAGAGGCCCAAGCACACTCCCCTGAGGCACCCCTGAGATCACGGGTTGGGGGTTAGAAGTCGCCCCTGAAAGAACAACTCTCTGTTTACGGTCCTTCAAGTAGCTTGTGATTAGAGAGAGAAATTTACCATGTACATTAAATTTATTGGAGAGTTTATGAAGAAGATGAATGTGACTGACAGAATCAAAGGCCTTCGAGAGATCAAAGTAGATAACATCTAATTGAGTATTGTTATTCATACATTTGACTGCACAGGAAAGAAGAGTACTTAAGCTTGCGAGACTTGAGCTTTTCGGTAGAAATGAGGTCATAGGAAGGTGGAAAGAATACGTTGAAGTCTTATGTGAGAGTAGGGATAGACCGTGTAACCTAAATGTTGAAGTGGAAAATGAAGTAGGCGAGGATGATAAAGGATTTAGTATTCTTCGGGATGAGTTTGAAAAGGCTATATCCGAGATTAGGAATGGAAAGGCAACAGGAATAGATAACGTTCCAATTGAATTCATTAAAAATATAGGAGACAAGGGAAGAAAGAATTGTGGCGATTAATGCAGTGAAATATATGAAACAGGAGAATGGCCAAGAGACTTTCTGAAAACGATCATGATACCGATGGCTAAGAAATCGAACCCAAAGAGATGTGAGGATTATAGAACTATTAGTCTCATATCTCATGCAGCTAAAATTCTGCTCCGAATACTGAACAGAAGGTTATATGGAAGAACAAATAAAGATGTTGAGGAAGAGCAGTTCGGGTTCAGAAGAGGCAAGGGCACAAGAGATGCTATTGGATTATTAAGGGTGATCGGTGAAAGGTTTATAGAAAAAGGGAAAGAGGTGTATGTTGTATTTATTGATCTAGAAAAGGCTTTGACCGCGTAAATTGGGAATTGTTGTTGGGAGTTCTAACATAGATAGGGTTGGAATGGAAAGATAGAAGACTCATAAGAAACTTATACATGAACCAACAAGTAAGTGTTAGGATAGGGGAAGAACTGACGGAAGAGAGTGCAATTGGAAGGGAAGTTCGACAAGGATGCTGCCTCTCGCCAACACTATTTAATGTCTATCTAGAAGAGATAGTGAAAAAGAGCCTAAATGATGATGATGGCATTTCGCTAGGAGGTAGAATGATTAGATGTATAAGATTTGCAGACGATATGGCGCTTGTTGCAGAATCTGAAAAGAAAATCAATAAAATGTTAGAAAAAATGAGAAAGGGCTTTGAGGAATATGGGATGAAAATAAATGTTAGAAAGACAAAAGCCATGGTGATTGGAACGAAGGGGTCTGTGTCAAATATAAAAGTAGGAGGGGAGAAAATAGAACAAGTGAATAGTTTTCGATACCTGGGTAGTATTCTTAGTAATGACATGAAATACGAGCGTGAAATAAAAGCAAGGATAGGAATGGCGAAAGAAGCCTTTAAAAGAAAGAAAAGTCTGTTTTGTGGGACCTTGAACAAAGAGTTGAGAAAAAGACTCATAAAATGCTTCGTGTGGAGTGTTGTACTGTATGGGGCGGAAACGTGGACATTACGTAAAGGTGACGAAAATCGACTGGAAGCCTTCGAAATGTGGGTGTGGAGAAGAATGGAAAGAATTAGTTGGGTCGAGCGGAAAACGAATGAGAGAGTGTTAGAAATGGTGGGTGAGAAAAGAACACTTTTAGATATTATTAAGAAGAGGAAGAGAAACTAGTTGGGACATTGCCTAAGAAGAGATTGTATCATGAGGGACGTCCTAGAGGGGATGGTGGCGGGAAAGAGAGGGAGGGGCGGAAACAGACTACAATTAATAGATGATATTAAAACAGAAAGATCATACGCAAAGACGAAAAGGTTAGCATGGAAGCTTCTCAGCTGCAGCAAGTGACCTGCCAATAAAGGCAGAATAAAGGCAGATGATGATGATGAGATAAATTCTTGCAAATTATGCCAGATTTTCATGTTATCTTTCCGAACTAATGTTAAAGACCCGCTCCTACTTATCTTTATATATATACACAGTATATCTATATTTATATCTATCTATATCTATATATGTATATAACAAACGCAGGAATTACCCCCTAAATAACGCTCCTGGAAGACCCCTTTCTCAGAAAAATTGCTGAGGAAACACTTGTAGAAACTTCAGTTTTCGTGCCGGACGATTACCGAGACCTGGGGTACAAAAAAAAAATCCTTTAGCGATCGAATTAAAAAATAGTTCTCCTCAGGTTAGTGTTCACTGAAAATATTGTTATAAAATTTAAATTTTATGGGTAAATCAGTATACTGAATACATCTATATCGTATCCACTGAGTTGCGAAATTGTGTACCTTCAGACATGGGCGGCCGAAGAAAATTTTCTAGGGAGGCATCTTCAATGTTTGCTATATTAGTCTGGCATTTAATGTGCATGGTTTGTTATATTACATATACATTTTCGTGAGCCAGGGAGGTTCACTCTTATCAAACACGGAGATTATGAAAGAGCAGATCTACTGTACAAAATATAATAAAAACATCTCTTTCGGATTTCTATCATCCCGCAGTCCAACCCTGAGACGGAAACATAAGAGATAGGCATTGTGAAGATTATATTAGTGAAAATTAAACGAATATAATTTTACAACTTAATATACATATCACTAAATGTTGAGCTCCCCGTTGCTATGTGGTTAGCGTATGCGCCTTTCTCGAACGAGGTTTGATTCATGGTAGGAGCTCATGTGTTTCAAATCCGACGTTAAACTATACGTTCACGTCTTGTAGAGCTTTGCTCCTGAAAACGACGCTAAACTATAATCTAATTTAATATTACTAAATATTAAAAAATAATGACTTACCAAGGTGACGTCAATTTGGCAGTCATCAAATCCATTTTATACTTTCACTTAATCCAGTGGATATTAATATAACAATTACAAGACATACGTGCATATAAATACTTAGAAACAAGCACATACACAAATATGAACACTTCAAATCTATTTACATGTGGTGGACTGCGCTGCATCAAGCACTGTTATCTTCGTCATCATCATCTCATGTATCTGCATTATTTGATTCATCCACAGATTTGTTATTTCTACGCGTCATTCATTTTTGCATTTTAAGGAGGGATCAGGGTTCTTTCTTCATTTAAAGAGTCGGTTCTCTGTATTGGAAAGAGAATCAGGGGAGGAAGGGGGAATTTATACTTTATGAATGGATAACATTTTAAGAAATATATACAAAAGATGCCCGACGCAGCACTGAAGCATTTCTTTTAGCGGTCATACCCCCTCCCCTCTCAAGTTGTAAAGTGAGAAGGGACAGAAACATCCCAGACACTCAGGGTTCAGTTGACACTAATAAAACTATGGGTAAGTAAACATCTTGTACAGAGTCACGTTTTGCTTATTTTTGAACATTTCTGTGAATTCAACAATACAACAGCGGAAATACTAACTGGTTTTATTACTCCAATATCGCTTCAACAAAGGGATAATTCCCAACGGTCAGTGAGCCATCTAAATTTTCGTTCTTTTTCTGTTCTCCAGAGGAAAGAATGAAATTTTGCCAAGATGCTAAAGTCAAGATGCTAGATGCTAAATGGGAGTGAGTTATGCTAGATCTAGCACCAAGATGCTAGATATGGCTTCACTGGCGGGCTCGATATCTACAGAACTTTCTGCCAAAGCACACAAAGAAACAATAGCACAATAATTTCGATAACATCTGTGTGGTCCTTCGGTAAGCTACACATCCGGTAAGAAGCTCATCCCAAAGAGTAGTTTGGACTGTACCCGTGGCAAAACAAAAGACGCGTAGCCGGCTTGTATAGATAATTGAATTCAAATATTCAAGTATCCATTTACTGAATGCCCATATCATGTATGCATGCATTTGCATGCATTATTTAATAAGTAAATAAAGTACACACACAATTAATTATGTCAGTGATAAACGGTGTTTATTGAAAAAAAAACCCTCTCCAAACAATGAAGATTAATCTTAGACTGGAGAAATGGTTATCCTTCGTTTTCCTTATCATTTCGACATGAAACAAACGCCTGACAGATATACAACCCCTATATACAACTATGTGATGTTGGAATATATAACTCGTAGGGTATGATGCTTTACTTTTTCAAAAATTTCAGTACTTCTAGTGAAAAGAAATCTTTAGTTTTACGTCCCACGATTATGTCGGTTAGGCTAAAGGAGACGGTGATGATGAGAAATGAATGAAATGGTGGAATGAAGAAAGTGGAAGGAAACGGGAGAACCCACGAGAATGATGTTTGTCCACCACAAATTCCACACGGCGCGATCTGGGATCGAACCAGGAATCCCAAGCACCGGAGATGAACGCCCTACCACTGAGCCACCGCGCCCCCACAGTACTTCTTGTGTACACCTATAAATATAATAAAGAACTAATGGCCATGTTTTTTTTTTTTTATAAAAATATTCAATTAGAACTTGACAATTTACATAAAATTTGGATTCGACAAATGAATACGGCACGTTTCTAGCACTTATAGGTTCGAGATTCATTGTTGAAAAGATTGGAGACAAACATATAAACTTTTCTGTGAGGAGAAACATATACGCGTAAATCTAGTATTTTAATATAGAGATAATAATTGGAATAGTTTTATTTTCGAGTGCTATTTTTTAATATTCGTAATATTGAAATTTTTGAACTTACATTTTTCGCGTGTTTGAAAAAAAAGAGTTATCATTACTAGTAAAACTAACCCAATACAAACATATTTATTTTTTTCAATTTTTCCGGAAAATAAAAAAGCGTTTTTTTAAAAAACAGGTTCAAAATTTCCGGAAATTTGACAACACTAGTTCAGACACACTTTTACTTTGCCCAGCATTAAACTCTGATCTTAGTTCCGACGCAGTTCGCCACCTGTTCTGTTTTACCAGTCTGCCCAGCCTACGACGTTTGACATCTGTAATGAGGTGGGGGCACCCAACCCCTCGACATTTGGACGTCTTTTCCCCTTGGTTTCGCCACTTGCTGAAGACAATCATCACAGCACTCCTCGAACACCTGACAAGTCTTGCAGTTTCTCGTGCCGAGATTTCGAAATTCTCCTGCCGAGTGTTTCTGAGCGAGCACTTTCTTCAAAATAATATTAAAAATTATAGAAAAATTTTCGAGACATTCGAGTCGAGTCGAGTTTTTTACCAGCTGTCTTGACTCGACTCGAGTCTCGACTCGAAAATTCGAGTCGAGAAATACGTTTGTCTTGACTAGTCTCGAATTTTACAAGGTGTGTCTCGAATTCGAGTCGAGTCGAGTCGAGATTCGAGACATGTCTCGACTCGTGCACATCCCTACACTGAATGGATTTTTAAAAACTTAGCTTGAGGTAATTATAGAACAAATTAATGTATAGATTATGCTTATAGCCTGTTTGAAGTAAGATATGCAATTTTATATTTTAGAAAATACTTTCCGTGAGAAGTATGCTCGCTGACTCGGCGACGCCGAGGGACGTTATCACTCATCGAGTTTAAGGCCATAGATGCCGGTACTACCAGTAAATATAAAACTATTAGTATTATTGATTTATTACCTTGATAATAACAAGTATTCTTCAATAAAATTTGGTTTTCCAACAACAGTTTAGTTCAGTTATTTGTTGCTACTCTTCAAATAAGCATTCTGCAGAATCAATACCAGCAATAGCGTAAAAATTCTTGTCAAATTTAAGAAGCTTACTGCTCGGAGTTCCGAAGATTACGTAACTCTTACTATTTCAAATGTTGAATTCATACTTCCTTACTAGTGGAAGTTTCGATGTACACCAAGAAAAAGCTGCATTTTCGAAGAAAGAAAAAAGACGTAGTGAAAGAAGTGCTGGGGAAATTCCCGCAATTCAACGCAAAAAGCGTCGCAACTGAATAATTCAACAATAACACTATTTTACGCTGGAAGATATTGAATTCATTTAAGAGATTTTGAAACATTTACTTTATAAAATATGAATTATGTCTGTGTTAATGGTTTTAAATTAATTTTCTCGAAAGAGCCGTCTTGCAACAAGTGCTCGAGAAATTCCCGTAATTGAACGCACAAAGTATCGGAAGTGAACTCCAACCAGTGCGGTGGTTGGACGTTAAAAGTGGGGGTGGAGGGAAGACATGATCTGAATATTTGATATCAATGTTAGTTTTTCTGGTTGCTTGTAACACTGTTTGACAAAAGGTTGTATAACTATTAGGATACTGTCTTTTTCAGTTACAATACCGTATATCCTGTTTCGTATTTTATTAATTAAATTGACAAGAGCAACGCAAGTAGACATTAGCCCTTTGTTCTCTTAAACAACGAAGGTGTAAGAAGAGATTTGACTCCTTGCTCAAGAACATCTTAAAATTGTGTCTGGAAAATTGTGTGATCAGATTAGGGGCCTATTTAATAACAAATTTGCAAAACAAATAAATGGAAAGGATAATATTAATGAAATAATCATAGTAATGAATAATGGGGCTTGTTCTACAAAAATTATATTGAAACTGGAAATTAATGAACTTATATTTTTAATTCCATTCATGCTATTATATGTGTTATTACTCTTAGAATGACAGTGAATACTACAAGCATATGCTACGACATTTAAAGAAATACTTTTGCAGCTTCCAGAAACATGTTCGCTGCCATTAAGTACAGTTTTCACTTTCTTGGAATATATCAAAACTCAGCAATACTTAGTCACTCCACATTTCAGTTATACAAAATAATCCTAAAACCTAGAATTATGCTGAATTTACTAAATTTAATTGTATATATAAAACTGTATATGTACTCCCCTAAACTCGTATATTACAATGCAAAATTAATATTCCTTACTGAGCTCCTTCGTGGCTAAGCGGTTAGGGTACACGCCTTTGACGTGGGTGACCCGGGCTCGTTTCCCGGGGGAGCTCACGTGGTTCGGACTCTATGTTGATCATTAAGTCCACGTCTCATTTAACTTCGCAACTGAACAGGATGTTAAACTGAAAAAAAAAATCAAATCAAAATATTCCTTATTATTAGGAAGAAGAAAATACATTTTAGGAACTGTCGATTTTTGTGCAATTAAAGAATAACTTGTGAAGGACTTCTTTTCTTTAAAAATGTTCTCAATTAGTTCCTGAGCGGCTGACTAACATATCGAGCCCTTGCAAGAAGGTACGAAAGTACGCTCGAATTGTGGCGCTCCAATAGGTTAATTTTTGGGCCATTTTTAGTGGCAATTCGAATGCAATTCCTGTAGCTTTCTTAATTCCACGGAAAACAACCAATACGTACTCATGGAATGACAAATATTTTATGGCACCATTTTTATTCTATGAACCAATAATACATACAAAAGTTTATATTTCCAAATGAAATTATATACATTAATGGGTAATTCCAAAAAAGTGGGGGGAAACTGCCCCCTTTCCCCCTAATCGCCGCCCAGGACCAACAATAAAACTATTTATTTTACACTGGAAAATATTTATGTCGTATAAGACGTTTTGAAATATTTATTTTATAAAACACGAATTATATATCTTTGTTTTAAATTAATATATTTTGTGCTCATATTTGGCAAACGTCACAGGCTCCAGGGATGATTCGATCTACAGTTGTTCTTTCATCTGTGTGTACCACACATACTACAGGGTATCACTTTCGGTCTTTTAAGTTTAAATTTTCAGGGTACAAGCACGAGATACACTAAATTTCCTGTATAGATTTTGGCAGCATACCAACGTAAAATTTCAAAATGGCGGCCATTCTTTCTTCAAAATAGCGGATATCCACGCTACAAAGTCTCGTTTGGTCTTTTAACGTGACATGTTCAGAGTAGAAGCACTAGACACTCTAAATTAGCTGTATATACTTTGGCAGCGATCCAACGTAGAATTTCAAAATAGCGGCCGTTTTTTCAAAACTGCAGTTAATAGAAAATTGTTGTGACAATTGTGACAAGTTGTGACAATGATAATCTTGAAATATAAATCACATTTTAACACTTTTACCCCAAAAACATTGAAATATTTCGAAAAAAACAATTAAACCCGAAAATACCCGAAAAAACCCACATGGGCCCAGGAGTTTTTCGAATGTTGTCAGATAATTTGTATTCAACTAGTAGCAACAAAAGCGGATCACCACAGAGACAGAACAAGCCATATGTAAATAGATTTTCATAAATTAAGAGGGTCCCTAGTACCCTCTCAAGAAAGGCATGCACGACGTTAACACCAGAACTGAATTCAACGCTCAAGTTAGAATTAATCCATTGAATATAATTGTAACTATAGACAGGTGTAAAATTGAAGCGAAACGCAAAAGGACGCCGTTCCCCCACTTCCAAAAAGATCTATGGCGTTCCCCCACTTCCTAAAAATTACAATGAGCAAAGATAGGCACAGGGAATGGCGTGACATCATATGTCCCCCTACCTTTTCAGATCCACTTTTACCCCTGGCTATAAAGTCCAATAAAATGAAATTAAGTTTATTCCCAGGAGATTGAAAGAGTCGAACGATACAAGCAAGTAAGTGATGATAAATAATTAGGGTCTACTTGAATTACGAATTAGGGTCTTGAGATGAAAGAGAAGTGGATACTTTAAAAATATATGTATATTATGACCACAAACTCACATGACCACATGAAATCGATTACATTGCTCTGTGTACAAGATGTAAGTAATCTATCACTGAGTAGGGATGGCCAGAACCGGTTTTCGGCTCTGAATGAATCCAGTTCTAAAAGATCCTGTTCCGGAACCGGTTTTTCGGATCCAGATCTGGGACCAGTTCCCAAGATCCGGTTCTGCAACCGGGTTTTTGGATCCAGGTCTGGAACCGGTTCCTATGATCCGGTTCTGGAACCGGGTTTTCGGATCCATGTCTGGGACCGGTTCTGAAAACCGGATATCCAAGAACCGGTTCCTTGTGGAACCGGTTCTGCCAGAACCGAAACTTTGTGGCCATCCCTATCACTGAGCCACCATTTCATTTAGGTACTTGTAGTCAACTGGTATGCCACATTAAAAGCTGAAATGGCAGAAAAGACTCCCATTTTGTCGTAATTTTCCAATTAAATTAAATTATTTAATGAAATCAATTTAAAGTTAAATAAAATTAAATTTCAAATTGAAATCGAAGACTGTGTAATTAGAGACAAATAAAGCACAATATTCCGTTCTTTGCGACTGCGCCCACATAGTAAAACAACATATTTCATTGTTTCTTTTTCATTTCCTCTTTTTTCTTATCATCATTCACTGAAAGCGACTCTTCTCTTTCTTCTGTGTTCCAACTCTATTTGCAAAGGAAAGACATTCATACTACCTCACTGCATTTGTCAACGAGTTACATGTCGTAAGATCTTGACTTGCTGCATTCAACAAAGCTATTACCACACTGCATGATTTGTCGCTCTAGTCATCAGAAGTGACAGCTTAGCGGCAAAAATCAAGAAGCATACAACTTGCAATTGAGAAAAGAAATTCTGATAAAATCGTTTGGAAAGAATTGTTAAAAGCAAGAATAATTATCTCGCTTCAAGAGAGAAATAAAATAAAAGTTTAAAAAATGTTTTTATGGAGGTTACTTCCGTTATGTTATTCTGATTTCTCTTTCCGGAATGTCCTGTATGTTCATATGACTGTCCATTCTATTGTACAGTAATAAGAACATACATTTATTGATTCTGATGAAGACCTATTTGTATCAGACACAGGATGTTTAACTACGAACAATATATTTTACAGATAATAGTAACGCAGAAATCAATCTTGAAAATAAATTAAATCTTTACGTAGTTCACATTATGAACTGTAAATTAAACAGTAGCAAAGGTAGGATTTTCTAGGAGGAGCAAGTGAGAGGACACTACAATTTTGAAGATTCTATATTAAGGTAGTCCTTATTTTAGAACTACCGAGTTTTTTCTTTGAGTGATACCTCCTAAAATGGTTCCATATCAGACCAAAGTAACCCGTGAAAAAAATTAGCTCCATTGAATAATATTAAATGGTCCCAAGCGACTTCACGTTTTGAATGCATTAAAGTGTGCTATATCAGGCAAAGGCACCTTATATATTTGGAAAAATAATTGTAAGTTAATAAACAAAATGCTTATTAATGAAGGTATGAAGGTAATAAGTATTAAACGATTATAGATAAGTTGAAAATAAAGTCAGATGTGTGTTTCTGGTACAAAATAAACCGAAAATGATATGTTACATAACTCCCTTCCTATTACAAATTTGGACCTGAATTCAAGGTGGTGCAATGATGATACTACACAGTAATACTGTACTGTAGTTGCGGTTCTACCTTTATTACTCCCATCCAAGATATGATTCACTCCCTCTAGCGGTTCCACACTTACAATGTACCGTTACCTCACATTTTATAAATGCATTGAAAACTTGAGGTCGCTTGGGGCACCATTTAATATTTATTATTCAATTCCCCATGTTTTACTTTGGTCTAATATAAAACCATTTAAGGAGGTAGGACTCAAAAAAAAAACAAAAAAAAACTACGAAGTCGAAAAATAAGGACCTAAGGACCACACTGACTTCTCCACTAATTCCCATCCCAAGACCCAAAACTTAGCTAACTCATATCAACATACTGTACCACCAGCGCGATCTTGTGGGGAGCGGTGAAATTATACGAGATGTCAGTTATGTTTGGTTAGTCGAAGTATTCAGTGCCATCTTATAGCGAGGAGCAGAATTAGAACTAGAGCATGTTCTGGAAAAGTTCATCTGCGTGGTCCCTTGTCTGGAAGATTCGAATACTTTCGAGTGTTTTCTATGTTCGATGCACTGAGGACGCGTGATATAAATACGGGGAATAACCGAGAGGATGGCGCTTGAAACTAACGTAGCCTTTCTGGATGTTTCCTCTTCGATAACACTATTCAACAAATTTTGATCGAAAGTACTATGTAAATTGTTTAAATTTATGATTTTCGCATTCATTTAAGCATAATATGAAAAAAATGTAATAGTAGTGCACTATTCTTAGCCCTAGTTATGAAAAAATACCCTTGTACAACAGTATCAGTATATTTCAAATGTATTAAAATTTATGAAAACATTTAACCAAAGTAGTTGTAAATACAGAGATTAAAGTATTTTTGCATTCATTTAACCATAATGTGATGTTTGCATATAATTTAGACATACACTAGCTCATAACATTTATGTCCTTGTACATCCATACTTTAAAATGAGCAAATCAGTGTTATGTAACGAGCTTCAAATTGTGGTAGAACAAACTTGTACAAATATGTTTTTGCTACATCAAGTAAAATCAGCACGAAGTAGTCTTAATTTTTTTATAGTTGAATAAGAATTCACAATTAGTATAGACAAAATCCAACAGTTCCAAAAGAAGCAAAGTAAAGTACAATATAAATTTTCAAACCAACAACTACACCACAATATAGGCAAAAATTTCCTGAAATTCCTTGTACAAAATATACTCCTGTTGAATTCATTTTGAACGTCTTCGCTTGGCCTGCCTTTTATACAGTACATCTGGAGCGTCCCTTGCAATAGTCCAACACTAGTTTGCTAACATGCTAGAACTCCACTTCTCCATCTCTTCTCCATGGCTGCAATATATTGATGAAAGCGCTCACTATGTTCGTCACTCATTTCTTCATAGTCCTCAAGAAAAAAGTCGAGATGGGAATGACGAAAGTGGGGTTTCAGAGACATATTGCAACCAAGTTTCTCGTAGCAAAACAACTCAGCCACTATTTCTCTGTAATTTGTTGCTCGGTGTCTTCCCAAAAACTGTGAACAAACATTTTTCAAGCTTTCCCACGCAGATTTTTCCTCACCTTGTAGAATTTCATCAAACTGATGATCTCTGAATAGTTGTGGTCTTATAAAGATATCTTCTTTAACTTTGGCGTCACTTAAGCGAGGGAATTTCCCTCTTAAGTACTTATAGGACTCACCCTCTTGGTTCATGCTCTTAACCAAAACTTTTCATTAGACCTAATTTAATATGAAGCGGGGGAAGCAAAATTCGCTTACGATCTTCAAATGGTTCATGTTGCACATTTTTCACCCCTGGCTGAAGAGTTTCTCTTGTACTTCAGTCACATTTGCCGTAGTGAGATACACGATTTCTACTGTCCCATTCACAAATAAAGCAACAATATTTGTATAACCTAACTGCATACTTAATAACAGAGTTATCACTTTGAGGTCACCACAAATGAGCCACTGAAAATCATAATATTTAATGGCTTGAAGTAAACGTTTCAAATTTTCATAAGATTCTTTCAAATGAACTGCATAATCTATTGGAATTGAAAGAAGTACATTTCCAACATGTAAAAGCACTGCCTTTAAAATCACCTTTGACGAATTTATGAAGAGCCTCCACTCCGTAGGATCGTAGTTAATTGTGAGAGCCTTCATGAGATCACTTATATCTATACAGGCCACAAGTGTGTCTTGCATAGTAAAAAATGAGGTGAACTTCTTTTACCTATTTCTATACACTGAAACATTTACTTCTTCCTGCAATAAATTCTATTGCTGTAACCGTGACGCTGAAATTTCTACTTTGCTTTTTGGTAGGTCTAAATCTCTGATTAGATCACTTAGCTCTTCTTGGGTGAGTCTATGTGGTTCACTTGGGGGGTCGTTTACCACGAAATCAGGGACATTCGAAGTACTTGGATCGGTACTTCTTCATCATCATCGGAAGAACGGTCGCATTCTTTAGGTGGATCAGGAACTTTCTTCATGTGGAACTTTAACCGTATTGCAGAAGGAATATTATTGCATTGCATTGCAGAAGGAGTATTAGGATATACCAAGGTCCACTTCTTCTTCCTGGAAATTCCCTTCTGGACAGAAGAAACCATACAAAAGTAACAATCTTTGATGTGGTCTCTTGGCTCCCTCCAAATCATAGGCCTGCAAAAGGTATTTAACGTCTCTTCTCATTAATCCATTTTCTCAGATTACCTGCACAAGTGTTACAAATAATGTGGAGTGCTCAAGCCTTATCCTGGTCTCCAATTTTACAACCATAATAAAGTTCATAAGCTGATCTTATTAATGATGTTATATAACGTTTTTGTGAACAAAATGTTACTTCTCCACACACATAGCAGAAATTGTCCGCTCTATTCACACAATGTCGCGGCATTTTCCTTTATTCAAACACTCAAAATGTCATTTCAAGCAACTCAGAGTAACTGTTCAAAAATATGCTTGTAAAACTGTCTTTTTTATATGCAGCATTACAAGAAAATCACATCAACAACTGATAACTGCAGTAGCGTTGTTGTTTCGAACAATAGCAGAACACAACTGTGATAAGGAAGAAAGAAACAAAGCGTTTGTATAGTCCCTCCAGTGTTGCGAGATCAGGGACATTTTTACTACAAATAAAGCGAATATATTCACTATTGTAACATTATTTTTAGACATGGATGTAAAACAAAAACCAGAGCTAATATTCGATTTTCGCTTTCACATTCGTGATCAGCACGACAAAATCAATAAGAATTAGATGATTTTGTTCAATTTACATTTAATGTTGAACAGTGTAATTGCACTACAGTCAGACCATGTCCCGATGCTTCAAACCATAACAGCCATTCACCATCTACCAACCAACAAACTTCCCAGGCTCACAGTCACAGATTGGACAGCTTATCGACAATACCTCAAGGACCACGATAACCCCAGGTTACCGGCTGGCACAGCACAAGAAATCGAAAGGCCAACACTAGCCAATCACTAACCAGATGAAACAAGCGCTGCGACAAGCCTCCACCACTACTGTCACCACTAGAACAGTACAATCGGAAGACATCAGAACCACCGTCTTGATCCAATTCAAACGTTGAGACAGAAAACAATGGCAGCACACAAGGCACCCTGTCAACAAGACTATTTGGAACAAACTTACCACCAGAGTCATAAAACGCCTACTTCAAGCTAAACTAGATAGCTGGAACAGCCACCTCCAGGAAATGAAAATCCCCAGCAAAATATTTTGTCGGTAGGTTCGCAATATCTCTAGACCCACCAGTGGATCAGGGGTTTACCCACTCCAAGGACCGAGCGGACTAATCCACGAACCCCAAGACCAAGCAGAACAATTCGCAACCACCCTAGAAAACATAATGAAACCTAACAACAAAGCAACAACAGCAGGCATAAGACAGGTAGTTCATCACAGTATGGTCCAGACTGGAAGAGACGAACCACCCCCATCAACCGCACTCACGATCCCCAGAGAAGCGCAGAACATAATCAGGAAGCTTAACCCCCACAAGGCATCTGGTTCAAACATAATCCCACCAACAGCGCTCCGATAAGCCCTACGCAAGGCCCTGTTACTTCTCTTTAGAATATTCAATGGAATGTTACGAATAAGCTATTTTACAGCAGCATGGAAGGAAACACGGATAGTCACTCCCCATACCTGAAACCTCGAGAACCAGTTTAAATAACTACAGGGCAATCAGCCTTCTCTTTCAAACTAGTAAAGTATTCGAGAGAATACTTCAACGCCAACTCCTCCTACATATCCAGACTCCTTCTATCAGACCACCAGTTTGGGTTCTGAGCTGGACATAATGCAGAGGTACAGCTAGTTCGAGTTGTAGAACTAACAAAATACTGCTTCAATGAAGAGGGATACACCTTAGATTTATTCCTGGACATAGAAAAAGCCTTCGATAAAGCGTGGCATGATGGACTTTACTACAAGTTAATCCAGCAGGCCTTCCCCCACAAACAGTTAAGACTCCTCCGCTCCTACCTGAAGGACAGGACCTCCAGAGTAGCCTACAACGGCTACGTTACCGATCTAAGAAAAACGCAATCTTGAGTGCCACCAGGATCCTGCATTTCCCCGCTGCTGTGTGCTCTATATACCTCCAGCATCCCAACCATGCCTAATATTGTCCTCGCCACATTTGCCGACAACACAGCGGTCTTCGCTGGTCATGGCAATTTCAGGTATGCATCACTCTGCCTGCGATGCTACATCATGTTGCTGGAAGACTGGACCACTAACTGGAAAGTTAAGATAAATGAAACAAAGACCAGTAATAGATAAAGATGAGATCTGCCCGTTACCACGAACGAAACAGACTTCACGGTTGCTGAGATCTGAGGGAACCAAATATCTGGGAGTCCGCCTGGATCGCAAGCTAATCTTCGCGCACCATCTGTGAGCAACTATGAAGAAATCGACCTGTCCAGAACAAGCACTCCTTTCCATACCCTTACACCAGGGATGCAAATAACCACGCGCCTGGGCGAGTGGTTCATCGGTGCGGGCGAGTTTTTAATATTACTATTAAAATACAAAAATTAAATAAATGATTTCTATTGTGGGATGTGGTCTAGTAGCTTTTTTTCTTGGACTAGTACAATTTTGTTGCTTATTTCATCCCTACCTTACACCTCCCTCACAATCCAAACAAAACGGCACATTTACCTCATGATAATAAACCCCTCCTTCCCTATGCGCACCCAGCTTGGCAACAAGCAGCGGAATGTCACGGCCATTCCAAAGACACGAGAATCCTGAAGTACACGAAGACCTTGAAATTCCACTCCTGCAGGAAGTAAGAAATCACCGAGCAGCCACATTCTGGAGAAACATAAAAAGTTTCAGTCACTCACACATCGCAGCTATTGGGACAACAAACCCAAAATGAGCTCTCTACAAAATGCCAGGACCTTAATAGAATAAGAGGCGACCATAAGCCATACCAAGGACCACAGCACTAGCTAAAAGACAGGGACATGTGATAACTACGGTCTCTACAGAAGAGTTACGTTTGCAAATACAAAGATAGGCCAAGAATAATACCAATGGAAGGCAAGGGCGCAATCCCGATACTTCAGCTCAAATGAAAACCTCCAAGAAAATCTGTCAAGTGAGTTGTATAGTTCCATATTTTGAGTTCGGAGCGACAAGTCGATCTAAAAAGTGAAATATAATGCTGCTTGTGTAGTTTGTTACTATAATTTGTTAGTGAATATATAGCGTGTTAACTATGAGTAGATAAAGCCAGTGCATTCTATTTATTGAGCACCCCGGCTTGTAATGGTATTAATTAGCATTATTTTGATTTGAACTTGCGTGTCTTTTGTGTGGATGTGTATAAATATAGAAAAGAAACGGAAGATAAATAATAAGTGTAGAACATTTAAAGAACAATAGAATAGAATAGAATACTTGAACAATTACATGTTGTAATAGATTTCACCAGGAATAAAATTAATACATATAATAATGGAAGATAATATATAAGAAATAAATATAATAATAAGAAGGAGAACAATAACAATGAATATAACAATATTCAATAATACAATATAAATATTACTATTACACTAACTTTATACTAGGAGTTGATCATCATGCACTCCTCAAACTCTTTCAAACTATATAGACAGTAGTCTATAAGCATATTTTTAATATATCTTCTGAAATCTGTCAAATTCTTTACATACGTAGTTTGAGGAAGCAAATTTAACAGTTTTATACCATTATATTTGTAACTTTGTTGTGTCTTACATAATCTAACATGTGGATTATCAATGCTAAACTTAGACCTAGTATTATATTCATGTGTATTTGCACGTACAGTAAACAAATCAGGGTTGTTTTTTACGAACATTAAACAGTGGGGATATCAATATGACGTGACTGAGTCAAGTAACAAGAATAAGGTAATGTGTGTAATTTGCAATGAAATAATATCAGTTCTCAAATATTACAAGAGAAAACATCAATATGAAACTAAACATTCTCAGAATTATTTCAAATTTATGGAAAACTTACGTCTAGAAAAATACGATTTTTTAAAAGGGGGTAGAAATCTCAGCAATGTTCTTTAAGAAATTTTATACTGAACAACAAAGAAAAACTCATGCTAGTTTCCGCGCGGCTGATTCAATAGCGAAACATGAGAAACCATTTACTGACGGCGAATTAATCAAAATTATTGCATTATTGGAGTGGAAGAAATGTGTCCAGAGAAAGCTTTATTTTAAAAACATCAGTTTGCAGCTAGTGATGAGCAAATGGAAGACAAAGACCAAGACCCGGGTGGTTGAAGTTGAAGGAAGGTATTAACCCTTTGGGGGCAAACATTGATAGCTAACTAACTAACTCTATGGCCTATAGAACCCGGAGGTTCAACGCCGCGTTCACAAAAGCTCTCCACTGATTTCTATCCTTAGCTAACTGCATCCAGTTTCTACTTGTATTCCCATCTCTGCGAGATCCATCTTAATATTGTCCTCCCACCTGCGCCTAGGTCTTCCTAATGGTCGTTTTCCGATGGGTCTTCCAGTCAAGACTTTGAAAGCGTTTCTACTTTCTTCCATTCTAGCTACATGACCTGCCCATCGAAGCCTCCTAGACTTGACGACCCTAACAATGTTGGGTAAACCGTATAAATTACAGAATGTAGTTCCTCGTTATGAAGTTTCCGCCATTCGCCATTCCCGTTCCTCTTGGGTCCGAATATTCGTCTCAGGATCTTGTTCTCAAATACTTTCAGTCTATGTTCTTCCCTCAGAGTAAGCGACCATGTTTTGCAACCGTACAGAACAACAGGCATGATTATCGTTTTATTTATTTTAAACTCCAAATTCCTCGACAGAATTCGCGACAACAAGAGATTTTGAACCAAGTAGTAACACGAATTCCCTGCTTTAATTCGACATTTAATTTCTTCGTGAATATGATTTTCTTCTGTTAATATTGATCCTAGATATTTGAAACTATCCACTTTATCAAAAGTATTATTTAATATTTTAACGCATCCATAATTTGCTGTATTACGGTCCCGACGCACTTCCATGTATTTAGTTTTCTCTGCATTTACTTCTAAACCCATGTCCCTGCAAGCGTTTAATAAGATCTCTGCATTTCTTTCTATTGTTCTCCTATCATCCCCTATTAAATTTACATCATCAGCATATGCCATCACCTGGTAAATACCGTTCAACTCTAGGCCCTGGTTGCTATCTTTGATTTTCTTTATAGCGTATTCCAGCATAAAGTTAAATAATAATGGCGACAATCCATCTCCTTGTTTCAGGCCATTTTCGACTGAAAGCTCGTGGACAAAAATTTTCCTACCTGGACTTTACTTTGGGATTCATTTAAACATATCTTAATTAATCTAATTAGCTTTCTCGGTATTCCCAGTTCTGTAAGAACGTTGTATAATGTTTCTCTCCTAACTGAGTCGTACGCGTTTCTAAAATCAATAAATAGTTGATGTACCGGGATATTGTATTCCCGTTTTTTTCGAATATTTGGCGAATGGTAAATATTTGGTCGATAGTTGATTGATTTCGTCTAAATCCGCACTGATAATCTCCAATAATTTCATCTGCGTATGGGGTCAATCTTGCTAATAGAATATTTGAAAGTATTTTATAGGATGTTGACAGAAGAGAAATGCATCGATAATTATTACAGTCAGTTTTGTCGCCTTTCTTGTGAATTGGAACAATGATTGATTCTTTCCACTCTTGTGGCAATTCTTCCTTGTTCCAGATAAGGAGAATGAGTTTGTGTATCTTGTTCCACAATTTTTCGCCTCCAGCTAAAATTAACTCAGCCGGAATTTCATCTATACTCGGAGATTTGTGTTTCTTTAATTTCTTTATAGCGGTTTCTACTTCTATTCGGTTGGGTTCTGGGATATATGGTTCTGCGGTGTGTATCACCTTTTCTCCACGCACACTAGTTTTTGGTTGCGTGTTAAGCAAATCGTCAAAGAAATCTTTCCATCTATTTAAGATGCTATGCGTATCAGTGAGAACTATACCGTCAGGTTTCTTTAATATATAAGCACGAGGTTGATAGCCTTCCTTAAATTCACTGGTCCCCTTATACATGTCCCGGATGTTTTTATTTTTACTATTATCTTCAAGTTCCTTAATTTTAGCTTTCAAAAAATCGCGTTTCTTTGTTCTAAAAGTTTTGGAAGTTTCCCTCCTGTTATCTGCGAAATTTTGTGTAGTTATTTCATTCGGATTTTGTAGCCAGCGTAATTTTGCCTGTTTTCTCTTCTCTGCTAGTTTTATGCATTCCTGGTCGAACCATGGTTTGTTAAGCATTGATAGCATTAGCATTAAAATATTTAGTTTGCTTTTATGGTTGAACCATGTCTTCCTTATCATAATTTCGTAATTTTTAAAGTATTTTTGTACTTTACAAAATACAGGGTATTTATTTCAAAGCAACATTGCCATAAACTAGGTATTATGTGTAGCTACGAAGCAGCATTGCCCGATTATGGTAAAATATCATAAAAATACTCTCAGTAATTACCAACAGTTTCGTTATTTTAGAATAATTTTAGTGACAACTGAAAACGACTCAACTGTCTGTGTCTTTTGTGTAAATTCAATTTATATAAATACTTTTCACGTATATTAGAAGTACAAAATAACGGTATCAAACTGCAAGTTATTTGAAATAACTGTACAAAATCACTCTTACTTGTTAATATGGATTATTTATTGTTGTATAATGTTATATCGCTCAATCCTCGATTGCCGTATACCAAAGGAGGCCAAACGTTATATTGGTAAAACAATTATTCAATGTATAAGCATCCGCCCATGAAATCAAACTTGCGGTCATATGTACTAAGTTTTTGTCAATGTCATGAAATTGATATTTCGATATTAATTTTATGAGCACACATTAAAATTTTTCAACGTATGCTTGAGCCTCGGAGCCAAGGCTATACCCATGTAGTCGACACCTATGGTGTACGGTATTACCGATGTTCAATACTACATTTCTCTTAGTTTTGAAAGAAGAACACCGCTAATGGTTTGGGTACAAAACCTCGCGGCCAGAACATCGCGGCGACAACCTCGCGGACCAAAACCTCGCCTGGCCAAAACCTCGCGGCCCAAAATCTCGCCGGGCCGAAACCTCGCCGGGCCAAAACCTCGCCTTCCCAAAACATCGTCTTCCAAAACCTCGCGCCCCAAAATATCGCCATACCCAAAATCTCGCCTGACCAAAATGTAAATGTTCCAACAGATGATAAGGATGACGGTATAAAAGACGCTGTTTCAGAAGAAGTATCACGGGTATTTGACCAAGTCCCGCGATACCATATGAAAATTCTATTTCTGTATTAGAGGATTTCAATGTGAAGGTAGGGCGACAGGATGTTTTTAAACTGGTTATAGGGAAAGAAAGTCTGCATAAGGAAAGTAATGACAACTAACGGGATTAGTTTCGTGAACTTTGGAACATCCAAAAACTTAAAATTTTAACAAAAATCTAATAATATTTAAGAAAGTATGAAATAATATCTGACTTTTTACGACGTTCCTTGATTATGTCCTGTAGGTTAAAGGAGATGTAGATGACCAGGATGAAGGAAATGATCGAATAAAGAAAGTGGGAGGAAACGGGAATAACCCGAGAAAGCCCTCGCACACGATCTTTTGTATCATCTTCTTCTTCTTCTTCTTCTTCTTCTTCTTATTATTATTATTATTATTATTATTATTATTATTATTATTATTATTATTATTGGGAAACTCATTGGGTACATGCTCCAACTGAAGATAAGGGTGACGATATAAAAGATAGTTTTACGAAGAACTGGAACGGATATTTGACCAACTCCCGCGATACCATATGAAGATTCTATTAGGGGATTTCAATGCGAAGGTAGGACGAGAGGATATTTTCAAACCGATTATAGGGAACGAAAGTTTGCATAAGGAAAGTAATGACAACGGTGTTAGACTCGTGAACTTTGCAACATCCAAAAACCTAATCGTGAAGAGTACAAAATACCCACATCGCGACGTTCATAAATACACTTGGACATCACCAGACGGAAAAACACATAATCAAATTGATCACGTTTTAATAGATAGAAGGCAATCTAGCATAATTGACGTCTGGTCGCTTAGAGGGGCTGATTGTGACACTGATCACTAACTGGTAGTAGCGATAATACGGGAGAGATTATCGTTCAATAAAGGTGATATTCAATGTCCGAAAACAGAGAGATTCAATTTAAAGAAATTAGAAGAGAGCCATGTAAGAAAGGAATACCAGATTGAAGTTTCGAATAGATTCTCGGTTTTAGAAGACTCGGAATGCACTAGTGTTGAGGATACTTGGATTGAAATTAGAGATAGCATTAAAAGTTCAGCAATACAAAAATTGGGACACGCGGAAATACGTAGGAACAAATCATGGTTCGACCAAGAACGCATTAAACTAACAGAGAAGAGAAAACAGGCAAAATTACGGTGGGTACAAAATCCGAATGAAATAACTACACAAAATTTCGCAGATATCAGGCGGGAAACTTCCAAAACTTTTAGAACAAAGAAACGGGATTTTTTGAAAGCTAAAATTAAGGAACTTGAAGATAAATAGTAAAAATAAAAATATTCGGGACATGTATAAGGGGATAAGCGAATTTAAGAAAGGCTATCAACCTCGTGCTTATATATTAAAGAAACCTGACGGTATAGTTCTCACTGATACGGATAGCCTCTTAAACAGATGGAAAGGTTTCTTTGACGATTTGCTGAACACGCAGCCAAAAACTAATGCGCGTGGAGAAAAGGAGATACACACCGCAGAACCATATATTCCAGAATCCAATCGAATAGAAGTAGAAGCCGCTATAAAGAAATTAAAGAAACACAAATCTCCGGGTGTGGATGAAATTCCGGCTGAGTTAATTTTAGCTGGAGGCGAAAAATTGTGGAACAAGATACACAAACTCATTCTCCTTATCTGGAACAAGGAAGAATTGCCACAAGAGTGGAAAGAATCAATCATTGTTCCAATTCACAAGAAAGGCGACAAAACTGACTGTAATAATTATCGATGCATTTCTCTTCTGTCAACATCCTATAAAATACTTTCAAATATTATATTAGCAAGTCTGACCCCATACGCAGATGAAATTATTGCAGATTATCAGTGCGGATTTAGACGAAATCGATCAACTATCGACCAAATATTTACCATTCGCCAAATACTCGAAAAAAAGTGGGAATACAATATCCCGGTACATCAACTATTTATTGATTTTAGAAAGGCTTACGACTCGGTTAGGAGAGAAACATTATACAACGTTCTTACAAAACTTGGAATACCGAGAAAGCTAATTAGATTAATTAAGATATGTTTAAGTGAATCCCAAAGTAAAGTCCGGGTAGGAAAATTTTTGTCCACGAGCTTTCACGTCCAAAATGCCTGAAACAAGGAGATGCGTTGTCGCCATTATTATTTAACTTTGTGCTGGAATACGCTATAAGGAAAATCAAAGATAGCAACCAGAGCCTAGAGTTGAACGGTATTCACCAGATGATGGCATATGCTGATGATGTAAATTTAATAGGGGATGATAGGAGAACAATAGAAAGAAATGCAGAGATCTTATTAAATGCTTGCAGGGACATGGGTTTAGAAGTAAATGCAGAGAAAACTAAATACATTGTTGAGTGTATTTTTTTTCTTTCACAATATATTTACTCTGAACAGCTATAACGCAACAGAATAGATGTCAAGCTATGGTCAGTGTCCTTGGTTCCTTCGCTCTCGGAGGGTGGCCTTTTTCTCCCCCTTTTTTTTTTTGGTAGAAAGTGAACATGAGCCGCCACGAAGGGCAGTGTGTGTGTGTTTTTTAGACAGTCGAAACGTGTGTGGTGGATGTGTCTTGTGTCGAACTATTGTGGTGCAATAAAAACATTCAGTGAGAACTTCACATACAGTACATACCTGTGTCCACTAATGTATATTAAATAGTTTGTTAATTAAATTAGCTATATTTTAACCAGGTTACGACTCATTCCTCTAAACAAACAACAAGTAGCGAGGCACAGGGAAGGTTTAGTAAATAATGGGAAATGCTTTCGTGCATGCATCCCGAACATTTGGTCCTCCGGGCCGGATTTTGCTGTTACAAAAAATCGTAAAGACTAAAAACAGAGCAATATTTTGAACTGTGTGTATATATGTGTACTATCTTTTTAGTAGTGCTTCGAAAAGAAGAAAGTAGAAAAGTGAAATTGTAAAGAACACCAGCGTAATTTGTGCAACCGCTGAACTGCCTGTGTCTCGTTCACTCCCCCCCCCCCTTCTCGTTGTTTGTTTAGCCGTGCAGTGAAAAGTGACCCACGATGGAACAATTACTTGCTTCGAAAACTGTCACAAAACGCGAAATAACGCGTTTGGAGAATAAAATAAACAGTGAGTCGTTCAATAAAGCTTTAGTAAATACTTATATCGACAAGGCAAATCAACTAGCTGATGACTGTAAAAAACTTGTGTTAGATCTTACAAGAACTTGTGATCAAGAGACATTTGATACGTATGACAAAGAAATAGAAGGAATGCAAGACAGAGTGGACGAATTAATTGATAAATTGGTGGTAATGAAACAATCAGAAAGTGTTTCATCAAACTCGAATGAAAACGTAACCTCTTCAAAAGTGAGTGAAGTGCGATTACCGAAGTTGGAATTACCAACATTTGATGGTTCCTTAAAAGATTGGCTGTCATTTCGGGATCTTTTCGTGGCGTCCGTGGACAGTAATGCTTTATTGAGTGGAGCGCAAAAGCTTCAATATTTGAAGGCATCTTTGCGTGGCGAAGCGGCAATACTTGTACAATCATTGTCGGTGACCGATCAAAACTACACAGAGGCGTGGGAAATAATCAATGCTCGGTACCAGAATAAACGCGAACTCGTAAATGATACAATAAAAAGACTGATTCGTCAACCGTGTGCAGTAGCCGATTCACCAGCTTCTCTAAGACGGCTTGTGGATACAACTAATGAATGTGTGCGAGTTCTGAAAGTGTTTGACATTCCTGTGGAGCATTGGGATGCTATACTAGTGTACCACATAACTGAAAAACTGGATAGTGATTCACGAGAACAAGGGGAGCTATCAATTAACTCGAACGAACTTCCAACTTTCGCAGACTTATCGCAGTTTCTCAACCAGAGATCGCGCGCACTCGCGGCTTCCGCGACAAGCAAATCAAATAAACCTCAGGCTCATAAATCGGCAAGTTCGTCCGGAAAGAGCAGGACAGTGGCGTATCATGCTTCGGCAGATGTGACATGTGTGAAGTGTGGACTGCAGCACGCGCTGCATAAATGCAAGGATTTCGTTCAAATGTCAGTAGACGACAGACATTCCTTTGTAAAGGGTAAGCTTTTGTGCTTCAATTGCCTAAAAGGAACACATAAACTTGCTCAGTGTAAGTCAGGTGGGTGTCATCGCTGTAGAAAGCTGCATCATACGTTACTACATTTTGACAGGAAGCCCGAAGGTGATTCTTCCTCTCAGTGCGCTCAAGATGTGTCGTCCCACGTAGCAGCTGATGGGGGAACAATGACAACTGTTTTTCCTCAAGTGTTGCTGTCCACAGCAGTGGTAAAGGTTAGAAACAACAGAAGGCAATTTCAGTCTTTTCGAGCGTTACTTGACTGTGCATCAGAGGTAAGTTTTGTATCTGAACGGTGCGCTCAAGCACTGGGACTCCCAAAACGTAGTGCAAATATAACTATTTCGGGAATAGCTTCCAGTAATGCATGCAATTCACGTGCAGTTGTAGATCTTGCTTTTAAGTCAAGATACAATAACGATGAATATTCAACAACAGCAGTGGTAGTGAGAAAAGTGACCGGAGATATGCCCAGACAGGCTCTCACTAGGGTTAATGAGTGGGTCCATATCAAGGATTTAGATCTGGCTGATCCGGAGTTCTACAAAACAAGTGGTGTGGACATACTACTCGGTGCGGACGTGTTTCCATTACTCGTCCAAGGAGGCAAACGCATGGGCCCTCAAGGTGCACCCATCGCATTGGAAACGGCACTGGGTTGGGTGTTATCGGGGAAAGTGAATTGCAGTGGTTCATCGGCAGTGTCCGCATTTCATGTGTGCTGTGATCTAGATGTCTCATTGAGGCGATTGTGGGAGATCGAAGAAGTACCGTTTGTGCGTCCCTTAACAGTAGAAGAAAGGGAATGTGAAGAACATTTTGCAGTGACGCATCGAAGAGTTAATGGTCGATATGAAGTTAGCCTACCGTTTAAGACCAATCACTCTGACCTCGGCTATTCTCGTGATATAGCAGTAAAACGACTCCATCAACAAGAGAGAAAGTTTGAACGGTGGCCTGGCTATCAGGAACAATATTGCAGGTTTATGGCAGAATATTTAGAACTCGGTCACATGGAACCTATTTCACCAAGTGAAGGCAGTGTGTCCCCAACAACAAGTTGCTACCTTCCTCACCATGCCGTTTTAAAGGAGAGTAGCACAACTACTAAACTGCGTGTAGTGTTCGATGCTAGTGCAAAAACCACGACAGGTGTGTCACTGAATGAAACTCTCATGGTCGGTCCAAGATTGCAAGAGGATCTCACGTCTATTATGCTGCGTTTCCGAACTCACCCGGTGGCCCTATGTGCAGACGCAAAAATGATGTTCAGGCAAATTCGCGTGAAGCAAGAAGACGCAAACTTTCAACGCATTGTGTGGAGATCGGATCCGAAACAGCCTATTCAAGACTACAGGTTGCTCACAGTCACATATGGGACCGCATGTGCACCATTCTTAGCAACAAAGTGTCTCCAGCAGTTGGCCGTCGACGAAGGACACAGCTTCCCATCAGCATCATCAGTTGTGCTTAACGATTTCTACATAGATGATTGTCTGACTGGGAGTAACTCGATGACAGAAGCAATTCACCTACAGTCACAACTAGTACAACTGTTAGAAAAGGGAGGGTTTGAATTGCGCAAGTGGGCGAGTAATGAACCAAGTGTTTTAGAGTCCATTCCAAGTCATTTAAGAGAGACAAACGCGATAGATCCTTGGGACGATAATGATGCTATCAAGGCATTAGGAGTGCAGTGGTGTCCGTCTGAAGATACATTCTGTTTCAAAATCACTGTACCAAAGACTCGTCATAGTGTTACGAAGAGACAGTTATTGTCTGACTTGGCCAAACTATTTGATCCGTTGGGGTGGCTAGCTCCTACTATCATAAAGGCCAAACTCCTCATGCAGGAGATCTGGAAGCTAGGAATTGGCTGGGATGACCCTCTTCCAAGCAACATCATCAAACAATGGCATGACTATTGCGATGAACTTCCACTGCTGCAGGAAGTGAGAATCCAAAGATGTGCCATTCCACACGATACAAGGGAAGTCCATCTCGTTGGGTTCTGTGACGCGTCAGAGGCTGCGTATGCTGCTGTAGTGTATGTGAGATGTGTGCGTAATGACGGAAGCATTGCAGTGAACATGCTAAGTGCAAAAACAAAGGTGGCCCCTATCAAAAGACAAACACTACCACGTCTTGAACTATGTGCCGCAGTGCTCCTAGTGAAAGTAATAGACTTTGTGTCTCAATCCCTTAAAGTCGAAATAGTCAGCACGAGTGCCTATTCTGATTCGACGGTAGCCCTTGCTTGGATTGCGTCATGCCCAAGTAGATGGAAGACATTCGTGGCAAATCGAGTAAGCGAAGTGCAACAACGAAGTAACATCAAGTGGTATCACGTGAACAGTGAGACTAATCCTGCAGACTGTGCCAGTCGTGGTGTTAGACCGTCCGAGTTGATCAATCATCGATTATGGTGGACAGGTCCAGAGTGGTTAGCAGCAGAAACAGTGCCAGCTGTAGAGGTTAACGATGAAACCTCAGAGGCAGTGATTGTTGAACAAAAGACGTCGGTTGCTACAATGCACGCCAAGGCAGATATTAGCCTTCTCTCAAACTACTCTTCGGTAGCAAGATTAAATCGTGTGAGAGCTTGGTGCAAACGATTCATAAATAATTCTAGGAGTAAACCTGATGCAAGGCTACATGGACCCTTGACGGCGAGTGAGTTAGAGGAAGCATTGTCTTGCTGGATTCGGTTGGTACAAGAGGAGGAATTTTCTCTAGAGCTGAAATGTCTTAAGGAAAACGGTGACGTACCAGCACAAAGTAAATTATTTTGTCTGCATCCATTCATAGATAATAAAGGTCTGCTTAGGGTAGGAGGAAGGCTGCAAAGGGCACAATTAGACTTTGACGAGAAGCATCCTATTCTACTGCCACGGAAACATAGTTTAACCGAACTCATTGTGCATGACGAACATGTAAAAAATTTGCATGCTGGTCCACAGCTACTTCTGTCAGTTCTTCGACAGAAGTACTGGATACTAAGAGGAAGAGATGTAGTGCGCCAGATCGTGAGACAGTGTATAACCTGCCACAGATTCTCTCGAGCTAATACAACTCAGCTCATGGGGCAATTGCCCGCTGGACGTGTAACTCCAAGTAGGCCGTTTAACCAGTGTGGGGTAGATTACACTGGTCCAGTGTTGTTGAAGAACACAAAGGGGAGGTCTGCCAAGACATATAAGGGATACATTGCATTGTTTGTGTGCTTCAGTACAAAGGCCGTGCATATTGAACTAGTGACCGAAGCATCTACTTCAGCCTTTCTCGCTGCGCTTAAACGTTTCGTGGCGCGTAGAGGGAAGCCAAGTGACATATATAGTGACTGCGGAACAAACTTTGTAGGTGCAAACCGTGAGTTGAAGGATCTTTTGACAATAGTGACGCCGACAGGAGTTTCAAATTCAACAAGTGATTATTTGAGCTCACTTGGAATCCAGTGGCATTTCAACCCTCCAGCCTCACCCCATTTTGGGGGATTGTGGGAATCCAACATCAAGTCGATGAAGTATCATTTGAAACGCATTTTGAAGAATGCAGTGCTGACATATGAAGAGATGATAACTGTGCTAGTTCAGGTGGAAGGATGTCTTAATTCGCGACCATTAACTCCCATGTCAGCTGATCCTAGTGATCTTAGGGCCCTCACACCCGGTCATTTTTTAACTGGCGACGCATTGTTAGCTCTACCACAAGAGGATTTCATAGGTACAAAGGTGAATCGTCTCACAAGATGGCAACTGACTCAACAACTAACGCAGCACTTTTGGAGACGGTGGTCTTCCGAGTATTTGTCGCAACTTCAACGAAGACCAAAATGGTGCAAAGAAACTGCCAACTTTAAGCCAAATGACATGGTGATCCTTCGCGAGACCAACCAACCCCCGCAACTGTGGAAACTTGGCAGGATCGTTGAGACTCACCCAGGAAAAGATGGTCTCGTGCGTACGGTGACGGTGAAAACATCTGACGGACTCTACAAGAGGCCGATAGTGAAGTTGTCCCTATTGCCTTTCGACGAAAGGGAGACATCAACAGTTCAATCTGAAGACAAGTAATTGATCATTTAGTATGTTTATTCTAACATTTAATTGCATAGTATTGTAACTTTAGTATTTTTATTTCATCTATTGTCAATATTAAGATCTTCGATAGTGAGATTTGTGTTGAAATATGGATATTTCAAGGTGGGCGGCGTATGTTGAGTGTATTTTTTTTCTTTCACAATATATTTACTCTGAACAGCTATAACGCAACAGAATAGATGTCAAGCTATGGTCAGTGTCCTTGGTTCCTTCGCTCTCGGAGGGTGGCCTTTTTCTCCCCCTTTTTTTTTTTTGGTAGAAAGTGAACATGAGCCGCCACGAAGGGCAGTGTGTGTGTGTTTTTTAGACAGTCGAAACGTGTGTGGTGGATGTGTCTTGTGTCGAACTATTGTGGTGCAATAAAAACATTCAGTGAGAACTTCACATACAGTACATACCTGTGTCCACTAATGTATATTAAATAGTTTGTTAATTAAATTAGCTATATTTTAACCAGGTTACGACTCATTCCTCTAAACAAACAACAAGTAGCGAGGCACAGGGAAGGTTTAGTAAATAATGGGAAATGCTTTCGTGCATGCATCCCGAACATACATGGAAGTGCGTCGGGACCGTAATACGGCAAATTGTGGAGGCGTTAAAATATTAAATAATACTTTTGATGAAGTGGATACTTTCAAATATTTAGGATCGATATTAACAGAGGAAAATCATATTCACGAAGAAATTAAATGTCGACTAAAAGCAGGGAATTCGTGTTACTACTCGGTTCAAAATCTCTTGTCGTCGCGAATTCTGTCGAAGAATTTGAAGCTTAAAATATATAAAACGATAATTATGCCTGTTGTTCTGTATGGTTGCGAAACATGGTCACTTACTCTGAGGGAAGAACATAGACTGAAAGTATTTGAGAACAGGATCCTGAGAAGAATATTCGGACCCAAGAGGAACGAGAATGGGGAATGGCGGAAACTTCATAACGAGGAACTACATTCTGTAATTTATACGGTTTACCCAACATTGTTAGGGTCGTCAAGTCTAGGAGGCTTAGGTGGGCAGGTCATGTAGCTAGAATGGAAGAAAGTAGAAACGCTTTCAAAGTCTTGACTGGAAGACCCATCGGAAAACGACCATTAGGAAGACCTAGGCGCAGATGGGAGGATAATATTAAGATGGATCTCGCAGAGATAGGAATACAAAGTAGAAAATGGATGCAATTAGCTAAGGATAGAAGTCAGTGGAGAGCCTTTGTGAACGCGGCACTGAACCTGCGGATTCCATAGGCCATAGAGTTAGTTAGTTAGTTAGTTATTATTATTATTATTATTATTACTATTATTATTATTATTATTATTATTATTATTATTATTATTATTATTATTATTATTATTATTATTTATAATGTGGAATTGCATATTAAGAAACTCATTGGGTAAATTTTATAGAAAAGTTTCATTCGCGGCGAGGTTTTGGCCACGCGATATTTTGGGTGGCGAGGTCTTGGCCCGGTGAGATTTTGGGCGGCGAGGTTTTGGCCCGGCGAGATTTTGTCCCGCGAGGTTTTGGGCGGCGAGGTTTTGGCCACGCGAGGTTTTGGCCCGGCGAGATTTTGTCCCGCGAGGTTTTGGCCGGCGAGATTTTGGTCGGCGATATTTCGGCCGCGAGATTTTGTCCGTATCCCACCACTAATATGCTGTGAAATGAAATGAAATATCTAGTTTAACTTTCTACGATTATGCACCAAGGCTAAGGGAGACGGTGATGATGAGAATTGACTAAAAAGATGGAATGAAGGAAGTAGGTGGAAACGGAAAAACTCGAGTAAACCCACGCACACGGTGTTTGTCCACCAAAAAGCTCACATGGCGCAAGATGATACCTGTGTGGCTTGAAAACGAGTAATAACTACGGAAAACATGAACAACTGGTTCAGAAAATGACATATTGTAGCTATATGCTACAGGGGCAGATCAACTCAAACGGATTGCATAAAATATACTGGGAACACATTTACTCCAGCGGCATTTTTACTGAAGTTAAGAAATTTAAGTGAAAGATGTAATGATATTTCCCCTTCCTTTTTACATTCTATAAAAAAATGCAAGTAGTACCGGTACTTGTGCAAGACTTGCATAAGAGTCTTGGTCTTGGTCCTGGTCTTGGTCTTGCATGTAAGACTTGCAAAAACTGTAACACCAAGACTCTTGCGCTCATCAGTATTTGCAGCAGACACTATGGCTTGAAGAATATATATTAACTCAACTGTCTGACAAAACTCGACACTTAGAGTGGCTCTCTTTGGCATAAGTCAACAGATGTTTCAAATACTGCTCAGGTGTTACTTGTTATTCGAGGAATAGATAAAAATTAGGAAGTGTATGAAGAGCTTCTTGACATTCATAGAATTCACGGGACGACCACTGGAGAGGATATTTTTAAACGAGTTGACAATGTTCAGAAAAACAATCTTTAATGAAAAAAATGAAAGTGTATCACTACAGATGGTGGCAAAAACATGTATGTAAAAAATAAAGGTGTCATCAAGGGCTGTAGAAAATGGTGATAGTTCATAACCATTAATTGTACATTGCATCATTCATTAACAGTCTTTATGTGAAAAATGCTTACATATGTCAGAAGTTTTAAACCCAATCATGTCAGCTAATTAATTATATCAGTTCATATGCGCTCAATCATCGTCAATTCCGCGAATTTATTGAAGAGATTGGAGAAAATTACGTACTATATTACACTGTGATACTCTTGCTTAACAAGGAAAAAATTCTAAGGCTTTTTTTTTTTTTTTTTTACCTCCGAACAATAATCGAAATTTTCTTGAATGAAAAGAATCGTCCTCTGGCTGAGATACACGACAATGAACAAGTTACGGACAGATTTAACTAAACATATGAATAACCTTAATTTAAAATTACAAGGAGAAATCCAGCTTCTACTTGATTTATACAATCATATAACCGTACCTATCATATAGCCCGTTCAACAAAAGATTGTTTTGTTTCAATCCTGATTGAAAAAAAAGTTTCAAGCGTTTTAATACATGCCAAACATTCAGCTCACAAACTAAGACTCTATTTTCGGTATATTTTGCAATTGAAACTTTAGGTGCTTTAAAAATAAATTTTGAGTCTTGTTTTTCAGATTTTGATACAATTTCAAAAATCCTTTTAACCCTGATATAGAAGCCATTGCACCAGAACCTCAAATGGAAATGATTGATTTGCAGTGTAGTGGTATTTCTAAAGAAAAATATCTAAATTCATTATTGCTGGAAGTTTATAAACATTTTAAACCCACGCAGTTTGATCAGTTGTGTAAATTTGTTCGTAGCATTCTTAGTACTTTCAGAACCACTTATCTCTATGAAAAAACATTCTCCTAAATGAAACATACAAAAAACATTTAAGATCCAAGTTGACTGATGAGCATGTGAAATCGATGATAATGATTTCCACTGGTAAACTTGACTCACGATTGTAAGCAATTGTCAGTGGAAAGTTATAGATACATAAATGAATTTAATCATAATTATAATTAATTTATTATGCGAATTACCTATGTACAGTATGTCATTTATGGTAAGTTCCTAGGATAAATCTCATATCTTTAATTACAGCTAAAAATGTTCAAATGGTGTGATGTGATTCTCAATTGTCGTATAAATACATCTGATTATTATTTTGTATGATTTACTTTGTAAATTTTACGATTTAATCAAAATAAGCTGTGGCAGGCTTCTATTCTCTTGACATAGCCCGGTCAGACTGTCTATTAATGACTGTCCAATTCCATTTCCACTTCTGAATCAATACGAAAAATATTCTGTAAAAATCACCTCTTGAAGATTATCACTACTGTGCATGTGGAACATACATGTGGATCTGTATACAGGGTTAGTCAAAAGTATTGGGACAGGCCAGTAATAACGACACGCGTGGACGGAAGAAAATCAAATATTGCAATTGGTATTATCGCAAAAGCTGCATTGAGTGTGATCACTATGGAAGCCATCTTGAATTTCGCCATATTGCATATCACACAATATTTTTAAATAGAAAGAGGTATGTATGTCACATCTTCCTACAAAGCGAAAATGTAAACTAACTTTTGACGACCGCTCTTCGTTTACGAGATTTGTTTCTAGTAGAATAAAGTATCAGGACAGGCAAGGATTGACGACTGCGTGAGTCATGTTCTTCTCTGTTCGTTTGCTTCCGTTTGTAAAATTTGTGGAGTGAGTTACCATATATATTAATAATGAGTATAACATATTTTAACAATATTTTAATAGTATGCTAAGTATATTGTTATTATTTGTTACTTTACGACTATAAAACAATAGAATGATCTTAATGTGGAGATTCTCGAATATTGAGTAGAGCTCAACAACTTCGTTCAAATGGTAGCAGGTGGTGAGAATGTTTTTTTCTAGTCTGTGTATTGTGGAGTTAATACAGGAAGGGTATAATAGTAGAATAGTTAGAAAGAAACCATATATTATCCATATTAAGAAATATCAGATACTTAAACTTGCTAGAGTTTTCGTAGATAAGCCCCAAAATTGGTGGGAACAGGCATTGTTTACCGACGAATCTAAATTAAGCCTCATGGATATGATAGTTCAATAATAGTTTTTCGACAAGTAAATAGATAGCTAAATATCAAGAGCTTCCAGCTTACTGTAAAACATGAAGGAAAAATGTAATGGTTTGGGATATATGTGTTCATCAGGTATTGTGTGTAGACTAGATTATGACAAAAGAAATATCTGCCTGTTCTTAGGACAAATCTTCACCAAAGTGCGGAAAATTGGGACTGGGAAGGACTTCTAATTTTATCAAGATATTGATTCCAAACATAAAGGAAATTATTGTTTTACAACTGCCCAAAAGTGCGCGAAACCCAACCTCAAAGTACCGACTTGAACCCCATTGACAATCTTTGCAATGAATTGCAATGTAAGGCCAATATGTACGAGTTACTATTCACAAAAGGTTTGTAAAAGCATTACGCACAGCCTAGAACAATATCAGAAAAATTGTAACCACCATGTCGAAACGTTCAAAGGGAGTTATAAATCGTCGTGTGTTTACTATTAAATACTAACTGTATTAACTTGGAGGGAAAAAATAACTTTTGAGGATATTTTATAGTAGTTTGTTTCATAGTGTCCGAATATTAATGTGATGAGGTACACACAAAGTGACATGCAAATTTATTTTGTTAGATGGGAATAGTAGTTATGATTAGGAGGATTTTTTTTGGAGAATGTTTGTATATACATACCCTGAGATTAGGAGTTGCTGTATTTTATGTTATATGAACTAGGTCACAGAATTGAGGTGATTTTAGTTGTACAACGTTGAGAATATATGTGATGATGATTACTTTTAGTGAGTAATTTAATTGCCAGTTATTGAAGTATTTAGTGTAGATTAGCCTTAGTGGTTATCTGTAGCTCTGTGTAGGTTTAAGAAAGAAGCCAAATAAAGAAAAGTGCAATCAGAATCAGTTTTTTTCTTGGATCAGAAGTTTTTAGTAGTAGACGACAAACACGGTTATTTGTTAAATCAACTAGCTCATAACGATTGCAACTTTATCTAACCGTAGAATATATCGTCACTAGCACTTATCTTACTTGCGAACGTTCTGTATGTAGCTGCTACTATTAGTGAGTGTTGTGCAAAAGGAAGGAGAATTGTGTCCGTTTCAGTGATCCGAATGCAGCAAAGTAAACGAGAAAATACTATGTTACTAAGGATGTGAGGCTAAGGAGATCGCAAGCGATTGTATACCGAGATACGACAATAATTTAAAGCTACTTTCCCCGAACATAAGCCAATTTCAAAGTCAACCGTCCAAAGAACAGCATTCTATATTTTGCAGAAAGAGGAAGTGGTTAAAACTGTGATCAGGAAGGCCGAAATTCTGGAGCTATGGTGCAGTTTCTATGGATGTGTTATAATCTTTTGTGGAAGCTCTGCAAACATCGACACCCAGTGTTGCCAACCGGTATTACTAAAAATATTTAGTTATAGAATCTATATGTCTATACGGCTCTTGGGTGAAGTCACATCGAAAAGAAATTATTTGTCTCCTATAAGTAAAGGGAAGAAACCTTACCTAACGTTTTATTTCTTGCATACAAGAATTAAGATTTCTTCCCTTTGCTTCCAGCGATAACATTGTATTACTTTCCGATATGATTTCCCTTAAGAGCGCCACTAATCGATTAAGAACAGAATTTCTAAAAGAATCTACGCTCTCCTTTCCATAACACCAGAGGTTGACATACCAACAAAATCTGAGTGATATTCGTCACCAGTCCTAAGAGATCTGATTTATAAAAGAGCTACAAAAACATAAAATTCGAAAAGCATAAGAAAACCATAACCTTAAAAATATATTTTTAGAAGTAAAGTATTTTTCTTTTAAATTACTTTTGCATTTTTTATAAATTTGGATTAATACATATAAAATCCTTCATGAGATTCTTCCTAAATATTTTCGTACCATAATTTACCTTCACAAAATCATAATGATGATGATGATCGTTCCAGTTGCTCCTGATTGCAGAAAAATAGCAACTTAATGTTCAAGTTTAAGAACTGGCATCTAATTGTTTACAACCGGTACTACAACTTCTGTGCAGTATATTAATACCCGAAGCATTTTCATTTGTATTCGAGTACTCATACACTTTAAATTACATCTTAGCAACATTATCTTTCCTTGCTTTTATTTTAACTCATAAATATTATGAATTAAGTAACATGCCACGAAAGAGATATGCAAATGTTTCAAACACCAAAGGATGTTAGACTTCTCTAATAATGCCTTGTATCATTTTATAATATAATCCAACAGCAAGAGTGAAATAAAACTAAGTTTCTCAAGGGAAGTTACTAAATATCTTTCTACTCCATATGAACTCGAACCTTCTGTTGCAATTTTGAACTTCTTTCATTGTATTTACTGTATTATGTTTACTTCTAAGGAAGTTCTTACTAAGTGAGAATTCTAGTGTCATCGGGTTTAGTGTAAAATAGTTACGGAGACGTATGGAAAGTGGAAACTAGATCTAAGGCATATCAAAGTAGTAGTAGTATCATATTAATTGTTGTTGTTTATTGAAGTTTAGCATCCCTTTTTCGCACCAAGGCTTACAATTTAAGGCGAAATCCGAACCATCGTAATGTTTTCAACTTTCAACACTCCTCCGTTGGAAATCGATCCCAGAACCCTATGTACCAAAGGTGCAGGTGCTAGTTAGTTGAAATAAAAGCACATAACTCTTTCTTGCACTGTAGACTTTCTATCAGCCTTGACAGGGAAATAAAAACACATAACCATTGAGGATAATTAAAAATCCTGTGCTCTTCAGAGAGACTCGAACCTCCGATGCGTTTCGACTTACGATCCTCACCCTAACATCTCAGACCACTAGACCAGCGGGAGGAGGAGGGGCTCACAGTTTTGTATTTCTATTGACCGTGGATTGGGGTACAAACTTTTTAGAGACAAAAGCATATAGTTGTCCATGGGGTTGTCTACGAGAGAAGAGTTCAGGCTGAATCCTCTCCAAAAGGTGCCATGAAAGTGGTGTCTCGTCTTGTAAAGTGTACCTGTTCCTATTGCAAGAGCTCTGTCTCATCACGACGATATGTGTTACAGTTGTCCAAAATTTTCAACGTTAGTTGTCCAACAATCCATCTACGAGGGGTAGTCGGAAATAACTTTCTCTTTTTCCTCCACTGGATAGTGATTTAAGATGCTTAATGCTATCATACAATAGATATATATTTCTACTATTCGTGATTTTTTCTTTGCTTTCTCGCTTTTTGTTACAAGTGGTGACGACCTAGGGTTTAAAGAAACATTTACAGGAAAATGGGCAGATTGTGGGTGGAATTGCAGGCTGTGGTGTGGTATGATCGGGCACGTGGAATATCATGATCAAAAATCTACAGACGACGCGTACATGTTTATGGTTCCCAAGTCGTGTTAGTTATCCAAAGGGTAAGGCAGTGGTGCAGGCTGTTATCATGTTGACCTGAAAGTAAAATTGATGACGATCGAGCCATGGCAGCCATTGACATCCAGTAGTGGGGAAAGTTCAACGAGTGATTACTTTATTCAAGTTAACATAAAGTTAAATGTCGTTGAAAGTGGCGAGAAGTTTATCTTTGGATATGCAAGAACATTGAAAAGAAAATGGAAATACCACTACATTTTTTTCTTTCAGGAGGAATGAAGGACGATACTAAACGTAATGATGGGTGGTAAAATAGTTCCCTGTTCGGATCTGTGGGTGGGGACTACTCCGGGTAGAATCATCAAAGGAGAAAGTAACTTACATTTCAGCATAGGAACTTAGAACATAAGAACTTTACAACTTGGTAATAAACTTGAAATTTTAAAAGTGGAAATTGATAAGTATAAAGTGAACATAGAGGGTTTGTATGTGATGGTAAGGAAAACGTGAAATAATGTAGGGAGTCTACACAATATTTTACGCGGGAGGTGTTAACGCCGAGAATCGTGTCGCGATAGCAATGAGAAAGGAAATAGCCAAAGGGGAATACTATAGTGCCCGCTTGATGTTTGTAAAACTAAATGCAAGACCAATGAATATTATTGTAATACAAATGAATATGGCAACAACTGACCATAATGACAATGAAATAAAAATATTGCATTAGGAGGAAAGAGATCAGATTATCGCCATTGTATTGAGAGACTTAAACAGTGTGGTGGGACAAGGATTTGAGAAAAGGCATTTGGGATCATTTGGACAAGACAGAAGAAACGCAAAGGGCTGGGTGCTGATCGGCTTCTGTGGCCAACATGATTTGATGGAGACAAATACGTGGTTTAAGAAGAGAAAAACAAACTGTGCACGTGGGCCAGCCCAGGAGATAAAAGATGCTACCAAATGAATTGTATTCTCATCAAGCAACATTTCAGGAATAGTGTGCGAGAGGTTAAGACACTACCAGCAGCGGACATTGATTCAGACTACAATCTTCTAGTTGCGGAGGCGCAAACCTTGTTAAAGTCAGTCAAGAGAAATGGGAGGAAAAATTGAAAATAGAATTTAGAATGATTGACAAATATGGACAGTAATGTAAAAGAAGAAATACGAGGGGGGCAAAAGAAACCGGATTGAAAGAGTCCTGCTGTTCCTAGGCGTAGTAGAGAGTTCTCCTGCTATGTGGGTCTAGTAGAGACATTCCCAGATCAGTTGGCCAAGCGGCGTCTGCGTCAGATCGGGAGCTTAACGTTTGATCGTATTATTGTTTTTCTCAACTGTTCTCGTTTGCCGCCTGCGAAATCGGTATGGCAGATTCAAAGAAACAAGGAGTGTTTTGCTTCCTACTTGGAAAATCGAAAACGAAAACTTACCAAATGCTTCAACAAGCTTTCACGAAGGATACTATGAACCGCACACAATTTTTTGAGTGGTTTGGGCGCTTTAAGTGTGGTGAGATGAGTGTTGAAGATCATGCTCGTTCTAGGTGCTCTTCATCATTTCGAAACGACGAAAACATCGAACAAAGAGTTGTATTTGTTCTTCACTGAATGGCAAAAAAGTTTTCGACCGGCCCCATTAGACTAAACTTCTGGAAATACTTAAAAGTATCGGGGTCAGCTGGAAGAACCGTCATCTCATTCGCAACCTGTACACAAGACAAAGAGGTAAGTTGTACCTGAACCAAGAAGAAACCAACAGTATAAAGTTTGGATGAGGAGTCAGACAAGAATGTAGTATGCCACCTGAATTATTCAATTTTACAGTAAATGCTTAATAAGAAAGCATTAACGGAAGTTAGAGATTTCAGAATTGGGGTAAGCAGATCATCAACAAGGTGGGACATGTGGATGACATGATTGTTATAGCTAGAACCGAGAAAGGACTACAGGAGATGATGAACTGAATAGTTGACACTGGGAAACTACAGTATATGGAATGGAAATCAACATCGAAAATTGGAGTGGAAACACACTCTTACGGATCAGAGTAGAACAGAGAGAGTTTGAAGTGTCGATCATTTCAAAAATCTAGGATGTATTTTGATGAGAGACGCTTACTGCATCAAAGAGACCAGGTCCAGAATTTCCATGGCCAAAGAAGTATTCAACAAGAAAAGATCACTCTTAATTAGTAGGCTAAAGCAATAAGGAAGAAGCTGGCAAAATACAATATATGGAGCATGGAATCGTATAGTTCAGAGACTTGGACGGAAGTTAGAGAGGAAATGCTTAGAGAACTTCGAAATGTGATGTTGGATGTAATGAAATGAAATCTGTTAGTATATCGTCCCTCGATTGTGCCCTTTTTAAGTTAAGGGAGACAGATTTTGAAAGGAAGTAACGATGATAGAATAATCGGTGGAATGAGAGTGTGGGAGGAAACTGCAGTACCCAAGAAAATCCTCGGACACGTTGTTGTCCACCACAAACTTATTTAGCCAGGGATCGAACCAGGGATTCCATTCACTAGAGGGATCCCTTTGCCACTCAGCCACCGTGCCCCCCTTGGAGGAATATAGAGAAGATCAAATGGACAGAGAAAGTAACAAACGAAGAAGATTTTTCAAAACGAGTAGGAAAGAATAGGGTACTTTTATCCAGCATCCTTCGTAGAAAGAACAACAGATTGGACATAAATTATCTTGTGACGAAATTTCTTTCTTCGTACCGCCATAGAGGGTAAGACGGAATGAAAGTGAAGAGTAGAAAGAAGAACACAACTTGTCGATTATTTCAAAAAATATAAGAAAATATTGGGAGTTAAAGGAGGAAGCTGAAGATCAAGAAATGTGAAAGAAACATTTTCAAACCCTAACCTAAGGGTACGAACATGCCGAAGAGACCTCGCGATCGAGGTCGAGGTCGCACCCTCGATACTGATACAAACCCATGGATACAAATGAGTAAGCGCATTCCAAAGATGTTCGCTACATCGCGACCTAGAGGTCGACCGCGAGGGTGAATTAGTGGTCGCGATGATAAACAACCGAGTTTGTTTTTACATCGATGTTCAGCGGAAGCCTCGCTGTGGCTCGTGTTCTCATTGGTTCTCCCTGAAGCGCTGCATGGAATAAAGTCTTCATTTGTTTAGAATTTAGTCTGTAGAGGATTGTGTATGCCTATGTTCGAGAGGTTTTGCTGCACTATTAAATTTGATTATCAAAGACATATTAACAGAACTAGTGAGGAAGGTTCCAGCAATATGGGATAAGAAACACAAACATTGTAATAGCCACGCTTTAAATAGAGAATGGAAGAAAAAATAGCAACTGAAATAGGAATGTCAGATAAGTTATTCATATTTATAAGAGAATTATACTGTAGCTTATTATTATGTAAGGCAGTAGCGGTTCAAGGGAGGGGGCTTTCAGACTCAAGTTCGTAAATTGTGGAATTTCTAAAGAAAAAAGAAGCTACAGTTAATCATATCTATACTTAAAAACTCCACACCTACCCCACCAATTCTGAGATTAATAAAGAAGGGTTTCTTCTAAATTCGTTCCTGATAAAAGGTAAAGAAATACCTGTAAAGACGCACGTATAGATAGGGAAGAAACGTCGAATAATCGAGCTGCAGTGATGAAACTTCATTTGCTGGAGTTAATACCCCCTTTACCTCGAACCTGAAGACATGCCTTTTTTTTTTAAAATTTTACTGGGAAATGATTTCTCGCCTGGGTGCTGAAAGAGGGCATTTTTTACACAGAAAATTGAAAAAAGGTAAAAGTTTTTGATTTACTGATAGAGATGGACAAAAGATAAGACTCGAATATTTTTGTGAAACAAGAAACGAGACTGGCATTTCTCATGTCTTGTCTCGCGTCCATCTCTATTTATAAACTGCTTGGTCCTTTCAGTTTCAAAATGTCGATTTGCAGCGGTTTTTATGCAATAATTTCACGCGCGTCACAGTAATATTTGTCCGCAAACTGAGAACGTATAGCGAGGGTGTTTTTTGCTATGTGCGCCCTTCATCCATCTAGACCTAGACATGAAGGTAGCGACCGCGACTTAAACCTCGACTTCGATCGCGAGGTTTCTTCGGTATGTCTTTACCCTAAGAGGGGGAAAAATATCTTCTATTAGTCCCAGACCTGCCAATAGGCAGAATACTAAATAATAATACAATCATTCATTATATGCTACAGTAACGAAAAGTTTCGGTGGGGTGAGATGTCCAGCACCAGATGTCTCCTGTTCACAAGTTAACAGAATGGTCATCTCCCTACAGAATCTGCTGCGTTAAAAGCGGGAGGGAATTTTTTTTTTATTCAAATCGCAAAATAGACGAGGCTTTTGTCCATCACTACACAACAGATACAATCACTATCCATAGTGTGGAAACAGCCAATTCCACTGCCCACAAGAAATTCAAGGTGGTTCCATCGGCGGATAAAAAGTGCTCCTGTCTTCTGGTAAATAAGAGATGTTCTCCTGCTGGGGTGCCTTGAAGAAGGAACTGTCGATTTATAATGATACTGTGAAACTTACACGCATTTGAAGGCTGCATTCAAGCGAAAGCGAGATGGAATACTCATTTCACGTGTAATTCTCCTTTACGATAACATCAGAATGTATACAACCAGAAGAACTGAGGAACTTATGTGTAACCTTGGTTTCGAACGCATTGAATATTCCCCTTACAGACGAATATTGCAACCAGTAACTTTTACCCATTCAGTAGTTTGAAAAAAGGTTGGGCGAGAAACATTTTAGAAACAACGAAGAGGTGGATACAGCCCCCACCGATTCTTTCACATGCTGGACATAACGTTTGATAAACAGACGTTCTCCAACTAGTTCAACAATATAAGAAGTCAACTATGACTATATAGAGAAACTGATCATATGTACCTAGTTCTACACAAGGTGCGAACACTCTAGAATAACTACATGGGTGATACCAGTACCATGAATTTTATTTATGGACTGCTCCTCGTATAAAGAGACAGCAAGAAATCACTAACTTTACTTTTGTCTTTACTTGTAATTTAAAGTTTACTTTAAATATAAAATCTATACGATACGATGTGGGACCTATGGTTTAATGTGAAGTTCGACTTCGAATCAAGTGCGTATACATTAAGGATAAGAGTCAAAACCAATTTTGAGACAGACTGTACCAATCAACACCTCCAGCGGCAGCAACAATGCTCAGTACTACATAGACTCATATTTTATGGAAACATGTAGGTTTACACTTGTAATTTATATAATTTTAATTTTAAAAAATCATAAATGTGTCGTGATGACTTGGGCGTTACGTAAAGTGTGTCGTCAATCAAGAAAGGTTGGGAACTACTGAATTACTTAATATCGGCGGTATGAAAACTGTACCATCAAAATAAAACATAACCTTAAAATAGTAACTTAACGGATAAAACCGCATTCAAAGAAACATTTACCTCAGGCCGGCCCGTAGCGAAAGCACTAAGACAGGGGAACCTAAATCATTTTGGGGGAACTGACTTGAGTTCAGCCCTAATGCACAGGGACTGTATTCTAAGAAACAACTGAAAGTTTGAGGGGACTGAAGGTGGCCTCAGGAAGGGATTTAGCTTTCCTGCTTATCCCTTAGCTACAGGCCTGATGTGAATGCAGAAAACAACTATAATTATTGCATATTTTTCTCATTACTCTGTAGAGTGACATTCACGAGCAATACATTACTTACTCCGAATGTGTGATCTCTTCTAAGTACTATTGTTTTCAATAAGATAATGTCTATGCCATTTTTCATAATTCTTGGTTGCGCGAACTGTTCTATTTGGGTAAGGAATAACAAACCCGCACGGCATTGCTTGGCTGGAATTTTCCCAACCGGTGATAAATTACGCATACAACGCTAGTTTCGATACTGAACTAACTCAAATATGCATTACCTTTCTGATTACTTAGCACCACGGCCTTCCTATGAATTTACACGAAACGTTTTGGAAATGAAGCACTTATTATGCACTATTCCCGCACAACGTGGGATATATTTCTCAGCGAATAACTTCCAGTGACACACAAGGGCGCCGATTTCTCCGTAGGGGGGGGGGGCATTCAAATGCAGAAGGCATATATATGAGGATTTTAAGACAAATTGCATCCAAATTATGCCAAATATTATGTTCATAAATACAATAGGAGGGCCCACATGAGCTTTGGGGGGCCCGAGCACCCCCATCCCCCCAGGATCGGCGCCCTTGGTGGCACATGAATTTAACTATCGACTCTGTATTTGCAAAGTTGCCAGTTCTTCGTTCCTGCACCCTTTCCTTCTCTTCCCTATCTGGCTCTCGCGTGAACTAACCTACCGCGCAATCTGTCCTGACTTTGTCTATCAGGTTTCTTCAGGATGTCATGTTTCTTCATCCCTATGAGTTCAATTGAAATTAGTCTAAGAGATCTCCGGTTGACGTAAAATTATTGCAGATACTTCTTAGCAAATCAAAAAATCAATTGGTGGTGGAGCGTTCACCTCTGGTGCCTGAGGTCCCAGGTTCGATCCCAGCTCGCGCCAAGTGAACTTTGTGGTGGGCAAATACCGTGTGCGTGGATTTTCTCCGGGGTTCTCCCATTTCCTCCCACTTTCTTTATTCCACCATTTCATTCATTTTTCATCACTATCTCCTTTAGCCTAGCCCAGTGATTCTCAAAGTGGGGTACACGGACCCCTGGGGTCCGTAGGACATAACCAGGGGGTCCGCAACGCCTAAAAAATAAAAGGGAACTCATAGCTGTTTTGCAAGAAGTATTTTTCTTTCATTTACTAAAAAGACAGCAATTAGAAATTTTAATTACGTTTGTAAATTTAAATGTTTTCCTACTTTACTAAATTTCTGCCCTGTGAGTATGAAGAGTTCTCTAAAAAGGCATTGCAAGATTTGATGCCTTTCCCTACCACTTCCTTATGTGAACAGACCTTTTCTGCTCTTTGCAGTATTAAAGCCTGAAAGCGAAATCGTCTTAATGTGGAATCGGACCTAAGATTAATGCTGACAAAACTTATTCAGGATTTCAGTGCAATTATGGAAAAACAGAAAGAGTTCCATTCCTTATATTAGTGACCCCACATTTGATAACATTGTTTATCAAGTGTATTTCCTTTTAAAAAAGAAAGAAAAAAGAAAAGAAAAGAAAAAAGTATATTGATTTTCAGTCTTGAAAGTTACTGTATTTTCAATTGAAATTTCGTTCACTAGGAAACAATCATGTGTCTTCAGAATAAATTACTTATTGCAATATTTTTCTTGATCTTTTTCTTGTCAGCTGTAATTCTAATCAGTATAGTTTTTAATACCATGTGAAATTTCAGATAGCATTGCAAGGGGGTCCGCGGATCGCTTTCCGAATGAACAGGGGGTCCGCGGATCACTTTCCGAATGCGCAAGGGGTCCGCGTTATCGGAAAGTTTGAGAACCACTGGTCTAGCCGGCATAACCGTGGGACATAAAACTTAAAGATTTCAAAAAATAAATTCTCTTCTCATATAATAACAGTGGCATAATAATTTGCCTTCTTGTTCAAATTTTAGTTAACACTAAGCAGTATCTGGTGATTGTTAAATAAATAATAAATGATTATTTAGTACTATAGACTGCTTGAAATTTCAACGCGTTATTGCTATGCTCTGTCTCTTCTCCTTCTCAAGCTATTTCACGAACTTTAATTTGTCATCTCACTATTATAGCCGTGTTTACCACTTCACTGAAAAGTAGAACTTGTTTCGTGTAACTTAACACCGCTCTTTAAAATCGAAGTAGACTTGTACTGCTTAAGTTGGCTTTTGGCAACGTAACTATGGAAATTGTTTCAATTAATCAAAATTGAAGTTTGTTATAGATGTATGATGGTTACAGTAGTTTCCCTTGCTTTTAACCTACATACAGACACGAATAGCATATCCGGAAATCCAGTTGGTTATCTTCGGAGAAACTCGAGAACTACTCAATATGTCTTACTGTATAGGAGTTAGTGTACTTTTCTTCCATAATTTCTTTAACCATCCACCGTCAGAGTTTAAAATCTTCGGTATGTAATGTTTTGGAATATAATATTTAGGAGTTGATTCAGTTTAGAAATAGGAAAAATCAGAGTCGCTGATCTCCAAGCGTACAGTCGCTTTCTTCTACAGTTCTTCGTTTTGATAATGTGCTATATGCCATATAGGCTCAAATATGGAAACTGAAGAGATATATCCATATAATTGGCGGTTAAAAGTCAGATTGCTCTTTATCTCCAAAATGGCTAAGAAATTACACATTTTCATGTGTGAATATAGTTCAGACGTGATGGTTGTGATGATGCGGAGGTAAGAAGTCCCAGCACCATATAGTTTAACACCTAAAATTAGGATGGAGCAACACCATTCAGTATGGTTTCAAGTCACTACATAATTTTCTGTGCCCTGAAGTGAAGCAAATTTGTTGGACTACATTATTATGATATCTTTTTATCATCATTGGTCTCTTTAAGAAGACTTCCAAAGCCTTCAATAGTTCATGTCATCAGATAAAATCGTCTCTTGTTATGTGTGCTTCCTGAAATGTAGATCCTCCCATACTGGAAGTGGTTCTCATTGTTGTGTTTTCTCCTCACGTGAAATGTTAAAAGAAAATGCCCGCCTTTGTTACTTCACAAACACACACCGTCAGACGGACCAAAACAATCTTTGGAAAGCATCCAGATCATTGTTGCTTGTGTTTTCCTTTTTCCATTTTTTTTAAATAAGCTCAATTATATCTTATCGTCTCTCTCTCTCTCTCTCTCTCTCTCGCTTTCGCTCTCTCTCTCTCTCTCTCTCTCTCTCTGTTTCGTTTCTTCCGTTCATCTCATCTCATCCACATTGGTGTGTCATTGTGAACATCGAAAATGTCTTTTGTGCTCAAGAGTAACGGTGCCAGGCACGCCTTCGCAATAGAAGTATGGAGCGTTTCATGACGTCATTTCCGCCGATATTCTGTACTGAGTGAAATATGATTGTAGGGTTGCTCCCGTAGCTATTTTCCCCGAACAATTCTCCATGTCTCTCCCTGTCTTTTGCATCTAATTAACATGGAAAAGTTACTATCGTACTCATATGGAAGTGAGGGAGTGGACCATTTCTTACAACAAAACCCTTACAACTATAGCATCTAATTTACACCATTTCAGAAAACAGGGTATTTTACCATTTCAATAAAAAATGCATCGTGTCTCAGAAACCAGAGATACCAATAAAGTATACGGAAGATAAGTTATCGTTAAATACTAATTACTACAATACATAAACCTATGCATATATTTCATATAGCAACCTGTTATGAAAGTACGTCAAAATGTTCTAAGCGTAAATTGTATTTAGCTGGTAGCTTACTGGTAATCACTTCCCTCAGTTTTTCCCAGCTATTTCCTACTTGTGTTTCAGTCAAATTAATTAGAAACTGCAAAAAAATTTAATGAATTCTCTGCAATAATTGTTAAAAGGTATCAAATTGCTTGACGGTCGACAACAACATAACAAATTCAAATTGTTGGAGGTAGCCTAGTCGTCTGATAAATTCTTCCCATCATTCGGCTAATAATTTTTCTAGCTTGTTTTGTTTCACTTTCAGTTGGCAAAGTAAGTTGAGATTCCACAAAATTCTAGATACAGTACTAATTTTCACTCTTTACTATATTTCTAAGCTAGTAATGAGGTATAGCTGGTCACTTTTCATAGTACCACTACCTACCTCAAAATTTTCTTCTGAGCCAACTTACTTTTCTCCTTATAGTTTCCCCAAGTGGAGTTTAATACCACTCTTTGTTATTGACGACTTAGAAGTCATTTCTTGTCTGTAAGCATTTTTTTTTTAAATTAGTTAACTAATGAATAATATTTTCAGTTGGATATTATGTTCGTGTTCGCTTGTAGTTTCGGGCACAGTAATATTAAACTCCGCCTTATTACTTGAACTAAAAAACTTGTTTTTCCACGCAATTTCTACCTACGTTGTCTATATAATTATTAGCATTTAATTACTCTGTTTGAAACTTGCTCCTCCTGACTCCTATCATCTTATCGAATGCATTTTTCATCTCTTTTTCTATAAGTTTTTCATTATTTCAGATGTTCTGATTTGTTTAATTAAGATTGGGTACGCTCGCCAAAAAAGCCTTAAAATAAAAGTAAATATGGATTTCTTTCTCACACACTCTTCCTTTAAATTCTGTTTCTGATTGTTCAGTGAATTGATCATAATTGATCTAGTTAGTTGAAGTTATTATTTAGTTTATCGATTGTTCTTATTGCTGTAATAAATTGAGTTTATTTATTTTTGCGTTTCACTATTATGTGCCTTAGACTAAAGGAGACGATGAGAAATTAATGATGAAAGAACAGTAAATGACAACCAAGACCTGAACAGGATTCGAACCGTCAACAGTTAGTTTTTTTTGTTTTTGTTTTTTTGTATGTCTTACCCGTGTTAGAAAAAATATAAAGAAAACAGTAAACGCCATATAATCTATGTGCATTGTAAATCTACTTTCGCATATACCGTATGTAAAGTATGATCTCTATTGGTTACTTCAGATGTAAATTCTTTTCTGTGACGGGTGAGACGTTATTGTCCTCTTAATAGTGGTTTGTTTGAATGTTATAGGGTTATGTCTTTACAGCCCTCAAAGGAAATGAGACGTGGCCAATCATTTACAGCGCAAAATCCGATTTCTTTGCAGTCCATTGGGATCGCATAAGAAAACGAATGAGAGGGTGTCAGAAATGGTGAGGGAGAAAAGAACAGTTTTAGATATTATTGGGAAGAGGAAGAGAAACTGGTTGGGACATTAGCTAAGAAAGAACTATATCATGAGGAACGTGCTAGAGAGTATGGTGGCAGGAAAGAGAAGGAGGGGGCGAAGGAGGCGATTGATGGACGAGATCAAAATAGAAAAATCACACGTGAAGGTGAAGAGGTTAGCGGAAGATCGTGGAGCTTGGAAGCTTCTTAGTTGCAGCAACCACCTGCCAATAATGGCAAATTACCTATGATGATGATGATGATTACAAACCAATATAAAATGATTTCTGGAATTCTTAGTAATTTAGTAATTTACCTTATGAGTATTAAACTCAGTTATGAATGATTTGTTAAGCATACAGGGATACACAGATAAATAGTCGTGCACAGTTACAGTATATTTGAAACAGAAAATACTATAATCTATTTAATATTTATAAAAGATAACTTTAATAGTATAATAAAATATTGAAATAAGGAAAATTAACTAACAGCACACATATATAAAATAATAAACTACTTTCCAATATTTTTCATTGACTTATGCTAAGACAGAAGAGCATTCGATGCAGACATGGTAACGAATTAAACTCACTGGCACTACGATCCACGTTGGTTTGTGGTGGTCAGTCGTATTAGTATTAAGAAATGTCCTCATCTATCCCTTTAAAACAAAAGGGAAGCACGATTGGTAGTTCTCAGATTTAATGTCTCTATATATTCCATATATGGACGGGTTAAAGTTACGGTAGGGGAAGCCACATTTTCTTTATTTTTAGAAATTAACGCAAAATGTATTGCAATAAATTCGGGAACTAATTAGACGTTTCCTTTATCATTAGAACTTCTACTGCGATTTGTTGGCAGTTGAACGAAGCTATGACGTCCATTAGCAGATTGGTATATCTAGATCTGATTTCTGTATTTAAGTCTTACTTTGTGAAGAAGTGACTGACACGAGTAACTTTAACTCGTCCATAAATTACTCCACACATATCTAAATATGTAGTAAAAATTTCCCCTGTCATATGTCGCATCAGGCCCGTATCCACGGGAGATCTAGGGGGACCGGGCTCCCCTAAATTTTTATTGGCTCCCTAAAATTTTCACGGTAGGCTTGCAAAAGAGCTATAATATGGTTGGATCGGGTCCTCCCTAACTTCTACCGCCCCCCCCCCTACATTTTTGGGCTGGCTTCCAGCTTGTCGCATTTCGGTTAGCCAAATCTATATTTGTTACACTTTGGATTTCGTGTGTAATTTGACCATGTCTAACTAAGGAAGTACATGAAGTGGTACGCGGGGATCTGCATGTGTTATATATCGTTGGAAAGGTCACACCAAGTATACTTCACATGTGAAATATCTCGCTTGAATGGGGCTTGTAGGGGGCGTGGTGGCCATTTAAAGATCAGAACAAGGCTCGCTCCGAAACACCAAAAAACGTGGATAAAATAAGAAGCTATGACGTAATTGTTTTGAGACGTAGTATATATAGGTTTGAAAGGTAGCTGAATACGAATCTGACACCAAATGTTTACAAATCAAAATGGCGGATCCAACATGGCGGACACAAATTACAAAGAAACATGCTATAAATCTGAAATCAGGTATATGGAGATATTCGACGTCGCTGTGTATGAATCAGATGCTAAAAGTGTAAAATTCAAAATGAACGATCCGAGATGGCGGATAAAATGTAAAATACTGCTATGGAACTGAAAGCAGGTAGATAGAGGTTTCCGCCATGTTGGATCCGCCATTTTGATTTGTAAACATTTGATGTCAGATTCGTATTCAGCTACCTTTCAAACCTATATATACTACGTCTCAAAACAATTACGTCATAGCTTCTTATTTTATCCACGTTTTCTTGTGTTTCGGGGCGTACCAGTTCATCCCCGCGTACCAGTTCATGTACTTCTCTAGTAAGCAGCTGGAATGGGGAAACTTGATGTATCCATCAGATACATCTTATTTTTGTAGTAGGAAATCATACATTTAATTCTGAGTTGGATTAATGATAGCATACGAGTATGTTTTTATTTACTTGTTAATTTTAAGAAATAGTAAATATCATGTTAGTTTCCTAAGTCCCTGGTCTCAAAATTAAAGGAAAACCATGTGTAACAAATATATAAAACATGCGTACAATTATAATGACAGAGCACGTATCTAAATGCATTCGTTTTTTCCTAGAGCTCTGGTTCAAGATTCAACATAAATAATGTACGGTATAGCAAATATATTTGATTGATTAGAGTTTTGCGTCTCTTTCAGCGGCGAGACTGTATGAGACGTGGACCTACTGATTAACTAGGAATCAGAACCACATGAGCTCCCGTCAGGAATCGAACGCGGGTCTCCCACGCCAAAGGCGCGTATGCTAACCGCTTACCCACGAGGGAGTTCAGCAAATACATGTTTCGGAGAGTGTCAGTGATAAGTGGGAGGACACACATGAGTATCCTTTCTCCTCTGCCAACAATCTTGAGTATAAAGATTGATTGGATTGTTTAAAATTCATTGACTTATTATTTTCAATTCTAGAATAAACTTTAAAAAAAAAGTTCGAAGACTAACTCAAACCAGCTTCAACGTAAAAAAAAAAGAAGAAGAAGAAAGAAAGAAAGAAAGAAAGAAAGAAAGAAAAAGTAAAATGAAATATCTATGCTTTTGGAAAACAGTAGGACAAATCTCAGCTTTTATACTTTTTTGAAGTAGTTGAAGTGTTGTAAATTGAAATATTGAGAATGCTATTTACTTCTGTACAAGCTTTACTTCCCGTGCTTTGCCACCGGTGCGTTATCTAAAGCAATTGAATTTAGTGATGTTTCGTGTGAGCCTATATGTTGTAAATGTAACTGCTTATGAAGGTTTGTAATCGCATTTCCAGACAAATTTTACTACGTGTTACGTGTACATTAGAATTTACTAATTTTATATTTGGAATTTACATCTCAGACAATATAGTTTCATAGTTTTAATGAACTGAGTATGCATCTGTTTATCTAGTAATTCTTCCGTTTAAACACTAAATATAACAATAAATTTTATAAATATGAATATCTTTCGGTGTTTGAATGTGGTACTTTAATAAATTTCAATCCCTCTATTTGATCGTGAGCAACGGAAGCTACATCACAAAGAAAACTTCGTATCGTGATGAAATGCTATTTCCTTAAAATTATTAATATCATGCCGAAAAACCAATATTATTATTATAGCCGTTGGCAAAGAGCAGCAGTTTATATAAATAATCCAATAATTTGCGTTCCACTCCAAACGGCTTCTTTCCATCCTTGAAACATGCACGTTAAACAACGTTTTTGTCCAACGGCAAGGTTTTCAAAGTGATGTGAATTGTGCAAAAAGCGTGAAAATATGTGTTTTAGCTCCCAAGTCTTTCATTAAAAACAATTTTTGCTGAAACAGTGTTTCAAACTATGAATAAATGTTTCAGTTGAAACCCTGGAATAATAATAAAAAGACGATTGGATTTCGTTGCTAAAGAAGTCTGGAGTATGTGATGCAAAGAAGTCCTCAACACACGATGCATCATTCAGTCACCAGGAAAAGTATCCTCTCTCAAGAAATGATCGAGGTATCGGAAGATATTTATTTATTTATTGTTCTTCAACGGAGAATAGAATCTCCAATTACAGAAGGTACATAAAATAGATAGTTAATATTATACATAATAGTAAATATAATGATACTGATAAAATTCCTGTAGATATCTGACAACGACAATAACTATCGTAAGAGTATAAAACCAGTAAACGTGAAGAGTATTACAAGTAAAGAAACCATTAAAAGTCAAATAATTGCTTTACACATGTATATGCAAATACATGTATTCACATTCTATGGTGGTCAGTGGAAGAAATATCGGAGAAATACGCTGGGTAATGGAAAGCCTTACCATCCTTTGAGATATGGGCGACCGTTATCGTGCAACACCGTGTCTTTTGAATATTTTTGAATGTGTACGAGCGAAGTTGCAGTGATTTTATGGAGTTTGAAGTTGTAACGATCCGCAGTGATGATTTCGCCTCGACGGAGAAAGACATGATGAATCCAACCCCACCAAAGATCACTATACCAGCAACATCTTTTAGGAGTTTTGCAGACAGCTCTGGATTCTGATCAAGATGCAACTTCTTTCCTGAACATTAACGATTGTCGGAGCAAGTTCATTTTTTATCTGAAGTGACAATCCGATGCAGAAAACTTTCACAGTTGTTCCTTATACTCATGGAACTGAACATCTCCAGACGGTGATTCGTTTGGTCGGTGTTTAATTCATGTGGCACTCATGAGTTCAACTTTTTCACCGTACTGATTGTAATGAGCTGCCAAACGACAGTGGTACAGTGTATGTCTTCTTCGGAGGGTTTGCTTCCATAGTGTTCTGTGGAGTTCATTCGAACATGATGTTGGTTGGTGCCCATGAGGCTCAGTTTGCTGTGTTACTGGAACAAAGTTTGACAAACCAACAGCAAATGGTCCGTTCATTAGCCATTTCGAGTCCAAATGGATTATTATTATTATTATTATTATTATTATTATTATTATTATTATTATTATTATTATTATTATTATTATTATTATTATTATTATTATTATTATTATTTGCTGTGCAGAATATCCCATTTTGAATTCGTAAAGTAAAATTTACTTTCAATTATGTAGAGCATAATTGCATAAGAGCTGTGCAGCATAATTGCTGTAGAGCATAAGTGCTCCATAGAGCACTTTCATAGATCCTGTTCAATAACGTACTGCCTCCTGGCTGGGTACCTCAGCCTGTTTGCTAGACGTGCACAGAGATTGTGGCGTTAGGCCCGTGACCTTAGTCTGTTCCTGTGCTGTGTCGCTAACATAAGTTTCTCATCAGATATCAAAGCTCCAACCTATAATCCATAACCTACATCTTAACTCATCCTTACAACAGTGTATTATTAATTACTATCGCTTTGTCCATCCAAAAGCCATATTTAATTCTTCACAATATTTAATTCTTCACAACCTAGTTTGGGAAAAAAAATCAAAATTTCAACTAGTACGGCTACTTGCTTCTACATAGACAGTATGGTGGTTTTATAGGGTACTTATTATTATTTTTTCATACTCATATATTAAAAGTAAAATCTACATTATATTATAAAGGCTAAAAAATTAAAGACCTTGCGATCTAGGAGTGGTTGGTTTGTTGAATTGAAGCTGAGCTCCAAGCACGGAGCTCGAGGCTATCGTACTACCTATGTGTACGCGACCTAGGCGCATGTGTGGGAGCTGTCTTGAGATCTACAGTACGGCAGGAAGAGTACTCTTCTCTAATTTTGGAGGAGGGGCCGCGGTGGCTCAGTGGTAGAGTGTTCATCTCTGGTGCTAGGGGTCTCGGGTTCAAACCCTGCTCCCGCCAAGTGAACTTTGTAGTGGACAAACACCGTGTGCGTGGGCTTTCTCGGGGTTCTCCCGTTTCCTCCCACTTTCTTCATTCCAACATTTCATTCATTACTCATTATCACCGTCTCCTTTAGCCTAACCGGCATAACCGTGGGACGTAAAACTCAAAATTTCATTTCATTTTTCATTTCTAATTTTGGAGGCACCAGTACGTTGAAAGGATAATAGAAATATATGTAACACAGTAAAATGTCAACATTTTATTGAATTATTTGATCTGTATAAAAATTTTGTTAAATATTATGTTATGAATTTATAACAATCAGCATTCTTAAATGACTCAAAAGAAAAAAAAAAGGAAAAGATGTTATAACAATACATTTGTGAAAGATTACGATTGTTTTTATTTTTAAAAAAAAATCTCTAGAAAGGTCAAGACTGTTTGAACTAAATGGATGCTCTGTGAAAAAGAATGAAAAGAAAAAAAGTAAGAAAGGGACAACAGAGGTAAGTTCTGCTCTATTCTACGTTACCTTCATTGAGATTCATGCTCAGGAATTAAACTGGAGCTTGCACTCATTCCATCGTTTCCAAGCCATACTATAGCACGGCCAACAAGAGATGGTCTCTGACGTTTCTTACCACATACGTTGGGACACTGCAGCCCCTACTTTGATACCAGTGTTACCAACCACGATCACTCTGTCTTATACCATTAATTAAATTGCCACTACTGATGCACCGAAAATAAAATTGACACGCGAGTAGTGACAATGTCACTGCGAGCTGTCAGAGACGTTCTCTTACTGGACGCACTGCTCACTTACTCCATACCGTGCCTGTGTATTCACTCTGCTTGTTCAGTTACAACATTAATTTTTATGTTTATGGTCGATTTGGTTCGAGTTCTGCACTTACAGATTTCGACATTTGTGACGAAATTAGCCATATCGACATTCTGCATACAGAAAGGGCAAAATTGGTCTTTTCCTTGAGGGGTCCTGTAGATCTACAAATCATCTCCACAGGATTAAAAAATTTGTTTTGAAGGCACTTCGGCAAAAGTTCGATTTTAGGATCTTATTTTTCTTGTACGATAACACTGAGTGTAATCGAATTGCAAGTTTTGTTGTAAACCACATTCATGTTAGCGATATCAAATTTTGAAGCGAAGCGGAAAAAAGCTGAATAGGCAAATAAAATTCTCAGTTAATAATAATAATAATAATAATAATAATAATAATAATAATAATAATAATAATAATAATAATAATAATAATAATAATAATAATAATAAAACTCTACTCGTACTTTCCGCGCGTTACGAGCTTATCTCATGTTTATCACGGAATAGAGATAGCAACAGCACTTATAGAAACATTTATATTACCGAAGCTACAAAGCATGTGTTCTGATAGATTTTGACACGAACAAGCCACCTTCTCAAGTGAATCAAATTTTTATTGCGGAAAAATCATTTGTATCCAGGCCCGACAAGAGGTTGGGGGAATCAGGGCTTTTCCCCCGGGGCCCGCGAATACAGAAAGTGTTATAATCTTTGTGCTAAAAAGAAAATTACAACAAATATTTTCCGTATTTTTAAAATCATGTTTACCTCGATATCATTTAATGTTTATTTATCATGGTTGATTGTTAGGTTGTTTATTAGTTCTTGATTCTTTTGGTATATGTGTGCACAAAATACAGAAAAAAGATACTTTAAAACACTTTCTATATCAAAAGAAAATATTTTCCTTCTGAGAAGAAAGAGGAAGCAGTAGCATAGTGTACAACAGAAATACCGCTTACAAAACGCAAACACTGAACCCATTGAATGAAAACGGTTAGCTACCTAAATTGTAAACAATAAAACAAGATCAAGGTGATAAGTAAAAACTTTACGTACTGTACTAGACTGAGCGGGGAACTAGCTTTAATTACAGGAACACCGATTGAATCATTCCAGAATTATAAGAAGGTACCGTATATAAAAGGTAAGCATCTTCAGGTATAGATTATTCGTTTTATATTATTCTTTCGGAACATATAAGTGACATGTTTTGAAGAATGTAACTATTGGAAGTTGAAAATATCGCAAGTTTGATAGAAGATCTAATACTACTACGCAGTAAAATGGAAAACATTTTGCAAGAACGTAAACTTACGAGCAGAAATCTAGGAACGACTTCAGATTTTCGAGAAAAGTTTAAATCAAGAAAGGTTTAGCAAACGGAACTGTTGAAGAACAAGGAAGAAAGAACCGCGAAAAAATTTCAAACCATCAGTTTTTAATTTATTTATTTATTCTGAATTGTGTTACCGCCAACCTTAAATGCCGTTATATGACAATACATGCAGGTAATTCGACTTCTTGTGGAAGTATTCAACGTTGAGCAATGATGAACTTGAACGTGGTTAGAATTATACAGCGATTATCTATCAGATGATCCCCAAATTCGGCCGTTCAAGCTAAAACCAAGTTCATCCACCATTTGACCGAGACATAACCTTGAACGTTGTTGGTGCAACAGACATTTTCACTGAACTTGGCTATGATCCTCGTTCAACAGTTGAACTTCGTTGGTGCACACAGCCGGATATCATTAACGAAAGGTTCATCTACAAGCGATTCAATCTGCCAACTACAGTGCTGCTCTGACAGCATTTCAGTTGCTCAACACAATTCTTGACCAAAAACTAGTCAACATTTTCCGAATGTTACTATTGCTTTCCGTATTATTTGTACTCTACCAGTGTCAGTGGTGGAAACTGAAAGATCGTTTGGTGCACTTGCAAGAGTAAAGAATGTCCTTCGGTCATTGATGACTCAACAAAGGCCCGACTTGGGAACTTATAATGGAATCTACTTTATACCGTCAGCTAACTTTTAGTGATATCATATCGTCCCTTTGTTTGCAAAGTGACGTATCTCAGTTTTCTCTTTTCTCAGGAGAGCGATTTGAAATTTTGCACCTATTTCACTTTCCTGTTATGTCGGTGTTTACCAACAAAAATTTACCAATTTTTGACACAATGTGGCCAGAAGTACATTCGTTAATACCACATGTTCAAAATATATAATGCTGTAGTATTATGCCATTAAAAATACATGTTATTTAAGATATGCCACTTTGCAATATATATATATATATATATATATATATATATATATATATATATATATATATATATAACAGTGGCGGATCCAAGGGGAAGGCTATAGGGGCTACAGCCCCCCCCCCTTGACGCTCAGGTATACACTGCATAAAATGGGCTTCAATTCTGCTTTACACTGGATAAAACGGCAAAATATGGTTTAGCCCCTCCCTTGAACATATCCTGGATCCGCCACTGTATATATATATGTTTTAAGAATGAGTTACGTCACTGTGCATAGTCGTTGGGATATAAGAATAATGCAAAATTGAAGTTGGAAAACTGTAAATTTGTCCATTCGTGTACATCTACGTTGCTGCATTCATCTTTGATATGAGTAAATTATAAAGAAATAGTAATCAAACGATACAACCAAAAGTCTTATTTCTTTCATTACACAAATGATACAACCAAAATTCTTTCATTAATTAATTCAACATGTTTATAAAATTAATAGTAAAAGAACAAACTTATAAGGCTTATGACCTTTCACCAAAAAAGGAAACAATGTGGAATGAAATGAATACTACATTGACAGTTTGACACTATGAAGTGAATATGAAGCTGTATGAAATAAAAATAAAATTCAAGACAGCGTCTAAAGAATGAAATTAAAAATAAGTTATCGTTACTAAACTAGAGTATAATAGTATTTTTTTTAAAGTAAACATGAGGATGAGTATAACTGAAATGAGTACAGTTAATAGCATTTCCATACAATACTGAAAATTATTAAACCATGCTCATAAAAAAAAATGGCAAAAAAAGTCCTGGTTAACAAAACTATAAAAACAAAGAAACTCGTTTCTGTTTGAAACTGTCCTAATGGTCGAGGTTCAAGTAAAATTACTGATGCTCAAACATTCGTATGACAGAGGTAGGTCCGTTGTCTTGGGCGCCTTTGAGCTTTAGTAGGTTAAGCTTTCCGACCTTAAAATCTTTTACGTTCTTGAGGCGCTTAAGTTGGAGTTGCTTGTAGTCTAATTGCAGGTGGCAGGTTTAGTAGAAAATAGTTGTCGGCAGTGACGTAACTAAAGGGGTGTTAAACGGGGCTTGTGCCATGGGCGCCGGGTTAGGGGGCGCAAAACTGGGCAAATATTTATTTTCACTATAAGACAAGGGAAGGAGTTTTAGCAAACTACATATTATTAATAATAATACGTCAGAAACTTAACAGGACAAAAAAAGACTCACCAACTTTAGGATCATATCCACAGAGCATAAGTTGGCTTTAAAGCTATCTTTTGAGGACATTGTAAAAACTTTTGCAGCCAAAACAGCCCGCAAAGTTAAATTTTAGATCCAGCTTTCTGTGTTTTCATTTAGCTAACATCGATTTAAGAGATTTGTAAAATATCCGAGTATAATACTCGAAACAACAGCTTGAACGTTTGTCATAATTAAATATCCAATTCTAAAGTAATATAGTGTTGATTCACTCTACACATATGCACATCCCGATATAATTCCAAATTCATTGATCATGGTTCAGTTTCGTTAGAAATATTTCTTGAAAGCAGTGCCACATCCACAGGAAGGGCTGTGGGTGCGACCGTACCCCTCCCCAAAAGGCTATTTTTTCTTAAATTCAGCTACTTAGCTTCACATTGCGATTATTATTTCATATTATATAAAAGCTACCACCAAAACACCATAAATCATGTATATCATTTGTTATTAACCGACATGAAAAAAGGAGGAGGTTCTCAATTCGACCCGTTTATACATATATTTGTTTTGCCTATGTTTACGCATAACTACAACATAGTTCTACCGATTTTGATTTTTTTTTCTTTTTTTTTAAGAGCATACTTTCCTGTTGGTTCCATATAAATTTCATTGGAATATACTGTAGTGATGGTTTTTGGAGCTACGAGGGCGGAGTGAAAAGTTCTCGGCTTAACCCAGAGATGGCACTCCAATCAGCAAAATTTTATTATTCTTGCCTGGGGGCGCTTTTCAGTTGTTGATATAACAATTGTCGACTTGTTCTCTCAAGTAGTTTGTGTGTAGGCATTGTTGCAGTTAGACGTCTTGCGTGTTAGTTATGAAAATATCGTGCGGTAATCAAATTTTTCGTTTTGGATGGATTAACCCCTACGGAAAGTTTACATGGACTCTGCTCCTTCCATGTCAACCGTTAAAAAGTGGGCAGCTGAATTTAAACGTGACCGCACATCCCTCGAAAATGACCCACATGAAGGAAGGCCGAAAACCGCAACCACACCGGAAACAATCGAAAAAGTGCATGATATCGTGTTGGACGACAGGCGAGTGAAGGTGAGTGAGATAGCTGAGAGTGTGGGGCTATTGGAGGAACGGGTGCGAAACATCTTGCACAAAGAACAAAGGATGCGAAGCTCTGCGCAAGATGGGCGCCACATTTGCTGACTGCCGACCAAACGCAAATGCGAAAACGATTTTCGCAGCAATCTTTGGATCGATTCAAAAGGGATCCGACTGATTTTGTGCGACGATTTGTGACAATGGATGAGACATGGGTTCACCACTACACGCCAGAAATGAAACAGCAGTCCAAGCAGTGGGTGGAAGCCGGTGGTGCAGCGCCGAAGAAAGCAAAGAAGATCGTATCGGCCGGAAAGGTCATAGCCAGTGTGTTTTGAGATGCGAAAGGGATCCCGTTAATTGATTACCTTGCAAAAGAAAGAACAGTTACAGGCAAATATTACTCCAACCTTCTTGACCAGCTGGATGCCAAAATTCGCGAGAAGAGGTCTGGCTTGAAGAAGAAGAAAATCATCTTTCACCAGGACAACGCTCTTGTGCCCAAGGGTGCGTTGGCGATGGGAAAACTGTTTGATTTGGGGTACGATTTGCTCGGCCATCCCCCATATTCTCCTAATTTGGCACCATCGGACTTTATCTGTTCCCAAACTTGAAGAAATTTCTTTCTGGGAAGCGCTTTACATCGAATGAAGAAGTTGAAAGGGTCGTGGATGACTATTTTCACAACCTTCCAGACTCTCACTTCCGGAAAGGAATACTGATGTTGGAGAAACGCTGGACCAAGTGTATTGAAGTTAACCTCTTTCTGCATGAGTTTTTTTCTTTTAGCGAAAAAAAATAATCAGTATTGGAAAGCCTCATATGGGAACTTGAAAAATGAATTAGAACTTGAATTTTAGATTTTTCATTTAATTCCGACGAGAAATAAGTAAGTGCCACACATGACACATTTACAACTCACAAAGAATATGCCAGATGACACCAAATTCTCTTATTCATACACGTCAATATCTCACACAGCAGACAAAGCAGTCATTTGATGCCTTTAATAAAACATAAAAAAGTTAAATGAAAAAAGGGTATGTGCCATATATGGCACGGCATACGGTAAGGGGTTAAGGGAGATTATGTCGAAAAATAAAATCATTTTTGAACTGAAATTCGCAGTCTTTCATTATCAGGCCGAGAATTTTCACCCCGCCCTCGTAGACCATGAAACATCACAACAAGTGTAGTGTGAAAAACGTAATGAACTGACTTTAATATGCGTATGGTCACGCATAACTTCGACACGGGTGCGCCGACTTTAATGGTTGTTTTTAGTTTGAAAGAATGATATTTCCCTGGTGGTCCCATATAAACTTTATGAGGATCTAACTATTGCCTTTGGAGCTAGACGATACTTGTAAAACTCTTCAATGGCTTCAGCTTTCATAGCATACGCGTAATTGTGCGTATGATCACGCATAACTTCGACATACATATATAGATTTTGATTATTCCTTTTTAATTTCAAAGAACTTAGTATCTCATAGGTCTCATATAAATGTTGTCATTATCTACTGAAAACTTTTGATGTTAGCATGAAACTCCTCAACAAATGATAGTGATAATTTCGTGTGCATGTTCACATATAATTCCGTATCCAACTCAGACCGATTTATACGTATATACATGATCACGCATGGTTCGTAGGCCAATCCATTTTATAAAGTTAGTGTCCTACTTTTAGTTTAGGTATAATTAAACTGCTGGTGGTAACGAAAAACTGAAAATGAAAATAACCTTAAAAGAAAAACATCACTTCAAAAACGCAATAAAAAGCAGGAAAAAAATTTAAAAATATTCACTGACGTGAACAAAAGTGCAAAAAGCAGGAAAAAAAGAAGAAAATAATGATAACAATCGCTTAAACCTGAAAATAAATTGATTAGTGTTATCTATTAAAAAAAAAATGAAGTCTGTGACAACCCAAACAAATTGATGCCTAATATAAAATTAGTTTGAATTGTAAGTTTAAAAGTCATTAATTTATTTGGCTTTCCACAGACTTCATTTTTTTAAATAGATAATGGTAATTGATTATTTTCAACTTTAAAGCCTTATTGTCATTATTTTCTTCATTTTAGCGTTTTTATTATTTTCTATTTTTTAGTGCTTTTGTTGATTTGTTAATATTGTTTTTTAAAGGCTTTTATTCTGTGTTGAAAATGTACAGTATATCGTCGGTTGAGATCGCTAGAAATTAACGCAATCATAACACAGAAAAATAGCTATTTATTGTATATTGATTTATATGTATCACCTATATGATCCACGGACAGTTTAGTACTTTTCTCTCATGGATCATACGGGTGATCCATGGACAGTTACCACTACTACTGCTACTTTGTTTAGACGTAAACTCCGTATTTTGAACCTACGTTCATTGTCCAGCAAGCAATATGTCTCCTCCAAACAACCTTTCTGAATTCACCAGGGCTTAGAACATCGCGTAGATACAAATTTAGCTGATAGAAGTTTGAAATTAATGTAACGAAAAAAGTAGTTTTTTAAGATCAGGGTAAAATATGGATTCATAAAAATGTTTTATTTAGGAAGAATACTAAATTGTTGCATTGTTGTTATGAAAGAGATAAATAAAACCAGGATATGTAACTGCGCCTAATAACACTGAATTGTACTTAATATAAGCCTAATTCTAATAATTTAATCCCTGGTAGTTTTAGGTATTATATCTAAAAATATCATACCGTATCATAGTAAAATGCGAACGACAGTAACTATAGAAAAAGTTATAATCCTTTAACTGTTTAAAACAGATGTCAATACAATATTATTATTAGCTAGTATTATTAGCTAGTAACAAGTATATAAGTTACTGTAATTTCAGTATCTCGGACATCAAGTCATTCCGGCCGAGGTATATGACTCTTTGCACATTTGTTCTAAATTTTGATCTCTCCTTGAAGCTTTAAAACTAACATAGCTTAGAAAATATTCATAAAATGTCGGATAACGTCGGAAAAATGTGTTAAACGATATATTAACCCAAAATGTAGAAATTACAAAATACCTCTAGAGAGGTGGTATATTAAACTTACGCAAATATGTTGTCTTGAAATTTTGATGACGTCATTTGGTTTTCCAAATTATACAAGTAAAATTACATTACATTAAAAATTACAAAGTAGCTAAGTTTGACATTATTAATATTTAGAACAGTTTGGTTCAAGTCCTTTTAATTTACTACAAAAAGGTTAGTGGTAATGTTAGTTCTGATTATTTAATTGTCACAAATGGCAATTAAGAAAAGGAGCTAGACTGCATAAATGAAAATTTAACGTTCATAATGTAGTCTTTTTACTTGCTTACATTGCTCATGTAGATGGCAACAATTGCTGTAAGATTAACTTGCTTGTCTGTTGGGCTTAATTATGTTGAGGTTGCATGCAACCAAACACCAAGGTGCTGATCATCATTAAGTACGCTGCTTTCCATTACGTCAGTTCCTTTTCCCAAGTATTTTACGAAAGAATTAATACGTTGGTGAAATTTTGTTATTTAGGTTAGCAAAAGCTTTCATAAGTTTTGTATATGTATTGTACTTCCAGAATTATGAGAAAGTTGAAAACGAGAAGTGGACAAACAGTATTCTAGGGCAATGTCTTTATTAAGAAACTTGTGCAGTTTACTTGCTATTCGTTTTCACTGAGCAAATTCATTTTTAATGTATCTCATTTCCTGTCATTAGAAAGGAATACCTTCTGCATATTAAACGTTTGTGTTTATAGTGAAGACTGTCTCCATAAAGTGGAGTCCACATAGGTATATATGAGATCTTATAAAATCTTAAACTAATAATAATAATAATAATAATAATAATAATAATAATAATAATAATAATAATAATAATAATAATAATTAAGCACTTAAAAGTATCAAATAATTCATTTCTATGTTGTTTTTTTAAAAATTTGAAGTCTGTACCAAACCAAACAAATTAACACCTACTATAAAATTAGTTTCAATTATAATTTTATGAGTTTTAATGATAATTTGTTTAGCTTGGCACAGACTAAAATATTTTTATAGATTATAGTAATTAATTATTTTCTGTTTTAAAGCACTTTATCACTATTATCATTTTCTTCATTTTAGCGATTTTATTATTTTCTACTTTTAAACGTTTTTCTTGAAGCAGGATAATATTTTCTTAAAAATAGATTTTATTTTCTGCTTTTTAATGCGTTTCTGAAATCAGTTTTTTTCTTTTAAGTTTATTTAATTTGCACTTTTTCGTTTCTTCGAGTATTGGAGTTAGCGCACACAACAGATGTGTCCATATACACAGGGTGTTCCAAAACAACACCGACAACGTTTGGGAGGTGATTCCTGATACCAAAATAAGACGAAAAGTATAGACCAACTTGGGTGTAAAAATGCTTCCTTTCGGAGTTGTAAGGTGCCGAAAACATTAAAGAAATGAACTTTAAAGATCCATAGCTCCAAAATTATGGGACCTAGCGTAGCCGGGTCAAGACTTCACTTAGGAACTAATATGTGTGCTATCCAAAAATACATGTTTCAAAATCCTGCGGTACTCACGCAACAATTTTTATACAGGGAGTTAGGTTACGGGCATATAATTTGAAGTACTCACCAACTATCTCTATAATAATTGTTGCGGAAGTACCGAAGGATTCTGAAACTTTAATATTTGGATAGGTCACATACTAGTTTCTAAGTGAAGTCTTGACCCGACTATGGTAGGTCCGATAGTTTTGGAGCCAGGGACCTTTAAAGTTCTTTTTTTTATGTTTTAGACAGTCTATAACCCCGAAAGGAAGCATTTGTGCAGGAAGAATGGTCTATACTTTTTGTCTTATCTTGGTGACAGACAACCACCTCCAAAACACTGTCAGTGTTGTCTTGAAACACCCTTTATATACATATATGGGGGGTGTATGTGAAGTATATGTGAATATACACACAGAATTATTACTATCATCTCTTGAGGAGTTTCATGTTGAACTTATGCATTAATATGCACAGAATGAAGTCGATTAATTAAGATACTAACACGATTAACCTTTGAAGAGTTTCATAGTTTAACTCTGAAAAATCCTTATGAAATTCAGCAAGTCATGTTCAGGCGTAGGTAGATTATTACGTTTCCTCAATTATTTCCAAATTTCTTGCTTCTTTATAACAGTCTATCTGTAGGTGTTAGTAGCCATCCAGATGTGTTTACACCGTCTAGTATCGTCAGTGTTGCCATATTACGTCATAATCCCGGAAAGCAGGGCACGGCATTATCACGGCCGTGGGATGTCTACACTTGGTGTCAACGTGTTGTTGTTGTTGTTGTTGTTGTTGTTACACAATGATACATTTCTACCCAACCTACTCATCAACATTCCCATTTGTCCACAGGAAACCTACAACTGCCTTTAATTCCTGATTATTTAAGTTCGGTAACTTTTTTTTTCATCTTCGCATGTTTCTGGCATTCGTGCGGACGAACGTCGAACCCCTACCCCATGGTATATACCTAAAAAATATGTACGATTATAGACCTTCCCTAAGTGGAAGTTTCATTTTATTTCCTCTTATGGTTAAAATGTTCTGACTTTCAAGTTCGTGTTGTGCGACTTTACGGACACCCTGTAGCTCAGAAGAGTATCAACAGATCCTTATGAAGTTTACACGAGACCACCAGGAAAGAATATTCTTTCAAATCAACAACAACAAAAGGAATTATTGAAATCAGCGCCCCTTGTTGAAATTATGTGTGATCATACACATATGAACACTATCAGATATTGAGAAGTTTCATGGTCTAGCTCCGAAGGTTCTCCATAGATCCTTATGACGTTTGCGTGGAACCACAAGGAAAGAATACTCTTTCAAACAAACAAACAAAAATTCGGTTAGCAGAATGTTGTCTCAGCTTGCAGGTTCTGGAGTGTCACCTTGATGCTAGTGAAATGCCCCTGAAAATGAAATGTTATGTTATCATGCCTTGTTTCCATTTACGTTTTTCTTACAACTCAATTGTGAAATAGTGTCGGAAAAATGGTATAATCATTGGACTTTTACTCAATTATTATTAGAATTTGATATTTTCATGTGAGATTATTCATATAGTATAGGAATTTTAAATCTGGACAAGAACGTACTTCCATAGTATCCTCCAAAATAAATAAATAAATAAAACTCGTGTTGCTATGTCTTATCGTTCATTTTGTTCCACTGTCTTTGTTATTCATGAATCTCTTGTGATAATAATAACAGGAAAAAGAAAAATGTGGATTTATATCCTTAAGCGTTCGGAGTCCTTTACACTAAATTTGTTACGTTTTCTTAATTTTGTGCAGACTATGTTATTGAAATGTGTGAATCGAGAATTTATCAAATATAAAGTCTATTAACGTTGACTCATAGAAAACTAGAAGCAAACAAAACGGACAATTTCAGCATATTCATACTTCCCCTGTTTTAATTGTATTTCTGTAAATTTATCAATGTAACCTTGAGTTGACGCCTGTGACATTTCATCTTTCTCACTTTCGCAATTCACCTTCTAATAATTTTCTTATCGATATCCTGCAATTGACTAGTGTGGAAACAAACGATCATAAATCGTTGACATTTTCATTTCATGTAATGGTAACATGTTTGATAAAACAGTGAAATATTAAAATGTGTTCTGAGTAATAAAAACAACTTACATGGCAATTGTTTACGATATGAATATATATTTTTACTTTACCATAGTCATATGTGTTTGTGTTCTTAGTAATCCATACTCTTTAAGCTGTTTTCAAATTTCATGTGCACAATTTTTCAAAGGGCATCAGTGTTTGTGTCGAAACCATTGTAAAGGTCAAACTAATAAAATATATTTCAGTTTTTCCCTTGTGATTTAATATTATTAGTTCGAATAAAATAAAAATGGAGTTCACTTACAGGTAATGTATGTCCAATATGAGTACAGGTAAATAAAGATACTGTATTCTATTGAATCATTTTTCCTCTAAGACATTAGCCAGGCACGTAGCCAAAGGGAAGTCCGCCCCCCCCCCTTGAGACCAGAAATGAAAAAAAAAAAGGAAGGATGAAACAAAATGAAATGAGAAAAAGAAGGATCAGCGTTAAAAATAAACTACAGGAAACTTTTGGTTACTCTTTCTTATGAGGAAATTTGTATTACTTGCAATACATGGTTGCAAGGTGAGCGATATATCCTGGAAGAGTCAGGGAATTTGAAATTTCTAGAAAAGTTGCGGAATTCTCAGAATTTCTGCTACTAGTCAGAGAGATTTGAAGCTTCCGAAAGCATAGTGCCGTTGTGTAATAGCGTGGACATTTTTTTATCATAATTTTTCGTCATCGCATCCTTGCAATATCAAACATGTTATTTCAAAAACAATTTTCTACTGCTCCTTTAACCTGTCATTTGAAACAGATAGTAGTTGACGGGATAATAAAAACAATAATATATGTGAAAAGAAAGTTATGTTGACATTTGATTCAACAGAAAAAGGAACGTAGATATTGCAAAATATTTTACAAGACATTATTGAGTATGTACTTTTTATAATAGTGAATATGTAGTTTTTATAATAGTGAATATGTACTTTTTTATAATAGTTGAGGTCATAATGAAAGGAAAATTGTTATATTTGAATGAACAGAGGAAGGATGTAAATATTGTATCATCTTTTTCAATACTTTTTTTTTTTTAACTCGAGATTTCTTATACTTACCAACATATCCTAACAAACCAATATATGTTGATAGTAAAGTAGTTCAGATTGATCGAGCTCCTGGGCCTTCAGAATTTCATGTCACCCCCCACCCCCCGTTACGAAATCCTGGCCAAACAAACCAATATATGTTCCGGTAAAATTGTTTAGAATGATCGAGGCCCTGGTGTGATGACCACAGTATTTCATGTCACGGACCCTCCGCCCCCCTTTCACGAAATTCTGGCTACGTGCCTGCATTATCAAACAGTAGCAAGCCAGTAATTGGAACTTAACATACAGGGATTAAGCTAAAGATTTTAAATCTGCAGCGTTAAGGAAACTAGTTGTTTCGCCCAAGCCTTCGACCTGCTGTACTCTATAGGTTAAACTTGTGCTTAGCTTAATGAAAAGACTAATTCTGTACATTTAACAAATGTAGTATATTTATTATTATTGCTATTATTTTTATTTATTTATTTATTTTGACTTTGCCCTCAACCACCGTAAATTCCATACCATACTTTTTATGTAGTTATTCATTAACTTTGTTATTACAAAAATCCAGCAGCTAACAACATCCATTAGCGTCAGGAAAGCAAATGATAGTGCACGTAGCGATATCTATTAGGGTGACTATTTAGTACTATATAATAGCTTGACGCACTGAAACGTTTGCTTTTATTACGATGAATCTCATTTGCTCCTCATATTTCTACAATCAACAGTACAAATCTCCGAAGCAAAGTTGTATAACATTCCAGGATATCGTGACGCGAAAACTAATCTATTTGCCTTTTATAATTAGGACTAGTTGTAGTGTCTAAGTGTTTAGCCCGCTGAACACTATACTCGCCATCCATCTTATATCCACAAATGTAAAGCCAATCCTGAATCATCACCAGAAAATTTTGAACTTGTAGTTTCAATATCCATTCCTGACTGTAGTTTCAGTACTCATTCACTTTAACATTGGTTAATAGTAGAATATCTATCATTTCTTACAGTAGTGTTATAAAATACGCATTTATTTCAGTGCAAATTCATCTCGACCCAAATATGCACGAGCATAATAATTCCACATTCAATTCAATGCTACACGTTCTGAATTATAGTTCTATTCATATTTCAAATCTAAGATAATCAAAAGGGGAAGGCTCATGGTAATACATTTTCCATTTTTGAACATCACTAATAAATAATAATAATAATAATAATAATAATAATAATAATAATAATAATAATAATAATAATAATAATAATAATAATAATAATAATAAACTCTCCAATAACTAATAACAGCATATCGATCCATTTGAACTAAATGAAATATACTTAACTCCTTATATGCCACCTCATTTATGTCCATATACCCTAATTAAATGGACTGATTATCATGTTTAAAAGTAAAGGGAAGTGCAGCGATTAGCACAACTAACGGGTTTTCATATTTCATTTAAATTTAAATATATCAGAACACAACGGGTATTTCTACAATGCATTGTTACTTTCGCTACTATTATATTTATATCACACCAAAACAACCTATATCTTCACTCCTTTCCGATATATTAATACTATTAACACATTTTATTAATGCTGCAGACATTAGCATGTCTAATATTGGTAGTTGTAGTTAAAACTAAAAAAGCTTATAACCGAGTATAAAGTCTATCATGAAAGCCTACAAACATCACAACTTTCAACTTCCTCTAGCGACTAGCCTACGTCTAACTTGATTCATAATTTCATAACATACGTTCAGATCAATGTTATACTACCGTCACATCCATTTTTATAAGTGGTGGTAGGATCTGTCCTATTACGGTTATTGTGCATCCTTTTTACAGCTGATTCTCCACAATTAGTAGATTTCACTACTCATCTACATTTGAAGATGTTACTGTCATTCTAGCATGTGGTAAGACCATTGAAAATACTAATACTTTACTACAAGATGCAATAAGCATAAGGGGGCCGCTGTGGCTCAGTGGTAGAGCGTTCACCTCTGGCGCTTGGGGTCCCGGGTTCGATCCCAGCCCCCGCCAAGTGAACTTTGTGGTGGACAAATACCGTGTGCGTAGGTTTTCTCGGGGTTCTCCCGTTCCCTCCCACATTCTTCATTCCACCATTTCATTCATTACTCATCGTCACCGTCTCCTTTAGCCTTACCGGCATAACCGCGGGACGTAAAACTCAAAGATTTCATTTCATTTCAAGATGCAATAAGCATATTTGGAAAATAGTGCAGTTGTTAGTGCCCTACTATTAACAATTTAAAAAAAATCTTCCACCAAGGCCAAGAAGTAATCTGTCGTTCTTGAATCTTTATACTGAAGAAATTCAAACACACACAGATGAATCAGTGCAATTAAAGCTTGGAATTCCAGGAGTGAGTCGGAAAATAAGATTTTGTTAGCGGCTACGGTCAGAGATGTTTATGGAAAACAAATAATATACAGGGTGGCCCAAAAGTAGGTATACACCCCTCCATTGATCAAATATAACATTCTAGTTTATGGGTTTACTTGCTTCGGCTCTTCCGAGCTTAAAATATAAGTAAAAACACATTAAGAACAAATAATAAAGAAAATAAGTCTTATATAAAATGCAATGAGCTGATCAGTATGATACTGTATACCTACTTTTAGGCCACCTTGTATACCACCGGAATAAGGAACAAGGCTTACTTTATTTTTCCCCATAAGAATCAGGACGTTGATGGATTTGTCATATTGCTTTATAGGTTTAAAAAGCACTCTTGGAAAAATTGCATGTTCTGCATACGGAAAAAGTTTTTACGGCTGTCTTCATTTCGTCATTGCTTCTAAAGTGTTCTCTGCTGACAACCTTCTTTAATGCCTGAAAGAGATGAAAGCGCTAAGTTGGAACTGTACAGCGGATGGACAAGGCGCTCCCAAGTCCCAACTGAGAATGGCAAGATGGTTTTGCGTTGTCGCCGCTGCGTGTGGTTTCGCATTAGCATAGAAAGCAGGCCGAGTTCTGTAAATAGCACACTTCAGTCTTGTCAGTGTGTAACAATACGCCTAAGCATTGATTGTTGTAACCTCCACACTTGCGATGCATAAAATGGACCGCTTCTCAGAAATTTCTGCTAGCAATGCGGTAGCGCCATCTGCAGGAACTTAATCTAGTACATAACCAAATGCCATGTATGACTCTTGAACTAAACTGAAGTCTCGTTTGCCACAATGTTTTACGCTTTCTCAGGGAAAAGGAGAAAAAACTTATTTTCAGATTTCTCCTCGCCACGTCAACGTTTAAATCTGATAAGAAAAGGAATATATGATTTTCATACTAGTAACGTTTCAGAACATATATACTAGATATTTGTACTTCTGCCCTCTAACACAAATACATAATTTGAATCCTCCGCCCTCTTGCAAACATTACCAGCAACCAATGTTGCATGAGCTCAATTCTCTTTGAATAGTTCATCGTGTTCGTTCACAAATACCATAATAGGAGTGTCATTTGGGGAGGGCAATTGCCCCCCTGAGTTTTAGATACGCATACTTTTAAGTAGATTCTATACTAATGTACAGTACTAATAAACAAAGTGCCCCCCACTCCCTATTCAAACATGTATTTTGGCTTGCCACCCAAACTTGAAATGACGCTACTGTTCGAACATGTATTTTGGCTTAGCATAACATATTATTGGATCTTTATGCAGCTCATGACAGTCAGTCAGTCTATTATTATACACCACTACAACAGTAGGGTCTACCTACATTACACTTATCACAGTTGATCTTGATAATACCGATCATAATAACTTTCTTATACTATTATCACCCTGATCTTGCCACATGCAGACGTAATATGTGAAGTAGGTGAGGGTGGGATGGGAACAATCAGGAAAATTTTCAGTTTTGGGTTCTTTAAACTTATAATTTTGCTTCAATTGATAAACCAAAGGTCGGTTGAATAAATAAGGTAGGCATGATCATAAATAAGGCGCACTATGGAAACTCTACGGAGTGGATGATGAAATCGAGGTAAACATTTCGTCAGTTGAAGTTGAGGTCTTGAGGCAGCAAGACGTATGCTTGTGCGCTCTCTAGTGAACATAGTGTAGCTGTGACAAGTGTTGGAAATGGAGGCCGCAGGTGTCTCGGTAACGTGTCTATTGATGATCAGAGGTCGAACATAAAAATTGAAACCTTACGTGGCAAAACCCCCAGAAATTCGCAGTGTCTTACGTGAAGTGTGTGGTGCCGTGAGATAACAGCAGACCGTAGTACAGTTCGTCGTTGCGCTACTCGTTTGCGTAGTGGTCGTGTGAGCATAAAGGATGTTTCAAGACCAGGAAGGCCAAAATCATTAATCGGTGAAAGAAGTGTGCAACCAATGCACTTGAACAAGATCGTCGTAACATACAGGGTGTCCGAGAAGTCCTTCCCTGATCACAGAAATTGATAACTCAGGCTAGAAATAAGATAGAAATATGAAACTGGTGTTGAATTGTTTACAAACTATAAAAGTTTTTGTCTGTGTTAGGTTTGTTCTGTTTTACCAAGTCTCAATTTTTTTGTTTTTTTTTGTTTTAGGTTTGTAGGACGTAAGTAAGAAGCCCAAGAAGCCATGCCAACCAACCAGGAGAAGGCACAGTGTGTCCTTTGGTACCATGAGACACGATCACCAACCACGGTGCAGAGACAGTTCCAGACAACATTTGGGAGGACTCCACCTGATGTCAAGAGCATTAAAGCCTGGTATGAGAAGTTCAAGAACACAGGGTCGGTTGCTGACCTTCCGAGGTCTGGTCGACCAAAAACCTCAGCAGACACGGTGGAGGCTGTGCGGCAGTCTTTTCTGAGAAGTCCTAAGAAATCGGTGCGCAGGGCCTCACGTGAATTACAGATACCAAAAAGCTCTATCCATGACATTTTACACAAACATTTATTGTTTCGTGCTTACAAAGTGCAACTCGTTCAGGCCTTGTTGCCCGACGACGGTACACGTCGATATGACTTTGCGGTCGAAATGCTATCACGTATTGAGGACGATAATGGTTATCTCAGACGAATTGCCTTTTCCGACGAAGCGACATTCTTTGTCAGTGGAGTAGTGAATCGCCATAATGTACGCATTTGGGGTTCAGAACCCCCCAGGGAGGTCAGGGAGTTCACCAGAGGCAGTCCAAAGGTGAATGTTTGGTGCGCGTTATTGCACGATCGAATTATCGGGCCATTCTTCTTCGCTGAGGATACCATCACATCTGCAGTGTACCTGGATATGTTGCAGTTGTATGCTGTTCCTCAGCTGCTTCAGTATCGCCCCGATGTCGTTTTTCAGCAAGACGGTGCACCACCTCATTGGGGTTTGGACGTCCGTGCCTATCTCGATAGGACATTTCCTGGGCGATGGATTGGTCGTGATGGATCAATAGCTTGGCCTCTACGCTCTCCTTACATAACCCCATTAGACTTCTTTTTATGGGGTTATGTCAAGGATGAGGTCTACCGAACACGTGTACCAGATCTTGAAACCCTGCAGCAACGAATAACCACAGTCGTTGCATCGATCCCTTACAACGAGATACTTTGTATAAATTGATAATTACTTGTATTTTTGGGCAGAAAGTGCTTCTACATAAGCACTATACCAGATATAATGTTAATTTAATAATAACAAAAGAAGAATGTTTTTAATATATGTAAGAAACATACATTATAGTATAATTAGTTGCTATGTAGTTGTTGATAGATACCTAACAAACATGTACGATTGCAATACAGTCTATGTACATATTCGTTCAAAGAGAATCAACGAATAAAATTGTTTAAAACGTTTCATCGTTTTGTAATTTCAATATAAAAGGTGAGAATACTAGTAAATGTAATCACGGAAGATATTTTAATATGTAAACAAATACTACCACTCAAGATCTACTTATATTATTAGCCGAACCAGGTTGATGACTACCTTTGGTGAGTCGTTGTAAAAATTTTGGTTTACCTCACCCGGGACTCTTGTAAATTCATATCCCGAAGTAAAGTAAGGGTGAATTTACTTCTGTAATAAGGTTAATGACTACGAACTTGACAAGACTTAGAAGTGGTAAAATAATCACAAGAAAAATGAACGGTGAGGCAATGCAGAAAGAAACCAGTGATAGTGATAACGGTGAACGAAGTGCAGCACCAGGAATGACATTAGTAGACCGAATTTTACTAGTCTTACAGCGGCAAGAACAAAGCCGAAAAGACGATATGGAAGCCATGAAGCAGGAATTAAAGCAGATGATAGACAGGCAATATGAAGAATTAAAGCAGACGATGGAGCAGAAGTCCGAGGAATCCAACAGACAATATGAAGAATTAAAGCAGACGATGGAACAGAAGTCCGAGGAATCCAACAGATGATTGGAGCAGAAGTCAGATGAGACGAAACAATTTATTATCCAGGCAATGAATGACATCACTTCGCAGTTTGATGAAAAGTTAAAAAGAATAGCTGAGGATTGCCAGGATAATCAAAACCATCTAATCCAAGAAGTCAGTGGTGTAAAAAGGGATTTGGAAGTAATAGAATCTTCGGTACAGCAACAAAAGATTCAGGTCACGGATAACTCCAACCAGATACGTGTGAATACACAGTTGATAGCTACCTTACAAGAGAAAATCAGGACACTACAGATCAAGGACAACACATACCACAACAACATGGATAATAATCGTGTAGAATTCCCTTGTTCACAAGAGATGACTTCGCCTTCACCCGTATCTGATGAGGACATTATTTTGGAAGAAATTCATCCGAGAAGTACAGATGGGCGGAAAAGAGATGGTGCAACTACACATCACGCCATAGGTAGGAATTGTCACTCAACAAGAACACGGAATGATAAAAGGAAGGTAAAGTTAAGCGTAAAGATGAGTGAAATACGTGCTATGAGTAAGTTCAGTGGTAAATGTAATGAGAATGCTACTTCTTTCCTAGAAAAATTTCAGGACGAGTGCAATATAATGTGTATAGATAGATCACAATATATGAAACTAATCCCTCATTTATTACTCCCACCATGTTCTTTATGGTTTAAAGCAGTACGAGATCACGTTAGTACGTATGAGGAATTCAAAGCAGCGCTAATCGCAAATTACGAAAATGACTTTTTGCTTGCAAATAGAGATGCCACGATTAGAAACCAACATTTCAATCCTCGTTTGCACAAATCTGTTGTCGAGTTTGTTGTAAATACATACAACGAATTAAAAGTCGTAAATCCATTGCACTAGAATCATAGCATCAATTCGAAATTTGCTACCGTTTAAGTTACAACAGATCCTGTTTTCTACCCAGTGTATGAGTTTTAACCATTTATTAATGCTTGTTCAATGTTATGAAACTCAATACCATGCTCTGAATCAACAAGCAGGAATAGGCAAAAGTAAAAATAATTCAGATCATTTTGTACCTGTTCGGAATCTAAATATCCGTAGTGTGAACGATACAGAACACAACCTAAACCGAGTGAATTCAAGCAATCAGAACGAGCAAAATAGGCAGAGCTATGTAGGGAATCCGCCTAACCTAATTAGTCGTGGCAATCCTTATGTAAGACCATATACCCAAAATAGGTTCAGAAATAGACGAAATACATGGCGAAATTCCAGGAATACAGTACACTACGTGGATAGACGTAATCGGGGGTTAAGAGATGGCACTTCGCATCAAAATCCAGATATTGATGCAATTCCTGTACAGAACAGTAATACGGGACATAATCATGATTGTGCTGTACAATGTACTTTATTGGAACCATACACGAGTATGAATTTAAACTAATTGCAGCTGATGTGGTAGGGGTTAAACCCATATCAGCTATAGATTCTCATGAACATTTATCTTCAAATTTATGCGATAACGTCAAACTCATGTCAGCTATTGATTCTTATGAACATTTATCTTCCAACTTACATGTTCATGTTAATGATGAAAACGACCTTTTACATGACGTATCTGTAAATAATTATTCGGAAATAGCAGTTAATAGATGTCAGTACCAATTTATGCCTGTAGTAAATCGTTGTTGGTCCAAAGATGATACTGTCAATGATGGTTTTGATGTTGAAGAAAATTTTGTATTTTTAAAATCATACAGTACAGCTAAAATACCTGTCAAAATCAATGGGTTAAGCACAGAAGCTTTACTTGACACAGGAGCAAACGCCTCTTTATTATCATATTCGCTATGGAAAGCAATTACTAGCAATTATTCGAATCCTAAGTTACAAAAGGCTGAGAATCTTATTATAGTTGATTTTACCGGTAAACATAAAAAGAGAGTAGCTGGAATTACTCGTGTGACAATAGCTATTCAAGGTTTTGAAATATCAATCCCTATTCTAGTAATAAAGGAACTGAATGAAAAATTAATTATGGGTTTAGATTTATTATCTCAATTGCGTGTCATGCTCGATTTTAGAAACCAAACGTTGACTATACCTGGCATACCTCAGGAAATCGTTCAGAAACTGCTTCCAAAATTAGATGATATTGCTTGTCAATATAATAATGTTCCTTATGTATTGAATAATGTTTCTGTTAGTTCAGAAAGTGGTAAATTAAATGATCAACGAACGAAAGACACACAAAATTTGATGGTTTCAAAAGACGATGTATTGTTTTCTGAGCGTGTTAAGTCACTCGAAAGTAGTCTTGATTTTACAGATAATACAGTAAAAGCTGACTTTAAGGATATCCTATACAAACATAAAAATGTCTTTTCAGAACGTCCTGGGCGTTGCAAGGATTTTGTTTATTCTTTTAAGGTTAAAACAGACAAACCCATTGTAACCAAGCCTTATATAATTCCATATAGATACAGGGAAAATGTACGTCAGCAAATTACAGATATGTTAAGAGATGGGATCATCAGGCCTTCACGAAGCATTCACCTTAATCCATTACATGTAGTTCCCAAGAAAAATGGTTCTCTACGTGTGGTTTTAGATTTGAGACGCACAAATTGTCATATTGATCTGGAACAAGTGAGGTATCCTCCTGTGGAAGAAATACTAGCCTCTTTACAAGGGAATGCAGTCTTCGGAAATTTAGATCTAATAATGGCATATAATCAGGTCGAACTGCATGAAGATTCGAAACCGTACACAGCATTCAGTTTTGAAGGTCACTTGTACGAATACAACCGTGTAGTCTTTGGGCTTATCAATGGTAGTGCGGCGTTAGCATCCTGCTTAAATAAAGTCTTGGGTCAAGACTTACGCAGCAACGTGATAACCTACGCCGATGACATCTTGATCATGGGAAAAAATCCGCATGAATATTTGAAGTATTTAGATATAGTTTTAGACAGATTGGAAAGTTCGGGCCTTACTATCAACCTACAGAAATCAAAATTTCTGCAGAATTCTATAGAATTTCTTGGATACCAAATTGATGCCTCTGGTTTACAATTCAGTCAATCTAAAGTACAAGCCATAGAAGATCTGCCTGCCCCATTAAATGTCAAACAGACACGGCAAGTATTAGGGCTCTTCAATTGGTTTCGCAAGGCCATCCCGCGATTTGCTGAGATAGCCCAGCCTTTATTTATGATTATAAAGAAAGGAGTACCATGGCAATGGGGTCCGATTCAAGAACACAGTTTTAATAAGTTGAAGGAATGCGTGAAGCGAAACATCCATTTGAATCACCCTCGATATGACGTTCCTTTCTATGTTCAGTGTGACGGTTCTCAACTTGGAATCTCTGCCGTACTCTGGCAACCTAATCCAACCATTCAGGAACCGGCCGTTATTCATTGCGCTAGCCGTACTTTAAAGAAAGCTGAGAAAGGATACACCACGACAGAAATCGAACTTTTGGCTGTACGTTTTGCGATACAAAAATTTGCTCCATATCTCAGCGGATGCCATTTCATAGTACTTACTGACCATAATTCATTACGATACCTTAACAGCATACAGGGATATAATAACAGACTACTTCGTTGGTCGTTAGAGCTTCAAGCTTATGATTTTGAAGTACAACACATTAAAGGGGTAGATAATGGACCCGTAGATACCTTATCACGTCTGTTTCCTGGAGAAGAACAACATATCTTGTCCATCAACGAATTTAAGGTCTTGCAGGATGAAATAGCTACCATTTCAATAGAAGATCTACGAGAACATCAAATGAATTATCATGAATATAAACAAATCATGGAACATTTGTCTTCATGCAGTGAAGGATGTAATTGTCCCAAACATTGGAATTCCAGATTTAAATTATCCAACGGAATTCTCCTTATTAAAGATTTTAAATTCAAATCTAGAAACAAACTTTGCATTCCACCTACGCTGACAACACGCATATTAAAGGCCTATCATGACGATTTCGGTCATTTTGGTTATGTAAAGGTATGTGCCTTGATTAATAAATCCTTTTATTGGAGAGGAATGAGAGCTCAAATCAAAAATCATATCAAGGACTGTATTGAGTGCATGCGAATTAAACATAACTACCAGGCTGTACAAAAACCTATGCTCTCAATAACGCCAGAGAGACCACATTCGTTTCTGTCTATCGATCTATATGGACCTTTACCAAGAGCAGCTACTGGAGAAACTTATCTACTTACAACCATGGATATCTTTTCACGTTATGTAGTAGCTTATCCTCTGCGTAGAGCAACTTCCGCTGCTATCATAAATAAAATCTTGAACGTATATATTCCACATTGTGGCCCTATAGAACACATATTATGTGATAATGGTTCACAGTTCAAAAGTGATGTGTTTATCAAAGCTATGAACAAGGCTAACATTAAAATTCATTTTGTAATTCCGTACCATCCTAGTAGCTCTGTTGTAGAAAATGTGCATCGCAATTTTGGTATGTTGTTTCGACACTTTTGTAAAGATAAACATGCCGAATGGATCAAGCATGTCAGTCAAATCACGTACCTTTTGAATCATTCTATATCAGACACTTTAGGCGTGTCTCCTGCTAATGTACATAACGGTTCTGATTTGATTTTCCCTGTGGAACGACATTTTAACGTCAAGTTAGAAGATTCAACAATCGTAGATTCTTCCAATTTAGTGAATATGGTAAAAATCCGAAGACATAACAAATTTTTGAAACGTAATTCTCAAGTAGAGTCTTTGCAAGAAGGAAAATATCGGATCAAGGTCAATGACTTAGTTTTTGTTAAACAACATCCACAAAGTAATATGTTGTTAAAGAAGATTTACAAATTTTGTGACATTTTCTCAGGTCCTTATTTATGTTTTAAGGAAATAAACCCTAAAGTTTTTGAATTGTTGAACGCTAAAACGGGTACGTCAATTGGACTTCGTAATATAGATGAGTTGAAGGTTTGGAAACCTACCCAGTATACAAAAGAAAAATGGATGCGTCTAGTGAAAAAGTTAGTCGCGCCTGACATTCTTGCTCAAATACATAAGAATGAAGGAGACTTAAAAAAATAAAAAAAATAAAAGGGTATCTTCTGTTTGTGTAAAAATAGATTTATTTTCTTCCTTTTGTTCGTCCGAACATAGGTTACGTTTAATTTTTGATTTTTATTCAATTTAATTTTCTTTAATTCTCATTAACCAATGATACTTTTCAAATGATTTTTAATTCTTTCTTGTTAATATGAAGAATTATAGTTCGATTCATTAAAAGCAAAAGTTATTTATAGTATATTTGATTTGTGTTGAAACTTAATTGTCAAAGATTATGTTAAGTATATGATTCATTCTATTAAGCTAATTATTCGACGACTGTCTTCATGCACAATCTTATATGTTACTTGAATAAGATCCTTCTATATTCTGACGCCCAATTGATACAATGCATACTGTAGAGTATCATCTAAAGTAATTAATATATAATGCGCCCTTGATCATGGTGACTCATGTTTTAAAATGTAATTGCTTCTTACTATTTTGAATTCGTATCCTTCGTTAATTATATAAATAAGCGACGACGTTTTAATAATAAAATATATATTAATATAATAAAACATAAATGATAATGAAATGAAAGATTTATCATAAATATATTTATATGAATGAAAATAAATAATGTTATATATATGCGAGGGTTGATCAAAATGTATGGGACATAATTAATGGAATATTGTTCTTGTAAACGGACCAGTGGTTCTTAAATATAAAATCCAAGCTCCCTTGTAACTTTTATATTCAGTCCCATCGTCGGGCGACATTTTTATACAACGAGATACTTTGTACAAATTGATAATTACTTGTATTTTTGGGCAGAAAGTGCTTCTTCATAAGCACTATACCAGATATAATGTTAATTTAATAATAACAAAAGAAGAATGTTTTTAATATATGTAAGAAACATACATTATAGTATAATTAGTTGCTATGTAGTTGTTGATAGATACCTAACAAACATGTACGATTGCAATACAGTCTATGTACATATTCGTTCAAAGAGAATCAACGAATAAAATTGTTTAAAACGTATCATCGTTTTGTAATTTCAATATAAAAGGTGAGAATACTAGTAAATGTAATCACGGAAGATATTTTAATATGTAAACAAATACTACCACTCAAGATCTACTTATATTATTAGCCGAACCAGGTTGATGACTACCTTTGGTGAGTCGTTGTACCCTCCAGTGATGTTGGCTAATGTGTGGATGGAAATTGAATATCGCCTAGATATGCTACGTGCTACCAAGGGTGCTCATGTGGAAGTGTACTGATGTGACCAAAACTTTTATAGTTTGTAAACAATTCAACACCAGTTTCATATTTCTATTTTATTTCTAGCCTGAGTTATCAATTTCTGTAATCAGGGAAGGACTTCTCGGACACCCTGTATGAGGAACTTATTGACGTCAAAGGGACTCCATCTGCGTCAGTATACCCGAATTCTGACAAGTGATTTACAGAAAAGACAAATATCTGCCCGATGGGTTCCTCTACTTCTTAACTGCTGAACAGAAACGGACAGATCGACAATGCAACAGTGCTGAAACAAAGATTCAGTGTTGAAGGTGAGGATTTTCTACGTTGCATTAATGCTATTGATGAAACGTGGATCAAAGACTTTGAGGCGGAGTTGAAATCACAATGCAACGACTGGAATATTCTCCAAGACCAAATACGTGTCGCCGATCACAATCAAAGGTTAAGCAAATGATAATTTTTGCTTACGATCACCAAGGCATTATCATTTCGGACAGAGTTCCATATGGAAAAAGTGTCACAGCAGCGTATTATTGTGAATCCCTGCTAAAACTGGACAGGAGAATGCACAAAACCCAATTACAGTTGCTTAGGGGGCGGGGACTCCACTGATTCTCCATGACAACGCTCGCCCGCATGTCGCAACGGTGTCATCCCACTTGCGACAGTAATATTATCGACAGGAGCTGTTAACTGTCATATGAGCGACCGATTCGATCTGTTAACTGCCCTATCAGTCACTGATTCGTTCATACTAAGATAATGGAAGAAGATAAGGTTCTCTCTTCTTTAACTTGTTTCATACTAATGTGATTTAAAACCTAACAAAATGTATTTCGCTCTACCTGAATTTAATACGTGAGAATGCTCTCATTACATTAACAATCTTTTATACGTTTTTCCTAATATTATATTTTTGAATTAATTTCTATGAATAATTGAATACACTGAATATATCAAGGGGAAAACTAACTAAATATTTAGAGTACATTAGCCTTTAAATTTCATGTTAAAATGATACGGAGCATAAATTTAGATTGAATATGTTTATGGCATAAGAAAGAGATCAGAAAGAGATAGGGGCGCCATAAGAAAATTTTCTAGGGAGGGGCATCTCCATGGTTGCTGTATCACGTCTGGTAAAAATGAAATGAAATCTTTGAGTTTTACGTCCCACGGTTATGCCGGTGAGGCTAAAGGAGATGGTGACTATGAGAAATGAATGAAATGGTGGAATGAAGAAAGTGGGAGGAAACGGGAGAACCCCGAGAAAACCCACGCACACGGTGTTTGTCCACCACAAAGTTCACTTGGCGGGAGCAGGGTTTGAACCCGGGACCCCATGCACCAGAGGTGAACGCTCTACCACTGAGCCACCGCGGCCCCATATCACGTCTGGTATATCTGGTATTTAATATACGTGGTTTGCTATATTACGTATACATTTTCGTGAGCCAGTGGGTGATCCCTGCCTTCCCATCGGGCGCCCATGGAAAGAGGGTGTTCACCACGTGACGATATCAAAGAAATCTAAAAACATGGTGTATTCGAAGAAATTATTGCACAAGTTACAAATCTCTCGCAGGACTTAACAGTTCGACTAGTTATAAGGGACTATTTCAGATTGCTATACGATAAGCTTTTATGTATAAGTCAAAACAAGGGAGGAAGGCAAATTAAGCAATTAGTTTACGTTTTAGTAGCTTACAATAGGGGGAAGGTAGTTTAAAGAGTTTGTTTACCTTTTAGACTGTTTAGAGTGAACTGCATTGTAATTGGTAGGATTGGTTGAGAATAGCCAATCAGATGTAAGGGATCTCAAAAGCTGTCTTTTATCATTGATATTTTTAAAATTTTATTCACAGTGTCTTATAGCACGGCCAACAAGAGATGGTCTCTGACGTTTCTTAGCACATACGGTGGGACATTGCAGCCCCTACTTTGATACCAGTGTTACCAACCACGATCACTCTGTCTTATACCATTAATCAAATTGCCACTACAGTTGCACCGAAAAAAAACTTGACACGCGAGTAGTGGCAATGTCACTGCGAGCTGTCAGAGACGTTCTCTTACTGGACGCACTATAGGAAGTATAAAAAGTAGATAGTTAGCGAAACTGTTGCACGTTTAAGTTTTCCAAAATAAAATATATTACTGTGCTTAGTGAGTAACTAGATTTGAATCAAATTAAGTACAGAAAACCGAGCTTTTGAAGAAAAGGGATATTACAACTGGATTTTCAATAATTACATAGGAATATACTTTTCATGGAAATATCCCTGTTGTCTCGTTAAGTTATTTGATATGTTTCATGTCAAATCTAACTCAAAATTAAAATAAGGTTTATTTACACTCACAGTAGAGTAAAAATATATTTGACGAACAGTATCACTGGCATGTACATATTTCATACCAAGGTTGTTCAGGCGCTAATAACGCCAGAGGCAAACATATTTTACGAGAGGGAATCATATCATCTTCCATCATCTCAATATAAATGAATCGGTTGCTCATAGGACAGATAACAGTTCCTGTCGCTAATAGGACTGTCGTTTCTGGGACTAATTCGTCGCTAATGTTGTGCGTCAAAAGCTTTGCAGATGCTGTTGGAAAATGTTACCTCATGCTTCCTAGAGTCCGGACATGAGTCCACCAGACTACGACCTGTTCGCAAAGTTGAAACAACTTATGTGTGAACGTTGGTTTCCACGTCTAGGAGAGCTTTCTGCAGCCCTTTCCCGAAGGACTCGACGGCTTCACAAAGATAGCACTCTTGATGGAATACAGAAGCTACCCGGACGTTGGATTCCGTCATTGCCAAACAGGGAGATTATATTGAAGGCCTGTAAAGATATCCTTTGCAAACAAATGTGTAAGTTACACACACACACACACAAATAGTGTCCATTATTTATGAAATGATCCTCGTATTATTTGTGTTGAACTTATAGATCTGAAAATGTTGCAAACTAAATGATTTTTTATAATAAAATCTATAAAATACTATGTACAAAACATTTTTCAATAATTATTACTATACCAATAACAAATTGAGTACGATTATTGTGAATATTCGAAAATGCCACAAAACAAACTTAAAAACTTTAATTGAAATAAATATTCAGGGGGACAATACCTGAGCCTAGCCCAAGTGCAAACTGAACAGTTTTGGCTTACTGCATATTTTTTATGTTCTTGTTTGATACACTTAGGTCCATGTTTACTTTCTTTTCAAATTTAGAGATACAGTACCTGGAAATTACAAACGAAAGTCGAACCGACAATCATGGAGCCAAGAAAGTATAAAACAAGCCAAAATTTGTTAATTTTACCACTAATCATCGAAGTTTGTGTAGAACAGGTCCTTAGCTAGGACAATAGCCTGTAGCCAGAGGAACTGAGATCGTTTTTAAAGGGGCTAACTTGAGTTAATCTTACATTCATTCACACATAATAATAAACATTTGAAAGTTTACGGGGGAGGAGTTGAAAGTGGTCGCAGGGGGCTGAGACCCTAGCCACCCCTTGGTCACTTTCTAGCTACGGGCTACAGTGTAAACTATGATGCAATACAGATGTACTTAATTGAACGAAAATATTATTTTTCATTTTTACACAAAATTTACATGATTACACATGCTTATATGAGCTCTATTATTTATTTCTTCATGCATAACGCTATTTAAAACTTGTAAAGTCATAGTAGTAAACAGCATTCTATACTTGTCCAATGTATAATATTACAATTTGTTAGCACTACTGTAACTCCCAGATACCATCAAACTTAACCTACCGGTTTTGCTCCTTTTCCCCCCTATACAAAATATAGTCAGTTACCAATTTCTTTCTTAAAATTATATTACTTGTTTTTACAGATATATGAACGTCTTGTAAGAAATAATGGAACAAGTGTTTTAGTTGTGAGATTTCTGTAGAGAGAGAGAGAGAGAGAAAACTGCAGATATCACTTTGAACGATTCAGTTAATTTTTATTTTTGTCAATGGTATGTATCATCATACTAAAATAGAAGGCCAAGCTTCCTAAACAAATGGACTCGTTTGTTTCAAATATGTAGTTTCACGATTTGATATCGTATTAAACGAATTGCAAACGCAGATCACTACACTTTTAACGTACTGTTAATGATAAATTAGTTTATGTGTTACTACCGAAATCATTAGAGGTATTGGGAGAATAGGTATTACACTTGGGCAGTAAACTACTCTTATTTGGGGTATAAGAAGAGTTTTAAAAAGAAAAGAAAAACCTAGGGAGTCCATTAGGAATTTGATATTTTAAATGTTTGCAATTTGGTGAACATCTAAAATTTTTAGATGCTAGACCTATCTAGGAAGGACTGATGAACATTTAAAAATCCTTGAAATTTCAACTGAATCCATTGAAATTTATATATATATATATATATATATATATATATATATATATATATATATATATATATATATCTTTTATTATCATAATCCCAAGATTTATTTCACTCCTACAGTTGCAGAACAGTAAAATAAAGTTAAAATGAACTAAGTTCTTGCAAACATGAAAAAATGTTTTGGTGAATAAGTAGCTGAATAAATAAACAATCTCTTTGAATAATCTGTCTGTTTCTCATGAATTGCAAAGTGGGAGTGAGTGTTTATGCTCACTTTATCGATGACATACGAGACTCAACCGGAAATGCAATTGAAACGAGCGCATTCCGACGCACTGAATACAGCTTCTATATTATATCAGCTTGGTATTCCTCTTTCAAAAGCAAGTAGAAGTGCCACGTGTACACCACATAAATGAGTTTTGCGATATCTTTTTAAATATTGAAACCGGAAGTGATAATACATATCTGCCACTTCCGGTTTCAGCAGATAGATTAGAGTGAAGATAGGATATGTTCTTGAGACGCTTTAATTGATTATAGAAAACCACTTGTCGCTATCTATTACTGTTTTTACTCTATAAAGATGATTGTAAAAACTGGAACTGGTTGATTTCTACCACTTCCGGATTGAATACTACTTCCATCAACGATTTTGATTTCTAACTTCTGACTTTTAAAATATTGATTAAATTTGGTGGTTATTCCACTAAGTAGTACTTGAGATTTTGGGTGGACGGACATGGTATAAAGTAGTTTTGGTAAACCAACCTCCGTAATAAGTTTCTTACAACTTTCACTGTCTCGCTGCTAAACGGGACGTTAAACTCAAAATCAACTCAACTCAACCTTCAGTGTTTGTATTGGTAGATGTGATTAATTGTTGAAATAGTCTGCAGCAATAAGCTTGCAATCACAAGATATAGATGTCGAAGATCGTGGGTCTTTTATTCTACTATTTGTGTCTAATTATAATCAATTTCTATCGGCTTCTATAATATATGTAAAATTAAAATAAAAATAAGAGAAAGAAATTGTCATAAGTTATTTTCCATAGAAGCAAACATTTCTCTACTACAGAAACAATATCGGCGAATGTATCAAGCAGTGTTGGGCAAAATCAATTGAAATCAATTGCAATTGATCAATCAATTGAAAGTAATTGCTCTGAAAATCAATTGCAATTGATTTCAATTGCAATTGATTTCAATTTGTAATTGACAATTAATTTCAATTGCAATTGAATTCAATCATAAAATTTGCAATTAAATTTTCATCAATTGTTAATTGTTAATTGGTCACCAGGCAATTGAATCTTTTAATTGTTAATTGTCAATTGCAAAGGGTGCAATTGAAACATTCAATTGTTAATTGCAATTGACAATTGAAACTTGTAATTGTTAATTGTAATTGTTAATTGCAATTGAAATCAGCAATTAAAACTGAAGATAAGAAGATGTGTGTATTTTGTATTGTCCACTTGTTACTGTTTTACATATTTCAAATAAGGTACTTAAAAGAAATGCTGGATACCTACCATCCCTTTCCCCCCTGGGAAGAAAGCAGTGAAACTAAGTATTTTTTAAATATATTATGTTTATGGTTCTATCCCCCTCGAAAGAACTCTATATGCCCGTCATGCATACAATAGGAATGAGCACGAGCGAGTTCGAGCGAGTTTTCTTTAAAACTCGACTCGACTCGAAGCCGACATCTTTGAGTTCGACTCGAGATCTCGGCTCGAAAAATTTCCCCCAACTCGACTCGAATTCGGATCGAGTTTCCAGTCGAGTCGAGCCAATTCGAGCTAAATCCTTTGTGTAGTTCCAAGTACTACTTTCTTCAAGTATCCTACATAGACAATATAATTATCAATGATACTACTTCTACTACTATAACTAATTATTATTATAACACCGTGTACCTGTATAAACATGGAATATAGACGGTTTGTATCGGAATACTACAAATTAGTTAACTGTCGATCTCGGTAGTCAAGAAATCTTCAGGAGGCAAGGACATCGGTCACGAGGTTCTTGGTTTGAGTTCAGGAGGAGTAAGTATTCGGGCTCGAGCCAAAAATTGTTAGAAGTTATGGGACTCCAGCCAAACATGTTTAAAACTGCTCGACCTGGGTTTAGGGTTGTCAACGACTCAAGCGGCTCGCTCACAGCTCATTCACTTATCGAGCCGAACCGAGAAGTGAGCCGAGCCAACAGCTCATCCAACCGAGCCAGCTCGAGCCGAACCGAACCGAGTGATTGCTTACCCCAACCGAGCCGGTTCGAGCTATTGGCTCAGTTAAGCTAACTCGAACCCAGCCTATGGACTCGTTTCAACGGAGCTGGTTCGAGCCAAGTCGATGACTCGTCTTTACCGAGCCGGTTCAAGCCATTGGCTCAATTGAGCCCAGTCGATGGGTAATCCCAACCAAGCCAGCTCAAGCTGTACGCTCAGCTGAACCGAGCCGGGCCGGTTGACATCACTATTTCGGTTGGGCTTCTACTTTGGCTAAAAAATTGGACCGTGCAGTTCTCAGCCTTGATGGTAAGAACTACAAAAAATTATATGAAATCATTAGTTTTACGTCCCACGCTTATTCCGGTTAGGCTAAAGGAGACGGTGATGATGGGAATTGAATGAAATGAAGAAAGTGGGAGGAAACGGGAGAACCCCGAGAAAATCCACGAGCACGGTGTTTGTCTACCACAAAGTCCAAACTGCGCGAGCTGAGATCGAACCAGGGACCTCAAGCATCGGAGGTGAACGTTCTACCACTGACCCTCCGCGCCCCTGGTAAGAACTACAGTATATACTTATATTGGTGCTCACGGCGTCATTAACTTGTTCCACCACCAACGAATTTCGAGGTACTTTGTTTTGCATCTTTTGTGCATGTTTTGTGTCGCTTTGTGCGCCTATTCCCACATTTTGTGCATCACCGGAAGTGGATCAAAATGGGCCTACAAATATGGCGGAACAAATTATTGCTCTTCCGCCACCAATGAATTTCGAGGTCGTTTCCTTCACATCGTTTTGTGCCGTTTTGTGCGTCTACTTCCGTTTTGTGCGTCATGAGAAGTGAGTTAAAATGAGTCCCCAAGGTGGGACGAAAATGACCAAGAGTTTCGTCACTATTAAATCTCGAGGTCGTTAATTTCACATGGCGTACCCTTTTGTGCGTCTATTTCGACGTTTTGTGCGTCACTGGAAGACGGTCAAAATGGGCCTCAAAGGTGGGACGAAATTGACCCACTCCTCCGCCACTACCGAATTTTGAGGTTCTTCCTTTCGCATCGACTAGTGAATGTTTCGTGCCGTTTCGTGCCCTTATTTCCACGTTTTGTGCGTCACCGGAAGTGGGTCAAAATGGGCTTCCAAGATGGGACGAAAATGACCAAGAGTTCCGCTACTATCGAATTTCGAGGTCGTTAATTTCACACCGCGTACCCTTTTGTGCGCCTATTTCGACGTTTTGTGCGTCACTGGAAGACGGTCAAAATGGGCCTCGAAGGTGGAACGAAAATGACCCACTTCTCCGCCACTACCTAATTTCGAGGTCCTTCCTTTTGCATCGACTACTGAATTTTCGTGCTGTTTCGTGGCCCCATTTTTACGTTTTGTGCGTCACCAGAAGTGGGTCAAAATGGGCTTCCAAGATGGGACGAAAATGACCCACTGTTCCGCCACTATCGAATTTCGAGGTCGTTAATTTCACATCGCGTACCCTTTTGTGCGCGTATTTCGACGTTTTGTGCGTCACTGGAAGACGGTCAAAATGGGCCTCGAATGTGGGACGAAAATGACCCACTGCTACGCCACTACCAAATTTCGTGGTCCTTCCTTTCGCATTGACTAGTGCCTGTTTTGTTACGTTTTGTGCCCCTATTTCCACGTTTTGTTCGTCACCAGAAGTGTGTCAAGATGAGCTTCCAAGGTGTGACGAAAATGACCCACTGTTCCGACACTATCGAATTTCTAGATCATTACTTTCGCATCGTTTAGTGCCCTTTTTTTTAAGTTTTCTGTGCCTATTTCTCGTCTTGTGCATCACCCGAGGTGAGTTAAACGGGGCTTTAAAGTGGGAGTTAAATGGCTCACTGTTCCGCCACTATCGAATTTCGGGGTTGGTTCTTTCGCATCGTTTAGTGCCTATTTTGTACCGTTCTGTTCGCCTACTTCCACGTTTTGAGCATCACCAGAAATGCGTCAAAATGGTCCATCAATATGTGAGGAAATAGAGCCATTGTTCCGCCACTATCGAATTTGGAGGTCGTTTCTTTCGCATCGTATAGTGCCTGCTTTGTACTGTTTTGTGCTCCTATTTCCACTTTAGTGCGACAACAAAAATGGGTCAAAATGGCCTACAAGTATAGCGGAATAACTTAATGCTGTTCAGTCACCATCGAATGTCGAGGTCGTTTTCTTCACATTTTTTATGCATGATTTGTGTCGCTTTGTGCATCAGTGGGAGAGGGTCAAAATGGACCTTGAAAGGGGAAATGAATATGTCTTTTTCTGCCATATTTGTAGGTTGTCTTTGACCCACTTTCGTTGGCCTACAAAACGTGAAAATATGCGCAGAAACGGTAAAAACATGCACTAAACAATGCGAAAAAGCGACCTTGAAATTTGATACTGGTGGGAGAAAGGATCATTTTTCTTCCCACATTGAATGCCCATTCTGACCCACTACCATTGATTCACAAAACGTGGAAATAGGTTTACAAAACGGTAGAAAACACGCACAAGATGATGTGAAGGAAACGATCTCGAAATCGTTCCTGACGGAACAGCATTAACTTGTTCCGCCATATTTGTAGGATAACATTGACCCATTTCCGGTGACGCAGAAAACGAGGAAATAGGCGCACAAAACGACACAAAAAGTTTCCATGTAATTAAGCTAAATTTCCATTTAAGTTTGTAAGCTTAATTATATGGAAAATTTTATACATTTCTCCTTTACGTTGGTCTACTTTACGTTGATTTGGGACTTTCAAATTTTATTCAGTTTTCCACTGAAATGTATTTATAATTCAACAAGGAAATAATTATTAATTATAATTATTATCTATATAGTTGAATTCATTGTAATTTGTTCCATAACAAACACTTTACCATTTCGTACTAACTGTTATGCCCGTTCTTCGCATGGATCAGATAAAATATCAATGTAAACGAACTGAACAACGAGAGAACAATTAAGAAACATTTCTAAAATTGGATATATTTTGTGTGAATATATATCCAACAACGTATATGTGTTTTCATTGAGAAGGCCGATGGGGGCTGAATTTGATCATATACACTATCGGGGGTGTCACTATACGTCTGAGCAACCCCAATAAATATGGATTCGACACAAATTCTACTACTTTTACATGTCCCGGTGAACCACCCCTCAGACCCCCTTGGTTCGTATTGTGAAAAAATCTCCTCTGGCCCCCACCAACCCCCAACCAATACCGCGAAAACTACGAATGTGACACTAACATTTGTCATTTTCTACTACTTTTTACATATGCCGGTAAAAGTCCCTATAATCCTCTGGTTCCAATTTTGAAGAAAAACAATGCCTCTGGCCCACAGCCGATGGGGGCTGTATTTGGAAGTCAACGCCTGTGGAAGTATCACCATTCATCTCAGCCACCGCGAAAACTACGGATTTGACATCGGTCATTGTGGATTATTTTTACATGTCTCGTGATCCCCTTTATAATGCCCTCCTTTCTTAGCTGATGGGGGCTAAATATGAAAGTAAACGCGGTCTTGAGTTTCACCATTGAGCTCAGCTATCCCGAAAACTATGGATTTGACATTAATATCGGTCATTTTCGATTATTTTTACATGTCTCGGAATTCCCCCCTCTGGTGACCCAAGGCCCGCATACAACGGTGGATGAATTTGAAAGTCATCGTTAATGGTAGTGTCGCCATTGATATCAGCAACCGCGAAAACTATGGATTTGACACTAATATCGGTCATTTTGGATTACTTTTACGTTTCGGTATCCCCCCCCCCCCGTTGACCCACGGCCCGCAACCGAACACGGTGAATTTGGAAGTTAATGCGATCGGAGTTTCACCATGGATCTCAGCGACCGCGAAAACTATGAAATCGACACTGATATCGTTCTACTTTTACATGTCCCGGTAAACGCCCCCCTGAGACCCCCTGGTTCGAATTTTGTTGAAAACGCTTTTCCTTGGTGTGGGACCTGGACCAAGGTATCTTTGACCAAAATTTGGTAACTCTCGGTCGACTTTTCTGGTCCCCAGGCCGGTCCCGGTAAACGTCCCCTGGAGACCCCCTAGTAAGGAATTAAAAAAAAACTCTTCGTCTCGGTCTGGTTCCTAGACCAAGCTACCCGTGACCAAATTTTGAAAAGTTTCGGTCCACTCGTCTCGTCCACAGGCCGCACAAAGATAGACAGACAGACACACGAACAAACTCTATTTTATTTATATTAGAAAGTTCAGATTCGCCGTTATTGTATTAGTGCTGTGCTTGAGCGATTGGTCGTAGAAATTCAAACTCCGATGAGTGATAATTTTATAGGCTTGTTTTATTACAAGTTGAAACTCTTTAGTCAGTAGAGAAGAGGGCGTGAATCATGGGTCAGAGTTGATGACAATGGGTTTTAGTGGGTCTGTGGGTCACAGTGGGTAAGAGTGGTTTATGGTGGGTGGTGGGTCAGAGTGGGTCACGGTGGGTCGTGGGTCACGACGGGTGGTGAGTCAATTGGTCGTGGCTAAAGTTTTCATTGCCCCACGCCCTCTCTGAACTACAGTGTTGAAAATTAATAAGTGAAAATCAATTGCAATTGATCAATCAATTGAAAGTAATTGCTGTGGAAATCAATTGCAATTGAATCAATTGCCAATTAATTTCAATTGCAATTGAATTACAGAATTCAATTGCAATTACTTTCCACTGCAATTACTTTCAATCAATTGATCAATTGCAATTGATTCTCCTTTTTCAATGGCCAACTGCAATTAACAATTAACCATTACTTATTTCAATTGTTAATTGCAATTAACAATTAAATTTACAGATTAATTGTTAATTGTTAATTCAATTGAAATTTGCCCAACACTGGTATCAAGAAGGGAGTTCACATTACTTAATTCTATTACAAAATATTGAGTAGAATATATAGGTTGTACAGAAAAACAACGCGAAAAGCCTCTAGCCTTTAGTTCAATCATAAGAACATGACACTCGTAAGAGGGACATCGCATCAATTGCATTTTCTTCTGTTTTCTTCTATTGTATAGTTTTCTCGTATTGTATTTCTTTTTAGCATTTTTACCTAACCATAATTTATTTCCTATGGTTTAAATCCTTTCCGAAGTGTACCTAGGCTGAAGATGAAGACGATGTTCTTCGAGAGTACTTCCTAGTGATGAGGTTTGTTTCTTGCGGTGACCATTAGCCTTTTACTTACATTTGATATATGTTTAAATTTTGTTTCTCTAGCATTCGAAACGAATGAATATTCTTGAACTACATTTTAAATCGATTTACCACTGAACTGCTACTGTGACAGCAAATATACGAAGCCACAGACAAATATGTAAGTGTCACACTTGTGATTGAAAATTATAAAATAACAATAAGTTGATAAATTGTCAAGTCATGTAGAGTAGGTTTAATGCTGACAATACTCACGTGCAACGACATCTTGTATTTTCAGTATAATTTTAAATATCCTTTCTTATATTTCTGGATAATGTATGATTTTAAAATGTGCACTAACCAGTTTGAAGAAGATGATGATACGAAAAAGGAAAGAAAATCAAAATTGATTCTAATCTGATGATTTGTGATGAGTTTTTGTCTTTACGCTGTCATAGCAACGTTTTGTAAATAAAACGATATAATTCAGGAACTATCATAAAGGGATGTACCATAATTATAAAGGTATATTTATTTCAATAATTTTGTGCCACAATAAAATCCAGGAAAGCTAAACGCAGCATAAACTGTTTTAAGTGGTTTTAGTAATTTAATCAAACTATAATTATGACAGGCTCTGTGTATAACGAGTTATGTTATGGGGAAACAGTAAATTCGGTTTCCAGTAGACTTGGGGGTTCAGTAAATTCGGAACTTCTTACATATTTTGAAGCTTTCTCGTGGATATAGAAAAATATAGTTTGCAAACGCGCCTTTGACATGGGTTCGATTCTCGGTAGGAAAAGCAACTGTGTCAAGGGTATATCGTGAGTACCTGGCTTCCAGTGAAACCCCACCCGCACGGGCAAACTGTCGCAGTCAGGGGCGTGCCGACAACAGAAGTAGGTTCCAATAGGCCTGCATCAAAACAGCCGATAAACGGGCCACAGTGCGTCAAATTGCAGAGAGTTCAATGCAGGATAACAATCCCGTATTAGCAGCCACACAATCCACAATCATCTACTCGCCATGCGGTACAGAAGCCATTGGTCCACGCGAGTACCCCTTCTAACCCTACAACACAGGAAACAATGTCTAGCATGGGCGAATGAACATCACCACTGGACCGTGGAAATGTAGAAAAAGGTTGCATGTACAGATGAGTCTCGTTTCACATTGGTACATGCCGATAGACGAGTACAGGTGCGTCGCCAACCACACGAGGCAATGGATCCATCGTGCCGGCATGTTTACGTGGACTGAAATGGGTTCTCTAACACGTGTGACACGGTCCCTCAGAGATGAACGCTACCGCGATCTTTTGCATGACCATGTCCTGTCATTTGTTCAGCTGCAACATCCGGATGGTGACCTCACCTTTCACCAGGACAATGCGCCGATCCACCGCTTTAGGATAGCAGTAGACCAGTTTGGTGAGCGATCCTCTGATCTGGCAACACTCCCCTAGCCATCACGGTCACCGGACCTCAATCCCATTGAACATATCTGGGATGCCATGAAACGACGCCTTCTGTCTGTGGACCTTCCTCCGACCAACCTACGGGCTCTGTTGGAGACTTTGCAGCAAATATTGATTGAGAAACCACAACACTTCAGGCGGCTCGTTGAGCTCACGCCACGGCGGATAGCCGCTATTATCCGAGCGAAAAGTGGTGCTACTCGGTATTAGGTAGGCGCCCCTAATTCAATTGGTGATCGGTGTAATAGAAACAGTTCTTAGTTCGAAGCCAAGCTGGTAAAATTGGCGTTGCGTTTTACAACGCAATGAACTCTTGTATCTACCTTGTATGGTTTGCTTCCTAAGGGAATTAAGAGGGAGAGAGAGAGAAACGGTTGTTAAAAAATTAGAATACCACCACTGAGTGTACAATGGCAAATTTTTCCTGCATTATGTGTACCAATATTAGAATTTAAAGAATGCCTTCAAAGTAAAACATCATAGGAGGCCCCAAAGCCAGGTGTTGATTTTGCGACGCCAAGAGAGTGGTGGTGGAAAGACAATTGCACCGCCATTGTCGATGTCCCTGTTGTAATCATATTTATCATGTGGAGACAAGGCAATGTTTTTATATAATAATAATAATAATAATAATAATAATAATAATAATAATAATAATAATAATAATAATAATAATAATAAACCACAAAGTGAATTCCTGGTTTCTCCTACTTGACTATTTTTCTTATTGGAAGGCGTCAGTACACGGCCAAGAGTTGAATATCTCGCATTTTGGAAATCCTGCAGGAAAGCCTCTATCGACCTCTCCTTTTCTAATCAGTTTGAAGTTTAGCTTCTAATCAGTTTGAAGCAAAATAGTGGCGCCCCCTCACCCATCGAATAGGCCCCATGCATAACAGTCTGTAACTTATGCGTACGCGCAGAAATGACCATAAACCGAAAATTATCAGTGAGAGAGTATTGACCGTTTTTCTTTTTATATCGTTGTGGTATGCCTTTTAAAAAGTAAACCGGGCAGAGTACCCTGTTCATTAAAAATATACTCACGTAAAATTGGTACTTTTTTTTTTGCAGTGATAGTGTAAATAAACAGTATTACCAAAAGGATTTCAAATGAATGTATGTAGTATGTTACGATTTTACATAATTATAAAATAAATAATAAACCTTGTGAAACCGCTTATAAGCATTTTTCTATTTTTAATTTTTTTAATCGACAAGTTGTATACAAAATCAGAAGTGTTTCTTTCTCACTTTTGCTACTGCAAATTCTTTTATCACATCAGAGATGTCCAATTCATGAGCTCCTTTTTAGCTCAATACTCGGCATGGCTACATCTCAAAGACATTCTTGAGTCATACTGTTTCTAAGATATGCCTGGATTAATTTTAAATTAGAGAATGATCGCTCAGCTATTGCAACTGTAACAGGAAGAGTTACATATAAATACGGTGACCATATTTCTGTTAGTGAAAATCGGGACATTTTTAAAGTCAGTCCCCTCAGCCAACTGGCGTCGTTAGCTTTCTAATTCTGCGGGCGGAGGATGAATCAAAATCAAAATTATCTTCCCACCACATGTTTAATACATTTGACTAAAATCTGGGCGACGCGTCCCCCTTCCTCCCGCTAATGACGCCCGTGCCTCAGCCACCGTTCTTATCGCTTAAACTCTCAACCCTCTTTTGCCATGAAACATTATTATTATTATTATTATTATTATTATTATTATTATTAAGCTAAAATCCAAACCTGTTCACATGATAGTAGTAGTTTGTAATTTATTTGCTATGTTTACTTACATTACTCTATTAAACAATGATATTATTAATAGTGCTAATTTTTCTAAAGGACGAACATTGCAATAACTGATGGACAGAGTAAAAGAAAGAGAAACGCATATTAGATTAGTTCAATTAGTTCATATGTTCACTGTACTACTCTTTCTCAGCTTTCATAGAGGAAGACTGTTTGGGCTCTTTCCAGTCACATTTCTCTCATGAGGCCAAAGCTTTTAAAAGATTCTTGTTTTTCTTGATGTTCTCGTACATTTCTGTACACGTTTGTGAACAGTTCATCTGTATTACTAAAGTTGATTTTACACAATCAATGGACATCACGGACTTTTCAGCACCCCAAAAGTTGTTTATCATTGAAAATGCCCGCTCGACTGAAGCATTTGTTCCCGGCAAGCAAAGAACAAACTCAACAAACATCTTTCTTCAAGTCCTGGAATATGGTTAACCACCATTGTTCTCATGAAAGTTTCTGGTTTGTCCACTCTGACAAACAGTCTCTGTAAGATATGAGTTCAGCACACTTAGTTCGTTAAACAAATCGTCAAATGAAATGGGCGGCATACTATCTTGAAAAAGAGTCCAACTTTCTTCTACTTCTTCCCATTTTAGCTGCCTCTTTAAATCTATTCAAGACAGTTGACTCATGCTGTCTACATTTGATTTCCAAAGATCTAAATAGGTTATGCAATGTTCATAAAAAGAAGACACAGTCTCTTTCACTTGTAAGTCACAGATAGTGCTCTCAACGGGTCGGGTCGGGTTGAAGACCGATCCGACCCGACTGACCCGAACCGTGATCCGACCTGATTGACCTGACCTGACAACCCGACCCGAGCTGACCCGATTGACCCGACCCGTAACCCGACCCCAGCTGACCCGATCCGAGTCGGGTCGGATCGGGTCAACCCGATCCGTTTAAGAGCACTATGGTCACGACACTGGGTGAACGCCAAAATGCACTCCCATTGGGAATTAAACCCGGACCACGTGTACCGAAGTCTTACACGTTAACCACTAGCTAGATCAAGCGGGGGATTTGTATATGCATCTTAATGAATATTTAGCACTTTTGAGGTTTGGTTATTTATTTTTATAACTGATACCAATGTCCGACGTGGGAGAAATTTATTTTTTTTTTTCTTGCTTTAGTTCTATGTGACGAAATTATTCTTCAAGGTCAGTGTTCTCACCTGCTCGGACGGCAGGGGGTGTTCTCGGAAGGCAGTAGCAAGAGTGTCTTGGCGGAGACAAAAGGAAATCGTTTAACTACAATGATAAGGATTGAGGAAACAGGAGAACACCTGTGATTTTTTCCAACCCTTCAACTTTCATTCCAAAATAGGTTCTTATGATTCCGGGACCCGTGCCACTTTGATTTTTCTTTATCGGTAATTAAAACATTTTACAGTATATATAGTTGCACGTAAGAAGATACATAATATGAATTTTGTAATTTAAAATTTAAAAATACAGTATGATATTTAATTATAAAGTACTAATTTTATTTCATCACTTTTAGCCCAACAAATGAAATTCAAACAATTCGCTCCCTGGGTCTTGGTCATCAATAGTGCGTCTTATTCTTTATCTTGCAGTCAAGTCTTAGTCCTGCATTTCGTAGTCTTGGTGGTCTTTCATGCTATACAAGAGCCAAGAATGCTCGCCTCATCAGTACAAATGAAGACCAAGTGTGATTTTGATTATGGTCTTTCATACTATACGGAAAGCAAGAAAATACGCTCATCGCTACTTGGTGATAACCAAAACAAGGCCAAGAGCAAGATTACTATGCAATTCGTCTTGCATATTCAATCTTTATCTTGTTCTTGTATCGATGTCCTTGGGCTTGGTGAAATAAAATGAAATATTCAGTTTAAGGTCCCTCGATTCTGTACCGAGGCTAAGGGATATGGCGACCATGAGAAATGAATGAAATGGTGGAATGAAGAAAGTGGGAGGAAACAGGAGAACCCCGGGAAAACCCACTACACGGCGTTTCTCCACCACAAAGCCTACTTAGAACAAGCTGGGATCGAACCATGGACACCATGCACCAGAGATGAATTCTCTACCACTGAGCCACCGCAGCACTGCTTGGGCTTGGTCGTCTTACTTAAACAACTTCTAGTTTTGTTCTAAATCCAGACTCCGTATTGGCGTCGATATTAATATTACAGTCGATTGGTAAAATCAATATTCCACATTTAAAAATTAAAGTACACACAATTACAAAAATAAGCATTTACCATAAAAGCACTAGCTGCAAGTGTTCAAAATAGATTTATGGTTTCTATAAAATTAATTGAAAATTGCTATATTTAATTAGGCAGCTAGTGAAAAACAGCAGTTTTCGACTCCAGCCGAGTTTAAGCTCAACCTAAACTCAGTTGACCAAAGTGAACTGACCCGACCCGATAACCCAACCCAAGCTGACTCGACCCGACAACCCGACCCGAGCTGCCCCGATTGACTCGACTGACCCAACCCGACCCGAGTAGTCTGACCCGACAACCCGACCCGTTTGAGAGCACTAAACCTTGTCCTGCAGCAAAATTCTTTGTTTGAAGGTCTTTAACTTTCGTCGGTAGAAATGAGGACTGTTTTCTGTCAATCAAGTTCTATAAAATCAAATATTCACTTGCTGCATCTCTTGCTGATACTTTATCCCCTTCCATCTTTTTTACAACATCGTTGAAAAGAGGTGCACAATTGTGTAAAAACCAAAGCCACAATTCTTCATTGGGATCTTCGGAAAACGATTTTAGAACCGCAGGAGGATTTGCTTGGGCAGAAAAATAATTTCTGAGTGGCTCCATCATTGGTAGAACACGTTCTAAAGCAGGTGAAAGTCTAAGCCATCGTGTGTTCGAATAAGACAACAGTTTCTGGTACTTAGCATCAATGAATGCACAGAACTCCTTCAGTTCAGCCACTCGAACTGTGTAGATATATGGAAAAACTTAAACAACTTCACAATTATTACCTCATTATCAACAGGAAATATATCAGCAGCATTGTTAATGCAGTTATTGACATGAGCCATGCATCCTACGTCAACTAAGGATTTTTAGTGCTTGCTGATAACTTTCGAAAGAGATTATTGCGACTCTTCTTTCTGCACCTCCAAAACTTGTATTAGTATTGTCTGCAGACATTCAAACTAATTTCTCAACCAGATCGTTGCGGCTCAAAACTGAAAGTAGAAACTCATTAAGCTGATCACTCGTTTCACCAGGCAATGCTCCAAGCTCTAATACTTTAACATTAATTCCGCTAGGCACATGAAAATATCTCACAATGATTTGTACTAATTTTTCAGCACCATGGTTTGAGCTGTCAACTATCACAGTAAAACAAGACGTTTCACTCAATTCCTGCAACAACTGTTTTTGACACTCTGGGACTAAAACATTTTTTTTACTATGACTTCACTTTTCGTTCTTGCAGAAGAGTATTTTGGCTCAAATAGCGTTGAAATATGTTTAGATGAACCATCTAAGGATTTAAAGCTATGATTATGCTTTACAGTGTAATACGCAAAAACTCTCTTTTTTGCTAAAATCTCGTTTTTGGCGGAATCGTTCTTAGCGATAAATTTACTCACGTTTCTTAATAAACAAAGTTCGACGAAGCACAGCGCACTGCTCAGGTGATAATAAGTGTCAAACTCAGTGGCAGCTGGTGGATTGTGGTTTCGGGTGTTGCAGTACGAACGAGCGGAGACAGAAAATATAAAGTGGACTCATTGACTAATCAGCATAACTTTAGATGCAAATGCTACGTAACATGTGAAATTGAATAACATTATGTTTAAAGAAATAAAAAAAATAATGCGGAACATTTTATCCGATTAGTCACCTTATTTAATTAGTAAGTTTATTTTCCTCTCTTTGATTGGAGCAAGGGGGGCGCGGTGGCTCAGTGGTAGAGCGTTTACCTCCGGTGCTTGGGGCCCCTGGTTCGATCCCAGCTCGCGCCGTGTGGACTTTGTGGTGGACAAACACCGTGCTCGTGGGTTTTCTCGGGGTTCTCCCGTTTCCTCCCACTTTCTTCATTCCACCATTTCACTCATCTCTCATCATCACCGTCTCCTTTAGCCTAACCGGCATAACCGTGGGACGTTAAACTTAAAGATTTCATTTCATTTTTTTGATTGGAGCAAATCTGCCTAATACATACTGATTGAACTCTGGTATTATTGTCAGATTATTTTCGATGGAAAGCATAACCAATAATTATAACCTTTCTTTGACATTCATTTTCTTGAAAGTGTCAATTCTCTTCGATGTGGAAAAAATCCTTTCTTCTTTTGCTGATGTCACAGGTACAGTTAATATTAATTTCAGAGGCTTTGTAGATTCCCTGAATATTTTTTCTAGATCATTACGAACAATTCATTCTAGCAAACACAGTCCCTGATAGCGAATTCCTCTGCAGCGTAGATTGAAGACAGTTCGTGCAGATTTGTGTTTAAAAAAATGTAAATTGAACCCACTTTATTCACAGTTTATCTAGAAAAATTAAAAATAAATTGTGGAAATATATCTAATGCAAACAACATCACTGCCATAAGATGTCCTGTGAATTTAATTTTTCTAGATGATGATGTCCGGATTTTTTTCGAACACTCTCCTGCATTGCCCTTTGCTTGTTTTGTCTAAGCCTTAATTGCACACTTTTCCTCAGTTGAAAGCTGGGAAAATTTTTATTATTTTTTTAAGGTTATTTACAGAAGTATTGGTATAGAATTCATTCAGAATTTGTAAGCTATTTACAGAATTAGAGCACACACAATACAATTAAATCTAATAACTAAAAACCAAAGCAGCTTATTAAAAAAAAAACAGCTGATACAAAAGAAGTACCAGTAAATGAATTGCGAATGTCACATATATCACATATATATACATCAACACACACACACGTGCAAGTGCAGCCAACCCATTCATTGTTTAAACTAAAACACTCGCGAGAGGTGCACAGCGACGAAAGAATAAATTTAATATCCTTACCGGGTTTAGTTCACAAATGCATTTTTAAAAAATTTCGATGAAAAACTGTAAACCAATTTTGTGATCCCACGAAAACAAAATGTGTTCCTTCCTTTGTAAGTTATTTAGATTCTCTAAGTAAAAAATGTAAAAGATTTTATTTTTCCCCATCAATTATTCGGGACATTGGGATCTTTATTCGGGACGCCGGGATAAAGACCCTAAAATCGGGACTGTCCCGATTTTCTTGGGACGTATGATCACCGTACATATAAATAAAGCGCAGTCAGCAGATTTGGAAGTGCTGAGCTGAGATCAGATTCGGCAATAAAATGAAAAATTTCTTCGTGGGTTGAAAGATTTAAAAGTGTGTTGAAAAGTGTCTCTGAAAGTCAACACTTCTCATGGAAAGTCGCTGGATAAATCATCTGGATACAGAAGCGCAAAGTCATAAGATTGAATGGTGACAGGAGTGGTTCGTAACATTGACGAGCATAAGAACGAAAATCTTCCACAAAGTTCATTCCTTCGAAGTGTACCCTTATGTTTACTGTTACGGAGTCGAGGATATGCAATACACTTTGATCTCGAATTCTTAGACAGGGTCAGTAAATCGCGTATCTTGTGCCAATTCATCAAAGAATACTTTCGACAGTGGCTTCCTTCTTTCTTTTAACTTATCTGAAGCATCAAATTTGCGCGCACAAGCACTGGCTTCCTCGAATACTTGAGAAAATACGTCCGAAAATTTATTTTGGGGTGGTCGTTTGGGCGCCTCCTGACGTTGGAGCCCAAGGCAGTTGCCCGGTTTGCCCGACCCTTGGTGTTTTACTTGGTTCTGTGTAGCCGCGGTACGTGGCAATTGGGCTGTGCCTCATAATCATGGCAGCACTTTTCAACTTGTTTTAATCCAGATCTTATAGGTCATAGAATTTGTCATTGTTGAAAGCCTCTTGTGCAGGGGAATTTTATTTAAAGTTAGTACGCTCGGTACACGTAATATAGGACTGATATCTTATTAATACAGAAGGATTAATTTCTTGATCATATAACCTTGATGAGCTTACAGTAATCCTAATAATTTGATATGCAAATGTAATAAACTGCAAGCGAAGTGAGCAGGAATTTTTATTCTTGCCATGTTCGGAAATGAAGACCGCAGAAACTTGGGCCTCCGTTTATACAATTTGCTTCTTTTTTATTAAAAACCTGGAGTGCCCTCTAATATACCGAAATGCTTTGCGCCCGTAGGCAATGCCTACCCTGCCTACCCTATTGCTACGCCACTGAGTTGCGCAAACTCGAAATGACTATTACATATCTCACTCCTTAAATGACTTTTCCTATTATAGTTAAATCACTCCCTTCTTTTCTGTCTGATATTGCTTTCTTTCTTTCTTTTTCTAACTGAAATGCGCTATATAAACAGAAATTTGATTGTTGGTAAAATTCGGAGATAAAATTAGTATGCCTTGCAAACGAAACTGTGTTTACTTCAGTACAAATTCACTGTGAGAAAAAGCGTGATGTTCTTATTAAGAAATATTAAGAAAATAAGAAATTTTTCGCATGCTTCACGGTTCAATATTCCTGAAAGCAAAACATCGAAACATGTTTCTCTGCATGGATTGCATCTGTGTCTACCATCCTCTAATTGCAGAATGAGCTGTTTCTTTTCTACTTTTTTTTTTTTTTTTTAATCGCGTCATTCTTGCTTAAGTAACAATAATAATAATAATGTCATCAGTGTAATAGCAACTATACTTATAGATTTTTTATTCAGTGATACATTGAAATTGCGCGTGTAAGTATTTTGTGTGATTGATGCTAAGCACGTTTTCTTCTCTGTTCTGTAGCACTGGTAGTTACAAGATTGAAAAACTCACTCCCCTCTCGTTAGAAATGAACTTTCCGAAGTTCAGTCTGCGATTGTAGGCGCGCTATTAGCCGGCGTGTCACTCGTAAGTTGGCTGTTGGGCTGGACTGGTTGAGGCCATGTGATGTGAAGGATCCCCACGTGAACTCAATGTTACTCAGCTAAGCAAGCGGAAAGTAGGAAAAGTTTTTAAGTGTGGTTTAACTAAGTTGCCGCCACGCGCGCTGTTGTCACTTGACATAACTCCCCCAATTTTAGTGTACTGTCTTTATATATACATATTTTCCCAGTGAAGAGCAAACTTTTAAATAAGAAGAAAAGGTGTCAAACAAAATAGTGAATGAAGTTTCCGCCAAGCTCGAGTGACATAAAATTTTCGAAGCAGATGATTTGAAAAGTAGATTTGTTGGTCGTGTGGATTTTTTTTTCGTGCAAATTTCTGCGATCCGTGACGGCTTTTCCGATGCCGTCGACCTTCAGAAACAAAGTTTTTATTCCCGAACCTGGTTGATATAATCGGAAAGTTGGTGTGGTGACAAGTTGTATGCAGTGTTGTCATATAGTAACTAAGTAACAATTATAATATAAAATCCACTGGATCAGAGTGATTAAAAATTAATTAGTGTGTGAACAAATTCGTTACAACTGTGATACATGCAAGATGTACTAATGTAAATTAATGTTATATTTTTCATCATGTGATATCTATATAGCCTCTGTTGTGTATTGTAAACATCTGTTTTGATCTCTTAAACATAAAAATAACTATATCGGAAGTGAAATGCAGTGATATCTATGTTAACGATGATTTCAACTGGTGTTACTATGAGTACCGAGGAATGGGATTCAGATGGGTCTCTCAGCTGGGAGGACTTTTTCGGTAAGTCTATTTATAGGTTCCTCCCTTTTTCGTTTACTTTCTTTTACACCCTTCTTCCTTCACCCATCCCAGCTTAGCAGTAGCAAGCAGTGGATCCTAAACTACGAACAGGCCTTGCTATTGTTTAGTTACAAGTTCAATTCAGAACATGAAAGTTCATCCATAAAATTTTCAACATTTATTATTATTATTAAGTAGATGGTGTTGTTCTTGAATTAAAATAAATCACAGATGTAATTAGAGGACTTTAGGATTGGAGCTTTTGCCACATATCCGTAGATTAGGTTATCAAAAATAATCGTGGCACTTGAAAGGCAGCACTACTTGTCTTTAGTTCAGAGTTTCTGATAAAACTTGTTTATACCTCATACCCTTCACAAAAACTTACTGACATACCTTAACTATTTTGTAGTCTTGTCACTAAAACAACAACAAACTCTTTTGTATAATTTCCCACATTATGCCATCCAGCCTAAGGAAGTGAATTGATAATAGAAGCGGGACAAAGCTGTAGAACCCAAGAAATGAAAATTATGTTGCTTACCACAAACTCAAATAGACCGGAATTGAACCATGGAACTTTAGCACCAGAAGTAAGCAGTCTACCACTACTACCGTGTCCCCTATTACCAAACAAACTTGTAACAACATCCCAAGTTAGTAAATTATAACAAAATTACTGGCTTAGTGGTGTTTCATAAGTAGCTTCGGAGGAAATTTAGGAAGATGCTCAGCAGTAAAAAAAACTTACTTTCTTATAGATGACTCGTGTTTGAACCTAGGTCGCACCAAGGTCTAGTTGCGATCCAATTCTTGTCAGTGACTTTTCTCGGGGTTATCATGTTCCCCGCTCACACTTTCTTGTACTGAAGTTAATTTACCTTCATTTGTTATCGTTTCTCATAGGCTAAAACAGGGCGCGTTTCTCGATTACTCTTGGTGACAAAAGACATAGGATATGTTTTTATCTAGCTTTTATTTTTTTATTGTTACATGAAATATATTGATTACATGGTAACAGGGGCGGATCCAGGACGGACTCCTGGGGGGCTGGTCGGTAGTAATACTGCTACTTAGAGCTACTTTTAAGAGCTCCAAACTTTTTATGGATGAGTTTATTTATATATAAAATAAGAAAATTTCCTCTTCTGGGGGGGACGATCGCCCCCCTGGATCCGCCCCTGCATGGTGACATTAGTTATAATTACAATAATTAATGAATTAAACTACTGTGTTTCTTACTAGATACAACTTGGATATTTCTTTAATATTTAGTGGAACAGTCTTTGACTTTATCAGAGCTTCGATTCATTTTGGCATACAATCAGTGCATGCTTGTACTATGTCCTGCATATGAAGGTGATTCCATACTTGAATTGCTTCTCCAATAGGTCAATTTTTGTCGTTTTCTTTCTTTTCTTTTCTTTTTCTTTTTTTTGCCACTTCTCTTTTCAGTAGTTCTCAAACATTTTCTGTGGGATTCATATCGGGAGAATTACGCGACCAGGGCAAGAGAGGGAAATTTTCATTATGTAGAAACTGTTTGCTCCATTCTAGATTAAATGGAACTGTTCCTCATTTAGGAACCATTCTTTTACTTGGGGCAGCAAGTTTCTTCTAAGCGTTTCTCTGTACTGTTTTTGCCTCATTGTTCCTTGAATAACGTACATACGCCCTGTATCTTTGCCACTAATGACAGATCAAATCATAACTTTTCCGGATATTTTACAGTACGCACAAGACAATCAGCCTGGGCAGCCTCTTACAAACTGAGTTTTATTACCCATTATTTCAAACTCGCACTCGTTACTAAAGCGAACATGTCTCCAAAAATTAAAATCTTTGTGAGCTTTGCCTAGAGAAAACGTTTGTGAATTATGGCAGCGGTTGATCTTGGCTTCTTAGCAGCGTGCCTTCAGGTTCATATCAGAGAACTACGCCTTACTGTTCTTTCAGAAGCTTGAACTATTTTTAAAATTCTGTTTCAGTTCCTTTGCACAAACAGATCTATTTCTGAGACAAATGTTCATCAAGCAGCGTCAAGATCTTCAGGTAAAAATTGTTTTGCGCCCGTATTTGGCCTTCCTTTGTGGTTCACACGATTCACTATAGTCAATTTTCTCCCTAATTCATCTCACAAATGCTTCAGACACATAAGATCTTTGAGAAATCTTTCAGTTCGAATGCATTTTAGTTTGTATTAAAGTTTTTATTTCAGCAATCTTTCTTTGTGTCAAGTTACTTCTTTTCCCTATAGTGATAAACGACATTGCTCTGCAAAATGTAGTGCAAAAACGATCCGCTTTTCGAAAACCGTCCTTCTCTCTACTCAGCTTGAATTTAACTGTAGGATGTTTATTCAACAACAATAACATTCGGAATTGTCGGCATCATTTTTAATAAGAGCACCCCACCCCCTCTTTTTTGATAATACAGTCGTCTTCCTTTACAACAATCAAAGTTCAGCCGCAAAGAACCCGTAAAACAATCTACATTTTGTGAAAGGAAAATGAATGTTAAAGTGTCCATTGTTTCAAATAAACAAATTAATTCGTACATTAGTTTGCATTCTTCTTCTTCTTCTTCTTATTATTATTATTATTATTATTATTATTAATAATAATAATAATAATAATAATAATAATAATAATAATAATAATAATAATAATAATAATAATAATAATAATAATAATAATGTAGGTCTATATGTTTTTATCATATTGGCTATGGTTCAAATAACGTACTGGGAACTTTTCAGGTAACTAATGGTTATTATTGCCTATTTTTCCTTTAAAAACCATCAATTTCGAAAAAAAAATGTCTAATAATATGGCCAGGAACTGTATTTATTATTTTGCAGTACATTTCTTTTTATTGTAGGTTAGTTTTTGAAAAGTACAATTGAACTCGGTTATATTAACATCGGTGTCTGCGACTCCTCGTCTATTCCTTGAATTGAAATTTAGCGTTCCTTTCAGCAGCGATTCTATATGAGACTTGGACCTACAGTTTAACATGGTAATCGAACTCGGGTCTTCCGCGCCAAATGTGCGTTCGTGAACCATAGCTACGATGGAGTTCACCTCGACTCTTGCGTCAAGTGTTCAATGGAATTAATTAATTCTTCTGATTAATTAATTAATTCTGATTCGGCTAAAGGAGGCTGATGACTTAGCTAAGTGAAAGATGTTCGAAGAATTGGTGGAATGAGATTGTGGGAGGAAACGGGAGTATCTGGATAAAATCCATAGACACGATGTTGACCACCACAAACTTATTTGGCTTGGGATCAAACCTAGGACCCCACTCACCAAAAGTAAATACTTAGCCACCGTGCCTCCCTCTTAAAAATTGAATTTCAAGATGTCTTAAGACAGGCTTTCCCAACCTATGCCACACTGCGGCCCCCTTTTACAATATATGTGAAGGACCCCTTACAATACGGTTAGTATTTATATTTCTTCGCCATGTTAGTATCTCTCTCTCTCTCTCTCTACACACACACACACACACACACACACACACACACACACACACACACACACACACACCCACATACATACACACACACACACACACACACACACACACACATAATATATATATATATATATATATATATATATATATATATATATATATATATATATATATATATATATATATATATATATGGGAGTGTTTTTGTTGGGGCCGAGTACTTTTACTAAGATGTTCAAATAAATGAATTCAGTACGTAAACGAAACTGATCCACAATAGACTATTCATCAGATGTAAGATAGTTTTTTTTTTTTTTTTTTTTTTTGACAGGGCTAGGACTAGGACGCATTCGGATCAATTTCGATATTTAAGCTGGGCTGTTGTGGCTCGATTTCGTATTCAGACTGAAGCCGGATAGAGCGCGATTAGCCTTTCCCGTCCAGGAGACAGGGGGCCGCGGGGCCCAGTGGTAGAGCGTTTATCTTTGGTGCATGGGTTCCTTAGTACAATCCCAGCTCGCGCCAAGTGAACTTTGTGGTGGACAAACACCCTCCGCATAGGTTTCCCCGGTATTCTCCCATTTCCTTTCACTTTTTTCATTCAACCATTTCATTCATTTCTCAGCATCACCGTCTCCTTTAGCCTGGTCGGCATAAGCGTGGGACGTAAAACTCAAAGATTATATAGTTGAGATGATGGGGAGGGGATGTTGAAACGGAAAATAATCACCAACCGCATAAAAATTGTATGGATTTTAAATCCAGGAAGTAACTGTGAATATTTTTACTTATAATAGAAATTTTTAATGTTATATCTATAAATAGACGCGTTGAGTAACAACAGAGCTGTAATGCGGGAATAGCTGAGTGGGTAAAGACAAAATGTTACTGATCATGTGGTCGGCGGTTCGAACCTACTCCTGAGAAGTGTTTTTTTATTATTATATTTTATTTATTTAACGTTATGTATGTATGTATTCATTTACCTATTTAGTTTTGTGGATACAGTATATTACTCACAGAAAGAGAGCATTGACGGGGAGTCGCGGACTCAAAGCGGCGTATCGCTAAAGGTGTAAACGTAATTTCGTTGGAGACCCATTAGCAGCAGCCACCGACGATCCGCCATTTCGTTGTTTGAGGTCCGCCAACTATCCGTCGCCGTTTTGGTGATGGGGTTCCTGTCAAAAATCTGATGGAATTGATTTTACAATGAATTGTAGATGGGAATGTTGTTTTGCTGTAGGCGAAACTTCTTCAATCTCTCTTGTCATAAGGTTCAGTAAAGACCAGAACTCAATTTGGCGCGTGACATCTGTAAATTCGTGATTTGATAGTGTAGTAGTGTAAACAAGATGCAAAAGTCAGAAATTCCATGTTTGCACACAAAATATTCAATTTTGTTTTATTGAATATATGCCTATTTCTAAATAATTCAATAAGAAATACATTATCTTAATTTTAGAAAGTATTTACAAAATTACACTAATCAACTAATCGTTATTTTCATGTGGTGCAGGAGCTTCAATCCCGATATTCTAACATCATAAACCTATTTTTAGTTACTTGAAAATACCTCGAAACAGTTTTTAGTTTATTTAATAACATTCCGAAGATACTGCTTGAAATCTTTCTCCAAATTTGATGTTCTTATTGTTTTTAAGTTTTTGCTGTAATAATAATAATAATAATAATAATAATAATAATAACAACAAAGCGATGGGCATCATACATGATAGGATTTACGTTACGGAGAATGCAAGAAGCCATGTTTGTTTCCGTAGTGCAGACCAAATCATGTTCTGCAATACTGTTTTCTTCAGCTCTGCAATCATGTATGTTCTGTTAGATGGTACTACATATCAGGGTTCGAATTAAGCTTTTTTACGAGGGGGTAGACTTTTCGTGATATACAAGTTTATCTGATCCTTTTGTTTACACATTGATGTAAGATACACAGTATTTACGTATGTTGTATATGAAATCGGAGAAATATTTTCTTGCAAAGAAATTCTTCTTTGATGAGCCGGGGAAATTACTTGACGAGAGAAGGGGGGGGTAATTTCTCTCATATCCCAGTTAATTCGAACGCTGCTGTATATTCGAGCTGCAAGCACATGTGCGTTATAATTCTTGGATCCCGACAAGGCACTGCGCTTCGGAATCGCACGGTTTAAGGTAAACTACAGTACTTATCCTATAAGGGTATGTTAAGCTTCTATTGAACAAGAGTTCTCTCTTTCTCATATACAACATGTATTTCCATTCTCCCTATCACTTCCTTCTGAGTGTTCACAGCGAACAGTATTATTGTCAGGGGCGTGGTGGCTCAGTGGTAGAGCGCTCACCTCCGGTGCTTGGGGTCCCTGGTTCGATCCCAGCTCGCGCCGTGTGGACTTTGTGGTGGACAAACACCGTGCTCATGGGTTTTCTCGGGGTTCTCCCACTTTCTTCATTCCACTGTTTAATTCATTTCTCATAATCACCGTCTCCTTTAGCCTAACCGGCATAATCGTGGGACGTAAAACTAAAGATTTCATTTTCTAAAGTATTATTGTTAGTTCCTCTTCTTCCGCAAGTAGCTACGATGGCGATTCATTTAGTAACACATCATACCCGTAGACATCAGAAAACTTTAAGGAGAGCAATCTCCGTAGTCCTCACTCATAATTAATTTATTTTTTGGAATATGGAAAACTCACAAAAAAGACAAAATGTAGTTACGTCAGATACATAACTTAAGAACTAACTTCATTAATCAAACCAAATGCCATGTGAAAGTATGGGAGTGGTTAATGTCATGTGGTAAATAGGAAAAAGAGAGATAAACAAGCATTTTAATGAAACCTGACTTGGCCAAGTTTGGGCACTTCCGGAAGGGATAGCGTGTTAAACAAGTTTACAAGGTATATATTGTATTTAGAAATAATGTGCAAAACTTAAGTACAAGCAAATTAGCGCACCTTCAATGGTAATCAATAGGTAGAATGAGTTACTTTTATAACATTTATGCTGTGTATGTGCCACTTTGAAAGTTGGCTTCCTTGCTGGGAACATTTTATACTTCGAAATATGACATAGGTTCGTTGGTATATCTTTGATAATATATCGTAGCTATTCCCTTTGGTCATGATGAGTCTAGACTCGCAAACATATGTAATATATATAGGGAAAATTACTCCCGATTATTTATTTTATTTTATTTTTTAATTGAAAAATTAATATAAGACAAGAATATTTCTAATATCTGTATTTCAAATTCGAAGCTTTCATAAACCATTTGCTTGTAATTTTGTTGGTAGTTGATTGTGATTTATTTGTTTGGCTTATTGTGGAAGTTATCATCTTTTTCAGCATCGAGGTTTGTGACAGTCTTTTATTATAGTCCCAAACACGTAAGTGCAGTTTGTGACGTCATGATTTCCGAGTATTGAAATTTCTGTAGTATGTAATGCATATGAACTTGGAAAGTCTCGAAAACAAAGGCTGGTTTATTTAATAGGAAAATTATTCCCAAACTGATACTGTTATTGTGTGGATCTACAGTTAAACGTGAGATCCTTACCACTTGAGCTTCCGCCGGAAATCGAACTTGGGTCTTCCACGCCAAAGGCGCATACGCTATCCATATAGCCATGAGGGAGCTCTTAAGTGTGAGTCCGAGAGGAGACAAGAGCTTTAAGAACACAATAATAAGTTCTTAAATTATTGCATTTCTAGTTATATGTGAATCTAGGTCTTCGCAGCTTATTTCAATTTTCAGTTTAATTTGTGTGATGAACGGAGATTCAGAGGAAGTCTTTCCCTATTTAAAGTAGAATGTGGTATTTACTTCATATGCTATTTGCTGGGGAAAATGCGAAAATAACTTTTCCCGAGTGAATTTGGGCTGAATAATTGAGTACCTTTCGTTGGCTGTGAGGTCAGGGAGTTAATTTTAGGCTAGAACTTTGTATTATTATTATTATTATTATTTGATAGGACTATTATTGCTATACATTTACTCATCTTCAGATAATAAATCGTCCTTCAGTCTCATCTTTTTAAGGCGATTTCATAAATTGAAGTGGCGTTGCGAGGGCGGGGTCCCAACAGTATTATTTATTTAAATTAATGATGTTGAAAATGTGCGAGGAGAGATCGAAAAGTAGCACACATTGTCTCTTCCGAAACTTTTATAGATATGCAAACCAAAACATATTCACAATGAAAATACACAATCCAGATTTGTATCCGTGACTGTACCTTTCAAAAAATCGTGTCCCTTGTATTCATAACGCACCTTGTGGTCCAAAGATGGTGTTTTACCTTTTGCTTGTCTGTCAGGTCCTGGATACCCATTCCATTGACTTTGCGAAAGTCCCAATTTGTCATGTACAATATTGTATGCTGGACTGTATTATGAAATGGTGATCTTTGAAATGGCGCAGAACTTTGAGTATTGACTTATCATGTTGAGCAAGAGAGATACTTGATTAAGGTGAGAATTCTGGTCTAGAAACTCAATGATTGTGTTGAGAGCCGATGCACTGACCGCATATCACCTAATTTATACAGTATCATCTGGCTGGCCATAGCCATTCATGAGCTGTTGTTCCAGAAAGGTAAATTCTACTATAATAAGTAGAGAATATTTATATGTATTCTTCTCACGAGAGATATTTGCAACTTTCCATATTAAGTAGGTAGATGTTTTGTTGTGAGGAATAAAGACAATCCACTTCCGTTGTAAATAGGCGTTTCTCTTTGATGATATTTAATTTTCAAGTGACAAGGCAAAGGACATTTTCATAAAGTATGCTTATTTCGTGTCGGCCTTGACAATTACTGGCTGCTCGTTTTTACTGACTGCTTCTAAACTGAGAGGAGAGAAGTGATAAACACAGCGGCACAGAAAAGGCAAACTAAAGGAAGGAAAGAAGGGAAACGAATAAACATAGTAGACAACAACTGCCAAAGAACCAAGGCACGCGTCTTCTTCAGTCGACCTTGTCTCTAGATGGGAGGAGGACTATCCAGATGCTGCGGTTTCCGTCAAAAGTTCATGGAGAACAAGAAGGTGTTTCTGTCGAGTAGAAATTCCGTTTAAGGATAGCATAAAGATGGTTTATTAATCAAATGTCGATAAATGTAAACATTTATTTTTCTTAAGGCTTTAACTTATTTGATTATCTACCTATAACATCCAGTTTTCATTAATGGATGATGATAATTCAGTAGACTCAAATAGGCTATATGATAATGGTAGTTCTTCAAAGATCAAATGAAATATATACAGAAATAGATTACTCAGTTGCGCCCATCATTCAGAATCGGACGTAGGGGTATCTACGAGACAAGATGAGACAGCATTTTCGTTACGAGATACGAAAGGAGACAATTCTTTCAATAGAAAGAGAGAGATCTTCACTTTCCAGGTAAGACATTACTTTCACGACACGTTTTCGAGGCGAGACATCCTCAATTCTTGTTTCATAGACAACGTTATTTGAATGGTCAAATGAATGAATAAGGTTACACAAGCCAGAATACCATAATATATACATATAAGGAAGCCTATGGAAGAAAGACTTTCGGCTAGACCAAAAATAAAAATTGAGTATAAAGTAAGATCCTAGGAGGATGGTTAACAGCAATTCAGACTAGATTGGTGTAGCACAGCATGTGATTTAGTGGCGAGGTTTTGTTTTCTGCGTCCAATAAGGTTTGGTTTCCTTAAGCCATTGAATGAAATGTCCCGTCTCGTCTCATCGGTAACCCTAACACTTAACTGATTTCCGCAAGTGTTAAAACAGGATATCGAAACAGACAAATCAGTTTTGAAACTTCCTTCAGGTTCTCATAAGCAAAGGGACTTAAGATTAAAAAAAAAAAAAAAAAGTATTATCTTCAACAAACCGGTCGTTCCTTTGAGGCAGTAAGAGATACGGATAAGTGATTATACAGGGTGGCCCAAAAGTAGGTATAAAACCCTGCGTTGATTAAGTGTGACGGTTTATTAAGATAATAAGGTTATATGCCTCCGTCTATTCCGACGTTAGCGTATAAGTGAAAGGAAATTAAAATCAAATAATAAACTATCCTAAGTTAAACTTGTATGGGTAACAATAAGTAAATTATATAAAATGCGGTAAGTCGATCAGTACCAGACTGTATACCTACCTTTGGGCCACCCTGTAGTTCATTGAGTGGATGTAATGATTTTCTGCAGAAAGATGTCTTTTAAACCTTTGGATATATGTTCAATGTGACAGATATGTTTTATACATTCTGACACCCACATTTCACTTGAAGTTTACTCTTAGTTTCTGTTTTTACTATATATATCACATTATGGGAAAATTGGTGAATAATTACCAAACATGTTACTGAAATTCAAATTACTCTATAAACGCCAGCTGTGTTCAATACTTACTTACAGACTCCGCTCTCTCCCTCTCTCTCGCAAATACACGTAAAATCCCAACACTTTTACAACTGTAATGTTAACTCCGGGAGAATACATTCAAATATTATTGAACTCCAGGCCATAAAGTTTTAGCATCAAGAAGGAATGACTCCACTGCCTCAACATTTGCTAAATATTGTATTCGAACATGGGGGAATAATGACGTGATTACCAGCATAGTTGCGTTGGACATTGTATGCGCTGGCCAAGCCTCTGGTAACAGTAACCAAGGGAAAGACAGAAACTGGCGTTACGTAGTGAAAGTGTATTTGCTCTAAGTTAGTAGGTCCCAATGGTTGAAATATGCCATATCGATGAATGGTGCCAAGATTACAAATTCTAAATTTTTACATCAATGATCTTAGACTATAAATCCTAAGACTCAGTGTGAGATTGTTAATGTATATAAATGGCTTACAATAATTACCTATCAGATTTCAATAAAAATAACTTTCCACCAATAACTTTAGAATATATCGTGAATTCATTCATATGATCATAGGATTTTATAAAGTATCTCATCTTAGATGCGGTCCAAATCCCCAAAATTTAAATTTTGATGTTTTATGCATGCAAGGAATCAACGTAAATCATCCGAATTAACCAAATCATAGAGAACAATTACCAATTATTATTTTTTGACAATTCCTAAATTTAAGGGTGTACCAATGTACCACTCCCTAAACTTAAGAACATCTCAAGGTACCTATTTCCAGTGAACCAAAGGAGACCATGTATCCGCTCATATAATCACATATTCCAATAAAACCATATGATAAATTAGGTCACAAACTTCCTAAAGTTTCAATTTTTGGCCATTTTTACCTATGGAAGGAAACAAAATGAATAATCCAAATTTACAGAACTATATACGTTAGTCCTATAGACCATTTACCAATTTTAAGTTTTGACAATTTCTAAAATTTAAAAGGCGTCTAATATACACCTAACGTGGGTTTCTGTCACCACGGCATGGCGCGTCCTCAGGTTGCGGATTGAGAAGAAGGCCTCTAGATATAGAGGTTAGCTACGAATATACTGAATAAGCAATCGCGGACAGACGACTAGGAGTGGTCCTCCAGCTTGGGGGTTTGGGTACGGCTAATCACCTCATCCTGTAAAAAAAAAAAAAAAAAAAAAAGAACTGATAATTTGGCACGACCTCAGCAAAAGAAAATGGACTTGAGATTTGGAACATGGAATATTAGAAGTCTTTATAGGGCAGGGGCGTTAAAATCCGTAACGAGTGAGTTAGAGACATACAGGATGGATTTAGTAGGAGTTCAGGAAGTTAGGTGGGAAGGAAATGGATCTGTGAAATCCGGAAATTTTACGTTCTTTTACGGGAAGGAAATAAAAACCACCAATTAGGAACAGGGTTTTTCGTTCACAAACGAATATTACCAGCAATTAAGCGGGTTGAATTTGTTACTGACAGACTTTCTTTTATTACTCTTAAGGGTCAGTAGTGTGATATTATTGTTTTAAATGTACATGCCCCAACAGAAGATAGGGATGACGAAATAAAAGACAGTTTTTACGAAGAAGTGGAACGGCTATTTGACCAACTCCCGCGATACCATATGAAAAGTCTATAAGGGGATTTCAGTGCGAAGGTAGGACAAGAGGATATTTTCAAACCGATTATAGGGAACGAAAGTCTGCATAAGGAAAATAATGACAACGGAAAGTAGTGTAGCTAAATATCAATAGACTCATGTAAAGTTGACGTAACAACTCCGGAAACAATATCATTTCTATCGATTGTATTGTATAAAGGTAACCAACCAAGTTCTGTCGCTTTTTATGGAGGTCTTTGCTCAATTGGCCCTCACACTGTGAGTTGAATGCGAATGGAGATAAGGCGAAGGTCAGTTGTTAGTGTGGGTACTACCTGGTTGTGGTAGTTCAGTTACACCATGAACTTGCGTAAAAACAAAGTGAAGCGTCATAAGGGCATGTATGCTGTACGAGTTCAGATTGGGGTCAAACGCCGCTGCAGCGGCGCGGACGATATGCCAGGCCTTTGGTGAGTGCGTCGTAACTACGCGGACAGTGCAGCGGTAGATTAACAAGTTTAAGGACTGTGATGAAACAGTCGAAGACACACCACGTGCCGGAAGACCAACGTATGTGCAAAATGAGGATCTTCAGGCAGCAATTGGGGCGAACAGTGACCAGACATGTGAGGAACTGGAATTACAGTTCAGTGTGAGTGGTGAAACCATTCGGCAGCACCTCGAACTTGGGAAGCACTACAAGTTGGATCGATGGGTCCCACATGATTTGACTCCGGACCAGAAGGCAACGCGAGCAGACACCTGTGTTTCTTTGCTGTCTCATCTGAGGGGGGAGCTATTTGTGAACAGGATGTTGACATGTGATGAGAAGTGGGTCCTGTAGGAAGCTCCACAGCGCCGTCATCATTGGCCTACATCCCATGAACCGGTTCCAGAACAGCCCAAACCAGCACTGCACCAGAAAAGGGTCCTCCTGTCTGTTTGGTGGACTGCTCGCGGTATCGTGCATCGGAAACCGCTACCAGCTAATCAGAGCATAATTGCAACTGTGTATTGTCAGCAGTTGAGCCGTGTTCAAGGAAAACTCAAAACTCTGGAGCCAATGCTTCTGAAAAGCAAGGGATCCTCCTGTTACAGAACAATGCTAAGCCCCACGTGGCTAGGATGACCCGGGACACAATTCTACGCCTTGGATGGGAAGCATTATTGCATCCGCCATACTCCCTGGACATTGCACCGTCCGATTATCATCTGTTTCATTCTTTAGGCAATCACCTTAGAGGAGGCCAGTTCAGATCTCTAGTAGAGGCGCAAAATGCACTTGATACCTTCTTCGCTTCACAGCCCACCAAATTCTACCGCCTTCCAGAACGTTGACAGAAGGTCGTCGATGCTGATGGGGACTATTTTTTATCTTCCAGGTACGCCTTAGGTGATATATCGATGTTCGAAGATGCTGGGTGAAAAAGCGACAGAAGTTTCTTCGTTGCCTTTATAGATATGTATATGCAGGCTTGACATATTAAATAAGTTACTTATGCTTATATAAAAAGCATGCAAAACGTATGCTCTTTGTGCTATACAGTATTTTGTGTTCTGTAGACTTCTTTTCGATCTTATCTAACCTTTGTTTCGAATTTTGAAAGCGACCTGCATGCACTGTCTATAGACTGGGCTTGAAAATAAGAGCTGTAAAGGTCTAAAATCCACTTTAGATATCATAAAATAAATAAATTTCCTTTTTTCATCTCTTATCTGACAGGCTATGAGATAAGGTACCTTTGATTAAAAAACAAAAAGTTCCAGCGGGAGAAAATATCTTGTTTGAGTAAAAGTGTGAATTTAACAGATCAAAGTGAATCATGAAACGAATCTGGGTTTTTGATTATTTTTTTTCAGGATAAACAGCGTATAAAAAGGACTAATTCATAGTTTATCATACATTACTATACCTAGATATTATCTTTCTTGTGCATTTTTTTCTACCTATCAATGCTATACGTATGAAGACATAGAGCATTATATAAGTTCTCGTAGTTAGGTCCTTATAAAATGTCAACAGTCAATAGCATTATTTTAAGGATTCCCTTGAGATCACCGAATGTCAGGGCTGCTTCAATACATCACTGAAGAAAGTAAGTTAGCTTTAACAGTACGGCGATGTACTGACCACACATACTTCAATTTCAAAAATCGCTATCTGTTTGACTTAAGCTCTTTAATATAATACAATATAATATGAGAGCTGTACGCAATTATGTCGAGAACCGTTGGCCATATTTTGATGCGGCTTTCACTAATCAAATAAGCAATTTTCCATGAAGGTTTATACGTATAAAATATTCGGAAAAAATAATTATTTTTTAAAAAATAATTCCTACAATGCCTAATGAGAAAAAAAATTCTAAATATGCTGCAACCACAAATATGATAAAGTATGACTGGTTGCATAGAACGAAGGGGTAAGAACCTTGTTAGACAGCTATCTCCAAATGATTTAACGCTTGTGATGGAAGTTTAGATTTTGCCGATATTATGAATGTTTCCCTTTTAATGTCTTGTTTAACTTTTACCAGAATATGATGTAGTTTTTCTGTGATTGGTCACCTACTGCAAAGACACAGAACTTTCCAGAAAAAAAACGACTGTTTTACTGATTTTTATGTCTAAGATTCCTGTTTGAAGTGCTGAAATATCCACACGCTACTAACCTTAACGGTGTCATGATGGCTCGTTGATAGAGCTCTTACATTTGGTATCAAAAGTAGGTGGTTTTATCCCAGGACATGAGAGTTTGTGACAACATTGAGAAAGAGAGGAGAGAGAAAGAGATTCATATATATATATATGGATAAAGACAGATACATTCAGATGTGCAAGGTTAGAATTGGTAAAACAAATCGGATAGCATTCATATTCTGAGGAAAATTGTGATTTTGTGAAGCATTAGAATCAAATTTCTCAGACGAACCTGGAAGCATCACACCCACAGTTCTCGAATTAAGGTGAACACTTTTTGAGGCATCAGATTACCAAGTGAGAGAAAGATATATTATATATTCTACTAAAATAGCTTTAACTACTTTGTTTTACAATTTGAAAAATGAAGAATTAAAAAATAATAGCTTTCAGAGACTGGTTTCGAACCAAGAACGACAGGGTCATGAAGCAAAACCGTTAACCACTCACCCACAAAGAATACTGTTTGACAAACCATGTTCTTCTGGTATATCTCAAAAATGCCAACGCTTTTGAGACGTGGAAATGGGAAATATACTCTTATTTCTATTGGGAGTGGTTATTTAGTACGTGTAAATACACAAACAGACATTGCAGTGTGTGGAAAAAAAAATGTTTATGCTGAATGGTAAGCGAGATAAGTCTGAACTACTCCAAGATAGTAAAAATACGAAATCTGATCAAAGGTTTTTTAGAAAAGTCTAAAGCTAAAATTGTTTTATACGGAAAATCTTATTTGCACGTCAGTCTCGATCTTCTAACAAGCTCTTCTCGCTGGTCTGGTGGCTAGGAAGTACGTCTTTGAAGCACGTGATCCATGTTCGATTCCAGGTAGGAGGGTACAAAAATTTATTTTGACAATCATTCACTTTAATTAAACATATATTTTGTTCATCATTTTGGGGAATAATCGTGGAATTTCTCGAAATTTTACATGTATTCGACTGAGAACGTTTGATTCTTATGCTTCACAAAATCAATTTTCCTCAGAATATGAATGCTGTCTGGTCATTCGTTTCTTCAATTCTAACATTGCATGTGTGAATGTCCGTGAATGTCCCTCTCCGTCCCCACATTTTAATCTTTCCCCTACCCTCTCTCAATGACATCCGCCAAGAACACGCTGCCTGTGATCAAATCTTTGGCGTTCTACCAATGAGTAATCGTGATTCCCTATAGGTTTGTTATTAGTACGCTGCGGATAATTAGACGCTTCAAACAGGAAACAAAGACACAAAAATTAGTAAAACATAAACTAAAAATGGACATGTAAAATAGCCAAAATAGATGTAAGATACATAAAAAAAAAAAAATCTCAAGAATTATAATATGTGAGCATTTGCCTGTAGTTACTGAGGAAAAGAAGAAATATCATTGAAGAACACTCATTTCTTTCAGTAATTTGTAATAAATAAGTCCAGGTAAATTTCTCGCTCAATGGAAAGAGTACGTATGTATACTACGTTACAGCAGCAATGACTTAACGAAGGCTGCTTTAGACAATTTGCACCTTTAACGAAATAAAATTGTAAAATGTAGCACAGTTTTGCGGAAAGTTCACTTATCCTCACAGCGCAATACGTTACACTTGATTCAAAGAATTCCAAACCTTTTTCACATCTACTAGCCCCAACTATCATCTGTCAAATGATGTTAAGCCAGACCCGTTGCTGCGACTAATATACCTTGCGGTTCGGAACGCTATCTCATGCGCAAATCGCTAACTGAATTTTAGACTACATGATACTTTGTTGCAGTTTTCATTAACTTAATAAGCTATTCTCAGCGAAGAGTGTTACCTATAATAAAAGAAATAGTTTTTCAATAATTTGATAATTAATCGTTACACATTTCTTCACGCCTGTTTCGTAGAGAGGACCTTTTTATAGGGATTTACTATCCTACCTTTAGTCTAGGTATCTAACTAAACTACTGGATAACGGAAAAATGGAAAACTTACGAAACTCAAAAGAAAAAAATTAAAAAATGCACTACAAATAGAAAATAAAAACTTTTTTTTTTTTTTAATAATGAAATCTAAGTTTTACGTCCCATGGTCATGCCAGCTAGGCTAAAGGAGACAGTGATGATGAGAAATGGAGGAAATACTGGAATGAAGAAAGTGAGAGGAAACGGTAGAAGCCCGAGAAAATCCACGCACACGGTGTTTGTCTGCCACAAAGTTTGCTGGGCGCTACCTGGGATCGAACCAAGGACCCCATGCACCAATGGTGAACGCTCTACCACTGAGCGATCGCGGCCCGTCTAAAAGCTTTTTTTTAAAAAAACGATTTCTTATAAAGAAAAATCACTACAAAGTAAAAAATAAAACATTTTGAAAAAATATGAACCGACTTAAAAAAAAAGACATTAAAATGTAGAAATAATAAAAGCGCTAAAACAGACAATAATAATAATAGTAATATGCGTTTAAAAGCACAGATTTATTATTATTATTATTATTATTATTATTATTATTATTATTATTATTATTATTATTATATGAAATCATGTCAAGCCGAATATATACCGTCGAATAGGCATTAATTTTTTGGGCTTGGCACGACAAATTTTTTTTATTGATAATGGTAATAAAGTATTCTGTGCTTTTTAAACAATTTATTATTTTGTTTTAAACAATTTAAACAATTCATTTTAAACAGTTTATTATTGTTGTCTGTTTTTTACTGTATTTATTATTGCCCCTCCACAGGAATGTCACATATACCCGTAGGTATACACAACACACAAAGTGAGTCTTACACAGATGACAGGATATTTTGAAATTGATCTTTTCATTTGATGACATCTTATATACTGTTAAAGACTCCTAGCCTTATAATAGTTTAGGGGGGAAACAAAAGCATTGTAGCCTTTGTTGTAACTATTCACATTGACCTTAATTTTGTGCATGTTTATGGTAATGCCCTTATGCGAACATTGAATATCTCGTATAAATTGAGTAAAATTATTCAATCTTTAGTCCCATTCTTTTCTAAAACCTATCAAGGGTAACGTTCGCAAAAGGGGAGAGGGGAAGAATAATATATGCTATTTAAAGATGTGGGTGAACTTCAACTTAAATTTATGTTAAAACTTGAACATATATATGTTGTAACATACGTCTTTGAAAGTAGCTCTTCAATTAAAAATAATTATAATAAGAATAATGTGATCTTGATTGCTTGGGATTCAGAAAATACATGTCTCTGAAAACCCGAACAGGATCCATTGGAGCTAAATTGAGTTGTCTGTCTAGAAATTAGAGCTGTTCTTGTGTGTAATTCTTAGAAGCTATTAACGCGTCTCATGTGAACTAATCAACTGACGTTTGTGTGAGAAAGAGAGGTGTTTGTTTCTGTCCTATGCATCCGAGTGCGTGAACATGAGAGGGGAGAGTAGACTATTGGAACACATGCTTCCAATCATACGGGTTCTGTTTAACTAACTCATTGCCATTCTTCGCTTAGACGACAGGAAATTACGTGCACACACCATGAAAAGAAGCAGAGGGGGTTTCCAATGAATGAATATCTTGAACGAGCTACTAAATTAATTTTGTGTACCTAGTTTATTATTGTGGGAGTAAGAATTGGGGGATTTTGTTGCATGTGAAAAGAATATTAATTTCTATGTTTTCTTATCTCCCATGGCCAGGTCTGTGCAATGTAACAGTCAATATAAATAATGATGATCTCCTCCCGTTTCACTATATTTCTTCTTTTCGATTAATATGCACGTTTTCTATTCAAAGTAGAAAGAACTGATCGTCCTCGATTTTATATAAACATCTAGAACTATGTTTATTTATCTTCATTTTCTAGTATTTTGATTTTTTTTTTCAGGTACTGAATTTTAACGAAGGTAATTCCTATTTTGTTCCTGTAAATATTGTTGTCCTTCATTTAACTCTCCTCGCTACGAGGTATCGGGTTTGATTCCCATTGGAGAGTATTGATCGCACAATAGTAGTTCAGGTCCCGCTTAATATATAGGTCTTGTACTATATCCTCGCTGCTGACAAAGGATATACATATAAATCGATTAAACAATCAACGTTCTTCATCTCTCATTATATAACTACAGATAGGTATCAACACAATGGGAACACTATATACTGGAATAGGTCATATTTCTGAGTAATGCTAAACATTCATGCATTTCGAATGTCGCGTGTTAGTGCTATGTTGTTGCGGTGCGGTGCGGTGCAGAACAGATTTGTGTATGCAACAATCCATATGATTATGCTTCAAAATGTGACAACTCTCAGAGACGAGGCAAATTATGGGTGCGCGGTTAATTAGATCAATTGTATCCAACCTTTTCAGTGTGTTAGGTGTGTCAAAAGCAGCAAAATCCAGTGATGACGGCATACAGAACTCGTAGCAAGACATCACCAGAGAAGAGAAATTATGGACTCTAGCTGAGAAGGATTACCGAGCATTGAAGAGGGTTTCAACAAAGACCTGTAGAGCTAATGTGGCACAGCTGATTGCAGAACATAATCGGCATCTGGATCGAGCTATTTCTACAATCATAGTCCGACGGGAGCTACATTACCTCAACATCCACGGTCGAGTTACGAGTTGGAAACTTGATCATCGCTACGAACGCTTTAGTATCAAAATGATGATGCTGAGAGCATAAAACATGGACCACTCATTCTAACAACAAACCTACTTTATGTACGGCGGACGTCCAAAGATTATATGCTTTGTGCGTCCTTACTATGATTACAATAGCGGCGGTTCTGCTGTTCTAGTTTATATTTTCATGGTATTTCGTTGATCCTGTTACCCTCAAAACACAAATTACTACTGGGTTTTACATGGACATTTTAGGAGACGCAGGTGTATCCTATGATACAGATATTCCCCAAGAATGACATAATTTTCAAGGTTATAATGCTCTAATACATAACCAAATCTGTTCAGGAGTGTTTTGGAACATCGATGAACTTCAACATATCCCCTGGCCCTCTCAGCCCGTCTACTTGTACACCATTAAATATCTATGATAAGTTTTAGACCAGCGAGTCGGGAATATATTTCTTAGGAAACGGCTTCTATAAGCATCTTTATGTGTATAACGTTGTGACTTTGTGTGCTGACAGTGAGAAATGGTGAACTAAAACCTAATGATAGCCGTTTCGCGATTACGCTCAAGATACTATAGCGTGCTTTAAAGAAATTCTTTTTCGGACACCTTATATAAGATATAAACATATTTCGTTAATGAATTTTAAATTTTTCTTTATAAAGGAAGTGTTCTCTATCTTTCAGTGTGCATTCTCAAATCTTTTGTTGTTTTTATTAAACTTCAATTTATGATTGATATGAGGATGGGGTTGAGATTTATGTTGGATTGACTCCAGTTTTGCTCGGATAGGTGTGAATAAAAATAATACAAGTTATGTCCGTTCTTAGGTGGTAAATATTGTAACAGAAATATGGAGAAAGTTGGGCAAAGCAGAAATTTACATGAAACCCATGAAACCTCGAGAGAAGCAAGAAAATAATGGGCAAAGTTATGACGAAATAAACTTGCGATGTGAATGATAGTTGTCTGTGTAGTGTGACATTATGCAAAACTGTGGTAGTCAGTAACGTGAAAAAATGTTGACATTACGCCCCTTTACTGCGACATTTTATCTGCGTTGGTCACATGTGACTTCTATAGTAAGTTTTCCCCCCTAGAATTTATCCGTCTTCCTAGTATGTCTTATATTACAGAATACATAAATGTTAATTCTGTGATTCCATTAAGAGAGGCCAACTCTTATGTGGCTGGAAGAAAGACGTAGCTACCGAGATATTCATGTCTCTCTCTGTTACTATGCTTCATTCTGGAATTCTAAATGGACCCCATGATGGAAAAAAAAAAGCTGGAGGGGATGAACATGGACATTTCCTTATTTCATCTCCTCTTGTAAATAAGTTACTGAGCGAGAGTATTGTTTCAGGAACTCTGCTACCCAAGGGAGATTCGTTTCATTGGTCACTTTAGGGTTCCTTGAGGCATAGCTTCGTCTCTCTTACCCCATTTCGTCTCGTATATATACACAGAAAAGACGTTAGAAGCAAAAACGAATGAAGTAGGGTTTCCCAGCTAGTATGTCCTCTTATATGATATCTTTCCTACCGTCATGCTTCCTCATATACGAACAGCAAGATTCTGCTACAACTACTAGAACTACTACGTTTGATTTTGGTGGAGCTGCAGTTGATCGATACGAGTTTCCTCACTTGGCCTCTCGTGAAAATCACTGACAGCTATAAACGGAGAGGGAGCCAACAACGATTTACTTTGTCGTCGTTCGTCGTGCCTGCTGTTATTTTTCTTCTAACCCTACATTTTTTTTCTCTCTCTGCTACACATCCAGAAATTAGTGCAGACTTGATCCCAAAAATGGGAAGTTGGCTTCATGCCACTGTGTAGAGTATTGAGAAACATTCATAAAACTTGGGAAACATAGTCTTCTTTCCTTTTCCTCTGACCAAAGTGACACGAATTGCTTTCCGTTTTAATCACAAATTTCTTTTCGGATTAATAAAGCTTTTCTATTTGTAGTATTCTACAGAGACGTTCCTAAGTCTTTGCATATACTTCTTCGACGATATGGTATCTAGAAAAGTAATCAACTTTTCTTATTAGAATACATTATTGCAAGCTCCACAAATTTTAAACATTATTTGTACGGTACTTTAGAAGATATACACACTGTGTGAAATTCCTTGATTTATTCTACGAAAATATTTTTAGTTGGGTGATGTGTGGTCAACACATCAGCTTCCATCCCCGTGATTTGTGATTTCTCGGGGTTTGTTCTCCAATTCCTTTATAATGTTCAGTCAACACCAAAAATTCTGTGTTCTTACCGAAATCGAACCCAGGTCTACACGCAGTAAGCATTAGGTTACACAAGCACTGCTCTTATCGTTCGTCATTTATTACGTCCTAAGGCGGTGAATAAATTACTCCGTAGTGAGAAATACTCCTTCAAAGTCTTATTTCATTATACAGAAGACTTCCTGTTAACCAGCGATCACGGGACCGGCCCTGGTCGGATAACGAAAACGTCGGTTAAAACGGAAATAATCTCGTAGACCTTAAATTGTATAGCGTCTCCATAGTAGTTTTTAGAAAACACTTACAGTGTTACAGTTCACTAATTTTATTTCCAAAATAAAAAGTTTTGGCTATAACCTGCTCCAGCAACACTCAATTGAAAGGAATACTGAGTATTGAATAAAGTAAAATAAACTTTTACACAAACCACACGATTATTTACAGTGCATGTGTGGAGATTGAGGAAAAACACGAAACTAAAATAATGCGACTGGGACTATAATACTAAATGAAGTACAGTACTTTTTCAATTATTGTTGTATGTATGTTTATTATTATTGTGGAGTACCGAGCGCGTCTTGTAACAAAAATTACTCATTTCTTGAAAGATAGGCAGTTAAGCCGACGGGCAGTCAAAGAGAGTCCATTCCTACTTGCAAAGCACTAAACTGCTACAAAACTTCTTTTTTTCGTTAAATTGAAAATTGAAAAAATGAAAAATAGGATGAATCTTCATCAACCTCTCAGGAAGAAGAGTGCATGAGGGTGAGGGAATTTGGTTTGGATCCCACATTCTAGGAGCATGTGAAACCGGCTGATAAACTCCGAATCAGCAAATAAAACAGAAAACGTGAGTACATACGCATATTTGCTACTTTCTTGAATAGTAAGTAGTGCAAAATATACATGTTTCAATATTTCAGGCAGGGTTGGCTGGTTAAAAAAAAAAATGTTCGTAAAAGTGTGTGTTCGTAAAATCTTGATGAACACATATTTGTGGGTTATCACGTGTCACTCCCGCATATTATTCGTATTATATTTAGACCTAAATTCCCCATTCATTACTCAGAGATTATACTACAAAAGCAACTTTTTTTTAAAAATAAGTTTATGAAGTTTCTTTTGTGATTTTTTTTATAGTTTATTACTGTTATGCAATTGCAATCAAAGAAAAATTCTAAATATTGTTTCGTTTTAATAATGTTTACTATTGATAAAATACATCGAAATACCGTACTTTTGGGGGGTCATACAAACCCCACGAAAGGCATTTACTGAAATCAGAGGTATCTTTGGTATCTATTTATATATAAATGTGTTAGAGCCAAAGTGGACTCAAATAATTCTTATCTTGATTCACTTTTCTTACTGATATGCAAATTAAGCAGGGTGGGAAAAAATCATGATTTTTTTCAAAAAAATCATTTTTGTTGATTTTTTTGATTTAAATCGATTTTTTTGATTTAAATCAAATCTTTTTCTTCGTATAATACAAGTCGCGAACTGAAGAAAAAACATTAGGAATTAGTATTAAATGTTAATTATGTCATTTACGGGAAAGTATTGGGTTTAAATTTTGAATTAATTCCCAATCATTAACCTATTTCAATCCCAAAAAATGTTTGTTAAGCATTAAGGAAAAAGTACAGCAATGTATATCAACATGACACTTTTCTTTTCACGAAAGTTACTGCTATTTGGCAGGGGCATATTTTTAAACAATTGGAACTAGCTAGCGACACGAAATCCATATATAGTACATAAATTTCGCCTAAAATTAACGAACTCACTCTATGACCTATGGAACCCGGAGGTTCAGTGCCATGTTCACAAAAGCTCTCCACTGACTTCTATCCTTAGTCAACTGGATCCAGTTTTTGCTTTGTATTCCTATTTCTGCGAGATGCAACTTAATATTGTCCTCCCATCTGCGCCTAGGCTTCCTAATGGTCGTTTTCGGATTGGACTTCCAGTTAAAACTTTTGAAAGCGTTCCTACTTTCTTCCATTCTCGCTACATGTCCTGCCCACCTGGGCCTCCAAGATTTGATGACCCTAACAATGTTTGGTAAATGGTATAAATTATGCAGTTCCTCATCATGAAGTTTTCGCCATTCCTCATTTCCGTTCCTTTTGGTTCCGAATATTCGTTTCAGGATTTTATTCTCAATTACTTTGTCTGCGTTCTTCCCTCAGCGTAAGCGACCATGTTTCACAACCATACAGCACAACAGGCATAATTATCGTTTTATATATTTTAAAGCTTCAAATTCCTCGACACAATTCGCGACGATAAGAGATTTTGAACTGAATCATAACACGAATTCCCTGTAGGAATTTTCTGCAGGAATTCCAAAATAAAAAAATCAAGATGATCAGTTCCAGAAGAAGAAACACTTATGATTGTTAAAAATATGCTTTATGTGACGTGAAAAACAGTTCAAATGCGAGTTATCCGTGCATTTAAGACATCTATACATAGCAGGCACGTTTTTATACTTTTCTGTTGGCTATTTTATTTCCTCTGACAATTTTTCCTGCACAGGCACGGCAAGTTTTTTGCGATCACATCGCAGATCGCGGCATGTTCTGCAATGGGGTCAAGTATCCACTTTATCAAAAGTATTATTCGATATTTTAACGCATCCAAAATTTGTCGTATTACGATCCCGAGGAACTTCTTTGTGTTTAGTACATAAATTTCGCCCAAAATTTTAAAATCTAATTTTTTTTCTTGTTTCGGAGAGTTGATCGGACCCCTCTAAATACGCCCCTGTTATCTGGAAACAAACAAATAGACGTGTACACAAAAGAGTTTTCATCTTAAATGTCCATGGTGATTTCCCCGTTGGAATAGAAATTTTAAAACCTTGTGTTACAAAGAGAAGAAAGCAGGGTTCACCCGTAACCCGTTCAAATGGGATTTTCCCTGATCGTTCCCTACATTATACTAGTTTTCATACTGTGCTTACATACATTTGAGTCTCATTGTATTATGATTATTATCTTCCGTAATCGAAATAACAGAAGAGAAACGGGATTTTACTTACTTTCACTTTAAATTAATTCATTTCGGAATTTGCTTTAAATCAACGATTTTTATTTAAAAAATCAAGTGATTTAAATCTTGATTAAAATCGTGATTTAAATCAGACTGATTTAAATCAATCCACCCTGAAATTAAGTCGTCGTATTTCTTTAACTGGGACTAGTAAAAGTCGTAGTGAACTAACTTGAACTTAATTAGTTCTGTACTCTGCAGTATTTTAAAATTGTCCATATGTAATTCTGTATAATGGTTTCACTTGTGCAACTGTTTATCTTTTTGTCCTTCTCAAATGACTCTTGACAATTAGACAATTATATTAAAAGTATGTAAAGATCAGTACAACGTATCAGAGGTCCTTCGTGAGTGAGTCGCCAGACGTATCACATTTGTGGCCAGTTCGTCCGGGTTTCGAGTTCAAATGGAGGACAATTTGTTTCGGATGTAAGTCGAAAAACGGTTTGGACTCCGCTTTAAGCTTGTGGGACCCCTTCCAGCATAGCCCAGTTGTTGCATAATAACACCAACGTGAAAAAAACTTATTTCTGTCCATATGTGATATAAATACATAGAGGAAATTATTTAAACAAAAAAAAACTGGTTTAAAAAAACAGGTTTAAACAAAAAACATTTTTTAAAATAAAAACCATGGTTTTTGCCAACCCTGTTCATAGTGGAAATATACTTTTTATATTTCTAAATTGTCTACATAGTTCCTTCATTGTGTTCCGAGCTAAATGGAAAATAAATCTACTCTATCTTAAGTGTACCACCCCAACATTTAGCTGGTGGTAGGACTGAATAAGAAAGAAGTACTGTCAATATGGTCGACTCTGGCTTTGAATAAGGAACCTAATCTTTCAGATACATTATATTATGTCAGAAGACTGGTGCTCGTAATTCGTGTTAAATTTAGAGATGAATTAAGTAAGAATTAAAATAAACTAAATAAGAAATAAACTGGAGAATTATCTAAAGAGTTTCCTTGAAAATAATAATAAAGGATCACGACATTGAAACATTTTTATGCCTCCACCATAACGATCGCATCATTATATTTTCAAGGTCATGCTCCCTTCTCACTGTCAGTATCAGCATTATTTCCTGCCGTTGAATGTATAAAGTGGCATCGATTGAATATTAATTAAATACATTATTTCTTTTCTTTTTCTCCGTTCATTCATGACAATTTAGATTCACGTGTTTGTTTAAAATGGAATTTTTCTTTGAAAATTTCTCATTACATTATTATACACATTAGTTAAAGATATTTTATATAGAGACGTATTTATTTTCGGCTCCAGGGTATGGTTGATGTGGATAAATACAAAAAATAGTGTACAGAAAGTTGTATAAATGAAATATACTGGTGTATTAATAAAATAAAAGTACTGATCATACATGAATTAAAAACTCCAACCGGAAGTAGGCTCAAATCTTGCAAATGATGCAAGATATTGAAAAAGTAATTGATAAAATCTCCCCTTCACGGTATCTCTTGCCGATTTTTATCAAGACATCTTTCACTTGTGTCTCTAAAGGGACATGTACAGATGTGAGGAATAACAAGGAGATTTATGTTCATATGTGAATGATGCGCTGTGTAGAGAGCGCAGGTTCAGCTAGTCTGTATATTAAAATGCTAGGTTTATGTTTGTCCTCAATCTTTTCGACAATGAGGTCTCGAAAACCACAAGTGCTAGAAACGTACCGTTTTCACTGGTCGCTTCCAAATTTTGTGTAGATTGTCCAATTGTGTAAAAAGAAAAAAAAAGTGTCGTTATTGTTCTATTCAATATTCTAGAGGCCATTTCGAGCCCATAAGATTGGTTAACATTGTCGCAGGCCGAAACTACAGTGTTAGGTAACCAGAAGAGAAGTTACGTATGGCGGGTTGACGGACGTTGCAGGCGGTTTGCTTAAATCTGAATGGCAAAACCTATTGCATGCTGGCAACTTCAAAGGCCTCAAGAGACGCAATGAGGCGTACTTGGACGGTTATGGATTTATTAGGAAAAAATATTTCCACTTGATATCGTGTTACTTCTACATATTTGCTACAAACTCACTCCAACATCTATACATAGCAATTTACTTCCTTTGTGAGTCTCCTTTACTTGTGTGAGTAAGGAGACATGCACAGTGGGAAGGAGATTCATAGCCATAACAGAACGATGCGCTGAGTAGACAGCGCGTCTATATATTAAAATGCTAGATTTATATGTTTATTCCCAATACTTTCGACAATGAGATTTCGAAGATCACAAGTGCTAAAAACGTGCCGTTTTCACTGGTCGATTCCAAATTTTGTGTAGATTGTCCATTGAATATATATAATATATATATATATATATATAGTTGAGTCTCGTTAATTCGAAATATTGGATAATTCGAACAGAAGTCCATTCCCCTTGAAAACTGTATTGAAAACAATAGTAAAAAATCGTGGATAAATCGAACTTTTGAACCTATGTTTTGTATAATTCGAAGTAAGTACAGTTGAAAAATTTTAATGTTGGACAGATGTAAACAGAGAAATACAGTTTTAACGTGTTTTCAGTATCCAGATGCAGCCATTGGGAAGAGTAATACAAAAGATAAATAGAAAATTATGTACTGATAAAGATGAAGGTGAGTTGGGGAAGAAGTAAAGATAGAGAACGTGTGCCAATCTCATCTTGTTTCTGAATTGGTTGAAAATTTAAGATCAATTATTGATAAAGTCAACCAAATGTTATTAATATCGTATTCCACGCAATACATGAAATTCAAGATTTATTGACCGTACAAAAACAATCAAATTTAAGAAAATGAGGTTTACAACTTCTTAAAAGTGAGAAGAAAATATTCAAATTGTTACTGGTGTTTAATTGTTTGGGCTATTCAATGTATGTTGTAGTGTTGTGCGTAAATATATTTTCCATTGTACACGTAGTTTGAATTATGTGGAGTCAATGTCATTTGTTAGTTTGCGGTATTCGATCACACAAATAATAAGCTGCTTTAAAGGTAGTCTACACCATATGAATATATTTTTGAGGCACAGTACTTTGGTTTGTTTGTTGTTATATATGTGAAGATGAATGTTGATGGATAATTCGAATTTTGGATAATTCGAAGTTTTTTCGTGTCCCCTTGGACTTCGAATTAAAAAGAGTCCACTGGCGGATCTAAGGGGGGACCATAGGGCTATAGCCCCCCCCCCCCTTGACGCTCAGGTATACACTGGATAAAATGGGCTTCAATCCTGCTTTACACTGGATAAAACGGCAAACTATGGCTCAGCCCCTCCCTTGATCATATCCTGGATCCGCCACTGTATACATGGCTGTTATTTCCTTTTTTTTTTTTTTTTTTTTTTTTAGGGGTACACTGGAAGTGTTGAAATTTTTTTAAAAAGCCTCATATCCTACGAGTTATACATTCGAACACCTCATAGTTTTATACAGGAGTTACATGTGTGTCAACCGTTTGCTTCATGAGCAAATAATGTAAAATGAAGGATAACCATTTCTCCAGTCTTAGATGAATCTTTATTATTTGGAGCGTTTTGCCCAATGAACACTATATGACTGATATAATTAATTGTGCGTGTAATGTCTTTGGTTTTACATACTTCATGCAAGAAGAAAGAAAACATTGGTCATACATGAATTACCAGTAGAAACTCCAACCGGAAGTAGGTTCAAATCTTTCAAACGGTGCGAGATTTAAATAAAATCTGCCTTTTATGGTACCCCTTGCCGATTTTTATCAAGACTGTTTTCACTTGCGTCTGTAAAGGGACATGTACAGATGTTGTGAGGAATGACAAGGAGATTCATGCTCATATGTGAATGATGCGCTGTGTAGAAAGCCAGGTTCAGCTAGTATATATCTAAAAGTGGAAACAAGTCATAGTGAGTCTACCAGTAATATTGATTGAGAGATACAGATGCGAAAAATGTAGCTATAAACGGAAATGATTTTGTAGATTCTAGATGGATTTTTTTTTCTTTTTGCAACACACACACACACACACACACATACATACAAAATTAGCTGGATCTATTAAAAGCAGTAGGATTTCAAATGTATAATGTGTGAAATCGTTAGAAGTACAAATCAGCCGCTAAGTATGAAAATGATTTGAATGAACTCTGTCTGCATGGGGCGTCCTCGAAAGTAAAATCTCGCCCAATGAAGCTATGTAATGAGCTATGGAAATTTTCGTGACGTCAAAGAACAGTTGAGCAGCTGACGGAACACATCATTCTGCATCTGGAAGTTATTTCATTAAGGTTGTTTCTATCTTTTTAAAGCTCTTTTTCTTTTTATTTCATTATATTTTTTCCTCTTATTGTGGACTAGTTTTTCATGTACTGTACTAAGATGAAGTCGCTTCGATGTGAAAATTAGTTGAAGTGGTTGATCTAATTTTTCGAAGTGTTGTAGGCGAGTTTAACAAGGTCGATTTTCTTTTAATAAACTTCTCTCTATTTTATAATTACTTTTACGCTTTGGTTTCCAGTTTAGGTATTTAACATGTTGAAAAGAAAGTTGAAGTTTCCTTTATTCATATAAACTGAAAACGTCTAAAAATAATCATATGTGGGTTTCCTTTTCGCACACATATTAATGTTACCAAAGTGAGTAAGTAGATCTCCTCGGTGCTTACTAGTTAATCATGTCTGACTTCGTCTACGGAGACAATTGTTTGAAATTGATAAAGGAGTGGGAAATATTTTGCTGTTAAAATCTCCTCTCTCTCTCTCTCTCTCTCTCTCTCTCTCTCTCTCTCTCTCCCTCGCTCGCACACACACACACACATTTATCGGAAAAATGCAAAAACAGCCGTAACAAAATGTCGGATCAAAGTCGGGTGAAAGGGAATGTCCATTACTTTTTGGCGTAGATTTCATTAATGCATAATTTGCATTGAGCACCCTTCGTATTTGCATATTTCACATTATAATTTAGCAGCCGTTTCAAGATCAAGTTAAAGGTTTATATTTCAGACAACAAATTTGGTGCACTTTTATGTAGATGAACTGAAAGAGTCCTTTCAGTGTATCGCTGTACTGAAATGTTAATTTGTTTATTTCATGTGGAAGTCTAGTTTGGAATCAGTAAGTTTTTGAGACGTAAAAGAGCATATGTAACAGCAGTGGTGCAAGTGAGTGTTTTTCATAGCAATTTTGACTTGACAAAAAAAAAAAGGGAGTACTTAATACAATCGTTGAAGCAAGTCAGTGCAGCGTATATCAGACCTTGTTATATACATTTATACTGACTGAAACGGTGATTTGAAAAGATGATCAAATAATAATAAAATAAATAAATAAAATAAAATTGTTGTATTGAATGCCTGTGACGAGAATTATGTTGTGTTATTTTATTTGAAAGGAGGTGAATGGAAACAGCAATATTGGTGTTATACGCATCTGAGCTAAATTCCAGTTTTTTAGACTTCTGAACTATGCTATGCATAAGTGTCGGAAGTCATATAGAACGATTTTGTACGTCTGTTTGCCGACAGGTATCAGAGCAGGAACGGTAAGAGATACCGAGATTTGGTCTTTTGCAATCGATTCGGTATCCCAAGAATAGGTGTTATCTTCTTTGTTAACTCTATTCAAACCGGAAGTGGTCCAAATTGGTCATTTTAGTATCAGCGTTTATTGCCTTAGAACGAAAACGGTAACAGATAGGAAGAAGCTTTTATTTTTGCAAACTATTCAGCGTCTCCAGCAACGTACCATAACTATCCCGAATATTCTACCAAAGCCGGAAGTGATTCCTGCTTTCAATACTGGTTTCCACAGAGCAAAAACGGTAAGAGAATGAGATTTGAGATTTCGATGAGTGACCTGAACAGACTTATGCCCGGAGTGACTCGAACAGACTCATGATCTTATGTGACCTGGGAAGATCCATGACCCGGAGTGTTCCGGTAGGACCCGGAGACAAAGCGTCATCATACACATGAAGAGTGTGATGCTACTAATGCAATTCTAACAAACATGATTTTCTCCTATTTCATTGCCTTTTCACTAAATATAATTTTCTTTCTTGCTTGTTGTTTGAATATGTTTGTCAGGCATTGCACAGAAAGATAACTACAAGGTTTACCGAGCAGGAACACGCCAGAATCACAGAAAAGATAACCTATGAGGAATCATCAAAGTTTAATCGATCTGTGAAACTTGTCGTTTAGAATGTAAAAGATACTTCTGAGCCCAAACAGTGTTTTTTACAGATGTTCAAAATCCACATATGGGAAGACTAATAAACATGAAGCTATATTTAGAATAGTTAAAATGTCACCGAGAATCCAACAAATGAATGTTCGAACTCAGGCAATGGACCCCATAAATCAACTATGAAATTCTGTAGTAATACCGCAGAGCTGATATTTCGGCTGCTTCTGGATCACTGGCTCTGAGAAGCGAGACCCAACCCGGATGATCAAGACAAAAGTCGTGACCCGGTGACCCATTCCATCACTGCTAGTTATAACAATTTATAATTTCTAGATTTGCATTTGACTATGTAACGGCTTGTTATGATACGTTATTAGTTTTCATAGGTTATAAATCCAAGGATACTTCAACTTCAGTCGGAATGATAGTCCGATAGATAGTTTGCCTTTATTCCATAAAACATATAAATTCGGGGAATTTCCCCGGGAAACTGGGACACCTGCTAACTTTAGTTTTCAACATCATCAGCGATCAAATCATCGTGTTTGGGCTTTAGTTTAGGAATACATTACACTTCAAAGTCTCTTTAGCGTCATCGACGACGCTTTAGCAGTTATACTTTATTAGTACTTCTCACCCTTACTCCTGTTGCTTATAAAGAACAAGATTTATTTATATTCAGAAGAAAGACCCGGAAAACGAAAAGAGTTCGATTTCTTTATTCAGTTATAAAATGTCTCATTCTATATTTTATAAAAAGAGGTTTGCGAAATGTAGTAAATACTCTGACTATATTTTGTTGTGATTATTCTGTTCGAAGCACGCCAATTTGTAAAGACCTAAATTACAGGCACGAGGAAGATTAGTGGATACCTACATACTTCTGCTTCTGCCGAATCGTCTCGAGTAAATGATAAACCTGTAAGTTATAAAATTGATCACATTTAACTTCCGTGTAGTTGGATTATAGATACGGATATCGTTTATATATATCGTTGAATACGTAACATATTATTGTAGGTGGATGTGTACACAAAACAACGAAACAAAGAAATTATCGTTGTCATTCCTTATCTCTGTATATACATGAGTGTAAATAGAGAAGTGAAGGAAATGTCTAGGTATATATATGTACACATGAGAAATAAGTGTAAACATACTTCAGTTGAAAAATATTAACCAATAACATGCCTTCTTTGTATTAACACTCACGGATGTTTCTTTTTGTTTCGAAAGCATTTCCGAGATGGACGAAATCAACTGTAGGCACATACAGGTACATATTTGTGCATTTACGCATGACACAAACGGAAGCCATCCATTTGACGCCTTTTACTTCATCCGGGTAAATATAACGGCATGTCGGCACTTATCTTTGTTTCGTAGTATAAATTTGCTTCGTGCCAACTACAGCACACCTATTAATCATCTATTGTTCAGTAGGCTTTCGCGTATTAAATAATTTCTTAGCTTGCGTACTCCAATTTGCTTTTTTCATGATATAATTAACAATTAGATTTAGGTAAAGTGTAACTATTTTGTTGAATAACAAATGAAATGCATTTTTTGAGTTTAACGTCTCACGTTTGTGCTTTATGCTAAAGAGATGGTTGATAAATGAAAATGAATTATTGTGAAATTAATTTTTTGTGCTTTCTCACTGGGAATCGAATCGGGGACCATGTGCACCAAAGCACACGCGCTAGCCACTAGATTGTTGGGGAGGGCTATTGTTGAATTCCAAATAGCCGGTTGAAACAGAAATTTCTTGTAGATAATGTGAATGTTTTACAAGTGAATTCCTGTGGTATTCTATGCTTGGGGCCGCGGTGGCGCAATGGTATAGCGTTCACCTCTGGTACATGGGATCCTTGGTTCGATCCCAGCTCGCGCCAAGTGAGCTTTGTGGTGAACAAATACCGTGTGCGTGGCTTTTCTCGGGGTTCTTCCGTTTCCTCCCACATTCATCGTTCCACCGTTTCATTCATATCTCATCATCACCGTCTCCTTTAGTCTAACTAACATAACTGTGGGACGTGACACTTAAAGATTTCATTTAATTTTATTCTATGCTTCCTCGTCTATTGTGAAGGGACCTATGACGAACTGGACTTAATATTTAATGCGTTATCATTTTCTTGCCTTGACGCATATTATGGCTTGTTATTCAATTATAATTTCATACAATAGCAGTTATACATACATACTTCTATCGATTGTTAAATTGATTTAAACAATAGGACATATTTGCAGTATGAAGGGAAGAAATTGAAACCGGAAAGCAATTTTTGGATGTCGGTTCGTCCCGATGTGTATGCACTCGCCTAGAAGCTAAACTGTTCAACATATCTGGACCAAATTTTACACCTAAGGTTTTCATAAATTTCTACTTTTATACTTCCAAACTATGCTATACATAAGTTTCGTAAGTGTGTATGTCCGTCCGTCCGTGTGTCGACGGATATCAGAGCAACAATGATAAAGAGAAATCGAGATGCTGTTTCTTGCAATTGATTTAGCGTTTCAAAAATAGATTTAACCTCTTCCATTAACCTCTAATCAAATCGGAAGTGGTTCAAACTAGCCATTTCCGGTTTCAACGTTTATCGTCATAGAACGAAAACGGTAATAGATAGCGAGAATCCATTTCTTGCAAACGATTCGGCGTCTCAAGACAACATGCCTTGACTATCCACAACACTCTACCAAAGTCTGAAGTGGTTCAAATTTACTTTTACTTCCGGTTTCAGTACTGATATTCATAGAGGAAAATTGGTTAGAAATACCGAGTTTTTTTGCAGTGGATTTACCGTTTCAAGAATGTTTTAAATCCTACCTTATCCCTCTGTTTAATCCGGAAGTGGTTCAAATTAACGATTACCAGTTTCAACATTTAGTAGCAAATACGCGACGAAGACAATTCCAATGCTCACCTCCACAATGCTGCTTTAATCTATCCATCAAATCAAATTCACTGGCAAATACGAGGGTTGGGACTGTCATAGCTAGCACTTTTTTTTTTTTCTCAGTAAGAAATTACCACTGGATTCGGAGGACGTGGCATCGACAGTACGTGGAACTTCACTAAATGACAGTCATAGGCAAGTTGCATATAGAGAACGTTGAAAATCAATAGTAACCTAACAGCCGTACATCAGCATGGATGTCATTTAAGCATAGTGCTAAGCAGAGCAGAGTGATTAGAATCAAAGTAACGGCCAAACATTATCAAATGGGGCTAGTGGAAACCTTAAAATACCGAGCTATCGTGATATTGGTGGCAGAAATTCGGAAAGGACGCGAAGCAATGAGCAACTGGCAAGACGACATGTGAACGAGGGCAGACGTGTTGCATGCAGTAACCGCGCAGTAAATGGAAATTGACAGAAGATGGATTTGGTTTATCTAAGGCAAAAATGAGCATTGACAAATGCACTATCCATACGATATTTCTTATGAGATCTAAATTTGTTTAAAGTTGCAGTGAGAGGAATGTCTCATTCTTTCACACAAATGAAAAAGCGGACGTGATATATCACATGCTGTGATCATTTTATACGAGGAATGCACCACAAGTAATGATAATAGAAGATTTCTAATACACGTGATAATCTAAATAAAATAATTTCGGCTCTCTACCCTAATAGTTCTCTCGTAGGTAATCATTTCTTGAAGATACATTCATTTGAATATGAGCAGTCGAAGTGATAAAAAGAAAATGGGGAAAACGAAGTGAAAGCTGTCATCAAGTACCTTTGCTTAAAAAGAAAATAAGTCTATAAATCTATATACATGCTGATTTGATGGAAACACTGGGGGACTCTGCTTGTCTATATTCCACACTTGTACGATGGTGTAAGGAGTTTAAGCGGGGCAGAACACGCACGGCAGACGAATATCGTGGAGGTCGTTCTTCGACGTCCATCACTAACGTAAGGATAACGTCAGAAAAGTTCAAGATGATGTGCTGACAGACCGAAAAGTAACCATCGGACATCTGGCTGAGTCCACAGGAATCTCACAGCATTAAGCAGATTCTAATCCTTACCAAGAACTGCACATGGAAACATTTTCACCCTTTGGATACCGAGAGTGTTCACTGAAGAGCAAAGGAAGTGACATTTCAACGGCTAATCTTGAAAGGCACCAGGCTCACGAGGAAACTTTTTGTCGCAATTTGTGACTATGACAAAACATGGATCCATCATTTTGATCCTGAGACCAAACAGCAGTTGATGGCTTGATGGTGGAATGTTTAAAAAAGAAACCACTATTACGGGGTCTATTACACAAACCAAATAAGAAGATTCCGAGAGATCATCAAAGAAAAGAGGTAAAGTAAACTGCGAGGAAGAGTCCTGTTTCATCAGGAAACGCGCCAGCACTCAAAGCTGCAGTTGCGATGGTTGCCATCCGAGAAGCAGGCTTCGAACTGCTCGAACACCCGCTTTATTCTCCAGATCCAGCACCTAGTGGCTTTTACCTCTTTTCCTGTCTCAAGGAAAAGCTCAGGAGCAAAAAATTTGAAGATGATTGCAAGGTGATAGTCACTGTGGAAGCATTTTGGGAGGATCAAGACTAGATCGAGATGTTTTTTCTATTCAAGGTTTAAAAGGATAGACTAAATGTATAGACTTGCTAGGAGACTATGAAGGAAAATAAAGATAATTTTAAACTACAACCGTTGTACTACATATTCATTAACATTACTTTTGGATCACCCTCATACGTTACCAGGGCAAGAGCACGTTCTGAAGCAAATGGGCGCTATCGATGGGCTTTAATTACGGACGTATAAACCGGAGCTCAAATGGTAAACAGCAGAATGTTGTCATGTAGGATCTCCAAGACGACAGAAAAATCGTCAAAATTCGCCTGTGAAAGTGATGGTTATTATAGCGTATGCCATCAGAGTTGCAATATTGTTCACATAATTTCAGTCGTAGTACAACAGTGAGTGATCTTGCATAACATTTCGGAAATATGACATCTACACCATAAGGAACAAACGTTCTAATCTGCCCATCAGTGGCATTGCACACTCTGAGAACGCAACAGCGCATACAGCAACATATTTGTCAATTCTGGCTCTCACCATTTCTCTCCTGCATCCTATTCACGGAATTGTTTCTTAAACAGTTCTATTCTCTTTATGTTACCATTTGTCATTGATAAAATGTCTTAGAAGTCTCACTTTCTCGCAGAAAAAAGAAAAGTACCATGACTTTCTACCCGATCCTCATATATCTTTATAAAATTATGGTCTTTTATGTTAACGATTACTTTATCCAGTATTTTCAACTATGTATTTTTTTATGACGATAATATTTTGTATATACATGCACTGATTTGAAACAATAAGTAGATACACTAAATATTATACACGCAAAATTTAACGGGTTTTAATTATGAATACTTAAGTAGGTTTCTTATACTACAACTAGTTTAAAATATGACGTAGAGTTAGTTACATAATAATTTAATAAAATTCAGATAGATATAAGAAGATGAATGCTCTGTTTATTTGGTTTCTTCTTAAGTTAATGGGATTTTAACATTCATAAACTTACTACCTGTTTACGTTGATTAAAAAGAAGAGATGACAGTTATTAAATAAAAGAGAATTGACTTTTCTTTCAATAATTGTTCTCTTTGTAATGAGTGTTAAATTCAAGTACACTCAAGTTAAGTGTGATTAGTGATGTAACCTAAGATTTATCATTGCCCCAGATAACTGGACAAACTTACTGTTGTAAGAAAACAATCCGATGTTCCAATCCTTAAATTCGTATGTGTTTCTTATGAGTGACAACTATCACGTATAGTCGTGCTAATTATGCAAGAGATTCTGAAGTCCATCTTTTGAAAGTTGGGATTATAAAAAATGCAGAATGATAGCGAAGTGTGTACGATGGTTCGAGAAGGAGATAAAAATTGTAGGACAGTGAACATAATATTGTGGAGTATTGTGACAGTAGAGAGAGGAAAAGAATATATCTAAGAATTCTCAGCCACTTTCTCTTTTCATATTATAAATTGTGATGAAACTAATGATTTCCGTTATAGATGCATAAGATTCTTGTATTTTTATAAAATAAAATTAATTTACTTAAAGCTAAGAACTTCTTACAAGGAAGCACATTTCCTTTCAACTTCATGTGGAAAATTTATTGTATCAGCGTGTTGATATATTCATATGCAACTAAACATTATCAGAACATACTGCAGAACGAAAATGATAATTACAGAGAAAATATAACATATTTGTTGTAGGACTAAGAACGAACTTTCATTAAGCTTGACGAAAATAACATCTTGTAGCACATTCCTGCTTTGTAAATACTGTATACACCATATCCTCAGCCAGTTTAAAGTGCTCCCACCTGGGTAAATTATTTGCGTTTTCATTTTTAATGTAGGAGATCGAGCTAGATTTCATTATCAGACGAAGGCGTAGGATAGCGTGTTATATTCGATTATTAGAAAAAATAAACTTCAAACAGATTAAAGAATCTGCGCCTTCTTCCTCAGCAAATATATAATCTGAGCTATTGTCGCTGAAATAATCTTGTATGTCTGTACAGGAACAATTCAAGGTTTTATTTATGAATTTATTTATTTTTAAGCGATATCAAATCGTATTGCATTTCATGAACATTAACTCCTGTATGTTGTACAAAATGTTTTGCTGTTAGTTTAGATGGTAAAGTATGCAATCATTGCAATATCCGAATTGAAGAGGAACATGGGAGAACAGTTCTCCACTTACATTCATATGGTGCGTTCCTATCCCGCAGTGTTTTTGGAATAAAGATCTCTGCGTAATCCAGTGGTACTTTGGTACTTGTGATTCCAGTTTCCATTCTCGGTGGGAATGCAGATTTTATGGTATCGATGGCCAGCGTCGTCGGACAATTAAGGAGGTACCCGAATTAATTATAGGTAGCAAGCTCCTGTCCAGAAAGGTAGAAATAACGCACCTCGTGGAAGATGATGGGCTGAGCTCACACATCTGTTGAATGTACGCCATCTGATTGGCCACATTTCTCAATAAACTGTAAATCCAGGGACTTTAATTTAGTAGTACACAAAGATAAAAATAACTACTGTGGTTTTGTTTTCCCAAGGGAATAACAACTACCACGATAGAAGACAGACAAACCTTTATCACTACTTCGAACCAGCGCGAGAAGGTTTACTTATCACTGATACAAATAGATCACTGATTTCAAAGGTGTTTTTTGCTTGAGAATTGAGGCCAAGTACACTAGGGAGTCTGCCTGGTATGGATTCAATCTGACGTGAAATTCGGATTCCAACCCTAGCCCGAAATATTTCCGTTTTTAATTCAAGCCTATCAAATATGCAAATGAATCGAAATTTCAAGACTAATTTTAAACATTCACGTTCTCATTGTTTCCCGACCCCCAAAAAGTTTATTAACTCATAAATAATTGTTACTAGTAACTCGAAAAAGTCCTATGAATATTGTGTATGTTCTGATTTAACGACTTGTACCACAACCATCTCAATTAGAGTTCCTATGGTCGTCCTTGTACCCGAAGTCCTCTGTACGTTGTATGCCAAAGTCTGGCCTCCCTTAAGGTATATTATATAACAAGGTAAGGCGTGGTAACGATTTGCTATTATATAGGGTGGTCCAAAAATAGGGATACAGTCCTGTATTGATCAAGAATGATATTTTAATTTATTAAAATATGAATTTTATTTTCGTCGGTCTGTTCCGACATTAAAATGTAAGTGAAAAGAAGTTAAGAACAAACAATAAAAGAAATTAAGTCAATATATGTAGGATAACAATAAGAAACTATAAAATGGCGTATGCAGATCAGTACATTGCTGTATACGCACTTTTGGGCCATTCTGTATTATTTACAGAGCTTTATTAAGATCCAGAACTATTAGTGAAGTCGGTTTAAAATTTCCTTGATTGGAATTTCTGTAACTTGAAAGTGTGCTTCTGGTCTCAAAGAACGTCTACGTAAGCGTTCATATTGCAATATGATTAATGAAGCTTGTAACCTGAAAGTGTTAATTGCGAAGGATGTGACTCGCACACTTTAGCCTGTTGAATAACGTACATTAACTGTTAGCGATGAATGAAGAGAAAAGGTTTTATTGAAAGAGTTCGTTAAATGATATAACAAGGTTAGCTATGAAATATTTAATGTAAGTAGACAATTTCTGGCTCGATTTTAATGATAAATATGTTATTACACTCGATCTTAACTTTCAAATAATATTATATTGTTTTAGCATATAGGCCAAGATGAGACTTTTTTCTTTTTCTTTTTTTTCCGAGAAGAATAAATTAGCCATAGGACTCATTGTTGCTTTGATGGAGGATTTACTATCCGTATTAAGGATAATGAATACTCAGTGTTATATAAAATAAACTTGGCTTTAGGGGCCCTAACTACAACTACAGGTCTCACTAAATGATTCCATCAATACGATCCCTCCTTATGTATTTAATGATGTTTCGAACATTAGAAAGTGTCTGATTCATAAATAATTTACTGTAGTTTACCGAATATAGGAGGTGCAAAAAGTTTAAGGTATCATCTTGGTGCAACTGAGACAGATTTGTTAAGATAGGTAAACAGCGAATCTCGAACACATTTTGTTTGGCGAACTATGGACTTGAAAGGCAGCAAAGTTTGTCACTATATCACATATAATTAGGCACCAGTCGGATCAATAGATGTTGTATTGATTCTTAATGCTTATTTGGAACTAGTTCTTGAAATAATCGCGATTTGTATACAGTTTGGGTTGTAACACTAAACATTAATATTGCATTAGCTATAATGGTAACTGTGCATTTCACATCCAATTGATATTGATATTGCAATAATTGATATTAACTGTGTCATTAATATTAATAATGAATACAAAAGTATAAATAATTACCTCGAATCAGTTACTAGACCTACAATATATGTAAATATAATAATTTCTGACTTGTTGTTTACATTCAAATGCAGTTTTGGAATTTCTGAAGTGTAAAGTAAATTAGTGTTAAATTTCCATAATATATCTTGCGTATACGTACAAAGCTAGTGTACTTCTTTCTAGCGAATATTTTATTTGCATTTCCCCCTGAGAAATTTATAGTATGGGAAATTGAAGGAAATGGAATGAACTGTGGCCGGAAGGATTATAATTTTGTTTGCATAGACTTGTATTACTTATTCTTAGTTATTTGAATAGTATTTTATTACTTCCACAGTAACTGTAGTTACACTCTGTTCCGCATAACTGTTCATTCAACTAATCTTCCTGCGCTTATGAAGATAAGAACATTTTTTCTTTTGTTTAGAAATGTTGTGTTAAACAAACCTTTGAGAAAAAGGTAAGTTAGTCTACTTATTCTACTTTGTAGTTTGTTCTTCGTGTGTGATTTTGAACTTTTCGTTCATATCATAGAGAAAACGTATTAAATTCAGCTTCTGTGTAGCTTGCTAGCATATCTGTAGAGTCTCTGCATATACCCATTTGCTACTATTGCTTTTTAAGTTGGACACTTTCTGTGGAACCAAAGGTTACCAACCTAAACAAGTTTCTTTAACCTTTGCCAACTAGGTCAAAAGGATTTTCCAGTAGTCGAATTGTTAGCTTCTCCTTTGGACTGTGTAATCCCAACTTTTGTTCATGGTGAAAACCTAATTCATTAAACTTTCTGCAAGGGTGAAAAGTAATTCATATAACATTTTAGTAAAATTAACATATTTTTCAGTTCATTTAGTGAATATAGTTTCAAATTCTGTTTACCTTGGTGAGTTCAAAATTTCTCTCGTGTCGTTTACCGATTCTTCTTTTTAATGACGCACAGTTCAAAGAACAATATTACACAATAATGTTTGTAAATAACTATTTCTTTCCTTCAATATATTATTAGTAAGAGAGTTTTAGAATCACATTCTTGAAAAGCATTATCAGATCAGTTAATAGTATCTGTAATTTACAATGACAAACTTTTCAACATTAAAGAGCGTTTAAAGGAGCATTATTTATTGTAATAATAATTAACTGCAATTTAGTAAATAAATAAAAAAAAAACTCTTACGATTTTAAAAGATCCTAAAAGTTGATTAGCAGTCTATGGTAGGACAAATGAATGACATTCCTAACACGAGGCTGTCATACGTAGACAAAATATAGTGTATAATTGATAAATGACAATGTAAATTTTGGATTCTCCTACTACAAGTATAGTTGTATTGAAAAATTGTAATGTTGTATGTACGCGTTCGAAAAAAAAAAAATGAAAAATATGAAAAACAGAAATCGATGTAAAACCTAAAGGACCTTCATTAAAGGTTCAAAACTTACGATAATTAAGATATTGAAGTGTGAAAATGTAAACTAAGATAATTATATTTTTGACGATACATTAGACTGTCTAAAATTAAAAAGATTCATTGGAACTGACCTAGGAACATTAAAATTTACGTAAATGCTTATAACAGTTGGAAGCATGGCAAATAACTTTTATTAGCATAATTTTGTACAGTTGAATTACTTTGATTAATAAATACAATTACATATTTCAGAATATGTCTTGCTTGTAATTTATATCGAAGTAAGAGTGGAGTCAAAACTAAGGATAAACTACTCTGTTTTTCATTTTTTGTGTATGGTACTTCAAATTTTCGTTCGCTTGACTGTTTTCTGTGAGTGGACGAACAGATGTTTTGCACCCAAGTGTTCATTATTTTGATGAGGATTTCATATTAATGATTTTATGATTTATTAATGATTTTTTTCTTTCGTGGAAAGGATTATTGATACTCAGCAGAATGTGTTTTTAGTATATTTGTATCAACTTACATACGAATATATTTGTAATAACATAGACTTCTGCATCAAGTGTTGCATCAAGAGACTTCTGAGAAACTGGAAAAATAGTGAATTGTTAGTTGGATTGAATTCTTTGTTAATAGTAGTCAAGGTTAAAAACTTTATAAATTATATATAATATAGTATGTCACAAAGTTACTTTTGGGTTTCTTATATCCAATCTTTAATTTTAGATTTTGATCTGGGAACGCTGAAGTTCATTAGGGGTTCTGACAGGCCAGATGGCTCACAGTCAGTACAGTTATGTGTGGTCAGCAAATCGGTTTCTTAGTTCCTACTTCTTTTCATGACTATGTATAATGTTTTTGAAACAAAAAAATTGCATAGTCATTTTCTCTTTTCGTTAAGGGAACGTGTCCGTAAGGGTACAGGAGTTCGAACCTGTAATCTTTCAATACACGTACACAAACACTATTTAACATGATGCAAAATCAAGAAAGTTGTAATTTTGGTGTACGAAATTGAAATGGAGCGAAGAAATTAGGGAACTAAAAAGCGTAATTTTGACGTACAGAATTCAGAAAGAACTTTACCGAGGATGCTGTTTAATATTGTTCATAGCTACAATTCCACATTCTTTCTATTGTGCTTACTTTCTTCGTAGCATCGATTAGACAGTGCGGTTAAACTAAAAGATGAAGAAGAAGAGATAGTATTGTACGTTAGGTTGTGCAATCCAGAGCAGTGAGTCATCAAATTGAAATCAATAAAACGTTTTGAGTGTAGCATGGTGCGTATGCACAGGTCATGCAATTTGTGTTCCACTACAATGAGAAAATATTTGATTATCATGCCACATAGCTTTTTTTCTCTGACAGTTGCGAACGATTGTCGTCCCCTCTGTGCCTGGCCTTGAGAAATAATAGCTACTTTTGTTTATGTATGCTTCCAGAGATTGATTCGATTTGGGTGGCATGTCTTTCTTTTCTTGTTTTTTAATATCAATGATTTTGTACTGTTATTTCTGGACAAGTCCTGTAAGGTTCTCTCGGCTAAGCTTATATTAGTTTGAACCATAATTTGTTTTTATTTTGTTTTATTTATTCACGACAGGTGTAAATATAATTTTTATGTAACTGCAATTACTATTGCTTAAGAAATACGAAAGAACTTCGCCAATTGATGCTGATTTATAAATTCTCTCTCTTCCCAAGGGTTTCTTTCCCAAAAATTTTCCAACTGCAATTCCACACTCTTCGCGCTTATTTTTCACGCGAGTGACGTGTCCCGTCCACTTAGATGTCCCGATATTGTTATCATGCGTATTGTATTACATGTACTGGGACCGAACCAGGAACCACACACACAGAAAATACGTATGTTAGCCATTTGGTCACGAAGCAGCAGTCTTTGACGTATAGAAATCTCATTCTTTACATAATGTGGAAAATTGTACTCAAAGTAACCCACTTGTATGGACTAGAATAATGTTTCGTTAGCTATTATACGTTATATACTGCACCCAGACATATTTTGTTTGACATTAGTTTCAGTAACAGCATAAAAGACCTACCTCACTGAGTTTTGGGGATATTTACATAAATAGCCGTTGCTTTAAAATCTGGAACTGAATATACTCTATAATTATTTTCTTCTTTTGTTTCTAAAGAGAGAGAACTTTCCTTGACGAAATTCCTTCCACATCCAAATTAGTTTGGCTTGGAAACAGGCCGGTAGCCAGCCCAAAAATGTAGGGGGCGGCTGAAGTTAGGGGGCCCGATCGAACCATATTATAGTTCATTTGCAAGCCTACCGTGAAAATTTTAGGGGGGCAGCAAAAATTTAGGGATGTCGTCCCCCCTAAACCCCCTGGATACGAGCCTGCTTGGAAATTCGAACTTCTAATTGATTCGAGTTTAACGTTCCGTTTCAGCATTACGAATGAGACTGTATGAAACGAGATCTAGCTTTCATATGAGATGCGAACTACCAAATTGTAGAATATATATATAAAGATAGTATAACTATAAATAAGTCGTTAAGATAATTTTTCTTATGTCATTGCCTCTTCCTATATACATTAGTTTAAAAGAATTAAACCTATTTACAAGATTTGCGACATTATAAGTTTTAGGACATCTATTTAGCGCAAGACCTTTCTCCCGTAATAATAAATTTCGTATGTAGTTTATTGTCTATGATGTGTCGTAACACTTGTTAATACACAATATGTAATATAAATTGTGACGTGACCTATGTCAGGATATGTATTGGGTATAAGAAATGAAGTAGTTCTAAGATAAAAAGTAAAAGATATTTAAAGTCTGAAGGTTGCAACATAACGACCGGAAACTTCTACCCATAAATCTTTTTACTGAAAACTTTAGCGACATCTAGTCTGAGTTTTATGCAGCTATATAATGTTTTGTTGTTTAAAGTTAGTTTTGTTTTATTATTAATATTGTTGAAACATACACAAGGTAAGTATGAAGTCTTTCATACTTGTATATTAAGTGAAGATTAAGAGCTAGATATTGATTCTGTTATTTCGGTAGTAATCTAATGATGAAAAAAGATAAATTTGTTATATATAAGTTATCAATACTTATTTTATTGTAGAATACCTGGGGTATCGATACATCAAGGGTGGCCAATTCAACTGCGATCTACTAGTCGACCAGCAAGTCGTGAGAGGTAGCCCACCGTGATTTGTCATACTATATGTATCGATTATTGTTATTGTTTTACGGTTCTCAATAGCGAGTTAGGAACAGATAAGTAAACCAACGATGATTTCTGAAATGAATAGGAGCTCTGAAATCTAAAAAATGTTGACCTCTTCTATACATATTAATTATCTACGAAATAGTGCAGTTGGACCTCGATAACTCGAATTTTTTCACAGTACCTTGAAATCTCCATAACAATGTTAAAATAACCTCTTTAAGTCGAATGTTTAAAAATTGCAAGCTCGATAAGTTGAATTCTAAGGGTTTCATAATCATATTTAAAAACCTCGGTAAATGGAGCTTTCATATCTGCGAACCTCTACGAGTCGAAGTTTACCTCTATAAATCGAATTTCTTTTGATGTGATTTCGATAACTCGAAACTATAGCTTTATGCTTTTACGTAATTGTCATTGGTGCTAGTTCTACCATTATTGCTAATGTGCACTGTAATTGTGCTTTTACTCATGTATAGTATTTTATTTTTACTTGTCATCTTCTTTAATTTAAGGAACTTTCATAACTTCGAGTTATAGAGGTTGAATGAATAAAACTTCGAATTATAAAGGTTATATAGCAAGTTTTCATGAGGAACGGGAAACCTCGACATCTCGAATCTTTGTTATGGCCACCTTGCTAACTCGAACCTTGATTACTCGAAAAACTCGAGAACTCAAATTTGTATCTATTCCCTTCAGCTTTGAGTTGTCGAGGTCTCACTGTATTACATTGCCAACATCTTTCAAAATCCAACATCTTTTATGTCCACTCAGAATGAAGTCGGGACGAATTCGTTTACGCGCTTTCGGAAGATTCGGAACGTTATAAATTACTATGCAGTCAGAAAAATAAATAAACAATACACACTGTGTAATCAGAAAAACACCGGCAGTGATTTTGCATTGAAAGTAATGAAAGACAAGGTCAGTGTTCGAATTTAAAAAATAAAGAAAAAAGGAAGATTTTGACGTTTAGTTTCCCCATTAGTTCATGTGAAGTATTATGTAATTGAATTAATCTATATTAATCCATTTTCAGAACATTTATTAAAAAAAAAAGAAAAGAAAAAGAAAAACTGCTCGTTGGCAATATTTTAAATCATTTGTGGTGGTAATTGAAAAGCAATCTTTATACGTCTGCTGATTTTGTACACAATAGTAATAACACCTGCATCAATTCATGTATATATTTGCAGTTTACTGAAAATTATATAACTTTTCTTTCTAAATGTAAAAAAAGTCATTTGTCTAAGTATTAATTATCTTGTTACCAACTGCATTTGCTTATTTGTCTCTTATTTCATTCATTTCCAATAAAAGAATGGACTACATAGTATTACCTGCTCAGGTTGATTGAAGCAAACCAGAGTATCAGGTGAGATCAAATTAACTAGAAAGAGTGAAGTACCATTGTCTTAATGGTATGACTAATTCTAATACTGGTAATAAATTGACAGGAAAGGTTAATTGAAGTATGGGTATTAATATGAGGATTTTGCAATACCGAAAAATTTTTGTACGAAACATTTTGCTTGGTGATATAATTTGAAAAAACAATCAAGTGTTATCTAACCACGGTCGTCCTTTAGGAAATGGAGGGTGGGGCGCAATGATCTAGTAGTTGTGCGCAACCAGTCACAGTGAGTAAAAAGAATGTTATATACAGTAGCAACTTCTTCATTGCTTTCTTCATATACAGTATATACAGTAGGAAGTCGGAAATCTGAAATAATTGGGAAGACAAGTAGTTCGGATTTTCGAAAATGACCAAGAAAATGCCCTTTAGGCTTAAATATACTGTACTGTATGCTCTTTTATTGATACAGTGGTTATACAGTACATACAGCAATCACAATACCGTATGTAAGCAGGGGTAAAAGTGGATCTGAAAAGGTAGGGGGACGCATGACGTCATTCCGTCCCCATGCCTATCTTTGCCCATTGTAATTTTGTTAGAAAGTGGGGGACGCCACGGATATTTCCTGGAAGCGGAGGGACGGCGTCCTCCCGCGTTCCTCCACACTTTTACTCCTCCTGTATGTAAGGCTATTTATATTTCATGTTTCTGAAGAACCTGCTCGTACACTAAATTACACTGTTCTTGTAACTCACAAGTAAAACTGAACTTTTGTAAGGATAAGGGAAAATAAAAATATGTATGACAAACAATTACATGTGAATGAGCTTTCGTAACAACACAGACTTCATACAAAGAGAATTGAATTAATGTAGTGTCACTAGCTTCTAGGGACCACGTTCGGATTATCGACGTTCTATTTTATATATATATATAAAATAGTAGCGGATCCAGGATATGATCAAGGGAGGGGCTAATCCACAGTTTGCAGCTTTATCCAGTGTAAAGCAGGATTGAAGGCCATTTTATCCAGTGTATACCTGAGCGTCAAGAGGGGTGGCTATAGCCCCTACAGCCCCCCTTGGATCCGCCTCTGTATATATATATATATATATATATATATATATATATATATATATATATATATATATATATATATATATATATATATATATATATATAATATTATATTATATTATATGTGTGTGTATTTCCTTCCGCTCATAGATCCCGAAAGTTGGGTGTCGATTGTCCTGGTAGATAAAAGCTCTTGATATAATCCCACTAATCAATGCCTAACTTCTACCACGAATATCAGTCCATTACAAATACTGGAACAATTTCTTGAAAATTATTTTATACATCATCTGAGAACACATTCTGCAATATTGTTGTTTTTGTTAACAACATTTAGAAAAAAAAATATTATTATGATCAAGTAGCAAGTAGAAAGTATATTGATTAAAGGCTACACAGATTATATTCTAACTGAAACCGTGCGCAGTGTCATAATCAGATTAAGTTAGATGTGAACTGCAGGACATATCATTGAAACGGCGCCACCAATTCACTGTGTATATATTTGTATCTTCATTTTTTTTCTCGATAAACATGTATAAAACCTTGTCTTCTTGTCATGTTAGATTCTCATTTGCAGCCTTACTGCTTGTGACCTAGACTTCTTGTAAAAGGATTCTTTCATGCTCAAGAGAGGATGCCCTTTTCTTCATTTCGTGTCCCAGGATGAAAGCAAGATACAAACATTAAAAAAAGTTCATAGCCTTATTTTTAAAAAAAAAAGAAAAAAAGAAAATTTCAGTTTCATTTGTCACCTTGGCGCCTTATTGACGCATAAAGAATTACGGAGAGGAAGTTGAAATAAATCGAGTGGAGGAATGAACTAAAAACAGAGATTTCCACGAATTCATTTCAAGTAATGCTTGTTCTTTGACTTATCTCGAAGGCGGAAGTACAGGCTATAACCAACAAAGACTTTTTTTTTCGTGGATGAAAGTTTTTTTTTTTTTTTTTTAATATTTATCATTGTTTCCCCTCCTTATCATTATTGTATTTTGATCAAGTGAAAGGCGTTTGTGTGGAACTTCCACGTGCATTTAAGCTTTGCATAACTTGTAAGGAAGATGGTTAGTTACCTCACAAACAATTCTGGCAGCCAATATGATATAGGCAGCAGTACAGTCGCGTTCAAAACTGGATCACCCTCACGAAAATTTTCCCAAAAAGTTCCAAGTGGGTGATACAGAGTCTGTCCCAAAAATAAGTAGAATAAATCCGGGAAAAGAAATTTATTGCAGATCAAAGTACAAGTTACAATGATTCTTCAAAATAGCTCCCTTGTACACTCATACCCAAAATGATTGTCGTATATCTATAACTGTCTTCTTAAGGATATAATTTGATAATGATTTTGCAGGGTACTTTCAATAGTGATACTATATGTATAATCGGGAAATGTACGTATATTTGTGGTAAATTTCATACGAAAAGAATTTCATAAATACGAAAATTAGAATGAGTAAAATAAAATGTTGCTAAATGGATAAGAAAGTTTTATTGTCGTTTTATTGTTCGTATTTACTGCTCTTTTGACATGAAATTTGTTACATACATGTCTTTGCCGATTATACACATACTAACATAAGGAATACCGGGCGAATTCGTTATGAAATTATATTCCTACAACAACATATTTATAGACATGCGACAATAATTTTGGACATGAGTGTACATCGACACATCGTTGCCAGCGCCTATGCCAGTCGCTGTACGCTTCCTGGAAGGCATCTACGGAAATCTCGTTCAGGCTCCTCTTCACGGCCTCTTTCATGTTATCCAGCGTTCGAAAATGGTTGTCTTTCATTCTGGAGATGCCTTTCGTTCTTGGAAACAAAAAGAAATGTGGCGGTGCCAAATTAAGGCTGTAGGGCCGCTGGTGCAGCGTTGCCATCTTGTGGATGACCAGGTATTTGGTCACGAAGAAGGTGGTGTGGAACGGTGCGTTGTCATGGTGCAGCCTTCAGTTAGCAAAGATTTCCTTTCCGACGTGTTGCACTCTTTTCCGTAGCCTTTCGAAGTCTTGTACATAAAAATTATTGTTCACTGTCTGTCCTTGCGGCACAACTCTTTGAGGAAACTCCTTTTGAGTCAAAAAAGACGATGAGCATCGCCTTCACCCGGAACATGTTCATCCTTGCTTCTTTCGAGCGCGAGGAACCCTTCGTGTCGCACTCTGTTCTTTGTCTTTTTGATTCGGGGTCGTACTCAAAAATCTATGTCTCGTTACCAGTAATCTAGAAAAATGCAGGTCACTTTCACAGCGGTCCAACAGTTCAATCAAGATTGTTACATGAGCAGCCTTCTGATGTTCCAACAGCACCTTGGAGACCATCTTGGGACACACCTTTCTCATGGCCAAATTTTCTGTAAGAATACAATGCGTTGTGGTTTTCGGAATATTACATTCTTCTGCTAACAGTATGACACTCAGGCGTCGATCGGAATTGATCTCTGCTTTAATTTTTTGCACATTTTCGTCGCGTTGTGTCGTTGATCGACTACACGCCGTTCCGCGTCGTCAACCTTCTCTCTGTCCCCTCAGAAAATATTATACCGGTGCAAAACCGTTTCTTCGGCCATTACTTAAGCATCCTTAATCATGATCATGATCTCTGAAGAGCGATCCGCATACTATAACTGCGCGCAGGCAAATGAAATGGCTCACGTTGCTTTCCCAAGATCCGCCACCACCTTCCACTCCAGCCGTCCGCGTCGGTGGGAACACATCATTCTACTTACTTTTGGGATCAATTCTGTACAATTTATATACCATTTGTTGTAAATTACAGAGAAATTGAACTAATCAAAAGCATGAAACAATTTACTCTCAGTAATTGCATTCACAGAAAGGGATTTTTCTGCATGTTGAGAGCGTACTATGGATATGATTTTGTTTATCAGTTGTAAAGTACACTACTTATTAAAAGGTAATCGGTCATCTATCCAAACACATACTCAGGGGTCTCGGAAATATCAGTACCCAGTGGTGTCATTCAAATCATTGAATAACCGATTCTATCTTAATATGGTAAGCTAACTTATTAACATTATTATTATAATGTAAAATTGATAAGGATAATATACTATTGTACATTTGTATATTATCCTTATTATAAAAGCAAAACATGTCGGTTTGTGAGTAACGTTAGTGCCGAATAGGTAGTTGCCTGATAGATGTCGCTATCTCCACTGCCTATCTGATGCCAATACATGTTGCTAGTTGCAGCAACTCGAAAGTTTGGAAGGTACAATTAGCTATTATTATTCCAAAATACGAAAAACATCAGGCCCCTATTACGTATTGGTTTGCGTCGGCGCAACGCAAGATTTGCGTTTCAGACAGGAAACTGAAAGCGTTATAGAAATGAACAACGTCTGTATATTCTGTATATTGACAGAATTACAAGGTACATTCAAGTTATAGCATCTCCAGTTTTTTCTCAGAACTGGTAACAAATAGAAACGTGCTGTTTGTTTTAAAATACGCGAGCACTCGTAGTCAGTGCATGACAAAGATGGCAACACCGTATGACATACAGAACTTTAGCGGGAGCAGTTAGAGTGATGATTGTTTTTGATACGATACTCGTAAAATGGCGACGTTTTTATTACAAGAACAGTGTGTAATAATTCGTTTTCTCCATTTCCGTGGTGTGACACCGCTTGAAATTCATCGCCAGTTGAGTGTGACATGTGATGATGGTGTCCGTGGGTGCGACAGTTTAAAGAATGCAGATCATATGACAACAAACAAAGACAATTTCGGCATCGCACAAGCCGATCTGACGATAGTGTGCACAGATTCCACGGAAATACCATATTTGGAGGCTGTGTTCCACACTCACTCGGGATCCTCCAAAACAACTTTTTCCACTCATTCGATCATGTCAGACTGGCTTGTGCGAGGCCGAGATTGTCTTGGTTTGTTGTCATACGACGTCCTGCCTTCTTTGAACTGTCGCACCCACGAACGCATATTAGACATATCCATGACATCATCATCATCAGAGACTATCGTATCAAAAACAGTCATCACTCTCACCGCTGCCGATAAGATTTTTGTGTGCTGCACGGTGTAATCATCTCTGTCACGCATTGACGAATGCTCGAGTATTTTAAAACAAACAGCACGTTTCTATCTGTTACCAGTCCTGAGGGGAAAAAATGGAAGTGTTATAACTTGAAGGTATCTTGTACATTTAAATTCACGAGATGCTGTAGAAAATTACAGAGAATAACACCACTGTCAGTACATTGTAAACCCATCGCCTACTAGTATCGCGGCAACCATTCTTGTTTTCCTAAATTGTGGAGGACTTTTGGTTCCGTGTTTTACCGTTCCTTGCGCACTGTCTCAAGCTTCTGACAGATAATCAGATTTTTTTCTTTCTAATCTGATGTAAGTGCTCTTCTGTCTCTAGAGTAAGTTCCTTGAGTCACCTGCAACATTTTCACAATGATCTTCCACTTTTGAAGAATAAACACCACAATCAATTTGGCTAGTTCTAGCTTTGTAGCCACTTCCCTGCTAGCAAATCACTGAAGTTACATTCAATCAACCTTAATGATCTTGCCGAATCCTGTGAGTTCTCCGTTCTGTTGCGTTGGATTGAGAGTTGAATTGCATTGTACTCTGAGTTGAATTGTGTTCCTATGACTCATAAACTACTTTGCGTTCATTGAAACGAGTCCACAATTATATCACAGGGGGTGTCCAATTATTTTTTGGTAATTAGTATATATGCATATATAGGCTATAATATCCAGAGTTCGAACTAGTTACCAAAATTCTCTTACATTTTGCATGTAGCATTTTATACCACTGACTATACGTTACAGTATACACATATACGAATATAGAATGAATAGGGAGGGCTTCCTTTTTCTTAGTATTTGTTCAATCAAGAGAAATCTGGCCGGTTTCTTTGTGAAGCATGTTTGTCCATATTCTTTTGTGCATGTGTGTTTGTGGGAGGGGGAGAGCTTCTATCTTTAACTACATAAGTTTATAAAATAATGAAGTTCCTCCGTAAATAAGTTGAATGGGGTCAAGGACAGATACGTGACAGGGTACACTGATGGATGATGCATTTCTCTCTTGACCCTTAGAATATTAGAAGAAGCCGGTTTAAGCTCGCGGTGGAAAAATCTAAAGCGACACCGTTAAATAATACATCTTTCTTTGTACAATATTTATTTACTGTACTGAAGAAAGTGTCTATAGTCTTCCTTACTAAAAGATTACTTCAAACTAGACATTTGCTTCAAATATCTATCATTTCTAGGTTTTTGCTGTCTTGATTGATTGTAACCTATATAGCTATCTAATTAATTTGTATTCGACTGTCAAAATAAGTATTAGTAAATTTAAATGAGCTAGATACAGGAACATTAGGAGTAGATAAAGTATTTTTCTCAATGATTTGTAACAGTTTATCCGTAGTAAAGTTGGCCAGTCTCATGTGTTGACAATGTCTGGAACCATCAGTGTTGCCATATTATGCCATAATGCCGCAACAGTTATTTATTTATTTTTTAACGGTACGTCATTATCACTGCCGTGAGATGTCTACATATGGTGCCACTGTGTCTTTCATGTTTCACAAGGTACATTCTCACCCAGTCTATCCACTAACGTCCCCATTCGTTCATAAACAATACCATACGTGTCTTCTATTCGTGATTTTTTACTTTTCGTCAAAATAGAAAAAGAAAATAGGAGAAAAATAATCGCTTTCATATGTTTCTGATATTTGTGAGGACGAATGTCGAACCGCCTCCTCATGGTTTAAATCTCAAAGGTATCTTGTTATAATTAGGTAATAAAGTATTCACTGAGCAAAGCAAACCAATTTTTATTATTAAAATAGTATCGTATAACAGTTTTGCCAACTTAATTAATAAAAATCCCTCCCTGGGTGTCAATTTCATTTCATTCACACTTATGGTTCAAAAATTCTGATGGTCCAAAGTTCGAATTGCGTGACTTTCCGGACACCCTACCAGGGACGTACGGAAGGGGGGGGACACAGGGGTCCGGACCCCCCCCGAAATTTCGACTTTTAAAAAATTTAGCCTAATTTTAGGGGCAATTTTAGCAATTTTAATATAAAATAGCTCCATATTTAGTTTGAACCCCCCCCGAAATAAATTCCTGGGTACGCTACTGCACCCTACATTAAAGTTTCGTACCTGACTGTTGAATTATTATGATTATTATTATTATTATTTTATCTTCTAATGACCAATTTTCATACCGTAGAGAATTACGGTCAATGCTATGTTTGTGTATAGATTTCCAATTTTACTACTCTATATTAGTTAGTTAAGAGTTTTGTATCGAGTAGTATTATGCATTTCCTGCCATCACTATACTTCTAGTTTCTTTGTTGAGTTCATTTTTGTTTATAATAAATGCATGTAGATATTTAAATCTATCCACTTCCCCTGCCTTACTCCCATCAATTGCAATGTGTCCTTGATCTCAAATAATAGTCTATTGTTCATACTTTTCATTATATGTTTTATCTCCTCTACGTTTGTTTCTCATCCCGATTTCTTTACCTACTGTTAAGGAAATATTGGTACTTTCTTGCACTGTCCTTACATTATCTTGTATCAGGTTGCATCGTCGAAAACAGGAGGAACTTGGTAAGAGCTTTTAACATTATTCTGAGCATATAATGCTGTAATAGTGGCATGTTATATGTTTTTGTGTTCTCTCTTAATAGAACAGACATAAAAGATAATTTTCTAAAATGTACAAGCAGATAAGTATCTTAGTGTTATGTTTGATATGCCCACTTTCTGTGAACATATTGCTACTGTCACCAAAAGAAAGAAAAAAACTACGCGAATGTTAGGAATGTTGCAAAGATTTGCAGAAACTCAAAATCTGATGGCGGTAGCTATTTATTATAAGGCCTTGATTTTATCTGTAGTGGTATACTGTTTGCCCATTTGGTCTATGGCCTGTCTCATACGTCTTTCTAAAATATACTGTTCTCAACTTCTTTTCAGCCATTATTCGTCCAGAGTTGCAGAGCTACATAGTACCACAATAACGTTGACCGATGACTGTACCATGTTCAAAAATTGAAAGGTTTAATATGCCCATGCTACACTATGCCTCCCCACACAAGAACACCGGATCACCAAAATAATCATGTTTGACAGTGTTCCTGGGTCCATTGCATGTTTCCACTTCTCACCAGCTGAGTGTAAGTCCATAATTACTACTATGAATTTTCTCTCATCGAAGAAGGGAACGCAATCCCACTCCTCCTTCGTCCAGTCCTGAACGATGCCACCGATGTGCAGGTGTCAACGGAATACAAAGTAATGACCGTCGCACAGTGCGTTGAGCATATGCGAGTAATGGACAAAAATAAAACAAATCATAATGAAGCTTTTATCACATGTTTATTGTGTCGCTAGGCGCTCTTTGGCCACTTAGACTGAAACAAACGTACTTGAAGTTGTCGGACTTGACAACTGCACTTATACAGAAAATAATATCCTGTTCAGGAACGTAAAAGAAAAACTATGTTAGAAATTCACTGTTCATAGCACTCATAAACACGAACCCAAATGACACAAAACTACGAATATAATTAAGAGCAATGCATGAAATGACTGCACCAGTTCCAAACTTTTTGCAGATCAGTCATCACCATCACTGTCTAAGTTATCAAATCCTATAGCGACAGAATTATGGAACTGGACAGCATTAGCAGCATCAGTGTTGAAATAACTTTCCAGATCCGTATCTGTCCTTTCCTTTACGTTAATCTGTATCTTGGAGGAACAGTAGGGTCAGATAGTATATGCGTCATGAGGTCTAAACAAAAATTGGAGCGAGAAGTTTTCCGTGTAGGATGTAGCCTAGTGTGACGGAGGGCTTCTAAAGCTTCTACAGAAAACTGTCGAACGGGTAACTCAAAAGACTGTAATATATTTACTTCACGGACTAGTAACTTGCGTAAACTGCTGGGCATGTAATACCACTTGTATAACCGTAGGTATAAATCTCTGACATCACAAACTTTAAACTTGTCTTGATCGATGACTCTGCCACTAGCAACTAACCGTAAAATCACTGATAAGTTTCAAATATGGCTTTCATCAATATTTCAGAAGCCTGTGTGCGATCAGCAAAGAACCTGCTGGCTGTATTATCGTCATTTGAGGAGCCAAAGCCTTATTTGGGTTTATCCACAATCAGGCCCATTTTCTCTTGAAACTCAGTTTGAATTTTCCTTTTTTTTTCTTTCTTAAAACTTCCTCGTTTGTTGGACCCCTCACCAGCCACGATTTGAAGGGTAGACGGTACGCGATATGTAATAAACATTCGAATGTTCTCATCATGACGTGAAGGGAGGATAGGCCAAATGAAAAGAGAACCTTACCACAATTTGTGGTTGAATTCATTTCCGTTGGTTTTGAACCACAAATGAAACAATTTGAAGTTGTGTTGGTTCCACTTAGAATATTACACACGCTGCCATCTACCATCGTTAAATACAAATCAAAGGTACAATCACCAAGAAACAAGGTACAGTTCACAAGCTTCTCGATACGGTCTTCATGTCAGCTTCTTCTCATGAAACCAATTCTGGCGATTCTTTAGAGAAAACGAATCTAATAGGTCGACAATAGGATGTTGATCCTAGACGATCGTTAAACCGCACAACTGTTCCGAATATAACATAAATCAACTGAAGAGGGACAAAGGGAATCAAAAACATGCATTCATCTGTATATTTGACATCATGATCATTAAAATTCTGCTTGTAAATACTATGACCTTCGCTACCATCAAACCCCCATTAACAGATCAATTTTGTCATTACATCCTCTTCTAACATCAACGATTTGGAAATACTTTCAACAGTTTTATACAAAAGTTCTTGTAGGTCTACCTGTGCAGATGTTTCGGTAACTGTAATAGATTGGGGCAAAAGTTCTTTCTTTGCTTTCCTAACACTATATAGGCTAGGGAAATAGTTTTCATGAATGCTGTTGACAACCGACCGCAACGTGTTGTATTGCCTTTCGGAAAGATCGAGATCCATAAATAAGGATAAGGCCTGCATAACTGATAGGCCTTTGGATTGTTCGTCATTTCTTGATATATATATATATATATATATATATATATATATATATATATATATATATATATATATATATATATATATATATATATATATATTTTCGCTGCTGCTGGTTTAGCAGCAAAGACAAGCTCCTGTGCCGATTTAGTCACTACAAGCGGATCTAAGCGCCTTTTCTTTGTTTTTACCGACCACTCCCGAACTGTTTACTGGGTCTACCGCGAGTAGAGCAAGCTCCATCGGTCTTCACGTTGCTGTGATACCGGGCAGTTTTCACTGTTAATACATAATCCGGAAGCGTACATGCACGATCAAGCCACTTTATTTTTAGCTAGGAAAACCGATTGAACTCTGTGCGACGTCTGCCATTTTTTGCTCAATGTCACATGTAATAACTTATTAAATTTCTCTAAACTGTTGTACACATGTTCTGTTGCGTCTTCAAGTTTATAACTACTACAAATAGCCTGCAGAATATCCGCTTTCTTCCGACTAACAATGGTGATTGCTATCCATCTTTCAAAAATATCCTTGTTTTTCATGGTGTGTTCTTCTGCAATTTCAGTAATTATAGCCACAATTGCGGACACTTGCACACACACACTATTGCTGAATTCAAAGGAAAATGCTTACCAAACGTTCGTCGTAAAGAACTTACTTGTGCTATAACTGGCCTCTAGTGACAAGAAGTCTGTCTTCGCTTTGATTTCAAACACCAGTCTGTGCGCTGTGTAGATAACTACTCAGGTCGATCTAATATAGTAGTTGTGCATGCGAATTGTTACCTGCAAGAGTGTCATCTCGACCCGGGTCGGTCTAATATGGTAACTTCGCGCACGCCCTCTGTAGGCTGACGGGGTGTCCAGTTTATGGCTAGGGATTTCCGTCTTGTGAATCATTTGTGCTTCATTCCGTGCAATTTCCAAGTCCGAAGAAAATTGTTTCTATCCTCATTTTTGTCCATTGATCGACGCACTGTGCGCCGGGTTAAAAAGACCACCTTCATGGACTCTTTGTGCTATTGGGCAGCGTGGGATTAGGCAACGTGCAGTTCTTTTAGATGTGTTTGCAATAGAACCCTCTCTCTGTCGTCGGTTTCTTCTTGTCTGTTTCGCATTGTAGGTGTCGTCCCCTACTGTAGCTGATCGTGGACGACCATCACTTCTTCACATAGGGTTACCTGTGGGTTCGAATGTTCCTTGTGCACGTGAAACAATGCTGTGGATAATATCGTACTCCTGGCTAACGCTTCATACTTTTTCCAGTTTCCCGACAATTCTTCCCCGTGTGAAGTCACCCAAATGTCTCCAACACATGTTATAAATTGTAGGAAATTTCTTGACGTCCTTATTGGATTATTTTAACACCAGCATAATGCAACTTAACAGCTCTCTGAATGACACACACTGTTTCGTCCCTTTCATTTAACTTCTTCGTGTTGGAGAAGCAAACGTATTCGCCGCTACGCTATGCAATATCTTGCTCCCTGTGCACGTGTGGGAGACCTCTGGCAACATTCTGCCAGGCTTTTATTCATTTCCATTGAATACGCAATATTTTATGTTACTTTATCTCGTCCTAAAGTTTTGCACAGCAGTGTACTTGTAAATAATGAAATGGAAGTTACACAGACTCAAAAATCTCGTTCACGTAGACTTCGTAACATCCTTGGATCCACAGCTTGATAAGTCTCCTTTAAGATTGAAGAACATCAATAGAACGAATATTTTCACGGAAAGTCATAAGCCTAACAATATTCTGGTACACAACATACCTTTATTTATTACAGTACAATGAAAGCAAGTTAACATTCAAGGTATAGCCCATCATATTGGACTGTCCGCAGCCACCTTCTTATCAATTCCTCGATCCCACGCTGATAATACGTCTTGTCCTTAATAACTGAAACTGACTTAAGGTACTGACGATATGATGCCCTCCGTGTTAAATAGTCCACTTGCCACTACCTTTTGGGTCAGGGTTGTGGAAATATTGCAAGACATATGACTCATCTTGTATGTGTGGACTTCTTTGCAGATGCAGCTGTGAAATAATTTTGCACTGGAAACAGTTAAATAATTTCGAAAGGAAATTGGTTAGCCTTTTATATTTAAAGGTACAATTCTCAACATTTGCCTAGTTGGACTGAGAAGCGGTTGTGGCATTTGAACCCGGAGACTAACCGACTGCAATTAGCCGTTCATTATATAAATCTAATTTTAGAACCAGAACATTCAATCTCACTATAACAATAAAATAATTTTGAAAAAGTTTTCAAACGTAATACAATGTAATAATGATTGTCTTGTTGACAGCCTATTGTAAATGTATTATGAATGAATGACTGAATCAAATGAGAGCATGTGTGTATGTGTGTAATAGACACATTGTACACACATGTAACAATTCACAACTGGTACAAGTGACTGAGAAAGAGGGGATAATGGAAACACGGAACAAGTAGTTGTATGTTCTCACGCGTGCAGTTGCTGCAGCATCACCTCCCTAATTCCTCACCAACACACACACACACATTATATATATATATAATATAAAATACTACAGTATATATGGATGTGTGTGTTTTTTCCTAAAGTGACTAGACAGACACGAACGGATGTTATTCCTGATGTTACCCCGTCCTCTGTTGGTACAGCGGGGACCATTTTTTTTTATTTATATACATTTTTTTTTTTTTTTTTTTTTACGTTCGTCAACACAAGTACATCCACGCCCAGTCAATGCCCTTTCCTTCCCTTTTCCCATTGAGTTTTAAAAGCGTCTATTATAGTATACAATCATATCCTTTATATACATGTGGGTTACTCATAGCTCTCTTTTATTTACCACCTACAAATAATATTTTTCCACTATATTTGTTTGCACTTCTTTTTGGATGCCAATGAATTTACTCACGTTCTATCCATGTACAGCACACAGTATAACCAGCGATCTGGTCCGACATTAAAATTAAAATAATAGAGATGTCAAAAAATCTTTAAAACTTTATTGACGATCTTATTAATACGAGTAATATACCAGTGCTACCGTGCACAACAGAAGCGTGCGTTTTATTTATATATTTATTTAAATTTATTTAATGACGAAGTTCACCTTTTACTGTAACATTTCAACCTAACAATTAAGTGTCAAAGGAAATACATGCTATGTCTTATGACAGAGGATTCATAAATTTAGCGTATTTGTTTGAAATTTACCTTCTCCTTTCAGTGCCAAGGCTGTATGAGACATAAACTTACAATTTAAAGTTCAGTCCGAACCCAGGATTACGTGCATCCAAACCAGAGGTAGGCAATTTTCATGTGTTCCGCTCTCACCCTTATGATATCAAGGAATGTAATGGAAACTTGTAGTGACCAGCAATAACAACTGTAATGACCGTTTACAGAAGCCAGAACTATGCAAATCCACTTTATTGATAAACCAGAACATGTATGTAGTCTTCTTCCGGTTATTCCGTGTACACAAAATATGCGTATATCACCATTGATTTATTCTTTGCTCTGGTGAGGACTCTGGATAGCTATAACACAACACAAGATCAATCGTGACATTCCGGTAACGATAAATAATTATAAACTCACATAATAAACGTTGAAATTAACCGCAAATAATATATTCGTATTGCCTATCATGGTTTAACTGTATTGACATCCCTTGATATCTTCATGTATCAACGTTCTTCTCCTTTTGATAAACAAGGGAGATATAGAGAAAAATTACACATGAAGCTTTCGATGGAGTACATTGATACATTTAGGATATCCATTCTAAAGTTTCTTTGTCTACCACGGATATACCGGTGCTTATCGATCTCGTTCATTTTTTCTAAATATTTGTGAAGTCAAAAATGTTGACACAAGACTCCCTCTGTGTAATTATTTAGTACTTGTAAAATACTACTTAGTATAATGAAGCAATATTTTATTATCAATATATTGAACGTTGTCAAAAAATACACCTTCAAATCAATTTAACGGGTATTTTATTAAATTGGAATGTCAGTCGGTACAGTTTGTGGTTATCAATGAAAGAAGTTCTTCCTTGGTATGACCGAACGTTAAATGTTATTCATAAACTTTGGATTGATTTTCCACAAAAGTATTTTCACTTAGGTTACAGTGAATAGATTTTTTTAAAGCAGGTAGGTTAGTTTACTCAACAAAATTTGAAGGAAAGGGAGAACATTTCTTTTCCATGAAACAAGCGCGAATGGTACATTTTAATGTTTGATTTGGCATATGTTGTATCTTCCCATGTAGCAGACTTTTGTCAATATTTCTCCAGGATAAACTAGAATTGCACACTCTAAAGAACTGTGTGAATCTATCTTTTCGTAACACGCATGTTGGCACGAAAAACCACTATTGTTACTGCTTCATTATGCTTTTAATTTCATGGTTTGTATTTACACTATAATCTGAGGTTACGTATCACACCATATCTTGGTAACTTTTATTACGTAAATATGAGATGTGCATAACTTGTCTTTTAAATATCTTAATAAAATCTGCATTGAATAATTCCGTTATATTTTGAATATAATGAACTGCGAACAGCAGAATGAATGAACTGGGAATACAACTTACTTTCAATTCTCTGGTAACCTCGACTACTACAGAACGTTCAGAAAGTTTTGTTTAAAATATAAATCTATATTTATCTATCTTTGTAGTTCTATGGGCAACAATGTACTATTCAGCCTAGTTGGAATAGATTGTTTATTTAAAGTCAATCATTTCGCCTACAATACTCTCATCATAGAAGCTTCCACCAAGATCGACCTTAGTACAGTCAGCGAAAAAAGTTCTTTCCCTATTGTAAAATTTATTTTGGGAATAACGGTGGTCGTAACGTACAGAAAATTATTCTTTTTAATTTACCGAAAACTGAATTCAAATTGTCCTTCCATTCTTAAGTTATTTACAAAATTAATTTCATCAAATGGAAAGAACTTTTGTCGCTGACTATACAACAGAAGATGGGTAACAACACGCAAGTTTTTGAAATCCCACTTTTGACTTAGTGGTTCTTTTTGCAGCAATGAAAAGTAAATTCAATTTGTGTGCGAGAAAATATAGATAATTTTTACAAACACAGATGCCCTGAAAACATGTTCCTTAAATACAGATGTCTACCTTAAAGGAATGGTTGCTGAGACAATAGTTGGTAGAGCAACCTACAGCTGAACCTCACCTCATAAATAAAGATATTTTTAATTAAATTTAATTCAGTAGCGTACCTAATAAAGTAACGTAGGAAGCAAACTACTCCGACGAAATCAGTGTTAACAACGTAGCTTGTGATGTGTGTCACGTGTTCTATAAGACACGTTGAGCGCTACATTCAAACCATCACTACTAACAAATTTATTTTTAAAAAATGGCGATGATCCATATATTTCAATTATTTTCCTTAGTTTGTATCTGAGAGATAATAAATTAAATTCAATCTTGATTGACTTGAAATCAAAACATTATGGTTACGTAAACTGTAATACACAAAAAATGTTTGTTAGAAGTAAAAAATAATAATAATAATAATTACGTCAGTGTTGAAGCCATTTGGGTTTACAAAATGGTCACTAGTTACGGAATGCGAGAGAATTATGACATCATTATTATTAACTGTCAATTATCTAACATACGATACCCTTGCTTTGAAGATTCATCATCTGTCATATTTGTGGCATCACGCCAATCAGTCAAGCCTGACAAAGCAGTGTCTAGATAAATAAGTAATCTCTCATTGGCCTTTACGAGAAATTGCAGAGGCCTAATAGAAGATAACGTGAATCTAAATAATACCCAGGATATAAGAAGGATCACTGTCACGTTACTCTATAACTCTATACAAGACTAGAAGGTCAAGATCATTTTAAACGAAATACAACGTATTATCTTTTAAGCGAAATGGAACAAGGAGAAGTAAATTTATGTTTAAAAACGTCTTAGAATTCTTGTAATGCTAAATGTTTTCTAAATAAAGAATTATCCTAGAAATTGTTTTACATCATGCAACTTACACCAGTGAATCCTTTTGTGGCTGTTACTGATTAATGGTAGATTCGAAGGTTTAATATAATTCGAGATTCACTTTTAATTTGAAAAATTTCAGTAATATTTTCTTTAAAATATCTGTAAAATCGTCATTGGATGAGTATTTTACTTTACAAAATCAAAGGATTCTATTTGCTTTACTAACTTAAGCACCTTACTCCTCTTCCGCCTCCTCCCAAGTGAAAATAAGAGAAAAGAGAAAAACAAAGATTTTTCAGAACCTCAAACCTTTTTAGTGCCTAGCGGTATAGCATTTGGAAGAATTCGGGAACCCCATGATGATTGTAAAAGTGACAATTTGTAAAATGCAAGGGGCCGCAGTGGCTCAGTGGTAGAGCGTTCACCTCGGGTGCATGGGGTCCCTGGTTCGATCCCAGCTCGCGTCAAGTAAATTTTGTGGTGGACAAACACCGTGTGCAAGGGTTTTCTCGGGGTTCTTCAATCCACCAGTTCATTCATTTCTCATCGTCACCTTCTCCTTTAGCCTGGCCGACATAAACGTGGGACGTGATTTTTTTTTTTTTTTTTTTTTTTTTTTTGTGAAATGCAAATGGGAACAAAGTTACTACCTAAGTTCGTAATTTATAACATTCTAAAGGAAGGGAAGGCATCATCTTCGTTAGTTTTTAGCTTCGCATTAGAATAATTACAAATAACGATCCAGCAAACAGACTAAACCGATTACTTGTGCACATAAACGATGTAGACTTGATAATTTAGGGTCAGTTCAGGTCAGGCGGATAAGGCCCGACAGCGTACGCGTACAAGAAAGACGGTCTCGAAGCTACTGTGGAATTTCACAATAGCTACAACTCACCGAATATGCGGATAATACAGTCGAGACATCTTAAATGGGCAAGGTATAGGTCATTTGCACGTGTGTGGAGCATAGAGTCCTCGTCCCTGGGGAAGAGCTTTGAAACTGAGAAGAAGATAAGAGAATAATATGAGTCATAATCTTTGGGAAGTGAAGTAATAATAAGCAAAATGGATTAACTCGGCACAGGACCCACATTAACGATTTCAATGGCGCTTGCGAGCCACTAAGTTGTACAGTGATATTGCTGTCAACTATATATATGTATTTAAGTTTTCATGTTAAGTTGAAAAGGGTGCGAGCAATGGGAGAGAGCTTTGCGGACCACCACTGAGTTGTTGAGTTGATTTCAGTTTAGCGCCCCTTTCAGCAGTGAGGCTATATGAGACGTGGACCTACAGTTTAACGTGGAATCCGAACCACATGAGCCTCCGGGAATCGAACCCGGGTCTCCCACGTCAGCGGGCCACCTCTGACTTGCCATGTAGGCCATGCGTTGAAGACCCCTGCATTAAATCACAGAGTAAGTTCCTACATAATGTCATGTTCCTGTATCATGTCACAAGCAGTCGTGGTTTGTCAAATATGTATGTGCAAATTTGTATACATGTGCAAATATGTTTGATCATAAAAATGCCGAGTGAATCAAAGCTCAGTATAATGAGGATAACATGAGACATGTGAGTATTTAATTAAAAAATGATCATGAGTGCGAGTGTAGAGACATCAAAGAACTTCGTACCGCGTTGTTAAGAGATACTGAAGAGAGAGTGGGTTCCAGATTTCAAGCAAGCTATTTGTCGTCTTTTCATTTCTTGGAAGATAAGATACGATTCTTTTATATATAAAAAATTCTCCAAAAGTATTGGGAGCTTTAAGAAAATCTCGTGTTATCTTCTAAACAAGACAGGGCAGCTTTTAAATATATACAGTATATATTACCCTACATGCAATTAAGTTGTATATTTTATGTGGTAAGAAAGAAACTAATTGGATATTATATTTTGTGCTACACTAAGTAAGTTGTAGTAAGAATTTGTTTCCAGGAGTTAGTTTTAAAAATTGATAATTTAGAGTGTCAAGAATGAAGTTACTTATCTGATTATACATTTCTCCCCTTAGTTTCTAATTTATATGACAGAATTTGATTACATGTGTCAATTCTGTTGTGATCTTTTTTTCTTTTTGTTATCTTTGCACTTTCCGTGATCTTTGGGTGATGGAGACAGCCGACACAACGACAGCCTCGACCCCTTTTGCAATCGACTCTCGCGGGCGTCGTGCCGGCTGACAGCTGTATGGGACCCTTTAACCTCTTATCCATCAGATCAGTAACGTGTGTGACTGACGTTTAGCATTCGCTCCAAACGTTTGTATGACCATGGAATGAACCTTGGTTTGTTCATATAAGAAGCAAATGGGTTCCTACTAATAAATGGATTTTATATATATATATATATATATATATATATATATATATATATATATATATATATATATATATATATATATATATATATATATATATATATATATATATACAAACTTGCTTAATTTTCAGATCGCAGTGATCGCTATAGATGATGATCGTATTCAAGAACTTAAGTATGAAAAGTAGACCCAAGTTCTGTATTTATCATTTTGTTCGGTTAGAAAAAGAGCAGAAATTTAGTTCTGAAATAAATTTATTGCACTATTCTCGTCAACGTTTAATTTTTTAATTTTTTGTGAATTAATTACCTATTTTTTTTAAAGTAAAAAATAGGTAATTAACTTTTAAAAAGGCGAGATGATACGAGTGCTTTCTGTGCTAAAGTTACGAGTTTGGAATTCAAATAGAACTTAGCACTATTTTCTTTAAAGAAACTAATAAATAAACAAGAAATTGATTATTTTTATTACAGTCCTTTTAATGCTGTACTTTAATGTTTGTTATAGTCAAACATTCGAACTTAAATTTTAAGCACTTCCTTAGTACCTAGAAATCTGGAGACACGTAAACCAATGATGATAAAATACAATATTTTCACGTAATCTTTGCTCTTGCGTGCAGAGCGTTAAAAGAAGAGATAGAACCTTCTTTTGGGTAGCTGAATTGACTGCAGAAAACTGCATCTCGGTGTTCTGACCGTTTTTTATCTACGAAAATTAGTATCGAAATTTTAAATAGTAGTAAATTTCACTTCCGGTTTTGGTAGAGTATTACGAGTTGTAATGGTATGTTCACTTGAGAAATCGATTAAAGAAAAACGCTTGTCGCTATATAGTACCATTTTTGTCCGTATAGAGCAAAAAAGGTAAGAGATATCGAATTGTAGTTTTTTACAATCGTTTCAGCTTCCCAAGAGTAAGTTAGGTTCTGTCTTCTCCCTTAACCATCTGCACAGTTACTTCAAACAACAATTTTCGGTTTCAATCTTTATTGTCATAGAACAAAACAGTAAGGCATAGCAAGTACTGGCTTTTTTGTTTATTCAACGTCTGAGAAATAGATTCTATCTCTAATCTTATTAATTTATTGTAACTAATAGTTATAGATGCAGTACCTCAAGTTTGAGTATTGAATTCCCATGGTTTGGAAGTCTACTGTAGTTCACACCGTGTAAACCTCTTGTAATCTTTGAAAGTCCATATCTCGGAATCTCTTGAGATTAGAGACTCAAAATTCAGTATTTGAACTGCACATTGAAAATAATTGGACTCTGTTTCACCGTTTTTTGATATTTGGTCTAGAAAGGAAGAAAATAGACCGGAAGAAAATGGATGGGGTTACAGTTTTTAAAATTGAATGGCCGGATGTTGAAATTCGTTAAAATTACAGACAAAATTTTATGTTTAGAATTTCATTAATTATAATTGAGGGCGTGCTTTTAGCGATTTTCAATATTTACTCTATAAAGGAAGAAAGAAAGCACGTATAGAAAAGAAAAATGTTTGTAATTCTTAAAATAAGATGGCCGTATCTGAAAATCCATTAAGGTTAGAGATATTAAATCTAGTATTTGGACTTTCAATTTAAAATAATTAAAGACATGTTTCAGCATTTTAAATGCTTTTTTTGTAGGGAAGATGCGGGAAGAAATACGGATGAGAGTTCGAGTTGTTAAAATAACATGTATAGACCTATATCTCGGAATCCTGTAAGAGTAGAGACATGTCAATTAAAGACGCGTTTCAGCGTTTTTTTTTTCCTTAGAGGGAAATAAAAAGGAGAGAAAGAAAAGGTGGGAGTCAAAATGGTGGGTGTTGAAATTATAATAAGATGGCCATAACTCGAACTCACTTAAGATTAAAAATATGTTAGAGATGTAAGAGATGTGAAACCATAGGCTGAGCAGATAGAGGGTGAAGTTCCCAGATGGGAGGCTAGAATTGAATAAAAACTTAAATATATAATATGTGCGTGAGTGTAAATTAAAATTTCTAAAACAATACTTTTATACAATACATTGTAAAGGAGAAAATAATTGCTGAGGTGAATCAGTGCTGTTGGCTTTTTAACAGAAGTTCAGAAAAAAATATTTGATTTTGAGTTTACCATCCGTTTCAGCAGCGAGGCTATATGAGACGGGACCTACTGAATAACGTGGAATCCGAACCACATGAGCTTCTGGCGGGAATCGAACCTGGGTCTTCCACAGGTGCATACGCTACGTTTAGGCACAAAGGAGCTCGTGCAGAAAAATGCATTAAAAAGAAGTTTTTTTTCAGCAAGGTAAAATGAAGAAACTAAGCTAAGGGAAAAGCATTTGACGCATGATGCTAACCGCTTTCTTTAGAAACTTCAGCCCTCAACTCAAGCTTGGAAGAGCTCCCAATATGTTTAGTTGTTAGTTCTTAATTTTGCCTCACCACAAATAAATATTCTTTTCAATGCAGTTTCTCTACACTTTTCTTAATACTTCTAATTAGTCTACCAAAAAGTTCTTTTTAATGCATTTTACAAAAGCATTGTTTTACTTTTATTTATTTATTTATTATTTTTACTGTTATTTCGTATTTATGTTTCTGATGGGATGAAAATCTGTTATAGTAATCATCCCAGTACTTAAATTCTTATGATTTATTTATTCATATTTTGTGCATTTGGTTTTGTTTTGTTTTCGTTTAGGCGCTACTTTCTTTCGTGCACCACATTCCCACTTGAACTTTTGCAATATTGGATGGTGTATCCTAGTCACGAACCGTGATTTTTTATTTGGTTCTAATTTTAAATGTAAGTTTTTATCAAATCAAACTGGTACAAAGATCTGAATCTAATCTAGACACTTTTGAATTTGGTATATGGAAAATAGTCATATTATTCAACTCCTATTTTCTCCACGAAACGGAAAATTATGCTAAGATTTAACCTTCACATAGAGGAAATATGTATGTTCTTAATTTTTTCCATTTATTTGTACCCTTATCTCTACATTTGTGCCAAATACCAAGGTTCTACGTTTGTATATAGTTCTTCTATGATTTCTGAACAAATGTGAAGTTTCTGCGTTACACAGAAAGACCCCAAACGCCTTGATGAGTGAGTGCCAAAGACTGTGACCGAAATGATTTTAAATGCTTTGAAATTAAAGTTTATTTATTTATTTTTAATGGATTGTGACTTAACACAATTTAAGAACATATCCCATTTCCATAGCACTTACTGGGTTAAGGGAATAAGTTATACGAGTGATAAATTGACCTTGGATCCTCTCGTAGGCCATATGGTTAGTATATTCATGTTAAGTACAGTAGGCCAGGGTTCAGTTCGTGGTTGGAGCTTATATATTTCGGAAAACAGTTTAAAACTGTAGGTTCATGTCTCACGTAGTCTTTATGCTGAAAAAGAACGTTAAACTCCAAATTATCCAAACAATCTATAAAAGGAAAATGCCAAAGCTATTTAGCCATTGAGAATCAAGTGGAAATATTGGGAGCTCATATGGTTCAGATCCCACGTTAAGCTGTAGGTTCACGTCTCATATATCATCGCTGCTGAAAAGGACGCTAAACTCAAATCAAAGTAAAGTAGGATGGCCAATTCCAAAATTTTTACTTTCCGGAATCCAAAAAAAAAATCGGAAAAATTCTGGATTCCGGAAAAATTTTGAAAAAATTTCGTAAATTTTCCGAATTCAGGATTTTTCAGAATTCCTTATTTGTTCCGAATTCGGAATTTAGATAAATTATTCCGAATTTCGGGAAGATTCCGGAATTTAGAAAATTCTGGACTTTGGAAAAAATTCGGAATTTTTCGAAATTCTGGATTTTTCCGAGAACGGGCTTTTTCTGAATTCCGGAAAGTGAAATTTCTGATTCCGGAAAATAAATTTTTCGTAATCCGGATTCCGGAAAAATTAAGGCCATCAGGTAACATGATGTGGGAACTGTATATGATTCTATCAGCATTGGAATTCGTACTCTTGTTTACCGATAGCAGTAGCGCTAGCAATATGGTTGTCGTGGCCAGCTTTATGTATATACGAATTTGAAATTAAAGACGAGTCGTTTCATCACGAGAATTCGATAACACACTAACACTATATTTATTATGTAGTTCAATGACGTGTACATGGATATCCTCGTATTTGGCACCAGATTCATATTTAATCATGTACGGCCTAAGTTGAAATATAACCATGGCCTTATATTTACGAGTTTCTGACAACCTCTTGGTTTATCGACCTTATCCAAAGGTTTTTTCCTTTGAACTTTGAAACGATCCTTTGTATTTAAAAAAAGTAATAAAAAAACGAATTCTTCATATTTGATCATTGTAATCACTTGAATGTCTAATGTTTGTTAAACATTTTTCCTTGTCGTAATTACTTATGTGCGTATACAAAGCTGCCGCATTAATTATGTATTTATATGTTGTATTACCCTTTGAAATTAGCTTGTTAGTTTGTGTATACATGTTTACTAGTCTCGTGGTTCTTTATCATGTATTCCTTTTTTTCATATAGAAAGAAACAGTACTAAGATAAATATCGTATTTTATGAGTAGTTTAAATATTCTCTATTTTCAGAAGTAATAGATGCCGGTGTCTTGATCTACCGTATAAAATTTAATTTATTTTGTTTACTTGAATTCAATAAAATAATTGTATTCTGTATGCAATAAAAAAATCTATATGTTAAAAATAAAATAAAATCTTTGAGTTGAACGTCCCACTATTATGCCTGTTAGGCTAAGGGAGACGGATGATTAAGGTAAATGAATGATGAGGGAAGAATTAATGGATTGAGAATGTGGGAGAAAACGGGAGAACCCCAAGAAAACCCACGGACACAATGTTTCCACCACAAACTTATTTGGCAGGAGTCGAATGAGGGACCCCACGCACCAGAGATAAGCGGTGTACCATTGAGCCACTGTGCCCCCCTCCCCCAAATAAGGGGGCTGTGTTCATCTGGAAATCAAATCCAATGATGTCCGTGTCAAGGGAAATCGTTCTAACTATTCGCTTTCTAGAGAGCAATTTGTGAGTGTAGGGTTCCATATCCACTAACTCTGAAGTTCTTCGTTATTTTAAATCTATAATGAATTCAACTGTATTTACATGGAAGATATGAGGTAGATATGTGAACGATTGAAGTATTTAGATCATTTTTTGTATTTTACGTCGAAACTGGGAATACCTTGCCATGTTTGTATTTGGCATTTCGTATAATGAGGCACAATCATCTCCCCCCAATCAATCAATCTCTCTCCTTTTTCCTTCCATAACATGTAATTAGATGCCTTACAAGAATACAATTTCTTCTTAGTGTTCTAAGCAATTTCTGTTTTTTTTTCCTTTAGTAATTACCCTCAATAATGCTCTTTTCTCCCCTCCTACTTGTAAAATATCCACAATGGTTTTCCATTCAACCCAATCAATTTCCTCAATTCTTCTTCACACCCACATTTTGAGAAAGTCTATTATTCATTCCTCTTAAACTGATAGGTAGAGGTCTGCGCGGTTTAAAATATAGTAGCCACAACTATACCACATTCGTACCATCTCGATTATCCGCAACATCTCTATCCGCACCTGCATCCATAGATAATGAGATAGCAAATATATACAACTTGCTTGTTCTACGACACATGATTTCAAAAATAGTTTATAACATAACAATTGTAAATATCTCCTTTTGTGTGTTTTTGTGAATCCTGTTATGTGTAACCGAACTTCAAATACAATTTATTCCTACTGTAAATTAACTACGCTAAATATAATGGATAAAATTCATGCAGAAAAAGGTGGAGTTTTCAGGCGTGCTTACGTTATGTTCATTGCTTGCGGTTTGGCTGAATAGCCAATTGAGAAATTTGTTTAAGTACGTGTTCTACTATTCTACGTGTAACACAACTTTCTGTTGGCTACACAGAAATCGCAAGCAAAGAACGCAACGCAAGCTTGCATGAAAATCTACCCAAAATTGCGAAATTAAGGATTACTTAAGGTTCCTTCAAACGCAGATTTATTATAAAATTGTCAAGTTGGTAACACCACATGTCAATAATAATAATAATAATAATAATAATAACTAATCTCATTACTTATAAGACAGGAGCGCCTTTGTGTAGAACGCAAAAGTAAAATGAAGATAAAATACCCTTTAGAAACAAGAAAAAGTTACCCCAAACAGTCACATAATCAGTTGACATTACTATTTCCTATAACATACTTACTTCGAAGTGAAGAGGTCGTTTTAGTGAATTTCTCATAAGTGTAGCCACTCTGATTTTTTCAAGAAATATGTGAAAAGTGAGCTATGTTCATCATGTAGACAGTGACTAATGATGTGCACCGTCTGCTAAAGAAAAGTGGTCACAAGAAAAAAATCATTATTACACTTTAAAGAAATAAGATAGAGAACAAGAAGAAAATATCACAATGACCTTAATGATACTAATTTATGAGCCTATATAAGAATCTACCAAAAACTGCTTTTTGATGGGCAAAGCTTTTTTGGACATTTCGGTTCCCTTCTTTTTAGTTAGTTGTTCATGTTATAATGTATGTTTGTGTGCGTGTGTGTGTGTTTACTACTTTGAGTAAAGATTTTTAAAAAAGAACCTGAAAAAGTTATTTTCAGCCTCTATAATTGGTAGGGAGTAGGTGTTCATCCCCTTTAACAACTGAAGGGGTAGTTGAAAACCGTAGCAGAGGTGTGTGTTTTTAGTGAAAACGACTATTATAAATCACTCTTCCGTTTTTCAATGAGACAACATTATTTCTTTTTGTTTCCTTTCGTCGACAGTTTTTTAAATCTTTTTTTTAAAAAGAAAGAAAAATCTTTTATTCTCGAGGACCGCCTTTTTGACCGCAGCTCCACCCCATAATGCAAGTGGAACCTGACGAGAATACTGTTCCTCTACTAAAGGTGTTATTGAACTTCGCCATAGTTAAAAGAAGGAAGAAGGGTGAATAATTTTAAACGTGGAAGTGCTTATTGCTTTTTTAAAAATAACTTTTCTTAGTTCGTTCTTTGTAACTTAGGAAGTTTCTTCGCCCATGTAATTTCTGAATTTATTGACACCTTTATCAAAAGTGTATTATTTATTATATAAATTGATGCATATTGTTTGATGTAAACTATTGAATATATTTGTTTTAAAAAGTCTTTGATTTTAAGAGAAGTAACAAAAATTTTATATGTTTACCGATAAACCCTAGGCATTTTTGTCATATATAGTAACTAGCCGAACTAATTCAACTTACAAGAGTATGCTTCGTATAGTTTTGTGTAAGTAATTTTGGAATGGATAGGTATATATCAATCATAGAGTTCCGTCTCAATGATTTCAATATTCATCTGTAGCTCACAAACAGAGAGCAACTCGTTCGGGCTTAGTTCTTAGGATATTCTCGCTTGGTGCTGAAGAACTACTAGTATCGATTACCTCATATGTCTATATTTTTCTTGGTATGAAAAAGAGTTAATCACTAATTAGCGAAATTAAAAATAGTTAACACAATTGGCGACCTAAGCATATCTTCAAATTGTATAATTTGTTGCTTCGTACAGATGCTCCTGCATTTTTCTACACGCTATAACTTCTAATGTGAGGTAGGAAACAATCATTTCAGTTAAAATTATCGGAGCATTTGCCTATGAAATAAATGAAAGTTGAATTAGACCTGGAGTTAACTGCTCAGAAGACAAACAGCAACTGTTCATGTGCTTGCAAAGAGCAAAATTAGAAAAGTATTAATTTGTTCAGTTTTAAATTTTCATTGTTCTCAACCTTACTACATATGTAACAAATAAATAATCCTACAAAACCATATCTCGTATTACACTCTTTGTATGTCCAGCGAATAGCATGAATTATAGGTATACATTTATGTCTGGCTTGCAGAATTGCTATTTACAAATACGGATGTTTACAATAAAATGAATAGTCAGGAAGAAATGTGAAATGTGATAATCTCTGAAAAGCAGCATTGAGTGTTGATATTACTGGAATCTTTGGTATTATTTAACAACATTCATCAAAAGAGCTGTTTTGACTTCATAAAAGAAGAATGAATAACTGCAAGTTTTTTTTTGCTCACATGATCATAATTTTATTCCCCCATTCATTCCTGTGGTATGAATTATTGCAACTGCACAGTAATTCAAGGAATGTTCACATATTTACTAACTTGAAAAGAAACTGTTTTATATGGTAGCATTTTCATTATACACTACGATCTCGCTTAAAGTTGTAGTCTATCATTTCATTGTGTTCAATAATCTTTTTTATTTGTATGTATGAATGAAATAAATCGTTTCAAAAATACGAGAGTTTTATAATCTGTGACTTTTCAAACAGAGATGACGAAATCCACAATCTGAATAAGAATTTTAAAATTAAAAAATATCTTAATGGACAATCCCATTGGACAAAGTAAAATATGCTGTCTGGAGCTTGTTTTCGAATTATTTTCAAACGAATGACTGGTGTTGGGTAAAGATTATTTGAATTTCACGCCCCCATGTTGAATGTCGATTCTTCTAGGGCAAGAGGGCATTACAATTTCAAAACATCATGGACATCAACTTATCAATGTTCAGTTTGCACTCTGTTTTGACTTTCAACAACTAATTCAGGTTTCATTGCGTGCCACTCTTTACATTCAGCTTTACGTGTGTGTGTGTTTCTTATGAGATTTTGATTGAAGTACCTGGTCATTCTTAATCGCATACCTTTTGTTTGTCTAGCTCTGAATCTATCAATTCTCTTACAAAAATGTTCATTCAAGTAATTCGTATTTTTGAACATTATAGTTCACACATATTAAAATAAAATAATAACCACAATATGTTGTTTAAGTAAAATGTATATCTACTGAACGCGTTATTTCGGAGGCATGTCGATATCCGTTTTTAACTTTTGACTAGCTGAACCTGCGCTCTCTACACAGCGCATCATTCATATATGAGCATGAATCTCCCTGTTATTCCTTACAACGTCTGTACATGTCCCTATACAGACACAAGTGAAAGATGTTCTGATAAAAATCGACAAGGGGTACCATAATGGGGAGATTTTTTCGATTATTTTTTCAATATCTTGCACCGTTTGCAAGATTGAGCCTACTTCCGATTGGAGTTTCTAATTCATGTATGATCAGTATTTTCTTTCTTCTTGCGTGCAGTATGTAATAAGCAAATGCATTACATACAAAATTAATTATAATGTCAGTGATATATGATGTTCATCATTGGGCAAAACACTACAAACAATAAAGATTCATCTTAGACTGGAGAAATGGTTATCCTTCGTTTTTCATTGTCATTTGGTCATAAAACAAACGCCTGAGAGATATACAATCCCCGTATACAACTACGTATATTGTTTTTGAATGTATAACTCATAGGGTATGATGCTTTTTTCAAATTTCAACACTTCCAGTATACCCCTAAAAAGTGTAATAAATAACGGCCATGTTTTTTTTTTAAATATTCAATTAATTTAAATATTAACTGCACAAAATTTGGAATCGACCAGCCAAAACGGCACGTTTCTAGCACTTGTGGTTTTCGAGATCTCATTGCCGAAACGATTGGAGACAAGCATATAAACTTTTCTTTGGAGACAAACATATAAACCTAGCATCTTAATATGTAGATAATACTATAAGCTTATATGTATGGATATACCGAAATTTCTCAAAGTAAACTAATAAAAAATGCTTAGAAATGAAGTGTAAATTATAAATGGTGTATTTCATGTAAAGGAATAGTGAATACTTATATTGTGTGTAAATTTGGCTACAACCAAGTGGCATTTTCAGTGGGATAAAGGGGAATTCCCTCTATGTTCAAAAATCCCTGTATCTTGTGAAAATGTATTCCTAGGAGAAAATGATATGAGGAAAGTAGTTGGATTACTTCGCGTAGAATTCAATAAATTCCTCATTGGTTATAACTGAGTTTTGCAGAGAAATATGATCTAGTAAGTAAAATTAGGTTGGATTATCGTAAAGGAGCGTAACATGTTGTGGTATCAAATTCTAGTGCCGCATTAAATTTAGAAAAGAATCTTCATGTATAATATATAAAATAAATTGCGGAGTAGGAATTTTGTTTTGTTTTGTTTTCTTTTTTTTTTTTTTAAAAAAAAAAAAAGCTAAGCTAGTATTTTTCTAGCATCAAAAATATATTGAAAATGTTCATTTTACTGCCATTTTCTGAATCATTGTTGTCTATATAATTATTCTGGTATACCTTCACATTATTACAATTTACAAGAAATTTAATCAGAAAAATCCGCATATATCATGTATATATTCTTGTATTGAATGCTTTGGCCACTATCTCTTTATTTTTCTCTCACAATTTTGTAATTAACTTCCAAATTTGAAATATATCGCTCGATGGATTATCTTTCGATATTGAACAAAGGACATTATTCATTCCTTAAAACCTCTTAAAATTATCAACGTTATGTTTCTGACCTTGTAAATAATTTGTCTTGTATGTATATACAGCACAGTCGTGCTTTGAACGATTCGAGGTATACTGGTAATGAAATTTGTTGTTTTCGGAAGGTACAGAAGTGTTGATACAAATTACACTCTTTGTCAAGATTAGCAATCAATTTGATAATTCAATGACTATCATATATACTGTACTTGGAATCTTTTGAATCAGGTAAACGAAAGGAATATTTAGTAGTTGATAATCTAAAAGATAACATTTCAAAATAATTGTAGTATTGTTGTAAATACTTTTAAATGTTGAAACTCTCAATTAAAATTGTAACTTTTGATTGTATTTGTAACTACAAAATTTCATACTAAATTAATATTTTGTCTGCTATGATGCAATTTGGTGATAAATTTCTCCATAGTCATTTTATTCTTCTGGTATAAATCTTCAATCGAGTCTGAACAAATGTGATCCATAAATAAAAGTGATCCTTATAAGTTTTTGAATTGCCAATGAAGTCGTCCAATAGTATTATCAGCACAGAATCTTCTAATTTGATGTTATTGAAACAAATGATCATATCTTTTACATACATACAAGAGAGGAGCTAGAATAGGTTCTTATAATACTCCTTAATATATAATAGTATGGCTTTGTAGGGTTTCTAATTTTGATTTCAGTTCCTTGGCGAGAAGAGAGAAAGTAGTATGATCAACATGCAGTATTTTGTTGGTTGCTGTTCTCGCTTCATAATTTGATTGGTTGGTTGGTAGCCGCCTTTTTTTAACCCAATGTCTCACTACTAAGGCTCTTTAAGATGGGGCATATTGGTTAAAAGAGAGATCCAAACTACTACTTGAACTTGTATTCACGACAAATATCCCCAATCCTATCCTGCAGTCAAGCATCTTGAGTTTCACCAGTTCCTTTGAAACTGACTTTACCAGCTATATCTGGGTCATTGTTAATAAATACACTGTGTAGATAAATAGTAGTATTAAGTGCCATATGTTCTTGGCATCTAGAAGAAGCTTCTCTATGTGTAGATAGAGAACATCCTGCTACATACACTGTAACTGAACTTAAAAATGCTAGTTGATCAAGTCTTTGTTTCCTTAGCGTCTAAATTACCACATAGACGTCCACCCCTATGCAGAAGTTTCATACTATTGTAATAACGTAAGATGGAATATATATATATATATATATATATATATATATATATATATATATATATATATATATATATATATATATATATATATATATATATATATATATATATATATATATTCAATTGGGAATGCAACTTTGAATTTTGTTAGGCACACTGCAACTATTCAGAATTCAATAGCAAGAAACTGATTATTTATTAAGCCTTGTAGAATTGTTACATTACGTTTAATTCAAGAGCTACCTGATTTTGCATAACACGTTCAATATATTTTACAGTGCTTGTTTATATAACTCAAGGTTATAAATCACGTTGTTGTTGTTCCATTAGAAAACAATTAGGCCAACATAAAATGGAGTTATCCAGGCCGCAGCCGAAGGATATTCAAGGCTAGTAGTGTTCAATGTACCACACTTCATTTCGTAATTAAAACTGTCAGAATGTGATTGCTAAAGTGTAGCATGCGTATCAACCCACAGATATAGTCACTACATGAGGCAGCTGCCAAACAGAGGATTATTCTAATAACTGACCAAAATGATGTATGCGTGCTGTCTGATGAACGAATGTATGCATTATACAGCTGCATAGTGTGTGGTTATCATTGTTGCGTACTAGCGTTGCACGAATGGACTGACGATGAATGGCAATCGTGTTCTGTCAATAGATGAACAGATTCGGCAGCTCTGAGAAGGAAAATAGTGGAAAGGATAGAATTTCAATGTGTGTCGCATTTTAATGTAACGCCTTCGTTGTTGTTCGATGTTTTCACTTATGAAAGCGTACTTTGATGTAAATGAGCGTATAAGAAGTGGTGATGGAGTCAGTTTCTTTCCGTGCACAAACCACAGTAAGTAGATCTATTATTTCAGAATCTTTACGATGTTTTAAATTAAATTTTCAACCTTATTATGTATTCCTTTTAAGAGTATATTCTTAGGAAAAACCCTGTTCTCGTAACTCTTTGCAGACGGGTTTTAAAATATTGTTTTTATCTGCAAACAATTTTCTTCAAAAATTCATAGAAAATAATTCCTTTAACTTGTTTCTACTTTAAAGACATTTCTGAGAATTACAAAAATTCAAAACTTTGGTAGCTTGCTATACTTATAATAATTGTTTTAACAAACACTTTGAAATCTTTTTTGTGAACATTGTTTGGGAAATAAAAATAAGATACGACATCGTATTAGAATTTTTTTTGTACAGATATTGACAATAAATAAATACGGAATGATGCAAAATGTCTTTAAAATTTAATATATCTTTCACTGTTTATTCGAAAATTATGAGAATCGGAATCCTCGTGAAGAAGTTCCTTCACATCTAAATTGCTCGGTTCTGTTCTCAACAGTATAAATATGAACACAAGTATTCAAGTAAGTTTCCGCTGTGACAAAAGAATGTATCCGTAGTTCATTGATCCACGACGGACAAGACTTGTCACTTGACCGGAAAGTGTTAAGAGACCATTTATTTGAGTAGATAAATACTAGATCGTAGCGCTCCTCTAGGCTGCGGTCCCTGTATTCTGATGTTGAATACTTCAATGGACTCTCAACTTTTTAGTTCTGGAGCTTGTATCTGTTGTGTGGTGAGCCTTTACAAACAATTAAGATACTCAACCCTTTTGGGATTTAAGATACGAATCTGTACGATGGAGTAGTGTTGTGTTTAAACGCTTATTAAGCCTATATAACACGTATTGAACCCATCTTTTTTATTGGTCAAGTCAAGCATGGACCAAAGAGATGCGTTTTGGAACCGGATGGTCAACTTGACAGCGCCAAACCAGGGGCGTCGTTTTTCTCTTAAGGCAAATTTAAAAAAAAAAATATGTCCTTAGTTATCAAGATATCAGATTGAAGTTTTGCATACGGATTATGTGCACCTTTGGGTATTTGGGTGAATCCGGGTTCAGGCCCGAGGGGGTGATTTTTAAGAAAAAATCCAGTTTTCCCCGAATTTCCGGGTTCAGGTGTATGATACGGATATGTGAGTGGTATCGTTTTGAAGGGCGTTAAGTAAATGGCGTTTGAACCAAGACGCTAGGCCAAATAGTAATGACGCAGTAAATTATTAGAATATTTTATATATATTATCTATCTGTATATATATATATATATATATATATATATATATATATATATAATGGATCACCTTTAGATTTTCAAAAAAACAATTTCCCGCCCTTTGTTTTCAAGATATCAGATTGAAATTTTGCACACGCATTGTGTACATAACTACATATTTTTTAAAGAGATTTTCAGATCCCTACTTGAATATAGGCCCGCGCCAGAGAGGCGCAAAAATTTTGAATTTTTTCGAAAAAAAAAGTTTTCTCCGATTTTCCCATTTCTGGTGTATAATACGGATGCCCTTGGAAAGGATGCTCTATTCTGAAAAAAAAAATAAAAATAAAACGAGGTATGAACCCTGAACCTACGATAAATAGTAAGGAAGCAGTAACTGTTGAGTGAAAGTTTAAAATTTACCTCAAAAAGTGGAAATCCCAAAAGGGTTAAAGATACTTTTGCGAACAATATACATATTAAGATACTTGTTGTGTACATTGTTTTCCGAAACTGTGATAAAATGAACTTTTGAGCTGAATTGCTAAGACATGTGCCCTTCTTAGATCCGCAACCTGCTATATCTAAAAATGTACCTTTTGGAATCATGTAATGGTGATGCAAGAGTTTTCCTAATGAGACGAAAGGGGTTCCTGGTAAAGATTGGAAGTAAACGTTGGCGTGGATGAAAATTATTGAATCACTGATCACTAATGAACGATAAGGCGTTTACCGAACCTTGATATAGTAAATTATGTAATACACAACCACCGTGCACTGCGTCGTGTAGTCTTGGTTTCGGTCCCCGATGGAGGTGTTTATCTCTGATACAAATCCATATAATACATTACACCAAGATGTATTGGATCGTATTTTTAAGCAGTATTCAGGATCCATTTCATATAGCTTTGATGCTGAAAGACAAATCATCCAACAAAGAATAAAATTATGTTCTGTTCTGAATTGTAGAGAAGTGCTCCCATACATCCAAAAGATGGATAGCTATAAAAGCAGGTAATGATTTTGTAGTGGTAATGTTTCAAAAGCTGGATATAAACATAGAAAAAAAGTAATAAATACATAATAAAAATCAACATTAAAAAAAAAGACTCATTCTTTAATAAAAAATACCTGTCTTTTTAAATGAAAATTTGGGTAAAGAAGTTAAGCAAATCTGGGTGTGAATTTTCTAGCACCCTGTAAGTTTAAAAAATAGTGAAAGTATGGGATCCGAACACACACACACACACACACACACACACATGCACTCGCTGAATCATAAATAGCTACTTATTCTTCAGAAAAAGAAAGAAACGGTCTTTGCTTACCAATAATATATCTTATATGAAATTAGAATCTATATATTCTTGTTCTAAGTAACGTAGAGATTAAAGTGCAGAGGAGAGGGAATAAATTACGATCGTCGTATTATTACACTGAAGGTACACGCCTGTCTCAAGTTCAGTGTTGCTAACTTGAGAATACGCTGTCAAACACCATCTGTTTCAAATCCATCATCGTTTCGTTTAAGGATTGATGAGAGAGCTGTCATCGACTGTGTGTAGCAAATGACACATGCAAAATAATGTAAGAGCAAGTTACAGGTAGACTTTGATGCAGATATATTGTAGATTATCGGGAGAAGATTGGTAGCAGGTATGTGGTTCGTGTATAACTGACAGTTGCTCAATCCTACCCACTCTCTTAACGTAGCAAACAGACGGAGCAGACACCTTACAAAACCAGGCGATTTTATTCCATATACACGAAGCACTGAGCTTTTGTGTTGGTGGAAAAATACAGCTGGTGCTAGATTACTGTAAATGAGGTCGGCAGATGTCGAGTGTGCGAAGTATATAGTAACCTCGGTCAATACAGTATCCAGCAGTGTTTCAGTGCTATAATAGAAACTATATGACACATATTTTAACGTACAGTGTTTGAATATGAGTCACAGAAGCATACTAGACGGGAAAGGGGGAACAAGATTGATTTTTATAATACATACCTACTATCACTTTTTTGATTGGGAGGAACTTCTACATTTTTCGCTTTTCTTTCTGCTTTATACATCTGTGGGTGGTTTTGTGAGATAGTTAATGGATTTATTAGCAAACCTTTTCAACTGAGTTGCGAATTGTAGCTCAAGTTCCATCCACTACTAAATGTTCGGTGTCGACAGTTATTTTAGTTTATTTATTTTTACACAGTTACCCTAGAGCATAGCAGTTGCACAGTAAAATAGTAACTCAATATTGTCTTTGAAACTTGACGAAATAAATACAAAACTTAGATATACACGATACAGCCATTCTGTAGTCACAAAGGTATGTTATGTGATATTACATTTTTTTATTTTCTAACGACGATACGAGGAAAGAAAGTATGGTGGTCGTGAAAAAAAAATCTAATTCGAGATTTCAATGGATTTACGTGTTTTATAGCCAATATATACCGAAAAAGTGATTCTCTGTATCTCTGTTCGTCAACCTATCGAGACCAAATTTTAAATTTGAGGTTTCTGTTTGATTTTCCAGGGGAGTTTTCGAATTTTCTTCCATACCCCTAAAAATAAGGGTATTTATTGAACTGTGAAAAACACGTATTTTCTCGAATACGGCTCTAACGAGTTTTTCAACAGAGCGACCGTATCTCGAAAAAAAAATTCAGAAGGGGTAGTTTGCTCATCAGGGTGAATTTTTCCCGGACGATTTTTTTTTTTCGAAAACGACAGGCAATTTTGTTTATATTTTGTAAATGTTCAATTAAAAACCTACAATATATTATGTCATTTTTCATTAAAAGAAAACAATGTACAGTGTACTCTTGGGATGAATTTTTCATGAACGATTTTCTGAAAAGCAAATCAAGACAATTTTGTTCATATGTCATGAATAAACATTTCTGTCAATAACCCTACAATATGGCATGAATAATTTCTCATGAAAAAAATCCACGACTCTTTGAAGTGTCTTCTTTGATACAGTTTTTCGAAAGAGCCTAAACTTGAATTTAAACAGCATCGAAAGTATCCTATTCATCTCAGCGATTTCCAAAACTATGGAGTGGACTCTACTAGCTGACATTTTCAATTTCCTTTTATATGTCACTCCTTGTTACTCCCATCCTTAGCCGAAATGCACGTTCTTCGTACGGATTAAATAGATTTATGAGAACATTTGAACCTCCATTCCTCCTCAGGACACATTTCAAATTTTGAACCCATCCCCTTAGGGTATGCTTTTTAATTGAAGTAACATTATAAAATGCTCCAAAATTAATTTCAAATTGTTCAGCTATTTTCCCGTGATGTGATCTCAAAGAACGGGCATTGTTTTCAGTGTTCCTTGGAAGTATGCAGCCAGTGCAAGTTTTCAATCTTAGATTATTAATTTTTTGGCGTGGAAATGGTTTTCGCTTCCCCAGGAATATATTTTCTCCCAGATTGTAAATCATGTGTGTACTAAGTTTGGTTGAAATTACACCAAAGACTTCAGAGGTATATATGCATACATTTGTATATAGAAAGAGTAGCCGAAATGCCCGTTCTTCGCACGGGAAGAATAGGTTTATAGAAAGTATTTAACCCCTTCCTCTCCGTACGATACGTATGTCAATGAATGCGTTGCCCCTATTGTATAGGCAACCAACATTGCTTTAAGTTACAACTTATTGCCTAATCTTTTAAGGGCTACTGTTAATCGTAACCCCTTTCCCATTCCCACTTTTAGTAGTCCTTGAGATATCTTACCCCTAAATCTTCCAGATTGTAAGTCATGTGTGTACCAAGTTTGAAATTGTTCCAGGACTCTCGAGTTATGCTGGAACATATTAGGGATTCCATCTATACAATAACTATAGTTCCATTACTTAAATATTTACTAACACACATCTCCTTTGATATAAAACATTCTTTACTTCCTACTATGAGTAAATGCGGATATCCGCATCAATATAGGTTTTCGTGGACACATTTTTATTTTCTTTGCGGATGTTCTGAAAAGACAACACTTTTCCTGTTCATTCTTCGTAGTGTTATTTAATATTAATTTCTTGTATAACTTAATTACCCTTTCGGAACAAATAACCATTCCATTAAATTGTTCTGTTAGATTTTTCTTTGCTTTTAAAACTCTTTAATAAATATGAAGTTATAGTGTAATTTTACGTGAGTGCATTTCAGGGTGGTTTGTTTCTCAATTACTCTCACATATTCAAAAGACGTTCATACAATAATTTGACACATTGGTAATTTTCTTGTTAGAATCTGCATTTGAAAGTACCATAATTAAATGCATATTTTTTTTCGATTAATTTGATTTTTACTACCTGTACATAGACGCTCTTGCATTTTATTTAGCGTAATTGACTTATAATTGGAAAGAATTAAATTTATATTTAACTTGAATTTTATTGATATAGGGATCACACAACAAAGTGATCCCATCCTTTCCCTTGTCAGATCCCATCCTTTCACGTTTCGATGGCATTCACTGGCCTGCCAGATCCTCTGACCTAATTGCCTCAGTTTTCTTGCTTTGGGGTACTAGAAGAATAAGGTGTTTGCAACCAGAAAGAGTGGGAATTGTGAAGAAGCTGACGAAGCTAATCAGAGAAGAAATTGTGAAATTAACCCCGGTTGTCGTTGTCCATCTAATGCGAATGTCAGTTAACTGAGGTGACATTTGTCATACATAATTTTTCCCAAATAACTGTACCAAATGATAAAAAGTGCAATAGTAAAGTCGTCGTGGCATGTATGTAAATGGACAAGTTTATCGAAAAATATAAAATATTTAAAGTTGCATTGTCTCTAGGGTCCAGTATATTATTTTCAAAATGGGTAATGAAAAATTCTTCACCCTGTATTAAGCAGGATCTTAGGAAGTTTGGTAATAATCCAGAGTAGATTAGCTTGGCAAAGGATAGAATTCAAGAGAGATTAATTTTGTTGTGGGGATGAACTTTCTGCTTTCTTCCCTATAGAATTAGGTTTTGTAAGATGTTAGTGAGACTAATGTCTTCATTACATTCTAAAATGTACTATGAACTATTTTTTTTAAACATTATTTTATTTATCTTTTGTAGGTAAGTGGTTATTTGAGGCTGTTTGAAGCAGTGCATTCCAGAGCTGTAAGTAAAACATAGCAGTGTGACCATGATACAGTATATTTGTTATAAGAAAATGTTGGCTAAATTCTAAATTCAATACTACGGTACTTCCGTTTGCATGCGCATTGTAGGTCAGATCTTGGAACCTATAACCGGGTTAATAATTTTCAGATTTGTTATCTCATGTTCTTTCAAAATCCTGGTTAAACAGGAGAGAAAAGAGAGCAGACTGGAATGATTACAATTGTGGGTGTGAGCGTTATTATTGTGGGTGGAGACAGATGGCTATCTGAAGTGCAAAATATTGTTTGTTCTTCTTCAGGGTTATATATGGCAAAGCAACTTTTTATCTTTAATATGTTAATTAATAGAGAGATATTTGAATACATCTCGTAGTGTAAAGATCTCAAAGTATCGAGCTAAGGTCGTAATCGAAAAATCTTGATGTGATCCGCCCTCATTAAGGCTTGTTCATGTTTGTCTCACTACTAGGTACTGCTAGAATGCTAGGTACTGAATAGTTTCCAATTTTTTACAGTCTTAATAGTACAAGCACTGAAGGCCTGTAATATGTTTCAATTTTAATTGCTGATATAGACATTAAAAGAAGAAATAAAGAACTATTATTCGGCATGAAGATCCTTTTAGGCTTTCATCATGAAATTAGTTGCACCACAAAGCAACTATTATAAAATATGAACTTTGAAGATAGTATATAGGTATGTGTGTGTGTGACATATATATATATATATATATATATATATATATATATATATATATATTCCTTCTTTAGGGATATCGTAGTTGTCGAATACGATTATCTTAAGAATTTACCTTCCCAAATTTTGGTAATTTGTAATGGTATTTTTAATGTATAATAGCATTAGAAATCTTTTCGTACTATTAAGTGTAAATTATTACTTCCCAAATTTTGACAACGATCTTTTGAATCATCTCGTAATTAATTAATGGCATAGGGAAATTGAAAAATACCACATTGTAAATTTGTTGTGTACAGGACCCTTAAACCTAAGGTTGCCTTCGATTCCCACTAGAAGAAGTACTCGTACGAGTAGTTCGAATACGTAGGCTCAAGTTTCATGCAGACCGGGTGCTGAAAAGGGATATTAATCTACTGTAAACTCTGGTAGTGTACAAAGGACTATGACAAACCCTTTGTAGTTGTGTGTTGTGTGTAGCTGTGTACATTATTTCCATTGCTGTTAATTCTGGCTTTCTAAGACCGGACTCAGAAGCTTCGTGATTGAAGTAGCCGCCAATTGCTTTACGATGTTTCGTCAGCTCCGAAAATTCCACGACCTATGAGGAGGAAAATCCTTAATTATGTTCGTTAACGTTCGTTAAATTTCCTTTCGAACCAATTTAGTTTTTGTAGCATGTGAATCTTCTGGCTGCTGTCAGAAGACAAATTGCTTGTGCCAAATCCCTGTCTGGGAGTGATAACATCGATGGGACATCATCTTACGTTTCTGTTGAGAACTACGAATAGGATCTTGTCAACATCCACCCACGAACACGTGTATATAAGATGCCACGTGGTAAAACCTATATGTTTAGACAGGTGGAAGAGGTGGGGTCAGAGTAACACACACGCTCACACACACGTTTTTCACATACATAAACACACGAACTAAAACGGATGTTCTGCGTGTCATTGGTCTATCCTAAATAAACTGGAATGGAAAAATATGCAAATTATAGATCACAAAGATCCAAAGTCGGAGAATATCTAGCAAAGTGTGTTGCTTGGTGGTTTAGGCACTAATGCATTGATCGATAAATAATCGAGAACTTTGCGGTTCACTTGCGGACGAAATACTCGTGCAAAGGTCTATTAATTTTCTCTGTAAACTTGTCAAAATAGACAGATGTGTCATACTACTTCCTCGATTATTTTTCCTCAATGTACCTTAATTCTTCAGTTTTGTAGCCTGCTAAGTCAGCAAAAGCTCAACCTGGAAATTTAAAACGATGCTTCATGAATTATTGTGTTGAAGAGAACACAAGAAAATCGCTTGAGCGCTTTCTAAGAAATCATATATTACAATATCCAGCAAACTATTATTATTTGAAGACGGCCAAAACAGTTGAGCAGCGAATCTGAACCTATGGGTTGCGACTAGAGTTGTTGTACCGTCCGGTTTTGAATAAATAAATAAATAAATAATAAAATAATAAAAAAAATGTCCTCCTTTTGTAAGTAAGCCGTCCTTTTACGGCTTAAAACTAACTCAACCTGTGAAAAAGTTAACCATATCATAATACAGTACTATCCAAGATATCCATGATGATCCACATTTGAGAAAAATGTGTTAGCGACAATGGATATCTTCGATGTAAACTGCCTTCTATATATATACAGAATGTTAATGAACTACACTGACAAACTTAAGAGCTGATTCCTCAAATCAAAATAAGAGAAAAAGTTCATATGGACCTATGACGAAAAGTGCATAGTTTCAGAGCTAGGGCTGTCCAAAATCGCGAAAAAGCTGAATCTCAATACGTTGAATTTCGCATTCCAGAAACTGTGGATGGTGACCCTTATCAGCGTAAAGGAAACCACGCACACACAATCCAAATTCATATTTCATCAATTTTCAATAAGTGTACAAGATATTCCGTACAGGCTGTAATTCTCAGACACGCTCTCAATAGAATTTTCAGATATACCCTGATTTCAAGGAGGGTTCAAAGTAGGCAGGAGGTAAGCCTTGACAACACTGGACATCCAATGCTTTGGAGGGAAGGCGGAAGTGTTAGGAACCGCCAGCTCCATGTTTTTTGTGTTCGGAATAACGTGTGATGCAATGTATTTCGTCATGGTATATTTCACATTTTCTACACTTATAAACGTGAAAGGAAACATCGCAGCATGTGTTTTCCCGAGTACGAGAGACCGTGCTGATGACGATCCTTAACACTTCCGACATTGCGCCAAATGACTCCATGTTCACTGCTATCAATGCTTATCGTTTGCCTACTTTGGACCAATCATAAAGTCATAGTATATCCTAAAATTCGGTTGATGGCATGTCTGGGAATTTCACTCTACAGGGAATACTCTGTACACCAATTGAACAGTAATGAAATATGCATTTTTGGATTGCGTATGCGTGACTTCCTTTACGTTAATAAGGACCAGCATCCAATTCGAAATAGGATCTTTTGGCTTTTTTGGACAGCCCTAGCTCTGAAACTATGCATTTTCCCCCCACAGGTCCATATGAACTTTTTCTCTTATTTTGATGTAAGGAATCATGTCTTAGAGTTTGCCGGTACAGTTGATTAACATTCTGTATATGCTATATGTAATCTGCCTCATATGCTTTCCATATATATTGCTATTAATATATAGGCTATATTTCCATACATATATTGATATTTATTAACCACTTCCTTAACCTGTATTAGATAGTCCTTTCAGAGTTGGCACTTCTCAGCTTCCTTCTGTATACTAAATTTCAGCTCGATCCGCTGAGTACCTTTTGCTGCAGCAAAGTGCAATTGTTACATTCGTGACTCCCTGGAAAGATTCTCCTTACAGTTGAATCAGTTAATTTAAACATAACGTTACTTCGTCTAGTTCTTCAGTAATTGATATGCGTACTTATTTATTTTTATTGGTTTTAAAGTAACGCTTCACACAGTTAGTTTCATTTTTACCAACTTTTAAAACTATCTTTATTTTCTTTTATATATGTATGTCGCATGTCGTATACCTATCTACAGGCATCTGTGAAATTTTCAAGGCTCTTGTGATTAATATGTTTCTCTCTCCGTCTCCAGACATGACATATAACGCATCAAATCTGGAGATAAGCCAAGATATAATTAATCACCTTTATTCCCACTATCCAATTTATCAGTTGCACGCTACACGTATCACTTCTAAACGAAGGTAACGCAAATGTGCACTGTAATTCATGCCGTATAATATAGCTGTAAGGAAGATTAAAATTGATTGAAACGTTAAAATAAACTTATAAAGTCGCATAATTTGTTAATGTGGATTTCAAGGTGGAATGATTAAACATCATAAAAATAACTTTTTCATTGCACGTATATCTGTCTAGAATGATTTTTTTTTTTTTTTTTTTGAGACAAAATGTTAGAAAAGAAAAAGGACTTATATGTAAGAAGAAGAAGAGAGAAAAGCTGTACGCAAGATTTTAATCCGTGAGATTTTTCATATAAATAACTAAATAAAAACTTCAGTTGTTCGTTGTTGCGAAAACATAGGTATGTACCTATGACACTTTTTGATTTTACTGAAATCAATGCAACTGGTTAAACATGTTTCCCATATTTTACTAAAGTATATTATCTAAGACGAAAAGGCCCGTGAAATGAGTTTAACAGGCTAACTAATCTCAGATCTATTGACTTCCCTACATAGAGAATTTTGAAATCTGAGGCGTATGACCTTAAAAACGTAGATCTCGATCATAAGCACTTAACATCTGCTCGAGATTCTTATATGGGTTGTTCAGAGCACAAGGGAATCATGTCCAAGTACCGAACTTGTGAGAAAAAGAGAATTTTTTATGGTACGCTTAAGTGCTTAAGTTAACACTTTTAAATACATACATATATACGTATATGTATATAATATCAGTGTTATTTACAATATCTGGACATTAATCTTTTAAGCTCTGAAAGGAGTTTCAGATACAGATCTTCAACTGAAATATGTACAAAATAACCAAAAGTAGACTTTATTCTTTTGTGCACTTAACGCCCCATATGTTAAAAATAATTAATAGAGGGCTGAAAGGGACCCTAAACTCAAAAATCGAAATCTTGTTTTCACACTGTTTCCTCAAAAACTTTCCAGTTGAAATGTAGTGGTGTTCATATTTCATAAATATCACTATAATGTGTTAAATATAAACTAATTATTTGCTGAGCAAAACCATATATTTTCATTAATGAATTTTAATGAAAATATATGGTTTTGTTCAGCAAATAATTAGTTTATATTTAATTATAATAAAGCAAAGCTTCTATTTATGGAAGCTATAATGTTGTGTGAGTCGTTTCATTTAAGATATCCATAAGAGGTAGTTTATTCTTGACATGAGTTTTTAAGACAATTTTCTATTAAAAAAAAAAAAAAAAAAACGAGATTCTGCTCATATTTTAGAAATAAACACAGTAATACTGCGTGACTCCACAACTCTGTGGGTTTCACGACGAATTCCATTGATAAAATTTAAGCAGTTCCCATTAAAAAACGAAAGAATTCATAGGCTGTAACTACTTAGTTCTGAACTGGAACTAAACGTAGCGGCCCGTGCAATTCGTTTTCTTTCTAAAGTAAACTTTTAAATGTACTTGTAAAATTTAAAACTCATGTTTCTAAATCTACTTCTCTGTAGGCTATTAGACTCATATTACAGGTAGTAAAACAAGGAGTCCACATCTCATATGAGGTCTAGATTCTATTTTCATTAGCAGTAAATTACGTGAATTGTTGTTACTACCAGTGTTAGAACTTTCCGCTCTCTAATTAGATTATGTTTGACTCTTTTTTTTTTTTTTTTTTTTTTTTTTTTTACCTATAGGTTTCATTCCTGAACACACATTTTTTTTTTTTTTTAAATTGTATTTTGGTTTTCTCTTCGCCTTCCTAATACTACTTATTTTTCCAAGACATAGAGACCAAGAGGAAAGTGCCCAGCTTAGAGGGCTCGAAACTGTATGATACTGGTTGTAACGCCGGGCATTCTTCTGTTCATCAGCATAAGAAATTGCATTGGTTTGTTCTCCTCCATATGCTGATGGAGTGATATGATTCCAGTTTTGCTTACAAAATCATATATTGACTTACTCGTATCCCATTTGTGTCCATACTTGTGTGCTGAGAGAACAAATTCACGCCACAGAAATCAGCGCATATGTAATACAGGGTTCTTACTGGTGAGGGAAGTCAGAGAAACTCAGGGAAAATTGTGCAGTTCAGGGAAGCTTAGGGGAAAAGACTGGAAATCAGGGAAAGTCAGGGAAATTTTATAAAATATACTTTTTCTAACATTAATTGTACATCAATTTCAGCTTAGCCAACCATTTATGATCACTATGGGACGTTGCTCAGATTTTTATGTGAGGTAAGTGCAATGTATGAGCAATTGATTACTATTTATCTCTATAGAATAAATGTTCTCATATATATTCTTCGTTATTTATTCCTTATTTATATATCAGCGTCACTGACACCTGTCGTAAAGGTCAGGGAATTTCCTGCCAAAGATCAGGGAAAGTCAGGGAAATAGATTTCTCCAGATCAGTAGGAATCGTGTAATACCTCTCAAAGTATAGTCTATTACGAAAGAGAACCCGAGACTTCTCTGTACAGAATTCTAGTATTTGTTAAATAATTCGGGTACTGTATATTTCCCCTTAACTAGATATTGGCATTTATTTTTCATGCAAATTAGATCAAGAAGTTCATTTACGTCCCCGAAAAAACAAAGACCGACTAAACTTAACAGGAAGAAGAAGAGAAAGAAAAGGCAACGTTAATTCTACCTGCATGTGTACTTTTGCCAGTCCTTTGTATTGCTAACGTGACTAATTCAATATAATACAGCATAACAGCTCCTCAGAAAACTTTCGATCACACGTTTTCACCACGTAAAAACGTGACTACGAAAAGAAATCAATCCCCTTCTTCTGTATTGAATAGTAGATGTATAGTGTGGTGTTCAGTTATTGTTTTATAAATGCGATCATGAAAAGCTTAGGCAAAGACTTATGCGCAACTACAAACAAAAAGGCAAATTAATGACTGCAGCATGGCCAGTTCATTGGTCAGCAAGTTGTTTTGCTGAAATTTGATACTCAATTCTCTCATCCCCACCATTGTTCATGTTCGCGATGCACGCACACTTTCTAAAATATCTTCCTGCTCGCAAATAATTACCTAGTGGGGCAAATTGAATAATTGGCAGTAGGCTGATCATGTTTCGTGAATACTTCTCTGCCCACAGTTTTCAGGTAAAAATGTCTGCAGAAAGATAGTTTTTTTTTTTTTTCTGGTCATGTATTACTCTCTTCCTTTCTTGTCTTAAACAAATTCACAGAATAAACTATTGTGCGCTATCGCCTTCCATAATGTAACATGCGCCTGTAAGAGGCACAAGCAAGATCAAAGCATAAAAAAAGCTGTGTCCGTTCTGGGAGTATAGTTGGTGTGTGAACAAGTCTGTTGCAGTGCAAGGGGTCCTTGGTTCGATCTCAGCTCGCGCCAAGTTAGCTTTGTAGTGGACAAACACCGTGTGCGTAAGATTTCTCGGGGTTTTCCCGTTTCCTCCCACTTTCTTCATTTCACAATTTAATTCGTTTCTAATCATCGCCGTCTCCTTTAGCCTAGCCGGGATAACAGTGGGACTTAAAAGTTAAAGATTTCATTTCATTTCACGTCTGTTGCAAGAAAAGTATACTTTTGTCCAATTAAATATCCTTAGGTTGTTAATATTCCTTTGGTCCGTAGTTTTAATATACAATATTTTTGATCGTGATATTTCCATAAGTCAGACTAAAACAGAAACTCCTAAGTCAATCTTACAAACAAGTTTGTTACATACTGTATGTGTATCAAATGATCCATTTGTTTGTATTTAGAAATATTTCCTTTATAATGCATCATAAATTAACTTATTAATGTGTTTGTCTACGAGACTAGATTTGGGACTGTCTCGTCTCGAATAGGTTCAGAGAAAGTGCTTTGTCTCGAAAATTATGTATATTGGAGCTCTGTCTCGTCTCGTACCTCATCATGAAAATTCTGTTTCGTGGACAACACTATTTATATGTCTGTTATATATATGTATTTTCCTCCATTTAGCCTATTGTGGATTTCATTGAGATTTACGTATTAGTGTGTGTTAAAACGAGGACTATTTTTTGTTACCATTAAATATAGTTTAAACAGATTTGTTTCCCCAAACTTATTGTTGTGTCTACTCTGAAATTCGGAACCGAGAATTTACCCAGGAAGTCAACATCCCTTAGCTGATTAAACTTCGTAGCGCTATAATTTCTAAATGCTAATTCTATGGTTGATCCAAATGTTAATTCTATAGTTCTAATTCTGAAGGAAAATAAATCAACAATCGTCATTTACAGAAGAAGCGAAAAGAACATCACGTTTAACTGAATGAGCATAGGCTAATAGTGTTTTTATTTCGAAGTTTAGAGCTCCCTATTCGATCTGGTGGCCGATCATCCTGACTGTTTTTCTTCAGTTTCACCAGGTGAATGCTGGGATGGGGTGTTTAGTTATTGGCCTAAGCCAACTCCCTGTCCCACTGTTGATGTTTGTTGTAGATTATTCTATTGTAAATTGACTTCATAGACAGTATCTGGAAGTTCGTTAAATAAATACTAGGTCTGTATACCTTAAAAATTCCAAACCATTGCATGTCAGTTATGTCTGGATTTCCGTACTTTGGTGTACATAATTCATTACTAATTTGCACTTTACTTACTCTTCTGCGGAAGACCATGGAAGTACAGAATTAATTCTAGATATGAGTGGATATTGTCCGTTCTCGAGTTTTTTATTAGGAGTTTAAGCTTTAAGATTTTGTTCTTTTAGCGTTCAGTATGAAATTTATTCATTTATAATACGAAGTAATTGTATTGGATATCACGATGTGGTAAGTGCTAGAATGTGTATGCTGAATATGTTAGAAAGTAGAATATGTAGTTCTGTACCATAAATCTTTTGCACGCATCATTTGTCGTTTGTTTCACACTACGACATACTTTCTGGATGACCCTCGTATATTATTGTAAAAACAAATGGAAGTCCAGAGATAACTAATGGATTAATAGTGGTTCAGAATTTTGAAGATATATGGATTTGGAATAATAATGTGAAGTTCTTTGTGCATTAAATAATAATAATAATAATAATAATAATAATAATAAATTTACTACGGTTTTAAACTTTCAGTCGTGTCTGTATTTCAATAAAATCAGTTAATCAAAGTAATTGAATATTTTAGAAATGTTGGTTTGGTTTTAAATGAAAATTGAAGAGAATAATCGTCAGTCAACGACAAGAAAGATGAGTACTATGACACGCATGTTTCATATAGAATTGCATATATCTTCACAGTAGGCAAAAAATGCAATAAAAGAAAACATCTGGGAGAAAATGCACACCGACTGAGGTAATAGCGCTCCTTCACCACTTTCACTTCCAGAGATGGCGGCCCCAAAAACCAGTTACATCATTTTCACAGATGCGCGCTCGCTTGCACCTTCTTTCTGTTGTCGAGCAAAGAGGGCAAGACAATGAATCTTCTCGTATAATTTCTTCTTCTTCGTTTTTCTTCATTCAAAATAGAAAGATGTATCTTCGCAGTGACTCAGCGCCTTGAGAACGGTGGGGAAACTGATGAATACTAATAAAATGATAATATATACTGTCTTACGCTTTAATATTAAACATGTTCACTTTCAGATAAAGGTAAATGAAAACCTTAATATACGTACTATTCTGTAATTCGTTACGAGCTAATCCTTTGAGCAGTGTTGTTGAAACCTCAAAAGTAAGCTACTTGAAGATTGATTTATTCTAGTAAGATAATTCTGCTTCATAAATACGATAATTCTTCATCTCATTGTGAACGAACTTTTGAAGCAAAATGAAATGTAGTAAGTTTAGATTTAATTTGAGCAATATGCGTATTCGACGTGTATACTAAGTGAAAGTTTAAAAAGTTCTTTAGAAATGCAATTCTAAAGGAAGCATTAACATTGAATGTTGTAAAAGAACACTAGATAGATTTGATGGACTTAAAAGATAAATTGTGATCATTAATCTAAAGAGATTCCTCTAAGGTTGAAAATTAAATAAAATAATGTATAGTCATAAAAGCATGATTTTCTGTTACATTTTTTCTCTTTAAACAAAGTAATAATAATAATAATAATAATAATAATAATAATAATAATAATAATAATAATAATAATAATATTATTATTATTATTATTATTATTATTATTATTATTATTATTATTATTATTATTATTATTATTATTATTATTATTATTATTATTATTATTATTATTAATAGGTCATCACAACTTAGTCTCTCTCTTTATCAAATAAAAAGCCACTTTAACTTCAATGGCTTGCACTGTTATTGATATATTATAAATCTCATGTGTAATTAATCTGTTATAGTAATGATTTTAGTATTGTTCATTTGAGCTGTAGGCACACTGATCAGTGGTGCCTACCCCCTTATGTCTATGACGCACCCCCCCCCCAATTGTCTATCCGTAGGTGTTCTTCCATGAAAAAAATCTTCTTTTCGATTAATTTTACCCCCCTCATCAAACATAGTTATATAGATTTTAACCCCCCCAAATATTTCAATGGCGCAGTTTGCGTCATAGCCCCCCCTTGTGGGCACCCCTGTATGATAGATAATACACAATGTGAAAAATTGCGTTGAGATTAATGTAAGAAAGCATTTCGACTTACGCTGTCTAATACTTAATAATTCAATGCTTAATATGTTAAACACATAGATGTGATTTAAGGAAGAATTGGTAGTCATTAATCCACTTAGATTATTTGCCTTAGTTTTTCGAACACTAAAGATCAATCAAGTAGCTAGGTTTCCAGGCATACATGTTAATATATCTTATCATATTATGTGTAAGTTTCTTTTCAGATTAAAATTGTATATGTATGCCCCACATTAGGAGGAGGCCATTAAGATCCACGGACAAAGTAAGGGTCCACATTTATTTAAACTTAGCCACATATAGAATATGACATAATTAGTAGCACGCTCGGACTGCCTTTATCCCGAAGGCACCCAATTTTATAGAGTCTGAAGCCTCATTGGAACGAGGAATAAATTCTCCCAGTGGGGATCGAACGTGGACCAGCCTGTTGATACATATACACCTTATTGACCACTTCACCGCGGCTGTAGAAATAATTTATAGATTTATAAAACAATAAATTGCAAATAGCATTACATACAGATGGTTTTTGTTGCTATTCTGTAACTTTGTGTTCCTGCATTCAGGATTGGGTTTTGTTAATCTCTAATGTTATATGCTTCGAAATATCACCAGATCTGAGGTAATATTATAGGTAATATAATTCTCTCAACCTTACTTAGATTATTATTTATAAACAAGAATACGAAAGAAATCACAAATTTGAACGTCATGTATGAGATTTGACAATTTACATACAATTAAACATGATATGTTGGAAGATGTGTTGAAAAAATGTATACTTACCAATTATGTAGTACAAATCAATAAATCTAAAAGTTTTCTTTTTATTGTAATAATAATAATGATATAGGAAGAGCTCCGAAAGAATAGATATTATCCTTTTCTTAACTCTTCTTCTGGATCCACCTTCTGATGAAGAAATGCCGATAATTTATATGTTATTCAATATAATTTAAAATTCTTAACCTTTCATTTTAATAGCCAATTCCTTGAGGTTATATTATTCTGTACTAGATGAATATGAGCATATTATAGTTGATTAGTTATCAGATCGCTAAAACTGGACTCGACTCGAACTCAACTTAAAGGTAATTTTCTCGAGTTGAGTACCGAGCCGAATCACTGTTTTTAAAGTCGAGTTTCGAGTCGAGTCGAATTTGGAAAAGGGCTCGCTCGTTCAACTTGTTCTAAGTCGTTTTGATATCATAACCTGATTAGACTGGAAAGTGAAACCCATGAGAAATGAAGCAGTAATGTGGATTACTTTGTGTTGCTCACAAGAGGAGACACTACTCGCATCTCGTCTCGTCTCGATAACGAGACAACAATAGATTTTTATAATGAGACAGCTTCAAATGTTGTGAGCACCAATATAAATATATACTGTAGTTCTTACCATTATGGCTGAAAACTGTACGTCGATTTTTATAGCCCAAGCAGAAACCCATCCCGGTAGTGATGTCAACCCTCAAAGCTTAATTCAACTGAGCGAACAGCTCGAGCTGGCTCGTTTGGGATGAACATTGACTCGCTCCAACTGAACCTATGGCTTGGTTGAGATGAGCCACTAACTCGGCTCAGGTGAGCCATCGGCTCCGTTGAAACGAGTCCATCGGCTCGGGTCGACTCGGCTCAACTGAGCTGATGGCTTGAACCGGCTCGGTTAGGTGAGCTGTTGGCTCGGCTCACTTCTCGGTTCGACTCACTAGTGAATGAGCTGTTAGCCGAGCTGCTCGAGTCGTTGACAACCTTAAACCCGGATCGAGCAGTTTTTAACATGTTTGGTCGGTGCCCTATAACTTTTAACAATTCTTGCCTCGAGCCCGAATACTTGCTCCTCCGGAACTCAAACCCAGAACCTCGTGAACGATGTCCCTGTATTCTGAAAACTTCTCGACGACCGAGATCAGATACAAACTGCCTATCTTTCATAATTATATACGATGTTTATTATTATTATTATTATTATTATTATTATTATTATTATTATTATTATTATTATTATTATTATTATTATTATTATTATTATAAATAGTAGTAGTATCATTGATAATTATATTTATATGTAGCATACTTGAACAGGACTTGGCTCGATTTGGCTCTACTTTACTCGAAAGTCGACCTGAATTCGAGTTGAGTTGGAGGAAAATTTTCGAGCCGAGTTCTCGAGGCGAGCTCAAAGATGTCTGTTTTGAATCGAGTCGAGTTTCAAAGAAAACTCGCTCGAACTCATCCCTAATCGCCGTAATACGGCTGCAAAGTTTCTAGACCTCGAAGACAGTATCCGTTATTAGGCATCTTTTTTTCCACTATCGGGTCAACCATGCTTACACGATTCTAATTTTGTATGTGGAAAAATTAGCACTTTCAACTGCATAATTTATAAAAGGCACTTTTTATAAATGTTTCACAGAATTAAAAATAGCCTTGAATAATGTTGATAACTTCTCCTGGTCACTTACATCTTCAACGAAACAGGTGTTACAATGAAACATTTATATCTGTTACATACAGGAAAAATTGCCAAACTTTTGAGTGCTCCACTGCTAAAAATTTACCACGTGGAAAACATTACTTTATTCATGTTTGCATCGCGACTTCCTATGTTTCAGACGAAAAAAAAAAAAAAAAAAGAAAACCTAAAGCTTTACTTTCTTTTTGGCTAGGATTTAGTTGTTTGTCTGCGTTGGCCATTCTCCAAGATAATAATCCAAATTTAAAGACGATAACTTCTCGTGAGAAAATCCCTCAGTTGGTGTGATAGCTTCAGTAAGCTAGGAGTTGGAAAACGGTATCTTTACCCTAGCATTGATTAGATGTAAATATTAAGAATTTTAATAATGTTTGTTCATTTATAATCACTATAATATAGAATTTGAAAATTAATATAGTCTAATACTGTGGTGTATATAAAATATGAATATCATTTGCATTTTACGTTTATTTACATGTATAGTTCTAACCAGATACAGCATGTTAACCATTTTACACTGAAACACACAAGTGAAAAAAAAAATCTTATGTTTGCTACAATTTTTCACTTGTTACTTCATGCAATTGCAAAAAAATGGAAAGCAAGCACTGAAGTCGGAATGCAAGTTACTGCTTACAGAACTATTACAAATAATTTATCATCTTTGTTTTAAAGCTTTACTTAATGAAGTATTCACATAAAATACATAATAAGAAATTACAACTCTTCCAAACTTTACTCCATATCGCTATAAATGTTCGATTTTTTTTTTTTTTTTTTCGCCAGATGCTAAGCAATAGCCTAATTCGATCTACATATGTCACCGTTAATGGCCAAAGTAGCGGTAATGTGGTTCCAGAGCAGATACAATGTTGCTGGTAATAAGGATACGTTAACTGTATCTTAATTGTTCTCAAAGGGGAAACAATCACAAATCCTATCCTAGTAATTTGCTTTCTAATGATTGATAAACACTTTGTGCTGCCCACTCGCGATTTTGCAAACTGAGCTAGTGCTGTTATTTGGTGAATGACAAGGAACCCTGCTTACTCAAATATGAAAATATGAGACGTACTAAAAAAAAATGTAGTACGTTATGTGATAACTACAAAGGGTGCCAACCATAATTTAGAGATTATATTACTCTAAATACTCAACACATCATTTCTAGTAACTCGGACATAAATTTTCCGAAGTACAAAATCTGAGGAAAATTTAATAATCAACAAGGACTTTTTTGTTCAACATTCATCAAGATTCAACATTCTTCAATCCACGGTTTCACCTCATTGAAGACATTAATAACTGATTCCAGCGTCACTTAGGATTGCCAGCGTAACAGACAAGTGATATTAACGTAAATTTACAAACACATTCAACACAGGATGTACAAGATATAGCTACATTTAATAATTAACATTAAATTGTTGTTAAACTTTCAGGAGACTCACCACACATGTATCATCTGGATTCATGAATGTTAAATCTAATTGGCTTTTGAATCTCGGTGGCAATTCTTTCCTGCTGGTGGTATGTTACGAACCTCAAACAGGTCACATAACATTAAGAATACCAGCTAAAAGAAGAAAATACTGTTCTTACTGACTATAATTTTATATTTTAAATGGCATGAATCGGACCCCCAGTGATTAATGATTGCTACAATATATTATTTTGTCATGATTTGCAACACTTCATGATTTTCTATAACGATGGGATCATCTTGTAGGTCATCGGGTCCGCGTTATGTTACGGAAAAGTTACTTGGAGGCATCATAAACACTTCTTCCAAGAAATGGACATTCGCCAAGTTAAATCGAGAACATGGAACGCGATAAAGAGGCGCATTCGTACTCAAGATCCTGCACAATACTAAGTTTGTCGGAATGTCGAGGAAGTCCTGCCTGATGTATATTATGTATCAAGCCGCAAAATTTCCGGTCACCAGGTCGTCATTGGCGACTAGACATTTAGAGCTGGCGACCAGCGTTCAGTAGGAATGGTTTCTGCCTAAACTCAAAGGGTTGCCCAGTTTCTGTTTCGCACGAAAATAATTATCGCTGAGTGAGGGAAAACACGGAATGTAAAGTCTTTCTTTGTTAAACCAAAGGCATTGCGTGGGGGAGGGGGTTCTCATAATTTGTACGTAAAAGATACTGGCGACCAACCTTTTTTAGATTGGCGAGTGCGTCTGACTTCGAAATTTTGCACCCTGTTGTGTATTTTCAAAGATAATTTATTTATAAAGAATAAAAATCAATTAATGATACACGTATATTGCCCGTTTTGTTCTATATCCTTTTGCTATATTTTTTCAGTGAGTTTAATAATTTCTCGTTCATAGAAAGGCTTGCCTTTATCGAGAAAAAAATTAACAATGTGTTCGTTACTGTTCATCACGAGACGAAAAATTTCTTCAATACTTAGTTCACCCAAGTCTTCGTTCTCAAGCACTATTTTAGCGTTACGTGATTCATAGTATAAAATCTGTAAATTGATAAAGTAATTGTATGAACATAATAAAGAACATTTATCAAAGTTTAAAGATACACACAAGTCGTTACACCAATAATAAATATAGTTTAAATGATGCTATAGCACATCATTCGTGAACCTCTCGTAGTCGTAACGCGGAAGGATTCTGATAATTCTAGACAAAATTGAGTAAAAAAGAATCAAGTCATAAATTTTGTACATAAATTTACAAAACGAGACAACAGAAAGAATTCTTCGAGAATCAAGACGGAACGAGATTTCTATAAAAAATAACGAGACAAGACCAGAAAACCATATTTCTTGTCTCATTGGGTCTCGAAGGTAAAACTAGTGCTGATTTACAGCTCCTTCTAAATTGAACATCGTACCACACAAGAAATTTCGAAGAGAATGAAATAGTGGAGGTCTGTCGGCACAAAGTCAGGCGAGTATGGTGCGTGTGGTAATACATCCCATCGATGCGCCAATAATTTCTGACGCGTTATCAAACTTGGGTGTGGTTTCACGTTGTCTTGGTGGAACACAACTCCTTTACAATCAACGAGTCCTGGACGTTTACGCATTATGCATTCTTTCGAACTACCCAATTGCCGACAGTACACATTCAAATTGATTCTTTGGTTTCTTGGTGTGATCTCGATAAACACACCTTTAAAATCTCACCAGACTGAGAATAACCTTTCTTTAAAGAATGTTAGCTTTCGATATCGTTTGAGGCGAGTCATTGCGCGTAGGGACCAAAATCGTTTGCGCATCACATTGTAGTACATAATTCATTTCCCATCACCAGTTATTAGTTGCTTCGAGAGAGGATCATTTTCCTTGCGTTTAACGAGCACATTGCTGATGTTTATGTGTGTCATCAAATGAACTTCGAGTTCTTGAGTAACCCAAACATTAAGTTTGCTTACGTGTTCCAGCTTCTTTAGGTTAATGCGAACATTTGAGTAATTGATATGCAGTGTTACTGCGATCTCTTGTACCGTGTAACATAAGTTTGGCTCGATTAGTGCCTTTATTTTGTTATCAACCATGGTAAACCTTCCTGACCGAGGAGCGCCGTTAAGCTCAAATTGTCCAACACGGAATTTTGCGAACAATTGTTGGTAAACTGAGGTTCTGGTAAAACGTTGTCAACGTAAATTTTACCCTTTTCGTGAACTTGACGTGCGTTCTTCGTTTTATTACGGAACTAAAATAGTCAAATATGGCGAAAATGCACAGTTTGGTCTACCATCTAACTTGTAAAGCCTACAAAACTCGATTATTTTTGGAGTGAACGGTGGTTCACTGGTAGAGCGCTTACTTCTGGTGCATGGGATCCGTTGTTCGATCCCCATCCAGATAAGTTTGTGGTGCACTACATAGTGTCCGTGGTGTTTCTTGGGGCACTTCTTCCCTCTGACATTCTCATTCCACCAATTATTTAATCACCATTCATTTGCCTTAATCATCGTCTTCCGTAGCCTAAAGGTCATAAATCATGGAGAGTTAAACTGAAAGCTTTAATTTCATTTTCGATGTTGTTTTTAAAAAAGAAAGAAGTTACAACCGTCAGCTGTCGAATTACATAGCAATAACGAAGATTCTAATTACTAATATTTCCGAAAATGAACTAGTTCTATCTGTTGCATTATGCACCATGATTTTTTCGGCAACGTAGGATAACTAACCAATAAAGTCAATAATAATAATCGTGACTGGCCAGTAAAGTCAATCAAGGATGGCAAAACTTTATATATATATATATATATATATATATATATATATATATATATATATATATATATATATATATATATATATATATATATATATATATATATATATATATAATTGGAAACCGGTTTGTAGACAAACCCATAGCGGCCATTTCGGTTTTTCACTGAAACTGATTTTGGTAGAAAACTGAACTGGAACAATAACTTGGATTTTACACAAGTACTAATTTTCTAACTCCTATTGTAACCAGCTGATGTCCGGATAGTTTTTTTATATAATAATAATAATAAAACTAATGCTACCGTCCTTTCGCCGTTTCAATAAAAAACAAGATGTAGCAAAATACTGTTTTTTTCTCTAGTGCTATGAAATAACTAGCTAAAGTGTTATTTATCTATCCCTTAGCTCAGAGTTTGAAAGAACAGGAGGACAGAAAAGAGAGTACTGCTAGTCCCGTATTTTCGCTAGTTATCTGATTTCCGAAAAGTAAGCTGAAATCTTGCATTTCCGAAGCGCATTGAGACTCTTCTTTTCCATATACTATAAAATGTTGAAGTGCACACGGTCTCTTGTCGTTAATTCCACGGCTAGCTCTTCAGTAACGTATAGTTATTTATACAATGTACAATATAAGAACAACGTATGTAATAAATACATTTATTAATTTGTCATTCAAACACTTACAAATTTTGATACTTCAGCGTGGTAATTAGCTACAAAACCAGTGGTCGAAGTGAGACGGTATGCGGTGGTATGCCATACCGCTTCTGGTTCTTCAGTGATGAAAGCATACCGTCTCTGGTTTTTCAATGATTAAAACACACCGTCATTGGAAAGTAAATGTTAAATACCTTTAATAAATCCATTTTTATACATAGTAATTGAAGAATAGCTTTGCACATAAAAAAATCATTTCTTACGTAGAAATAATTTTTAAGCTGACAACACCGACATCTTTTTCCTATCTTTTGTTTTTAAAATGAAGTGTCTTCAAAGAAGTTCATCTTGTTTATATTTTAATGTGCCATATTGAATTGTTTCTTTCGTATATATGTGTGTGTCTTAATTCATATAAATGTCGTGTTTTGAACATGAGCGGATTTAGGGGTTGTCTGATGTGAGGGCGGACCTTCCGGGGGTTTGGAGGTCCGGGAGTTTTCCCACAAGAAATTGTTAAGGCAAAAACTCAGTTTTTGAACATTTTTGTGTATAATTCTCTATATTACAACATAAGAGAATATTCTTTTTATTTTCCCACAAAGTTGTTGGCTGGAGATCAAAGTCTCTCCATGTCCCCCCTCCCCGTAACTACAGTGAAGCACACCAATGGTTTTCAGTCATTATGTAAATGGAAATGCAATACCCTCACTGCATTTCAACATTTAGATAGCCGATATGTCGAGTCAAAATCGCAATCAAACATACCGCCTCTGTTTTTTTTCCACTTCGAACACTGTACAAAACTATATGGCACATTCTTTTCCTTCCCCCCACCTGTGACAGTAGATCTTGATAAGGTCGTCAGTTTCACGAAACATTCAAAATATCCATACTGTCTCACTTCTCTTTAGTAGCGAAACACCACAAGTGACTATTGTGCATTTGGAAACAGCTATAAATGTGTTGACCAATAAGCAGCGGAACGAAAAAAAGAAGCATCCTGTTATCCATTTTTTCTTTCTTTTTAAATTTTGCAACGCAAATCAAATCATTATTTGTTTTCAGCTGCATGCTAACCCCCAAAACGATAAGTTTATTTTTCATAGTATCTTTTTTTTTTCATTCAGTTATATAATTTCTAGAAAACCAGTCTAGAGATATATTGAATTATTGTGTTTTTATTTTTTATTTGACATTTTGGAAGCTTCTAGAACGTAATCTTGTTTTTTTATCACTGTATATAATTTTTAAAACGTCCAAAAAATCTTGTGTGTGTAGAAATAATAATGTGCTTGTGTTTTTCAGTATCTTTTTATTATTTTAAAACTGCAAATTGTTAATATATCTAAATGGAAATACTCCTTAAACAATCGGTTTTTCATTAAGTTGATTACACAAATATGAGGTGTAAGTGCAAATTTTATTGCTCTTTATTTCGTAAATCTACATTAGAGGCTAATCTCAGTACATTCCAAGAATTATTTTGTTTTGTATTTGTTTTTGTAGACTCCTGCCACATTTGTCTGAAAAAAGTCTTTTTTTTGGGGGGGGGGAATGGCAGCTTGTGAAGTTTTTCTAAAAACTTTTTTTAATTTTAAAAAACATACCTTTTTAAAAAAATTGCAATGCTAGTCCTGTATCGAGCTATATAGATATTTTATCTACCTTCTTAACGTTAAGCATCTCAGGGTATTTGTGAAGCCAGAATCATCTGAACGTGAATCAAATATACTAAGTTATACTTAAGAAAGTTGATTTAATGTGTATGTGTACACAAAATTTAAAAGTGAGAGTCTTCCATTAGAGTTTTCAGAAAAAAAAAAAGTGTTTTCAGAGTACAAATTCAGCAGAATACATGTACGAACACCTGTTTTCTTTAGTAAAAAGGTGTACCTGAAAAAAGAAAAAAAAAAGTAATTTTTGTCTTAAAAGGGAAAAGTCCTTATTAGAGATGCTTGAAAATGACTTCGTAAAGAAATATCTAGTGTAAACTTGAGAATTTCGGAAGGAGGGTTCTGAGCCTCAATAACGCCTTTGTACGTCTCCTTTGATACGACTTTGTTCGGTTCATTTGGATACTATTACGAGGGGAGCCAAATTCAAAGGCACAAGTGATGCTTGGTACATTTATCCACATATTTACATCAACCAGACGTCATCCTTCTTTAAACGTTGAAAGACGCATAAAAGAGTCTGAAAGACTGATTGATAGAAATGTTTGGTTTCCAGGTAACATAAATGAAAGAAATTTATGAGTACGTAATTATTGAAATGCAAATTATTAGTGAAGAATACATTTTTGTTTTGTGCAAGCATGCATTCACTGCATGTGTTGCATTCAAGTTGAATGTAAACAAGCATTTTTTAATGCTGTAAAAGCATGCAATTACAAAAATAATGTTTTTAAAAAAGACAGAAAGGACTTCCAGACATATTATGTATTATATGTATATGTTGTGAAGCAAATTGATAGACGTGTTTGCGTGCAGTGGGTTATGTTTAAAACATTTCGTTCGAAGTGTGTTTTCAATGTCAGTGTCCAGCAGCGCAAGAAGCAAAGTTGAAGCATTCCTGATCGTCTGTTTTATCAGGTAAAAATTCTTGCTCAATCCAGTGTAAAGTCACGCGAAGGCAATAAACAAGAAGAAATGCCAAAGGACTAGAGCATTGTGTTGTTTTGTTAACTGGTAACACGGTTCTTTACACTTACAAAAGGTTAAAGCAGTTACATAGGATTAAAGAAAGAAGAAAAAGTGATTTGGTGTATCTCGTAAATACTCTGAAAAATTACATTAGTCTGCGTTTTGATTAAGTTGGTATTACTTTAGACTATCGATTGCATTGTGTGAAGAAATACACAGTGTGTGGAAGTTCCCGGAACTAAACACTGGTAAAGAATATCAAGATAAAGAATGGGCGGTATTGGTGGTACTTTTAAATTAAGAATATTGGATATTCATTTGATCGCGTTAAGAAAAAAAAATCACGAAACGGTAATGAATTTCAGCCAAACGTTATGAAAAATGGAACTAGTTGTAGAACCTGGTTCTGCATTTCAAGTTTACTGACATTACCTATATTTTTTTAAGTACTTCATTTACAGTTACTAGTGATATATTAATCTTTCTATTGAGACTCCTCCACCAATTGGCAATGCTGTATACGTAATTTTATTTCTTAAAGTTGTTCTTGTTTTTTGCAGAAACAATTTTCTGAAACATGTAGAAGCGCCTACAACTTAAACAGGGTACAAGGTGCATTGGTTATTAGAATATAAAGAAAAATAAGAAAAAAGTTCGTATGTTGGTTACACATACTTTCGAATTTCTAACATGTGTGCTTTCTGTGCGCATGGGCCCCAAGTTCGATTCGTGGTGGGGGTATTTCCTCGGATACGAACTCGGAATGTGATCCAGATCCCACTTTAAGCAGTAGATCCTATGTGATATTGCCCTGATGCTGAAAACCCACTGCAATCTGAAAACTAAGATGTTCGAGTTTCCAATTTTATCGCTGCATATTAAATTTTAGAACTTGCATTACCGAAATTTGTGAATAGCAACAAAATATTCTGGGCTTGAGAATCACGAATACAACGTTTTCCTCTCATTAGTTAGTATTTCTTCCTGATAAGTACTATGTGTACTTTGAGTGTAGGTGTGCGTCAGAATTTAACAGCAACCACATTTGCCATATCTGATAACATACTGGCATATTAATAACATTAGAAGTGAAATATGTCAGGTAATAAAATTAATGCATCGCAAAAAGTGTACTTAGAAATGTGTCAAACATATCAAGTACATTTGACAGTAAGAAGAGTCAGATAATGAGTCTCATCTCTCCCCAGCTGTTTATGTGCTTTTGTTGTGTGTTCTATCCTTGCTGACAGCTCGATATTGATAATGAAACAGATTTTTTAAAACTTTTTGCTACCTTTTGTGTTATCTTATTTGTATTTTTTTAAAAAAAGGAAAACATGTTCTAAAATAGTTTTTCTTATATTTTTAATCATAATTAAGTGCATTTTCTATTGTAATAGAATTTTGTTTGTTTCCTTTCCTGCATGCTTGTCGAAAGACACCGAGATTGCAAGATAACATTAGATTAAAAAGTGTTATTCTGTAGAATACGACAAAGATCAAATAGTAAATACAATCGTAATTTTAATTGCACAACAGTTTACAAACAATGCTTTTAGAAAATGCACAAAAAGTAGTTACTTTTTTGGAGAGTGTAAAATGAAGAAATGGAACTAAGACTATAAAAACGTTAAATACTCTAACAAGGGATGTATGCAAATCGTGACAGCTGGATATTTATGAAAATTGGTACCCTGACTAATTGTGGGTCGCTAATCATCGTGGTGATAGTCACTCGGTGCGCAAATACCTTGTTTATCTTCTACGAATAATACATATACCAAGCAGTGACCGGGTGAGGCTGTGCCGAGTTACACCCCAAAAACACCAGAAAAAGGCAGAAAATGAAAAATGTGTGCAGGTAACCTGGTATCTACGGGAGGGGGACACGCGACCAACATCACGGCAGTAGTGTCACACAACACAAACTTATAGTTTTTCAAATAGAACGTATACCATTTTATGATATTAAAACAATTGACATAAATCATGAAAGAAAATAACCAAAAGCTGGGTTATCATTGTTGCCAAATAAGGGAGATATGATGCTCTGAAGTTGGGAAATTATGGGGTCCGTACAGAGAAACGAACAAACGTACAACAACAACAAGACTGCAGACGGAACAAATATACAGTAGGGAGTAAACTACAGTATGCACAGTTGTACATTTGTTGTTATACAAGTCTTGGGATGGCAACACTGCTGGTGTGACTACTGCCGTGATGTTGGTCCGTGTCCCCCTCCCATAGGTATCAAGTTACCTGCACACATTTTTCATTTTCTGCCTTTTTCCGGTGTTTTTGGGGTGTTTCGGCACAGCCTCACCCGGTCACTGCTGCTTGGTATATATATTATTCGTAGGAGGTAAACAAGACATTTCCGCACCGAGTGACTATCACCACGATGATTAGCGACCCACATTTAGTTAGGGTACCAATTTTCATAAATATCCAGCTGTCACGATTCGCATACGTCCCTTGTAAGTGGTTCGCTATAATCCATTAGGATCAGTTGCTCCCAATGCTTTCATAGTCTTAGACTCATTTCTTCATTTTTCCCAGAAAACAAGCTCCTTGCTTTTACATTTCATAAGTGCATTAATTTTATTACTTTTTACGCTTATTATTGTTTTTACTTTTTTTGTTGTGAGGTTTTCACATTCAATCCGTTTCTGAAGTATATCGTATTTTCACATCTGAGACGTAACGTACTAAGATATCCTAGAAATTAGACTGTACTTGAAAACTACAGACCATTTTTGGCTGCATAACGGAATAGGATACAGTTAGTAGAGAGCAATATTAATAACTTCATGTAACAACAATATATTATGTCGCTGTGTAAAATTGCGTCATTGTTTGACATTGGTAAATGAGTTAAAATTGCAAGATTTGAGGAAACGATTGAACCATTCTAAATTGAAGAAAAGCATGTTAAAAAAGAAAGATTATTAATCGTTGTGAAATTGGTGTGGGATAAATGTATAATAAATTAATATTTGTTAGTATTTTACGTGTACTAACTAAATACCCTACTTTTTATGTCTTAACTGTTTAGTAAATAAGAGAGTTCGTCTTATTTTTAAAAAAAATGGACAGAGTATTACTTTCAGGGATTCAGTTCCTACTACTGTAGGTGCCTTTATTTCCCATCACTGGCAGATCATTTGCCGTAAAGCACAAGACGTTTCCAGACGCTATGACCCTTCGTTATCTGTCCCTTTTCATATATAAAAAAATATCCTTTCTAATATATATATATATATATATATATATATATATATATATAATATAATCAATTTCAATATTCTTTTTTCTCTTTTAACCTTTCATCGTAGTTTTCATCACATTCCTCAGACTAGAATTTCTTTGCTCATCTCCAGTAGAATTCGTATCTCCACACACGCATCCGAACAATACATCTTCCAGATAAAGAAAGGATAGGCCGGTGTATGTTTAATTTTATTTTCTTGTAATTACGTTTCCCTCCCTTACTTACCTTTGATCTACTTGCTCTTTAAACATTCATCATTCAGGAACGTAAACAAAAATTACAATTCTTTTTTTATTATAATATTTGTAAGTCACTGCAAAACATAGACCCTAACCATTGTAAGTTCCATGTGCAGCCTACGATTTTGGAACTCAGCGAAAACAAATGAAACCCGAATACTGATGGAAACAAGTCATGCTTAATCTGTACATTGGATGAGAGAGATTCTGTGGATGCATAAAAAGGAACTGAAAAACACTTTCATTTTTCTTAAAAATGTCTTTCTCCATTCCTATTTTTTTCTCTCTCTCACGTCATATCTTCATATCGATGTCCCTTTAACTTCTTCAGTTTACAGAAAAGTGTAAATTTGAGTATGGTGAAGTAAAACTATATTATACAAGTTTGTGTAGGTAGTATGCGTTGTAATTTGTTAAGATTTAGGAAGTTTGTAATGCATACTCACATAATGTCTGTATAAGATAGCAGAACAATTGGGAAAATAATGTTTTTAAAACGAGTGCTAACCTGAATTATTGCCACCGAAGTTGCTAGCTAGCAAGTAGAAAATGGCATCACAGTGTTAGGAATCATAATTCAGTATTGTCTTCTTATTGAGTTAATACAACATTGATTCTCTATTGGTAACATAAACCGTGAATGATATAATCAGTAGAGGAACTGAAATGATTTATTCGGTTCTCCCCACTAATGTTAACACACACCGTTATTATGAGTATAATAATACGTATTAATTTGTTTATAATAAAATGTTACTATAGTGTGTTCTTTTTTAAAAAAATGTATCTATGACCAACATATGAAATCAAAGTAATTTCATTAGACACATCTTTTTTATTTATTTATTTATTTTTTTTTTTTACAACGTTCAAATTGGATGGCATCTGTTTTATTTATTTTATATTCGTGAGGAAAAGTCATTGTTAATGTTATATCATCAAAACTAAAAGCAAAATGAAGCAAAACAAGACTATATAGTGGAAATTTTAGAAATAACGAATTTTCATCTTCTGGTTTGTTTCTACTTCCATTTCTCATTTTCTCGTGATGCTTAGTACCAAAACATCGCATGATTTTGATTATAATTATTATGAAGCGTAGGTGTACGAAGATATCATGTTGTTAAGCTTCTTTGCTAGTCACGAACGGACATGAATATTATAGTTGAGTTACAAGATGTGATAGTGGATACTTACGCTGTGGCATAGCCTGTCATCTCTAGTTAGATGACTTCCCAGTGCAATGCGAATCTCCAGTATGGAGACGCATGTTCTCGGATCGAGAGTGTTTATTATCCATCATTTAAATTTGATAGATGTGTTCATTATACCGAACTGTTTCCTGTACGCCGTAAGTATTGGAAAAGGTAAAAGTCCTTGATTTATATATATATATATATATGAGGTGAAAAGTTTTTCTTTCTTTCCAATCAGTCGGCTTAATATCCATACTGACATTTCAAGTGCTTGAACTTTATAAAATCGTCACCGTTGTAAGATAGATTGATTATAGTTCAGTTGCTGTTTTAATATGCAGTAACTTAATTTGTGCAGATATAATCACTTTAGTCAACTTGTTTTTTGTGAAACAAGATCGATTATGAAAATCTTGAAGTTCTGAATTATTTTTTTAAAAAATATTTATATCATTACTAATTTTGTTGGCTTTCACATCGTATCCTTCAAGAAGAATCCATCAATTAAAAAAAGAATCAATTATAAAATAAATACGAGATACGTTTAGGTTTTAAGGCCCTTTTTGTTGGTGGTGGTGTCTCACAAACTACACTTACTCGGGAAGTTGAAACTGTTTCACTTCTCAGCGAGTCTCCCTTTAGATGTACACATTTTTCACCATGCCATGATTTCATGGACGTCAAGAACACTCCTTGACAGATATGTTTTGACTACTGGAAAATCGCTGATACCAGGGCAACCCAACTGAAAATGATAGTCTGCGGAGAGTGTCTTTAAAATCCTGATTTATGAGTGCCCGGTTAGTAGGAACACTGTCTTGATGGAAAACCACATGAGCAATCTTCCCGGATCGTTTTGCTTGCAATGCTGGAATATTCTTAGTTTTTGGAGCATTCGTAAGATGCAGCCGTCATTATAGTGTCTTCTGAAATATAATGAGTGAGGATTACTCCTTCGCTGTCCAAAATATGGCCAATATCACTTTCTAAGCACTGGTGGAATTCCGAAATTTCTTTGGTGGCGGAAAATCCATTATTTTTTGGTGTGTTCAATTGGACGATTGTCGTTTCGTTTCAGGACTTAAAAATAGTGCCCGTGTCTCAGGCATTGTGACAATTGACGAAAAGAAAGTACCATTCATGGTGCCAAAATGTGGTAACAGTGATTGATACATTGCTATCCTTCTTATGGTCACCCTTATGGCTTAAAAGTGTCCAATGGTACCTTTATGGTCAACAGTCACCATACTTTATAGGAGTTTGACCAACATTCCTAGCCTTATGGTGAAGGCTAAGATAGAAATTTCTTTGGCGAGCAGGTTGACCATTGTAGGCTACGGCCGCCATTGTATTAAAATTCGGGAACTGGATGGTCGCTGAAAGAAAATAATCAATGGAACGAGTGTTGTTAAAATGAGTCACATATTAAATTGAATCAAAGAAACAGAGTATAACGGTGAGGATGTGTGTTAAGAAAATGGTGGATATATGTATAGCACGTTTCGCATCAAGGTAATGCTATGTGCATAATTTCCAGACGTTATGGTCACCTTAGACTTTATAGCTGATATATATATATACACAGAGACTCACTTTAATATTCGGCCACCCCACATTGTTGTCATTTATGTCAAAGGACTCATTCGTGGAAATACATAGGATTTTTTAAGCGATGACAGGGAACAACTATCATGTCTCGTGTACTATTTCATAATGTATAAAGTTGTACATGCATACTATGCCTAACTAACTGCTATGTTTCTACGAACTGCCATCATATTATGCCACTTTAATATTCGGCCACTAAAGTGACTTGATGATCTTACTGCTGTATCTCCAGTTTACAGAACAATATGATTGGGGGAAGGAACGTCGTATGTACAACTATTTTCTCGTCTTCGTATTAGAAAGTGTGAATGGGTATTGGCTTTGCAGTGTAACACTTCCAATGGGGCGAAAAAGTTATAACATAATCTTTGAGCAGAGCCAGCTGGTCATTTTTCGTCATAAAAGGGGGATTCCAATAGGTATATTGCCCGTCTCTTGAATATACCACGAAGTACAGTCGGTGATATCTTGCGACGTTATAAGAACGAAGAGACAATATAATTCGTGAAGCAGAAGGGTCGGCCTAGCAAGCTAAATGAACAAGACAAACGTGTGATTGTGAAAAAAGTGAAGAAAAACCCAAAATTAAGTGCACTGAAGATTGCAGCGGAATTGTTGCAAGAGTGTGGAAAGGATGTACACCCAGAGATTGTTCGGAAAGTACTGAGAAACGAAGGATACCACGGAAAGGTAGCTAGAAAGAAACCATTTGTCAACAAAGTGTGCAGATAGAAACAATTTCAGTTCGCTAAAATCTATGTGCAAAAGGAACCAGAATGATGGAAAGACGTTATTTTTGCTGAGGAAAGCAAATTCAACATTTTTAAGACAGATAGCAGGGTTATAGTGTGGCGAAAGGCGAATGAAGAACTAAGGAAACTGAATTTACAAGCAACAGTCAAATATGGTGGTGGTAACATAATGGTTTGGAGGTGCATATCTGCTGCCGGTATGGATGAACTCAGGTTTATAAATGCTAAAATGACAAAAAAAACAATGCCTGAGCATTCTGAAAGAGACTTTACACAAGAGTGCTGACAAATTTGGAATCCGCGAGACTTTTAAATTTTATCACGACAACGACCCAAAACATAAGGCGTATGTTGTACATGAGTGGCTTCTGTACAACTGTTCCACAGTTATCGAAACTCCACCACAAAGTCCGGACCTCAATCCCATTGAAAATTTGTGGGATGAACTCGACGCTAGAGTTCGGAAAGTGGCGGTAACATCAAAGGAAGAGCTTGAGAGAAGGTTAACAGAAGAATGGGCCAATATTGCTGCTGAATATACCGCAAAAATAACTGGAAATATGGAAAATCACTTGAAGGAGGTGATACACAATAAAGAATATCCAATTAGTTATTAAAACATTTTTCTTGCATCGAAGAAGACGACAAGAAAGTTCCACAATTATGTAGTGGCCGGATATTAAAGTGATTATAATTTTTGTGTTTGAGAAGAAATGTTCTGATTTTTGTACGTAAGAATTAAAATTTTATAGTTTAATTTTTGTAAAAAGTTGCAGAAAATATAGAGGTTTCACATAGCATAAACAATATTATCACTCTACTTGACTGTAGTTCACAATATAAGATAAAATGCCAGTACAATGTGGTGGCCGAATATTAAAGTGAGTCTCTGTATGTATATATATATATATATATATAATGTGTGTGTGTGTGTGTGTGTGTGTGTATGTATGTAAAAATGTTTATAAAGGTTCTCAAATAAAAAAATCTGATATTTACTCACATTGTTCAGTTTGTTCTTAAGTCATGTCACTGTACTGTTATGTAGTTCCACGTGCATTTATGAACAAGCCTCTTCTGTCATGGAGAGAAAGCAGAAGGAGTTTTTCTAAGAAAGTAAAACGATCTTGTAAACAAACTCTTCTTTGGAGTAACTTTTGAGAAGTTCCTTCGGAGTGGCTTAATATTGTTGTTGAAACATTTACTTGTGAAAGTGTAAAGCACTTTTAAGATCCTCACTTGCTTTCATATAACGGTGTGGCAACTTCCCGTACTACCAAGGTCAACATTGCGTCAGTCTTTATACAACGAAAGTCAAACAAGATTCTTTAATTAACACATATTACCATAGCACGCTTTAATAATTTGATTAGTTTATGTGAAGGAGGTAATGAGATATGATATACTGTATATTTGATTCAATATTATGAGAAAGAACTGAATCAATTTGTGAGTAATAATGTAGTATCAGATAACGATGCTTTCTTTGTGGCAAAATTGTGCGCCTCTGGGTATAGTAACTGGATTTCTTGTATTCTTAAAAGGGCAATTAATTTGTTACTTAAAAGAACTAATAGTGTAGAGACAACAGAAGGGAACAAAATAGATTTCGAAGTGATTTATTCCCTCTTTTTTTTTTTTTTTTTTTTTTCCTTTATCAATCCCACTAATGGCAATGATCGAGATTCCTTTAAAAAAATATATATGTATAGAATTTAATCAAAATGGATAATTTTTACGAAAGTAGTCGCAGAAAACTACTACTGTATAATGGGCAAAATTTTAGGTTTGGGATGAATTGACCGCTTTTACACTCGTGTCCTTCCTTGACTATTTCACTTGGAAGTCTCAAAGAGAACGCCAAATTTAATCAAAATAAAGTGCTTAAATTCGGAGTGTTTTCTTGCAAAGACTAGAACCATAACGAACAAATGGAAGCATATTATTGATCTTTTCGTATCATATTTTCATTCGTGTGACATCAAATAAGATGCTGGGGAAAACAAGTACAGTTTTCATGTAGAATTACTAAAGAAAATTGGCTGTCACATGTCTTATATAGTTTAAGGCTCTTTTATATAGCAACTCTTGACCCTACTTAATTTTATGGGCATCAGAATAAAAACTCCATATTTTGGAAGGTAGACATCCTTCTATTATTTAAAAAACGAATTTATTACTTTCAAGAAATTATCTTAGAGCGGAAAATCGTCATAAATTGCTCTCACAGAATTTAGTAAAATAACATTTTAAATATTAAAGCTCACTTTCAGTAGAACATATTTTTGTTGTTAACCCAAACATGTCACTTCTCTTCCTCCCTTCCACACACACACAGAGATGCATACTAAATATGTCGTCAATAATGTGATTCAGGCACGAAATTTCATATTTGGTATAATTTTTCCAGTTGTTTTACTTTTAATATATAAAAAAGTTAGAACTGCTTTATGAATTTCGTTTTAAGTAGTAGTACATAATTAAAGTGTAACAAATTCTTATGTTATTTCGCTATATATGAGACAAGAAGTAATTCTAGTCATAATATCCTATATTGTTTCTACGAGGGGTGATCAAGAAAAGGTTACAAAGTCTATTATGGCTTATATGTGAGAACAAGAACAACAACTCGAAGAACAACATACTGTATCTGATGGTAGAAGACACTTAACACTAGTCCTCGATGTAATCACGGTTCATTGTTCAACAAACGGTAGATACAGTTTACCATACTATTTGCATGGAAATTCACATCAAATTCTCTTAGCCTCCGTGAGGCAACGGTTTTGACATAATCACGTGTAGATAGTGATGGCCGGCCATTTTATTGCTTTGGAACAAAATAAAAGTGAAATCACTGGGGGCTAAGTCAGAACTGTACAAGAGGTGCTCTAGTCGTTTCAAGGGTAAATGTCAGTGGTTGAAGTTCTGGATCTACCACTGTGTCCAGGGTTGTCATTAATAACATTAGTCCATCTTTCTTTGAAGGCACAGCACCACTTCCCTACATGTTGCTTTGAAATTTAGCCCCCCTCCCCCTCATAAACCTTCACAATCTGTCTATGAATGTCAGCAGGTGTAGTGTGTTTGGCCCATAGGAACCGCACCACTTACCTCATTTCTGCTCTTGACCAATTTTCCAGGCGAGTCATCATTTTAAATGTCTGCTTCTCTTGTATAAATATACATGATCAGAATCCGAAGTCTTCAAACCTACACCATCATCTACTCCTACAAATAAATTTTCGATAAGTTACATCGAATAACATAGGATTTATGCTTTGTGACCTTTTTTCGATCATTCCACGTAAAACGGAACTTCTGACGCGTTGAGACAAACCAGAGTTATAGTAGGGAGAAGAATCAAGAACCAAGTTAAAAACCAAGTTAATTTCAAGGTTAAACACGGGGCTTTACAGGATGGTAAATCTGGTTATACAGTTTTCTTGAAAGTTAAATAGTTCAAGTGACGTTAAAGCTTTGAGCATTATGTGAACAATGTTTTTACAGTATTCAGTTTCGTTTACTTATTTATTTAATTTTTAATTTCATGATTGTTTCGTTTTGGCTAAAGAGACAGTGAAAAATGATTGGTGGAGGGCAGTTTTTCAACCATGCCTCGAGCAGAATTCGAACCTACGACAAACAGATTTTCCGATGATCGCCATCTTAATACCTTAAATCGCTCGACTAGATCAGACGTTTAATTTCCTGTTAGTGTCATTTAGACAAGGAACAAAATCAGAAACCATAAAACGCCGAATGCTTACTTCATTTTATTAAGAAAAACAAGACTCAATTATTATTCTTGAATTCTTCACATACCAGCTGAAGGCGGGTTGACATCTAAAACTGGATGCGCCTCACAAACAGAACATTTAACGAATGAACCATGCCCATACAATCTCAAGAAACACACAAAAAATCTATCGGTTGGGTACAATGTTCAGCGAAACTTAAATGAACATGCACTAAGAACTCTCTTTGAGCGATGAGCATGTGGAGTGACAGTGTTGGAACTAGATCTTTTTGTAGACTATAATTACACCGAAATTTTAATAACCACATTAAAACCAGGAGTTACTAAAATGCACGCGTTTCTAGTTAAGCTTGGTGGATGTTTACACCATCTTGGTTTTCCAGGCCATTGATGAATATGAGTCTTCTTTTTCTTGAAAGCAAAGGAGGACTTCTATACTTTGATTTTTGATTTCTTATTCAAGTCTGTTTTAATTGCCCTTGCTTTGTAAAAAGACAAATATACTCGTATTTGTTATATAGACCTAAATGTAATGTTACTTAAGTTGAGTTTTTAAGTTCAGTGAAATTTCTCCGAACAACCACCGCTTTAAGCATACCACCCCTCACCACGACTTATTATTATTATTTTTATTGGAACGGAATTGTACGTAATTAAGGTTGGTCATAAGAGCAATGTATTAAAACACTCTTAATGCCGACTACCCTACTTCCGAGTAATTTTTCTCAGAATACATTACTTTTATATTGTCTTTGAAACCACATGATCACAAACGTGTTTTTTTTTTTAATATTTTTTTTTTCAAAGTGACATAGGGACTACTTGTAGTTTTAACAAACAGTAGCCAAATGAAATTAAATCAAATCTTTGAGTTTTACGTCTTACGGTTATGCCGGGTCCGGGTAGGCTAAAGGAGACGGTGATTATAAGAAATGAATGAAAGGGTGGAATGAAGAAAGTGGGAGGAAACGGGAGAGCTCTGAGAAAATCAACGCACACGATATTTGTCCACCACAAAGTCCGTTTGGCCCGAGCTGTCCCCATACAGCAGAGGTGAGAGCTCTACCACTGAGCCACCGCGGCCCTCAAACAGTAGCCAAGTAATATTAATGATTTGTAGTTGATGAAAGAGGTTTATTTTTCGAGAGTGTGCTGTCAGGTTTGAGGAATACTTATGCGTTTATGTAAACATGAAGTTTTCAGTAAGATGCTTCTAAGAGATATTCTCAACACAATCACCAACCTTATTATTTCAGACAGAAAAGTTATTTGTGTCAAAATAAAGTATATCAAAAAGTGGAAATAAATATAGGAATTCTCAGGAATTGATTGAAAAATTCCTACAAATGAATTGTGATGCCCATCTCATACTGAAGGAATGATTTCCTTTCATTTTACATATTGTTCTATTTGTGGTAAGTTTTGTGAACATTTTGTGAGTGTTAAATTTAAAAACAATTATCTAGGCGTCATCACATCCAATATAAAATTCTCCTGAAAGAGAAAAAGCAGCGAAAGCACTGTAGATCACCCTATAATTTAATTGTTGTCTCTCCTTATTTAAGTTACTCCCTGACTTGAAAATCCTTTGTAAAACATTTAACTCCCTTTAAGAAGGCATTTCTCTCTAGACAACTGACTTCAGTTTAAGATGTTGGGTGATTAAAGAGGTTTCTGTGTTAGAATTTACATGCAATTTTAAATTTCACAAAGTATAAAGAACAAGAAAAAAGAATTGTTCCTCATAGAGATCATTGGACTGAAATACCTAGATGACGTAGGGTGTCAACAGTATTAAATATAATAACAAAAAAACCTCCAAGAGATTAATTTCCTTTGGGATTCTTAATTTCATTATCATTACTTACTTGTACTTTTACTCTTTCTGTTAATTCTCTCCGTTCAATTATTATTTCTTGTGATTGGGAATTTCAAGGCATTATCATCGTACCATGCTTTCCAAGGAAAATCGGTATCTTTTGTTAGGATATTCGGCATGGAAGGCTGATAGCAGACATCTGAACTACGTAGCAAGCATTATTAAATACATATCATTCTCCGCTATGATTGGCAGTCATCTTGTAATTTTCTTCTTGATATTGGGGATGGAACTTACGATAACGAGGGTCAGTGTGAATAATCTTTGTTAAACTGATCTTCTCATTCATAAATAATTATATAGTAGTAGTTCGTAAATGTTACAGTTGTTAATGGTTACTCAGTAAGTATCCTCCTGGCTATTTGGTTATTGTACTCTCCTGACCTGTTTTCGATTCCAGTTGGAAGCTCATTTGGTTCGGATTCTGCATTAATTAAGCTGTAGGTCCAAGTCTTATATAGTCACGGTGCTGAAAGTTACGTTGAGCTTCAGAAAAGAATTACTCTGCATGCCTTGACAAATATAAAAAATTATTTTTAACTGAAAGTAGCACAAAAATTTAGGCAATAATTTGTATTTGAGTTAATTCTTATTGAAAATTTAAAATAAAATTCGGCCGAAATACAAATCATTTTCTTGTGGCCTCATTTTAAAAATGTATTGAACGTTTTTGAGTCTTATTCCGACCCATTGTTGAAGAGTAAGTGAGTGTGTGTGTGTGTGTGTGTGAGTGTGTGTGTGTGTGTGTGTGTGTGTGAGAGAGAGAGAGGGGGGGAGGGGGGAGAGTAGTTAGTAGTAGTTGCTATCGAAGAAAGAATGCTAAACTCCATGGAAAAATTTATTGCATGCTTCCCGCTGCAAATCCTTTCTGAAGTATTACTGTCCTTGGGTCAGGATGGTTGTCCGACAGATTACCAGGAAGCGACCGAAGTTACTACATTACATTAGCTATGGATGCTTAAAAGCGTTAAGACATTAAATATTCCTCTGTATGATAAATAACAAACTCCAATGGCGCCGTGTAGAATTTCAGAGACTATAAGCATGCTAGAAGTGATGACACGCCTCAGAAGGATTGGTGATTGTTCTTTTTCTTGAGAAGAATCTTCTTTGTAGACTCCTACTCTTGTACAGACCATACGATTTCTCGGAGCGATATCCAGTATGTCACGGGCGTATGGACAGGAGAGGACAAAGAGAAAGTACGTTGTCTCATGCTGAACTGTAGGAGAAGTGATGACCCTTTAAATGATTGATGAGACATGTATTTTCATGCTCATATGTGCCTTGTACGGTTTGAGAGTCCGAAACAAATCTCTACCAAGTTTTTCTAGAGAGTGTACTACCTGGAAGTGTGGACTTGTTTTATGCTTTTCGATTGTGTTGGATTTTACACGCATTCACAATAAAGATGAGAAACACTCGTTCCCGCATGAAATTCGATGTGTTTGGCTCGTGAACTAACGGAAAATATTAGTGAATGTATTGCAAACTACATAATGATTGCTTCTGTCTGTGAATTGAATAAATAAAACTTGAATAAATATTAAGCTTAAACAGTATTTTGAAATATATATATAAAATGGGATCATTATGGTATCGAGATTTGATTCAAATTATGTGTAGCTGTTATTGTTTGCATATTAAAGAGATTTTTAAGTTATTTTTGTCCGTGTACTTATTAGATAGTGTTCATTTAACAATATTACATTTGTATTGCCAAAGAAACCTATACATTCAAGGGCATAGACGATCTTTATATATAAAATCAGGGATTTTCAAACTTTTTACAGTTGAGGCTCCC